>NC_089154.1:10654583-11857083 GCF_009819655.1 Sylvia atricapilla
TTTGAGAAGTTCTGGTTCTCACAGTGGTGGGAATAGTCCTGATTTATTAGCTCTGCAATAGCTTTGGTCCTGCTGTCTGTTTCAACACTGCTCCTAAGCACTTAAAACTACAGTTTTCTGTCCCTGCAGAGATATTTTGTCTGCACTGCTATCGATGGCAGTTTTGAACTCAGCTCACTCCTAGAATTTCACCAGTAGCATCTGCCTGCTTAGGTTGGGTGTTGCAGATCAGAGTAAGGGCCCTGTCAGCAAGAAAAAATGTTGTGAAATCAGCTGCAATGGCACAATGGATGTTGATGGACAGCTGCAAACGCTGTGCTACGGATGGCTGAGCTGGGGGAGGCTGCGTCTTCCAGATTTACTTGCTAAATAGTTGGTTTAACCAGCCCCTGCTAAGTGAGGGTGGCTTCACAGGAGCAGGAGGCTGGATACCAGACTGAGACAGGGCTGATGCTGATCTCTGGGGTCCCCCCATCCCACTGGTGCCAGGGTGGGATAACCCCCCTGACCCCTCTCAGAGCTCCAAAAGGGGGGGATCTGCAGCCCTGACCAGCCTGGGTTCACAGCCAAAAGCTGCTCTTGTCCTCACTAAAAGAGGGTCATGGTAATTCCAGTTTCCTCACATTCACTTCACAAACTCATTCCTTGCCCGAGGCAAGTGAGGAGCTCTCCCAAGGTCTCACTTGGGTGTGGATTTCCTCCTTTCAGCCCCCAATCCCTCACCTCAGGCTTCAGCCCTCACAGCACCTTCCCCCCAAGCCTGGACATTCCCTTGTCCTCCCTGGACTCTTCCTGTCCTTCGTCCCTGCAAGCTGTCCCCCTTGCCAGGGGCATCCTCTGCCCCACCAGTCAGTTCCTGCCCCCGGCAGAGCAAAGGAGAAGAGAGGAAAAATTGTTCATTCTTTACCCTGAAAGCAAATCCGCCAGAATCCTGGGAGCCGAAGGGAAAGGTGTGTTCGGTGAGGATGCTGAAAGGTTTTTTGTTTAAAATATATGAATAAAAGAGGCAAGAAACTGAGAACAAACTTGGAAAGACGTGAGTCTGGGTGAGCTATGCTAGCCCTTGCCTGATGGATGTGCTGATGGTGTTGGTGGAGCTGGTTGGTCTAAACCAGCAGAATTCTTGTGAATGCATCTTAATTATTACACAGCCGTAGGACAAAGCTGCCAAACAGCAGGGAAGAGCTAAAGCTGCTAAAACTGCACTACTAAACAGCTCGGGAGGGGAAGAGGAGAAGTCTGTCACCATTCTCCTGCAGCTGTTGTCACAGAGATTATCAGACTTTGTGGGAGGAGAACAAAGAATCCCTGTCCCTTTGGCTATCTGGAGGGATCCTCAGAGCAGGAAGGAAGGGACAGGGGGACAGGGAGGGTTCCTCCTCTGCTGCCTGGGGTAAACCACAGATGAGGGGACTGTGCTCATGACCACATGGACAGGAGTGTTCATGTGAAACAGAGCAGAAGGAGAAACTGGGAGGGATGGAAGAGAGATACTTGTTACGAAATGACACCCAATGAACTAAAAAAAAAGATGAAAAAGATGAGCAAAAGTTATAGACAATATTCATTTCAAAGGAAAACAAGAAAAAAGGAAGGAAAACACTTGAAGGACAAAGACTGAAAGCTGACTTTGCAGATAGTTCTGATAATTTTATAGAACACATAAAGCATGAATAATACCTCCAAGTGTGTATAATTGACCTGGTTTTCTTAGAGTTACCCTGAGGGCTATTGTACCTATTATATCTGAAGAGCTCTGGTATCTTTTGATTTTATACTGTGAGCCACAGAGTCTGTTTTGTCTGGACTTTTCAAAGTATCCCAGGCCTGGATAGGACATAATTGTGTGTAACACCACGAATCTTTGATTTTTCAGCAGCTGATGAAATGTTTTCCCATTTCCCAGTGAGATGCTTGGCTGGTGAGAGACAGAGCCTTGGGATTCAGGGAGGCAGAGGATTTGGATGTGCTTCTGTGTGGGTAACTGAGGGCTGCCTGGAGACAAACCAGGCTGTGGGGCAGAATTTGGAGTGTCCACAGACATTAATGTGTGTTTAAAGCCTTCCCCATGTTCCTCAGAGCAGGGGCTGCCCTTGGGGTGTGGAGGTGAAGGAGCAGCAGGGCCACAGAGGGTGAGGCTGCTGTGCCAGAGGAGGGGATGGGAGCTGCTGGAGGGGGGATCAGCCCAGCAAACCATGGGATATGTTGGCTCATCCCCTGCACCTCCTGCTCTGCTGGGGACAGGAGCACAGCTGGGGCACTGGGAGCTCTCAAGGGACCATTTCAGCTCCTACATCCACATTTCCAGCAAATCTTCTGCTGCTATGTGCAGTTGCATGCAACTAAAATGAAGCACAACACAATGATGCAGTTGAGGAAACACGTGCAAGATTAGCAGCATTTTGCTGTCAGTACTTTTCAGAAAGCAAATGTCTTCCCTGGGAGCGGAGGCCTGTAGGGTAATATTCCAACAAAAAAGTTTTATCACTCAAAATGGGCCTGACAGGTTCCTTCCCTGAGTCCCAGATGATAAATGGAGCTGTTGGGAATAATGATAAAGCTTTAATTTTCAGCAGGAAAGTACCTGTTGCACAGGGTGTGTCCAGCACAGAGGCTGGTTGTGTGCTCCAGGGGGTGCTGGCTCTGCACTGAGGCAAAGGAGCAGGCAAAAAGGGTGAAGATATGTGCAAAGCAACTGGAAGGAAGAAAGGCTGGAGGGTTTTATTCATGAGGTATGAAAAGGAACATGGAGGTGGAGGAGTAGGAGGGAATGTGAAGTATCCCTGGGTATGTGCACAGGAAGGAAAGAGGATTTATTTTATTTTCTATTTGTGCAAAGGCAGATGGGAGCTCAGGGAAGTTGTGTGGGACTGAGGGCATCCATAGCGTGCAGCAGCAGGGTGTTGCTAATGGACAGTGCCTGGACCCCTGCAGCCAGAGCATTCCCAGGGCAGAGCAGTGAAGCTGAGCATCAATACCTTCACTTTAAAAATTAAAAAAAAATACAATGTATATTGCTGCACAGCTTTAAATCTCTAGAATGATCCCATGGTAACACTATCTCTGGGCTTCCTATTATGTATTCAGATACAACAATTAAAATAATGTGATATAAAAAAAGAAAGTCATAATCATGAAGTTAGGGAACACCACATGCTTGAGCTGAGTGTGCCAAGTGTGTGTGGAAGGGCTGGGAGGAGGTGACCGAGGAGGGAATTGTTGGGGGTGGAATTGTGTCACGTTGTAAGGGCAAGAAGAACCCAAATCAAACCCACAATGCCCATGTGAGACAAAGAGATTCCTGTCCTCTGGGCCATTAATATATTTTGTTGTTTATTGTTCCAGAAAGGTCAGTAGTGGTACTTCAACAAGTTTCCTTAGCATTTCCCAATTTAACTCAAGATCCTGTTCCTTATAATTCTTCTGGGCTCTTATCTGCAATTCTCACTTCAATAATTTGCCTGGTTTCCCTCCCTGTGTGCTGATTTACCCTGAGGCACACATTGACCCCTTCCTCTTCACTGTGTCTGGGCTTTCTTTTCTCCCACAGAGACTTTTTTAGAATTCACTGTCATGTCCAAATGCAGAATTAGGAAAATCATACTTGTTTGCCTCATTTCCCTTTTCCTTGCAGGCTGTCTGAAAGGTAGAGTGAAAACTTGGGCGATAGCAGGGGGATAACTGCAACAACAGAATAATAAACAAGACAACCAAGGAAAAGCAATAACCATGGGAGCTGTCATGGGAGCAATAATCAGGAGAGCTCCTCACTCTGCTGCTGAAATGCTGATCATTCCAAACCTTCTGTTCCCTCTGAGCTTCCCAGCCACTCTCTTCCACCATGGAGAAACTGCCCCACTGGTCTGACAAGCAGCAATGCATCCTGCTTATATTTTCAGCCCCCAAAATATCTTTATATCACTTCAAGCCATAGACTTTTGGTGAGGATTTTCTGTACTTCTCAGCTCTTCATCCTGTGAAGGTCCATCACCCCTGTGGAGCCCATCCCTGCTGTGTGAGCCAGGATCAGTGTGTTCTTCAGGATCCACAGCTTTAAACAAAGCCAGAACTTCCTCACCTAAGAACGAGGGCAGGAGGTTCCTGGAGCAGCCACAGGGGCCAGAGTGAACAGAGCATCTCTGGGCCTTGGGACCCACCAGGGTTGCAGTGTGTCAGGGTGGGTGGCACTGTGTGGGTGGCACCCTGTGGGTGTTTTGTCTTTGTGTGGATTTGCTGCAGAGGATGGGTAGTGCAAAGCAGTCAGGGATGGATTATGGGCACATGACCATGGGAGATGGCAGCTCCAAAGTGGCCTGGTGGTGGCTGGAAAATGCCTCAGCAGCTGTTGGGATTATTGGGAGGTGCCTGTTGCACGTGCTGAGAAAGGATGGATGTCACATTTGGTACACCCCCACAATTTCACCTTTCTAGAGGGGCAAAATCAACTTTCATTGGCAGCACAGCTTTTTGTGAATTGGGTGCATATTGTAAAGATTTAATGAGCATAGGAGAAAGGGTGGCCACTGGGACATCACAAAAATGAAGAAATACCAAATTGAGGAGGACCTTTAGCATTTGCCTTTCACACACGCCTTTCCCAGGTGTCTCAGAGACTTCACCCCCCAGTGGGTGAGAGCCTGGGTCCTCTGACACCAGCAGAGTCCATGGAAACCTCCCCTGCTCGAGTGACTGACTGCACTGACCTTTCTCTGAAGTACTTGATGGCTTCCTGGTCCAGGAAGTTCTGCTCTTCTCGGAAGCCCTGCTCGAAGATTTTGCGCTTGTGTCTGAACTCGATGACAGTCTTGGTGTAGGAGTTGAGGGTGGTGACAGAGGCTGCCATGCAGCAGGTGAAGGAGCCCCACGCCAGACTGTGGAGAGAGAAAGCAGCAGACAGAGCTGGGTTAACACAGCAGCTCTTGTCCCATTTCTGACACACACACACAGGCTGGGACCAGGCAGGAGGGTGGGGAAGACATTCTGCTTGTGCCAGGGTGAACACTTGGAGCACTCTGACAAAAACCTCCTGACCTCCCTCTGAGGGGCCTCAGAGCCTTGCAGACAAGTGCTAGAACGCACACACTCCTGGAAGGAGCCCCAGAGGGTCTTTTGGAGCAGTTTTCCAGCACCCATGAGATACTGGCTGCACAAGGCCACTGCAGGGATGGTTTCTAATCTGCTTTTCATGCCTTCATCAGACTGCTGTATTTCCTTCTTTCCTGGTTCATGGACACCTCTGGTATTCCTGGCTGGTGTCTGGTCTCTGGAAGCCTGACCAGAATAGAAGACAACATTTCCATTTTGTGGAGTCCCCAGCATGGGGGTCCCCTGACTGACCCCCAAAGGGTGAAGGCAGTGCCAGCCAGGAGCAGACACCTGCAAGGACCAGCTAGGAGCACAGGGAGGCAGAGGGAGAAGGGAAGTGGAAATAAAATAATGACTGGCCCAGAGCCAATCTGGAGCAGCAGCTAGTGCTGTCCTGGGTCTCCTGGCAGGCAGAGCCAGCTGGGAGCTGCTCTGTTCCCTGCTCGTGCACAGAGCTTCACCCCGGCTTCTTTTGCCCACCCTAACCTCATGCTCAGATGGGGCTGGTGGGGGACTCATGGCCCCAGGGAGCTGAGATGCTTTTTGAGCATGAAATGAAACTGCAGAAAAAAAGGTCCTGAATTCCTCCTTTTGTCTGCAGAGCTCCTCTGGCTCCCAGCTCCCCTTGGCTTCACGCTTGGCCCAACAACTCTGGCTACACATAGTTCACAGTGGCTGCCTAACTAAGCTGGATTAACTCCATCAGCTGTGATGGTGACACACTTTACCTGCTTCTTTTTGCACTTTTTTCTATGACAAATTGATCTGAATTATGCAGAGCAGAAAGAATCCAGCCCCAGTAGCATTATCTTATAAATACGCATTGTCAACACAGCCCTCAGCATGAGCTATTTTCCCATTCTGCAAGGGACCTGCAGACAAGGAAGCAGTTTCTCATTTCAAATTAGACAAAACTTGAAAAAAGAGCACATATTCATGGACTGAAAATCCGGGCGAAAAATGGCTCAAGTAAACAGAAATGGCTCATTTCAATGATTTCAAAATTCAGCTTATAACAAGTCCTGCAGGGACTCCTGAGGCAATGAGATGTGTGGAGGCAGCTCTTTCCCTGTCATTTTTGAACCTGTTTGCCAGATGCAATCAAATGAGGAGGAAATGTGGTGACCCCTGGGGTGACAAAGTTCCCTGAAGTTTCCCATGGCTGGGAGGAGAAGTGGGAAGGGAGCTTGTGCTGGGTGTGAGTGTCCAGGCACAGCATCCTCCTGGCCTGGCACCAGTCTGCCTCCCACGTGGAGTGTGGGGAAGAGCTCCAGCAGCTGCAAACATTTCCAGCTGGGCTCCCAAGCAGGATCTCCTCCCAGGAAGAAGCCAGCCTAAACCATGAGCCTCACTGTGCCTGTGGAATGATCTTTGAGGGAGAATTTCTCTTGGATGTTTCTGGTCATGAAATCAGAAGTGCTAAAAAGTTCAGAGAAGGAAATACAGAATGAAGACTCTCAGTGCCTGGGCATTTGGGAAATCATCGTAATTAGGCAGTTAGGATAGATGTACTCACATACTTCCCTGCTTGTGGGTATCTCAGAGTCCTCCACAGTGAGACCTAATCCAGGGGCAGTCCTGGTCCTTAAACCAAAGCCCACTGTGCCTTCCCTGGCTGTGGTTGCCCAGGGAGAGCTGAGGGAGAGGCTGCACTGGGACAGGGCTGGGGGCTGGACTTCATCCCCCATGGAACACGGTTCCCAGCTCCATCTGCCATTGGACACTGCTCCCAGCTCTATCTGCCTTGGGACACATCTCCCAAACCCATTTCTCATGGGACACCAGCTCCCAATTCCATCTCCCATGGGACACCAACTCCTCATCTCTGGGGGACACAGCTCCCAAACCCATCTCTGTGGGACACAGCTCCCAGCTCCATCTCTGGGGGACACAACTCCCAAACCCATCTCTCATGGGACATTTGTTCCCAGCCCCATCTCCCCTGGGACTCCATCTCCATGGACACAGCTCCAGCAGGGCATGTGGGTGGGATGAGCTCAGGATGTCCTGAGGGACCCTGGTGCCCACTCTGTGCCCTGGGGGCTCTTGGCTTGCACAAGATGAAGGAGAATAATCTAATGGGTGTTTATCATGCAAGACATTTACCAACATTTCAAAGTTTGAGTATTGCAGGAAATTACAAAATAGATTACCAAAGACAAATACGCCTTATTATTTAAATCTATTGAAAATTATACAATTACTGTGACAGAGTTGTTATAAATATTAATATAAATATTATAAATATGTGAATGCAATGTATTTATAAGTCCATCATCACATGCAATAAATATTCATTACTGAGGCACCAAATAAGCTGTATTTTAAATATAATGTGATTTGTATTTTGTAACATGTTGTTGAAATGGTAGTAACTCCTCCTATGAAACACAATAGAAAAAGGTGAGAAGGAAAGACTAATAATTCCCTGCAGTGCTGTGCATAAGAAGTATTTATTTATTGGTGTTAGCAAAGATTGTTGTCTTTGCTGTGAGATGGAAAGAAAATAATGTGCTATATTTAGAAATGACAAGAAGGAAGTATTTTCCCTATCCACCCAAAGAGGCTGATGCCTCTGGAGGACTGGGGATGTTGTTTGCAGGTATTTTTATTCTCCACAGCCTCCTGCTCTTGGTAAGCCTCTTATAACCTTGCAAGCAATATAACACAGTTGCTGTGTCTTGGCCAAATTAGTTTTATGCGATTTTAGAAGATAAATGGGAAAGGTAAAAAAAAACCAACCAAAAACCGAACAAACTATGCCATGTCCATTTTCCCAACCCTTCTCCTCGTGATCCACAGGGAAGTCTCATCGTGCCAGGAGCACCGCACCTTCCTCTGCAGTTGTGTTCAAAGCTGCACCGTAAGGTTCAACTGAGACATTAATTAAAAACAAGGAGAGGAAAAAAAAAATAATAAGCTAAAAGTCTCAGAAATGCCATGGCAATTATGTTCCTAAATTGAACTTTAATGAGAGTGCTCAATCTGTGTTGGTAATTGTGGGTGCTGTTTATTTACAAATGCTCTGTACCTGCTGATAGCACAGCTGCTGCTGCTGCACAACCACCCAGAGCTGTGCCCACACCTCCAAACCTGCACGGCCCTGGGGGCTGCTGCTCCTGCAGGCTTGGCAGCTGGAAATCCACAGGGGTGCTCCTGGCAATTGGAGGTGATGTGTGCAGTGTCCCCATGAGCTGATGGGACGGCTCCAAAGAGAAAAGAGATGAAACTGGGGGTGACACTTACCAGAAGGACCATCCATAGTCCCAGGAATGTGGTCGCCAGTCCTCTGGCCCAAGGCTGACTGTCACTTGGAAAACTTGAGTGTACATCATGTGTGCCACCATCCCCAAGAGACCTGGGAAGCAGGGATCAGAACAGGAATTTTTGTGCCAACGTTTTTTTATCATTCTTGAGGGAGCTACTGCTGTAAGTGCTTTGAGAGCTCCAAAAAAGTCTTTGTTGTACTTTTATGCCTCCTGTTCCACTGTGGAGGAGGGAGCTGCATGGGCAGAGGAAAGATGTGACTGAGAGCTCATTATTTTACATCATTCTGAATCCTCAATTAAAAGAGGAGTTGAAGAAAGAAAATCGTTGAAGAAAATGTTGCACAGCAGCATCCCCAGCAACCCTGCTGCTGCAAGGCAGGGCTGTGCCACCCACAGTTATCTCACAGCCCATCACAGACAGGCCTCAGGTGAGACAACGAGGGGAGAGGCTTCTGCAGGCAGTGCAGGTTCAATGTGCTCACGCCACACAACCACATTCTGCACCAGCAGCTGCTAAGATTTATTGGTTTGAACACTCAGCAAACAGCTGGAAGTTGCCCCAGGAAGTGAAGTGAGCTTGGTTCTCCTGATGATGTGTGGTGAGAGGACACCACTGGGATGTTTTGGTGGTGCAGTGCTGGTGATGCTTTTGTGACACTGTTAGAGCTCACTGAGAGGGCTGCAGCTGGGTGAGGACGAGACAACGAGTTAGACTTTGTCTCTGTCATGTAAAAGAACAAGGCTGCAGTAAATCACAGGGTGGCCTGAGTGACTCTGCCTTTAGCTGTGTGGTCGTGCAGTTTAAACAGGAAAAAACCATCTGAAATTTAAATTTAAACATTCCTTTGAGGAAAACCAGACCCCACTTTTCAAGCAGTGGGTGGTCAGAAACAGCTCAGAGACATGGAGAATTTTGTAACTACAGTAATTTGGGGTGCTCCTGCCATGGCACCTGGGCAGTGCAGGGTGGTGATCCCCACTGAGCTCTGGAACTGTGGGTTCAGGCTAAGGAGGGTTCAGGGTTCAGGCTAAGGAGGTGGGGCTGGATCACGATATCCCAAATAGTTCTTGGACCTACACGTGTGCAAAAGCCTCTTGTGCTGTAGTGGCCATTCAAGGAAATTAGAAGTACCATTATTTTGCCATGGTGGGTACAGTGAGGTCTGTGTGTTACACTTTGACCATTCATTCACTGTTCTCTCTGACTTTCTAATTTTTTTCCACTGTTGCCCTTCCTGTACATGGAAGATGCTGATTTCCGTCCTCCAACTACACCAAATTTTTGGCTCTTCTTTCCTTCAGCACCACCCCATTAGTCTCCCCAGACATGTGGATGATTCAGGGCAGTTCTGGGGGAGGCAAGCTGGGGGATGTTTGTGTTGTGGGCATGTTGAGCAGGACCTTCAGCAGGAGAAATGTCAGATTTGACACAAACAACTGCAGGGGCTGAGGGAGGACATTGTGTTACAGGGAGCTGGGGGGATCTGCTCAGTGTTGGAGTGACACACTGCAAAGATAGGAGGTGGAAAGAGCAAATCACTCCAGGAGAAATGAGATTTGGGCAGGGTGGGTGGCCTAATGGGAGCACAGCAAAGTGCTGCACACCTTGCTTTTTTTCTGGTTGTATTTAATTTCCAGAACTTTTTAAGTCAGTGGATTTTTTTCTTCAGCTGACTGTTGTGCCTTGATCTTAAAGTTGGGAGTTTGCTATTTCTATATGTCCTGTCAGTAATTTTTCAACCCTAATAAAATATTACAGCCTGCCCTGAGAGCTGTCACAGTCACTCAGAGCCAGCAGGAGGTTTGACACAGCCAGGACGAGCCTCAGCAGGGCTGAGCTGCTCCTTTCTGTCACGCAAACCTTGCTCAGGGTTTCAGCCACCTGCAGCCTTGTGGCTGTGTGGGAGGCTGAGGTGACACTCATCGATCCAGGAGAGGAGGAGGAGGAGGTCACCAGCAAACACTGGAAACGTTCTTTGGTTTATCTGCCTAATGGCAGGGCAGGATGGGGCTGGATCTGCACCTGGCAGGGCTCTTGGTGCTGTTATACCCAAACTAAAGCAGAACAATGCAAATCTTTTCTTGTGCTGCTTCGTTCACTTTTGGTCTGGTCTATTTTAGCTGTGCCTCACCAAGTTTTCTCCAAGGGGGAAAACCCTGTGGTCCTTTTTGCTGTACATTTAATGAGCTAAAATGAGCTGCCTGTAACACAGATCAGCAAATGCTCCATGCCCAGGATCATCTTTTCCCCCAGCTGGTTGCTGGAGGCTGGGCAGGGAGGGCACAATCCCTCCAGGGCAAGAGGGGTTTGCAGATAGAAAATCCTGAAGATGAGGGGTGCTGGGGGGGTTGGCAGTGCAGAAACACTGATCATTCATAGCTAGCTTGAGAGCCTGAGCCCTCCTTGGAGGTGTCAGTAATGGGAGAAATGAAGGGACTTGGGAAAGCTGGAGATGAAGGAAATTTGGAAAAGACAATGTGTTTTAAAGCATCTTTCCCAATTTTTTTTGAGTAGAAATTCTATTTGCGAAATACATCACATTAATTAAAATGTTTGATTATAAATGTTACGTGAGAGGCATATCTAAGTTTTTGATTTGTGTAAGGTTAAGAAGGATACCAAAATTGTGATGTTGTGGGGTATTTTAGTGGCTCATGGGAAGAGCAATAAGTGACCACACTATTGGGATGTTTTTTCCTAACCCTTAGATGTTGAGCTATAAGAATGTGGAGATCTCATTGCACTTTTATGAGGGAACTCAAGCATGAATTTAATGAGGAGTGTTATGCTCCAATGGAAAGTCCTCTTCATTACCTAATTTCTATTAAGCTATGTCATTATAAATATGCTAGGCTTAAATAAATATAGTTTTCTTCTTTCCTCTGATATTCCTGTCATTGAAAATAACAGCTAGCAGTGTGCTGGGGTTTGGGATTTTATCCTTGTTTCAATTCCTCTATCATTTTTCCCTGTAAAATTTTGAAGTTTATATTTGGACTATCTTGGCAATGAACTTAGAAAGAGGGAAGGCCAAAATAAAAATAGAAAGTTGTGTAGGAAAGAAAACTTCATCATTCTTACAAAACTTTAAAACAGCAGTTAATGGTGAAGGGAGAGAGGAACAGCATGGAAGTAATTGATTGAATGCTGAAGATTTCCACACAGTTTGATTTTGGAAATGGAACTGATTTTTTAAAGTTCCAAATTACATCCAAAGCTGAAAAATATGCTTTGGCAGCTCTTATCAGATTTTTTTGTCACTCAGCTCTACTTCTGACCTTTCCTTTTTGCTTTATTTCACCATTTGCAGCTATCCCTGAAGATACAAAGTCCTTCCCAGAATGTACACTGCCTGTTGTAATGTCTTTCAGGCTGAAATGCAGCAGAATAAAATGGACTTCTATTGCAGAAATTCCTTCTGCCAGAGAGGCCCATGCAGGAGTACTCACAAGAGCACCCTTGCTGCTTGCATAAATCCTGGAAAATAGGGATTTTAACCAGAAAAAGCCTCACAGGAGAGAAGGGGCACTTAACCACATGGCTGGACTTCTTTTAGAGAAGTGAATTCCTCAGGTTCATACAGTAAGGGGCCTCAAGTACTGATGGAGCACAAAACCAGCCCAAAACAGTTGTTCTGAGAGATGTACATGTCCCAGACCACTCTTGGGGCTGCTCCTCAGTGCCATCATTAGTACACTTTTCAGTCTCAATTCTGTTAATTAACAAGAGGAGATCCTTTCTTTGGTTTTCCAACCTTCACCTACTTTCAGGATCAACACAGAAAAAAAAAAAAGTCTTTTCAGTGTTACATGTTTTTAATTTTCCTCTGGAAAAGGAGCGTGATGATGCTGCAAATGGAGCTGATGCTGGAGCTGGGGTAATGGCTGTGCAGGCTGGGGAAGGATAATTACTGCATTGCTGCTGTGAAATCAGGAATGAGGATGTTCGCTTCTCCCTGGCAAGAGGCGAATTTATCATGCAGTCTTTGTGCCAAAGGAACAAAAAATTACAGTGAAAAATTGCGGTAGCTAAATGGGGCTAAGAGAGCCTTGGAGCCTCTGGGGTTTTTTCTTATTCTTTCAAAAGTTGTAGGATTTTGCTTTGTGGTGGTCAAAGGGGAAGGGGAGGTTCATACCTGAAAGCACAGTGAAGACAGCAGCAAAGGCATTTAGCTTGAGCCCATCTATGACACTGCTTGAATGAAAGAGCTCGAGGCACATGAGGCTGAACCCGACGACCAACAGCATGATGTACAACACCTCGGACACCACTGAGAGCCACAGCACACCTGGGGGCAAAGAGCAGCAACCAGTCGTCACCTGGGGAACACTTTCAAGAGGTTAAAGTTGGCAAAAAATTAATTAGGAAATCGGGAGTATCTAGGAGTAACTGTGTATTGGGATTTTTTTTAAAAAAGTTGGTTTAAGGTCACCAGTTGTATTTTTTTTAAAAAATGTTTATCACATCCACTGTATACTGGGAAAAATTTCTTTACTGAAAAAGTTATTAAGCACAGTCTGCCCAGGGAAGTGGTGGAGTCACCATCCCTTGGAAGTGTTCAGAGAACAAGTAAAGGTGGCACTTCCCAGTGTGGTTTGTGGCCATGGGGGCACTTGGTAAAAGGTTGGCCTTGATGATCTTGGTGGTCTTTTCCAGCCTTAATGATTCTGTGATTCACAGAGTTTAAACTCGGCAAACCCCGGGCCAAACTCTGACAAACAGAAAAAGCTGTAATGAGGATGTGCAGAGAGGCAGGGTGGTAAAGACACTGCAGGAAGAACCAGCTGTTGCCTGTTCTTGTTCTCAGCTTGGCTACAGAACCTCTGTGGATACGTGTGAGAACCTCTTGGCTCCTCTGAGCCCAGGCACAGCTCAGAGAGTTCATTTTCCCACCTGTGCCACAGTTTAGATGAGCACAATCCACCCCACAGGGAGGAGATGGCACAGGATCCCTGACTGCCTCTGCGCTGCTGGGAGTTGGACAGGCTCCGGTGCCTCTGCTCCACAGAGAAAATATATTCAGTCCATGTTGGAAAATTCTTCCCACAGCCTGGTGTTGGGGGTTTTGTCAGAAACCAGAGCCCTGCAGGATGGCTGCTCTCACTCAGGATCCTCCTCACAGGGTTTGTGCTGCTGGGGCTGACACAGAGGCTGCCACAGCTGCAGCAGGCTGGGAACATGTGTGTTTATAACATGCTCAGCTGAGGAGCTGCAGAGGCAAAACTCGGCCTGGGCTCGACCTTCCTCAGCCCCTGGGTACAGCCCTGAGAGCCAGGGCTGTGTTTGAGCTCTGCAGTGCTCAGAGCAGGGGCTCTGGGAGCACGGGGCAGTGCCCAGCAGGGACTGATGTACCACCAGGAGATGTCACCTTCGGGAATTCCAGCAAAAAAAAAAAAACCTCCACAGGATCTGCTGAGTCGTTAAAAGCCACCAAGCCACCGGGTAAATTGGAGAGGATGGGAACAGATGATAAGATTGAGTCCCTGCCCAATTTCCAAATGCTGTTTCAGCATGAGAATCTGCTCGAATTCTCCAGTACATTTGCTAACCTGATTGCTAAAGAATTCACCTGGAAACAATGAGCAGTGATGGAAAATTTCAGCCTAAGCAGTTGAAACATGGAAAGTTAAGCATCTGAAGACAATGGCTTATATTAGAAAATGTTAGCTGTAACCATAGAGACTGCTACAGGCTTCACTTATATTAATACCTTCTCTCCTCTCTGCAAGAGCACATGTGTGATAAAGCCTACAGTCCAGCTTATCAAACCCGATATGCAGTCTCACTTTTATCAAATATTTGAGTGTCCTCTTGGTGACCAGGCTGATCCCAGCTCATATTTTGTCTGTGAACTCATCTTTATAATTACGTCTAATTAATATGTGCTATTCGTTGTTGCCACTGTAGCTGACCTTTTGAGTTCTTAAACCACACTATAGAGATAGCAATAAATAAAGCTTTTAATTGCTCACAGTGGCTGTGTGTGCAATATTGCATCTATCAACAGAAAACAGCTGCTTATCTCACTCCTCTTAGTCAATTTGGTATCAGGCAACTGGCACACTCTTCCAAAAAGGAATGCAAGTGAGAGAGAGCAAGGGTGTTGTTCTGAGATACAGCAGGGTTTAGAAGGGATTTTGCTTCATCTCCTCAAACCTGCAGCGGCTATGATGAGAGAATGATGGAATGATTTGAGTTTGGAAGAATCAGATGATGTAAACCCGACCCACAAACTGAGGCAGCAGAGAGCCCTACCTAATGAGCTCTAATTCATTTAGCCCACACTTGAAATATTAATGCACAACACACCTGCCCAGGTGTTTACTGCCCAGAGTCAACCCTTGTGGAGCCCCACTGGTGCTGTGTGCACACCAGGGCAGTGCTGTAAGTGTCTGCAGCTCTGTGGGTGTGTGGTGTGGCTCCATCTGGGCTTCCCTGGGGGCTCAGAGAGCTGCAGTCCATGGGGCAACATCAGGCTGCTGGTGCTCAGGTTTAGGGCTAATTCTTGTGGATGTTTGGAGCTGGACACACTGAAGGAATTTTGCTTTTGGTTGTCCTAAATCAGGAGGAGACCCTGAGTCCCTTGAGAGTGGAGGGTCCTTGGGAAGAGATCTTGGTAGATTCGAGTGTGTCACCAAGCACATGAAATCTAACAGGGACAAATGCTGGGTTCTGCTCCTGGGCCAGGGTAATCCTGGGTGTACCTTCAGAGAGGGGAACAAGAAGCTGGAGTGCAGCCCTGCAGGAGGGGTCTGGGGGTTTGGCTGATGGTTTTGGGGGTTCAGGTGATGTCCTCAGCTCTAGATATTCACACTCTACCTGTTGCCCACCTATGACCCAGTGCCTGAAGCTGGTGCTGCAGGCACCAGTGCAGGGATTTTGGGAAGAGCAGGGAGCTGGGGAGGTGCACATGTCCCTGTGGGAGCACCTGGGTTTGTGTGTCCATTGTGAGGGGACACATTCAGAGGGACAGGAGGGCTCTGGGAGCTGAGCCTGGAGGGCCTGGGGGCCCAGCTGGTGTCCTTGCTTCTCCTAAGGAAGGAGAAAGGAACAGGAGGGAGCAACCCCTGACTGTGTGGCTGGTGTCACAGGCAGTGCTTTGGTTTCCCTTCCCACAGGGCTGGGATAAGAGTGGCTTTGCCAGCAGGAGAACCTTGCAAGGGGATGATGAAAAGCTCAATGAGATGTGAGTTTTGCTCTCCTGTAAATCCTTTTTCTGATGAGACACAAAGGCTGGGTGGGTTTGCTGTGGGAGGCATAGTCAATTACTACTTTTTTGGAGCCCTGTTCATATCTACTGAAGAACTCTCTTGTCTTATTCCATGGTGTAACTGAATACCTGCTCTGTGCCTTTTTTTAGTGCATCTAATGTGGGGAAAGGCAAGTCCCACGTGCAGTGTTTGGATAGTTCCATGTCCTTTTCTGCTTCTCTGATTTTGAATTTCATCTGAAATAATAACACCCAGGAAATGCAACCTGTGCCTGAGTTTTGCATTTTTCCTGTGGCTGCCTGAAGCAGAACAGTTGCTTCAGGTTATTAATTCAGGAGACAGAGTTTTTCTGTTCTGTGCTGATGGTGAAGTGATCTCCCACTGCTCCTCTCTCAACATGAGATTCATGAGGCAGTCACTTGGCATCACTTCCACTCACAACCTCTTGCAGCCTCCTTCCTGCAAAGTACAGAGCTCCTTCTCTTGAGGGGACCTCAGTCATTCCAGGTGACAGGGAAGAAGATCTCCAGGGGATTTTTCTCTTTTCCAATCTTCTCTCCTGTCATCTTTTCTATCTGCTCACTCCTCTCCAGCCTGTGTCCTCTGCCCCAGGGATCTGTCTGGCCTAACTCAGCTTTTATGAAAAATCCTGCCTTCAGAAGAGTCAGTACTTGGTTTACGTAGGGAGTTCTACCTAGATGGCCTGTAACTGAGGTCTGTACTCTCATCACTCAACAGATTCCTCTCATCCTTTGGTCTTCATTCTGTTCATGCATGGTTTTTGTCCAACAAACCCCCTGCTGCCTGTGCAGAAAAGGGGCTGGGGAGGAGCTCAGCTGGGATGTGCCTCTGTGCCAAGGACATTCTAATGTGAGACCTCCCAGGAAAGGAGAGTCTGGGATTTTAAAGCCAAAGTGGTTTCAGTGGCACTCCTGCACACACGTTCCCATGAGGGTGGGTGTGTGTGAGGAGCCCACCCAGCCTGCAAGCACCAAGACACGATGTGTTCAGTCAATCTTTCCAGGATTCCCTGGAATAATGCAGAGGATGACAGCTGTCAAGTCCTCCTCGTGCCTGCTGGGCTTTTTTTAGGCCATAAAAACGTGCTGGGTTTGCATGTTCTCTTCTGTGCCGGCCAGGAGCTGACAGGGACCTGTCTCCCTGTCCTGTCACATCTCTGTGGCACATCAGCTTGTCCTGTATCTCCCATCCTGGTGACTGAGAAGCTGCAGGGAAGTGAGCACTGTGGTCTGGATGACCACTGACATCAGTACCATCCATGCCTCTTGTTCTAACACACCTTTTCCTGTCATTTTTGTCCCTGGTGCTTCTCCACCAGCCAGTCTGTCACTCCTCAGCAGGGTTGTAGACAATGACAGAGTGACTCCTGTGCACTGTGGGACACTTGGCACCTTTGCTCCCTACAGTATGTCCCAGGTGGGATTGCTCTGAACCTGAGCACCAAAGAATGTGAGGCTTTTCCTGGAGGAAAAGGGCTCACCAGCTTCAGGACAACCTCCCTGTGAAGCAAAGCCCCTGAAAGTCCAGGACCTGGACTGAGCTTCTCACCCAGAATTTGAGATTAAAGAGCTGGGACTCACCAAAAGCTTTCACATAAATCAACTTATGTCAAAGGGCTCCTGCATCTAAAGGAATCACATCACATTCATGTCATCTGATCTCGTGGCAGGAAAGAGATCAGTGCAGTAGCTGTGACATTAAAGAACTTTGTGCCTCTGAACTTTGTTATTTCCTAATCAGCATGTGAGAGACTGTCTTCTCTGTGGAGTTCATGGTGGGAAGCACCAGTGCCACCTCCTCAAGGGCTTGGCCCCTGCAGCAGCACTGCCACAAGGAGATGAATTTTCCAGCACTCTCCAGTGAAGTGAACATATTCCTCATGTATGACAGGAGAACTGTTCCCCACAGGATCACTGGGATTTAGGCACTCGAGTACTCCATGAACCATCTGGTAGGATCAGTCCCTTGCCTCTCTGTCTGACAGCAGAGAGCAGCAGCATTTTGAAAGAAGATTCACAGATCTGAGTGCATCTCTGAAAAGGTTGTGATCAACTTGAGTGCATCCATCTGAACTGAGATGTTAGAAAAGGGATATCCCAGACAGTCCTGAATGGATGAAGCAAAGGGAACATTCTTTCTGACAGTGAGAGAAAGAATCTTCAGCTCAGCCTGCGATGAGTCTCACAAAGTTTTTCCCAGAACCTGGAATGATTTCAGGTCAGCCCTGGCTGCTGAGGAGGGCACTGTGAGTGGAGACACTGTCACCTCCCAGCACGGAGCTCCAGTGCTGAGCTTCCTGTGCAACAGGGATCCTGATCCAAGTCCTGGGAATTCTGCTCAGAGGGACTTGAGGCATTCAGTGAGCTCCTGATTAAGGAACCCAAAGAACAGCATTGTTAATGACTTCCAGGATGTTTGAGCTGAGTTTGACTGCTTGATATCCAAAGTTCATTCCTTGTTCAAGGAATGCCTTTTCCTGACTCAAAACAGCAGCGGTTCTTCCCATGTTTTCCATGAGAGGGCTCTGGTTAAACTGAGGCCTGTCAAGCCTGACAAGTTCTTCTGTGCTCCTTCCCCACAAAATGCCAAGATGATTCTTATGTTGCATTATTAAAACCATTCTCAGGCTTGTTAGCAATTTGGATTGAAACACCAAGAACTTGGATAACATCTGAACGGGATTATGCGCAGGATGATAAAGAAACATTTGCTGCTGTTTTGGAATGCCAAAGTGCCATAATTTCAATTACTGTTGAGTTTTTGAGATTAATGCAGCCAGCAAACCAGTTCTGGAGAGTTTCAATCACATCTATACCTCCTACCACCTACAGTCACATGCAGCCATGGAGTTTGATGCATACTTGTCAAATCAGGAAAGTTGCGTTTTGGTGCCAGCTCACTATGCCAACAGGATCTGATGCCAGAATTTAAGGTCCTATCTCCAGCTGAAATAATGAAATCCTCCTCTGGGTGCTCCTTCAGGCTGGTCAGGCCATGGAAATGACTGTCAAAGATCCAGTGTTGGTGCATGTTCTCAAGGAAACACTGAAGAGGTGGCCAACAGGGGAATTGCTGGGGGAGTTCAAAGCATTTTGAATCCATAAACATGAGCTGTTTGGCCTTAGAGGATTTCTTCAGGGAAAATCATATTGCTATTCCTGAAAGATGTTGCTGAGTCATGTTAACCATGTTATAACCAGCAAAGGCAGGGGTTGTGTGCCTGGAAATGTCTGTCATGCATTTTGAAGAGTGGCTTGGAAATTACCCAGCATTAAAAACCCCCATAAATGAATGTATGACCTGCCATGCTGTGTGACACTGCCTGCTGAAAGCCCAGCCTTCCTGAGCAGGGCCCAAGAAGAAATGGTCTGGAATCTGTATTGATTTCTGAGGGCCTTTTCAGACAGAAAATTAGCTTCCTAATTGGGGCAAGCTCACATTCAGAACGCCTCAGTGGGAATTCATCCTCCTTAGGAGCACCCACTATCTCAGCCTGTGCTCCCTGTGGATCTGTGGCTGCTGCATCCCAGCCCTTCCCAGAGCAGAGCTGCCCTCGTGGGCTCAGGGGGTGACCAAAGCAGCCTCACCTGAGCTGTCACACTCTGCCACGCTGTCCCTGAGCAAGTGACCAGGCTGGACAAAGCTGCAGGCAGCTCTGGGAGAGGTTTGGAGTTCCTCATCACTCAGTGTCACACATCTGCCCCGACAGCTACTGTCTGTCTGAGCTACAGTGAGACACCAGCTCCAGTCACTCCTCTGCCAGTTCAACCCTGAGATCCCTGAGAAAGTCTGATGCAGGCAAATAGAAGCTTTGGGGGGTTTTCTGCATCACAGTTCATCATATGACAAAACCCCTTCTATCTGCTCAAAGCAGTGGAGCTGAGCAAAGTGTGCTCCTGAATAACCACTGAGATCCTCGTGCCTGATTGAGGTGACATCAAGAGAGTGGCACTTGAAGGACAAGCCAGTGCTGCATTGTTGAGCAGCTGAGGAGACATCAGCAATGGAGAGTGTGGAACCTTCTCACCTCCTCACTGGCACCTGCTAACCCAGACACTGCTGCTGCTGCCTGGGGGAGAAAGTGCTCCTATCACCCTGTGGCTCCCAGTCACTGTCCCCAAGATCCCTGAACTGCCACAAAACACAGGGAAGCCGCAAGAGGCTGTGAGATGTCAACTAGACAGGTTTCACCCCATGTAGGAAGAAAATAACCACGCCTGAAGGGCCAGCCCTGGTTCTGGGTGATGTGAACTTGCACAGAGGAAACCCTGCAGGTGCCATCTCTTCTTTGTGCAAACACATTTTGTTTTCCTCCTTGTTCTCCATTCACACTGTGGCAGCCAAGAGATGGGAGAGGTCACAGAATCACAGAATCACTGGGTTGGAAGAGACCTTCAAAATCATCGAGTCCAACCCAGCCCCAACACCTCAACTAAACCCTGGCACTGAGTGCCACATCCAGGCTTTGTTTAAACACACCCAGGGATGGTGACTCCACCACCTCCCCAAGCAGACCATTCCAGTACTTTATCACCCTTTCTGTAAAAATCTTTCTCCTAATATCCAACCTAAACTGCCCTTGACTTCCCACAGCTTGAGGCTGTGTCCTCTCGTTCTGTCAGTGCTGCCTGGAAAAAGAGCCCAACCCCACCTGAGCACAGGCACCTTTCAGGGAGTTGCAGAGAGTGACAAGGTCACCTCTGAGTCTCCTTTTCTCGAGGATAAACAACCCCACCTTGTTACCCTTGCTCATGTTAGCAGCAACAAAAAGTTCTGCTCGTGTGTGTCAGTCTCTTTTCGCTGTCCTTGTGTTTCTCGACTCATTGCTCTGCTTTTACAGACTTAGTGACTTTGTTGGAACTGACACCTGGATCTCGCTTAAATCTCTCTCTTCTTCAAGGGAGAAGAGAGGAAAAAATGTGACAAATGGGCACACACTGAGCAATGTTGCGCACATTGTTTTGGAAGAGCAGTAAGGCCAGCTTCACGGGAATCTCACTCTCTCTTCCAGTGCCATTCAGATGGGTTTAGTCATCTGCTCTTCTCTGCCACTCTAATACTGGGAATCACAAGCCAAAATACTGGAGTGATCAATAAAAAGCAGTGAAAAGAATAAACCCTGAGCATGTTGTTGTGGCTGGCACCGGGACGGAGCGCTGCTGGTTAATGCGTCACAGCAGAGCCGACCATCTGCCCACTCCTCCCGTGCTGCAGAGGCACACCACAGAGCCAGCAGAGACAAGGCAAGCTTTAGGTGACCCTAAATGTCACCTCAAGCACCTGAAGCTGCCTGTTCTGGTCAACCAAATCAGGCAGCAAGGGTAGGTAAATGGCTGGCACCCAGACAAGAAACTGCACTTTGCAGAATGTGGGAAATCAAAGGAGAAATACCTGGCACTGCTGAGGGGAGGCAGGAAAAGCCATGTTTTGATTTTGTTTAGCTTCAGCTCTTCATTAGTCTCTTTATTTTGGAAGGTGAGGTGGAGCTGTGACTCATAAAATGATTCTCTTCTATGTGATGATGTGTTTTCTCTGACTTTTGATGGCTCTGGCATCGAGCAGATTGAATCCTGTGCATGATACCGAGCAGACTGTGGGATATCTTTGAATCCACATTCTCTTTTTCCTGGTGTAGTAGTAATGAGTAGAGCAAGAGAGTGGAAAAGATGATGAAAAATACTCTGAAGGAGGACTATCCCATGTACCTTACTAAATATATTTGGGCTCAATGTTTCTCTTTGAAGACCACCAGTACAGGGCCTGTACTCAGCACTGGGCTGAGAAATGAGTGATGTTCAGACCAGTGCTCCTCACATCTCTGGCATCCCCAGTGTGAAACACAAAGCTGTTTCCTCCTTCAGTAATTAGGGATTTATCTTGAATTCTGATGGTAAGAATGGTTTCATCTTTGTATGTCTAATTGCCTTTTAAAACTAACTTCAGTGATTCATAACAGGTGTGTAAGAAAACATGGATAAAATAAAAACAACACCTTTTTTTTTTCCTGCATACTTAATCATAGCTCTCCTATGACATGGGGACAGGTATTTGTCTGTGTGGGTATGGGTTTGCCCTATTGCAGATATATGAACAATAATGCAAGAGGAAGTATTCAAGAGGAATATAGAGCCTGTTTTGGAAAGTGTGCAGTTCTTTTGGGAGACTCAGTTACATTTCTTTTTACTGATGCAGGTCTCTAAGTGCTCCTCTTAGAAAATTAATCCTCTGTTTTTCTTCTTGGGAACATCTACCCAGTACATAAAAAAAGGAGGTTTGTTTTTTAACTTGGCTGTTACAAGTCTTGTTTGTCTCTTTTCTAGCCTGAAATCTGCTTTGCGTTGTCCTTCTCATACAAACAAGTATTTCTCTATTTTTGACCATAAATGTCACTCTTCTCTCTATGTCTTTAAATTTTATTGTCAGTGCTTTGAGCTGGGGCTGGCAGGGGAGGGATGAGAGGTGCTCACAGGGAGCTGCAGGTGGGTACAGCATGAATACTTTTGGTGGCATGGTGACTTTTTTGTTTTGTTCTTTGTTTCCTACGATGATCCTAATATTTCTTTTTCGTCTTAATCTCTGCAGAGCAGTGAATTAATGTTTTCATAGAAGTGTCTGTCATCACTCCAAGAACTCTATCCTGAGGGGAAAAGCTAATTCAGAACCCATCACTATATATGTAAAGGTAGGATGACTCCTCATGTTCCCCACCTCGCATTTATCAGCGGTGATCATTAATTCCCATTTGCTCACACTCAGTGAAGGGTTTGTGCATGCTTCAGAGGCCTGCAGTATATCCACTGCTTTTCAGCCTTTCAAGCTTTGGTTGTCCTTTCAGCTGAACATTTTAATGTGTTTTAATCAGCATTTCCTTTTCTTGGGTTTCCTTCTTCGCAACTTCTAAAAACACTTCTATTGCTTCTGAAGGATGCTGAATCTGTTAGTCAGTCATACCAGGGATCTCTTACCAACATTTTGAATCAAATGCAGGGGTATGTCAAGAATAACAGGTTTCCCACTGATTTTTCCATGCCCATATCCAAATTTTGTCTCTACATCATGCACAGTATTTCTTGGTCTCTGCGTGGTGTTTTAGAGTCAGCTCCTGCTGCTTTGATTTCTGTCCTTACACCTTCTCTGCTATCAAGCTTAACCCTGCTGTCTCTGAAGCTGTCCCAAGGGGTGATCACTAACACAATTCTGCATTTTTTATCTGAACATGGAATCCATCCACAGAGATTGTGTTGCTCATTAATGACATTACCTTGTTATTCTGATTCAGCTTGTACATGACATCTGCTTTGTCTTTCAGTGTAATCAGCATCAAGACGTTATTGTCCCTCTAATTATCTTTCTCCCATCACATTTCTGGTACACCTATTATGTCAGGATCCATTAAAATCAGGCATCTAGTTTTTCTCTTCTCATTAGTTGCTGTTGGAATGCTGGTTTAGGAGCATGCACAGAACTGGCTTAGCTTTCTCTTTTTTCTGAGCTGTGTTTAGGTGAGACTTGATTTGTTTACTTGCTGTTTGCCATGTGCTACTTTAGCTCTGCCAGCCACTTTTTAGGCAATACAGATCTGTTATTGCTTCATCTCTCCAGGATGCACCATCACAGGCTGCGTGGAGGATGTTCAGGAGGCATCTCGTACCTCTGCCAGGACAGTGTCTCATTTAGAAAGCCCTCCTGTAAGATTTTGGACTGTTCAATGTTCACTAGCCATGAGCATTTTCCTTCTGCTGGATTTTGCCTTTCCTCAATCTCTGTGGTGTCTGAAAAGCCGTGTTTATTTTATGTGTGTGAGTTTATCAATAGGTAGGAAGCAGTGCAGCTGCTGAGGGCCTCGTGCTTTGCCATTCCTTGTGGGAATTGTTCCACACAATCAGGGACTACAGAGCATTGGAGTAACCTGGACCAGGCTGGAGCTTGCCCTGGGAATCCTGCCCTGTGTTTGTGTGGCCACCTCTAAGTTTTGAGCCAACACTGACATCTGAGGCTGTTCCTGCAGCAGCTTCCCCTCAGGGCTCCTCAGGCCAGACCTCCTCATTTCCATGCTGTGGGCACTCCAGGTGCTTGCAAAGCCTCCACCAACACCACCCCAGAAACTGCTGAGGGCTCCACATTTCCTGCCAAGCCCTGCTCTTCTCCAGAGAAATCCTTTCAGCACAAGTGCTGCTTCCAGCTGATTTCTCTTGCCCAAGGAGCTGGGCTGGGCTCACCCTCTGGCTCTCCCTGGGGCTGGCGGCTGGCAGTGATGCACTCAGAGCAGGATGCAGGAGCTGGAATCCCCACACAGCCTCAGGCTGGGGAAGGAACACCTCTGGATGTGTCCAGCTGTGGTGCTGTCCACTCACTGAAGCCATTTATCTGATCATTTGATCATCTGATGGCATCAGTGTGGTGTCATGGTTTCCATATGCAGTTTTTTGTCTTGGTTTCTTCCTTTCGAATGTATCCTCTGTGGCCTCTTTGGATTTCTCTTGGGCCCAGATTTGAGGCTGTGGGAAAGGGATGACAAGAGGTGCCAGAGGGGAGTCTGCCAGCCTCAGTGTTCTGGTGGGGCACCACAACAGGCACAGAAGTGTCCCTTGCTGAATAGTGTCCCTTTCTTCCTCAGGCAGCAAAATATTCAGCAGCAACAATACTTTGATTAAGTTGTGTGGAGAATATCCCAGAAGCAATTGAGAACTGAAATATCAAGTCCAGCCTACTTTGACAGCTCCCTTCCAACTCCTTTTGGAAATATTTGCTGTCTTACTGCTCATGCCTGTAGTGAAAATTAGAGCACTTTGTGGGCTCCAACATCTGCTCTGTGAGAGCCCATTAAAAGTCCTGGCCCCTGTAACCAGCTATTGCTCTATCATTTTTATCAATAGCAAATGTAAACTCTCATAGGAAAATTTTTTTTTTCTGGTTAATATCTACCATCATGAAGCTGATTTTGCTAAGCAGCTTTGGCACTAAGAACCAGCAACAGCTAATAAATTCAATGTTAGGCTTATGAGGTTCTGACAGATTGCTGGCAGCTGCCTTAAATGCAGGAAAAAGCTCTCCTAGTGTGGGTTGGAAATGCTTATTTATACCATACTGTGGGTCTGTTTGCCCCAAATTTTGCTGCCTCCTTTTAGTAGATGTCATTGGTGAGATATATGAAAAGGGTACAATAACTGATCAGAGAGACAGTTTCCAGCTACGCTGGAGATCAGCACTGATGCATAAAGATAGGAAGCTCAGCCATAAACCATCAGAATTTTACTGTAAGGGTTTTCATTTATGAATGCAAGCTTTGTGGTAAGAATGTGACTAGACCCATCGTGGACGGTTTTATTTACTGTGAGGTTTTTGTGATAGATTTTTTTTTTTCTATATCAGAAGGTTTTAAATAATCTGCAGGAGTTTAACACCACCTTGCTGTTAATTGGTGATGGACTCAAGCAAAGATGGGCTGTGCAGCTACACAAAGTTTGTTTTTAACATGTCTCAAAAGTTAAAGGTGACATGCTCAGAAGCAGGCAGGGGCTTCAAGAGCTTGTATTCAGTTTAGAACTTGGTCAGACACAGATCCTCTTTGGATCAGATAAAACCAACTAAAAGGAAAACTTGGGGAAACCTGAATGCTCAGCTGCACTGAGCTTGTATTGCACAGACAGATAAACAACCAATTTTTGGTGGTAAGTGATGCTAAGAATATGTACAGGAAGTGAATAAGTTGCAGCCTCATTGTGAAGGTTAGTGCCAAATTTCCCAGTTACACGATTGCCTGTGAAAACCACGTTGGAACTGAACTCAAATTTGCTGTTCATGGTATTTCATCCTTCCTCATTGACTTGGACTGACTGGAGCTGAGCAGTTGATAAGCCTCTGACCATTAAAGTCAATGCTGAGAGAGGGGATGAAGAAATTAAAGGAACGGGAAGTTCCTTCTAACTGGAAAAGAGCAGATTAAGTCAAGACATTAAAGAGTTCTTCAGTGAAAGTAAATCAGGCATCAATTTTCTCTTCACATGTGGTGAAGGTAGCTCTGGAGAGTACAAGACTAACATAGAGAATTCCAGATTAACCATGTCGCAGTGTCCAACTTGATGCACCGCTGTGGAATTTATTCTGGTTGTGAGTCTAATGGTCAGCACTTTCCATCTCTGACAAAGCATTCCCCTCTCTTTCTGTCAATATGCCTTACAACTCCATGGAAAGTCTTCTGAAATAGATAGAATTTTCTTCATAACACTACACAGAACAAGCCCTCCTTCCTCAAAAAAGAAAAATAGAATCATCTAGAAATATGCACTGACATCATGCAACAACTCTAAAATTCTCCTGGAAAAAAAAAATGCTGACAGCATTTCACACAACCAAAAGAAATCCTAAAAGTAAAGCACTAAATGCTGTTTTGGAAAGTGTGTGGGTGATGCCACCAAGCATTATGCACCATAATGAAGTTCCACAGAAAGGGGATAGAGCAGAATAAACCACACCACTGCCCTTAGAGCAGCACCTTGTGCTCGCTGTGCTCTGTCTGCTGGAGGGGCCGTGCTGTGCCCACAGCCCTGGGGATGGCAAAGGCAGGAGCTTCCCTTCCCCAGCTGCCTCTTCAGCTCCTCTCACAGCCCAGCACTGTCCGTTCTCTCCTCTCCTCTGTCCTTCCTTCAGGATCCAGCCCTTCTCCCATCCTTGTACAGAACTTTCCAGAACTTTGATGTCCTGGGAGCTGCATTAAATAGCCCAAAATACCCGCCTGTATTACAGAAAAGTGCAGCTTTCAGCTGTGTGCAGGCTGCTCTCTGCCCTGCTCCTGATGGTGCCTTGGGATTTTAGCTTTTGTATTTTTCATATATTTGTAACCCTGCAATTCTTTAGTGTAGAACTCTAAACGAACAGTGTAAGCTGCTGCTTTCCCATTTGGTCAGACACAACAATTCCTCTCCAGGCCTGGGGATCAAGGACACCTCACTGCCTCAGGCCCTGAGGGATGGAAACAAAAGTGAGTTGGGGGGAAGTGAACTTGGGATAAATGACTTCATTACCTGAAGCTTTAATTGGAAGATTAACCTCCAATATGCAAATGGACCAAACTTATAACAGTGTGACCCTTGGTCCATTTTGGGTGCAGCCCCTGGGGGGCTTTGTCTGCCCAAAATGTATGTGAAGACCCTTCAAGAAATATAACTGCTTTTTATTCCCTTTATTTTGTCTGGCTCCTGTTTTTAGGTAGCCTGATGAGGCATCACCGATGCTCTGTAAGGTTTTCTAGCACAGAGTTTGTTTTCTGCTGGCTGCTGGGTGTTGAGCTGCTGGTTTCATAAGAGCCTTTGTGCCCCAAGGTCCCGTTTGTGTGTGTGAGATTTAACTGGGAGCCCATTAGCGACACTAATCCCAGGCTTGTTCTTCCCTTATGTGCATAATTTATTTGGGCTTGCTTACAATGAATTTCACAGAGGCTCTGTGGCTGTTTCTCTCCTTGCAATATCCCCCTGCTTTATTAGCAGTAATTGCCTTTCTTCCCGTTTTTCAGCGGATCAGCAATTCAGGCAAATTAAGGAAAATTGGTCCTTGCGCCACTTACTGCTGCTCCACCAAGCCTGGGGAAGGCACCCTGTGCCCAAAAGGTTTTGGGATTTTCTCAAGTGACCTGATAAAATATATGGGGCCTCTAGTCAGCTGGGACCAGGATGGGCTCAGTTCACTTTAATTGAACTTGATGTATTTTTTTTTTTCCCTTACAGATTTTCAAATGTGGAGTAAATTGCTTCTAAAAATGAAAGAAATATCAATAATTAATCAATTTAACTCTGATACCATAGTGAGGAAAATGGTTGTAACCTGCTTCTGTGCACTTGAATATATAACTTTTCACAAGGCTAAACCAACCAAAGAAGCATCTGGATGATTCCTTCTCACAAAGAGATACTTGGTACTGTGACTGTATTTTTCTGACCATAAATGTCTTCATGGCCTGAGGACACCACTCAGCATTTCCTTCCTCACTAAGGGAAGAAGGGAAATGATGTCTGTCTGACAGTATAAATCTTTATTTTCCTCGAAAAAAGCCATCTGAGTTAAGATCAAATAAGTGACAGACCTGCATAAAGTGGGCAAACAGCTGTCACAAACCCTTGGTGCTTGTTGCAGCTGGCTGTGTGTAACGTGGATGGCATGGGGGTCCCCTGGCCCTCAGGTACCACAAGACACAACACTGATGCAATCTGTAAAACAGGAAGAAGCCTTGGCTGGGTGGTCTTACCTTTCTCAGAAGCCGGGGCGAGGTCAATAAAACTTCGGCATTTTTCACCTTGAAAAGAAAAGGATTATTTCAGGAGACAGAAGTTGGTTGGGGTCGCTCTGCTCCTCTCTCTGCGTGGAGGGGTCCCCCCCCTCAGTCCCACCCCAGTCTCTAGGGGACCTCGGGGGTGTCTCACACTGGGGACAGACATTCCCCTGTGCCCCCACCCTGCCCAAACCCTCTGTGCCCAAGGGCTGGGCTTCCCTTGGGATTGCAGCCCCTTGGACACCGCTGGGGGTTACAGGGAGTGAAGGAAAATCCTGCTTTGCTGCCTGAGCCCAGCGGAGGCTGTGATGCTCTTCTCCAAGGGCAGGAGCAGGGCTGGTCTCTGTGCAGGGTGACACAAACACCTCAGCAGGTGGCACTGGGAAGTCATGGCCCTCTTTCACCCACACTTTCACCCTTGTTCTCTCCACCAGACAATGCCTGTGCCCATCCAGTGTGGCCAAACCTCCTGTGCTGGTGGCACTGCCAGGTGTCACTGTTAGGGACACGAAAGAATGAAGCAGGCAGCAGAAATGTCATCAGGAAAGTTATTTTTTTTTATTTTTCTGACTCTATCTTATATACACTTTGATTAGAAGGCCAAAGATTGGCTACACAGGTTGCCACCTCTTCCACCTTGTTGGTGAACATCACCATCAATCATCCTTCTCCTCCCAGAGGAGAAAGATGTAAACAAAATAGGTTAAGTTCTAAAAATATACATAGTTTTCTTGAAGCTTCGTGAGAATAAAATGCAAACAATGAAAAGTAGGCAAACTTGGGGTGACAGCCAGGGGCACAGAGCTCTCCACAAATAGATGTGACGCACATGACTAAGACAAAACCTGAAGCACAAAGAAGCTAAGCAAATGTATAAATGTTTTTTTAAAAAAATGTTTAAAAAGCAGGCAAATGCCTTGCTCTGAGCATCATGCGTGCCACTCCCTGTGCTCCATTGTAAATTAAACTCTCTCTGTTTAGCACTCCACCTTTGGCCTTGCAGGAATTCCTGAGAAGTTTCTGAACAGGAAATGTATCTTAGGGTGGATTCTTCGACCTTTCTTTTTACTTCTCCAGGTAACCAAAGATGATAAAATAATTCCTCTGCCCAGGGTGCATCCTTCCACCAAGTCTGTGTGCTGCTTTTGATATGATGTGCTCCAAGGTGTGCTGGCACATCTGTCAGAGGTCATGGAATAGAGTCCATTTTGCCCTTTAAGGTTTAAATTGTTGCAAAGGCAGTAATAGGACTAGGCTGGTGTTTTTTTAAATACTTTGTTCATTTTTAATTATAAAGTTCAAAAGACTGATTTAGGAAAGGTGAGCCATTAAAAAAGAATACACTGTGAAATGCCACAGTGATGGTGAATTCAGTGTATTTTTTTCGTATTTATAATTCAGTATACATAAAAACCAATATAAAGTGTTCATCTTTCTGGTGTCTTTGCTGGCAAGATTGAGATAAACATAATCATTCAAATGATGGCTGTGCTGACATAAGGATCTATTATTATAATGCTATTATTACTATTTTTTATTTACTTTTTGCGGTTTTAAATCTATACTAATTACACTGAGAGGTGATGTGTATATAGTCCGTGGTCTATGTATAAGTAACTATAAAAGAAAAGGTTCACTTGACATTGAAATGCACATTTTGATATGTCCAGGGGAAGGACTTCTACTCCATGAATCCAGAGGACAGCCAAGAAAAGGAAGTGACACTCGGCTTATCAAAATTACCATCTCTGTTCCCAAAGGGGTGGGCAGGGCTGTATCTGAGTGTCAGGTGAGTGAGTCAGTCAGTTTTGGGGCAGACAGATGGAAAGGTAACTGATGGGTCACAGAAATTACCAGCCCTGCACATTTCCTGTGCAGAGCAGGGCTGTGACTTTTCCCTCCTAAATTCTGGAATGCTTCAAGGACGGTGATACCCATCCCTCAGTGACTCAAAGATGGAGTTTCTTCCCACTCTGGTCCACTTCTGGAGAAGTGTTTCCTTATACCCAATCTGAACTACTTCGGCTGCTCTGGCATCAGGGCAGTTATCCTTTCTCTGTTTGTAGGAACATGAACAAGCCCAGCTCCCCCAGGTCCTTTACTTTAGGATCCTGACCAAGAAAGCCAGATAAATAAGTGGACTATAAAAGATACTAAGGTTTAAGTAGAAAACCTTCTCCTTCAGAGCCTCTGAGTTTTAGGGCATGAGGTTTTTCAGGAACATTATTGACATAAAATCAAGGGACTATAGGGAGAGTGACCTCTAGATTTGGACTTGATATAAGCAGATTAAGCAGGATTTTTCATTCTAGCTGCATGGATCTGTGGCTTGGGTCTAGTTGTTTTTGGTGGTTTTTATTTTATTTCTTTTTGTCAGATGTAAGTTATTACTTTTATCACCGTTTTATCTGAACCTGATTTCAAGCTGTCTCTCACTATCATCCCTCCCTTGTGTTACAGTGAATCCAAAGCCATATTACTGGAAACCTTTAACATATACCTGACTCTCCAGAATGTTATCCCAAGAGAGGCAAAGGGGAACGGCCTTTGCTCCTAGAAAAACTGCACAGGCTGCTCTGAGAGATGGTGGTGCCCTTCAGACAGAGGGACAGAGTTTCTCTGAGCTCCCAGAGTGTTTGGCTGGAGGTGCCTTATCTGCAGGACAGAGGAGAGGGTGGTCACAGGCTGTTGGGAGGAATGTGCATCCTCTTCCTCCCTTAAATTCAGCTTGCCCAGAACATCATCTCTCCCTGTGGCGAGGCCTCCAGTTTAAATAACATGGAGAGAAAGTGCTGGAGTGTTCAGAAAATGTCCTTTAGGAGTCACAGCCAAAAGAATGACTGGGGACAGAGAAGAGCCTAGATGTCCCATCACTTTCAGTGGCTGATTGTGCCTGGCTTGCTGCTGAAGGTCATGGTAGGAACTGCACAAGCAGTGCCTGACCCTTCCTTTTGTTGTTCCTGCTGCTGGAGCACTGGAAAACCCTCTTCCATTTTCAGTGGTAACCACTGGTGGTGTTTATAAAGCACAGCCACACTTGCACATGCAGACATGCATCTCGTTGAGAACTGAAGATGTCAGCAGTGCTTTCACTGTTCCTCTTAGGATTTATTCTAAGTTATTTTTGGGTATCTTGTATAACTGATCTCTTAAGCCCTCTTAAGTTTAATTTTAGACTTGGCAGAGTTTATCCTGCTGTGCTGTCCTTTTCCAGATGCATCTTCTCCCCCTAACCAAGCTCCTGGAGAGTCTTTAGAGAATACAGAAAAGATTGTTCAGAGAAGCAACAAGAAGAGTCTCTGGGATTCATCCCCTGAGAGTCCTGCCTTCACCCATTTGTAGCTGTGATCCTGACAGAGAAGAAAGCCAAGGAGTGACCTCTCCTGCACTCCAAGCAGAAGGAAGAGGTGGGACCTGGCTGGAATTCTCTGCCCTTCCACACAGGAGCAGTGGCCATGAGCAGTGCACATGGGGCTCAGTGGAGCTCAGCAGTGACAGGGAGCTGCTGGAGGCTGAGGAGAGAGGGCTGACCAACACCTAAGCAGCCATAAGCAAAGCTCTGTGGCTTCCCAAGGGAGAGGTAGAAACATCATCTGTGCAAGTCCTTGCAAATTCTGTCCCTCCCAATCACACGGACCCTGCACGGGCTCAGCTGTGCCTCTGCTGGGCTTCCCAAGGAGGGGACAAGGGCCACAGGGATCTGCATACTGGGAGCTGGCAGGAGTCCAAAATTTATCTGTGGCTAATTAATCCGAATTAATTAATCTAATTCTGTATATGTGCATGTTTATGAGTATTTGTAACTTGCTGGGGAACTTCAAACTGGAGCAGCCAGAGTGGAAGGAGACATATCTGGGAAGACTGAGCTGATGGGTGGGGAAGAGTCTGGAGGTTGTGTGGATATCAGATGTAGAGCCCATGAAAATATCTGAGGGACCACCAGTGTGATGCCCCCATGCATCTGCAGTGGGCACAGCTGGAGGTGTTTCAGCTGGATCTGCTGGACAGGCAGAGGAGGAAGAGGATAGAGTTTGGTGCTGGGGGTGATGTTTCTGTGGGTGCTGATGAAGGCACAGCTCCCTCCGAGGGTCTGTGTGGTCAGAGATGCTGTTAATGCTCCTGAGCCAATCATCTATTACAATACCCCACATAGGTCTGGTTATAATACAACTTTCATAGTTCTATTTCTCCAAAATATCTGGTCTATTTGCAAGGTCCTTATTTGAAACTTGTTTCTAGTTCAATTTCTCTCTCAACAATGTCTGTCCCGTTCCATGGCTTTTCTCAGTCCCCTCACACTTTATCTCAAAGTTTGCATACAGAAGCACAAGACTAGGAGAGCCTTCTGTCAGGTTTTGAGAATCCTCTACAAACCCATTCCCCACACTGGGTCAGTGTCACACACGCTTTGGGCAGCTGGGACTCGTCTGGGGGAAAATCCTCACACCTTCCCAAGGCAGAGTCCAGAGTTCAGCACCTCTCCAGACTGAGCATGATATAAAAGCCCAAGTTCCCCCCATGTTCAATCCTGCCAGAAAACTGAGGCAGACAGGTCCCAAAGAACCACCATGTCCCAAGGGGTGCTGCTCCAGGGCCCTGGGCTGCCTTCCCTGCCCTGCTCTGCACATCTTGTGGGCACATCACACGTGCCTGGCTGTGGCTTCCAGCGTGGAATTCCTCCCTGGGCTCATGGAATTAGAGAGCTGCACAGGGCAGCTGAAAGGTGCACATGAATTGGGTCTGAACTCCAGCATACAGATGTTCATCCAAGCCCTGTGTGACCTCTGCCTTTGTGCCTTTGGGAGACCCACGTTCTACTCCTTCTTCCACATAAAAGGTGGGGTTTGTTTGCTCCTGTCCTCAGGACCTCACAGAGGCCAGGGACCTGCTTAGACTGGAAATGAGGAAGAGGACAGAAAAAATCATCAAAAAGTGCTTCAACTTCAAGACAATATTTTGTTTTTAACATGGCAAAGAGCAGAATTTGATGTTCTGGGTCCTACTTATTGGTCCTGCATTCCCGAATTCTTTCCTCTCTGAGCCAAGGGCAAATGCCTGATTAATAGTGAGAGCAGCAAAATAAAAACAACCCTGAAAAATCCTACTTTGTATGTCTTGCAATGACACGGTTTGAAAATATTCCAGTTAAATAAATTGACTTAAAAGAAATCTGGTAGTTCTGGCTGAACTCTGTTATAACTCTGCTTTTCATCTCACAAAAAAAAAAAAAAAGAAGAAGAAGAAAGAAGAAAGAAAAGCTGTCTGTATCTACTTACTCTGCATAAAATTTTACGAGTTCAAAAGTGCAGTTATGATGGAAATTTAAATGATTACATTTCTTTTAAACAACATTCCCTTTTAGTAACACTCTGGCTCCCAGCCTACGACAGACAAGGTCCCCTTTTTTTCCCACTAGGCCCTAACACATCTTTATCTCTCCAATTATATCTGGAGTCATGTGATTCTGATGAGATCCCACATCATCTACTGAGAGTAAAATCGCTGTGTTTTTCTAAAAAAAGATATAACCCTCAAGGGATCCCAGCCTAGACAAGGCTGAGGACTCCAACACAACTTTGGTGAAAAAAAAGTACTACATGAGGGGAAAATACACGTTAGTGGGCTCACTGAAACTGAGCTGTATCAGGTTAATTACCAACTGAAATATTCAAACTTTGATTAAAGTAATCTCAGAGCCCTTAATTGACTTTTTTTTCCCAATAAAAAATAGAGTTTTAATCTGTAAAATCAACATTTTCCAGTTGACCCTGTTGATTTTGCTGGAGCAATATTTTCTTCTGGAAAATAAACAAGCTCACACAGAATTGCACAAAAATGTGTCTTGAACTATGCAGATAATTATTTTCTCTTCCTCTCACAGCTGCCACTCATTGCTGCTGCCCATCAACATTTCTGCTACCTCTAAATATCTCCAGAATTTGTCCGATTTCTCAGTGATTACTCACAGCTTGCTTTGCCTTTGGGGTTGCTTTTACACCTGAATTCTCCTCCAGCAAACCCAATCCCTTCCAACTTCCTACATCCCAAAGTGAAAAAAATATCAAGGTTCCCAATTTCCATTTCAGGCTTGCCCTTCTCCCCCGTTTGCACATTCCCAAAGGAAATGCTGCTGATTTTATCCTGGAGGTCCCATTCCCACGGTGGAATTCCCTTTTGGGTGGTTGGAGCAGGGAAGGGCAGTGCAGGGCAGGGCTGGGAATGCTGCTGGTGCTGCCTGGGACTATGCCATGGCAACTGCTTGTTCCAGGCTGCAACTCTCCCTGATGTGAAAAATCTTCCCCAGCATCTCAAGGCAAACATCTCCACGGGCTGCTCTCAAATCATGGCTAATTGAAACCCAGCCAAGTCGCAATATTCAGCTGATTATCTTGGTGAGACCTGGAGGATGTGTACACACATCCATCACTTGGAGAGCTGGAAAAGAATTCAGGTTTCCAAGTGATTGTGAAAATCGGGGGAACAGCGGTGCTGAGAGAGGTTTTTCAATGATTTTGGTGTCAAATTAGAGCTGACTTCATTAAATCAAGGAGCTCTGAGTTGCTTTAAGTGTTCGAAGCTGTAGAACAGGAAGGGGAGGGTTTCACCTCCTCATCCCAGAGGTGACACACTCTGCTGACCCTGAGCCAATGTAAATATGCCTAATTAAATTAGATATTGGCAATCCAGGATGCCTGAGACACCCAGAAAACTGGGAAAGACAAACCCCAGCTCTTCACAGAGGATATAGCTGCTGTTTGTCCCTCACCATATGAAGCCTTGCCTTCTCCTGCCCTCCTGTGCCTGCCCTGGCTGCTTTTTGGGTTGAGGTGTCCTGTTTTCCCAGGCAGGAACCCCTGGCTTGGGGTATGGAAACAAGCAACTTTAACCTTTTCTCCATGACTTTTAAAAGTAGTGAGCTGCAGCACACTGGAAATAAGTATCCAGTTTTTGAAATCAAGTGCAAAAAAGTTGTGCTTGCATTTCCTCTTGTGAGCCTTATTCCCAAGCGTGTACCCAATAACTTTGAAACAAATTCTAATAAGAAATTGTTTCAAAATACCCAATTCTTATTACTTTTTTGTCTGTCCAGGTGATGCACAGTGAAATCAGGCTTTATGGTGTGGGTTTTTTTGGTCTCTCCAAACCGAGTGAGTCCAAGCATGGTGGAATGTCTCTACCTCTCAATTGATTTTCCACACTGTAAGCATGGTTTGGGTCCTTTTTGTAGCCAAATGGAAGGTGGAACACAGGAAAGTGGATTTTGTTTGCCTGTGACTATTCTACAAGCCATGTCATTCCACAGTAATTACATTGCTTCTTATTACTCACGGGCTTTTGTATTCCTTTCTAAGCTAGATCAGCAGAGACTGAGATTGCCTTTTGGTTTAGCAACAAGAACACTGATGTTACACCAATTTGTGACTCCTGGAAGAAGCAGCCCTGTTCCCTCCTATCCTGGTTTCTGCAGGGATAAAGCCGATTTTGTTCCTATAGCAGGTCCAGGGCTGTGTGTGGATTTAGGATGAGAATAATGCTGATAACACTGAGGTGGTTTGGTTGTTGCTGAGAAGGGCTTGCCCAAATCAAGGATTTTGCAGTGTCTCATGCTCTGCCCCTGGGGAGCTGCACAAAAAGCAGGAGGGAGCATGGCCAGGACAGCTGACCCAAGCTGGCCAGGGGGATATTCCTGACCGCAGAATGTGATGCTCAGGGTGTAAATTGGGGAGAGTTTGCTGGGAGCTGCCAGTCACTGCTTTGGGATGGGCTGGGCAGCAGTGAGCAGCTGCACTGTGCAACACTGTTGGGGGGGTTTAGTCCTCTCTCTCTTCCCTTTTCTCTATTTTTATTGCTTGTTGTTGTTGCATTTTATTTTATTGCAATTATTAAGCTGTTCTTACCTCTACCCACTGGTGTCATCTTTCTCTGACTCTCCTCCCCAGCCCACTGGGGCAGGGGTGAGTGAGGGGCTGAGCAGTATTTAATTATCAGTTGGTAAACCACAACAACCTGCATGTCCCAGTTCTGAGCTCTGCCAGTCAGCCAGTTCTCGTAGCTCCACATAAGGAAAGTTTTAACATCAGGATTGAGTCTGGTGTAATTTAAAACCCACGGGGATACCACAGTCATTGATCTTCCATCCCTTCTCTATTTCCTCAGCCCTGGATGCATCTGCTCATATTTTGCTCTGACACCGGGGTAAGGCATCTCAGTTCCCTTTGAAATCTGGGACCTGTGTGTTAATCTTCCAGCACTTTGAAGTTTATCCCATTTACTAGGAACTACCAGAACTCCTCAGATGTTTCCTTTCAGGCTGCTGGGTTAAATGGCTAAGAACAGACACATCCAAACACTTGTGAGGAAGAGTAACATATCTAATAAGGAGTAGTTAACTGCCTGGTCCCTTACTTTGCTCCCTTATGAGGCTCAGCCTGCAGGGACTTTATGCCCATGTTTTATGGATGATAGATGTTCACACAGTTAGTCTGCCCAGCAGGATCAGGAGGACCTAAAATCCAAAACTCCCAGAGCACTGCACACACAAAATATCCCCAACATGCTATAAAAACCTGAATGCCTGCAATAAAGCAATCACCAGCACAGAAATCACAGCTATCATGTATCACAGGAAGGGAGCAAGAGTTCTCGTGAGGAACACGAATAAATCTGTAAACTCCTATGGCCAGACCTATCTCATCCTGAAAGCAAAATACCAGGGATTTGTTAGCAGGAGTTCACAAGTGCTTTTCTGCAGTGGATCCTTCCCATGCTGTAAAGGAAGGCAAAAATTTTTTACTCTCCCTGTTATCTAGCCTGAGGGAGATTTCCCTTCTGATCCCAAATTAGATCATCAGTTTAATGTTCAGTGCATGAGCAGCCATACCAATTAGATCCTGAGCAGCTGTAATAATGTCAGCAGCCTCCTCACACACTGCCTCCACCTGGAGCCAATTTCTGCTGCTTCAGAATAGGGAAGGCATTAAAACCTCCAGAAAACGTGATGGGCACCCAGTCAGCAGCTATTTTTTTCCTTGGCTCCCACTGGAGCAGGGATGTCACTGAGCAGGGATGTCCTGTGTGAGCCAGGGAGGCAGGAGGGCTCCTCGCAGACCTCCTGAAAACACCAATACATTAACTGTGCAGGAGTCACACCAAACTTCCTCATGCCAGAAACGTTCCTCTTCTCTCCTGCAGTTCTTCCTGGGACTTTGGAAGGCTCCATTCCAGCCCATGGATTTCCTTTGCTCACACTGCCCTCTGTGGAGGTGAGGTCCAGGCACACTCTGCAGGAATCTGTCCTAGGATTGCCACTTTCCCCCCTTTAATTATGAGTTACTAAGGTTATGTTATTTTCTTTGTCCATACATGTGTAAGACATTGCTCCATCCCCTCTAGCTCTTCAGTCTGGTGCACTACAGAGCACCAGCTTTCTTTTCTTGGAGGAGATTCTCTTTCCCTTAACTACCTTGGAAACACCACTCTGCACGTATTTCACCTCCCCTTCTCCTTACCATACCTATGCACCTGTGGTGTTTACAAGACACACTGGTGTTGCCTGTGGTGCTGGTTTTTCCCTGGAATAACCTTTTCCTTATGCCTTGTCAGCTCCCAGCCACCCCAGAGACAAATACTGGCCCCCAACTTGATCTTTATCTTCCCCATGCAATTGGTACCTAACCCGTGACCTCGCAGAGCTTTAGGCCTCAGCATCTGGTGCTTTTAACCTTTTTTAAATGCTGCTCTTACAACCCTATCAGGCCAGCTCACATTTTCAGTTATGCAGAAAAATCTCTCCCCTGTAATGCCTGTAATATTCCCAGATTTTGTGTGGCGCCGTACGTAAGAGGAGCATTCAAAGCAGGATTATTCTTTTCAAATTAAGACTTCTGTGTCGGGAATTGCAACGTCTTAGAGATTCTCTTTTGGCCAATGAGGCAAACACTAATCCCAGGGCTCAGTTCATCCCACAGGAGGAGCAGTGTGACCTCCCAAGGAGTGCTCCCTCTCTCCTCCGTAATGAGGATGTTGATCAGTTTGGGCACAGACACCTATGTTTGCTGATGGCCACGGGCTGGCTGTAGGATTCATCTCACCTTTATTTTTTTAGGTGACAGTAATTGTATCCCTAGCTCTTTTATTCCTAGGTTGCTAATCCCAGCAATAACAGAATCAATCCCAAAACAAAATTTGAGGACAAATTGAAATATGTGGTCTCCATTGGGATAATTCTCCTTTTGCATTATTTGCCACAGTCTCCTTGTAGGACTGTTCTTTAGCAGTCTACAATCTCCTTATCCCAATGATAACCAATAAAAGGAAGTAAATCTGCCACACAGATTGATGCAAAAGGTCTCCCTGCTCCACTGTCTTTGTGTTGTCTCCAGTGACAGATATTTAGGGAAGAACAAAGGGGTGGGCACAGGGTGATTCTGCTCTTGTACTGCCCTTGTCACACCAGTACTGCAGCAGCACTTTGGGGATTGCTCTAAAATCATCCTGTCAATAACAGGAATGGAGGTTTCCTCTTTGGATCCATGAAATTCCTAATTTTGGCCTTCTCAACATTCCCTGGCAGGGGGCTCTGCAGGAAGGAGTACTTATTTTTGTCTGTTATGCCTTTTTGTTCTGGAGTCATGGAAGAAGTCAATGGTGTGTGTTGTCTGAGCTCTTTGTCACTCGATCTGCACCAATGTCACATCTCTGTGCCCTGGGCCTTCCGTCCAGCTGGAGCTCGGGCTCAGGCTGTTCAGTGCTCCCCAGTGTGGGAGCTGCCTGCCTGTCTCTCTGTCCTTACCATTCTCCCCACTCTCTGCAGCTCTTCTGGAAAGAATTTTCACTGGGACGTTCCATCAGATTTTTTTTTTTTTTTCAATTCCACAGGGACTGGATCTAATCCATTACCCTCGTCTGAGAAGTGATTCATCTTGGTAAAAGATTTACCTTTAATAAAGCTTTGCCTTTGATAAAACCTATTTGTTGCCATGCAATGAGTGCTTTCTCTGAAAACTGTCCTAAAATTCTTGGGTCAAGTGGCCTGTACAATTTTTTTCCACTTTTCTTTAAATACAGTGATGTACAGATCCTTCCAAACCTGCATTTTCATGTACCAATTATTTCAACATCCTCAGATGGAGATTATCCTGGCCCCCTGGGCTCAGTTCCTCTAGCACTGGAAATTTTATCTTTAATATAGAGCTCTACCTCTTCCATTCCTTTTACCACTCTTTCCTACCTAACAATTTATAACCAGCAATTTTTACATTCCAGTCATGCGAATAAACCTGCCAGGTTTCAGTCATGCCAATTATATTGTATTTCTCATAATCCAGCAAGAATTCCCAAGTTCTCTTGCTTTTAATTATATGCTCACAAGATACTTCTCCCCAGCCCCTGTCTGGGCAGCCACCTGTGGTGAATCACTGTGATGTGTGATTATCACAGAGGGCAGGGCACAAAGGTGTTGCAGAACCACTCTGCAGCTGCGGAAGGCTGTGGCAAGTTCTGGTATTTATGTCACAGATTTACTCATTTCTGCAGGAGAAACCTCTCTCCCTCTCTGGCTCCCCCTCAAGGCACATTCAGTGCCCATACTTCTGGCCCATTTTGACATTGACATCCAATCTAAATTCTACTCTACGATTTCCTCCTTCAGGAGTGCTGAGGAAAAGGTGGCATAGAGCACACAAAGGGCTACAGACCCCTTGCCCTCCAAAAAATTCAATCCAACCCCACAAAACAAGCCATGCATGCCCATTCCGGCTCTCCTGATTTCTTGGGAGCAAGGTGAGCATCCTTGTTTATTTTTAATGGGACAGTACTCTTGAAAGGCAGCTGGGCAGCTGCTCTTCCCCTGTGGCTGTGGATGTTAATACTGAGCTTATCTATTCACTGGCAACTAAAGCAAAGTCTGAGTTCATGTGGTTTTTTTCTATTAGCATCAAAGCAAACACACTATTGAGCAAAACTCTCTGATTTGTTACTGCTTCTGAGTTCTCCAGCTCCCCTATTTGGGTTTGATATGCCACCTTGCCTACTTCATGGATTAATTCCTTCGTGGCATGTGTGTTCTGGAGTCACGGAATCCACCAGCTGGTTCACCACTGCTGCTGTCAGTGCATCACTTGTGTGGTGCCCAAGCACAGACCTAGACTGTGTGTGCAATGAGATGTGTACTCAAAGTCGCATTTGAAAAGAAAAGAAATGCTGGTGATCTTGGCTCTGAGACCTCTGGCCATGGCCAAGGAGTTCACAGGCCAGGAGGAGACCCCAAGGGCAGCCTGGGAGGGCAAAGCAGGGCTCATGAGCAGCACCACAGAGATCTTTCTTCATCCCCTTGTGAGGCTGGGTGCATTGCTCCTGCAGAAGGCACCTCCACCTGTGTGCCATCCAAAGCACTGAACCCACTCTGGAAGGTGGGTAGACTTTCTGGCAGACTTTTGAGTCAGAGATTGTGCTAAATAATTACAGGACTCCCCCACCAACGAAATATAAATGCTCCAGTCCCTCTTTTCCCAGAGGGGATTCACAATTACATTTCTCAGGTACTAAATGCTTTTTGAATTCTTGAGCTGTCCTAGACATGCTGGATAAAAATAAACTCTAGATTCACAAATTATTTCAGAAATAATCACAGCATTCAATCTCTGTTAGAGCTGTCAGTGGAAACCAGAAGCTGGCACCAAGAGGCAGGCACGCTCTGCTGGGCTCTGTACAAAGTGGATGGCATGCTGCTTGCACCTCAGCCTCTGGAATCTAAATGCACATTGCAGATAAACAGGGCCAAGGAGAAGACACTCAAAAAAATTTGTTTGCTTGCTGCCTAAATGTCATTTTAAGGTGTGACTGAGTCCCAGCCCCTCCAGCCAAGTGGGAGCCTTGGAATCCTGTTCCCTCAGCATCAGCCTGCTGGGAGCTGGTCCTGTTGGCACTACAAGATCTGCTGTGCTGCAGCTGCACTAGTGCAGGGAGCAGAAAGTTTTGAGAGTGTGGCTAGAGAAGAGAGAAATCAAAAGCCTGGTGGCTGGAGGAAGAATTTGGCTCATAACTGGGAAAGTTTGGAGGCTCTGGAGAGTTTTGGCAGTCCCAGGATCACACAGAGAGTTCCTGGCATCCACATGTGCCTGGTGAGATCCAGCACAGAATCGCAGAGGACCCTTCATGGGAAGGGAGCCACAAGGATCATCAAACCAAGCCCCTGGCCCTGCACAGACACCCCAACATCCCACCCTGTGCCTGAGGGTGTTGTGCAGACACTCCTGGAGCTCTGGCAGGCTCAGTGCAGACCAACACCCTGGGCAGCCTGTTCCAGTGCCCAAATACCCTCCGGGGGAGAACATTTTCCCAAAATCCAACCTCAACCTGCCCCAAGACAACCTCAGGCCATTCCCCTGGGTCCTGTCGCTGATCACGACAGAAGAGATCAGTGCCGGACCCTCCTCTTCCCTTCATGAGGAAGCTGTAGGCTGTGATGAGGGCTCCTCTCAAGTTGCTTAAATTCAGACATCAATGGGTCAGGGAGGAATCAGGGATGTGCTGGGAGCTGTGGGAATGGTGCTGCCCAAGGGCTCTGGCCATATGTTCTGCTGACAAAGTGTGAGGCTGCGAGTGACTGTGGAAGGGACTTTGCCTGGAGCAAGGCTGCTACTGCAGTCACTTCAGTGTGCTGCTGGTAAGGTTTAAGAGAGATGCTATTGACAGTGTACAGTGCACTTCAGCTGAGGATTTTGGCTGATTTAATACACCACTATTTAACAGTACTAATCTAACACCCATGTGAGCTGTGATGCCTGCAGGACTGGGCTCAGCAGGTGTGCTGAGGATGGGGGATGAGCCTCTGGGGACGATTCCTCACAGGGAGATTGAGTGGGGGCTGTCTGTGTAAGCACAGCCCCTGTGCTCCTGGGTTGGGGCTGGTGCCTCAGTGCCCTGCAGCTCAGATAAAGTGGTCATCAGTCAGGCTGCAAAAGGCCATGACAACACCCTGACAGTCTGGTATTACAAACCCATCAGTCTGAGGGAAGAGCTGTCGGGTGTTTTATGTTGGCACTATTAGGGACAAATTTAGACCCATGTCCATTACACTGTTCCTGTCCTTAGCAGGAGAAGATGTGGTAAATCTGAAAGAGGCAGCTGTCTGTCTAAGCCAGTATATCCCTGTATCTGCCCGGGTTATTTCCAAAGGTTGGTCACTCCTAGTTTGCTAACTGAAGAGTTTCAAGCAAGAGGAAACACTCACTGAGCTGCTGTGGGGGCGTGGGGAGGGAGAAGCAACCCCTTCTCTCCTGCTTTTACCATAACTTTTCAAAGCTGGCTTCCAACTCTCTCCTGAAATCACCCACTACAGCACAGCTTTGTTTACCCGGTACAGAATAGATCACTGTGTTTCTCTTCTCCCACAGATAACTCACTTTTCTGAGTGGGCTAGAGTCACACAGTTACAACTTATCTCACACATAAATCTGGACTTGGAAAGATTTCAATATCTGCCAGAAATATGGGCATCCTTGATCGTGCCAACCCCAGCTAAGATGCTCAAAAAGCCAGAGAGTCTTAGGCTGCTCACTCAGGCTGCTGTGGCCTAAGCTGATTCCCAAATCAGTAAGACAAATAAGCTTTTTTTCTGTGTTTTTCTTTCTAACATCAAGAGTATTGCTTTGGTGCTCTTGTTTTAGCCTGGAGCTGTTGCAGTCTCAAGGCTGGAGTTCATGAACTTCCCTTTTTTTTACATTAAACTGAGTTTTAATAAACAACTAATTCTGCAAGCACTCTCCTCAAAAACACCAGGGAGAATACACAACCCTTTGGGATGAAAGAGCCTGTGAGCACTTCCCCATTTAATAGTACATTCTCACAGAGAATTCTATCTATTCTACCAGAATTCCACCCTAAACTTCCCATTACCAGAGGGGCTGTTTCCTCAGAGATATAACACAACTCCGTGGGCAATGGCCGGACGGGATGGGAACAGCCCAGTGAGGAACAAGTATCCACAGCCCATCATCTCACACCGTGCCACATCGGTAAACTTTGTTTTTCAGTCACATAATCTAGAAAAGAGCTCTTTCAAAAGCAGAGTGTGGATGTTAGCTCTAGCAGACAGCTCTGGGAGTAGGGGCTGTCAGTTTGCATCTGCTGAGACTCAAATCGGTCCCAGGGCAGCTGCCTGCCATCCACCCTCCGGTGTTTCATTCCTTGGGAAGTGCCAGGCTCCAGCGGAGGAAATGAAAGCACTGATAAGCCGGAGAGATGTCTTTTTGAGTGGTTCCCAGCAGGTAAACGGCTGAGCAGGGAACAGCAATGAGCTTTCTCGTGCCCAGTTGTGCCCTTTAGCCGCATTTCCCTGCTCAATAAACACACACTCCAGGGAGGGCTGGCGGGCGGTCATTTACTTCAGGGAGAGCAGAAAAGAGGCAGGCTGGGCTACGGCTGCTAAAACCCGTGACCTTAGTGCTCTGGCTGCCATCCAGCCCGCCGAGCTGGGGGCGATCCATCGCTGTGGGATGCCAGGAGCTCCTTGAGGCGCTGGCCGGCCGTGCGCTGCGCGGAGCGCTGCCCGCCCGGCGGCCGCAGTGCCCGGCAGGGCGGCCCCGCTGCTGCTCCGGGGCTCAGCTGCCTCGGCTGGACAGCTCAGACCCTGCCGCAGCCGCCAGCTAAACAAGCAAATCCCTGCTCTCGCCGGGAACAGGTTGCTTTTCAAGCGAGAACTGTGAGAAGCCTGCCTCTTTCTCCCCGCAGGGAGAATCCGCTCTGAGTCGCGGCACGAGAACGGCTTTTGCCCGTCGCTTATCGCAGCGAGGCGAACACACAAAGCAGCGCAGGCTGGGAGGAAGTTGTTTTAGACTTACCAGCAGCGTTGATGTTTTCCTCACAGGAGTACCAGATCCCAGTGTGGAAATACCTGAAAAGGAAGCGGTCATCTCCCGTCTCCCAGCTGTAATGAACCACATTCTGGTTCGTCTCATTTGCAGTCTCATTCCCGCCGTAGTTGAGGCAGTTTGTCTTCTTCTCTTTCCCACAGCTCGGCTTGGGGACCCTCTGTGTGCCCTCACACCAGTGGGTCGTGATAAAAGCTGTTGTAGAGAAGAGGAGAGCCATCAGATTCAGACTCACTGCTAGCAGGGCTCTGCATCTTCGATTTGTCTTCATGGTAAATCCGCCCTCCCTCCCCCTCCTGCTGAGAGAAGAAGTCAAAGGGGGTTGTTTTATTTGGGAAGGGGGGGAGCTTTCAAAGCCTCTCACGATTCAGAATCCAGTTGTCCAGGCATCAAAACTCTCAGCTTCTTCCAATGTGCTGTCGAAGCGGTGAAGGAGGCTCTGCAGGCGGACTCCCATTCTCCCCCTTCCCTCGGAGCCTGTGGAGGTTAGAGGAGCAGCTGCCGGCTCGGCAGCGGGGCCGGCCTCTCGCAGCCGCGGAGCTTCAGCGCGCTGAGGGCAGCGGAGCGGCTCTGCCTCCCCAGGAGCACCAGAGGCGAGTGAACATCTGCTCGGGTACCACACATCATCCTCCCGAGGGGGCTCCGCAGCCTCCTCCGCTGGGAGACACCTGCAGGCTGCCAGGCTCGCTGTCCCCTGCTCCCGGAGGATGGGCAGGAGCGGCTCAGCGTGCGGCGGAGGAGGCAGGGACAGCTGCCACCCCGCTGCCACCGTGCCCGGCACCGCTCGGAGCCCACTGCAGCACGCCGGCCCGGGGGAGGCGTCACGCCTCAGTCCCGAAAAGAATTATTAATATTACGATGATGATGATGGTGATGTGGAGCTGTGAAAGGCATTTTTCGCATACCGCGGGGTAGAGATTCGTCCAGGAGGAGGAGAGATGGAGTGGTACTTTAGCATCTGTGCTCTGAGCTAAGAGAGTAGTAAATCCAGGGCTTGATTCTGCTTTCGACACAACGGTGTAAAATCTCTTTCTTCAGAGGCTCGCTCCGGCAGCCCCAGAGGAATTCAGATTTGAAAGTGTGTGATGTGCGAAACCCACATCTTTCACAGCACCAAGTGCAGCCCCTTGCCCAGGCTTTTATCCCCAGACACAGCTCTTGCAGATGTTTTGGTTGGAGTGGATTTGGAGGAAATTTTGTAGGTCCTGCTTTGTGCAGACGGACAGGACTGATTAGAGCAAACCGTGGGCTTTATTCACCAGATGGCAATGCTGAGAGCTCAATACTCAATATCCCATTTCCAAAGAGAAGTGTACTGTCCTCTCACCATGTCCAGCTGGCTCATCGAGTTTCTGCCCCCTTGCCCATTGCCCAGAGCTCTCTGGTGAGTGCTGAGTGCCGTGAGGAGCAGAGCACCTGATGGTGGTGGAGACACAACCCACGAGGCCCCGTGTCCCACACTGAGGCTGGGCACACTTGTCACACAGCAGTTCTGTCCCTTGGGAGAAGAGTGCAGTTTTCTGTGGTGAGGAAGCTGTTTGTACCTTCTGAGGTGGTGTTTCCTTCCAGCCTAGTCTGGGCTCCCTGCAGGGGCCAGGGGGATGCTGGTGGCCTCTCAGAGCAGTCCAGCAGTGGCTTTTCCTGGAAATATCCATGTAGCCAAGCAGGCTCATACTGACACACAGGACAGTGCTCATGGACACCACAGGTAAAGCTCTGCTGTGCTTTGCTGCCTGCAGACAGGACATGGGGGGATCTTCTCCAGCTCCTTGAGAAAGTCAGGGAGGATGAGGTGAAGTTTCTCTTTAAGGCATCCAGGACCTGTTCCCGCCATCCCGATGCCCCCTCACAGGTAGCCACAGGACTCGTTGTGGCTCTTTTTGGTGCCTGTCCTAAATGTCCAAGCCCAGCTGGAGATGGGATTTTCCACTATTTCTGCGCTCACTCGGCTTTGGTAATTTTTTTTGTTATAAATAAACTGGAAAGTTAATAGAAAACTTTTGTGAGAAAACTCACAGGGCACTGTGAGAACAATTGTGGTGGCAGCTCTGCAAGTTGGGTGAAACAACTTGGTAGCCAAGAGCCTTTTCCTTGCTCATCCTGCCTGTGCTTGATGAGTGCCACCTCCTCAGTGCCAGGTTTTCCCCTGTGGTCTGCAGTAGCAGAGTGCCTCTCCCCATCCCAGGCCTTTCAGCATTACATCTTGCAGCCAGATAATCAGCATTCTTTCCTTGGTTTTAATTGCATGCAAGAAATCAAGGTGATGGCTATTCAGAGGACCATAGGATTATTACTTCAATTATTTTTTAAGTTGCAGGACATTTACTCAGTAATGCATTTGTGGTGTTCCTGCATTTCTCACGGTTATCCACTTGCTAAGAGGAATAAACAAAGCACTTGAAACTTTGACAGAAGGCCTTCACAAGAAAGCTAGTGCTGTTCTTCAGGACTGTCTTTCAAGTGGCTGCCAGCATCTGAATCATCACACTTCTCCAAGTGTGAATACAGATGTTTACAGCTCTTTTCTCACAAATTTTCTCTACCTATTGCCCTGCGGATTGTGTTTTCTGGTCTGCAGTGCCAACACTTGCACACTCTGCTTCTCCCTGTGCCCATCTCCCTGAGGGGTGGGCACCCAGGACTTTTGTTCTAAATACTTCTTACATTTTGTTTTTACTCCTAATCCTAAGAGATATTTCTATTTCTGTTCCTCCTTATCTTCTTCCTTCTTGTTTTTCAGATTGGCAGAGCTGTTGAGACCCAACATGGTGGCAGTAAATTAAAAACAAAAAAGCAAAATAAGGCAGAAATTTAGTTTGTTTTGTGATCCATAAAAGCTCTGATACAGAGCTTTTAGAATATTAAGCATTTAAAAATAGTGAGAACAAAGTAAAATAGGCTTAGTCAGAGAATTTTTTAATATGAATAATTTTCTTTTTCCTGTAGGAAATCAGGTTTTTTTTCATTGTTGGGATTACTTGTAAAGAAGGAAACTGTTCTGTGCTACACTCACGCTGTAATTCTCCAACGACTTCTCTTTATATAATCTCTGTTTATCAGATCTGTTGTGTATAAAAATGGAAAGATCATACATATGTTGCAGAAGGCAGTTCAGATGCCTGGATTAAGTAGTATTTATGTGGTATTATCTTTAATGATAACGTAGAAGGGTTTGAATGCTACAGAGATGTAGTTCTCAGGTTGTGGCAACAAGAATCTTTAAAAACCTTTTTGCAGCAATAACTTTTCTCTGATGTTGTGAGAAAAATTACCTTCACAAGTTATAGTAACCCCTTTTGCCTTTAGCATTCCTTATAGGATCAGTGTAAATTGTTATTACTCAGTATTTACTTGTGTACAGAAAGAATTTGACCCAGAGGATTTAAAATAATGATAGCTTTTGCAAAAGGAATCTTTCAATCAGGCTCTGTTTTTCACTAGTGGAAAACAGAGGCACCATTCACTAAAGTGAGAGGAAGCCCTACTTTTGGGTCCCCTGGTGCTGATGGGGACATGGTGAGCTCAGTCTGGGTGTTTATTTGGAACCAGCAATGTCAAATGCATGGGGATTATATGCTGGATTTGAATCAACATCTTAAACCGCCTATAGCTTTTATTTAAATTTTCATTTCTTACAGCTCTGTCCCTTCTGGGCTCCCTCATGTGTTTATTTTGTCCTTTTCAGCTGTCACTGGACTGGATTTCCCAGCTCCTCCTGCCACTTTGGACTGGACCCCTCCTGGCAGCTCCTCTTTGCTTTTCCTGAGCACCACAGAGCTACAGGATTCACTTGTTCAATTCATTTGTCTTGCAAATGGCTCAAAAATCTCCTTTTCTAGTTGGAATTTTCCTCCCTTGACACAGAGCTCTGCAGAGCCCATCTTTCTCTTGCTCTCTTTCCACAGTAAATATCAATTATTGGTGTGCTCCCAGTGTACCTCCCCTGACCTTGCTCTGTCCAGCAAAATGGGAACCTTCTCCTTACCTCAGTCACTTAACAGGTTTTATTCTTACATTTGGAGAAGAGGGTTGGGATGGAAACACTGTCCATATTTCCCCAGGTTGTGTTACCCAGCTGTGAACAGTTTGTGCTCTCTCCACTCTAGGCTCAGGCTCCCTTTTGCTGTTTTCACCCCGTTTTTTATCTTTTTCCTGGCTCTCTGACCCAAAGCAGGCTGTGTGCAGCAGTGATGCTTGGCACTCCGAGCACACAGGCTGGGCTGTACAGTCCTGCTCATCTCAGAGATGCTGCTGAGACACAGTCCTGATTTTCTGACAGAAATTAAGGCCTCAGCAAGTGGGCAGCCCCCAGGGGTCCATGTGAAGGTGGGCTGAATGTTGATACCACAGGAAATCTTGGGCTTCACTTTAATTTATGGCTCGCAGTGTGTCTTTCATGTACTTTGCTGGTGGGCATTTAGGCAAGGACAAGAGGATTGCTCAGGAAATTCTCCCTGTTCCTAAAGCAACCAGGCAAAAAATGGTTTCTGACAATACTGTAGCAAAGACCTTTAGTAGTCTTGACAGAAATGAAAGTGGTAAAATAAACTGTTGCTTCTCTCATAAAAATTTCCTTGGTCCAGCATCACTGGGCTGTAGACAAGACATCCCTGAGTGCCCTCTCCAGATCCCTCTCCTGCTCTGGATGCTGTGATCAGTGCCCAGCACTGCTCATCCTGGCTGGGACAGCAGGGCTGTGCCACTCAGGCACCCTCCTGCCACTGTCCCAAACAGCATCACATCCATCACCCAGCACTGCTCTTTGTGTCAGAGCTGGGTGGGACTGGGATGCCAGCAGATTTGTACTGATCTCCTGTCTGCACTTAATTCTTCCAGCAGCTGGTGGAGGGGAAGGGAGATGAAAAGAAGTGACAGGTCTGAGTCATGCCTTGATTCATGTCTGGGAGAGCTGACTGGCTAAGTTGCCTGAAGAGGCAGTCCAAAAGGTCAGGGCTGAGCAAGCACCATGTTCCTGAGGCAATTCCCAACAAGCTATTTACATGTGCCCACCCATGGTGGGAGTGAATTAAGTGAAATGCTATCCTGCTTTTCATCCTGAATTAGAAATTTTTCTGTCTCAGGGTTACAAGAATTATTTCCTCACAATTGACAGTTGGATTGGATTAAGATGGAAACTTAATTAATATTTAGTACTCTTTGTTAAGGCTAACTTTGATATGTCTAAGTTATTATGAGAAGCTACAGGCCCACTTAAGAAGAACTCTAAAAGCAGAACCCACTTCATTCTTTATTGCTGCAATTAAAGAAGCATTCTTGCACATCAAAGCTTTAATGGCAGCTTCTGAGTCTTTCAATATTCCTGGGCACCCTGGCCTGGCATGAAAGCAGCCCCGGAGCAAAAGTGGCCACAACAAACTGAACAGTGCTGAGAAATGTCAAAGGGTTCATTACCCAAACATGCTCTTTTATAATTCAGGCATCTGATTTCCATATTCATATAAAGTTATATTTTGTCATATCCCACTGTGCTTTTGGAAGCGTCTAATCCACTAACTACAGATGAATTGATTCATATTACTTGCTTGCCATGTTTTTTAAGACATTTTTTCCCTTCTTTTATCAATCCATTTTTAGGGACAGAAGCTGGACCATTTAAATATCTGTAGTTTTCAGTTTCTGCCTGGCAAAGGAGTAAACTGTGGGCATTTGGTGTCATTTATATGAAGAATAATGTTGCTTATTTGTATGTCCATGTATTTTTTCCCCATAATTAAGATTCATCCATATGTCCAGGCATTTTAAGTGGTAGATTATGATTTGCAGTGGGATTTTAGTTCAGAAAGGAGCGATCAGGGAGATTTGTTTGAGCAAGCTCTGTGCCTGGACCTTCACGTTTCTGTATCTTCTCTGCAGAAATTGGACCCTGTGCAAAATGCACTTGGGGAAACAGACTTCACCAGAGCAGAGTAGAAGAGGCTGCTCATGTGCAGGGATGGCTTTTTGGGGGGGCATGCAGCCTTGCAGAAATTGGGTGCACATTGTTGTCTCTGGGGGTGTGTTCCAAGCCAGGGCACCAAGAGCCCCAGGGGTGTGCCCATGAGCCCATCAGGGTGCTGATGCTGAAGGTGAGGGGAAGGTTTGCTTGCCACAGGAAGGCAGGGTGCTCAGGCTGGCCCTGCAAGCTGAATGTAACAGGACACTGTATTTGGTCTACCTTGAGAGAGAAGTTACAGAACGCAGGGAAAATTATACATACAGCCAGCAGGTTTTAAACATTTCAGCAGCAAACCTCAATTTGAGCAGAAATCTTTCCCCCAGGAGCAGAGCAGAAGACAAAGCAACCAAACTGAAAATCAAGAGATCGATACTAAAAGCAAAACATAGTGGCAAAGATGTCTCTCCAGAGCAAAGGCAGGTAATTGCATAACTGTTCCAAGGGGAAGAGAAAAGGTCAGCAGGCAGAAGACAGGCTGGTGCATGGAAAGCTTCTGCCTGGCTGGGGACAGCTTTTCACAGTGCATTGGAGGAAAAGTGAAGGAGGAGGCAAAAGTGACTGAGAAAATGCCAAACTGCCTGAGAAGGGCTGGCTGAGACTGTCCCAAAATGGCACAGAGTGTCATGGGGAGAGACATCCTCCAAACTGCAGGGCTTCTGAGGCAGCCCCAAACCCAGCAGAGTGTTGAGAACAATGTCAAATTTCACAATGAAGTTGTAGCAGATGGCAGAAGAGGGAGTCAAGGCCAGGACTTGGCAGCAAGAGGGAAAATGTTAGCCATCAGCCTGTCTGGAGAGCAGCAGGAGGGAGGAGATATATGAGCAACCTGGAGGACGAGCAGGACACGCAGCAGAGTGAGAGCAGAGAGCAAGGAGGGGTGGTGCAGTGCAAGGCTGGTTTGGAGACCACAGTATGATAAAAGGTATAGAGCTGCAGCTGGCTGGTATCAAAGACCACCCTCACTGGTCTATATGAAATCTGTGGCCTCAGCAAATGAGAGAGCAATTCTTCAAAGGGAAAATGTTATGAATCTTCTGGGAACTTAAGGGAGAGTGAAGCTACAGGAGCAAAAAGTTCAGCAGTTTCATACTGGCTGCTCAGCTCGGGAGCTGTATTTCCAGCCTCACAGCTGGCCATGAATATTTCCTCTTTCCAACCCCTTCCTTGACTGGGTTTTGGATGGGGAAAATCCTTCCTATTCTTGGTGTCCTGGAAGGTCTCAGGTAGGGAACACTTTATCTCTCCACTTGACCTCTGAGGCTGTGTGCATCTTTAGGAGACCTTCCTTCCCTCCACTATGGGCTCCACCTGTAATACACAAATTATTTGGGTTTCACAGACCTCTGGTATTTGTGTGGGTTAACAGAACACTCTTAACAGAGGCTGCAGGGTTTGATACAGATATAGAGCACTCAGTTAAAATAGTTCTGCCAAATGTGAGTGGTTTGGTAGGTAGAATGTACTGACTTAAACCTCTGCTCAGTCTTTAAACAGGCCTCACACTCTTGATTCATGTGTCTGATCAAAGAAAGAATAATATAAAATTTTTTTTTAAAAATCAGATGCTGCCCCTCAAGTCAGCCCTTAGCACCATTAATTGCAGCCACACCAGCAGAACTCAGGCTGGCAGTGTCCTCGTGTCTCTGCTCAGTTCCAGCACGGAGGATGTGTAAATCCAGTGAAGCTGCTGCCACCCTGGGGCTGAGGGGTGGGCAGGGTGCCTGTGGTAGGAGCACTATCTGCACGGGGACAGAATGTCCTTGGCTCTTAACAAAGATCTGAGCTGATCCCAAGCAAATAATGGACATTAAACTCCTCAGATGGGGCCATTTCTGCAGTAACAGCTAAATTATAGCCCATGTGCCACAGGAAACTGGATTAGGGCTCCGTGTGCAGTATTTACTTGGGCAATTTCACTTAACCTTGCCATCTTTTAATTGCTTTTATATCTTGACTTAGTAATTTCTGATTTTTTTTAAATAGCTCCATTTATTGAGAAACACCACAAGAGACGTAAACTGAGTAATTTTCTGTTTGTGCAGTTTTGCATTGTGATTGCAATGGAATCATCTGTAGGCAAATTCTTTAAACAATTAATATCTGTCTCTGCTTTGGATGTTTATTATTTTTGTAGCAGCTTATTTGCAGGACAGAGTACCACCTTCACAAGCAACTGAATTGATAGGGAGTCAAAAAAGTAGTGCTTTTGGTTACCTCTACATTTTGTAAGAAAGCAGACAAAACATAAAGTAATAATGCAGGAAACAAGTAAAATGGTAATTTATCAAATTAAAGATCTCAGTTTGATTGAAGAGAGAAATGCTGGATTGAAAAAAAATTGCAAAAAGCAATATACTTCAAATGAAATATACTTCAGAGGAAAGATTACCCTATATTCCAGCCTGTTAGTGTCATGGAACAGATAATTGAATTCCTTGCTTTCTTGTCAATGCAGCAATATGTAACTCTGCTCGAAAGCTCAGGTAATCAACAGTTTTCATGCTGATCTTTGTAATTTGTTCTTTGAAAACTGTTCTAATTACCATTTCTTCAATTCTTACAAAGTCTTCACAAAAAGGGTGAGGTTTTGGACTCACATCCCACAGGTGATGGAGCACAGAACCAAAACTCACTGAAAAGACGATGCAGGATTGTGCTTTATTTGCATGCAATGCTTTCTGAGAGAAGTAGAAAAGTTTGTTTTGAAAGAGATGGAGCCACTTGGTACCTCATGAAGGGAAAGGAACAGAGCAAAGCTCCCCCGTACAGATTCTTCACTGTGGTGACTGGTCTGGGCCTTTTTGCAAGGTGGTACTGTGGTGGTGGGAGCAAAATCAGTTATCAAAGGCAGTGTTCGCCATGTCAAAATGAACTAAGGAGTTCATGAAATTAATAAATGAAAATGAATTAAGGAGTCACTGACGGCAGCTGCCTGTGCCAATGCCACCCTGCTCCTGTGCATGGTGGGCAGGGGAACTGCTCTTCTTCTCTACCATGATTCTCAGGCTTAACAAAATGCAGCACATTCTTCAAAAGGAGAAGGTTGAACAGGATTTTCAATCATCATCTCAAATTTGGCTCCAAGCTGCCATAAACTGAAATATCCTAATGTAAATTGAGAATAGTCTGCTAAGGTGGCAGTGGCACTTACACAGTTCCCTCCCATGTCCCCATTGTAAGAGTTTTTTTCTTGGGTGTTTCTTTTGTTTAATGTTGTCTGTGCAGTTTTCTACAACAGTTTAACTGCTTTATTGGCAATGAGGAAGGACATAAAATCTGTTATTGCAAGTGAGGAAGAAACATATGCTCTATGCTTAATGTGCAGCTGGAAAACATGCATTAAAATTTTTTTAAAGCCCTTCACATTCAATGGCCTTTTATTTCACTTCTTTTTTCTGTATCCCTGAACAATTGCTACTGCTGCAATAGCAGATTAAAAGATGGTGCTAATAATGCCAAGATTGTGGGTTTGATCCCCATATGGGCCATTCACTTAAGAGCTGGACTTGCTGGTCCATGTGGGTCCCTTCCAGCTCAGAAGATCCTGGTTCTGTGATTCTGAAAATGCAGCAGTGTGGGGGGAAGAGATAGGAGGAGTTGCTGAAGATTTTTTGACCTATGGCATGGACAAGCCAGAGGATAATTTCCTGCATGGGAACACCCTTGTGGGGTGTCTAGACATCAAGATACCGAACTCCAGGTCAATGGGGTATAAAATAAAGATAAATGTAAGGCACTGGAACTCCCTAAACCAGCCCCACTACCAAGGCCTCTGTGATGTGGAGCTGCCCTTGAAAATTCAAGCACTGGGCAAAGCTGTGCAAAGAGATGTTTGACCAAGAGCCCTTGACCCTGCAAGGAACTGAAGTTCTGTGCTGTTTGTGCTCCCCAAAGACACTGCAGCTCACTGCCAGCATCACTCACTGCTTGCCTCCCAGTGCTGCTCCAGCTTGGTTTAGGGAGGCTGAGACCTGCTGGGCATTTTCATATCAGCCCATGAAAATGCCCTTTCCCTCTTTGCTTCCAAATCATCTCCAGGCCCAGCATCTCATTGGTGCTTGTAACCAGGCATTTCCCAGTTAATTATCAACAGACTAATAATGAACACCGAGTCTCCAGCGCCCAGACCTGCACAGATTTTCTCACCCTGTAATTTGCTCAATATTCAGCAATATCTCTCAATCTTACAACTCCACACCAAAGCGCTGCACTCCAACAGAGCCCAGGCAGAAGCTAATGAGACAGGAATAAACCAAGCAAGTGGGCTGCAACAGGAGGATGAGGTGCTGGCCAGGAGCCAGGGAGCTCATTTCCTTGGCAGAACACAGGTATGGATCACTTCTGCCTTTCCACGGTGCTTTGTTGCCACCCGATGGCCTCACACAAGGCTGCAAGAACGGAACTGGAGAAGGTGCATTCTTTGAGATGTCTTGCATATCATTAAAACCTCTGAGAGCTTCTCAGATCGATGCCTTTTCATGCCCTGCTGACACGAGTCTGTGCTTAACAGGTGATAAATGACTTTTTCCCGATGTGACAGCCATAATTGAAATACACACAACACCTGTATTTTGTTTGTATTTAGAAGGAATTTCTCTTGTCTTTTGCAATTTCCTTCCTTAAGAAGAAAAGCTACCTGGAGGATAATGGTGGTGTCAGGCCTGGAATGGTCACTGCATGGTAATGCTGTGATGCTCCATCCATCCAGCCTGATATTCCTGTGTTTGCCAAGATGAGCACTGCATTTTCCCCTCGCTCTGTCCCTCCAGACCACAGCAACATCTGCCTCGTGTGAAATAATCACTGTCCTGTTTCAGGCGTGGTGTTGAAGCACGGGGATGCCCAGCAGGCACCCTGGACAATCCTGACCACTATTCACTCATCTTTTTTTTCTCTAGACCCATTTCTTTTACTATTTCTGGAGCCTATCTTTCTCTGTCTTTTCCCTAATCTTTCTCTTCTCCAATCCTCTCTCATTTAAATAATTCACTCCTAATTTTCTTCTCTCTAAAGCTCCTGGTTTTTCCTTCATGTATACACAGCTTTTGCCTTTTTGACACCCTGACTGGGTGGTGTGTGGGCTGTACATTATCAGTGATGCTGCTGCTCTTGCAGTGGTCTGCTCCCAGGGAGATGCCCAGTGCTCCCTCCAACATGAAATCTTCAATTCTGAAATCTGGCTGTTTCCCACATCCCTCCTTCCAAAACACTGGTGAAAGCCAGGTGTCCCTCACGGTGTTGTGGCACCAGCATTGTCACCTGTCACGTGCACAGATGAGGATGCTTACACCCACTCACTGCCCTTTTCAAGGAACATGACCTCACTTCAGGGTCTGCATTTCCCCCCTGGTCATTCCAGCTGGCTTAGCCATGTAAGAAACTCTTACTGAGGTAAAACCCCTGAGGCTGAAATGATTTGGAACTGAGGGACTTGGCTCTCCATGTCCTGCACTGGTGACCTCTGCCTTGGGAACATCAGTGGGGCTGCAGAGGGGAGCCTGGGTCACCCCATGTCTGGTCCTGGGTACATGAGGGCCAAGGACAGGAGCTGGCAGCTGTCACCTTCACTTGCTTTTGATGTCGATGGATGAAGATGCTGCAAAGGGCCTGTTTGTTTTCTGGGGTGCTCTAAAGTGCTTTTTGAATCCACAGCTGGAGAGCTTCTTCTGAGGGCATCACCACCACCGTCAGGTCACATTGCTCAGCTTCTTCACTGCCCTGCAGGATCAGCTGGGTGGGGGGCTCTGATTCCTTCTGGAAAACAAATGCATTCATTCAGACACCCTCAGGCTGCTGAGTTAGTCTGCTTGTCCTTTTCCCCACAAATTGTTCCTCTCGTCCTTCCTGCCACAGCTGCACAGAGTACCCACAGCCACAGAAGCTGCTAACCTGCATTCTCACTTGAACTGGACATTTAAACAAATTCCTGAGGTGCTTTTGATTGACTTCTCCTTAGCAAGTTGCTGAGAAGCCCAGAGGGGGAGCAGGGGACACGGATCAGTGCTGACAGTGGCACAGCTGCTTGGTTCAGGGAGCAGCTGCTTGGGCAGGGTCAGTCCCTGCCTCCCAAGACATTTCCCCAGAAGCACCAGGAGCATCTTCCCTGTCCAGGGCTCGGCAGTGACAGTTCTGCAGCCAGTTCAGGGCTGCTGGATCCCTGCAGCTCAGCTTCTTACTCTGGAATGGGTAAAGTTTCCTGGGAATCTGCTTTTTCTGCCTGCTCCATGCTCCTGTGAATACCCAGCACTCTAAAAACCAATAAAACACAGTAAAAAAAAAAGTTACCAGTGTGTCTGGCAGGACAGCAGCAGGGCAGCAGGAATATTGGAAGATTTTACTTATTTTCCAGATAAGGAGAGGCAAGGTTAAAACTGCCACAGCAAAGGCAACAGAGTAGATGAGGGCAGTGACCAGCCACATGGATTTGTCACCTGGAAACGACAGAAGGAGCAAAACTTCTCAGAGACACTGCAGGGACCACGCACTCACTGCAGTCAGCCCGAGCCCTGTGTGGCTGCTCTTCCCCACCCTGGGGACATCCCTCCCCAGCAAACTGCAGTGCCACTGTGGGGGTGCCCTGGGGTGACTTTGTGATGCTTGTATCCCCAGTTGTCTGTCCTGTTTGTGTTGGATATTATGTTCTCCACCTTTAGGGCTGTTTCTCAGAGCAAAGGGGAGGAAAGAAGAAGCGCTGAGTTTGTTTGTAGAAACTGCTCTCACTCCTCTACATTCCACGTTCCACTCCTAGACTGTGCTGTCTGCAGCACAGACAGACAGTGGGACAAAGATCTCCTGTGCTTTTAGTTAGTTTTTAGCTAGCTGAGGCAGAGGAGTTCCTTGGACTGTTTTTTTATTTTCTTGAGACTGTTTAAACCTGTCCTGGACTGCAAACCCAGAAGAGCACTGGGAGCTCACACCTGTGGCCCACCAGGGTCTGGACCTCTGGAGGGACTGATGGGAGACAGAGAGCTGAGCTACCCACAGCAAGGACTTTCTCAATTTTTCCATCTCTCTACAGAGAGGTGAGAGGTTTTATTGTTTCAAAATATTCATTTTTTTAATGCTTGTGAACACTTTGTTTCTTAAATAATTTTTTTTCCACTTTCGCCAAGGAATTTCTTTCCTGGACCAGTTGAGGGAGGGCCCCATTGGGTTTGGCTTTCCAGAGGGGTCCCATTCAGAGGTTTTCTCTCAAATTTACCCTGCACCAGGACAGGAGGGTGCACTCCTGACCCTCCCTGTTTCAGCTCTCCCAAGGAACAAACTCAGCGTGTCTGCAGACAGGGCAGGAGGTTCAGGGTGGACACGAAAGGAAGAGCTTTGGGCATGAGCAGGGGAGCAGGAGGGAGGTCTGGCTCTCACCCTGTGCCCTCACACACTGCGTGGGGCTGAAGCTGCTGCTCCTGTTGATGGCCTCGACGTGTGCCTGAGCCTTCACACAGTACTCAGCTCCTGCCTCCATGGTGTCCAGGTGAACCACGGAGCTCACCTCCTTCACCACCTTCTGCTGCACCTGCCACGGGCCCAGAACAGAAAACATCAGGGCACAGGGCAAGGATCTGACATCCAACAGCAGCCCTGCTATTGGTGCCTTAAAGACCCTGGAAACGCAACAACACACACTTTTGAGATGATACTATCTATGTTATATAATAGAATAGGAGGTAATGCAAAGGTTGGTCTTTGTTGGAGGCCTCCAGGGGCAGATATGGAAAATGTCCACAAAAGCCCACCCCCTCCCCTCCAGGGTAAATATAGATTTATAAGTTCAGTAAACTATCATAATTGACAAAAAGCACCAATTAGGAGCACAAGTGGTGATGCAATTTCTGCCACTCCCCAGTTCAGGTCCCTTCTAAATCCTCCCCCTCAGATGGAACTGAAGTTTGTTGGTGAAAATGTGTCTCAAAGAGCTGGTTTTCAACTTTGGTTTCTAACAAGAACCTAGGTAAGATAAGGGCTTTGGAATATGTTTTGTCTTTCGGTGTATCAGAGCAAAGAAAAGTACTAGGAAAACTAGCTAGGAATAATAGCAATAATAGGCTACAGAGTTCCAAAAATATGTGTAAAGAATACAGAGGTATAGAAAAGAGAAAAGGCAAAAAATGATCCAGCATCACCACGATGCTTGTCCAGGCAGAAGAGGAGGGAGCAGCAGGGGATGTCTGAGGCTTGTGTGAGTAGAACAAAAAAAGGATTAAATCAGCCAACAAGAAGGCACAGAGGAGTGCAGAATGAGCCCACACACTTGGGGAAGGGCAGGAGGGGATGGAAGGAAGAAGCTGTAAGCCAAAGAGCCATAAGGATGATCCTGGGCCACAACACTAGACCAGAACCTGCTGCCCTGCTAGGAGGGAGATGTCTGAGGTCGGGACTGATCTGAGGTTTCTCTGGGTGTGATGGATGCCAAAATCATCGCCATGCTGTGGTAGGGCTGTGAGAGCTGTGCCAGAGAGCTCAGAGAGGGATGGGCTGGGCTCAGGAGGGGTGAGTGAATTTGGTGTGTGAGACTGTAACATGCTCCAGCAAAGCTTCAGCAGCCGGTGGCCAGCAGTACATTACTTTATTGCCATAAATAGGTCTGCATTCATTGCCAGCAAAATGAAATTGCTATTTCCAGTGTTCCTAGCCACAAGAGGATGGGTCAGCAGCTCCCCAGCTGCTCCTCTTTCTGTGCTGCAGATGCAAACCTGTTCTCACAGAAGCCCTGAGCAGCCTCCAGCTCCAGACACATATGGAAAACTCCAACAAGCCAGGAGGGCTATCCTGGCAGGGCAAGTGCTTCCCACCATCAAAATAGCCTTCTCCACACAAATATGATATGGAGGGCCTCTAGTTTGAAAAGATTTCAAGAGCAAAATCAAATCTGTGACTACCTGGGGTGACCTCTTGCAAAAATATCAAACAAGACATGTCAAATGTATAAATAATTTTTAAAAATAATTAGAGTCTCAGCAGAGGACTTGTATTCACCAGCAGAACTAATGTTTGCAACAGTCCAGTTGGTAGAAAGTATTCTGAAATTTGGAATTATTGTTGAGGTCATTAAGATCACATACTGAAGAAGATTCAATATTTTATTCATAAAACACAATCAGACACAAACTTATTGATTGTTTTTGAGGTGTCAGAAAGCCCATGGACAAGGCTGATCTCATTTAGCTGGATTTCACCATGGGCAGTCCTGCTCCTGATGCCTCCTTATAGACCAAAGACTTTTGTATGAGTAAATTGCTAATTGAGAGTGGCAGGAAGTGGTGGTGGGAACTCATGTATCAGCAGACGTGATCATGAAGAGAAATGAAAACTGTCACCTGCTAGTGGTACTAAAAACCCATTTCATGGTAGTAAAGATGACAGATAACTGTGAAGAACAGCAGGGGGATCTGATAATAAAGCAATAAATGCAATTAAATGCCAATAAACGTGGAATTATGCTCATGAGAATTTTTTCTCCTACATTTTCACAGCATCCTCCACCAGAGACAGGAGCCTAGGATTCGGGTTCCATGGGACTGTCAGCTCTGTGGTAGTCACATTTACAATGGCTGGAGAGACAAGGCAGTGGGAAGACTCGTTTTGTTTTATGGTGCTAACACAGAGTGTTCCTGCACCTTGGACTCTGCAGGTTTCTCCCTGCTCACCCTGGTAAAGACAAAAATAGCTGTGAGGACTTCCACAGGGAACAGCTAAGTAGTCTGGGAGTCCTTGGCCTGGAAAAAGATACAGAATATGGAATAGAGTGGTAGGGAAAGTGAATGGGGAATAATTGTTCTTTCATCCCCAAATCAAGGCTGGGACTGCACAACAGTTAGGCTGCAGAATGCCTCATTGCAGGAAGTCGTACAGGCTAGAAGTTTACATAATTGAAACCCAGATGAGATAAATTAATGGAACAAAAATCCATCAAGGATTACTCATGCTGCAATTTCTGGCTCAGAAAACCGGGAAAAGTTTGTCAGTACCTCAGCATGACACTTCAACCATAGTCCGAGTAGACCAGATGATGTTCAGAGGGAGAAGCCAGCATAAGCACCTTTGGTTCCTGACTTCTGGTTTCTAGCTGTAGTTGAGGTGTGTGAGGGGATTCCTTTTCCCAGAGAAGGAAATGTGGAAAGAGCAGACAAGCTTCTCCATGAGGAACCCACAGCAACCCGCTGGTGTTTGCAGGGTGAGGTGGCACAAACCACTCCAGGCAGGACCTTCAGCCCCAAAGCGGGAGCTGGGACTGGCAAACAGGCTCTGTGTGCATCCCTCTGGGGCTTCTCTGCTATTGCCTAAAACCTGAGGGTAACACTCACCCTGTTCTCCTGGCCCTTCTTCCAGTAGAGCACCCGGAACTGGAAGGAGGGTCCCATGTCTGCCAGCTCCACCAGGACGTGGTGCCCATCTGCCACCACCCTCAGCTCGGGTGGGGTCAGGGAAGCTGCCAACACAGAGACCACCATTAGCACCCAGAGACAGCCCTGAGATCCCCCTTTTGCCCAGACAGGAGAGGGAGAGAGGCTGCTGTCACCAGTGGAATAACATCCATCTGCGAGAACATCTGATTGCCTCAGTGGGGCAGAACCCTCTCTGCTCCTCCCCTCTGTGTGTCCAAACACAGGAGCAAACTTCCAGCAGGAGAAGGACCGTGGCTGGGATTGCAAACAGGATTTTGGCAAGAGCTGAGCTGCAGAGAACTAGAAAGGCTTTGAATTTTCTCCAGTGGAGGAGCTGCCTGAGGGGCCCACGTGAACAACTGCAGCAGAACCAGCTGGGCCACAGAAGCTGGGACACCAGATCAGGTCAGCTCTTGTGCTTCTGGGCACGAGCTCAGCTCTGACACACAGGACAGGAGATGAGAAACCACTGCTTTTCATGGGAATTTTGGCAGTTATTCAAAGGTGAAGGAAAAAAAACATTATGAGCCTCAGGGTAATTCACATGAATCCTGATTTTCTTTTAGTGTCTGCATGGTTTTAGACAGACTTGGGCAGATGATCTGCTGTGACTTCAGGTTTTTGCAAATGTATGCGAGTAAATCTTCAGGCGATTTGCTTCCTGTGTACTTTGATATTCAAAGCTTGGTTTTGTCTGGGATTGTGCTGTGAGGAATATTAGTGAAATGATGAGAGTCAATCGAGCATAGATGAAACTGTGCTGTACATTTATGAACTGGGAAGTTCAAGGCAGTAGAGAGATCATGTTTGCACTATTTATTTGTGCCATTATTCACACTCATCTATGCCATTTTTTACCACTCTGCTGTCGCTGAAACCCATTTCAGCCTCTTTGCTTTCAAGCAAGGAAGAAGAGTGATGCATAGTGCCATATAGAAGAGATGTTCTTAATAGAATTTGCTCTTACATCCAGTGAATTGCCACTAATAGTGAGCAATGTGAAAACATAAAATCCAAGCATGTACATGATGAGTGTGCCTCAAATAGGAGGCCTGGAAATCAACTCTGTACTTTTAAATGAAAGCTGGAAAAAAAAAAAAAAGGTGAAAATCTCCTTAGCACCACATCTCAAAATTAAAATAATTGCCAAAACCGACGAAATCTGATATAATTTGGAGGTTAAAAGCAAATATTTTTCTAATGTATTAACAAAAGGACGTTCCAAGATGCAGCTGCTAAACAAACAGGAGCATTTCTATTTAGCTCTGCGCTGGCACACTGGACACCAACTAAATATTGCAGGGGGAAGATTGACTAAATTGTTTGCTTTAGGAAGATTTTTCAAAGTGTTTTCCATGACTTATTGTGCTTGATGTGTTTCTACCCCTGTGCCTTCCACACTGAGGCTGTGCAGGCTGGGAGAGCTGTGGGCTGTGCTGCCCTGGCTCTCTGTGAGCCCCTGACAGAACCTGTGGGCTGAGTTTGGATCCCTTAGCTCCTCTCAGACTCAGTGCCAGGTTTCCTAAGAGGTGTGACAGCAGAGCAGTAAAAATGCATAAGGACAAGAACTTAGAGTGACTTTTCTTTCTCTTTTAAACATCTGTCACATTCACACTGAATCCCAGAGCAAGCTGTAGTCTCTGAACTGTCACAGCTTAGTCAGAAGAGTGTTTTGGGGTTCCTAAGACACAGGGCCGAGCTGTCAAATACCTCACTGAACCACGAGAAGCTGCTGTTTTTGTTCCTGTCAGTCTCAGGGATGTCCTTCCCCTGTCTCTGCCTGACAGTGTGGTCTGTGCCTCTATCTGTGCCTCCACAGCTGCTGGAAAAGGGAAGGATTTTTTATCTAAAGCACTATCTAAACTATGCTTCCACACAAAGGGACACATCCACCAGCTTGGGTGGCACTTCTGATGGTGCTGCTTTGACCAAGACCTCTGTGTGGGTGAGGATTGCTCCCTCCTGAGATAGTGAATAACTTCCAAAAATGGAGGAAGTTTTACTATTGGTCAGTTGTGGTTTAGACAATTTCTTGCCTGGCTAAAGCTGATGGATGCTGCTCATCCCGGACTGAGAGCTGCAGTGTAACAGTGATCTAGGCAGAGCTTTCCCAGCACAGTTTTTGTTGCTGAAAGCAGTTGACTACATGGCAGAGAACAGAGGAAATTATTCCAGAGAAATCCTGGAAAGAGTACACTCATTTTAGGCTGCAACATGATCCTTGGGTTGAGCAGAGCCTCAGGCTTTGCAGGACTTGGAAGGACATGGAGAAGACATCCTGCATTGCTTGGATGAAATTAGTGCTGTGGGTTCCAGTTTTCTCTTCTCTTTGAGGTTACTTCATAGATCTGATACCAGGGGAAGAGGGAACCATGGAGTGGGATTTGCAGGACAATACAAGGCAGATAGAGCATGACAGGGCTGTTTTCCAGAGTAAAAACTCCCTTAGGATCAGGTTCTGGGCCTCTTAGAGGTGACTACACGGCTTGGATTAAATGACAACAAGCCTAGCTGGTCAGAAACCTTAAAATTTAAAGGTAGGAATGACCAACCTGCGAAAGGAAATTCCTGCAAGTCATCTTGCTTATCTTTAAACCCCTTGAAATTCAAGCCCAGATGAATTTGGCTCTGCCTCGGGATGAACTCATGTCCGAGCAAATTGTCTGGGAAAAGAAACCCCAAACCCAGTGTGAGAGGAGCTGAGGAGCAGGGTGTGCTCTGTGCATGCCTGGGCTCTGTGTGCCATGCACTGGGCACACACAGGCACCTGAGAACACCTCAACACCCAGCCCCGAGAATTTAACACTTGCAGAAGATGCAATTAAAGAGCAGGACGCACTCATGGCGCGGCTGAAGAAGCCTTTGGTGGTGGCCCACGGTGACCTGGTGGCACCAAGCTCTGCCCTGACACGCAGCTTGTAGGCCACGGTGGCTGAGATGTCCTCTGTGATGTTGCAGACCGTGGCTGTGGTGAGGGAGCACTCTGAGATGGGGATCCAGCTCCCGTTGGTGTGTTCCCGCTCGTATTCCCTGCCGAGGAGAGGAGAGCACAGGCAGCTGTTGGAACCCTGGAAGCTGAGGATTTCAGGCTCTCTGTGCTAAAAGGCACTGACCCTCAAGCAAACACTACATTTGACCTGAGGCTGTAGAACAGGCTCCCAAAGCTGAGTGACAGCACTGGAATTATGGGTGTGTAGTTTGAATAGAAGTGTGTGATTATCGTAAGGTGCAAAACTTAGAATTTAAGATTTTAGTATATGGTAGTATATATAGATAAAGATATAGGATTTAGGGAGTTGGATAAGTTCTTCTTTCACCTTCTTCTTCATGGGTTTGGATGTTTCTTTCTAGTTGGGTGAAAAGGTCTGAATTGCAGATCTTTGATATTTGGTTATTGGGTTGAAAGTATAAATAATATAGGTGTCATGTCATTATTGGATGAATAGTGCTTAAAAGACCTTGGAAGGAGTTAAAGGCAGAGCCACTTCCTACCTTGTTAGCTGGAGCTCACAACTCAAGAGAGTGTATTATAGATAAGAATTAATAAATACTGAGTCTGAACACAAAATCTGCAGCTCCCGTGCATTAATTCCAGTTCTAACACACACAAAAAAGAAGATTAACCTTCCACATTTTAATGGTGCCCCTTGTGAGGATCAAACTCACGAGGCAGCAGTGTGACAGGAGCTGTATCTGTGCAGCTGAGGCTGCTGGTGGGTTCCTTCCAGGTAACACCTGTACTGGGATGCACTGGGGCGGGGACACCACAGGGGTTTGGAGGCAGTGTGGGTGTGTTTTAGATTTTATCTGGAGAAAATCACCCCGAGCCGAGTTGGTGAGCCAAATGCAGCTCGTTGTTGTGGGAGGTGGGGACAGCCAACGCAGTGTTAATGCATCAAGCCCTGCCCACTCACTTGACTTGATCATCCCCGATTCCAAAGTCATATTGTAATAAAAGCCAGAGCTCAAGATGTATCAGAAACCTCCTCTGGTGTGTGTCAAATGTTTAAAAGGTTCACAAGAAATAAAGCTCAATGTTTTCTCCTTCCTCTTCTAAATAAAATGTTGCAAATCTTCTTAACTTTTGAATACTTGGATAGAGGCAGATTTCTTACATGGAATTGATGCACACCTTGGATTACTCAGGTATCTATTAAACTGCAAACTGTCCCACAATTGGAACAAAAGGATTTTTCCCCCCCTTCTCATTAACAGTGCTAAAGCATCAAATTTCTCTTAGGCTTGTGAACTGAATGTGATCAAGACATCAAAAAAATTTAGAACTTAAAGTTGAGATAAACAGTGTTCAAAAAGCAAAAAGAGTAAAAAAAAATTGAGTAGTTACCCCTGAAACTCAACTGAGTATCTCACAGTTGCTCCCTGGACGATCACAGGACTCCAAGTTAAGAAGTGTTTCATGTTGGTTGAAAGAATGGAGATACTCTGAGGTGCTGGCAACAAAGCATCTCCTCCTAAAATTCCCAGCAAAAGTAAGGAAACAAAAAAAGAAAAAAAGGGGGAAAAAAAAAAAAGCTTAGAAGAATAGTGCAAAGCAGTGTTTTGCATCAGAAATACACACGCTTCGTTTCACTACAGTCACTTCAGTGTTTGAAGTATTTTGCAGAGAAGAAGAAAGGATGGAGCAGCTCAGCTAAAAGTGCTCCTTTGTCTTATTTCACAGTTTTCCATTGTAACTAAAGCAGTTGGACCAAGAGCTCTGTGTGAGTGAGGACTGCTTCCTCATGAAGTAGTGAATAGCTTCCAAAGATGGATGAATTTTAAATATTGTGTCAGTTGTGCTTTAGGACAGACAGTTCCTTGCCTGGCTAAAGCTGATGGATGCTGCCCATCCCAGACTGAGAGCTGCAGTGTAACAGTGACCTCAGCAGAGCTTTCCCAGCACAGGTTTTGTGGTGGGAGGAAAAGGCCAAGCCCAACTGGATTTAATGAAGCCAATTAACTGACTTGGCTCTGTTGCACTCCAGAAACTGTTCCAGGAAGGCCAAGTGCTGCTCCTTTCCAGGCTGGATTGGCTGCTCTGGGAGATCCCAGCTCCTTTCACACTGCAGGGTTCTGACAATGGAGGGGCCTGTATGTTGTGATCAGAGTTTAATAACAGAGCAAACTAATTCCATGCTCTGTAACTGGATTTATTCCTTTCCTGTGTGGTGTCCACAGGATGACTGTGGGATGGTGGTTGATTTTACCCTGGAGTATCTCAGTGTAGAATCCTTGGCAGTGTTCGGAGCACAGGAGGCAGGATTCCCCACGGACACATCCTGCACTACACTGTGGGAACTTATCAGACTTCTCTTCTGCTACTTCCCAGGCCCAGGAAAATCCCATTCTCTCTGCTCAGCAGGGAATGGTCTCCAAAGAACCATTGGGAGGGAGGAATGGATGGATTGGTTTCTATCAACCCAGCACTGAACACTCTCCCCAAAACAAGACAACGGTACTATCACAGTGTGGTACTACATCAATTTTTTGATTAAATTTATTTCATTTAACCAGGTTTGTCATCCAATAGTCTCTAACTGCCACTGAAAAGGGTGTTTTCTTCCGAGCCATGTTTACAAAGTTAACCAGTAAATTGTCAGTGGCTGATAAGCCCATTAACAATGTTTTTTTAAGCATTGGAACAACAGCAGTCTAATTTCCTATATAATTTCTTTATACAATCACTAATGATGTGGGGAACCATTATGCCAGCTCTCTTTTGACTCTTTGGCACAAGTCATACAGGATTGTTGACACAATGCTCAGCTGCTCCTTGAAACAAAATTCAGGTTTCTCTGAGATTTAAAATGTTCTTCTCTGTCCTTTAGACAACAGAAGGGTCACTCTGTGCCAGACCAGTTCTGGTAGGCTGAGGGTCCATACACTCAGACCACTGTAGTCAAGGCACTTTTAGACTTTAAAAAATGAAAAAAGCAAAGTTTTTAGTGACCTTCCCAGTGCAGCAGAATCACAGAGTGGCAGCATGAACAAGGTTGGAAAAGAAAAGCATAACCACCCATTTGGTCTCTCGTGCTCTCCACACTTCTCAACATTCAGATTTCTTGCTACTTTGCCTTGTGCTTGATTCCCATGTTAATTTTGGGATTTGGCATCCCTGAGTGTGTGAACTCCATACCAATTTTCATTTTCATGACCAAACAATGCTATTCCACAGGACTCATAGACACAGTTTGAAGCTCCAGGTCTCAGCAGGGGTGAACAGCACTAAAGGTTTTCCTATTTTTTCAAGTCTTGACTTTAAGACATTTTTGATACAAATTTTCGGCATTCAATAGTACTAAACCCTATATTATTAAACTGCCTAGAAACCTATTTTAAAAGCAGAGAGCTCTGAATTGGACTATCAGTCTTTTAATAGCCCAAGGGTTATTTCTTGTCTGGTGAGACCAATCTTCATTTCCTGGCTCTGCTTGGCTTAGTGCATTCTTTTCTTGTCAAAACCAGTGAGCCTTCTGCTGGCACAGTGACTGCCACCTCACTTCAGCTGAACCACAAAAGTTCATACAGAAATCAGGATTCTCTCCTGCTTTCACTAGAAAAAACATTACCCAATGGCAATGTATGTGCCTCTATAAAAGCAGTTCACTGATCAAAGTTATTGTTTGCCACCATATGCTGAAAATTATAGTCTGGACGAGAGGTTCATGCTTTTCCAGAGCACTTTTGATCTAGACATAACCCTGTGTCATTGCCAAGCAAATTATATTGATGGTTTCTCCCACTCATCTGTTGCAACAGCCCACAAAGCAATTGTAACAAATACAAGTTTAACAGCGTGAGGAAAAACAATTCTAGGTTATATAAACAGCACTGAGGCCAAACAGTGAAGTGTTTTGTTTGAATGCTGAAATAATCCATCAGCTCTGGTCTGTTCATTTGGAAGGAAAAGGAAACAAGAATCACACAAAGAGCAGGAGGCAACTGGACAGAGAGCACAGGCAGGACCCAGAGGATGAGAGCCCAGGGCTGCCACATTTCCATCTGATTCTGGATTCACCAGCAGCCTCACAGGAAAAGCCAAACTACACTCACTCAAGCCAGGGTATTTACTCTCAGCCTAACGTCTCCAGTCATGCCAAAGAAATGGCATTTTCTCTGTAAACAGCATTTTTGTCTCCTACCCTATCAGCAGAATATTCTATTTAATTTGTTACACAAAGAGTACATTTCCTTTTAGAATGGTGATGGCCCTTTTAATTTAGCATTTTTATTCTCTTTGTGTTAGAGAATTACAATTAAAAAAAACCCACTTGGTCAAGTCTAGTACATTTGTCTGTCCTACTTTTCAGTTTAAAATTTCTTAAATAAACCTTTATAAAGTTCCATTCCTCTGGGATACATTTTAATATCCTTGTTGCTCCATGAATATACAAGAACATAATATTTCCTCATTACTTTCTGTTACTTCATCACTACTATCACCACTCCTTACTGCTGAGAGTATGTGAACACTGTAAAAATATTAATACAATTACCTCTTTATTCATAATATTATCTCCTTTCAGGGTTCAACAAGCACAAGAAGAAACAGCAACCTCAGACCTGGTGCTGCACAGTGTTCTGGAGTTCTTTACCTGGCATATCCCTTAAAATTTTATATATAAGACTGAGAAATCCTTCCTGTTGTGGTAACAAGCATTGGCTTTTTAACTTCCAGCCATTGTATTGTTTAATTTTCTTTTGCTAGTCTGGAGGACAACAATGCCACCAGCTTTTTGTATCTTGGAGCATGGTCTGACTCTGCATTTGAGGAAATTCCAGTGAAGGGGAATCTGACAGGGGAATTCTGAATTCTAAACACTGGTAATGAGAAAATAGTGTTTATAACATCCTGAGAAGATAAAGGCATTTCTTTGTCAGCTGAATGTTGAAAATGAAAGTCATACATCTCTAAGTCCTAGAAACAGTAATTTAGACAAGGATAATAAATTATGTTAAAATCTCTTTGGCTAGAATTCCAACCTGGAGGCTCTGGGGCCATCCCTCCATCACCTGCAGATTACACAAACTCACAGCAGAAGGCAAGACCCTGGTACAGCCCCTTTGGCTGGTCCCCAGCACCCAGAATCAACCCCCAGACCTGGGCTAGACACTTCTGTGTCTCCTGACCTGGTGTCTGCTCTGCACAGCCACAGGGGCAGCTCAGGGCACAAACACTCAACCAAATGAATGTTCTCTGCTCAGAAAAGAGACTGGGACATGAATTTCTGTATTTCAGGTCGAGGCCAGGAGAATGGCAGACACAGTGTGAGTTATCCCAGCTTTCCCTCCTACTCTCTGTCACAGTGTGAGAGGCTGGCAGTCACTACCCACACAGGCAGCAGTGCTCCTGCCTGGAAACAGCACTCAGGTAGCCAGGCCCTAAGCAAAAACACGGTGAAAACAACCCCACATTTCTTCAAAGAATAGTTGCCCAGCTCTGTCCTATTTTAGAGCACATCTGTCATAATTCTATTGCACAGAATAAACTTTTCCAGAAACCACTTGATGCTGTCACCGGATTCTGTCTGAGCATCTAAGAACTGTAAATAATGAGGCAGCTGTAAAATAAAAAAAAAAAAAAATTAAAAATGCACCACAAGACAACTAGAAAGTTGTTGGCACTAAAATGGCACATTTAGGAAGCCTGGACCAGGGAAAAGCCAAGCACACTGGCAAGCCATGTTTGCTTTGTAGAGGGCTGACACTGCAAACACTTCAGGAACGCAGTCAGGAGATTTGAGATCAAGCTCCTCTGAGACGGGTCTGGTGTGTGGCGTTTACTTGGAGAAGCAGATTAGCAGTTGCACAACCTCCTTCCAGGGTGAAGGAGACCCTCAGAGAAGCGATTTGAGCTGTTAATTAGCATTTTATATCCTTCCTCTCTGGCCCTGCATCCACTCCACAGGCAGAGCATCCCTGTGCTCAGGGTGATCAGCATGGAAAGAAGACTTGAGAGTTCAGCTTCTCACAGAACAGCAAAAGAGCAGAGACAAATACTGCATTACTTCAACTCCTTTGAACTGAATTTTCCCTTTAGAGCTCAGAAAAGACCTGCAGAATGGAGTTGACAGGTTGCCTTTTTCATTTGCTTATTCTGATACTCATTTTAGAGAAAGAATTAAAATTCAATATCACCCGACATCGTACTCTTTTGGCTCGTTTGCTGCCGGACAAAAAAGACAGAAGACTTTGTTACTCACAGCCACTGTGTCCTCTGGTTTGAGTCAGTGAAGATCTTTCAGCCTCTTACCTGAGAGATTTGGTGCACTCAGAGCACAGAGGACGAAGCAGAAGAGCTCTGGTGGCATTTTGCTCAGGTTTTCCCCACGTTCACACCCTGTTACACCTCTGAGGAGTTTCCCCTCCCAGCCAGGGAGCCTTTCCTGAGCCAGCCATGGTGGGCAGTGAGTGGAGTTCACACTCCAGGGCAGTGTGAACCTCCTGCTGCAGAGTGCCAGAGAGGAACAGATGTTTTTTGGGAGGGTGCAATTGCAGGGAGTGCCCGGGTAATTGCTGCCAGCAGCTCTGAGCAGGTCTGTGCAGCTCTCTGCTGCAGCTTGGGTAACTCTGCTTCACTCCCTGAGAGATTACAGGGCTCAAACAGAGGTCTGGGCAGGAGAAAAGAGGATGTGTTGTGTTTTTCCATCCTGCTGTAAATGCTCACTGCTCTGCTAAGCTCCAAACTAGATAAATCCTGATGCTTCCAAGCACCAAGAAGGTTTCCTCATATTCCTGTGGCATGTTTTGTGTCCTTGCACAAAGGACTGGCACCTCTGGGCGGATGGAAGGGACCTGTGTCCTCCAATTTATCTCCAATACCACTGTGGCTGTGTTGGCTGTGTGCTGAGCAGGAAATTGCCTTTCCAGGTCTGATTTAGTGCAGGCACAGGTATTCCAGGGTTTTTCCACCTTCCAGAGTCCATTGCTTTCCACCTCACCTGGAGTGAAGGCATTTTCATCTGGATGGAGCTCTGAGAGCTGAGAACCCAAACCAGCCCAGGCTGCAGCAGGAGCAGCTCCATTTCTGCTCCAGGCTGGGTCCTTCAGAGGCCAAGGGAAAGGAAAAGTGCAGGGGGAGGCTCCTCATGTCCTGCAAAAGGTCATTTAAATGGAATGAAATCTGACTTTGAGATAATGCAGATAATACAAGCAAAGGCCAAATCCCACCAAATGGCACCAAATGCTTTTAGCTCTGATGAAAGGAAACATTAGAAACCTCCCCTTTAAACTACTTCCTTAGAATTTGCCACCTTAGTCCTTAAAAAAACCTTGTCTCCTCTCTAACACCTTTTAATAGCAAATACATGACTTCTGTTTTCAGGGGTGAGTAAAAGGGATCTGTCAAAACTTGTTTAGAACATGTTTTCCAAAGAAAGAAAGGTTTTTTTTTTTTTTTTTTTTTTTTTTTTTTTTTTTTTTTTTTTTTTTATGGAAGAATAAAAATAATATTCAGTTAAGCAAAGGTCTCCAGATTCTCAGATGTGCAGGAGCAGCACAGTCAAAAATCCCCACATTGTCTCCTTCTTTCCATCATCTCCCTCCTTCCTTGCATTTCTTCCTTCCTTTGCTCTCTACCCCCTCTCTTCTCTTTCTTCCCTTCCAGTCTTTCTCTCAATTCCCTTCTCCCTCCATCCCTACCTCTGTTCCCTCCTGGACCCCTTCCAACCTCCCTCTTCTTTCTCCTCTCCATCTTTGGGACAGACTGAGAGGCCTCAGAGCAGTTCCCAAGCCTGGGAATATTTTCCTTTGATGGTGGAAGGATATTCTCTAAACACCTTTCAAGCCATCTTTTCTCTTCTCACTCTTCTTTATCCCAACCTCCCGTTGGTTTTATCCAATATCTGCACCGATAACCAAAAGGTGGCTGCTGTGGTGAGTGACTTTATTATTGTTGTTGTGAAATGAGAGCAGTTCCCAGACCTGTTTCCAGTCCTGGGAATGGCAGTCACATGCTGTGTCCCAAAATGTGGTTTCCCCTTCCCTCCACTCCCACACAATGGTTTTGCAATGGGGTTAAATCCTTAGGCAAGGGCTCTGCACCACCAGCAAGGTCATGGAGAAGCCTCCAGAACTTCTGCACGTGCTGGTCACATCTGAGACTCTGGAGGCTTTTGCTTAACTGAATATTATTTTTATTCTTTCATAAATAAAAACAATCAAACAAAACCAACCAACCAACCAAAAAGCCCCTTCTTTCCTTGGAAAACATGTCCTCACAGTTCCAATCTCTTTTTGGGGACATTGGGGACTGCAGTGGTGCTGGGAAGCAGCTGAAGGGATAATTTTGCTGAGCTGGTTGGGAGTGGAGTGATTCTGGTCTTGCAACTAACTGGTTATTTGGGCAATGCAAAGTTCAGGGAATTCATGGATCAGCATAAATGAGCTGTGAGGTTCCTGCTGCTGGGAAATGACCTGGCCACACCAGAGATCCTTGTCCTGAGCTTCAGTGGCACCATGAGCTGGGGACAAGGCTGGCACAAGAAAATAAATTGCCAGAAGGAGAAGTGCTATAATAAAACACAGTGCTGGGTTCTTCCAAGAGAAATTATAGTGCCACCTGGGAATAACTGGTTGCTGTAAACCCAGAAAGCATTTTTTAAAACTCTTTAAAGGGAAGAACTTTGGTCAGGACAGACAATGGACCCCTAAAGCAGCTCTTTAAATTCAGGAGTTTTGAATGTTAACTCAAGCACAGGGCTGGAAAAGCTGCAGTGCTGTGTTTTCACAGTGGTTTACAGGTTTGGGCATAAAGGAATCCTGGAGCTTTCTCCAAACTGAGACATTAAGTGCAAATATTTGCTTTTTGGGTACCAAGGAATGATGTGTTCAGTGAAATAAGTGGACTCAGGAAGAGGTAGTCTCCCTTTTTCCATGGTAAGACAAAAACCAAAATTATCTTTTTTATCCATCCAACTCTCCCTCAAGTCTCTGATCTCTACTCTTTCAATGCTTCCAATCCTGTAGATATTAATTTGCTGCTTCCACTGCCTGTGATATGGACATGATGAGTACAAGAGCTGCTCTTGTGCTGGAAATGACATTACCTGAATTCCTGATTTTCTCCTGTGCTCTTCCAACAAGCATTTTCTCTATGAGAACTGGAGATCCAGCACAGGACACTGTGTGCACCCTGGAGTTTACACATCAGTAGATATATAGACCTTGCCAATGGGCTAAGCTAAATAATTCTGTTTGAAAACAGGGCCAAAAGCCCTTTTAGGTTCATATGATCATTGCCAAATCTTATCTTTCTCATTATAGATGGAGTCCGTGAAATCAGAGTGAAAAACCCAGCAGAATCACTCATTTATCTCATTATAAAATCCCAAAAGAGCTCAAAGGCCAAATTTCACATGCAGTGGTCAATTAACCTTCACAGAAGCTGCTTCTGTATGAGCAGTGGGGTATATTGGCAACACATGGGAATGCATCCACAAGTGTTTATGAGGGATAAAAAGCTTAGGGGGATGCTGAGCTCAGAGAGGCTGGAACTTCCCTGAGAAATGGGAAGTGTGGTGTGTAAATCCCAAAAATGGACTTCTGGTATTGGAACCTTTGGGTACACACACTGTTCACCATTTCTACTCCTGCCGCTCTGCTGAAGCTTTTTCTAAAACTTACATCAGAAGGAAACTGTTTTAAAGCAGAATGACTCCATCTGCACTGCTGTAGAAGGTGTTAGGGCTGGCCGTTCCCTCTGCTGAGGGGCTGGCCATGCCTTTGGGTTTGGCTGCAGGAGAAATGATGTTGGTGTTCCCGAGCCCTTGAACTGACCTGCCCGTGGTGTCAGAGCAGGGCAGGCAGCAGAAATGCAGCCCTGCTCATCCTCCAGCTCAGTGTGCAGAGCTCTGCAGACGTGGTTTAAACCTGCAGCACCAAAGGCCATTGGTATCAAATAGGAGAGATGGGCTTTAAGGAGCAAGTCCTTCTTGCTTAGACATCAAAGCACAACTCCAAACGAATGATCCAAGCTTTTAATTTGATCTAAAATTATTCACTTGTTATGTTAACATTTTGTTGACATAACAAGTGAAAAATCAAGGCAAATAATAGAAATAAGGGAAACCTAATCCTTGCAATCTGATTGATACAATGCCCTGCTTCTGTCTGATTCTCAAACGAGGAAAAATTTCTCTGATTATTAAATGCTTTATCATGATATGCAAAAGAGTTGATTTGCAATGAAGATCCTCAGTGAAGCTTTTTTTAAGAAATATCTGTGTTGATTTATTGTAGAAATAGAGCTTTTTACCCCCTCACAAACACTCCATTACAAAATACAAAAGAACTTGGAGAGAAGGGAGGGAAAATTAAGAGTGAACTTCAGTGTAGGTGATAGCGTCTGTTAAATGTTCCTGGGGTCATTAAAGGGGCAACAAAATTTAGGAATTGTTTCAGTCACCACTAAATGTCACTGTTGCTCCACAAAATGGCTGTAGGCACCTTATTTTGTTAAGGGTAATTTGCCTTCGAAGATAAAATCGTTGGAAGCTGTAATGCGCACTGGTGGATGTATTTCTGTTACAGCTGTCTGAGACCTATACCCAGCTCATCCAGAAAAAATATTCATTTTAGAGAAACTGGCATTTTGTTAAACCCGTCCATGAAGTTAAACAAATAAAGCAGCCCTCTTTTTTTCTTAAGATCACTTGATTTCTGGTATGTTTTCTTGAATCATAAATCTAACGAGCCTAGTGTAACTGAAAAGTGCTGGATTGTTTGAGTTTGGGGTTTTGTTCTTGTCTTGGTTTTTTTTCCCCCAGCACTTGGAAGCCTCTGTAAATGCAAAAGGTGTCCATAAAGACAGAGCTACTTCTCTGATTTTCAGCAACTAAAACCAGGATGCCTTTCAAGATTACAAACAATGTACAATATCCACTGGGACTCCACAGTGAGAGCAGATTGCTATTTTATAGAGTAATTTAAAAACAGAGACTCCAAAGCCATGAAAGACCATCCATGAATCCTCAGAGCAGATGCAGGAGGATGTATATGGATATCTGAATATTCTTATGTTTGGGTGTTACAGGAGAAACCATCCTTTACTGTCAAAATTCTGTGTCTGGCCTGAAGGTCAGATATTGGCAGGTCAATATGGAAATAAATTCCAGGAACACTTCTGCTTAGTTCTCACTGGGACTAAGGATGAGGAGATAAGAATTTTAAAGAAGCAAATCCTGATTGTGCTGAAGATGGTTTCGGGAATTAAACTGAAGAGTAGAAAGGAACTAAGTCAGATAAAATAGCTGTGATCAGTGAGAATAATCCCTCTGGCAGTCAAAATTGTATTCTAGACAGTTTAAAAGATGTACTTAAAAGCAAGTCTATCAATTCTATCAAATCTGTTAAGAATTAGAGGGTTTCCTATTTCAGTCTGTTCCATCAGTTCATGTACATCCGACCAGCACAAACTGGATCAGGAGGGGTTTCCCTTAGGAGATTTCCATTCCATGACCTGCTGCTGCTGCTGAGGCAGGAGTGTCCTTGTCTTTAGTTACTGCCTCTGCTCTCTAATACCTGTTGCCCAAAGAACTCTCTGCTGTGGCTGTTCATTGATTTCAGCTTCCAGGGCTCCTCACTTCCTGCAATGCCATTTTCCTGCACACCACTGAGGTTTGGGTGGATCAGGACTCCTTGATTTGGGGTGACATTTTCTGCCATGGGGCAAGAGTTGAAGTTCAGCCATTCCTGGTTCTTTTATTGTTGCCTGTGCACAGTGGGTGAATTTCTGCCCCAGCTGAATGAAGCCATCAGATCCTGCTGGCATCTGTCTGCTCTGGTGACTGGAGGTGGGACAGCGCATGTGAAATTAAAGGGGAGAAGGGAAGAAAGAAAAAGTGTCCAAACCATCACTCTTTGAACCCTACAGCACAAGCCCACACTTTACACAGACAAAATATCCTTTGGCATAAGTGTCATGATTCCTCATCCCTCATGAGTGCAAGAACACACTAAATTATGATATTCAAGTTAGTGGAAATGACTTTAATAAAATTTAAACCATAGTTCTGTCTCAGGCTTCTGTTCAAGGAGCCTCATAATTTTCTTCACATTTGCACAGAAGAAGAAAAGTTCAGGCAACCTTAACTTCTCTTTGAGCAAAGCCTGAATTGCCAAGGGCCAAAGTGTCAATTTTCATTGATCTGATTCAAAATAGCCTCAGCCACCTTGAATCATTCATGAAAGGATCACAGTTTCTTCTCCAGGGGTGCAAGGAGCAATGCATGCACAGAGAAATGTTGTGACATCTTCCTAATAAATTTATTCTAGACACAGACTCTAAAGTTCTGTGATTTCTCTGACCATGTTATGCTTAATCCCTCTCAGAAGTTCTGAATTGGTGTCTCTGATTATGCCAGGCCTCTTTCCTATGGCTCAAAGTGGAAAGAACCAGAAAGGAGACTCTTGGGAACCTCCCTCCGGGAAGATTCAGATTTTATCCCAACAAAAACTTTTCTGTATCCAGCCAGATTTTCACCTCAAATAATAATTCCACTGCAGTCAATGGTCCAAGAGTGAAATCCCTTCTCTTCTGACTGTTCTGAGTGACAGCAGCTCCACTGTGGAGATGCAGGAAATCACCAAAGTGCTTTATTTCCATTTTAAAGTATGGTAATGGATTTTATTTTTTTTTTTAATTGTGGTCCTGCTGACTATGAATAACCATTTATCTGCCAACTTACAATTTCACCTTCCTGATGGAAGGTTTCAGGAGATGCCCAAGTGAAGCTGCTAAGACAATACAGGAATTCAGTGACCTTTAACAGAAAGTTCATTCAAGTTTATTAGGCCTTCAAAATGCTTTTACTTCGAAAATTTCCTTTGCAGCTTAAGGCATTTATATTGACCAGAGTTCTAGAAATGCAGCACAAAATACAGAACAAAATGTATCCTTCAGATATTTTTCACTCTAGATTATTATTATAGAGAATCTATTATGGTATATAATCTATTTTTATTATTCAAGGCCCTTGTGCACATCACATCATCAGAGCAATGCACTTTGGTGACTTCTGAGTACTTTTCTGAATTATTCAGACATCTTATTTTTTTATATCACCTACTGTAGCATCAGCTAGGGACAAACAAATATTACAGACATGGCACCAATAAAACCAGAATGCATAATCAGTCTGTAAAAAGTCTGTATAGTCTGCCAAGTCCTGCATACTGCTGGAGAATACTAACAGCCCCTGGGTCCCGCTAGTTTGAGGGCCCCCTTCTACAAAAAAATAGTTATTTGACAAACTGCAGCCCATTTTCTCCTCTCATAGATGTGTTTAATTCCTTTTGAATGTATTCCTTTTAATTTTGAGTTTTTTTTTTTTTTTCTAATATCAGATTTTTAAATCTTATGGAGAATTAAAAAATCTTAAGCTTCAACTTGCATAGTTGCAGATTCTGTGCTGCCTGGGGATGTATTTCTGAGCCTCATATTAAGTCTCAGTAAGCTCTTTTCACAGAGCAGGGAGACAAAACAAATCCTTTTTCTGCTGGAGACCAAGGACAACTTTCAGCCCAACAGCACAAATACTGGTGGCTGAAGGGAGGAACAAGAAGGATGAGACCTGAAGCTGTAATTGGACAATTAAACCCCAATATGCAAACGGACTAAAACTTATAAAAATGTGAGACCTCATGACTGTTTGTCCATTTTGTGCCCACCTTGAGTGCAGCCTTGGTCAAGCTCTTGTCCTGCCCAAGGTGTGTCCTTAAGGGTCTTAATAAATCTCTACTTTATTCTCTTAGCTCCGTGAGTCTCTGTTTCAGGTCAGCCCTCCCAAGGCATCTACAGCACAAGACTTTTCAGAACAGCTCAGTGAGAAGGGAGGAGTCAGGAAATGCAAAGTGGTGCAAGGGAGGAGGCAGAGCAGCCTTTGCAGCGCTTTGTTTAAGGGGTTAATGCCCAGATCTCACCCTTTTATTTTTCCATGGCTGAGGTTTCTCTGCTGCCATCTGAGGGAAGGAGCTGATATCACAGTGTGGATTTAACCTTCCTGTGCTAAACACACCTGATGGAAAAGTTTCTCTTCCTTCTTTGTCTTGGGAAAATGTAGCATCTTCTGGCTCAAGAGGGAATGCTTCTCACCCAACTCTACAGCCCTCACCAGGGATTCAGGGACAGGGAAAAGAGAATGGAGCCCCACTCGTTGATTTCTCCACTGCAGTAACATATCTGCTGTTATGTTAGACCCTACAACCTTCACTTAGCAGTGAAAGTAATTTCTTGTGCTATACCTTAATTCTTTTAATTAGCAGAACCTAAGAATTCCCCCTGGAATTAATAATCTTTTTCCTATTGCCCTGCCTGGGGTAAAAAGTCATTCTCAGTTACCCAGAATGTAAATTATTTCCTTTTTTTTTTTTTTTTTTGAGTGAAAATAACTCTGCAGGCCCAAACAGCAAGGAAATGGTGTTTATGAGGAGAACAGAAATGGAGATAAGGGCAAACAAAGCTGCAAGACAACTCTGATCAGCTCCAAAACTCTTGGAATTGCTGTTGCCCTGGAGGTCCTGCACATTTAGTGTGGGAATAGGTTAGGAAGAGTGTAGCCCTGGTTTGTGCCTGAGGTGTTCTGGTTTTCTAAAATTCTTTTCCCAGGGAATTTTCTGTAAACAGGAGAAATGTTTTTGTAACTGTACTATGTTTTTGTTCCTTTTCCTAAAGGGACTTCTTGATGTCCTTCTGTTCTGACCAATGTGAGTGAAGAGGTTTGTCTTTGTGTCACCAATTGAATTGGTCTGTGTAGAATAGTATATAAGGGGCACACATCCCAAAAATAAAGGAGTCATTGTCTGCCTTCTGAAGTTCAGAGTCTGTGTCGTTGTGTACAACAGCGTCAGGAGAATTTGGTGACGAAATTGCAGCAATGGCAAAGCCACTTTCCACATCAACCACTCCCACCCATCTTCTCCCAAACAGAGATGTTCAGCTCTGCCATGGACAGCTGTGCTAGAAACCTCTGGGATACCCCAAATTTCCACCCTGCACACCCCTGAGGCTTTTATTTATCACCTAAGGGCACAATATCTCATAATGTCTAAATTCAAGAAACAAGGATTGTCTGCCTTACCCCCCTCCTTTAATAAATGACGTTTTCTTTTTGTTCTGTTCACTGCTTTGCTTTTATAAAGCATTTCACTCTTGGTTTTTTTTGATTCATGTATGTGGTGATGTATAAGCTTAGCTGTTCTCCTTAGCTATTCTTCATTCAATGAAAACAAAATAAAATGGTGCCAAACCATTAAAGCAATTCAAATTTACAAGGTGAGGCACCCCCCCCCCCCAAATGATGAATGGCTGAGATTTTGATTTATTACCTTTCTTTTCCATATAAAATGATGACTCCACGAATAAATGAAAGCTGAAATGCTGCCAGTAGGCTACAATAATAGAATCCCAGGAGTTTTCTGTAGCAAAGGGTTTTGTGTCGCCAAACCATATGGTAGCTCTTATAAAAACTGTAAAAAGCTATATAAGCTCTGAAAGCCCAAGGCACCCATAACTGAGAACCAGTGCAGGTACAAGTGTTGGGGGTCACCTTTCCACCTACAAACAGCAGATTAGAGATATTTTGGTAGATTTTAAAAGGAACACCTGGTAGTTGTGCTGTACTTATCTGAAGCTATGGGATAAACTCTGAAATCAGAAGAGGTCTGGTAATAAATACACAAACGCTATGATTTTCATTTTCTTTAATATAAGCTTTTAATCATTCTTTTGTTTCTGGAAAACATAAATGTTCTTGCAGTCATAAATAGCCTGTTTGCATGTAATTCAGGCTTTAGCAGCTCCAAGAGAGCTCCATAGTGCCATGAGTGCCCTGCTCTGGACATAAACAGCTCATTGCCTGTTACATTTGGTGCAGTTCCCTGTAAAGACAAGAAGGTGTCAGAAAGGAGAGGAAAAGAAAACTGTACAGACTGTATAACTGCATACAAAGTGTATAACTGAGATTATTTCCCTGCAATTGCATAAATTTGTAAATCTTCTCTAAAAAGGCAATAAACATCAACCAGTGGTCCAGAATGATCTATACATTGTGTTGCCCCCAACATTAGGCATAAAAGGATAAAAAACCCCACATAATGTGTAATCTCATTAGTGCTGATGTGAAGCAGACACAAATTAATTCCTTTAACACTATATTCAACTGTAAAATACAATTGTAGGGAATATACTTAAACTGAAATAAAGCCGATACTAGAAGAGGTTTCTCTTTACAGCATTGTCTCTGACTAATGAGCCTAAGAAGAGAAAAGCATGGAAAAGAGGAAAGCAAAGCTAAGTTTCCAGCTATTATCTTTGCAGAGTTGACATACACAGGCTCATTATTGCATTATGTTTTATTCAACAAAATCACTTTAATGTTGCAGCTTAAATTGAATTCACTAAAGCATCTCTTGCCTAATGTGTCTCAAGTGTCTGCTTGCTGTTTGCATTTTCTTCAGAATTATGGCGGGGAATCTTTGGAAACAGCAAAATTATATGCAATCCACAAAACAATATGGCTGTAATGGGGTAATCGGCCTTCAGCGTAATTAAAGAACCATTGCCTCATCAAAGTACTTCTGCAAGAGACCTAGAGGCTGTATTGTACAAATCATCCACTTAGTAAAATTCTTTATCTGATTTGCATTTTAAACCCAGTTATGCAAATGGGCCTGCTCAGTGGATCACAAGGAATGTAAGGACTTTAAAAACCCCGTAGTGATTAAACAAACCAGCTCTTTCCCCATAAATCACCGGGTGTGATTCACCCAGGAATATTTCAATTCCCCTCTTATTCACCTAGAAATATTTCCATCAGTCTGTTGTAAGAGGTCTTCTGCAGAGCAGGAATTGCTTTGATGTGTGCACACAGTCCTGTAAGACATCCCCTTTGGACATGCCAGTTCCACCTCCCTGATTCCCAAATCATCCCAGGACATGGGAGGAGGAAAATGCCCTTTCTCACCTGATGGTTTGTGTCAGGAACTGCAGGTTCCATTTTGATCTGCAAGTTCCATTCCCAGTTTGAACTAAAGCAAAAGGCAGTGAAAGGTGACAGTCAGAGTTGGCAATGCACCATGAAAAAGACTCATTGCGAGAAGGTTCAAGTCCACTTGTAGCAGTCCCTTTTCTTATGCAAACTTTGCTCTTGAGTATGAGCACAGAGATAAGTCTTTAAAATCAACACATAGGGCTTGCAGTCCTTGTTTGTGTTTTGCTGCCAACCTGTAGCTGTCAATGCTTTAATTCATGTAAATTTTTGTCAAAATATATCTTTTTTTTTCTTTCATTATTTGCACTGTCTCTACCCAGTAGAGTTTTTAGTCTCCTGTAGTGGTTTTCCTAGCACTTAATCACACCAGTCTTTCCCTTATGCATCATTTCAGCACATGAACCAATGCACTTTAGACAAAAGAGTGTGTGGGGCTGAGCAAGGAAGATTTATGAATGTCTCCTTCACTCAAACTGTTTAATTTATACAAATAAACCTTCAGTTCCTACTCCTCCTGGACACACCATGAAAGAGTCAGAGCATCACCAGGATGGGAATTTGGGCATTCACAGCTGTTTGGGCCAGATCATAAAGGACTTTTTTTCAGCTACCCTGTGACACTGTCTGATGTGTGAGCCACAAGGAATGTTTCTTTGAAAAACCAGTCTGAACTTAGGAGCACTGGCTATATGTATTTTTTTTTTTTTATTTGGGCAAAATGGGATATTGTAGACTCTCTCTTCAAATTCCTCCCAGTCTCTACAAGGAGGAGTGAGGGAAGGTTTCTGTACAAATGTGAAAGGCACTGTAAGCTGTTCAGTTTTTACTATTGTTGTGCAGTTTAACAGAGTGGGCTTGGGAAGATTTTCCAGCACCGTGGTCCTGTGGAGACAGAGGATTTGAGGTGACATCTCCTCCCCAAACCTGGTATTTCCTGCAGGCAGCCAGGCCAGGAGAGAGAGTGACCAGAGCTGTGGGATCTGGCCTGGAGGTGCAAGTGGCAGGAAACCCTTTTGGCTGTTCAAAGGTCCATATCTGTGCTTCAGAAACAATGAGAAAATTTTTCTTATCTGGGAAATACCTCATGGACTTCCTCAGCCTGAAAACTCTGAAAGATACAGGAGGAGAAAGACCAGCCGAAGTAAAGATGCGTCCTTGCAAGAGAAAAACAGGCACCAGAGAATATTATTTTCCAAACATCATTTAGTCTTTTTCAAACCTTAGTGCTGGTTAAAGAGGTCATGAGAAGAGATCATTCATAGCACAGCTCTAGACTCACTGTTTATTCAAATAAACATATTTGCCTCAATAAACCTTCAGTGACTGCTGGCCTTTGGTGGCCTCTTTGCAAAACATGAGGCAGGTGGATCTGACCGCATTAGGAATGGTTAATGGTAAGATAATGTTGTTAATATTACTGGGTTCTAAAGAGCAAATAGCACCGTTTTTAATTCTGACTTCTTTTAAACAGACCAAATTCCCTTCTGCAGCAGTAATGAGATAGTGACCCCCCTGTCCAGCAGTACCTGCAGGTTGAAATCTGCATCTCACCACAGCTGAGTTACAAAATCCTGTCGTGCACTTTTTAACGACAGTTCATCACTGCCCAAATTAATTTCATTTTGAGATCAGTGTTTTTCCAGATTTCATCATAATTCCAAGTTATTCCTGTAGTGGAGCCAACATATTCTATTTTTTTATGCTTTAACTGAGCAAAAAGCAGGTAAATAAACATAATAGATCCATAGAGTTGACCCATATTGGATGTATTGCTCTGGTTAGAACCAAAGTTTGCCACTCCCTGTTTGCCACTGTCCCTCCAGAACAAAATACCCCTCTCCCAGTCCCTGCTTTGAAGAAAACATACCAAGCTCTCATCACCTAAGATGATTTTTCTCGTGTGTCTCTCTTGTTCATGCCTTTGCACTTCCCTTCTTCCTCAGCCCCAGGTTTTTGTTGGTGATGTGAGAGCTGGTGTTGTTTGCAAAATGTGAAACTGTGTTTGTGGATCTATTAATCCATTAATTGAATATATTTTGGTTCTTTCACTGGGTTGGTAAAGGTTGTTCCTCTCTGTCTGCAAAGGTATAATTTGACAACCCCAGAATGACTACAGTGATACTGTAGAAAGAATTCTTCCCTCTTGTCCAAATTGTGTGTGAATTTATTTGGATTAAGTTTAATAATTAAAATCTTCCTTCAAGTGAAGGTAAAATAAATCAGAAATAAGTACTGAAAAAACTACTTTTAGTATTAATTCTTCATACCAGTTCAGTGTCATGAGAAAATATTTATCATAAGAATGTCATGGCATAATAACTGCTGGCTTTCTACATTGTTATATATTCTGTAGCTCGGCCTTATTTCCTAGAAGTACATTTTCCCCAGAAACAATTAAATATTTGTCTTTTAAATTCAGAGCCGAACTGCTTTTGCCAATGTATCTACATATAAAAGTGTCATGACTTTTTTTCCTAAAAAAAATTCCTTAAATACAGTACATGGTGCTGGATGTCCATGAAAAATGAGTTTCATATTCCAGGGAAAGAGCAGAAACTCAAGGTATTAAAGCATTTTGGTAGACAAAGCATTCTGCTTGTCCTTACCATGGCAGGGAAATTCAAAGAAACACTAAACCAGGGCGACTTCTCTTGCTTATTTACCATTATTTGGTGTGAATCACGTTGTCTGTAACCTTAAAAATATTTCCTAAATGCATTGCAGAGGTGTGGAATTCCAAGGTGATCAACTCTCAGGGGTGTGACAGTGGGGCAAAGGCACTGTGGTATTTAGAACATCTGATTTCCTCTGGAGTGGCTGAGACTGCTGCTGGCTTCAGCAAAAGGAATAAAAGGGGTGTTCTTCCAACCCTGCTTTTGCTTCCCTCTTTTATCTCAAGATTGCAAGAGGCCGTGGCAGGGGAGTGTCTTCCAGCCCTGCAGCAAAATGTTTATTTTGGGGGGAAGGTCTCACACAGCAGGAAGAGCCTGCAAGTCCATGCAGGAGAGTGGGAAAAGGCCTTCTGGAAAAGAAAAGTGTGTCTTTTTGAAGGAGTGACAAGGCTGGGGGAAGAACATCTGTTGGGAATTATTCAGAGTGCTGCCACTTTACAGAGAAGTGAAGCCAGACTTGGATCATGATAATCACAATAGTGAAGAGCAGATTGAAAGGGCTTTCTTGCTACATATAATTCCTTATCCCACATAGGATTAAAAAAGAAAAGTAAACAAGACACCTCCCCTCAAACAGCCAAACCTCCCCCCATCCCCAGCCAAAAATTGTTCTGGGGCCAAGCAGAAGTTTGGAAGGGAATACCTTACTGAGATCTACAAAATAGGAAGAATCTCAGTAGGTCACTTCTGGGCTATACACAGGATGTAAGATCCAAACTGCAGCTCATGAGGAAATCCAGGCAAAAGGATTTTCTGGTTTGGTTTTAAGGGTCTGGTTTACACAGGCTTGTCAAGCCTTGCACAATTTTGCAATGCCCCCCTATTGTGGTACAACCAGCAATGATCTGGTTTTTAAACTTCAGCATTAGTAAAGTTTCCTGGTTTTTGGAGGGTTTTTTTGTTTGTTTAGTTTTCATTTTTATTTTGTCTTTGCTGTTGTTGTGGTGTGTTGTGTGTTTTTATTTCTCCTCCCCTAACAGAGGGAGGCTTTTAAGATGTAATAAATAACTTAGAACTGAAGTAATCTTCATTCCTCCAGTGCTAAACACATACCTGGAACAGAGAATGCAGAGTGCTTGGCATGGGCTAATTTAGCATCTAGAAATTGCCACTTCTTTTTAATTAACTATTGATTTGTGGAATTTGTGTGCTGAGTTTAATCAAGTTGGATGAGAGTAGATAACTTCAGTCAGTTTGTTTGAATTTAGGATATATAAAACAGATGCAGAGTATCTGTATATTAGAAGTAAAACTTCCTGCTAGGACCTAGCAGTATCTTCCCTAGGGTTTGGAATTCAAACTACAACTCCCCTTCAATTTATTGGAGCCTCTCAATTATAAAATTTTATGCAGCAAAAAAGATTTGACCTTTAAAAATTGAGCTTTGTATTGGAATCCCTGTACATGGCGGGACATATTCTCAAAATGATACACTTCTACTTTTCACTGGGGAATGGAAGATGGTCCTGCCAGGGTGGGCTGAGGTCTCAGGGTTAGCTGTTGAGTGGGGCAAAAGTTCAGCTACCCTCAAAAGTGGGAGTTTCTTTGTTCACAGTGAGGAAAATACTCTGCCAAAGATGCAGTTTCCTACAGGATGATTGGGAGAAAAATCTTGATGTACTTTCGTTTGAAAATCTTGCCAATTATTCCAAATTAATGACTCTAAAGTATTTAAAAGAATCCAATAATGGACCTGTAAGTCTATTTAGAAATGTTACTACAAGTAAAGTATAAATCTCACTGCTTTTCTCCTCAATCTCCCTGTGAGTACTTAGTCTATGTGGTATTAAGAAAATGACTCTTTGCTCTGGTGATACCAATTATTCCATGGTCTAGGAGGTTGCACTATTAAAGTTTCTGATATTCTGAATTTTAATCCTATTAGCTGAATCCCTGAAGAGTCATCTCCTGCCTTGGTGTGTTCATCCTCCATGTATTTCTAGAAGGTTATTGTTCCCCTCTGTGATTATTTAGTCAAGGTATTACACAGTAAGGCTTTAATTGTTTCTTCTGGAGAAATCCCTTTAGCCCAATTTGTGGCTTAAGTATTTGTGCTTATTGACCCAAGTGCCTCTTCAGTACAAATGGACCCTGTTGCTGCTAGCAAGCTTTAAATCAACAGAGCAGCTTCCAAGTGTTTAACGTGAACTTTTCCTCAGCCCTCGTGTTGGCTCAGTTCCACACCCACCTGAGGGTCTTCTCCAGTTTTTTGATGGCTTTCCATGGCCAAAACCCAAGCTGCTGGTGCTGTGCTCTGTGTGTCACACCACTCACTGCTCCTGCTGTTAGAGGCCCTGAGCTCCCATTTGGAAATGCTTTTTCCCAGCATTGATGGAATTTGTGTAAGATAGAAGCAGAAATGCATTTCAAAGGCTGAAGGGAAGCAGCAGTGATGTGGAGAATCACCAGTGTGACCTGCAGCTGCTGCTGGGCTGCTGGAAATGACTCCACCAATGCCTTCTTGGGCAGGGGACCTTGGGGACAGGGTCAGCTGTGCAACCAGATGAGGAACAGCCAGTTGTACTACAGAACCTGGGCTTTAGAAATCTCTTTTCATGCCCCAGTGATACGACAAACTGCTTGAAATACTTCTTTTTTCAAGGGAGACATGGGATTAGGTGACCACAAAGCCTCCTTTTCAACATCCTCCTCAGCGTTTTTATAATCAAAATGCTTTAAGCTGACACCATTCAAGACTGTGATAGTTTTGCACATCTGTAATAATAATTAAAAAATTTGAGGATGGGTAAAGAAGCAGCAGATCCATCAAAGCATTTGATAGGAAGATAAAATTTAGTATTTATTTAAGATAAGCTTACACAGCACTTTAGTATCTGTGTGGAAAACTTCTTTTTTGAGACTTGGATTCTGGTTTCTGCTTTGGTCTTTGCCTGGGATGATTAACAGGGCAGTCTCTTAACTTATGCTTCAGTTTCTCTGTGTGCAAATGCCTGGAATAATTGCAGATGGGTTTCAAGAGTCCGGGTGTTTCTATTGATACAAAAAATGTGCACCATCAAAGTTAGATACAAAGGATACTATCTAAGAATGTAAGAAAATAATAGAAGAAATTCAAGCAGAAATTAACAAATATACAGAGTTGGAGTATAAGTTGGTGGGCTGTATTTGTACAACTGTGCTGTTAACAGATGGATTTCTGTATTTCTGTTACTTGAATCACCATCATGAGATGCTGCAACCTTTTCATCAGGCCCTGGCAGGTCTTTTGGGCTGTACCTTCAACAGCAGAGGGATGTTCCAGTGCCTACACACCCCTGTGACCTCTCAGAAAAGATCATCTCTGAGGAAAATCATCCAGGATTTGCTCTGTGGTGAAATGTCTCTTTAAGCACATAAACATTACAGATGTTAAAAAAAAAATTAAACCCCTCTATTTATTTGTAAAAGCCGAAATGTGGAGCATTCAGTCTTCATTAAAAGAGTTTAAGTAATAGCTTTCAGCTTGATGCCTAAACTTACTGGTTTGCCTAAGTGGTACAGAAATGATCAATCAAAACAGAATGGCTGATGTTGTGCATGTGTTATTCCAGCTGCTGCAGGAGCAGCATTAATATTAAATTTAATGGCTTCTCTCCAGGATCTCAAACTCTATGACAGTTAATTACTTCCCCGTGTGGTTTGTACCACAGAGGTGCAGCTGCTTAAACAAGCCTGAGAAATAAAAGGGAGACCTTTAAAGCTGGGAGATGCAGAGGCTGCATCTCGATTTTAAACAGATCATTCAGGCCTGGTTAAGATGCAATAAATAAAAGTGGCTGTGATGTAGAACAGAGCTCAAAGCACCTTCTTGTGCTCTGAAACTCAGACATTGTGGTGGTGCTCTGAGCACACTTGGCTCCCTGGGGCCAGGCAGGTTTGGGGTTTAGTGGTTTAGTATTGTTATCTACTCATTTCTGAAAATACTCACTGAGGCTTTAAATGCACATTTTCATTCCTTATCTGGAACGGAACAAAAGTTATCTGTGTTACAACAACATCTGCTCATTTGTGTGTGATCAATTCAGTAAATTACAAAGAATTCTGTAACTTCCAGTGGAACTATGGAATGAAACGTTGCATTTGTTGTTAATATGGTGTCCTTAGCAGTCCTTTACTGAAATGCCATTTAAACATCAATTTCTCTGAGTCCATAACCAGCTGCTTTGTAACCTGAATCCAATTTCATCACAAAGCCCTTTGACCACACAGATGCATGAGTGCACAGGGCAGCACTAATGCAGCTCAGGTGCTTGTGAGTGCTCAGGTGTTGTGGCTTTGGATCCCACCCCTGAGTGGAGGAGTTTAAACCACGATTTTTCCAGCCAGCCCATCCGTGATTGTCCTTCCCCTTCTGTGGGTCCCCTCTCTCCCCAGTTATCTGGGTTTGCTGAGGGAGGTCCTGTCACAGAACCCAAACCCAACCCTGCCACAGCCACAAAGGCAGGTTTGATGTGCAGGATGCCTCTGTGGGCTGGCAGCACACAGGAGAAAACCACCCTGCCCCATCGATCCCACAGGAGAAAACCACCCTGCCCCTTTCATCCCACAGGAGAAAACCACCCTGCCCCTTTCATCCCACAGGAGAAAACCACCCTGCCCCTTGATCCCACAGGAGAAAACCACCCTGCCCCATCGATCCCACAGGAGAAAACCACCCTGCCCCATCGATCCCACAGGAGAAAACCACCCTGCCCTGTCAATCCCACAGGAGAAAACCACCCTGCCCCTTGATCCCACAGGAGAAAACCACCCTGCCCCTTGATCCCACAGGAGAAAACCACCCTGCCCCTTGATCCCACAGGAGAAAACCACCCTGCCCCTTTGAGCCCACAGGAGAAAACCACCCTGCCCCTTGATCCCACAGGAGAAAACCACTGCCCCATCGATCCCACAGGAGAAAACCACCCTGCCCCTTGATCCCACAGGAGAAAACCACCCTGCCCCTTGATCCCACAGGAGAAAACCACTCTGCCCCTTGATCCCACAGGAGAAAACCACCCTGCCCCATCGATCCCAGCAGGTTCCCCTGGGTAAATCCAGGTAGGCCCAGTGATTTCATCTGAACTGTGCAAAGCCTGGCACACTGCACCCTTTAATATTTTAATGTCTTGGTCTCTTCTCCCCCAGCAGAGTTCCTGTAGGCCCCGTGCAGCACCCAGAGCTCTCGGGCTCCGTGGCATTGATGTGCAGAGGACATTACAGAGCTTTACCTGGCTCCTACTTGGAAATGAAATACAAATGGAAGGCGCCTCCTTTACCCAGCTGTTTGTTCCACAGAGGTATGGCAGGATTATTTTGTCCCCTTTCACTTCCTAACAGTGACTAAAGTCCCCCTCCCCTCACCCCTGTGCTGTAGAGGATGCCAGACTGATTTATTTCCAGAAATGAACACAAGAGATTGTAATTCTGTTGCTTTCTAAAATACTTTCTGGATGTTTAGGGCATTAATTAAGTGAAGGCTTGTGATTACACAGCACCAATACTCACATGAGAGACAGGAAAGGAGCACAAGATGTGAAATGTCTTTTGTCATCCAGGTTTGCTTTTTTCCTCTGGTCTTCCCACCTTTCACTTCAGTGTATACTTAAAAATATTTATTTCCCCGGAGCTGCATTCTGAACATATCACATCATTGAAATAAGTGATAGTAAGAATGATCAATGGGCACTTAAGGGGGTTAAGAGTCCTCTACCTGAAATACTGGACTCACTTGGAGGCTGATATGGGCAGATCTGCACTGCTCTGCTCCGTTGTCCTCAGGAAAGTTTAAAGCAAAAAACCTCCTTTACATAATAGCAGAGAGTCAGGTGTTAGTTGTGCCACCAAAACCTGTATTTTATGCCTTGGATTAGCTACTTCCTGTGGTAGTATCTTGAAATTTCTGCTCTCTCTATTATAAATTGCTTATACAGCACTTAGACTTGTGAGATAATGTGTGTCTAAACGAAACGAGATAGAGCCTTGCCTTTGCTGCTTGATAACAGGAGGAGACAAATGACTTCCCTGCGTTTTTGAGACACTGAATGGGTTTCTGTAATTGTGCTGTAAAATGCTTTGATGGATCGGGACATATCTGGCGATCCCACATAAAGCTGAGCCCTCATCAGTCACGAAGGGCTCCCACAAAAGGCACAGACAGCTCCATTCTGCCTCGTGGCTGAGGGAAATGGCATCTCTGCCTTTCGGGAGGGATGCTTGGAGCAAAGGGAACTTGCTGAAAACCAGCTGGGATTGCATTTGGTTTCCTGTGGAGTAGCTGTGATAACAACTTATCTCCTGCTGTGGATCTTGGTCTTTTCTTTTGTGGCTCAGGTGGTAACAGACACCCAGAGCTACACTTTATTTTCCTCCTTTGGTGATGACGTGAAGATTGCAATCTTCTACCAATAAATGCTGTAGCTCAGTTACTCCTCCTTCTTTAGCTTTCAGATTGACCTGAACTGATGATTTTTCATTTGGACTTTACCATCCATACACTTGCTTGAAGGGTTTATTAACATGTTTGGGTTTGAGCTGACTCCCTCTGTACTCCTGCAGCACCAAGAATATTGCTTTTGGCTGGCAGAGCCTTTTATTGTGTGGTGGATTCTGGTGGCATCTGTTGGCCCCAGTTACCTCATGGAATCAGGGGATACTGTGAGCTGGAAGATGTGATCAGGGTTCTGCTGCATGAAGTTTTTAAAGCCTGAATCCTGGCACTCTCCTTCAGAAAGACACCCCAGAGCAAAGAGGTGTGATGCACGAGCAAAGTGAGACTTCCAAAATGTGAGCAAGAAACAAAACTTCCTAAAGCAGGGTTTGAATGAGGCTGTGCTGAAGGGAGAGAGGGAAGGAGGAGGCCTTAACACAGCGGAGATGAAGATGTTGGGTGAGCTGCAGAATATCCAGGTGCCAGTCAGCCTTGGAGAGGTGGCTGAATGCTACAGCAGCTCCTTCATCTCTGGCTGCCATCTCATTTGTGCCTTTGTCTTCTGCTCCTCCTTCAGCCGGTGCAATCTGCGGCATTTTGATGATAATCTCAGCTTTTTAGCTGACTATTGTTGCTGTGCACCCCCCTGACACCCGAGTAAGATGTTTCCATTTAAGGGTTTCAGTTACACCCCTGAGTTTTAAGGAGGAAGCAGCAGAACTTTCTGTTCTTCTCTCACTCATCACAATTGTCCCAGTGGCAGGACAAAGGCACCTGTTGGTCTCTGTGGCTGCTCCTCAGAAACACAGGTAGTTTCTATTGGGCAGCAAGTCAAAAAACCCTCCTAAAAGTAAGTAGATAAGTAAATATTAAGTAGATAATTAATCTATTAGGTAGATTATCTATTATCTATTAAGAGGATAAGAGCACAGAGGTGCTCAGGGCTTTTTTGGGTGTCTTAGCAGGTGCTAGATGTTTCTCTGCACTGTGCATTTTTTAAATTTTTTTTTTAATTGGTTGTCATTTTCTCTTTAATTAAAACATTTTGCTGTTCAAAGCTCACCTGATCAGCTGTCTCACAGTTATTTTAAAGCCATTTCTGGGAGGTTGCAGGTCAGCCCTCAGAGCCTGATACATCTTCGTGGGGCTCAAAACCCTCTGGCCACCACGCAGCCTGTATCAGACTGAAATCACTGATGACGTTTCTCTTGGCTCTCCTGATCAAGATCCCATTGTTACAATAACTGGAACAGGACAGGGAAAGGAACAAAAGCCCTGCTGTGCCGATTGCTGCATTGTTCACATTGCTTTTTGGATGTGTCAGGAGTTTCCCTGCAGCCCTGGGCTTCAGCACTGCTCACACACAAATCCAGGATTCCTGTGAATCCACGTCAGTGAATCCAGGAGATACCCAAAGTGAATTCTCCAAAGTGAATTTTGTGTTCAAACACGGAGGAGAACAGAGCAAAGAGCAGCTTTGCAAGCCTGGCCTCCTTCACAAACACACCTGGGGACACACAAATAAGTTTGTTTGAAGGTGTGACAGCTGCTGGTGCTGAAACTCTGCAGTCTGCTCCTGGAATCTAATGATGAATGAAATGAAGGTTTTGGAGCTGCCGATAGAGTTATTAGAGCTCAGATGCAGATAGTGTGATAGAAAACATTAGAATCCAGAAACCTTTAAGGAAACATTTTGTGAAAAATAGTTTTCTTGGTGGTACTATGTAGAAAACCTGACGTTCAAATGTGGAAATCAAGAGATTTCTGTATCCTTACAGAAGTATTAGGTGCTTTAAATAATTTTCCCATGCCCATTTCCCCCCTGTTTCCCCTTGAAGAGGAGACAGTCTGAACTAGGTTTAGAAACATCTAGAGAGGAGACTTTAATGAAGCTGGTCTTTGCTGGGCAAATATTTCTCCATCTGCAAAACTTCTTATTCAAAACTCCGAGGATGAGCAAGTGCAAGGAAAGAGAAGGTTAAAACTGCCTTTCAGTGGCTTCTTCCTTCATGCCTGGTTTGTACTTGCCTGGTTGGGGTGGGGAACAATCAGCTGCGAGTCAATTTGGACCAAGTGAGACAAGCTGTTGTGGTGGAGAAAAGTGCTGCTTCACTGGAAAAGGCACTGGTGTTAAAACACAGCATGGGAGAAGAAAAGGGGGAAGAAAGAAAAACCTAATTGTCCTCTTGCCTGAGGCTGAGGCCTGTGATGAGCCAAGCAGATAATATTGACTACATGTATTACTGGGAGCTGGAGTGGAAGACATTTATTTATTTTATGACCGAGGATGCTGAAGGAAGAACTCAATAACTTCCTGTACTGGTTGTATTGTATTAAAAAAGGCTCTATGACAGAGGTAGATATATCCTCATCCTTCTTTCTCCCGTCCTTATCTCAGTCAGTTTTGCCTGCAGCATGGAATCATCCAGGCCCTGAGAGCACTAATGGGCCTCCATAGCACAGAGCCAACTCAGCAGTTCCCCTCCTGCTCTTCTGGGGCAGTCTGAGGAGTCTGTCAGCATCAGAGACAGATCCCTGGAGTTTTCCGATCATAAAAGCTTGCTAGTGCCTTCTAATGTTTTGTGGATGTTTAGCAAAATATTAAAATTCATGTAAATATAAAAATTGAGGCTTTCTAGGGGCAGGTATTGGGAGGTGGAGGATTTCTGGCTGACATCTCTTGCCTGGCATCCTTTGGCTGAGGTGCCTTTTGCTGGTTTTTGTCCTCCAGAAGATATCCTGGGTGATCTGTCCAGGGGTGGGGATCTTGGTGAGGCTGTTATTACATGGATTTATAGTGCAAACAGTGCTCAGTTTGAAAGTTGCTTGGATCTTAAGGTTTATGAACTAGCCTGAGGTGTGGGGAAAACACCATCTCCAACAGGAGCTTCTACTCCCAATAGTTAAATGAAGATGGTAAATTAAAATGTAACCCTTTAAAAGGTGTCTAATGTCTTGAAACACACAAATAAATACACTGAACATATCAAGAGCTGTAAATTACTCCAGCTTTTTACTGCTTTAATATATGAGATAAAACACAGTACGTGCTTTGAAATAAGCATTTATTATGCATTTTACTGCCATCAGTTAGCCTTGTGCAATAGTAGAAATAGCATTTTAAACTCTTTAAGTTGGTTAAGACTTAAAGGCTTGGCTGTGACTGGCAGCCTGAGCACCCTTCAGAATGCCCAGCACGTGGCCTGTGCTCCCCTCAAAGGTGAACACAGAAAAGGCTTGGAATATTTTTTGGCTGATCTGCACAAAAATGAAACCAATCCCAGCAAACATGTTAGAGCTGCAGTGGGAAAGATGCTTTGAAACTTGTATTCAGCTGCTGTTGTTCTGAGAGATCCATGTCCAAACTCCTTTCAAATGATGAAGATATCAATCCATAGTTGACATAATTTGTGCCTCTGTCCTGTGCACAAAAGTGCAGTTTGTTGCCCACAAATGCGAATGCTGAGGTGCTTCTCAGGCCCCTGCTGAATATTTGTTCTCTCTTAATTTTCAAATCAAGAGCACAAATCCTTCAAAATGCTTCTTTTGTGAGGGAGACATTGCAGTTTAAGGGCATGTAATCTGAAAATTTACTTTGCTCAGGTATGTTTAACGTGGCCATGTGAGCAATATTCCATCCCAGCCAGTGTCCTCTCAGTGAGCTGACATCAAAGATGCGGGTGGCTAAGGAGAGTTTTCCTCCAGAGGACTTCACACATCATGAGAGAAAACATAAACTCTTTATTTATTCAACTCTTGTTTATTTATTTATTTAGCTCTTATTTATTAGATGTACATCTAATATCACTTAAATTTTATAAAACTTAAGCCTAAACTTAACCTAAGCTTAACAAGACCCAAACTTAACAGAACTTAAAATAGCATTATGTAAACTGAGCAATATTGAAACTTAACCTAAATTTAAATTAAACTATACTTAATCTTAATAAAACTTAACATTAACAAAATACTAAAATATAACTTAATTCAGACATAATTATATTAAAACTTTACTGTGCTTAATTCTATCAACACTTAATTCATATCAAATGAAAATATAACCTTAAGTATAACTCATAATAAATGCAGCTTCACTGAAGAAAAAGAGATCATGACTTAAAGTTTGATAAACTGCTGTTCAACTTTGCAGCATTTTGTAGATGTCAGTTTTGCTGCAAGCTCTGAGCATTTGGAGCAAGGCAAATTGTCCCATGCAATAATTTCTTTTCCAGAAGAGAAGAATTTTTTTAAAATTATTTATTCTTCCACCCCCTACAGCTCTTGCCGCTTTCCAGTGGTGGTTTGGTCCTCTCTGGACATTTAAGATTATCTTTAAAGAGAATACAGGAAAGACCTGGAATTTTGATGCTTTCTGTAGAATTTGTTAGGTTGTGTTTATAAAGCTTATAATAATAGGCTGCATTTTAACTGGTTCTCTTTCTAAACCTATTCCAGTTTGTAAGAGCTGCACAGATGGAAAGTGATGCTGGGGAGAGAAGCTCTTTTAATCATCTGCTTTGCACTCAGCAGGTGTGAATCCAGAGCAGATCTTGGGATAATTTGAGATGGCTTTGTAAAAATTACAGCACTGGGTTTTGATTTGAGCCACTGAAGAGATGATGCTGTGACTCTGCTCCCCAAAGAGGGATTATTGTTATTGCAGCAGCTTGAGGACTGAATCTTCAAATTCTCCAAAACATCTTGGGCATTGCTGTAGGTTAAGTGGTGTGAAGGTTCTGGCTTCTTTTTTTCCTTGCCAAGGTCAGGATTGAAACCCACAAGAGAAATTTGGGTTTCAGGTTGGGACTTGGGATGTTTATTGTTCCTTATCTACTTACAGACTCACTCACCGGGAATTTAGAGAAATGAGGTAAAATGGAGAGCTCCTAACTCTTTCTAAGGTTATTTAAGTGCTAATTACCCAATCCCAAGGTGACACCTATATTATTTATATTTCTGACCCAATAATGGATCAAAACCACCCAAGGCCCGCAATGCAGATTTTTTTCACCCAGTTACAGAAAACCACCCAAACCCAGGAAGAAGAAAGAGAAGAAGAAAGACTCAGACAATGCCCAAAGCCCTCCATCTCCACTCACATGTATTGCTATATACTAAAATCCCCAAATCTAAGTTTTCACAATTCCAACCAAGTGGAAGACTAAAATTTGATCTGAAAACCTTGGGCAAGGCAGCAGGTGACATTCACAGCTCCTACCAGCCCCTGCCTGCTGGAACTGAGGTTTGGAAAATTTATTTCGAGGGTGAATAGGTTTGGGTGTGCTGAGGCTAATGGGAAATTGGAGGTGGATTATACACACATTTATTATACAATATATCTCCTGTGCTTAATGGAGACCACAGGGAAAACAGCCACATTTTCATTGGATTGAAAATGAATCCCTTTGATCAATGAACTACCCATAGGCATATTGGTGATATTAAAACAAACCAACTCCTCTGGCTGAATCCTTCCTTCCTCCACTCTGATTCAACATTATTAAGGCTCGAGATTATCAGTAATGGGATTTGGATGTTCAACACTTTAATCAGAAGCCCAGAGTGTGAACTGATGGTGGGCAAGATTTCCAGTTGAGAAGGATTTCAAAGTGTTACCGAAAATTATGTGGAATAATTTGCTTTCTTGGGAGGGGTTTTGTGTCTGCTGCTTCCATGTGGAGTTCATGGCAGAGTAAGGAAAATAAAAGAGAGATCTCAGCCCTCCTATGGGTTTATGGCAAGGAAAGTACTGGGTCAGCAAAAGGAAGAACTGTCTTCATTAATACATTTAATTATAAATAAAATTTATTATTATTTTGCAGCTTTGGAGAGAAACCTGAGGACATAAAAATTACATTGTTTCTGATCCTTCAGGAGAGGTGAGGGAAACCAAATGCATCATTTGATGCCAGGCTGGAGCAGTGAGCATTTCCATGGTCTGGAATCTTTAATATTTAGTGAAGCCCTTGCATATTTCTGGTAGAGTTTAAGGGGATATTTTGGTGTCTAAGAACCCTTCTGAAGGGTTCAACAGTCAGAGGCATTCCCTGTTCTGTTTTTTATTATGGCCATCATAGCAGATGTTACTGCAGAATAAGTTTACAGGGAAACCTGAAGCTATAAACAAAGGAGTCAGTGTCTCTAATGTTTGTTGGTGAACATAAAACAATAATAAAAACAATGAAATATTTATAAGCTTTCAGAAGTAATTACAATGATGAGGTGGAGAGTTTAATTTAGAAGCAATAGCAAAATAAATGAAAAATTAATTTTCCAGACTTACTGGTTCATTTTCAGACTTATTAAAAATAGCTTGGCCTCTTTGTAGCAGTAAGATGTGCCAAATTACCTGATTAATGTAAACTTATAATTCTGTTCTCCACCCATTAAAGTAATTGTACAAGTGGGGAACTTGCCTGTTGTTACTTTTTTTTTTTTTTTTTCACATCAGGGAACACATGAAAAAAGATGTGAGCTTTTATTGCTGATTATAGTGACTTTCATTTGCAGAACTGGCATTTTATGTTCTCCTGCAACATGAATAGACTTAGAGAAACTGTGTTTTCACTGGAGAGAGGACATACATCAGAGGGCTTTAAATCAGATTAGTTTTACATTGGCTTGCAAACTAAGGTGAGGTAAGGGAATGCAACAAGTATTCCATTAAATTAGACATCATAGTGCTTGGATATAAATGCCATTCTGAGGTAATTCCCATAATTTTACTCATTAAGACACGAAAATCAATGACCTTCTCTTTTATGGTGGTTGTGAACTGGTTGAGCTGAATTGTAGAATTATTTGGGGGTGTTCTAACTCTGCTTACGCTGAACTGTTGGTTTTGGTGGCAGCACAATTAGGTGACAATATAAAATCTCTTGGCTTACCTGACCTTGAGCCTCAAAATTCACTGTGAGTGTTGTTTCTTTGCAAGAACCCAACAAAGGGATCATTGTTGGGTCCAAGGTCTGAGAGATGGATTTGGATCCAAACAATGCACCCTCCTGCAGGGGATGTTCACCCCTGAGCTGAAACCACTGGCCTTGATCATTCAGTTGCTTATTTGTCAAGTGGACACAATAAAATAAAGCTTCTTTACATCTCAGCCTTATGAGACTCAGTCAGGAGGAGTTTTTTCACTTTCCACCTCGGCCCAAACCCGTTTGTCTAAACCCTGGCTCCTTGTATCCAAATCCCAGTGGCTTTTGGGAGGCACCTGGAGGAGGCCAGGCTTTCCTGCAGGGACCAGCACAGCTCCCATTGTGCCTCCAGCTGTTTCAGTGTTTTTTTGGTGCACAAGAGGTGGAAACATCCCTCAGTCTGAGTCTCAACATGCCTATTTTATTTCATTTAGTGTATCTTACAGTCCAAGAGGAGATGCTGGCTGGAGTTGGACAGACTGCTGAGAGTGGTGTTGCGTGTGGTACCTGTGGAATTTTGGCTTGTTGTTGGTAGAACTGCATTTTTAGGGGTGATTTCAAGCAGAAATGTCTGGAAAGCAGTTTGTGCAAGGATTCCTGAGGTCTCAGGGCACTTGTCACTCACTCTCAGGTACCTCCCTGGGTAAAGGCCTCTCAGATGTTAGTGATTTCTGCCAATGGCTTTATTTGGCTCAGGATCAGTTTTGTGAAGGGTTCTGTGGGGAATTAACACGGACTTGACTCTGAAACTGCTCATTAGGTGTAAAGTGAGTTCTGCCAGCAGAAGGCAAGGGATGGGCCCTGGCCAAGGGACAAGTTCTGCCACTAAAGGGTCAGGAGGTGAAACAGAAAATCAGGCTGATGTTAAGCAAGAAATGTATCAAACAGGATAAAAAAGGAGGCTGGACGTGTCTAGAGCATTGACTCTCAGCTACAACCCTTTATCCTCTTCTGAAATTTATGCTGATCTGAAAGACTTGAGCCCTGTTCCTGCAGTGACCTCCCTGCATGCAGCCTGGTGCCCCAGCAAAGTGTGGGCTTGTGTACTGGAGAAATTTGTAACATCATGGAGCCTTTTGGTCCTGCCGACACGCAAAAACAATGGCTGTCTATTCCTGCCATACAGTATTTGTGTGCTGAATAGCAGGAAGCAAAGGCCTGACCAACCTTCTCTCACAAATACCAACGGAATTTATTCCATGCCTTGCCATTTCTCATTTTCTCTGCACGAAGATGTAGACATTTCAAAAATATTCGATTTTCATTGGAAACAAAAATGCGTTCTCTGTCTCCGTAAATTTTCATTTCTTCAAAACCACAGGCTGTGCTTCGGAGGGGAGGAAGTGGGTGTTTATTTTGTGATTTGGAAGAAGCTGACTGTGCCTGTGATGTGGAGACAGAGCTGTGCAGGGAGCCAGCCGTGCCTGGCAGGCATGGCTGGGTGTGTGCCTGGGCTGGTCACTGAGGCAGCCTGAGCAGCTGCCTGCCTCCACTTCAAACACAAATCAAACCCTGCTGCAACTGGCAAGGCCTCGCCAGACACTTGAATTCCATGAAATCAAAGCTTCTGGATGGAGATATGCTCCAACAGAAATTGATGCAGTTTACTGTGCAAATAAGCCTGAAGTGCATCGTAGCTAAAACAGCATTTCTGTTCCAGAATCATTTCTGTCTTTCAGTGTTTTAGGTGAGGATGGGAAGTTTAAGAAAGAATAAACAGAGCTCAAATAGAAAACAGGATTCAATGGTTCGTCTGATGGAAAAAACAGCTATGAACCGTGAATGAGCCCGAGAAATAAGAAAGGCTTTTGCAGTTTGGTGGAGATGATCTAAACAGTTGTGTAACTCTTTCAGGAGCTTGAGGCAGGAGGAAAGATGGGAAAGGGTGGGTCAAGCTTTAACAACATGGGAAAGAGGGTGAAGGACAGTTCTGCCTAGGGGATGTGACTTTTGAAGAAAATCCCTGTTGTTGGTCTCTACTGTTGCTGCTGTTGATGAGGATATTGAATGGTGTTTATTACTGGTTTTCTTTCCTCCTGAGCTCTATGGGAGTGGGAACTCATGGCTTTGAGAAGCGGGGCATAATCTGGATTAATCTGTTCTCCTCTAGGGTGAAACCTTTCCTGCAGAAGTTGTCTGGCTGACAATATCTTGTTTATTGAAGAGGATCAGTCATCAGCTGAGCAGGTTTCTTCTGTAGGCTCATCACAAGTGGACACGACTCCAAACTGAAGGCCAAGGAACTTACCCTCTGCAGGTGACAAAGTGTGTGAGGCTTGATCCAGCACCATTTTTTAAAAAACACCTTTCAGCTTTGTCTTTCCTTTGCTGAGCCCGCTAGGTTTGTGTTCACCCAGCTCTGAAAGTATTTACAGCTGCCAGTTAGGCAAAGGCCAGTGCCCACCCTTTTCCTAGGGTCAGTGTTGGCAGTGGATGTTTGATGTCTCCAGTTCTGGGTGTGCAGATATCTGGGTGTCTCAGATCTGCTCCCTCACCCTCCTGTGGAGGCCTGGAGTGTCTCAAATGACCCATTCCTCCCCTCTCTGTTCATTCTTGAATCACTGACACAACATTACTTGCTTGAACTAAAGCCCCCTTCATAATGTCAGTGAAATCAGTGCTGGGACACAGATTAACTCCCTCCTGGATTCTGGCTAGAGCTTGTTGAACACAGCAGAAAACGGAGTTTGACTCGATGAATCCATCCACACCTGGCTGGGCACCACTCCTGAAGTTTTGTCCCTGAGCTCCTGACTGCAACTTATCTGGGTATGTGCAGTGGGCTTCTTAGGGATTTACCTCCTCTGCAAAGGTATAAGGAGTCTCATTTAAATCTACATGGACTTAAGTGAGAAAAAAAGACTTTTTTTTTTTTTTTTTAAAGCCTCTGCTTCATCTTGCCTTTTCTGTTGGAAGAACGAGCAGCACATTGCAGTCTATATGCCAAAGAACTTGGTAACTTTTCTTTTTTAAAGGTTCAAATATTGCACCAAACCTTTGATTATATCTGGTAGTGTTTTTAATAAATTGTCTGAGAGGGCAAAAAAAACTTCCAAACTGTCCTGTTGGGTTGACCTAATCTCATTTTAATCTTATGCCTGCAGCTCTAGGACCTGAATGTTATGAGAAATTTGTGTCACAGTGTGCAATGTGGATTTAGAAGATGCAAAGGTAATTTTATTATAAGGATACCCTTATTAAAAAAAAACAACCCCAAAACCTGTAGTGAAATTATTTTGAAAGAAGCTGCTGGGATTTAAGGCCACCTTTGCATTTTAATGGGTAATTACTCCTGGCATCACTACCAGCACATCACCCAAGTCCCCAGCATCCCCGGGGGACAGCGGCAAATTTGGATTTTAAAGGCGGCGCAGCTAATATTTTGTACTTTAAAGAAAGCCAATTTCCGTGGATCAGGGAGAAGAGAAATCCGAGGGTTTTGGCGCTGGGAGCAGCAGCAGCAGCAGCAGATAATCGATATGGGAAAGGTTATTGCTTTACCGGGGAGCGGGGCTGGAGCCGGCAGGAGAGGGCGGCAGAGAAGCAGCTCCCGGAGCCTGCACAGCGCCCGAATTTCCAACAGCAGCGAGAGCACATCGGAGCTCTCGGAAGCCAAATCCCCTTTCAAAACGGCAGCTTCAGCAGCACCCTTTTTTTTTTTTTTTTTTTTTTTTTTTCCCACCTCTCCTCCCCCTTTTTCTTTTCCCCTCCCTCCCCCCTTTTTAATAATAATAGTAATAATATTAATAAAAGTCCGCAACACTTTGAAAATGTCAAATTCCTGCGGCAGCCCGGAAGACACGGGGAAGCAGCGAGGCAGAGATGGCAAGATAAGAAGGGAGGATGTGGATGATTCCCAGCCTGAGGGAAAGAGGTTGAAGCTGGGGGATGAAGGAGGAAGCAGTGGAAAGGACCCAGGAGCAGCAGAAGATGCAATAATGCCTTGCTCAGGCAGAGAGGAGCCCGTGCCCGAAGGAGGTGGTGAAGGCAAAAGTGTAAGTGAGGATCTTCAGTGGCTCAGGGAAAGGGGGAAGGGCCGGGAGGTTACCTTTGAAATTATTTGTCATCCCGAAGTTGGTAATTGGGCATCAAAGAAGAGCAGGACGAGTGCAACCGAGTGTCCCATCTCACCGAGATCATAAACATGATCCTCTTTAATTTCTGATCTTGCCTGCATGCTTTTTAGTGCAGGAGTGTGTGTTTTATCTGGCTCTCACTGTCAGCTGCTTGCGAGATGTGCACGGCAGAGGAGTGATTTCTTTTTTCTTGGGGAGAAGGAATATTACCTGCTGAACTTCCTTTTCAGCTCCCTAGCTCCATTTAGAAATTGGGTAAGGATTGGTGCTTTGAATTGGACAGTTTGGGTTGTCCACTCAGACTTTGAGCTGCATTCATGTCGAGTAGCACTGTGTTACAGCTGGGGATGGAGGTAGAGCCTCCAGGAGAAGAGGAGAATTGGTGGTCAGAGATCTCATCTGCTGAGATTATGGCAAAAAAGAGCTGCTGAGCAGTTTTCTGTATAGACATCAGCGTTCCCAGGTCCTCACAGGAGGGTAACTTTGCTGCCTGGTTACTCAGCTCAGCTGCTGTGCCTGCCAGCAGCTCCTGAGGCACAGCACAGACCTCGGGGGACAGGGGCAGAACATCTGGATCCCCAGCTGAAGGTTTGCCCCTCCTGGTGCAGTTCGGGCTGGGTACTTCTCCTGGACACCTCCTGGGTCAGGATCACAGAGGGAGGGTGGTGGGAACAGTGTTGTGGGTGTAGGATGTTTCCTGTGTGATTTGTCATATGTGGGGGGAGAGTGCAGCTTTAGAGCTCACTTAAGAAGTGCTGCAGATTTCAGTGTGCTGATTTTATCCAGAAGTTTTCTGAAATGTGGGGGTTTTTTTCTCTCCTGGGATTGATAGCCTGAATTTATGCTTCCTCAAATGAGGAGCTAACTAGGTGCTCAGTGTTTCAGTAGGATTTGCATTTTTAAATCATTTGAAAGATTGTTTGTTTGGCTGGTTCTTGCTGGAAGGTCGTCTCTAAATGCAACAGTTTTCCCAAGCTACAGAAGTATTTAAAATGTGTGTTGGTTTGTTTATCCAAGCAGAAATCTCTTTTATCAAGCCATGTAACTGCAGAGAGTTGCACTTTGCTCTGTGTTTTGGGTTTCCAGTGCTTTATGAAGTTAGGCTCTTTCTAACTCTCAGAAATGAAATACCACTCTTGTTCTTATACCACTTCTGGCAGAGACATATTTTCCCCCAAAATTGCTTTTGTCTGTTTTTTTTTAAATCATTTTTTACCTAAAAGTAAAGGTTTCAAATCCATTCTACTTTGTGATAAGTATGTAGAAGTGAACCACTATAGGCTAAGGTAAAAGTCTTTTTGATGGTACATCTTACTATAATACCGAATTAGAAAGTTACTGAAAAATAAGCCTTAATTGAATAAATTTACTTTGTCTTTTCTTTTTGCACTGATCAGTGCAGAATATATGAGAATGGTGCATACCTGAATCACTGGGCTCTGCCCCAGCTGGGAGGATTAGCCCCTTATTTATGTTCTGCTTCTGCAGCAAAGTTCTGTGCTGGTGAATACCTGTCTTTTTTTAATTTTTTTTTTTGTCCTTTCAAGGACCTGGTATAGCTGCTCCAACTTTACATTCTGGCTTTTCATCAGCCCTTTTCATCAGGGGATTGTTAAAAATACTAGCAAAGCAAATCAGTTAATGAACAATTGTTTCACTGCTTATCTCTCCCCCAATCAATTTTTAAATAGTTTTTATAATAAAATAATTGTTCTTATAGTAATTCTTAAATTAAACTGAGTTTGATTCAAAACTCATCAAAGCTCAGTGAAGCTCTTTTTTCCCCTCACTTGAGTGGAGTCTGGCTTGGGATGTTCCACTGCATTCTGCATAAAGTTCCAGCTTTATTTTTCCCATTTCCATTTAAATGTCTGTCTGATTTGGAGGCATTATTAGAAATTAATTATGTGACATCTGAAATCCTGTTAACATACGATTTTTCCTTAAAGCAATAAAAGCTTGTTCAACAATGACTGTAAGTGTCTGTCACCTTGTGGAGAGCAAGCTGCTGAAAAAGATGGACTGTGTGCCCTTAGGAAACACTGGAATGACTTCATTTCTGTGCTTAGAAGAATCTTTATTTTATAGGCATAGTGGTATGGGTAATCAATGCATGCATTGGAGGAACATTTCCTAATAGTCCATTATGTCGTCCACTTTAAAGAAGGACATTTAAAAAATTATGGGCTTTGACTCATTTTTGGACTAGTAATAAAAAATCAGCGCAGTGTGTGTGCTGTTTCTCTGTTTATTCCACTGCTGTTTTCTCATCCAACACCATTCTTGGGTTTAAAGGAATAAATCCACATTGGTCAGCTGCTCCAGCTCATTATTCCATTTATTATGGAATCTTGGATTCTGGAGAATGCAGACGCAATGTGTATTTTATGCTCCTGAAGTGACGTGGGCATTTCCTTGGCATCCTGAGTTGACAGCAGGAGCTGCTGCTGGGCACAAGTTGGTTGCAGAAGGATTTTTGTGCCCCTGGACAGAGCTTTCTTCCCTGCCGTGGCACTGAGGGGCTGCATTTGCCAGCAGCTGGCAGCAGCACCTGGAGTGACTCCTCCCTTAGTGCTGGTGACTGGTTCATGCAGCAAACTGGGCTCAAGCTGGGATGGTTCATTTAGGTATCTAGTCAAATAATTTACATCTTGCCTTCTCTTTTTATTGCCTCTATGTGACGAGGGAGCTGCTGGTGGGAGGTGTGAATGACAGAGTCCAAGGCCATGGAATTGTTCCCTCCGGGATGGTTCTTCCTGGCAGAGCACCAGGATGATGAAGCCTTTGGTTCAAACCAAGGGGCTGCAGTCTTTGTAGTGAGGTTCAGTGTGAGGAATCCTTCCCTTGGTGCAAAGGGTGGGGAATGGCACTGGGGAGGGCTGGAGAGTCACTGCTTTCCTTCCAATCTGGGTTAAAAGCTTTCACCAGGGTCTGTGGAGAATGCCACTCCCAGCTGTGGGCCTGGAGGAGGACCACAGCTGGCAGCTCTGTGATGCCACAAGCCACGAGGTTGATTGTCACCCTGCCCGTGACCATTGGAAACGACCCTAGAAATTGTTCCGTTGGGCTAAAGTTGTATTTCCTGAAATAGGGAGTGTATGAAGAATTAAACATGCAAGTGCTGACTTCTTTCTGGGCTGATGGACATGAGACAGACTCACAGTTACCCACGAGTGATCATCAGGAGAGTGGATCCCTGTAATCCGTGTGTTCTTGTCTTCCTAAAATAGTCCTTTTTTATCTCTCTTCAACCAACACTTTGTCCATATGCCTGCTGAAGGCTTTTTGGATTTTGGTGCAAGGATATTTCTGTATCCACAAGACCTCCTTTGTTATGAACCAAACTTTCCCCCCTATAAATATTTGTGCCAAATTTAGAGAACAAGACTAAATTTCCTAGGTTTGGTTTGACTTCTGTAGTGTTCCCACAGCATTCAGCTTCCTAAACTCTGTTTTCATCTATAATGCCACCTGTGCCAGGAGAGAGCTTGAACTTCTACCTTTTAAACAACTTTCAGAATGACTTTAATGCATTTGTGAATTAATGTACTGTTTTAATTTATTTAAATTGCCTTTGTGAATACTTGGAAAGGAGGAAGGGGTAGAAGTACTGTGAAAAAAAAAATACAACTATTTGTTGCTAATGTCAGAAGTAACAACTTTATCCAGTTTTGGTACTGTATGTTATAAAAGATAACGTGAGGAAAGTATCTGAAAAAGTGCTTAGTACTTTTGTAGGAGGGGAAAACTGGTTTTGGTGGCCAACTCTGAAGAATTAACTACACCAAACTTGTATCATGTGACTAATCCAGCCTTCTAAATTTCAGATGTTGATGGAATTGTAAATCCAGTTTGGATGGGGAGATGTGACAGGCTATGCAATGCCCTTGTCTCTGCATAGAGAACAAATTGTACCTTGTCATTACTCTGAGTAATTAATTTCAGAATTCCTGAAGTGTAGAAGAACATACCTTGGAAAGCTGAGGAACACACAGTGAGAAGCTGATCATTTAAGAGGAGGAGAGGAAGGGTTTTCTAGAAATTAAGATATGAGCTTGGAGCTCCAGCTCAAGATAAAATTCCCTCGTTTGAAGGATAGGTCTGGGTTCATGGTATCAAAATAAAGCTCTGTCAAGACCATGTGTGGATGTAGGAACTGAACCCCATCTGGATTCACTGCTGCAACTTCAGTGTGTGCCTTCAGCAGTGTGAGCTGCTGTCCTGGAGGGGCTTGGCGTAAATAACAAAGACATTGGGAGGCATGAAATGTGAGAATGGTGTTAATCTTGATGAGTGAAATGCGTTTTTTTTTATCTCTTATATTTACCTTGGGTTAAAGTAACTTTTGGCTCAATAACTCAAGGCTTTTTCATTAAATATGTGCATAAAACATAGTATCAGCGTAAGAATTGGATCTGAAATCTGACATTTGGACCTTTCTGTGGATTGCCACACAAGATTAAGCTGTGTCAGTGCAGTTTCTTATGCAGTTTTTCTGTTTTAGGACATTTGTTTGCTCCTTAGAGTTGGTTCACTACAAAACCTGATTTAGGTGTATATGGCTTTTATCCTTATTGCAATTATAAATACTACTTTAAAGAGGAAATGTGTTTGAGAAGGGAGAAACTGGAATGGTGGGTTTGTCTGGACTGAGAGCCCAATTTAAGGTGCTGGATTTTGACTTTCAGGGCTCTAAGCAGATTGAACCATTCTGCTGTCAAGGCTATGGCTTAGTTATTTTTCTCTCCTCTTTATAAAAATGTTTCAATCTGTTGAGTTCCTTTTGTCCTCAGACATTATAGAATGGCTGTGTTTTAGGAGAGCACCATAGATTTAAAGTGTTTTGAAGAGCAGGACATTTGGAACATTTTGCAGACTGCATCTGCCTTTCTTTTTCCTTTTTTTGGATCTGATTACCTAATTAGAGGATAACTTCAGGATTTATTCTATTGACTTGTTAGGCGGGCTGTGATAGATGCTGGAATTACTGCTTTTGTTTTTATACAATCAAATTCTGTGATCCAGGACAGAGGCATAATTATTTGCCTTTGGACGTGGGAAGAAAGGAGATGATAATTCTTTAGAAGTCAGTGGTGGTATTGATACAAGGTGCTGGAGTCACTTCCTCAGGAATATTTGCTAAATCAAAGTAAAGGAGCTTTGATAGAAAGGTGTGGATGAATCAAACATTGGTTTGGACTTGATTCCAAGAACAAGCTGAAAGAAAATGTTCTCTCTAAACTGATTCATCCTCCTGTTAACCTCTGACTGGTGTCAGCAAACTGTCAGCAGACAACAGCTCTGGAGCTCAGACAGGAATAATTGCAGCAAAACATTGCCTGAGACAAGGAAAGGCAGCAGAGAGAGACCCTTATGGGTGACCTTGCTTTGCCATTTTTCCTGTAGCTGCACTAGATGGCAGGGGATAAGTGTGCAAAAGCTAAAGGCTTTGTGTGCATTATCCTATTATTGTGTCATGAGGGAAATTTTGTTTAATTCAGCAAATAACTGCCTGTTTTCAACGAGCAATTTCAACCAAGAGCAACGCTGCTCAGCTGTGTTTGCTTACTGGAAGTTCAGTTTCACAGATAAGGAGCATGCATGGAGCATTTCTATCCCAATTTAAGTAATCACTTCCTTAATATTAAATTTTTTGTAGAGTGACTGGAATATTACTTTTGATTGGAATTAAAAATGCATTAAAATCTTCCAGAGAGCAAAAGAAGACATTTGTGATCTATGTTGAATTAGAGGAGATATGAAATTAAGATATTTATATATTGCTCTTATTTGCTTCACTTTCTCCTTCTGTATGTCAATACTAGCCATGAAAAAAATTTATTTCAAGTCTCTGGGATTTAAAGATTAATAAAATTATTTACTTTTTTTTTTTTTTTTTTTTTTTTTTTTTTAATACTTGCAGTCTTAGTCATCAGCCTGGACTACAACAATAAAGAATAAGCCCCAGAAGCTATGCAAAAATTGAAAATGGTATCAGGCTGGTGCTTCACTGGCTGTCCCTTTCCCATGGAGTACTCAATGTTCAGAATCATTTGGGATGCATTATTACTAAAGAGTTGCCTATTTTGTTCCTTTAAATTAGTCTGCAGGATCCGCTGCACTGCCACCCGTGTAATTTCCCCCTCAGGATTGCATTTATTGTGTTCTAATGTTCTAATGCTTTGCCCACTGTGCACTTCTTAAACAGCCCAAGGAGTTATAGGCAGTCTTGTCTACTAGAAAGGATCTTATCCTTAAAATTCAGAATGCAGAACAATTGCTTTTGATGGCTCTTGAGTTCTGATCTCTTCTGGCACCTTCAGGTACCTTTCAAATGGGCAGAACTGGTTCAACATGTGTGAGCCAGCTGGTCACTGCCAGCAAACTTCAAATAGCTTGGTGCAGGAAGATGCAACAGTTAAATGACTTAATCTGGTGTTGTTGACTCTAAGTGCTAGATAATGAAGTAATTCTCAATTAGTTGTACTGATAGTTAATTACTAAAGATCCATCTAAGATTCACAAATCAATGAGAGGTGTCTGCAGTTCTTGGTAAGGATACTTTCATTCCAATCTAAAAAAGCAAAACTTGCTTAAAGTGAAAAAGATTTCCTGAGCACAATAATTCTGATACAATCTCTTCTCCTTTCACCTGCTGTTCCTATCCCTGCTTGTTTCCGATACATTTCCGTGTCCCTACTGCACAGGGATATGGCCTCAGGATCCCTAGGAAAGGACACAACCCTGGTCCCTCATTTAGTAAGAGAGATCTTTCTTTACTGAGTTGGTCACTGGACAGACAAGTGGAAAGGTGGAGGTGTGGTTGTCCAAGGATTCATGGCAAGGATTGTGCAGGGTCATAAATGACCTTCAAGAACTGAGCAGGGACACCACAGAATCAGCCCTGGCATGGACTTGGAAGGGTTTTCTGTTTTCCCAGGGCTCTCTGTTTTCCCAAGGTTCTGTGTTTTCCCTTAAAGAGCTGAGCAAGGACAGCACAGGATCAGCCATTGATGGATGCACTGAAAGGGCTCTGTATTTCCTCAGCTCCTGTAATTATTTTGATGATATTGGTTACCCTTAAGTATAATGAGACAGTGAAAAATTGACAAATTTTCACGAAGTTTCCATTCTTTTTACTGCCCATGAATAGCTTGATAAATTCCTATTTTAGCTGACTTGCACTGGGCATTCAACATGTATTATCTTCAGGGAATGTTATTTTCCACAAAATGAAGGGTAATCGCAAAAAGATAAATGGATTTAGTATGTAAAATTATGAAGTCACCACACTGAGACTCTCTTAGCTCCTTGAGCTGGGCCATAACTAAATGGAAATGAAACATACTTATCAATAATGCACTGGGGAAGTAACATCTGTTCTGAGATGCTGAGAGGTTGCTTTTTCATTCACTAAAATATTTATTTCAACTAAAAAACCCTAATCTTTTCACTGTCTCCAGAGGGCAGAATTATTGACTGTTATGTTTAGAAACTGTCTGTGAATTACAAGAGTCCCTATAAAATGGAAAGAATGCTGATTGAGCAATTAATCACTTTTTACTTAATTTAAAATAAATAATGACATTTTAGAAAGCGGTTGCATTAGCTCCAAAAAATGAGACTGATTCTTGGGAAAGCAGCAGAACAAAATTTCTTTCTCTCACTGTAGGTTCCAACTCTTGCAGGCACAAAACCAATAGTTTTAGGTGACGTGACAATCTTTTCTTCTAATTAGCCAGTGTTGTGTTACACATGTTACATAAAGGTTGCTGTTCTTGGCCACCCATCTATAGATCCTCCTTAGGTTATAAGGCTGGAATTCAGTGCCAGAGCCTGGTTTCTGGTAAAAGTTAATTCTGTCAAGCTACAACACGGAATTTCTCACAAAAACAGCCACTGTTGATTAAAGGCTTCAGGTCATGGACAATCCCTCAAGTCTCCAGGTAAATTTCTTGCCGTAGAAGAATTTTTATTCTTAGAATGAAAATATAAGTCCTTGCCTGCAGTTGGAATTTGCCCAACTGCTCATCCCAGCCTGAACGGATTGTTTGGCACCAGATGTTATTGACTCCCATGATGGGAATAAGCTCATCTCCTCCTCCTGGATAAACCAAGCATCTGGATCCATGTGCTTTGTTTTCCAGCCTGCAGGTCTGTGTTCCCCATCTGAAATAATTCATCTGTGCCCTCACTGGCTCTTTGCAAATTCAACATTTTCACAGAAAGCTGATTCTGCTGGATGTCGTCTGTTAATATATCAATGGTTTAGGTGCTGCTTGGCCTGGGCTCCACATTCATTAACCAGCAGCTGCCAGTGTTACAAAACATTCTGTGTTTGTCCACATGGAAGTGTATTTTTGTCGGACAAACCCAGAATTTATGACTGCAATTTGATTAAAATTGTCTGAAAATTACCAATGCCTTGATTTATACCTATCCACTTTCCAATTCACTGGGAAAAAAATCACTGAATAATATTCAGGGAAGAACAGATCCTTGTGGGATTTTAATTGCAGAGGCATCTTAATTGGAATGACTCTGCTTCTGCTCCTTTTATTTTTTCCCCTTATCTGCTCAGTTTTAATTCATTTTAAAGTGTCCTGTGTAGCTGTGCACACAAACCAATCTGGAGCTGTAAGTTTGCACTCCAGAGTGGTTACTCAGTTGTGATTTAAAAAATTCTTTATGTAACAGAGCAAGAGAAATCAAAACGAAATTAATATCTTGTTATCTGTTGACAAATGAATTTTGCCCCAGTGATAGTTTTCCAGGACCCTTAATCTTCCCAGCTGACAGGTCAGTTTGGGTAATTGTGATTCAAAGCCTGTGTGGTGTCTGGGGACTCAGTGTTTTCCAACCTGGAAGCTGCCCAGGCTGTTCCCTTCGGGGTATGTGCATTGTTAGGAGGGAAGGTTTTAACCAAAGCAAAATGAGGGAAGAAACCCCCCCAAAAAGCCCAGCTGTGTGGCTGAAACAAACTCTGGCCCAATGTAGGTCTGCAGCTGCTTGGTTACTGCAGGGGAAGGTGTCATGGTGCTGGAAGGGATCAGGAAACCTCAGTCCCCTGTTTGGTGCAGACATTGATGATTAATTGATGTCTCAATCCCACGTAAAAGGAATCTCCTCCTGGAGGTGTCTGGGGTCACCCCTGGGTGCTCTGAGCCAGGCACAGTGTCTTGGGTTCAATGCAAGATGCATTCTATTTCCCTGTGGCTGTGGAGGTGTTTCTTTTCTCATGGCTCCAGGGGGAGTGGGCAGGTGTCCTTCTGTCAATGGGCAGCTGTTAAACCAGGGGAGCAGTGTTCTTTATCCCCTCCAGGACCCATCCTCCCTCCAGGGGTATCTGCTGTTGATGGGCCATCCAGGCTCACTGCAGGGCTGAGACAGTTCCATCATCCCCTTGGGAGATGCTCCACCCAGGGGGAGGAGCCCAGAATTCCCACCTGGATCAATCCTGGGGTTCAGAACTCCAGCACAGCCTGTCTGCACTGGATTGCCTGAGGAGGGCCAGACCCAGCTCAGCACCACTGGGGCTTCAGAGGAAAACTCCACCCTTGTACAGGATCATCTCTGCTCCAGCAGAACCACATCTGTCACTGCAGGAGGACTTCACTGGACTGCTCCCAACACCCTGACCAACAGGGGGTCAGGCCGTGTTCTGACTCTGTCAGTGTTTTTTCTCTTTTTTTCTTGTTTGCTTTTTTTGTACCACTACACTTTTTTATATTCCTCATAAAGAACAGTTATTCCTATTCCCATATCTTTGCCGGAATGCGCCTTAATTTCAAAATTCTAATAATTCAGAGGGAAGGGGGGTTCCATTTTCCATTCCATGAGAAGCTCTGGCTTTACTCTGGCAGACACCTGTCTTTCCAAACTAAGACATACAGGGAGTCAGGGAGCATCAGCAGGCAGAGGGGTGAGCTCCCCTGGAGCTGCTGGCACAGCTCTGGCTATTGGCACCACTCTGGAGAAGAAAAGGAATGGGGCTGTCAGAGGTGGGGACAGTCTGGGCTGAGCCCTGGTAGTCTCTGATCTCTTCTGTGTCATAAAAACCTTCTCCCAGTGGTGTTTGTGCAGTGTCAGTGTTGTCTCTGCCAGAAGCAGGCTGCAACATGAAAGTTTTCCCAGCCTGGGGAGTTGACTTGTGGAACACCTGTGGCACAAGCTTAGCAAAGTCAGTGCCTGGTGATGCTGAGAGGACAGAGGCACGGTTTTGTGTTGTTTTGTTTCTTTTTCGTGTTTGTTTATTTTTCACTGGGGAAAAACCTAATGACATTGAGTAATATCTTTGCTTAAGACACCTTGTTACAAAATTATTTCATATTTCATGCCAATTGCTCAGTTCTCTCATGGCAGTCTTCATTAGAGCTCCACATACACAAATGATAGCACCCTATTATCTGTTTACTTTCTTAAATCTTGCTTTTGTAAAATGAACAATTACTTCAATTGCTAAAACAGATTTCTTTTTTTTTTTTTTAAATACCAGCTGCATAATTGCTAAGGTTGCTGCTGTTAAATCTGTTTGCTAAAGGAAAGGGACTCTTTCATGTGCTACGCCTCAGCCCTTCATCTGGAGGTTCTGAAGAAGCTGTAAGAGATTCAGTACTGAGATCTGAACACTGCCAACAGAGAGAGGCTGCAGGATGGAATTGGTCACATATGTTTGATGTCATTGTGCAGATGTGTGCACATCCTTGGTGCTGCTTTAGTCGTGCATCAGTTTTAGTAATTGCCAGTTTCCTTCTTTTGAGCTCTAAGTCCAAAGTGCCCTAATGTCTAATTCTGGCATGCTGACCTAAGGGATGCTGGAAATGAAATGTGCCTATAAACAAAAGCTTTCGACTTTCTCAAGCACTGACCCCACTCCCTGAGCTGTAGAGCTGTTGTCTGGAGAAAGTGATGACTTTCAAGGTGTAAAATCTGTTCTCTGTCCCCTCACGAGATTGCTAGGACTTTGAAAATTCACTGATCTTTTCTTTCTGCTCCTCTTTAGTTTGAATTTTTCAAATCCACTCCCCTGGGAGCAGGAGGATGGGCACTCTTGGGGTGTGGAGCTTGGTTCCAGCTGGCAGAGATCTCTGATCCCAGGTCTGTAAAAGGGTGGCTGGTGGCACACTGTTTATTTATTCAGCAATAGCATCAGGAACATTTTCAGAGAAATGGACATTTGTGTATCCCTTACTGGGAATGTTAAATCAGGGAGGTGACACCAGCTCTCTGCTGTCCCAATACTGAAATTGGCCCAAGGCAGTATCCAGACCATTCCCCTCACAAAAATAACACTCAAAACCCAGAATCACCCACTTTCCATTGACTGCCTTGTAGCTAAGTAATTCCAAAAGCATCTGATGTGAAGTGCTTCAAGTGCCAAAGAAGTGATCAACAGCTTCAAGTATCAAAACCTTCAAGTTTCATCTGAAATAAATGATATAAAATCATCTGAACAGCCTTCCTTATGAAGGCAGTTTATTATTTGTGGAGACCTTAAAGGGGATTTGGAGGCAGGTTGATGAAATGTCACTGCTTTCACCTCACAAAGTAATTGTATTTTAATGAAGTAAAGCCTCTCAGTTGAAGAGATGATGTTGGCTGGTGGGGGAATAAACTGGGGAAAGAATCTGCTTTTCTCAGAGGTGTCAAGAAGAGAGGCAACTAATTCAAGGAATTGTTATGAACCTCCCAAGGTGCTTCAGTGTTCTTGATGCTCCCTTGAAACTAAGGAAATCAGTCACTGAAGTCACAGCACAGAGGATGAGACGTGTCTCCTGGAGCTGGATGTCAGGTTTTATTTAAACATTTAAGCTTTGCTTGGTCCTTGATGGTGTTCAGACAACTTGGTCCTCACTGCAGTGTTTAACTGGTGGTGTTTGTCAGCTGTGCCTTGGTGGCACTGGGTGCTGCTCTGCACAGGGATGGCAGAAGCCAGAGCTTCAGTGTGTAGTGCCCCAAGATCCATTCCTCTTCAGGAAATCACAAAGATGAATGTGCCTGTGGATCTGACTCACGTTTTGTTTTCTCCCTTTGCACGGTGATTCCCCTCCTATATCTTTGACTTAGAAAGAAGTTAAAATCTCTTTGCTTTTAGTTGTACTCATATTAGTTCAGTCAAGGATCCCCTGGCTCCAAAAGCACTTAGCACAATTCCCCAAGAATTAGTTGCATCACATAAAGCAAGTAGTTCAAATTCTCATATTCTAGTATTACCCATTTTTAAGCAGTAACAATAGAAGGTGAGCATACACATTTCCATTAAGTTCAACTCAAACTTATTTTGAAAAGTATCATGGGTTTGTCTGATGAAAGGTTCATGTAAATTTAGGAAATGTGTTTAGTGGTGCTGATAATAAAAGCCCAATTTCTTCTGAAGGGCTGATAAGCTACAGCTTAAAGGTGACTTTACATATTCAATGTGAATTTTTTTCATTCAGTGCCAGAAAGTCCTGCAAAGGCTAGGTGGACTCCCCCACCTTTGAAATGAATTTTTCAGTATGACTGCAGCAGAATAGGATTTGCAAACACAGCATCTAATTTCCTTTAGTTTTGGCTTAAAGAACCTGGTTGATTCCTATCTTACACCGAGTAGACATATTCTGTTTTCACTTAAACTGAGAGGGCAAAACTCCAGAAGTGACAGTGGGATGCTCCTAAATCTTCCAGGACCTGAGCTAGAATCTGGTTTTTACATATGCTCAAAATTTTAGCCCCTTGATACTTTCTGCAGAACTGACAGAAACATTTCATTAAACAAATTATGATGTTTGTTTTCTTGTGTTTACTATTTTCCTGTTCTTTACTGTATGGTGCACTTGAATGAAAATGACATCTTGAAGAGTGATCTGCTCCTGATGCTGGTCCCTCACCTGGAGGCACAATCTCTGCTTGGATTTGCAATTAGCTCCTGTGGAATTGATTGTTGCAGTGGCAGAGATGGTGCTCTGCTCTTGGGTGGGAAGGGAGCAGCAGGTGCTGATGAATACTTAAACCACCCGAGTTTTATGCAAAGATCTCTGCAAAATTACACACACCGGGGGAAAGATGAAATTGAGAAGCCACACAGACCAAGTGGAATGGTCTTAAAAGTGTTTCCACCCCTGAGCTGTCTCTCATCATGCCGGTGTCAAATTAGGAAGCAGTTGTGCTGCAGAAGGAGCAAAGTTTATTTGAGCCTACCAGGAAATGCCCAGAGCTATTCCCAGACTATTTTAACTTGATTAGGATACCTGTGGTTGCAGCAGGATTTCTGTTTTCTGGGGGGAGGAAATAATCACTTCAAGGTCTGAAATAGGATTTCCTGAGGTAAGAATCAGGATAAGAATGGTGGCTTGAGCCAGGCACCAAACTCACCTCTCAAGCAGAGCAATACAGAACTGTATTAACATTGTTCAAAATGCTAAAAACATATTCAGTGAGAAAGCAAAGCAGATCTACACTGAGGCAGCTGCATCTTCTGGGAAAGTGATATTTTGTGTGCAGGTGTCTGTGCCAGCCCCTCGGTTCCACCTCTGTCCTGTCCTGGACAGATGCAGCAGCTGCTCTGATGAAGCGTGGCCTTGAACCCTGTGAAGCTGAGAATGAAAAGCTGAACTGCTTTTGCAGTTCCCTGAAGGTTTCCCTCCCTTATCATAACTTGTTTTCTTAGTAAGAAGTTCTCAGTGTGTGCTCTCCCAGTCATCAGGAGATCAGTTCTGTGATCAGATCGGTGTTTTCAGTTCTGTGGGTGTTCTGAGGATGTCTTTGGGAGAGTTACCAAGGGCAGCCTTGGTGTGTTTTATACTTGGTACCAAATACAGGCTGAGGATTTTAGTGTGTGTGGAAAATGGTGTTAAGAGAGAATGTCTCACTCAGATAAAAGTGGTTGTTTAGCTTTGCCCCTCATTCTCAAATTCCTCGTTCTCAAAGTTTGAAGCCAATGAGGTTTTTCTGTTGTGGGTTCATTCAGTTTATGGATTAGGAGCAGGGTTGAGAAAGATTCCTTCACAGATTTCATGGAGATGAAAGAACCAACACAAAGCAAAGCCACCTCCTTTCCTCCTTGTAGCACGAGGTCCTTGTAGAACGGGGTCAGAAACTCCAAAACACGAGAGCTGAAGCAGGATGTGATGAGATGTTTCTAAGCAAACATTCCCCAACACGTGTAGCAGGTGGGTGGAATGAAATAATTGCTCCCTGGCAAATGTACCCAGATGAGTGAATTGCTCCTGCAGACTTAGATGCAGATGTGTGGCTGTGAACTCTGCTGAAGGGCAGGCTGGCAGTGCAAACCTGCTTCAGTGTCTAGGGCTGAGTATGAGTCTGTGCGCCAGTATTTTGTAATTACCAAATGAACTGAGAGAATTAGAATTGCCTTTTCTGACACAGGCACTCTGGGCAGCCTCACTGGTTTGCTCAGTTTGAATGCTGTTGCATGGTTCTGAGAGGGAGATGTGTGAGAGCCGACAGAAGATGTCTGACTGTGCATCTGCACGGACAGGTCACATCCCGAAATAACACAAGGGGTATGAAACCCAAACAAAGTGCTGAGGCCATTATCACATTGCCTTCAGGGAGGGCACAAATCAATGCTTCATCCTCACTGTCCTTTCTGAAGTTGTTTTTAGAATCTTGGTATTTAGGAACCCCCCATGCCTGGCTCTTGTTTCCCCCTTTGCTCCCCCCTCAGCATCCCCTGTCCTTTGGTGTCCCTCTCTCCAGGGTGGGTTTGGTGCCCAGGAGCCAGCACAGATCCCCAGGCTTCTGCTTTCACCTGAGACTTGGGGAACTGCAAGGAAAAACTGCTAATTAGACAATGGGCTCACTTCCTACCTCCATGGCCTGTTCATCTGTGAGATAATGAATATTTTAATTTCCTTGAGTGATTAAGGAGCTAAATTTCGAGCCTGCTTTTATTGTATTGTGGCAGTGGCAGTTTGCTTTCTTCTACTTTGCTTTATTATGATAACCACTAAATCACCATTTTACCTTCCCTCAGCTGGAAGGCTGCAGTGGGAAAAGAAAGCAGCCAGCACTACCTGCTTTGAAGAATAAAGGAATTAAATAATCCTGAAGCTGATTCCTATCACTTGTCATGTTCTTTGGGCTACACCTGTTGTGGGGGAAGAGAAATAAATGAGTTTCTGTAAGAATGAGGACAGTTGTGTCTGTGGGGACTCGACTGCCAAATGTCACCTTTAGCGTTATGAAATTTGCCAAGAGATTAACATTAAGAAATACAAGAAATTGTACAATTAGCATGAAAAAAGTGTGTGTGTATATATATATATTCCATATATATATAGAATCTCTCTAAATCTTCTAAGAAATATGTCGGATTTATCATAAAGCTACTCTTGGATTACCAACTCCAAGTATTAAATTGTAAGTAAACCTCTTTTTTTTCCCTTCACATCGTGAATCTGCCTTCAATCATATTATGAAAGTAGCAATTTTAGATGCAGTTTTTTCTGTTAACTTCTACATTTTAGGCTGTTTGGGTGATATTTTAGTGACAGATTTATCTGTAAGACTGCAAACAGGAATGTAAGCTGCTACACAAGAATGTAAATGAAAAGCTGAATTTTTAGTTAAGCTGCGTTTCTGAAATAATTCCATCACTTCAGCTGCATAGAATTTCAAGAATAAACCAAAATGTTAATGAGAGACTTAATTCAAAAACTGGAAACTTAGAAGCAATGCTACTTGCTTGAAAGAAAATTCTTTTAAATCAAGGGAAGTTTTAAATGGATTTCCAGAACAGGTTTTACTGTGAAAAATGGTCTTGTTGATCCTTTTTATCAATAAAATTTTGAGTTCTGGCTTGCCAGACAGGTGAGCTCACAGCACTGGTGGCCTCACCTCCTATTTCAGCAAAAACTTGGGATGTGGAACTGCTGGCACTAACTGGGGATCATTTACTTTCTTTCAGCAGACTTACAAATTAATTTCAGGAACTTTAAGAACATTTGAAGCAGGATGAATTTGAGCACTTCATAGGAATTTGACTTGATTTCTTTTTTTGAGCAGGGTTGGAGGACAAGTGCTAAAATATTCCTGTTGCTAGTTGAAATGTTCTTTGAAGAGAAATTTTAATTTTTACTGAGATTAAGATTGAATGCCCATTTTGCACGAGTTCTTCATTCTCCTCTTCCATTGTTCTTCATAAAAGATTTAGGTGGTTTGGGAAGCTCAAGTAAACACTTGGAACTATTACAGGAAGATAATCTTGACATAACTTATTCAACATCAATTACTGGTGTGTGTCTGCTCTTCAGACAGCACTTGGCCTTGTGTGATGGCACTGATGGGCTCATCTTCACAAAAAGGCTCCATCCCTCTGTGAAGTGGTGGACCTGATACAATTAGCATTTTTAAAAATAATCCACACAATAACCCTAATAACAGCACATTTTTGAGGGTCAGAACCCTCAGCCTCTTTACATTTTCTTTGAGGTTTCTGCTAAATAAGTACAACACTTCCATTTATCAAAGGAAATAAAAACCCAGTGTGCTACACAACCCACACCAAACCCCTTTGAAAAGCCATTTTTGTAATGAAGGGAAGAAATGGACCCTGAAGTGAAAAGTAACATTAGATAGTAATAATAACAACAACAGCAACAATAATAATAATAATAAAACCCCAGACCATTATTTCTAAACACCCCTTCAGAACTTGGAGTTGATCTGGGTCCCAAATCTTGTATCTGCACTTGAAACACACAGTTCTCAGGATTGCAAAGAGAGGGATGGACAGAAGAAAGACAAAAGATAACAACAGCTGAGCTCTGCTGAGGAGCTGCACCCACTGCCTGGGACCTGGGGCTCTGCCCTGGAGCTGCAGCAGGCCAGGGAAAGGTGGAGGTTTGGGGTTTGTGCAGGGATGGGCTGAAGGGCATCATCTGCCACAGAAATGTGGTGTTGATGAACCACCCCATTTCACACTCATTAAGCTCCCCAAACTAGAGAAAGAATAATGAAACTGGACCCAGGAACTCAAGAATCTGATCACTCAAATGCATCTTTTTAAGTACCAGTGATTTTGAAAGTTAGCTGGGCACACAAAGCCCCTTCCTCTGCATCTGCACAGCTTTGAAAATTCCACCCAAAATGATTCCAAGATTCAGTGTTATCCTTTAGAGTTCCCATACACTGAAAATAAACATTCCAACCAAATGTTAAAAATGCAAAGTGTGTAAAACCTTCCCAAAGCTGCCTATAACAAACTCCAAAGCCAACACAACTGGAAGTTTAAGAAAAATATTAATACAGTTCTTAAAGCCGCAGAGAGAAGGGAACACAACTCCTCACATGGGGTTTGGCCTCGTGCTTTTCACCACTGTGTAAGTTCCACTTCAATCAGTGGTACTTCAAACTCGCTCTCAAATAGGGTGGATGTGATCTCATCCTCAAAGTCAGGTGCCTTTTTCATGGCTCTGGTGAAGAGGAGAGTGAACCTTGGGCACATTGCAGCACAATCAGATTTTTCCCTCTGGGTCATGGGCAGAGTGAAGAAAGTCCTGTCACAGTGTGGAATTGCAGCAGGGTGGTTCCAGTGAAGTGTATTTTGGATCGTGCTTGGTGTGTGGGGGAAATAATAAAAGGAAATTTGTCAGTGGAAAACTTCAGCAGGCTCTGGGTGAGGCAGTTTCCAGGCCTCCAGTATTTAAAGATGGATGCAAATGCTTCTTGCACTCAAACCACGGTTAAAACCTTGTCTAAGAAGTTGCCTTCTGCAGCTTTTGGTCTTCATTTCCAAGTCCCTTTAGGTCTCTGCCTGCTGGATTGATTTCTTTGTTACGTTCAGAGGCAAAATGAACTGTCCCCCCATAGCACTGAGGGGAAATAGCTGATGTCTGAGAGCACGGCTGCTTCAGGTTCAGTGTTCACCTGCCAGCAGGTTAAACTCAATCTCTGGCTCCTCAGTCAGTCAGCAGGAGAGCATTTGGCTGTGTTAAAACCCAGCTGAGTAACTGAGGTGAATCCTGAGTGCCATGTGCTCACACAGGTTTGGGCTCACTGTGGGATGTGTTGGAGGATCACAGAAACATCATCTGCTTTCAATATTTGCTGATCTATGGAGCCACTTTATTACTCAGGTGTCTAACAATATGCAAATGTGTGTATTAATGGCTTCTGTGCCATAAAAAATGGCAAGTTTATAACTCTGCACTTTATAGAGCCTGTAGAATCTAGTTAGCAGAGTGTGCTCTGTTGGAAAACAAGATTACAAATCAATTACTCCTTGCTAGACACAGCTCAGATCTCTTTCCTGAGATCCTTGTTCCGCTGACACTGTGAAAATGAGCATGCCTGGGAGTGTGACCTATTATTCAGAGAGAACTGCAGGCTAATAGCAGTTTTGATCATTGAGAATTCTATTATTTTTTGACCCGCAAGACAGCCTAAATGGCCCACTTTTGTAAAGGAAATTTATAGGTTTATGAGATCTAACATTCAAGCCCTTCTTAGCTGGGAAGTGAGGCCAATCCTAGATGCAGAAATGTAGGAATTTTCATCAAACCCCTCTCCTTTGCTGCAGTTTTTTCCCTAGGGGGGCAAAATGCAGAAGAGCTGATCTCAGGAAAGCGACTGTACCATTCCCAGCAGAAGTAATTTATCAAAATACTGCTTTGAAGAATGGCAAGGATTCAGTGGTACTGAACACTCCTCGTAGTGTATAAAAACAGAGATCAAATCTGATTTGGTTGGTGAGGTTCAAAGATTCTCAGAGCAGACTTCAGGCTCTCAGATTTTGTCTTCCTTGAATATTGAGCTCTAAGAGGAGGGGATGGTCACACAATTAGGCTATGACTATCACTGGAGTTGCCATATGGTGAGTGAGCTTTGCTCTTAGAACTTTTGTTTTTCAAAGTGTGTGCTTTTCTTGCAGAGTAATAATGCTTGGGGATTTACTGTTTATTTTTATTCCTCAGGTTTAATATTGCAGCAGAAATCTATAGCTGACATTCACCATGTTATTAAGCAAACATTTCATATGAGCTGTGGTTTATTTTTTCTTTGAGTGACGTGTCCATACTTTCTTTTAAAACTCAGTGCAAATAAAATCTCTGGATTTAATACTCATTTTTTTTTCTTTTTTTTCCCCCTCTTTTAATTTTTTTTTTTTTTTTTTTACTTTTCTCTGCTATTGAATAAGGAAGTCACTTCAGGTCCTTGCTATTTAGTATTCATTTGGGGGTGGTGTCTGCAAAATTCTCTTTTTAGAAATTAAATATGGCTCTCAGATTATAACAAGCACTTCGAATCTGACACAAAATCAAAGAAAGTCAGTAATGAAATTCTTGTTGCATTTTTACACCCATTGTTGCTTGTTGAAGTAAAATTTAAAGCTGGCTTTTTATTTCTTCTGAGTGTTGGGCTTGCACAGGACAGTACAAGCATTTATTTGTATTGTGTTGCTGTTTCTTTGCAGTGATGTGTGGAATGGTACAAACACATCTTCTGTGGTTCAAGAATTCTTGTCTTGTATAAAACTGGGAGCACCTGACCATTTAATGCTAGTTTCTGAATATCACAGGCCCTCAGCCTGAATTAAAGGTATTTTTAGGTCATGGGACTACAGCTATTTAAACAGAAATAAGTGTAGGTATTTCATTAAGTTTAGATATTTCACTAAGTGCTGCAAAAGCCTGACTCCTACATCTCTGGTACATAAAAGCCAGAAAATGTTAAAGTATGTATGGAAATATATTTTCATCATAATAAATCTTGCTTTGACTCATTGATATGCAACCACCACATAATTAAATGTAATTGAAGTACTCTGCCAGAGGAGGTGTGATCCAGAAGTAATTGCTCCTCGTGTTCTGCTCTGCAGTGGGGTCTAGGAGCTGAACTGAATTCTGTATTTGACCTGCACAAAATGAACAGCAGCTGCCACTTCATCACACTACACCTGCACTTTAAATGCTGCTAATTAGTCAATATTAAACTAATAATGAAGCAGCAATAGACACTGCTGAATATATTCCAGTGAATGTTGAATTATGGTGAATGTGCATCATACACATGTACCACAGAGACAAACAATTTCCTACCCTGGTTTGTAACTAAGAGCATGCAAGGGTTCCATGTGTTCTTTCAGTGATGTGATCTCTGTAGTTGGTTTTTCTGTGGAAGTACTGCTGGACCTGACCAAATAATCTTCTGCAATTAGTGAGGTGCTCTATCTATACCCTCTGCATAGTTCTTGTAGTCTATGTTTGTTAAGATGTCTTAGGCTAAGTTTGTTAATTCATTAAATTGGACATTGTTGTGCTGCCTTTGAGCTGATATAAATAGCAAACTCTTGTTCAGCAACAGTGAGTCCCAGACTGGAGAGCATCAGGCATGTATTTAAAATGTAGTATTTTTTCAGTTGTGAGTTGTTACAAGCTATGACCATCACTGAATTTGTTGGAGATGGAATTGAGGGTATTGTTATGTAGTGGGATTACAGATATTTAAAATGAAATAAGCCTATATCTATATTTATATCTATTGACTTAGGACTAGAGAAAACTCCCTCTTTGGGTGTGTTTTCACTGGCAAACAGCAAGGCCCAGATAGTGGATCCTGAGAGCAAAACTAATTATTGCTAACGACCCTCTGATGCCACTGACTTCCTTCAGGAACACTGAAGCACTTGTTGATTCAACTCACAGTGTTTCACTGGGATGAAAATAGCCTCTCATGCCACTGGTGATGTGCTTTGGAGGGGACTCCCTGCAAATTGCTGTAGAAGGAATCCAAAGATAGGGTGGTTTGAGAGAGATTTAATTACCAGGAGTCACAAATGGTTCGTTGCCTGCTGGAAATGAGCAGTGTAATTGCAAATCTAATCTGTTCATGCCTGGAACTTCAGCAGCCCTAATGTCTGCAATGGAAATTGCACCAAGGCCCTTTCCAAGGCAGGCAATGGTATCAATTTGCTTGATTGATGTCTTCCTCTTGGCCACATATCTGTCACTGAGCAAATACTTATGACACTGTTGAATTAGTTGAAATAATGATGGCTGTGTTGTGTTGCTCTGGGAAGTCAGGTGATTCTAATGATGACTCTGAAATATTTGGAAAGGGAAAAAAAAAATCCAGTGCTGCCCTCAGAGCTTTATCTTAGCCTATAAATACTGGAAACTTTATGCTGTGTTGTAGCTGTAATGCAAAGAACTCCAGAATTAATACATCCAGAAAGAAATAACATTTGTAGTGAAAAATACATATGACAGAGTGGCTTTTGAGTACAGTATGCTAAAAAGGGTGTCAGTTTTACTTAGCTCTATCATAATGCACAAATTGCCTTTTAAAGAAAACTACTATTTCTTGTGTCTGAAAAATGTGCTTTAAACTTTGTTTTGCTATTTAAAGCATTTTTTCCTATATTACCTTTTTCTGCTGTGATTTAACTGGATTTTGCTGCTTCTCATTCTTAAAATATATGGGCAGTGTGTGGACACAATCTTTCAGTGTAAGTCTTGAGATCTTAAAATAATTTTGGAGTGGTGATCAAAAGAAGTAGCATATGCTTCATAGTCACTTTGGATTAAATACGCTGATTTCTGAATGTCAAATTTGACACTAAAGTTAGATGGAAAATGAGCTTCTATTCTAAGGAAAAAAAAAAATAAAATTTCCCTGAAATCTTCTTTAAACTGAGGCGGTGTCAGCTGTGTAGCCATGAGTGATGTAACTTGTATCCTTCCCTTATTCACAATTCACTGAAGAGTCCTTCACTATTCCAATGAAAAACTCCATTTTTCATTGAAAAATGAAAATGAGAAAGCAATCAGTGTTTGCTTCCATCCCACTTTCCCCAAGTCCTGAGACTTAGGGCTGCAGAGTTCTTAGAGATTCCCCCTGCCCAGAACATGGTAATTAATAAATGCTAAGTTTCCAGATTTGTTTTTGAAATGTAATGGAGTCTTACTGCAGTATCCATCCTAAATTCAAGTCAGGCAGAGATAGGTGAGCTTCAGAGAAATTAGCAAATGGCATCTGAAGAGCAGGAAGTGCAGTTTTGGGCTGTGTTTATTTAATTCTTGTCAGGTCCATGAGCATAACTACATACCAAACCATGCCACACACCAGCTCTGGCAAGCCAAGGTTCCTTTGTGCAGGAAATGTCACACTTTATATAAATAACTAAACTTGGGTAAAGCTGGAAAAAAATATCTGAGTCTGTCCCTCTTGTCCTGGACAAGAAAGAGGCTCTGGAGTCACCTGGTTATTCTTGAAGTTCTATTTTGAGCCCAAGACGTTGCTCTTCAGCAGGATTTCTTTGAGCAGAGTAATTAGCATGAGTCTGACCATTTTGATAATAGCTTGAGTTTATCACTGCCCAATTATCTCTGTGAAGAGAGAGGCAGTGTTTCCTCTGGCATTCTGGCTTCATCAGGCTGTATTCAGTGCTCACTGAAGGCTCAGGGAGCAGCACAGCGCACCCTCTCCCAGAAGTCAAAACTCTGCCCTAAGAATGGGCTTGCTGAGATAGGAGATGACACTCTTCTCCATTTTCCTAGTCTGGCATGCTGCTTCTCATCATTCCCTGCTGCTGGTGGCACCTGGAATTGGTGTTTGGTCTGGATGCTCCTGGCACAGTCCAGGTGGAATGGGATGAAGGGGTGGGTGTGGAACACCAGCCCTGTGCTGTGATTTACCTTGTCACACACTGTGCTGTCCTTGCTGAGCCCTTCCTTTGAAAGAGCCAAAGAAACTCATGGCTCAGGAAAAAAAGGGAAGACTAAAAGCAGAATCACCCATGGGAGTGCACCTATGGCAGTGCACCCATGGGAATTCATCCCTGGCAATGCACCCATGGCCAGTGCATCCATGGCAATGTGTGGGCCTGATATTTTGGGTTCTGAGAGATTTTAACCTGCTAGCAGCTGCTGACTTTTTCCCAAGGAAAAAATTCTCAAGAAAGCTTCTTCTCAAAACAATCTTGGCAAGCAACTCTCCTTTCTCCACACAATCTTTCTCCAGGTGGTGTTTGCTGTTTCTTTTGTTTAACCAAAATGATTAGAGAGGTGTCGTTCCTATTCACCAACTATGTTAATCTGTATGGGAACACCTTATAAAAAGTAGTAAAAATTTAGACAAATAAACCCTTTTTTCTGTGCTCTTTGTCTTCTGAAATATTTGGAGTCTCTCATCTTTCTTTCGTGTCCTACAATGACAGGAATACATCCCTGGCAATGAATCCCTGGCAATGCTGTGTCCACCAGCTGCCCACTCTGAGGCCAGGAGGACACAGGGTAGAGCAGTGCTCTGCACATCCTGCTCAAACCTGAAGCCTTGCAAATGGATTTCTGCTTTTAGTGAAGCCGTGGGGAGGCTGCAGCCTCTGCTCCTCAGCTCCCCTGCTCTTTGACAGAGCAGCATTGATTTTATTTCATGTCTTTCTTTCTATAGATCTGCGCTTGCTGTGCCCCTAAAGCTCAGTGACCCGTGGTGTCTGCTGAGGGGAGCTCTCCTGCTTTCCACAGACACTTCTTCACGTGGCTGCCACACTCAAGAAGTTTTTTTTTATTAAAGAGGGGATATTTAAGTACCTCATTCCCAAATCTGGAGCTGGCATTGCACATGGAAAGATTGTGAGCGCTTGATAGTCACTCCTTGTCCTCTTTGCATTTATTCCATAACGTGAGGCTTTTGTTGTTGCACGTTTTGGAAGGAAAAGCAATTTGGAGTCAGCAGAGAATTTGGATGATGTTATGGACAATCCCTCTGAAATCCTGCAGTGGAGAGGCACTGCAGGGAGATGAACCAAAACTGAGTACAGAGAGCAAGTGCAGAAGGTTTTTGTAACCACCAGAGCCAGTGAAGAGGTCCTGGCCAGGGCCAGAGCAGCAGAGCAGGGGTGGTGTAGGGCTGTGTCCTCCTCAGGGGAGTGGCTGCTTTCCCTCAAATGAACTTCTCTAAACCTATTAACAGTTCTGTGGACACAGCTCCCTGTTCTGTGCTTCCCACAGACTTCCTGTGCTGTCATACTGGAGGATTTTCACTGGGGATTGCTCAAAAAGCTCTCAATAGCTTTTTTTTTTTTACTTTTTTTTTTTTTTTGTTATTTTAGAACATGTTGATGCTGATAAAATAGGGTGGACTACTTCTGCCTTTGTGATAAATTCCTACCACCACATTTTTTAAAATTTTTTTTTGATTCTGTTTGCTATTCAAAGCAGTAAAATCAAGCCTCTTCTTAGGGGAAGACTCATTACTATAAAACTTGATTACATAGTGTTTGTAGCACGAGTATTTTATGGGTCAGCAGGAAAAATAAGCAATTATTGCAGACTCCTTTGCACAGAGCATGGCTGAGTTGCTGTGTTTCATCAGGTACAGCGTGATCCAAGCTTCTGTGAGCCATTCAATCATCTCCATAAATTAGACCCTCTGCAAAAGGAATTTTCAAACCCAGCATGTAGATTTTTATATTTGGTTAGAGGAGATAAAATAGTTGGGTTATATGCCGACACTTAATAATAATATGGTTTATGTTTCACTTATAAATACGTAAAATCTAAATTATTAAGACACCTAAGCTGTATTTTCAAAAGTGATCTTGATATGTGAGGTTTACAATCTCAGTGGAGAGGAGGTGATTTTGTATTTCTGACTCAATTTGCTCCAGATCTTCAAATGTGTTTGGGAGCCTTATTGCTGTTGACAGCAAGACAAGGTTTTAATACCTAATTAGGTAACAATCTTTGTATGGAGTTCGTACCTGCAGGAAAGGTAAGTTAAAATCTAGATTAAAAGGAAAAAAAACTTGTAACCCTTATGGTGTAAAAACTGACTTCCTACTCATACATAAGTTATGACTGAAGGCAGTGCCTGAGCCTTTGCAGTGTTTTATTGGATTCCAGAGCTCAATAAAAAATGCTTTTTTTTCTACAGCTCTGGTGGAAAGGAGTTTCAACACTGAGGCTACAATAGATGTTACGTAATTTTGTCCCTTTTTAGACTTCCTCAGCACTGCATCAAGGTGCTGGACTGGAGAGAAAGGGGGTAGGGATTCCTTCTGCAGGTACATTAGAAAAGGGTGAGAATTCACTTCTCCCACTGGAAGGAAAGCCATTCCAATATTAACAAATGACCTGGTGTTAAAAAATTGCTTTTATTCTGGTAGTGCAGGTAAATATTTTAGTTCTATGAACTTTTATCTTTTTTTTTCTTTTGCTGTGAAATAATTGTATAGAAAGACGAAATAATTCAGCTGGATCTGGATATAACAAAGCAGGAAATCTGAAGGCTACCAACTCCTGGGACAATGTTTTTCCAAAAAGTCTTTCCTAGGACTTGTATTCAGGGACACATTAAACTAACTCTAAAATTTGAAGTGTGATTTAAGATCTGGAAGCTTCAAACAGACCTGAGTGCCTGGGTGAGGGATGCTTTGTTAAATCCAAAAGCTGATCCTCCAGATGCTCTATCCCAGAATGTATCGATTTTCCTTTAAGGAGCTGGCATGCATCCCTGGGAAGAGGTCTTTGCTCATAAACCTTGATCAAAGGCATTCTCTGTGGTACATGCAGGTAAAAATTCTATAGAGGCTTTTCTGTCTAAATCACCAGAGTGATTTATAAATTGTCTACACACCAGTGGAATGATTAACCAAAAAAATGGGAGTAAATAGCTTTTTTTTTTCTTTCATTTCTTTCAGTGAATGGGATTTGAATGAGAAAATCAAATAAAGCAGAGAAAACATGCAGCTGATGGCTGAGTTATGCACTGCAAACCCTCTAAATTGAATTCAGGCTAAATACTTATGTAACACAAAGTATAAAAGCTTTGTCATCATCAGTAGGCCACAGCATTAAATGAAAACTTAGTTTCTGACCCTCTGGAGCAACAGTGAGGTTGCACTTCCACAATTCAGCCACTTCTGAGAGAATTATTTGTAAGGTTTCCCATATGCCAGATAGGAGAGCTCAGCTGTAGGAGAGCATTTATTCCTACTTAGACAGGAAACTTTGTACACCTTTAGCATCATTAAATCTCTGCTGCGTCCTTAAATCCTCTTGCAGAGATCAGGGCTAATACTCCTTGTGGAACTTAAAGGGGAAGAAAAAAAAATATTGTTTTTCTTCTGTGCACTAGATCACTTATTTTGATCAAAGAGTAAAACCTTTCCAGAGAATCATTTACAGTTTCTTTCAGGATACAGGTCTTCAGCTCCTTTATCATATGTCCCAGTCTGCTTTATCAAGTCTATAATGTAGCATTTTTTTCTTAGGTTTGAATGCAAACTGTGGAAAGACAGTGTAGAATATAATTTTAGAAATGTTGGAAAGGAAATGTTGAATATTTTGCCTAGTGCTGCATAGATCCAACACAGCTGGGTCTGAAAGAAACACAGCTATGAGGAGTTCTTGCACTTCAGGCTGATGAGGATGAGCAGTGAGTAAAGGCAAAGGGAAATCCCACCTGCATTAACAAGGTCTGTGAGTAAAACAAACCTGCTGGAAAATGAGAAGTCAATCAACCTATTTGTGATAATCATCGATTGCTGTGAGTGGTGTTTTATGGGAGGTGGTGCCTTGGAGTGGGAAGCTGTTTAAAGGATTTCTGTCAGTGCTGCTTGCAGGTTTTTTCTCTTGTGTTTTTTAAAGCTGAGTCTTCTCAGCCACTTGATTTTTGGGAAAATGCAAACTTAGGTAAATGTCTGAAAAAAAAAAAAAAAAAGTTGTGTTTGAATGACAGGCTGGGTATTTGTGATTTGTTAGATGTTGAAGTTACAAGAATATGTAAAACTAAGGAAAAAAAAAGTAATGTTTCAGTTTCTTGACTCTGCAGATTAGGGAACTCAAAGAAAGGTATTGTTCTCATTTCTTCTGAATCTGTTGCTGTTCATAAGGCACAGCATTGCCAGCAGGTCCAGCAGATCATCTTTAACATGGTTTCAGGGTGTTTTTATCTAGATACCACAGGCAAGCCCATTTTGAGTTTCAGCATAAGAAAAGCCAAGGAGACACTGATAAATGCTGCCCTAGAAATACCTGGTTACTGAGGAGACAATGGCAAACTCCTCAAGGATAACTGTGCTATATGAGAGGGCAGGAGAAATCTCAGCCTGTCACAGCTGATGGTGAAGTTTTATTTTTATTCTGCCCATCAGCATTTGTGTTTTTGTATTGAGGATTTTGTCTTTCTTACCTCCTAGGCTGCCATCTCTGTTTTTCCAGCCTTGAAGAAGAACATAAAACGTGCTCCCTTTATGGGTGGCCAAAATTGCAATATTAACAAGGGAGTGTGAATGAAAATGCCAGTACAAATGACATGTATTGCTGTCATTTAGGTTTTGAAGTTGTTACACTCCTGAATGAGGAGTAGCAGATGCTCCTGTTACCTTGAAGTGTCTTTTTCTAAGCCCCAGTTAAATCTGGCATCATCTGTTTCCCAGCCCTAAAGTCTTAATTTGATACCAGGCACATTTTTATCCCATCTGAGTAAATGTGAAAATATGAAGAGGAAAAGAGTGCCTTAGGGGTGATTTTCTATTTCTGGAAGTAATCTCCATTGATATATTGCTTAAGCCTTCAGAGTAAAGACAATTCAAGATGGGGAGTGGGTGATTCTTTTTTTTTCCCTACTTTCCTAATATTTTTACAATAGGTAGGAGAAAATGAGCAACCTATAGGGAGACCCTGTCTTGAGGAAGGAAAGTGTTTTGTATATAGGCCTTTATTCAAAAGTGTTTTGGTGTTTGTTTTTTCTCTTTTTTTCCCCCTCTTCTCAGTATTATCATAATGAGGTGCCATGAGGGGGCAGGTTCACCCACCCCCTTATGAACTGGTTTGTTATCTGATGTTGCTCCATCTGCAGCCAACAGGGATCTTGAGCTGATTTTGCCATGAGACTCCAGAAGTTAAAATAGAGGTGCAGGGAACAACTGGTAGAGTTTGTGGCTGTCCTGAGGAGTATGTGATGCTGCAGAGGGAACTCTCCATTAAAACTCCTGGTCTTGACACTTTCAGCACCATTGCTCCATTCACCTGGAAGCAGCAAGAAATGCAGGAATTCAAATGTGTGTGCCATCCTTTAGGGTTGTTAGTAACAATTCAGAATTTTATTAGTGACAACAATAGTCATCAGCAGGGTGGTGACCTGCAAGAGCCAGAAACACAGAAAAACCAGACAGACACAATAATGGATTTTAGAGAACTTCCCTTACAATCTTGGCCATGCAATGTAATAAGCAAATAAAAGGTATAATTAAGTTCAGTACAAAAGTGATACATTTTTCATGACAGAACTTCTGAATTCTCTGGAATGCAACTTTGAGAGGCTGATGTCTAATGTTTCAGGATTATGGTCTTGCATTTAAAGCTGCCTCACAAAGTGTGTCTTTTCAGTAAAGACACAGAGTTCAACTTTAGTCTGAGTTTAAAAGACAATCTCTGTGGTTTGCAGATGCAAACCTTGTGTATGAAGATAAGTTGGCTACAAAAACGACACCCTCTTGGAGGAGTAGACTATTTTCATAACTCAGGACTTTTATTTATCTGAGGGAAGTAAATTAATCTGTTTAGTTGGAAAAATCACTTTAATCTCACCTCAGTCACTTTGACCCAAGTTTAATGTTTTCCCAAGGCTGTGCGTTCTGTGCACTGTAGACAGCTGAAAAAAATAAAATCATATTTCAGTCTGTAGCTGCTCCCAGTCTCTGTAAACTTAGATCCAAAAGATATTTGCCCTACTGCAAAGCACCCGAAGGGTTGTTAGGTAGAATAGGGTTGTGTTTGCAGCCTACTGGGGGCTCTCTAACTCCACTCTTCAATCATCAGGCCAACAACATCCAGGGATTTGCTGCAGCTATAATTTGAGTATTGTTTCCATTGATTAGTGCAGGTTTGACAGAGAGCACAGTGATGCAGATATTAAAGCTGGAAAATGAGGTTTGAGGCCTGCTGTCAATAGCAGGTGGGCTGTGCTCCTGTGTATGAGGATGCCATTGGATCATAAAGAGACAGCCATTGATCATTGGAATTGGGCTCTTTGAGAGAAAAATGTGGCAAGTTGGATAAGCAGGCTGAGATTTACTGCCTGAGAACATCCTAATTTTGAAAGTTCTCATTTAGAGATTATTCAGGATCCAGCATGAAGCTGGAAAGGCAGAAATCAGTGGATGCAGGTCTCTGGAGTGGGATCAGTGTCCCCTCCAGAGCAGGTTCAGTCACTTACCCAAACACAGCTCATCGACCAGATTGTTTGCAGAAGGAAATAGCTCACCAAAGCTGACATCAGTCTGGAGTGCTCTAAAGATCACGGCATTAGCAGTTTTCCATGCTGCCTTTTGTTGTTTAAAGCAAAATCCTAATCCCAGCAGAGGTGTCCTCTTTGTGCTTAAATATCTCCACCTGAAAAATACACAGAGCACTTACATTATTAGAAGTATTCAAACTTTTCTAACTGCTGCCTTGAGCTATGTTGAAAACACGTTCAGATCCTGCTGTTGTCAAAGTGCTGTCATGTTTTCTAAATAAGGATTTCTGAAAACAGGAACAAAGAAATGCAGTCTAACACGGTAAGGAGGATCCTGGTAATTCTAGGCCAGTTAGCCTGGCCCCAGTACCCAATAAGGTCATGGAACAGTTTATATTGAGTGTCATATAGCACTTACAGCATGGCCAGGGACTCAGACCCAGCCAAAATGGGTTTAGGAGTAGTCATTTAGGGGTTGTTTGGAGACCAACCTGGTCTCCTTTTATGACCAGGTGACCTGCCTGGTGGATGCAGGAAAGACTGTGGATGTTGTGTACCTGGACTTCAGCAAGGCCTTGGACAGTGTCTCCCAGAGCACACTCCTGGAAAAGCTGCAGCCCACGGCTGGGACAGGAGCACTCTGTGCTGGGTTAGGAACTGGCTGGATGGCCGGGCCCAGGGAGTGGTGGGGAATGGTGCTGCATCCAGCTGGGGACAGTCACCAGTGGTGTCCCTCAGGGGTCTGTGCTGGGACCAGCTCTGTTCAATACTTACTTCTGATCAATACTTTTATTGATTGCATGGATGAGGCGATTGAGTCTTCCATTAGTAAATTTGTGGATGACACTAAGCTGGGAACGTGTGTTGACCTGTTGGAAGATAGGATGGCTTTGCAGAGAGATCTGGCACAGTTGGATGGATGGGCAGAGTCCAATAGGATGAAGTTTAATAAGTCCATGTTCCGAGTCCTGCACTTTGGCCACAATAACCCCCTGCAGTGTGACAGGCTGGGGACAGTGTGGTTGGACAGTGCCCAGGCAGAAAGGGCCCTGGGGGCACTGGTGACAGCAGCTGGACAGGAGCCAGCAGTGTGCCCAGGTGGCCAAGAAGGCCAATGGCTCCTGGCCTGGACAGGAATGGTGTGGCCAGCAGGAGCAGGGAGGTCATTCTGCCCCTGGACTGGGCACTGGTGAGGCTTCACCTTGAGTGCTGTGTCCAGCTCTGGGTGTCTCAGTTTAGGAAGGACACTGAGACCCTTGAGCACATCCAGAGGAGGCCACGAGGCTGGTGAGGGGCTGGGAACACAAACCCTGTGAGGAACAGCTGAGGGAGCTGGGGCTGTTTATCCTGGAGAAAAGGAGACTCAGGGGTGACCTGATCACTCTCTACAACTCCCTGAAAGGTGCCTGTGCTCAGGTGGGGTTGGGCTCTTTCTCCAGGCAGCACTGACAGAACGAGAGGACACAGCCTCAAGCTGTGGGAAGTCAAGGGCAGTTTAGGTTGGATATTAGGAAAAGGTTTTTTACAGAAAGGGTGATAAAGTACTGGAATGGTCTGCTTGGGGAGGTGGTGGAGTCCCCATCCCTGGGTGTGTTTAAACAAAGCCTGGATGTGGCACTCAGTGCCAGGGTTTAGTTGAGGTGTTGGGGCTGGGTTGGACTCGATGATCTTGGAGGTCTCTTCCAACCTGGTGATTCGGTGATTCTGTGATCTGACTGTGCTGCTCCATAGGTTGATGCATTTGGAGCACCACCTCTGGTCATTCAGGTAGGTCACACAGAGCTGCTGATATTTTTGTCTCCAGAGGTCACTTTCTGAGCCTCAGCCTCAAAACACATCAAAGGCACTGGGATTCACTGGAACGTGCACCTGCACAACTGCTAATTTCCCATTAGAGAAGTATCCCTCAGTAACTGGTGCTCTTTAAGAACATGGGTCCATCCATTCAAAACCTTGTGCTGCAAAACATCTTTGATTCTTTTTTCTTCCCATGTTTTCTTTTTCTCCTCCTTAAATTATTTAGATGCCTTAAATTTATGTAATTACTATTTTTTATAGTTCTCCAGCACCTGCAATTCTAATTAAAAAAACATCTAATTTGGTCCACGTACCTGCTGCAGTACTTTTGTACATTTACAGTGTGATGTTTAAATTTTTACCTTGGACTTCTGGGGCCAAATTATCAGCCAGTAGAAGTTCCTGTCATTGCCCCTGTCTTGTCCTAGTTCTACTCTTCCACAAAGTAGGGTCACAATCCTGAGGCAATTTTCCCCACAGAATTGGATGCTTTCAGACAGTAAATGCAGTGTGTAGGTGACAGGATAACGTCAGACAAAGGGGAAGTCCTGGGTTGTCCTGGTACTGTTTGGGTTAACTCAGTTTGCAGCCTCACCTGAGGTGTCTCAGTCAGAGGCTGGGAAGTGAAAATCTTCTAAAAACAGTTTTTGTGAGTTGTGGTGCTCCTTTTTTCTGAGTCAGCTGGGAGAAAAACACAGGGGAAAAAATTGTCTTTTTTCTGTCTACTGATTCTGGCTCCTCTGGAATCAGTAAATGAAGAGACCCTTGAAAATGAAAAAAAAGAAAAGAAAATGAGTGTTTGCCTTTTTTTTGTATATCTAAATCAAATAAGGATTATATTGCTTCTGGGAGTGTAGAGGAGACCATAGAGGATCTGGGGTCACTCTGTGATGGTCTCAAGGATAATTCAGTAGTTCCAGTAGCTCCTGTGTAAGATTCATGTTGTGAACACTGTGGGCTCTAAGATGCAAATGCAAAATTCCTCAAATCCTTGTGCTGCTATCGAGTGGCAAGGGTTTATGAGGATATTTGTAGTAAATTCTAACAAGTCAGGTTGTCCTCCAGCTGCTTTCCTTTGTGGGTCTGGGACTGCTGCAGCTTGGTTAGATCCAGAGGTCTGTGCTAGATCCATGTTCCCATTAAGACCATTGTTTCTTCACATTGTACTATGTGTGTATCTTCTGGTCCTTTAAAAATAATTTCCCTGTTGCATTTCCAGAACTCTCTGGACTCCTAATGCTTTTCCTGTTACATTCGTCTTAAATTTCCACTGAGCCTGCAGCATTTAATGTAATAGTTTGTGCAGTTAACATCTGAACCTGAGTCCTAAAGCATTTGAGTTCACTATATTTAGGATAGGAATGACTGCAATTTATTTGAAACTTACATCCCAATTATCAAATCCAGTTTATTTTCTATTCCCCAGTAGTTTTTTTATCTGTGCTTGTGTGGCAAACCTTAGAGGAAAAATAGAAGATTATTTTTTGAAACATATTTGTCACTTTTTTTTGTCTTTGTAAGTCAGAAATCTCCATGGATTCTCTCACCCATTTTACTTATGTCTTTATTTATACTTTAAAAACATCTTCCCATCTTTTAGCTGTAGTGACAACTTCTGGGCTGTTATTCTCAACCACCCTGAGATTTGAAACAGTTTCCGATAGCTGCTATTCTGTTCACAAGCTTCATTCCACCCCAAACCCTCGGCTGCCACAACCCAAATATTTGTATAGGAAGAAAGGTCAGCATATTCAAGATAGATTATTTTTTTTGTTTGTTTCCTTGTTTTTCCAAAGCAACAATGCAAAATTGTGTGTTGGCCAACAGCAAGGGAAGAACAGCAAACTCTTTGCCTGACACTTCTGTGAGTGCTGCTGGAGTCTGGCAGCCTGGATGGGCTCCTGCTGCTGGGGAAATAAGTGAGAGGTGTTAGAAAACTCTGCCTTTGCTGCACAAATGACAGAGGGCAGACAGAGCTGCTGTGCTCCACATGGGGGAAGAGCATCTGTGGTGTGAGGAGAGTTTTCTGTTCTGTGAGCATGCAGAAAGAGAGGGATTTCTGCTGCAGCCTCACAGCGTGCCCCAAAGCCTCTGGGACAGTGGCGGGGGGGATCCAGGAGCCAGCCCTGCAATTCCAGGGAATTGTTTGGAGGCAGCTGGAGGAGATGGTTTGGCCTTGCAGGTGCCTCCACACCTGTGCCAGGGGCCGTGGGGATTTGGCTTTGGGGTTTCACACTCCCTGCAGGAGCTGTGCTGCTCCTGTGCCTCCACCACGTCTGCACCTCCCCTGCTGCCCCCAGGCACAATCCCTCTCTCCAAACTCAGCCATCCATCCGTTTGGCTGGAGCTCAGCTGCCCCACTGGGATGGAGGAGTTTCTTGGTTTTTCTCAGCTGAATGCAGACTATGCCTCCAGTGGGAGATGTAGGGATTGAATCCCTTCATAGATAATGAAGATTTATTGGATTAATCAATTGGTGTTCTCAGCTATACAGGGAAAAACCACTGAGTTTTATCTTAAATATGTACCTTTTGATGCAGGCCTGCTATAGCACTTGTTTTGTTCTTACCAAATGAACCAGTCGTGGAAGATGGCATCAACTCGTGTTAGTAATGCCAGTTCCTTACAAATTTTGTTTTTACAATGAAATTTTCTTTCTCTTGCCAAAGAAACTTCAGTGGAAATGATGCCTTCCCACATTTAGGAGAAAATAAATTGTGATAAGTAGCTGTTCAAAGTAATCATACAAAATACTCCTTTAGAACCAGCTGTTTCCAGGCCAGAAGTGAAACCATCTTCTTCCACTATATGAAATTATCCACAAGAAACATGCCCCAAACAACAAGTTTATCCAACTGTCTGAGTTAAAAGCAGGGGGAAAAAAGTGCTCTTGGAGGTTGAAAAGTGCAAAGCAAATATATGTTACAGATTAGCATGACTCAATCTACTTAACAAAATTGTGCCTCGTTATCAAAATGGTTTATTAGATATGCAAAGCCACTAATTGCTTTTTGATACATGAAAATACTAAACATCATTGAAACATCTTGGTTTAGAGCATAAGACAAGGCTTTTCATTGTCAGTCTCTCCAGAAGTGTTTTGTTTTAGCATTTAGATCTATAAAGAATTAGTTTCCTGAGGTGTATTCTCTAAGGGTGTCTGCAGATTTCTATGTAACTTTTAACCCTTCTAAGAGTAATTCACACATATTTATTGCAGCAAAACTTTCTAAGTGTATAAAGACATCTAAACCTCTCTTGTTCAACATCACACTTCTAACATTGTTCTTGAGAGAAATATTTTGAGTAAATTTGCAGAATAAGTGAGTGGTTATGGAGGGAATCTCCTCTAGGAAGGAATTACATGGAACAAAACTGAAACAGGTTAAAATCCCAGTGAGGGTTTCTGGCAGACCAAAACCATGGCAAAGTTTAATTCAATTATTCAGGTGCTCCAGTGCAGCAGCAGAGTCTCATTGCACAGGCAGGTTGGACAGGCCCCTCCTAGGCACTGCCTTTTATGCTCAGCTTTGTCCTGTCTCCTGTTTGCTAATGGTTCTTGAACAAATTGGCTCTAATTACTCCAGGTAATTTGAGTTAATATGTCACCTCCAGGCTGCTAATCAGTCAGCTCTGCATGTGTTCCTCGATGATTACAAGTGTAAGTAAGAGCCTGGGTTTGTTGCTCATGAAAATACCTTCTTTTCAGCATCTGTGCTTTGTTTCACTGTGGAGTAGAGGCTTCTGGCTGTGGGACTTCATTTATGGGAGCTCTTGAAGGATTTATGTGTCAGGGCATGGATGCAGCAAAGATACTGCCTTGTTTTAGATCATCTGATTTCATTTTAGGACAGGCATTTTTATTCTGAATAATAGCATTTGATGGAAAAATGTCAGCTGTAGTTATTCCTGCTTAACAGAAGTCTGGTTTCTATTTCCTGTTTGACAAGCTCTCTGAAATCTCTTTGGCAGAGATATAGGTAGTGTGAGATTGGTCCTTGCAGAGTTTCAGGGAAAAAATTAATTTGGGCTCAATCCTGCAATCTTCGTTAACAGAAGTGATTTTATTGCATCCACTTACTTGTTAATAAGGGCTTTGAGTCCAGCCTTCAGATCATGAACAAAGGAGTATTTGTTTGTTTGAAAAACCCACTGCAAGGCCACCTTTGGAACAAAGGGGAAATGAAATAGGGAGATGCTCCCTTTTGCAGTGGCCCAGGTTTGTGTTATTTCAGCTGACACCTGCACAGCCCCAATGGACCAAACTGCACTGACTGGTGTAGAGGTGAGTGCAGTTCAGCTGCCAATCTTTAGAGAGGTACAGAAATACCAGATCAGAGGCTTTTCATTAAAGTGTCTTTCATCATGCACATCAGTAAGTCAGCATCACCTGCAAACACTGGCAAAAGTCGCAGTAAGATCCACCCTGGAGGGTTTCCCAGGCTGGCCACTGAACTGAGGCAGTGAGTGCTTTGCTCTAGTGCCTGGCTGAGCTTGTGAATCCCTTTAGTACAAGTCACTGACATGTGGGGGGTATTTTGGGAATCGTGAGAATATTCCTGCAGGAAAAGATGTGCACCAGCTGGTTGAACCCAGCCACAGTGGGACCTCACAACTTGGCATCAGCCCCAGTTCAAATCATCCAAGAGGGTGACTCTGCCTCTTGGCTCCAGAATAGAGGAGATGAAACTTTGCCCTGGGTGGGTTTTATGCACTTTGAGTCTCCAGAGAGCAGGGGAGAACGGAATGATGGCAGAAAAAGGGACAGAAAAGGAAAGTGTGATAGGTTAAGGTGGTTATAGCTGAAAGCAAAAACCTCTAGAGCAATATGAACAGTATTTTACTAGGAGACAAAACTCAGGTGCTTTTGTTTTGGCAGTAGAGGGAAGGAAGAGTGTTTCTGAGATGTCAGGTGAGAGGTCAGGCCTTACATTGATCTGACAAGAATTCTCCTTTGATTTTTCTAGAGCTTTTTTTTTTTTTTCTGTAGGTATCTGCATGTCCTTAATTTTCATTGCTTACAAACCTGCTGGAGGCAGGACTCATCCTGGCTGGAATCACACTGATAGGTTCACAGCAGCGGTGCTGAAGTCACAGCTCAGCAGCAGGTACAGGGCAGCACTGCTGGGAGGGAATTGCCCACTTATTGTAGAGCTACAGGATAGTCTGGGTTGGAAGGGACCCTAAAGGTCATCTTGTTCCATCCCTGCCATGGACAGTGACACATTCCACCATCCCAGGCTGCTCCAAGCCCTGTCCAGCCTGGCCTTGGACACTGCCAGGGATTCAGGGGCAGCCACAGCTGCTCTGGGCACCCTGTGCCAGAGACAGACCCCTCTGGATGGCATCCCTTCCTTCCTGTGTGTGTCAGCACAGCTGGGTGCCCTTGTCAGGTGTGCTGAGAGTGCAGTGATGCCCCTGTTTCTGGTGAACAGGGCAGGTCCCAGGGCTGACCCCAAGGAACACCTTGGGTCCCTGCTCTGCGCTCAGGCACTGAGCCATGAGCTCTGGGTGTGACCATCACCAGTTCCTTCCCCGCCCAAGGGTCCCTCTGTCAAATCCATGGCCCTCCAGTTTACAGACAGGGATGTCTTGTGGGACAGTGTCAAATGCCTTGCACAAGTTCAGCTAGGTGAATATCTGCCACTCTTCCCTAATTTGCCAGCTCTGTAACTCCCTCCCAGCCACCAAATGTGCCCTCAGTGAAGTGGAGTTAGCTGTCACCAATCACCTCCTTATGCTCCATGAGACTTGCTGTGCAAGCTCATCCAGCTGCTAAATGGGGTCGAAACTTTTGTCCCTTTCCAGAGCAATAATAAAGCTCTAATGTGCTCCTGAATCTCAGGAGAGTGTAAAGTCTAATTTGCTTCCGAGCTCGGATCGAAGGTAGAACCTTTGCTGAACTGGAAGGAACTGAGCAGTTACACTCAGCCATAATAAATCTGGCTTTAGTTCATATTAATAGAATGAAAATTGACTGGTGTTCTGTGGGAGAATGCTGGCCTGGTGTTGAATCACCCTGAGGGTTTATATGAAGCCAAATTTGAGCAAACAAACAAAACCCCACGGTGGCTTCAGTTGGTATCAACAGCCTTTATGGCAGCTCAAGCCTCATCAGTGTGACATCAAGTTTTTGCTGAGAGACTGCTGTTTAGCTTTTTGCATAAATCCTTTCTGTATGTCTGCATGTTATGACTGGTTCTGACCAAATAAATCCTGTGAGTGGTTCAGTATTGCCCAGGACTGGCCCCCATTGCTGAGGGATCATGACCTCGCTGTGTGCTGATGGCAATTGATGCCTGGTTTAATTTTTGCCTCCTTGGCCTTGTCCAGGTTTTCATTGCTGCTCATGGCATGATGCAACGGATGTTGAACTGCATATTGGAAAGGTTGGCATTCAAATTAATCAAACCTCTTATGTTAGTGTATCTGTGGGAAGGAAGAGAGTGCAGGCAGAAGAACCCCAGGACTTGAATGCTACATTAAGATATAGAAAAAAGGAATTTTCCTGAGTGTTGTAAAAGTTGAGAGAAACTGATAGCAAAATCAACACTGAAAAAAAAGAGGGTTTAGCAGTCCTTTCAGTGTCAGTATTGCTTTAAAATTAGTTTTGCAAATCTATATTTAATTAGACAGTTATTGTACTGTGTGCTAAATAAACACTAATTATTAAACATGGGATTTATTGAAGTGTAATAGGTATTTCTAAAACTCTGAATTCACTTAGCCTGAGTAAACAAATCCTAAATGATCAACATAACTTCCTGTACAAGAGCTACCACTGCAACTAATGTATGCCAGCATCCATGATTATATAATATTTTCCAATGGGTATTTTATTCCAGGACATACCACAAGAATATGGGCTTGTCTATGTGATTTATTTTAAGATCAGGGTTATTAATTATTTGTAGAACCTTTGCCTTATACACTCATCCAGTTGCCATCTAAGTCTTGAATGCAACAAGTGAACCCAGAGGGGATAAACTCAGGATTTCTTTAACTGAGCACCTTGCTTAAACATTCTGGTTCCTAAGGTTCTTGGCAACACCACAGGCTGAAATTTGAAAGCAACGGTCATTTCCCTGCCCTTCCCCTCCTCTCCCATCTTTGCTGGCATGGAGAGATAGAATTTACACAATCACAATAACACAATGTGATGTAGTGCAATATATTCCAAGTCTGCTGTATTTTTGTTTTAACTGCCCTCAGAATTAAAGGTCAGTCTGCAACTCAATAAAATGCACTTTTAGCTTTCGTGAATTTGGGAAAACTGAATGCAGTTTAAGTGAGCTCTTCAAGCCAATGCCCAATTGGATTTGAAAACTGCAGCTCAACTAAATATGCTCAAATAGCTTGATTTCTCTCTTGAGTAATTTGTGTTGCAAAAGCTTGTTTTGGGTATGAACCCTCAGAAAAATGTCTGGACTTACAAGTGTGCATTACTGATGGGAAATGGAAGCTGCTGTTCAAGCTGGGAGCCTGGCAGAGAAGCTTGTCCTCAGGTTTCTCCATATACTTAAATCCTTCATGGAATATCACTTAATCTATTAAGTGTCCACAAAGGATCACAAATGCAAGTCTGGGAAAATATATGGAATGTGCTGAGATCTTTCTAGGAGCAGCATCTGGGCATCCATACTTCCTGCCAGAGTATCCAAGGCTCACATCCTGGAGATGAAGGGAAATTCGAGGCTTTTTTTGGAAGAGCTCTCAAACAGTCCCTGACAGTCTTTTATCTTGTGTATAAAAAAAAAGCCATCAATAATTAGCAGGCTATATTTGGAAAACTCGATGTCTGATGTAATCAGAAGGCTTGGCAAGGAAGAAGAGAGTTTGAATTCTGCCCAGAATAAATATAGCATTTCTAAGTGCTTTGCATCTTCCCTTTGCAGTAGAGCTTTTTGTCTTTTAATCCTGCTTTTAAAAAGCAGGTTTGAAGATATTCTCCTTTAGGTTTTTTTTTCATCTCTGTTTCTCACTAGACTCTCTGAATTGCTTTTTTTGTTTAGTTTGAGAGTGATTTTATTACATCCTGAAATGAAGCATCCTTCTGAATTACTCAAGACCCAAAATACCATGGAAGTGCCTATAACTGGGCTTGCAAAAAGGAGGTAAGTTACCTGAATAAATGCTTTCCTGATTTTAGACCAAATCACGGTAGAGAGCTTTAAGTGAGTTTGAACTGCTTTACATTTGATTGCCACTCTTTTGTTGGGGTGTTCAGGTGATGAACAAGACTTTCAATGCAGATCTTTGGACCCCCTCAGTCTCAGGCACTGGAGGAGGGGTCACGCTTTTTGTACTCACTTCTACTATTTCAATATTTGCTTCATCCTCTTGTGTCCAAGCATCCCGTTGTTTTTTAAACAAATCTCATTGAACATTGCTATTAAGAAGATGAACTCCATCTTACCTACTCTTCCTTTAGGCCAAAGAAGCAGGGTCAGAGCTCGTGTAATTTTTAAGAGTTTGAGGCAAATCTAGCTATTAATTCCTCCTCCTGCTCAACTTCAGACTTTGCCTTGTTCTCTTCTCCTGTTCTTGATTCTTTTAAGATTTGGTGTCTTTATCTGGACACAAGACTTTTGCTAGCTGAAGCAGCTTATTAATCTCTTTGGAAGACAGATGGACAATTAGCTTTGAAGCAAAAGGAAAGCACAGCTTTTGAGTCTGTAATCTCCTTTATCTCTAGATTGACACAGGGAGAATTCTTGCATGGAAAGGGACCTATGTCAAATCAAGGAGATAAATTAGAGTAGCCACTGCTGTATTTTTCAGAGGGCAAAGTAATTTTGTGATTTTTTTTCCCATTTTTGTGCAAGCCAGGGTGCAGCATTGCCCAAGAAAGGAGGGTAGCAGAAAGGATTTTGAGAACACCCACTTTTCTATACATCCTACTTAATTAAGTGACCAAAAACCCATTTGGGACCTCAAGGGAAAAGTGGGAAATGTAGAATAAGGAAGAAGAGGTGGTGCTGTGAAGGCAGAGTTATCCCAAACATCACGAAGGATGCAAGTTTTGCTTTCAGGAGACACTAGAATGGATACCACATACAAAGATAAAAGCCAACACAACCCTGTGTAACTGAAATCAAGTTAGAACAGAGTCCTAGGAAATAACTGTTCCTGCCAACTCAGAAGGGCCACAAGCTGCCCTGGCTGTGCTTCAAAGAGGTGACATCACAGCCACCAGGGCTAGAGGAGCTGCTTGTGATACATGGAAAATGGTGCAGGTGTCAAAATAAATATCTTCTGTGGCATTAAATAGCACTTAGGAGCTGAGGGACGTTCCTGTTAGCTGTGGGTAAGAGAATTTAGGGGGCCTCATCCTCCCCTGAGCTATCAGACCTCAGCAAATCACCCAACCTCTCTGTGCCTTGGTTTTCTTTTATGTGAGTGTCAGCAATGGTGGCTCTGTCCTCAGAGTGACACAGAGGCAGGAGGGGTGCAATGCAGGGTGTGGAAATGAGCCTGGCACTTTGGAAACTGCTCAGAACCTGCATTGCTTGGGCATAACCAGTGCTCCTCTCACTGGGAAATCAGCAGTAAAAAAGGGGGAGTCTGCAGCGTGGTTTAGAGCCTCTGTTGGATGAACCAGTTTGCAACACTTTCTCCTTTGCTAAATTCATACCATCCAGCCTTTATTTGATATCCAAGCAACCTTTGCATTGCACCCTGCCAGAAATGCCTTTAAGATGATGTGGTTCTGCTTTTTGTTGCTCAGTGGGGTTGGCACTGCAGTGGTTTCACAGTATTTCACCTACAAGTTGAAAAAAGCTGGGTAGTGATTTCACTCTTGAGGGATCAAAAAAAAAAGCTGAGAAATAAGCTTGTGAGTGTGCACCTTAACTCCCTAAAAAAAAATCAAGGAAATTGTTTTTACATAATATGTCTTCAGAGGGACAGCACTTTAGCAATATGCTCATGCAATTCATCACTGAGGTGACAATACCCTAATGATTTATTAGTAATACATCACTGCAATGTTTTCCCACCAGTGATGTATTGGAGATCATAAACCACAGAGAGGGACAGCAGACTGAAGCGCCTACAAAGCCCTTCCCAAGCCTGTTCCAGTTATTTTATTAGAGAAGTTGTCAGAAAGAATGCTGAGATTTTTTTTTCATTCCTGGAAAAATCTGCTGGGGAAGGGGGGTCTTGCCATGAAGGTTCCTGGGTGTGATGACAGCTGAGGCCTGCAGGGTCTGTATCTGTCTTCAAACAGCGCAGAAAATCCTGATAAATGGTTTGTTGACTGATAGCCTGGGCCTTACAGCAACTGTAAATTCTTAGGGTTATTTGCTTTTTGTTTTTAATGCCTCTGGACATTGAAAGGTACCAGGAAATGTCTTTGATCCTTGACATCTCAGTGTGCAAAGAGTGGGCCATGTGACATTCTCACAAATGTCATGACAGGAGCAAAAGGAAGAAAAAGGTTCAGTCTCCATGGCAGTGGTGCTGCTGTCCTGCTATCAGCGTGGGGTTACACAGGGTTATCACAGCCTTCCTCTCCCTCTCCAGAGATCCCTGCAGAGATTCTTCAAGAAAATTCAAATATATCATTTTCTCACCATTCTGATTTCTGCTACTTCACGTACCTTATCCATAGCCCCGAGAGTAGACTTGTAAATGAAATAGATTTGAATTTTATTTACCACCACCTTCCCCATCCTTCAGGCAGCCCCTCAGAACACTCTCTGAGCCCAGCCTGGGTGACCTTCACCACCACACCCAGGAAGGAGCGTGCTGTGCTGGTTCCTGCAGCAATTCCACAGCTGATGTTGTGCTCAGAGCCAGCTCACTGCTACCTGATGGTGTTCCAGTTGTTTGTTTTCATCTCTCTACAATTACATCCTCACTTCCTGGAGAGGCACCAGCTTTTCCTTTGTGTGGGAACAGGAGCAGGCAGCTGTTCCTGCTTGCAAACACTGCAACAATACAAATTATGGCAAATCTCTGCCATTGGCTTGAATTCAAATTGGGTTTGACTTCAAATTTTTCCAGGGCCGAGTTGATGCTCATGTTGAATAGAAAGGGAAGGCAGTGTCAATAATATATTAGATAATTTATCCAAAGAAAATAGATTTTTCAGTATTTTGTGATGTACTTTGCTAGGATGAGATGTGTCATGACCCTGGGACTCACAGCCATGAGCCCATCCAGGATGTGTAACCCCTCTGAAAGCTTCCTGGGCCACTCCTCCTTGGTTATTTCTATTTCTGATAAGGCTACCAAGGCATTTAATTGCAACAAACACTCTGCCTGAAGGCAACAGTAAATCATAACCCACTTTATGATCAAGAACAGAATGTACAGACCTCAGCAAAGGCTGGAATTTTATTAGGTTTTATGAAGGCTTCACCGGCTCTGCAAAAGGCAGCTTGGGGGCAGAAATACTCAGCTTCAAGCATTTTACAAATCTACAACCAAAAGCTTGGCTCTACAAATGCAAAAACGTTCCACTGCCTTCCCTGGACCTTAGGTATGGATAAAGTTTAAGTGATGTTGGGTATGGATCAGCATGAGCAGGGAGGAATTTGGTTGTTTACAGAGAAATCAAAAAACCAGAAGCACTCTTTGGTGTATTTGGGAGTTAAAAGCAACCAAAATCCTGCTTTGTGCCCCCTCAGCCCCTGCTTGGGAGCTCATGATGATGAGGATGGATACAGCATAGAATCAGCGAATTTGCCCTTTTATTGGAATGTCCACATGCAATTCAATGTCAGTTTAAAAGCCACAGGTCTGTGGAGACTGATTTTTGCTGGTTTGGGTTTTTGTCTCTTCTTTGCTTGTTTTTTTTTTATTGTGCAAATGCATTTGGATGGAGAATTTCTGGCCCTTCTCCTCCTGAGCAGGCTGCCTTTGTCTCTTTGGCACTGTGAGTGCTGTAGATGTGTTTTGCTTTCTGCCTTTCTGAGCAGATTAATTGTCTGTAATTCAGAGTGGATGGACTCTTAAAGCATCAGCTTTATTGGAATGATCCCGCTTGGAGCACAGCAAAGTGCACTTATCTCTGTGTTAGTACCAGAGCTCTTCAGGGCGTGTAAAAAGAGCTGGGGATTCTCAACCTGATTCAGATCAAATCCTTCCATTTGAATACCTTCTCCAAGCCCTGCTGCAAAGGAAGCACCTCTTGCATCTGTCTGGAATCCAAGCAGCTTTTTAGTATCCCAGAATGAAAGTGTGACGGTGTGGGTTGGGCTGTGAATGGCCTCAGAAGCATTTCCAGCCTCCCTGAGAGGCACTTCCAGCACTGAAGGCTGTGCACTAAAGGCACACACTATTTCCTGCAGCTGCATCTGACATCTGCCTGACTTAGATGGATTTTTCAACGTGTTGGTTCACACCTGTGGCTGTGAAGGTGAACAGCAGCTGAACTGGGGAAATAAATGGAGGGCAGTGCATGTTTTTGGCCCAAAGACAGTTGAAATATCATATTAAAAAATAGAAATATAACATTAAAATGAATTAATTATTATCTTAGTGTGCTGAGTTGCATTCCAGCTGTATCCAGAAGATAGAACCAGGCAGCCTTTGTGTCCCATGTCAGGCACTCTGTGCCAGGCCGGTGAGCCCCAAAACAAAGAGGCTGCAGAGTAAATCAGGAGTGGATTAGAGGAAAGGTTTTTGTGCAGAGCAAGAGAGACAAGTGAAAGGCTCAGCCTCAGGTTGTGGGAGGAGGCTGAAGCTGGAAATGATGTCAGATCTTTGGCATTATTGACATGTTCACTGGTTCAACAATGGTTCCTAGCACAGGCTCCCTTTCATGCAGCTTGCCAGTTCTGTGGAAGATGTTAAAGAAAAAAATCTCTCCATTACAGTTCCTGCAGTTTCTCCTGAGAATTCCTGAAGTCCCATTATAGAGAAAATGCTGAGGCCATCATTAAAGTTCTAGAGAGAAGAAAGAATATGAACATGTATTTCACTCTTAATAACTTCGTACTTCGAATCTTTCTTTTGAAAAAAAAAAACAACCAATTTTCCCCTTGACTTGGTGGGTAAAATAGAAGCCTATTTTTTCCTATGTATCAAATGAATTTATATCCAGGTAAACCTTTTGCATCCTGAGGCAAAGAATTCCACAGTGCAGTTGAGGGAAGCTTGAAGCAGTATTTATTTGCTTCAAACATTCATGCTGATAATTTTACTACTTCCTCTCTGGTTTTTGTGTGGATAGAGTGAGCAACCATCTCCCCCTTGTCTGTGCTGCTCCCAGGTTTATATTCCTCTCTGCTTTGCTCCCCCCCAGGGTGAAGTCAATTTGATTTAAATATCCTTGGGATAATTTTGATTATCATTGTTGTTCTGACCTCTACTTTAACTGTAGTCCATCTTTTTGCAGAGGAACAAAGCTGCACAAAATAGTGAAATTGTGGCCTCACTGTGGATTTATTCAATGCCCTAATGATGATTTCTGTTCTGTTCTCCATTCCTTCCTAATAATTCCTAACATGCTATTTTCTTTCACTTCTATTGAGCGTTGAACTGACACTTTAATTGACCCATTATAGCTTCAAGATATCTATTATTTTCCCCCAAATGCTAACGAGGTGCTAGATTTCATCAATCCAGGATGGCTTTTCCTCCTGTGTGCATCACTTCCCATGGATCAGCACTGAATTCCATTGCTGATTGCATTTGTGTTCCCACACTCTGTACCCCTCCAGTCCATTTGCCTGCCCTTTGCAGGCACATCTCACCAGTCTGAAAGTGTGGCTAAAATCAGTCATCTTGGTCATTTAGCTTCTCCAGAAATGCAGAGACTAAAGCTGTAAGGCTTTAAGAAACATAAATTAGCTACCCAAAAACCTCATTAATTCAGAATTAGGTTGCTCACCTGAGATCTGTTCCATTACCAGCCCAATCCTTCTGTGTTTTACACAGAACAAATGCAAGTAGATGAAATCTGTCTTACGCGAATTAGCAGGCAGCAGCCAAATATTTACTGAGTCACTTATTCAACTTGATTAAACGAACAGAATATTAAAAAAGCAAGAAAAAAAGGGGAATATATGCAACAAAACCATTCAAGCAAAACAATTCTATTAACCATTCACAGAACAGGCTTTTGGCATTAGGGGTGTTGTTTACTAATTGGATTTACTGTAGCAGTGATTACTTAGTGTCTCACAATTTTCTGTACTTCAACATTCACCTCCTGCCTGAATAAAATCTCTTGTGCTTATGGCAAGATTCCTGTTTCATTTAAAGACACTTGGGTCTGGCCTCTCTTGTGTAAGAGGGTTTTGAAAGATCTAAATAGTATAATCTTGTTTTCCAGCTGATGTTAGAGCTACTCTGATAGTTCTTTGTCTGTGCTTTTCAGGGGATAACAGACAGAGAGATCATGTAAAAACTCATTTGACAATTTTCCACTCCATGCAGAATAGGCACAGAACATTTGTGTCATGATGGAACCTGCCACAGTAACCCGAGTTTTCAGATTTCAGATGTCAATAGTTCAGGAATTAATGAAGAGCTGAGATTTGTGTTTTAAAAGCTACAATGTACTGGATAAAACAATATTTATTTCTCCAGAGTGCTTACAGTAATTTCTTCTCTTGAGCTTCTGCAAGCTTAAAACTAAAAGTGAGTTTTCTCTTTCTTTGTGTTTATCAAGTTCCATGTAGGGACTGATTAGAATCTTAAGTCCTTCCAGGACCACTTTGTCTACTCTGTAACTGTTGCTTTGTTTTTACCTTTTCCCCCTCAGTATTCAGCCTGAATTTCACTGCTCCTTACGGTTCTCCTTTTACCCACCACTTCATAAATCTCAAGTCTGAGACTTGTGAATTTTGAGTGGTACTTTGATGTTTTACAATTATTCATACCTTATATATTGATATTGTATTTCTCATTCAGAACATCTCCAATTCCTCATATTCGTGCTCCTGTTTCCCTTTGATGTGTACCATTAATGAGTTCTTATTCTGTGTGCTGATACTTTTTTCTGTCCACTTTTACAGATCTTGCCACTTCACTATTGATTTTCCTTTCTCTTTTTGTTTGAGGTATCTTTTTTATCCTTTAGGTTGGGATTTTTTTTTCAACTTATGGGTAATTGTTTATATTTTTTCCATATGTTTCATCTAGTATCTTTCCCTTAAACCAATCTCCCTAGAAAGCATCCAGTCAAAAAGAAGCAGAGAAGAACAGAATTAGTTTCAAGAGGATTTTGATTTAAAATGAAATCACAGGAAAATCCAGCCTGTCTCTCCATCACTCGTCCTCCTCCTCTCCCCTCCTTAGTGTCTCTGTCTCCCCAGCCCCCTGCTCTCCCTCCTCTCATTCCTCCAGGACAGCAGCCTTGCATCAGCTCTCCTCTGCTGTAGCTGGGCTTTAGGAGCTCTGTGTCCCCGATTTTCTGGGCAAACTCTGTCCTTACGATGTGCTGCAGTCTCCAAACCCCGTCCTGATCTGACAGGCTGTGACTGTTTCTCAGAGATGGACTTTCCAGGCACAGAGAATTAAGCAGATTACTAAAATTTGTTTTCCAGCCTGGCAGCCTGCAGCCACAGGATCTCAATTCTCCCTTCCCCAGGCTGGAGGTGGATGAGTTGGAGCGAGTCCCTTGATTGCTGTGTGCTTTGGTTCTCATCTCAGAGCAGCAGGGCTGGGGAATGTTTCATTAGAGGAGCCCAAGCCAGGGGCACCCTGAGCTGTGCTGAGACCCTGCAGTGCTGTAATAAATCAGCAGACAGGATTCAGTTTTCTCATGCAGAAAAGCCAATTCTTTATTCACAAAGCTCATATTTATGTGAAATATCAGAAGGCACTGTGTTAAACCTACTTGGCCAGCAATGCAGTGAAACTCAGTTCGTTGGTCAGTCAGGGCTACTGTGTATGTCTGTCAAATTTTCTGTCTCTAGATATCTTTACGTAACTTCACTGGTTCTCATGGGGCAGATGCATTGTTTATGTAGGTGCAAACTTATTTTTCTCCCTAAGAATAGGTTGTTGTGTTCATTTTTATAATTTTTCTTTATGGGAACTTGCAAGCTACTTCGAGCTTAGCAGGAGTAGCAGGGCCTAAAGCACATTTTATAAGGCCTTTCTTTATAAAATCTGCCCCTGTCTGCAACACCACACAAATACCTCACGTGGGCTCTCCATTAAGGGTCCTTTTGCTTCCTATCTGGGATGGTTTTATTTAATGAGGGCTGACAGCCTTTGCCAAGAGTTACCTCATGCTCCGTGAGATGCTGAGCAGTGCACGGGAGGAGCAGGGGCTTCTCAGCATTGCTGACCTGGGGGTGGCACAGAAAGTGTCACCTTTTTGTGCTCAATGCAGCACTCACCTCAGAGCTGCAGGCAGCATCTTTTAAAGAGCAGCAGTCCCGGCCTTGCTTCAGACTCTCTAAATTGCCTCTTGGACACATTTTTCTCTTTTTTCTCCTCCATCCTTCCATCTCCTTTCTTTCTCATCAATCAGAACATTTGTGGTCTGCTGATGTAATTAGGAAAACAGAGCATTCTGGCCAGAGGTATCGACTGAGGACTTTATAATAAAAGTTAGTAATGTTTAATTTCTTGTTGTCAGCTTTCATTGTGCTAAAGAAATCAATTCACTATTGTCTCTTCTCCATTATTCAATTGTCTAATAAGCTACTTTGCAGTCCCCTCAAAATCAAATTTTAATGATCAATCACTGTAGGAATGGTGAGCACACGAAACCATGTACACGAGGATTATCTCAAATCCATAGTGGGTGGGATGCACTTCTTTCAAATTACAAATAATTTTTTTTCTTCTTTTTAAAATGGTCAGTAAGCCAGTCAGTTTTCTGTCCTTTCACTAAACTCCACATCTCTCAGGATGGAGCTGTGCTCTCTGTGGGTCACAGGGATGGAGCTGTGCTCTCTGTGGGTCACAGGGATGGAGCTGTGCTCTCTGTGGGTCACAGGGATGGAGCTGTGCTCTCTGTGGGTCACAGGATGGAGCTGTGCTCTCTGTGGGTCACAGGATGGAGCTGTGCTCTCTGTGGGTTTTTATTTCCCACACCACTGAGTGGTTCCCAGCTGGGAATTCTCCTTTTCGTAGGACTGAGGCTGTCTGAAGAATAAAGGTTAGGAGGTAGTTTAAGAGAAACAGAATTTTAAGAGAAATGAAATAAATAGGCAGCTCTGAGAACTCTGAGAAACGTAAAAGCACTAATTTTTAATATTTACCCAGAATAAAAAACTGAATCTGTCTTTCATGTTTACTAATATATGAAACTGTTTTAAAGCATTCTCACCTCTTTGAAAATAACTTGCATGTCTATTATCAACAATTATCTTGTAAAATTCATTTTCATGGCAAAAGGTGCTGTTTGGACATACCCAGGTTTTAACTCAGGCTTGCCTTGCCTTTATTAGCTGAACAGAAGGCTCCATATTCTTGGGCCCACAGATAAATGAACCAACTTTACAAACACCACGAGATTCAGGAAACAATGTGCCCGAACACTTGTATTTGTGCATGAAGTAATTAATCATTTTTTACATTAGGAAAGCTGTACCATAGATCTCAATAATGCAATGCACACTGAGCCGTTGCTTTCCTCTGCCCATAAATCAGGTCACAGTGTAGCCACCATTCCATTTTTGCAGTTGCAGGGCAGTAAAGGAAGAAGTTTATTGCAAGTTGGTAATAAGAAGGGAAGTAACGGCCTGGGAGGCAGGAGGGTGAACGAGTTAATGAGTGAGCAGTTTGAGTTTTCTTATTGGCTTTAACCCTCTATAAATTTAATGGCTTCCTTTTAAATGCCTCTTAATGAGAAAAAGCAAAGTGTGAGTTAGTTAATGGTGTTATTGAAGGCTTTATCTTGTTATTGAAAGGGAATTGTATAGTTTATCCAGGGTAAATCTAGAGAAAAATGACTTTACTTCAGGGTGGGGATGCTCTGTGGGCTTGGTGTCAGCAGGAAGGAGCTGCAGGGGTGCAGTCACCAGCCTGGGTAACTGGTGGAAGATATAATTAGTGATCTTCATTAGTTCATAGAGACTTAATGAGTTTCAGGAGGTTTAGGAGATGTCTGTCTGCAGAGAAGCTGCTTCTCAGGAGCTGGGGTTTGCAGCTCTGACCCTCTCCTGGGCTCAGTTTCTTTATTCCACAGTCTGCGCCTTTCCACACCTCCTCAGCTGCTCCTGGGAATTCTCCCAGGAAATTATCCACGTGGGAATGCTTTGCATGGATGGTTTCATGGGATCTCTCAGCTGCCATACACATAATTCGAGAAACTTATCAATAATTCTTCCTAAAAAACCAAAAGAGGGAATTCCTGGGTGTTTAGTACTGGAGTGTCAGAGGTCCTTTGGAGGGGCTGGTAAATAATATTTTTATTAATGCAGGATATTATGGGATATAACTCTAGAGGTTATAGGATAGAATGCTTCTCACTATTTACAAATAAAAGCAAGGTATTTAAATAAATGTGATTTAAAATAAATGGGATTTAAAAATACGTTTTTTCAATGCATTTTATATTTCAACCAAAGCAACTAAAAGCAAGTAAAAAGTCTATGCCCAGAACATATATTTTCTTAAATTTTTCATGGAAACAAATTATCATATTTCACTTTTTTCTAGCCAGTCATATGTTGCAACTGCAAAGATTTTACAAGGGTAAAAAGACAACTTTTCTTTTGCTAGTTAGGAATATAGAAAAAAGATTAAAAGAGGGCTATGACCTGCTTTCATTTACACCACTATAGATCAGATTTAAAATATCTATTTAATTAGATTTGGCCCGGTTTAATGTTTAAACATATCAGATTATGGAAGGTGGAGATGTTCCTTTTCAGGACACTCAGACTGGCAGATCCACGTGTCTCATAGAATATCCTCAGTCAGAAGGGACCCACAAGGGTCAAAATGGCTTTAGAAAAATGTGGGGAGATGTCAGGGGGAAAAAAATATCTATAAATGATTTCTGCCTTTACCCACAGCACATCTCAAAACAATTTCTGGGGATAAGGTCCCACCTTCCTTTGCCTCATCCAGCTGTCCACAAGGCAGATGTTTCCTGTCCCCAAAGTGCCTCCTTTACCGAACCCTCATCCCTAACTCATGATTAACCTGCACGAATCTGAGCTCAGCTTGCTGATTACATTTTCAGTAAACACAAATGCAACAGTTAACATCTATATTTCTATGAAGCTTTTGGTGATTCCACTGGTTGTTAATCTTTCAGCTGCTCCAAATTAAGCCAGTTTCCTGCACAATCATAACAGATCTCTTATCCTCAGAAATCTGAGCACTTGCTATGGCCAACCATGCACTGAATATGTAAATGATGCTGCCAGACCCCAAACAGCAAGAAGGTTAATTAGATATTAATTAATTAATTAGATATTACACTTAGGAGGGAGAAAGCTCATCAAAATTAAATAGTCCAGTGGCATTTCTGCTCTGTGGAGGGCTGCTCCCCTCCTAGGCATGGAGCAGGAGATGTGGTGCCTCAAACATTGGCTGAATTCTCCTTGACAGCTCCAGTTTCTGGCACTGTTTGATCAGGTGGTTGTGACACTGTGGGTGCTGAGCTCTGGCCTCTCAGCTCAAGTGGCTCTGCTCTCTCTCTGCCCACAGCAAAATGTATTCCCCTGGTAAAAATCACATCAGATAGATTTTGGTTTTCTCTTTCCTTCTAATCTTTTTAGAAAGTATTTGCTGAAGACATGAGAGCTGACCTGGAGAGACCTCACTGGCACTTTCTGGCTTTTGGAGCCACCCCAGTAGAGAACTGGCCTGGTGTGAGGTGGAGGTGAGCTGGGGTTGAGGGTTTCTTGGTCAGGAAGGTGCTGTGCTGTTGCTGCTCCCTAATTTCTACTCTGGCACCCATGGATGTTTCACCTGTCAGGGCTGGGACCTGGAGACAGTGAGACAGGAGGAAAATCCCTGGGATGTGCTGTGTCCATTCAAAAGAAGCCTCACTCTTGCTGTTCAACCCAGCCATAAATGCATTCCCGGGAGGAGGAGGAGGCTCAGTTATGCTGTTTCTATCAATTTATTAAGGGTACAGTGCTGCAGAACAGAGCCTGCTGTGTGTAAATCAAATCAGGTTAACAGACCTGAGCTCAGTGATGTGTAATGTTCACACAGACCTCTGGCATTTCAGATTCCTGCCTACAGGGACTGGAACTTACTTCAGTATTTTATAAATCAGCACATCAGATATGAATATTTTGACCTGGACTCCACTCCTATTAATCAAGGCAATATATAAGATGTATAAGATGAATTGTAAAGGATTGCTGTTCATAAGCTCTTAAAGCCAGAAAAGACCATCAGATGTATCTTGTTGACCTTCTGCCTAGCACAGATCACAGAATTTTTCTTGCCATATCAGGACCCAAATCCATCAAAAGCTCAGGAAGCCCTGCTCCAGTGCACTCTGGCCACAGAACCTGGTTGTTTCTTCAAGAAGGTTTTAAAGAAAACATCAATTACACTGAGAGCTATGGCTGTCATCTCCCAAGTAAGAATCATAGAGTGATTTGGCAGCGCAGTGTACCTTTGGGAGGGATTTTCTCTCCTCCTGTAGCCTTTAAAGCTGCTCTAAAGGCCATTTAATATGCTGGGGGAGGACATCCTTGACTGCAGGCAGTGTCTGGCCAGAGGCTGTCCTGCCTGACTCAGGGACAGCCAGAGGGTCTGAACCCTTTGTGGTGTTTATAGGTGTGTGCTGGGCAGTTCCTGGAGGCAGCAGAACAACCATCAAGCAGCACTGAAAGGGAAAAGTGCTGTAGTTCAGCAGAGTTTGGGGGTTTTTCTCTCTCTGCTAAGGATCTTAAGTGCTCTTATAAAAGCCCAGACTGTGATGTTCAAGATGGCTCAAACCAGTTTTTATCCCTTCATTCCTTTAATGAGGATAAAAAAGTGCCCTGACTTTTTTTCCCTATTCTGCATTCATCTATTTATTTTACTGCAAACAGTACACTAGAATCAGTCTTCTGTAATAGCTTACTAAAATCTTCCTTTGAGTAAGAGTTCCTTTGAATTGCAGATTTCTTCCTGCACCTCCTCAGGGTTTGGGTCCACGGAGGTTTTTGGAGCTCAGATGTGGGGGCCTGGTTGTCTGCAGTGGAGATGTCAGTGCTGTGCAGTGGGGAGCTCTCAGAGAGCAGTTTTTGGCTCCCATGCCACTCTGTGTTGCCATTCATTTCTGCACTGTCAATTTGCCTAATCACAGCCCATTTGAAAGAGCAGGTCCCTGGGCATAGCTGGCATTTCTTCATCAAAAACCAGACAGTTTTTAACTCTGTTCACTGCTCAGTTCTGGTGAAACTGCAGCACTGTGAGGCTGAGCAGGCGCTTTCTGCTGAGTCTTGCTAAGCCTGAAGTGGGCAGGTGGCCCATCTGTCTTGGTTTAGGAAGACAGGTGTCTGCCAGAGTAAAGCCAGAGCCTCCCTTGGAATGGAGAATGGAAACTCCCTTCCCTCTGATTATTAGAATTTTGAAATTAAGGGGCTTTCAGGCAAAGATATGGGAATAGGAATAATAATTCTTTACTAGGAATATTAAAAATAAAAATGTAGTAGTACAAAAAAATGAAAAAAAAAAAAAAAGAAACCCCTGACAGAGTCAGAACACGGCCTGACCCCCTGTTGGTCAGGGTGTTGGGAGCAGTCCAGTGAAGTCTCCTGCAGTGACAGATGTGGTTCTGCTGGAGCAGAGATGATCCTGTACAAAGGTGGAGTTTTCCTCTGAGGCCCCAGTGGTGCTGAGCTGGGTCTGGCCCTCCTCTGGCAATCCAGTGCAGACAGGCTGTGCTGGAGTTCTGAACCCCAGGTTTGATCCAGGTGGGAATGCTGGGCTCCTCCCCCTGGGTGGAGCATCTCCCAGTGGGATGATGTAACTGTCTCAGCCCTGCAGTGAGCCTGGATGGCCCATGAACAGCAGATACCCCTGGAGGGAGGATGGGTCCTGGAGGGGATAAAGAACACTGCTCCCCTGGTTTAACAGCTGCCCATTGACAGATCCTCCCTGGAGCCATGAGGAATGGCTCATGGAAGAGATGAAGAAACACTTCCCAGCTGGTTTGATCAGATGGCAATAGAATACATACTTCTGGTTACATCTTGCCTTGCAACCCAAGACACCCTGGTGAGGGGTGAGGGGACCTGGTTCACTCTCAAATCCTGAGCTGCTGCTCCTTGGTGACAGAAACACAACCAGGATTTGGTTTTCTTTGCCAGGTTTCTGGCTCCAGCTGCCTGATTTGGCCCAGCTGCACTCAGCCAAGGGCCAGATACAGAGACAAGAGGTGATCTGCTGCTCTTATGGACTTTCCTGCCTTGTCCAGAGCCTGCTTCCCTCCTCAGTGAAGCTGAGAATAGTTTTGCTGCTGCTCTAAACTCTGAACTCCCCATGTCTTTCAGATGCTGGTATTTTTCTCAAATGAGTTTATGGAACCAGGATATAGAAAACTGCCTAGGTTTACTCTTTTTAACTTGAGCAGTGAAATAAAACTTTTAATCCACTGTATTTATGGAGAATTTAGCTTTTCTTGAACATCAATGATGTCTACATGGCTCTTAAAATGAAAATACATGATTCCCACAGTGGAATTCAGACACAAGATGGCAGAATCAGAAAGAGGAGAATGAATCACTGTCACAAATACTGCTCCTCTGCTGCACTGACAAGGGAAGATAAAATGGAATCATTAAACCAGGGAACCACTTGCAGATTTGAATCTCCTGTGCTGAGAATGAACATCTTTTCCCCTTAGTACTCAGTGGGAGGAGGATGTTCTGTCATTGTATTCCAGCCTTTGGCATTATTGCATGAGTTAGTGAGTAAACACAGAGAAGAGGGTATTAAATGCCACCTTACAGCAGCATTCTTCTAAACTACAGTCCCTCCTGCCTCCTGAAAGTTGGTGTTTTTTAGTGAAAATAAATTATTTGCATTTCTTTCAGCAGTGGAGCATAATTAGAGCCATGCAGGAGGTTGATTATGGAGCTCAGTGTGTGAAGACCATTCACAAAGCTGGAGATGGATGGAAATAATTTACACTGAGGAGAGTTTAGGCAACTTGCCTGGTTTTGGACAGTTGTAACACCTGTAAGCAGGCTTGAGTTATTGATCTTGCACCTTTGCAGGCAAAGGGCTGAGGTGACACATCTAATCCTAGGCCAGGGTGCAAAGGAGGGGAGATATTGCTGTAAAAAGCAGCTGTGAGGGAAGGTCTGGTTATAATCACCTGAGTAATGATAGCGTATGAACCTGAACTGCACATTTCCCTTAGACAAGGGCCACAGGATATTTTGGAAAGGCTTTTCAACCCCTTGAAGTAATTTTAATTAATTTTTACAAACAATGAATGTGAACTGGGGAGTTGTGTTGGCTTTGCCACAGCTGATTGAGGACTGAATCTTGAGCAGCCTGGTGAGGGCTATGTAAGATAACCTGCTGTGCCTTCCTCCTGTCTCCCTGGGGCTAAAAAGAGGGGAAGGAATATTTAGAAATTTTGAATTAAGTCACTTCATTAAGTATTTTACCTCTTGTTTGTTTCCTCCAGGTTAATGTAGTTATAATAGGTACAACTGTTTATTGTGCCTGTGTTTCTCTTGCTTTTTTTTTTTTTTTTTTTTTTTTTTTTTTTTTTTTTTTGTCAAACGTATTTTTCTGATTTCAAGGAAAACATTTTCAAGGAAAAACATTTTGTTCTGACCAAAGCCAGTCCTGTGTTCATATTTTCCCTTTTCCTCACTGTAGTGACAGGGAGGAAACACTGAGCAAGATGCAGCTCATCACAAAGGATATTTTCTGGACAGGATTCTTTTTGTCCTCTTGCTGTTCACTTTCCATGAGCTCATAACAGAAATCAATTAAAAAGCAACTGCTACCAACGATACGGTAAATTATTACAAGGAGGAAAGGTCTTGGAGTTAGAACTAGGGTGAGGACTCAGCATAGTGGTTTCAACTTCCTCAAAGTTGCCTTTGTAGAGCTGTGTTTTATTTCCATTTATCCATCCTGACGTGGTAGTGTGTTTCTCATTAAGGGCTGGAATCACAGTGATGACCTCTGCCAAGGCAGGGAATGGATTCTGCCCCCAGAGGGTTACAGTGGGTAATTATCTGTGCTGGTACAGAAGGACAGCCTGTTTTCCTGCATCATTAGGTACAAGTGTGCAGCTGAAACAGAGAAAACTTCTGCTCCTTTTCCTTCACACACTTGGTGCACGCTGCCCCGGCTTTGTATTCAGGATGAGGTGTAGTTGTGTCATTCTGAATGACATTGTTCTTCTCTCAGTTTCTTTTTTTTTCTTCTTGAATTGTGTCAATCTTTTAAAGCCATCAGTGCATATATATCCTGCAGCTGGGCTTCTCTGCAAACATGTGGGGAAACTAATTTTTTTCTGTCTCAAAAGTGATGATTGCTCAGTGGTAATGGCTGTAATAAACTATTTCAGTTCATCTATGCAGGCCTCTGTGATCCATAAACATTACAGCCCAAAGAACAACACTGGAACAATCAGCTGTGAAAAAGCTCAGAACCAAACTCCTTTTTAGGGCTGTGTAAAACAGAAGAAGAGAACATGGTTGCCCCAGTGCAGATCATGTAATAGCTTACAGCAGAGCTGAAAAGCCTTTAATTGAAAAAGCTCCTGAGCTGGAAGTCAGGGTTACAGCCTAAGGTGTCTCTGGAGCATATTTGTATTAGATATGTGCCTGTGCTGTATTTAATGTGTGCTGTTTGCAAGCTGACCTCTCTGGGAGGGAATCTTCTCCATCAGCTGTTGGGAAACTCTTTAACATAAACCCAGCCGTAAAACAAGGGATTTCTGACTTCTGCATGAGAAGACAGACAGCAATACCTGGCTGGAGTCAGTGAACTGCTCTGAGTGAGGGACCTGCCTCTGCCTGTGTTTATCAGTGACAGGAGCTGGGTTGAATTCCAGCACCCCATCCCTGCTCCTGCCAGCATTCAGCTCTGCTTCCCTCACAGCCACACTTCAGCCTGCTGCCCTCAGCTGTATTTTAATTGAGGCTCATAATATTTTAAGACAGCTTTGTCTTTCCAGATCTGAAAGCAAATGGATTTGTAAGTCCCTTGACTCCAGTGTGATACACATGAGCTGTCTTCCCACAACATGGGGAGGGTAAAACAACCAAAGTGTCACTCACACAGGGCTCAGCATCTGAGGAGTTCAGTATTAATTGCCTAATGGGTATTTTCTAGAAAAAAGAGACTTAGCACCATGACAGTCTCTGCTCAGTACAGGGTGAAAGAGCAAAGGGAAAAGAACCTAAAGCTGACAGGATTTTAAACCAAGGGAGTTTAAAGCCTTGAGGCAGGTGAGTTTTCATGAAGCCCCCACAGAGCTGATGCACAGTCCCTGCAGGTTGCTGGCCTGCAGCTGCACTTTGCACCACTCATGCCCAGCCCTGCCCTTGGATGTTCAGCCACTTCTGAATCCATGTCTGTGTGCTCCCCCAGCCCCTGCATCAACAGCTGCTCCCTGGGGATCAGGAAAGGCCACAGTGTCAGAAGTGTTGCTGAGCTCAGGCAGGCTATTCCCACTGCTCCTCTTGCCTGCCAAGCCATCCTCCAGCCCACAATGTTCTCAGCTTGGCCACCATCACTCCCCCTTGGGGAATCCATGCTGCCTGCTCCTGATGTCCTCCTTGTCCTCCACGTGCCTGGAAGTCTTCTCCAGGGTTATTTCCCCATTGCCTTTCTGGGTGCTGAGGTGAGGCTGTCCAGCCTGCCATTCTTCCTGCCTGTCCCTTCAGAAAACAGGAGTGGCATTGGGGTAACTCCAGTTCTGCTGCTTGGTGTGTTTTCCCTCGAGGTCTTCTGCAGTTAAGTCGATTTTTATTTGTAAGGAATTAAAGAAAAAGCAAGTGGTTTTCTGTAAAGTAAGGTTCTGCTTCATTAGAATGAAATCCAGCAAAGGGGAGAGAGTGGCAATATGAACTTGAAGAGCAGAACCACCATCATTCACCTAATCTTCACCGTGTTTGAGCTACAGCAACCTTTTACAATGACAAAGAATGGCCTGAACACTTGATTGTGAAAGAGAAAAGCCCTCCTAGTATTAATAAAAGAGCATTTCAGAGTCCCAGCTTGCACGTGTAAACTCCAGGTGTTAGACAGTGATTTTCCTTGCCCTGCCCATGATGATTTTGTTTTCCATGGTAGGACTGCAGCAGCTGAGAGCAGGGACTGGCTTTTGTGCAGCACACAGGCACCCCTGGCACAGCCAAGGTGTGTCACATGCAGAGTGCTGCAGCTGCAGCAGCTTTGCCTCACACCGTGTGAGATGGGGAGACCCTCTGCATGTGCTTCATTGTGGGAGTGTGGGAGGAGGCACCTGCAGCTTGGCAGGATGGAAAAGCTGCCCCTGACTCTGTACACAGTCACCCCTTCCAGATCAATGGTCTGTGCGTTTTCCAGACTCTGTAAAGCTCTGGGGACTCCTAGAAATAGGGTAATGCTTCCTAGTTATTAAAAATAAAACCTTTTTGAGAATGAGCCTTGGATTCTGCAATTCTGTAGAAACACAAGGAAAAAGTTTCAAAGGTGTCTGTATCATACAGACAACAGAGACCTGAAGTCCCCTTAGCGGGCACTCATTTTCCAGTTTCCATTTTTTGCAATTATGATGTTATAAGGGGAACAGTGTGAATTAGTAAAACTGGATTTTTCTCCCCACCTTTGATTGTTTGTGTGCTGTGGGAGAAGGGTTGTGATGTTTCTGAGGCTGCTCTCTGCATGTTGGGTAAGGCACAGTGAGGCTGCATCCCTACAAACGTCTGAGGAGCACACACCATGCTGTATGAGCAACAGGGCTTCTCTCCAGAGGGAGAATTTGTTCCTATTTGGTGAGGCAGGACAATGCAATCAGCTGATGTAAAGTTTCAATTGCATCGATAAGAAGATGGAAGATGAAGAAATATAAAAGGCAAAGGAGGAAAAATGAGATTTTGCTCATGATCTCCTTTTCATGCCCTTCAGAGCACACAGCCAGGTGCTTGAAGTCAGAGATACAGTGGCTGGCCAGTTTGGTGGCAGCTGTCATTGAGAAGAGAAGTATTAATCAAAGTTTGTATTACTTAGAGTAAAAGTGAGAGTAGGGGATTGATGAGGGAAGTGTATCAGTGGCAGGATTCATGAAGTCAGAATCTCCAGCACACTGATGCTGTGCTCTACCTTCCCTAAGGAAACCAAGCATTAGAAGTTGTTTTCTTGCTTTGTTCGTTATTTTTCAACACTTCCACTTCCCTCCTACACCAACTGCTGCAAGCTCCTCTCGCTTTCCCCGCCACAATTTGGGTTTGAATCCTTGTGTGATTCAGTGTGGTCACTGGGGAAACATTGCTTTAATGATTTGGTATTTAACTGCTCAGTGCTCCTTGCATCACAGAGGAGTGGCAGCGCTGACAAAGTACAGGCTGCCCATGGGGAGCACTAGATCACTGCAGAGATGAGTTGCTATGGTAATACATTACAGAGCAATGAGGGATTTGGGAAGATGCATCTGACAGTTTGAGGTAAAGGATCATCATTTCCTTGCAGCTTTGCAGAAAGTGTCATAATCGGAATTGCAGTTGGCTTATTTTTCTTTTCCTTTTGCTTTCGTGAGGTGACATTTCTGCATAGCCCCGAGCAAGCTACAAAAACAAAAAGGAAAAGGCTCAGTCCTCATGTGGGCAAGAGCTGAAATAAAACCAGAGGGAAGAGGTCACTTCTGAGGCAATTAATGAAGAGTATGGTCGAATGGCTGCACAGGTTCTCTCTATGTCCTTGCTTCTCTCTCTCACTTGAATACACAAATCTTCATTTTCTAGGCATGAGTGATGCATGAAAGGCAAATATGGAATGTCTGAAAAGTAGTCTCTAGTCATAAGACATACTGTAAGATAGAGTAAAATGGTAAGATGGAGTGAATATTCCTGAGAATAAGGGCCAAGAAGAAGAAAGGCATCAAAGGAAAATTTAACAATACAACCCCCTCACCCTCAACTTGTTTCCTCAATGTGCAAGGAATTAGAACAACAACAACAACAACAACAAAAAAGGACAGTAATGACACAACTTGAAAAATAACAGTAATATTTTAATTTGAAAACTGAACAGTAACACAAACAGGTGTATTTTCTCTTTTCAACTTTTTCTTCAGATATTTGTCTAAGTATTCACATCTATATTTTATCTGTGTATGGAGACAGAAGTAGAATATTTTATATAAATAGGTAAGGGACAGTAAAGTATTTCCCTCCAGGACCAAGACAATGGTTCTTGGGTCAGGTATTTATATACTTAATGTTTACATAAGAATACTTTTTGAACAATTACACTCCCTATCTCTGAGAGGCGTAAGAACTCTCCAGAATCAAATCACTCCTGAGATTTCCTCATTTTATACTTTTGGATAGAAATATGTCTGTGCTGCACACTGGAATACTTGGCACTTAATTTTTGCTTTCAACAATTTTGAATTCCACCAAACCTCCAGTAGTTTCTCAAGGGAAGGTGCAGGCACAAGAATTGCATTGGGCTGTAGGACAGGTTTTGTTTGTTGGGTTTATTTAGTTGGCTTGGTTTTTTTTTTTTTTTTTTTTTTTTTTTTTTTTTTTTTTTTTAATAAATGAGCCAGCATTGGTTTTTAGAATCCCTGATCACAATGCCTGAATTCTGCTGGCTTTTAAAAGGACTTGTCCTCCTGAGGGCCTTAAAGAGTTCTAGAAAACACAACTCATACATCAAACATAGAAAAGGTACTGAAGTAACCCATTTTGACCTCAGGTAAAATCCTTCTCTTAATTCAGGTATCAGATTAAGGGTTATGCTCATCCTTTTAGCTCCAGGCAGGATTAGAAGCTGGAGCTAAGAGCAGACATTTGCTGTTAGAGGAGCAACCAACCGAAGCTGTGTTGTGTAACAAATCATTTCCTCCTATTAGATTTGTCATAAATGCATGAGGGATGGTAATTCCTTGATCTAATATCAACCCTTTGGGAGCAATGTGTTTGAATGATGTCATTACATCATGTTTGAAGCTGTTAATGTGATTACCTGAAGCCACTGGAGAGACAAGGGGCTGGAGGAGACTGCAGAAGGGTTTGGCAGCACTTGTTCTCACAGCACTGCTGCCCTGAGAGCCTGTGTGCTACAGCTGGAATCCCTTCCTTTTCTAGGACTGCTTTTTATTCTTGCTGCTGACACTTGTGGCAAAGGCTGCTGCAGTTTAAAAATCTCAAGAGGGGAAGAATCCCAGTGTCAAAGCAAAGGTTTTTCAAAAAACACGGCACAGGGTGAGAGGGTTTGGCTGTGATCAGCCAGATCAGCTCTCATTCTCCTCCTCATGATGCTTTCACTGGAGAGCAGTCACCTCTGGAGGCTGGGGTTTGGGTTTTTAGCAATTTCTGCAGCTGCCATAGAGGATCATGCAGCTCAGTTTGGGCACAGAATAAAGGGGGATCCCAGCAGGCAGAAAAAGGCTCCATCAGAATCTCTTTGTGTTCAATGAGGCTCTTTTCCCTGCAAATGTTTGATTGCTGCTCATTCTGCTAAAAATGGTGACAAATAAAAGTAATTGTTATTTTCAGTTCCACAGAAGCCCTGTTTTCACCCCATACTTTTGTCACTCCTACACTTTTTTTGTCATTCCTACACTTAAATATGGATTGGCTGGTTCTTTCACAGAAGTGTTGGTTTGTATTTTAAAGAAAGAAGAGAAAAGGAAGAAGGCACGGGTTTTTATTTTCCTTTTTCGTGATGTTCTAAAGTGACTAAAATCTGGCTTTTACAATTTCCGTGTGATTCTGCTTAAAAATGCATGAGCTGTTCCAGGCACATCTGTAAAAAGCTCTGAGCAGTGCCTATAGTACAAATGATGTCATGCCCTTCCAGTACTCATCTGTTGAATATCATAGACTAATTAATTAAATTAGGTGTTCTGCAAAATAGAGCTGTTTTTCCTTACCAGAAAATTTTCAGTGAAAACATGTAGCACATTTACTGATGATGTGTGATCTTTATGACAATGGAATCTGTGCATGTTTTAGTTTGGGGGGACTAAATCTGACTGATGTTTTCCATACACACTGTTTATGATGTCCTTTGGTCACAGTGCTCTCAGGTCTCCATCCCAGAAGGAAATCTCTGTCCTCTGAAACTTTCATGGAGAGCATACATTACTCATATATTCCTCTGAAGACCCCTGAGGTGTCCAGCCCCTGGTAGAGGTTAGAATACACATTTGCTTCTTGGACCATAAACCCTGAAAACCAAATATTTGAGCCAGGGTTTCGTGTGTAGTCTGACAGGTACCTGAACGATTTCTTCTTCACCATTAGTTCATTGCCCACATTTGAAAACTGCTGAGCCACTTTCACTGATTCTTGGTGAGAAAGGCAGGAAGAATTATGCTCCTCTCACCCCTTCAGTTCTTGGCATGGATTGAGGCAGGGTTTACACCACTGCCTCAGTGCTCAGCTGCTTGAGACATAGCACAGAGAAAATGCTGCTCATTCTCTGATGCCTTTGCTCTGTCTCCTCTCTTGACCTGCTCTGCCTTTGTCAGAGCTCTGCAAGAGCCTGTTCAGAGGCAGGAATTGAGGTCTGGAACACTGGAGCTGCACGTGCAGCATGGATTTCTCTGACCTGCTGTGGCTGTTGCACTGATGAGGATCAAAGCCCCCTAACCTACTTTAATGAGCTGTAGGCTTCCTTTTTGCTGGCATGCAAACACTTTCTTTGCACTTAACCACCATTTCAGGTTGATCAAAATCACTCTGAATGTGCTAAAATTGACCTGAATCTGTAAATGGCTGCTTATGGTTAAAGAATTGGGAGAGATTTTTAAAGACAGATGTAATAGTAAGAGTTTGTGCTCAACAGGAATTCATCACCTTGTCTTTTATGACATTTGCATTAAATTTCCTGCTCATTTAGACGGCACATTTCAGTAAGATTTTGGTCTCCCTGTTGCCATTAGAGAAAGCAAATGAGGTTTCAGGTGTTACAAGTGTTAGGCTCTGACAGTGGCAAGTCTGGTTTAGATGTTGAATACATGGTTGTCATCAGGGACAGCTAAAAATACATCTCTTTGCTCTTTTTTTAATGTGTTGTTGTGAGTTTGGTTTTTCTTTTTTCTTTTTTTTTTTTTTTTCTTTTTTTTTTTTTTTTTTTGTTTTGTTTTGTTTTGTTTTTTGTTATGTCCTGGGCAACAAAATGCCTTAGCTTATCAATAATGTATCAAGTACCAACAAATGGGTCAAAAAAAATTCCCACCTTGCTGATAATTCCATCTTGACTCCCTGCATACAGCTCTGTAGCCTGAGATCTTAAGGCAACCTTTCATTAAGGACAATCTTCTTTATTTATGGCACAGTCTGATAAACAGGTTGAGAGAAATAGCATTGACCTATATATAATTATTTGATCTAGATATTGGAGGCTGAGTCAACTCTGGGGCATTTCTCTTCCCTTCCTTTCTTCAATTTACTGCTACTTATTCTTATCAAACCCAGTCAACTGCAAATTCAGGAGGAGACAGGAAGCAGACTATAGATCCATCTGAGCATTATGTGCTCCTGGCATTAAACCCTAATGATCTCAAAAATCCAACAACCATTAGCAGAAATGGTTCATTCCTCTTTTGTGTCTTAAATCCAGAATCTACCAGGTTTGTCCTGTTCATTCACACATGCCTTCTGTTGTAGGTTCCATTGTTTTTTTTTTTTTTGTTCCCAAGAGTTTTGCTATTTAAAGGTAACGTGGAAGTTCCTTGGTTTCCAGTGCCATCAGCTATAGGTGGAGCCCGTAAAAAACAGAGATACAGCTGTTACAGCTCCTCTGTAAGGTCTCTTTGTGATGTACTGTGGGAAAGGACCTCTGCAGGCACAGCAGAGGATATTTATTTACCTGATCTCTTTACATCAACTTCCATTCTCTGCATCCAGCTCTGCTGACCTTACACTTGCCCTGTGCTGTGGAGTCCTGCCCTTGTTTTGGCAGCTGCTCTGTGCTCTCTTTCTCGCTCCCCTCCGTGCTGTGACGGGCACAAGGATGTTCCAGCCTTGTCCAATGCTGTCCCCAACGTCCCAGGGTGTGTCCAAACTGGAGAGGCTAAACAGATCCTCCTTTAAGTGCCCAGCTGCTCCTCAGGCCTGTGTGCTAAATGCTGCCAGCTCTTGGAAACCTGAGTTTTAATGAACTTCAAGAGATGAAGGTGGTGAGAAGTCTATACTTTCCTTCTATCAGCTTTAAAGCAAATGAGTTCCATTTCTTAAGATCTTTGTTTCTAAGGATGTTCTTGGATAGTCTCAGTAGAAGCCCAGTGGTGCATTTTCACCTGTGCAGGACTCTTTACCCTTTTATTTTCTTTTTATAAATAAATAAATTTCTAGTCTGTGCTTTGTGGCTTGCTGTAGAATAGTCTTACAGGAGATGACCTGGAAAATAAGAGAAATGAAAAACAGATTGCAGCTTTTAAGAACTATTTACGGGTTCAAAATACGGGGGAAACCATGATTTGGGAACACTTTTCATTGCTTTTTCTTTTGGCAGCATAAGATTTAGCAGCATTAGCAAACCTGTGTATGAAGTCTGAATACTTCTGTTCCCTTCTGAGGATAGAGAACACTTTTTCTTCCCACCTTCCCTATGTCATATGGGGTTCCTATGCTGTTTCTTCTCCACATGGCACCCTCTTGATCAAACATTAAAGAAAAAACAACAACAAAAAAAGAGACATTTATAGGCACTCCATCTTTTTTAAGCCCTGTGAAAAGTGAAACAGGCAGGCTTTCAAGGTGCATTCAGTATTAATCAGGCTACAGGAAAATAGAACAATATGGGGCCTAAAAGATAGTGGGGAGGTGTGGGGGTTTAAATCATAATTGAATTCAGACTGCACTGATCAAGGAAGGAAGAGAAAAAGGTATGAACACACTAAAGCAGAGGTGGGGATAGAAGTTCCTTTGCTTTGTGCTTCTTTCCAGACTAGAATGGCAGGAGGCTTGTACTGACTGCAGTGAAAGAACCAGCTAATGACAATCACATTTTAGTTTTACAGGGAGAAATATTTTATAGAGAGCATGCTGCTCTGACCAAGGCTCTGCGAGCCTCAGACAACTCCCTAAGTATTCCTAAACAAGCTTTTTCAAGTTTCTCCTCACCTGGAGAACTCTGCAGAAAAGTTACTTGTGAGGATAAACACAGAGGTTACCAGAAATTCACAAATGCTGAGGGGACAGGGACAGCCCCAGAAAACTCAGGGGAAAAAAAATGCCTCTCTTGTCTAGGCTTCTGCTTTCAGAAAAACCTCTTTTTCCTAATGTAAGGAGTGGTTTAGCCATTGTTTTTATTCCAAGAGCTCCAATTTCTTTCACAGTTCCATGTGTGAGGCCCAGGAAAGCCTTGGGAGCTGTAGGCAGCTTACAGTGACAGCCTGTACCCCTGCTGTCAAGCACTATTTCTTATTGCATATGGAAATTCTCACCGAGAGGTATTAAGCTCAGTGAGATTTAATGTTTCACGTACATAAAACACTCTGAACAAGTCCACAATTATAAAAAAAAGGCAGATTGATTGATTTATTTTAAGAACACACATTCTAAGTCCTTGTTAACTCAAGGCAGAAGGACCAATGCACACAGAGAACTTGCCCTGAGCTGCAGACTCTGCCCCAGGCTGAGCCCAGGAGCCCTGTCAGGCTTCTGGGGCTCCTGGGAGTGTTTTATTGAGGCGTGATTTGATTTTTCAGTGCTGGCTTGTTAAAAAGCCATTGCTTTTCAGAGAAGTTTTGGTGTTGAAGAGCCTCTGTTGAGATCCCAGCAGGTTCCTTCAGCTTTACAGCTTGGTTTGTGATTTAGGCAATTTGGAAAATGAGAGCAGTCCTGACATTTTCACTCAGCAGCTGTGGAGTGCCAACCCTGATTCCTGAAAAGGCATCTAGGAAATATTTTTCAAGAGTCAGAAAACCATTTTGCAGACAACATTTAAATTCAGAACACGTAAAAGCTTCTTCTAGAAAGTCAGAGTTACTAAGATGAATTATAAATTTTAAAAGAATTAATGGCAGGCTTGCAGAGATGCACACAGCAAACATTTGTTAAGCTTTGTAAAGTGAAAGACTAAAATAAAAATACTTAAGACATCTTGTCAACTTGGGCTTCTGCATGTTTTTGTGTATGTTTTTTAGGACTCATGCCTCATTACAAGTCAAGGTTTCTCCTGTTTACTTTTGATTTAACAACATTGTATAACTAATTATAATTCACTGAAATCGCCCCAAACTACTTTTGATTTACTTATGTGATGGATGGTATTTGTTTTGTGTGTTTATTTTGCATCAGAGTGGTTAATGCGTTAGAAATAAATGTTGTTCTTTCTGGAGAACAGAGAGTTTTCTTTTGCCCTTGAGAACAGCTACACTCCCTTGGGGTTATGTGGTGAAACAGGAGAATCTGGAGGTGTCATTAGCACAGAGCAAGGAGAAAACACGAATTGCTGCCTCAGAGGTGACAGAAGGATCCTTTCTGGAGCTTGAGAAACAGCTGCTTAGAGTTTTCTGTGAGTTGGAAAGCCAAAGCATTGCTGAGCTAAATCAGACCTGAAAAAAGAGGTTTATGAGGGCACTGGTGAGGAGGTGACTTGGACCAAGTAAAAGCAGAATCTCCCTGAGAGCTTTGGCAAACTCGGGGTCTTCTCTAAGCCTATCCACGTCCTTACAAGAACCTTAACTAAGAGATAATCTTGAATTTCTGTAGAGAAAGGAAAAGATTTGCTCCCTGGCTGTTCAATAATGGCACAGAGAAATCTCATTGGTTTGGAAAAGTACCTCAGCAGCACCAGGAAAATGGGAAGTGTCTCCTGACCAGCCTTGGGTGGTTATCCTGGTGCACAGGATACCCTTGGGTGGTTATCCTGGTAATTGTCAGACACACTGAGAGCCAAGGAGGGGAATGATGGGCAAGCCTGACTTTGAGCTCCCTGTGCATGAAGCAGGTTTGAGGGCTGTGCATGAAGCAGGTTTGAGGGCTGTGCATGAAGCAGGTTTGATGGCTGTGCATGAAGCAGGTTTGATGGCTGTGCATGAAGCAGGTTTGAGGGCTGTGCTGCCTCCCCAAACACTTCTCAGCTCTGAGTGAGAGGGGTACATCGGGCCAGGTACAGCAGTCTGGGAGCACTTTCCATTTCCAGTCAATTAATCCTCTCACAGCATGAAATAAAAAGATCAGAACACGATGTTGAACCTCATTTTGTATTTTCAATTACTAGAGGATAATTATTTTCTTTTTAAGTCTTGGAAGATGACATGATCTGAATACTCGGCTACCTGGCACTTCTGCCCGCGTTCCTGGAAGCAGAGGGAGTTCAGCTGGGGCTGTGCACAAGATAATGAGGTTTATTTTGGAGCCTGGCAAGGCTGTGTATCTGCCATTGTCTGCAGAGAAGTGCAGCATCGTCGAGATTTTGGCGCTTCTTCACTGAAGACCAAAAGCTGGGTAGTTGTAAAATCAAAGTCCTTTAATAAGTAGATCAGTCTCAGGACTGTTACAGTTTGTGCCAGTGTGCAGGAAGCCTTCTAACACAGAGTGCCTCAGTCCCAAGCAGAAGCAGCAGTGACAGCACCTGTAATCTGTGTTTTGTGAGTGTTTTATCAGCAGCAGCCACAGCAGCAGTGTTTGTGATCCGTGTTTCATGTGTGTGTGTGTGTGTTAGCATCCTCAAAGCAGTGCATTTTGTTCTGTTTTTAGCCTACCAGGTGAAAACACGATGTTTCTACAGTTTTGCTGGACCTATCCTAAGCGAAGAACGATCTCTGTGACAGTATTCCTATTTTCTTACACAAATTCTACACACATAACTCTATTCTATCTAGGGAGGTTTAGCAAGGCTATGTTGTTTTCATTATGTCTAGAGCTTAACTAATTTTGCAAAAGGCAATGCTACTGAACCTTAAACTACGTTTTAGGTCTTTTTCTTACTAACTAATTCAGTCTCTTATTTGCTTAACGCACTTTAAAACTTCTCTACTTATTTAAAACTAAACTTGAATTTCTATCTCAAGTCAGTGTGGATTAATGTATTTTAGTTTCTCTGAAGGTTCTAATTCAGTTCTCACATTTCTGGAGATCCTTGGGCATCACCAGGAAACTGGAAGCTTTACTTTAAAAATGGAAGGAAGAAGGAATGAAAAGCAGTTGAAAATTTGCAGAAGCTTTTTCCTTCATGCAAACAGTGATGGAGCAGTCAGATAATTAAGATGCATGTGCCACATGACATGAAGAAGCCTTTTCTGAACTGTTGAGATTAAATCAGTTACATATTTTATTCTTGTTGAAATGGAAGGTTTGTGTAAAGTTCTTGGGTGTTTCCCTGTTCCATGTTGAAGGCAGTCAATGTACCTGAACGTGTTTGTGGTGGGTTTGGCAGTGGGAGGGTAAAATGTGTGGATGTGGCACTTGGGGACATGGTTCAGTAGTGGACCTGGCGGTGATGTGTCCATGGTTGGACTTGATGCTCTTAGAGGGATTTTCCAACCTGAAGGATTCTATGATTCTATCCTTAAAGACCTTCTCCTACCTAAATGATGTGATTTAGTGATCCTAGCCTGGTGTGGTAACAAAAACAGACTTGTCACACACGGGTGACATTCTGGATAATGCTGTGAGTGTGATTCAGATGAGACAATGACAAATGAAGCTGCTGCTTTTGCTCTAAAATCTGAATTCTATTATGCAGATGTGTATAAAGCTGGCACAGGTTAGCTGGCTGCTAAGGTAGGAAGAAATGTAAGTGTTTTCACTCAATTTCATTTCATGAAGAAGTTGTGAAGAACTATTTTTGTGCTCACTTCACTACACTCAAACTGCAGGATTCGCAGCTCAGTTTTATCATCATAGAGGCAGGTATAAGCTCTGTGAATAATACTCTTAAGCAAATAAGACAGGTTTGGATTTAAGTACACTTATATGGCTTTCATTAAATGTGTTCAACATACAGAATTTGACATATTCCTTGTTCAAAAACATCTCCCCTAAAACCTATTTAAAGCAGGTGCCATGAGATGACCATGTGGCTCTTTGGGAAGGTGGGAAGACTGAGGTTTAGTAGCTTTCTGTTTTGTGGTTGTGAAAGAGCAACATTGTGGTTTACCCACTATTTCATGTTAACAACCACAGCTAGATTTACAAACCAGAAATGTTTTTTCTATATCATATTGCACATGGTTTTCGAGCTTTTTGATGTTGGCTGGAAATGTAACTTGGAAGTTTTGACTAGAAATTTTAGCCTAAGAATTTCCTGAATGACCTTAAAGAGGTTTTTGTTGTTGTTGTTGTTTTTGTTGTTGTTACCCAACTCCTTGGGTGTGCGATTTGAGATGCAATAGAAGTTTGATTTTCAGAGAGGAGAGTTTAGCGTCTTCTGAGAACAAAATCCCTTAAAATGTCTTGAGCTGAGCACATAAAAATGAGGGAGGTCCTGCTTAACAGAGCTGTCTCTCACCATCCACTTCCCCCAGTGTCTGGAATTCCAGGTCATTGTCCCTCTGAAGACACCAGGCACTGTGCCTGCCCTGGCCTGGAAACACCAGCACTTTTCTCTGTCAGACTTTGAGAGCAATGAGAGAGAATATTGAGGAGCAGATTATCCTCTACACAGATCCAGGGATTAAGAGAGGGATGAGATTCTGCACAAAGCCTTCACCTGGTGCCAAAAAAGCTCCAGCAGCAAATTGCCCCCTCACTCCCCCTCTCTTTTGACCAGCATCTTGCTCAGCTCTGAGCAGCTCCCAACCCTTTCATGCACAGAGCCAGAGCAGCAGAAACACGCATGATGAAGAGGTGACACATTCACAGGCTTTAAAGAAAAGGAAAACCTGGAGAGATCTCCCTGTATACCCTCCTAGCTGTGTGTGCAGGTTATAGCTGCTGTGTGTATGAAGGAGAGAGAACAAGGCATTGAACTAATTAATTTTCCCCTCTCATCTGTTCTTTGTTCATGCTGAAGTGATTTGTGCAGTGGAATTTGGCTGAGGAAGAACATTGGCACATTCCTGCTAATGATGTCACTTAATAAATGCTGCCGCTGTGGGGATGATCAGAGGACTAGAAACCACCTAAGCTGCACTAGATGTTTTAGGTGGATCTGTGCTAATTTAAGTCTGGTTTTGGAAGAAATAGTTCACTAACTTGCCAAGTGTGGACAGTACACTGCAGCGATATCTTTTCCCATGAATTCATGAAAAGAAGATTATTGTCAAAATCTGTTTCTAGCAATTTGCTCTGTAGAGAATTGCCACAGTATCCATTAACTTATTTTAAATCTTTATCAAATGATCCATTTTAAAACTCTTCTATAGTTCATAGCACTTATATTTTTCTTTATCCCATTAAAGTGCTTTAAGCTCCTATAGAAGTCTAATGCACATAATTGTTCTAATTCTGCTGAAGTACACTCAAATCTCTTTCGCCCTGTTAAAGTAGTTAAAATGTCCTTGTTCAAGAGGAGTATCAGCTATTCAGAGTAGGCTTGAAATAATACATGGAACTTTTTATCTCTGTGAAGGGCTTTCAGATTTGATTTCTTCCTTCTTGAGAGTGCTCACTCTGCATAGGAGAGCACAGAAAGCTCTGAAGGTTAAACAACAGTAGGGTGTGCATATGGATGCACAAAATCCCCAAGCTGCCTTCCACAAGTCCAGCTCCTGCCTGTGTGTCCAGCTGCAGGGGAAAAACAAGGTCCTAAAAGGTCCCACTGACTTTGCGTTTTTCACTTATTTTAGTAAACGTTTTCTTTCATCGTTGCTCTGCTTTCTTCTGTACTGGTGTCACTCCCAGACACTTGCTGTTTGCCCAGGAGGTTTCTCCTTTTTCAGACAATAAGTTGTCTGAAGTTTTTTTTTTTAATTATTTTATTCTTTTGATTTTCTTTCCACTCCCCAGTGGTGTGTTAGGATGTCTCCAGTTTATAGGTAACTCAGCTGTACTTCAGAGTCCAGCTGCACTTTAGGAGGGTTTTCCAAGCTGGCAGGCATTTCCTTTTGTTCTGTAATTATTGCTTTTTTTTTACCCCTCTTCTACCCAGGCCACCCTTCTGACTGCTCCCACCACTTAGCTGCTGTAAGTTATTATTATTTTCTTTCTAGAATATTAAATGCATCCTGCATCCAATGCAGAGAGTGAAGTCTGAGGCTCATATATCCAACCTTTTTAAGGGAATAAAATCAATGGCACTGTCTGTGCCCAGCGTGGGACTGGGGGTGTGGAGGTGGACCCTGTTTCCAGCCAGGCTCTGCAGGGCTGTGTGTGGCTGTCACTCCACAGGCACAGTAAGTTGTGCATTTAAGATGTACTGCTGCTTTCCAGCTTTGCTTCTGGTGCGTGGTCTTTAAAAGCCAAGGTCTCTAGAGAAATTCCTGTTTATGGAGTTATTTAAATTGAGGTTTAGAAGTGCATTGGGGTTTGTTTTTCTTCTGAGGTTAGAATTTGGATATGCTCAGGGGCCACGAGGTTCTGCCATTCAATGTTAGGAAACATTGCTGAGTATCTGATCAGTGACACCTTGCCTGTGAGCAGGGAAGGCTTCCTGCCTTCTGCTGAGCTGCCTTTGGAAGGAATCACAGCTCCTGGCCTTGCTCGAGCTGTGACAGGTCCAATTCAAGGCTTGCCATGTTCCTGTGTGTAACGATTCACACCAGCTGTGATGGGTGGCACTCCTGGCTTTGTGCTGGGAGCTCTGTGCCCTGCAGGGCTGCAGAGAAAAGCCACTTGTCAGAAGTCGTGCCTAAACCGGCAGTCCAAGACTCCAACTGAAATGATTTACACCTTTTATGATGGAAGTAGATATGTCTTACTTTCCCCATTTTACATTTAAGGAAAAAAATCCAAGCTTTTGGAGTTTTGATTTTCATGCCATCTTGTTGGATTAATTGCTGGTGTGTTTAATGAACAAATCTTGTAATAACTATCACAAATATCACTGTGGGTAAGGTCTGTTAGTGCTGCTGGATCTACTCCAGGATTAAACTATGAGCACCCCACTCTGTGTCTCAGTGATTTGTTGCTTGGTTGGCATGTGACTGCTGGCTGTTGCTTTTAAAGCAGCCTAACTCGTTACATTAATGAATGTGTTGCCCACTACACAGTCCTTGTATCCTAAAATAAATGTTTTGAATGTAATAGGAGATATAAAAGGAGTAAGAGAATTAGTTACCTGCAGGTCTAGGTACATGGCAGGACTAGAAAGACCAACTTAAACTCCTTGTCTATATTCCCCAGTACCAAGCCACTACATGCTAAAGGTAATTCTCCATAACCATATAACCTTTCCCCAAATGCCTCTAATTGTGTTGAACTTATTTCACTGAGCAGCTTTTCTTACTCTCTGAACAACTTTAAAAATAAGGGATTTTAATCAACCCTGTTATTATTTTCCATTATCATCTTTAGCCTGCCTCTTTTGGTGTTGTTGGTTCTGACCAGTGTGACTAATTTCTTATTTACCCATTTCTGTGCTATGAAGCTTTTACATAATCAGTTATTATAATCTGTACAGAACTTTTACTGAAGTGTATTTCAGAGGCTTTTTGGTGGGAGATAAGTTTAGATTATGAAAACAATCTTTATACTAATTTAGACATCAACTAATCTTTTATTTATTCAAGTAAGGTAGTAAGATTGAATTATGTTTCTCTAAATTTCCTGTGCTTTCTTGGGAACGTATAAATTGTTCAGAGCTTTTTTGTGCTCATTGCTTTGCTCTGACAAAATGTATTACGGTGAATTTACTGCTTTGTACCGTGCTGTGTTCCTTAGTACTCTACCATGCAAGGTTTATTTTGATTGAAAAGGAAATTATTTCTCTGTGTGTAGCAACATTATCCTGCAGGCCAAGTAACACTGGAACATGGTGAGAGATGGGGCTCTGCTTGGAGCAAGTGTAGAATTCAGTTTACCTCTGGTACGTAGAATTTGCCAAAGAGAAGATGGGCCTTAAAGAGCGTGGAGCAGGGTGTTAATTGCCCTAATGTTGATCACCTGGGCCTAATTATCCAATTATAAAAAAAACCAACCCAACAACAAAAAACTTAATTAGTCACCTACCCACGCACCCCCTGAAAGGCCCTGTTTGGGTACAGGGGCAGGGGAGGCAGTGCCAAAAGCCTTCCTGCAGCTGAGGTCAATGAGAGTCTCTGCTCTCCCCTGGTCCACAAATGCTGTCATTGAATTGTAGAAAGCAGCTGGGATGATCAGGGGCAGAATCAAGCAGGATGGAAGAGCCCTGTGAGGTCATCCAGTCCAACTGTGACCTGTCCTCACCTGGCAACCAGCCCTGAGTGCAAGGGCCAGACCTTCCTTAAACACCTTCCAAAGGTGACTCCACCACCTGGGCAGCCCATTGCAACCACTGCTCACCCTCTCTGCCTTCCTCATGTCCCACCCAAACCTCTCCTGGTGCAGCTGAGGGCTTTGTCCTGCACTTGGCCTTGGCCAGAGCCCAGCAGGTGAGGAGCAGCCCTGTGTCCAGGTGTCCCTGCAGGCCAGCACAGCCCTGTCACTGCTGCCTGGGGGACTGTGTCACTGCTGCCTGGAGCTGAGGAGCTGTCCCCGTGGTGGCTGCTCTGCCCCTGCAGGTGCTGCCAGGGCACAAGCCCTGACACAGGTGGCCCAGGTTGGGGTGGCTGTGCTGGCCAGGCTCCCCTCGAGGGAAGGAGCCCTGTCAGCTGCAGGGGTTGGGCACCCACAGGTGCTTCCAAGCAGACAGGATTGGCTCCAGGTGCTCTGGGTGGGCAGCACTGAGCCTATTTCAGCATCTCAGCCTCCAGCAGAGCTGTGGATGTCACCAGGTTGTGGAGGTGCTGGCTGCTGGCTTCAAGAAACAAGGTATTTGTACATGGAAACTTATTTATTTATAGAAAATCTCTCTGTGTTAGTGTTCCTACAGGGTTCTGCTTTGGTTGTTTTCTTGGCCAGGTCTGTTCTTAGTGTTCCTTTTCTTTAACTTCAGAAAAATTATATAGTGGGTGAATTTGTTGTTATTAATGTCCACGTTTGAACAATGTTGTGAAACCAGAATGGCATGTGCTGACTCAGTTTGGTAACTGGGAAATGAGGTCCTGCACAATGTGTGGCTACTGGGAGCCCCAGTCCCATTTGCAGGTGTCACACCTGTGTGGTGGCTGCAGGACCTGAGGCCTGTGGTGTCCCAGCAGCAGGATCCTTGGAGAAAATAGGGATTTGGCTTTCTTAAGGAAAGGTAGGGAATACATTAGCTTTGTATGTTGGGGGGAAAAGAACGTGGCAAAGTGGAAAGCAAAGATTCTTTGTGTCCTGAGACTGGACTGTGCTCAGGAAACACTTGGCTCTTGCCACTAAATGCCTGTCGGGCCTTGGGCTAAGCATTTAATTTTGCTTGAATTCTTTTTGTCAAGTTGTGAGCACAGAATTTTTGTAGTTCTCTACTTGTCATTCCTCTTTCAGTTAGGAGCTGCCCAGGGCCTGTTTCTCTGGTTTTGACCATCTGACACTGCAGGTGCAGAGGGTCTCTGCCTTTAGGGCCTCCTGGAGTGTCTATAGGGGCATCCAGCAGGTTCCAGCAGTGACAGGGCTGTCCCAAGGTTATGTGAGCTCACAGTGGGATTTCCCCAAGATGATGTGGGTGCTAATTGATTTCTTAGGCTGGGGCTTCTTGAGGGCTTTGTCTCTTCCAGCAGTGCTGGTAAGTCAGCCTTTAAGGCTTTTTACCCTAATATTAGATGTTGGTAGAACTGCAGATGAAAGAACTTGCACTTTATATCGGCTGATGTGTTAAAAATGTTCACCTGGTTAGCCAAATCGGCATTGAATTAACTTGTTCTATAATGTTCAGTGTGTTGCTTCACTTAAAATTTGGAAGGGTTAGCTGAAGGGCTGGCTGTAAATAATGCAGTGCAGTGCCCAGGGATCAGATCCTGGGCTCCGTAGAGCTTTTAAAGTTCAGCTGTGCTCAGTCAGCTGGAGTTCACAATACTGAGTGGATCTGCATTCTTCCAGCTATACTTGAATCTTGTAAGGTGGGAGCACATTTAAAAGTCTGAAAATGCCCAGTAAGGCAGTGGAGATTTTGTCACTCTGTGTATTTGCAGTATATTGAGGTGTATTTGGTTGCCTTTGCTTCTCCCACAGGTATTTATGTTTGTTATTTAAATATTTTTTAAGCCACTGTTTTTTCTCCAGCTGTGAAACGTTGAGCAATTGCTTACCAGTTATTGCTGGAAGCAGAGCTAATGGAAAGAAAGGGTGAGGGATCATGTGCTGGATTTTCTTTGACTTCTTTCAGAAGTCTGAGGGCCACAAGTGTCTTTCTCTGAAGAGCTCAAAGTTTCTGCCTTAATGCATGAAGGAAACTCTCTTGGGAATTGATTATCCCGAGTATCACAAAGGTCTGGGAAACTGCAGTGTTAATGAGCATGGAAACTAGGCAGACTTCCTGAGAAATGTTAGAAGCAGGAGATACCTTTGACAAGTTCACAAATAGGCCATTCTTAATGCGCAAAACAGAATTATCACGCAAAATCTTCTCAAACAGAGGAAATTCCTGTGATGTATAGGATTTTGAACCCTATAGGATTTTGCATGAAAGATTACATTGTCCAAATTACATCATCTTCTGAATTTGAGAAAGTTTTTAAGGTGTGTATGAGATCTCTGATAAATTGCTACATTTATTTAATCTTGAGGCTTGGGCAACCTGCAGTGTCTCAGGCAAGAAGAAGCTGTAAGTCTTGGCAAAGCTTGGAGGAACCTTTGTATTTCATGACTTTGGAAATATGAGAAGGAGTGAATCTAAATTTATTCTTTTAGGTCACAAAAGGAGCACTCAGTGTAAGAGGAGTGGCGCCCCTCATTAATTGCATCATCATTTGATAACAGGATGTAATTAGCAGATTTGAATAAGGGCAGTGATAGTGGCAGCTGTTATTGACAGAGGACAGTGTGTGCCCTGGTGCTCTAATCTGTCTGGAAATGACTGTGGAACTCACTCCTATCCCTGCCTCTGCACTGGCACTTTGTGCTGTGAAACAGACCCCTGTTTGCTCCACCTGGCAGAATTAATTTTATGCCTACTTGATGGACTGACCTGAGGCAGTGTGCTATTCATTAATCTATTATTGAATTTAAAATGTCTGGCTTAGCATTAACCAAAAAATTGCACCTCAGTGCACCTCTGTCAAACAAGATTGAAGTGAAAAAATGAAACCCTGCTGTTGACTTTCCATTACTTTTGCTGCATATACCTGGAAAACAGTTCCAGATGGAGCCCTCTGAGGTCCGTCTTGGGACTGTGGGGTTTAATGTCTTTGTCAGTGACCCAGAGGAGGTGCTGGAATGCATCCTCATAGATATTGTGTCATTGCAGGGCACCAAATTGGGGTGCAGGCAGTGAACTCAAGGTCTGTCTTGTGGAGGGACTGAGAAAGGAACAGGGGGAAGAAGTATCTCAGAGATTTACAGGGCATGTGCAAATTGCTGCTGCTGAAATGGTGCTGGGGGGGTTCTGGTGGGCTCAGCTGGTGGGGATGGGGCTGAGCTGTGTCCTGGTGGCTCTGGCAGCGATGGGGCTGAGCTGTACTCCATCAGCTGCAGCACAGCCAGTGCCTGCAGGGAATCCAGGGCTCACCTGCTGCTCCTTGCAGCCAAGCTGGAACACTGAGTGTGTGCTTGGTGCAGGGTGGGAGAAGTGTGAATAGACTGGAGTGAGCCCACAAAAAGGAGCCACCAACACATGAACCACGAGGAGAAGCTGGGAGAGAATTTGGTTTGTTTTTTTTGCTAGCTGTTACATGAGGAGATAAAGCTGGGCCCTGTTCTGAGGTGTACAGGGGGAGGATGAGCCCTCTGGGCAGAAGGGAAAAAAAAATCATTGGAAGAAATTTCCCAGAGAGGGTTTGGAATGCCTTGCTTGTGGATTTCAAAGATCCATTTTTTTTTTCCTGACCCAGCTTTTGGAGTTGCCCTCTGACCCGAATGATTTTGTCATTGGAAATCCTTGGAAATAGTCATGAGTTCCTGCTGGGTTAATTTTTGTCTGATAAGTGACTGAAGCAATGTAGTTTAGGATCATCTCATCTCCCTGCTCATGTTTTGACTGCTGGATGCTGCCAAGTCCTGAAGGTTTGAACAGGTTTTGGAAGTTGGACACTTCTTAGCTGCAGTTCTTTTTAATCAAAGTTTCTAAGCAAAACCATAAACTTGCCTGCAGACTCCTTCTTGATATAAGCTTCTTAACTGTAATCCAGATTTTTAACATAACTATAGTCAAATATATCTCTTGAAGGATGCTTTTTTTTTTTTTTTTTTTTTTTTTTTTTTTTTTTTTTTTTTTTTTTTGCTTACAACCAGTGCTTGTGTGCAGTTGGTGCCTCCCAGGTGGGATATTAATCCCAACTGACCATATTTATTAAATTCACTGATTTCATAGGCATTGCTTGCAACAGCAGAATGAGGGCTTGGTGATAATTGTAGAATATTTATTGTTAATTTTCTCTCTTTGCCTCTCAAGTTGTGTGTGTTTGTAGGACAGTTCAATTTTATTCTTTCTAAGAGGCAGAGTTAAAACAGCCAAGGCCTCACTACACTTAATCTACAGCTCATTCCCACTTGGTATTTCCACCCCTGAGTTTAATGTCAAATATTCTTGTCAGTACACTAAATTTCCTTTAAACACTCAAATAACACTTTTTCGCTAAAATGTCTTTTAGAACCATTAGGGGTTTGATGGGTGAATAGTGAAATGGGCATTTAATTGGAGGATTCTTTATTATTTTAATAAAGAGAAGGAGTTTTTAATACTAATGCTCCATCAGTAAAATCAGCATAAGGTGTGTGAAAATTAAATTGGAACAAACACGGCACAAGTTGTTAAAGGTGTGTTAAAGGATGGTCTGAACTGTCAGCAGAGCCTAATGGAAAATAAAAGCAGCAGCTTTCTAGACACACAAGACAATGTATAAACTTCTAAAATCACACAGGAAGAGAGGAATGGATTGGCTGTTGGAACCTTTGAGCAGAGCAGTTGGCGATATGGCTGTGATGCTTAATTGATGTGTTTATTTAGTGAAATCCTTCATTCAGGAATGCAAAGCAAGAGACAACCTAAACCCAGATTTTTAGGTATATTTCTAAATGCAATTTATGTTAATTGTGCTTAATAGCTTGCCAGACTGAGATTCCAATTCTCTGCATTTTACAGTCAAATATCAGGATTAATTCAGTGTACTACGTTCCATGATTTGATACTTTAGAGCCCTAATCCTGTTTGACTTTCAAAATATTTTTCAGTAGTTTGTCTGCATCCAGGGGACTTTTGAACTTGTGTAGAGTGGGAAGAAAACAAAGCTCTGCTGTGTAACTTCATTAAATTTGAAGTGGGGGAAAACACGTGGCGACAGTCACAGAGTTTTGTACTTCTAAATTTTGAATTCAGTGAACTTAGGAACTCGTGTCAAACATGCAGCAAGCACACGGTACTTGATATTTTGTGTAGTGATGTGAAAGTCGTGTTTTAAAGGATCTTTGCTCTGTTTCCTTCCTCAGAGCTGCAGACTGACTGCTCTGTGCTGATAATGGGGAAAAGACTGAATTGACAGGCTGCTCTATCTTTTCATCTTCAGAGTGGTTGCATCATGAGCAGTGCTCTGCAAACAGCTGTGACCCTTCCCTGTCCCTCACTGATGGAGGCAGTCTGTAAACACAGGTTTTTAGACATATTCTGCAGTGAATAATGAGAACTGCATTTTTCTTCCTCAGAGCCAGTGGGGTTTGCGTGGGGCAAGGTGCTGTTACACCTCTGTATATCACTGATATTTGTTACTGCAGCACTGAGAGAAAACCAACTTGATTATTTGTGTTTTTCCAGTTCAAGGTGAAAGGCCTCATAACTGGGGAAGTTGTTGGGTACTCCACCTGTGAGTCAGTTTACAGTGCTTATGACAAAAGAAAGAGAGCAGTAATTACAAACCTCAAAATTAGGGGGGCACAAAGAGCTTTCTGCTGGCACAGGTGGGTTTCTGATGCTTCACACATTCCCAGAGGGTTATTTTGATACCTAGTCAAAGACCAGTTGAGTTTTAAATGCAGGTTGCTTCAATAATAAGCACAGGTCATGTGCTTTGAGGGAAACCCAAATCCCTGAGATCCATTAAAAACAAAACTGGAAATAGAACAGATCCAGGTCCCAAGTATCATTAATAACATACATTGGCAGGGTTCAGCTTGTATAGTCAGAGCATAACTTGACAGGAAGGGGTGCCCATGCCTGTTTCAGTAATCATTAAATATTATTTTCCTTCTTTTCAGGTAGGTTTTACTGATAGTACAGCTTTTTTTGACCAGCACTCCAAGTTTCAAGACATTTTTGTTTGCTCTTGAATTAAGACCTGCTCAACAATTTGTTCTGGTGAATCAGACAGAGGTCTAGAGTATTTTCCTTTGGGATAAGTCTTGTTGTTTTAAGTAAATGAGCTTTTGTGTGTGTCAGGAAGATTGCACAGTGATTTCTCTGTAGAAACTGATTAAAAGGGTAGTAATTACTACAATCGCAGATTCATATTATTTTTAATTCTCAGGATGATTTACTGAGTAGGGCACTGAGCTGACTGGATTCTCTCTACTCTTCTGTTGCTTCTGTGTCCTTGAGCAAGTCCCCTCCTCACTTGGTTTGTCATGTCTGTTGGATTATGAGCCCATCAGACCATGGGCTGTGTCTTGCCATGTGTCTGAACAGTGGCTGGAACAAAGGGTTTCATCATGTTCTCAGTCAGGCTTTCTGAGCACAACAAGCATCCTCAGAGCACGTTTGTGCTTTTTCAACCAATGCACTGAAGCTGCTGAGCTGAGACAGAAAGATGCTGAGTCGAGGTAGGGAAAACAGGAGGTAAATGGCTGGTTGGAAGCACTTCAGCAGATGTGGTACATCCTGAAACTCTGAAAATATCCAAGGGCTGGCTTTGCTCAAGGAAACCAGGTGATTGGCACTTCGTTAATATTTAGTCTTGTATCTGGATTGTAAACCCTTGGTGTATAGGCCTGCTCAGTCAGCTGTGGAGATACCTGAAAATCTTTATTCCATTTCTCTTTGAATAACATGGAATCACAGGCTGGTTTGGGTTGGAAGGGACCTTACAGATCAGGGACCAGTGGCACCCCTGCCACGGGCAGGGACACCTTCCTCTATCCCAGATTGTTCTATGCCCCATCCAGCCTGGCCTTGGACACTTCCAGCTGTATTCCTGCTGTATATTAAAACTAGAGTTGTGTGCCTGCACCTCTGTGCTTGTCTGTTAGATTTGGAGAGTTATAGATGGGAATATATGAGGCAGCTTGAGGACAGCAGATGAAATACAGCTATAATTTTCTGTGATCAATTGGAACAATGTAGGTCAAGTAGAAACTGCATTTTTGAGCTTTCTCATCTTGTCTCCTGCCTTTGTCTAATACAGTATTGCTTGAAAGGAAATATCAAAACAGCACAAATCTAAACCTCTTAAAAGGATTCATTTAGTTTGTAGAGAAATGAAGCTTTTTCTCAGCTTCTCCTGGCAGTCTGAGTTTATATTGTTATCACTTGTTCTTACATTTCCATTGTTTCATCTCTCCCTGCGTTTGCTAATCTGGAACCCAGTAAAACTGCAATAATTGTTGCATTTCAAATGAGAATTCAGTTACTATCCAGAACTGTGGTTTTCTCCATGGTTACCTGGCATGTCTGGCTTGGAACTTTATTGTGTTGTTTCATTGCCTACATCATAACCATTAACGACATCAATGGCATGAAATTGTCAGGACATGCTGTAAATAAAGCAGCAGCAGCTGAGGGTTGCAGCTCAATTCAGTCCTCATTGATGGCACTGTCAGTCCTCATTAACTCCAGCACCTTCCTGAAGGCTGGCATATGGAAATCTGTGTATGTTGTTAATTTTGCATCCAGCAGTACCCTCAGATGGAAGAGTGTGAGGGAGGTGTCACAGGCACACTGGCTGCAGTCATCCCTGCCAGGACAGCCTGGAGGGGAGATGTTACTACATGACAGCTCTGGTTTACTCAGCCTGCATTTATTTAAACTGCTAGGCAGGTTGCAGGAGGAGGGAGATTCAGTTTCCTTCAGATCTTCCCTGGTTATGCAGTTAACAAAGAAAATGCGTGTGCAGAAAGCTGGCACACATAAAATTAAAATTGATTCTTCCCATAGTGTAGAAGGACTGACAGCACAAATATTACTTAGCATTTTAATTGTGAAATGAACAGGATCTAAGACCCTCAGTTTCCTTGCTTTCAGCTTTTGATAGACCCCATTTCTCTCAAAAACAACAGCCTGATAGGCCATGAATACATTTCACTTTTCTTCTTTGTGGGATGTAAGAGCTGTGTCTTCTGCCTCGGCTAGTGTTCACCTACACTTAATTTTATCATTGCTCATAGCCATCTCTAAGTCAAATATTGCATCTTTAAATGCAGGTGTGTGGTGCTTCAAGCATCTGGGGTCTGATACAGGCTGGTGCCCTGAAAGTGCTGCTGCAAAGGAAAGACTTGACAAGGAGAGGAAAATGTAGTTGCATGTAATATTTGATATCTCTTGCTTTGAGTTATATGAAGTAGCAAACTGTTGAAGAGATTTATTGGATGGCAAACTGAAGCTGGTCTGTTTAAACATCCCATGGTCTACTACAAAAGAGCTGCAGGAAGTTGCTCTTTTTGAAGTACTGCAGGTTTATAAGTAGAAAAATGTGTGTTTTCTTTTTATCCCTGGCAGCCTGGGAAGGAAGCCAGTCTTGTGCTTTCAGCTGGGACACCCTTGTCTGGTTCCTCAGGTACCTGTGCAAAAGTCAGGCTGAACTCTCCCAAAAGGCTGTGAAAGCTGGATTATCATTTCTGGTCATGTTATGTTGATTGTGGCCCCTACAGGGAACTAAAAGGAGTTATTTTAAAACAGATGGTCCAGGAGAAATTAGGTGAAACAAGACAAGACAGTATTGCGTCTGAGAACCATTTATTGGTAACAAAAAAAAAGAGTGGCCCTAGTAAAGAGGACTAGAAAAGGAGGAGGGAAAATGAAAAAGGATGGGGGGCAGAGAGAAGGGGAGACAGAGAGAAAAGCAGGTGTTCCCAGCAGAGGGTCAGGGAGTGCCATCTGATCAGGGACCATCTCTGGAGGGCGGTGTCCTGCTGGCTGCTGTCCCAGTGAGGTGGGAAATGGTTGCCTGGCCAAGTCTCCCCAGAGAGAAGGCAAGTGGCCACTGATGTTCCTTTGACGGCCTTTTATTTTTCTGGGTGTCTGGGGTGCTCCCAGTCTGTTGGTATGTTCAGCCCATCCCCTTAGAGTGATGCTGCATCTCTCAAAAAAAGACTAAAGAAAATTCCTTTCCCCAAGGCAATGTCAAGTCAAGCCTAATGAAAGAGACAAAATAAAAAGTTAAAAGTTATTTCCAGTGCTACTGCTATTGGTTTACTAGAATTCCCAGCTGGCCCTTGGGTAGGTGCTTTGTTCTGTACAGGAGAATCTCAGTTAACTTCCATTTCCTCTTCAGAGCTGACAGAATTACTCGTGTTGTGTTTAGTGGGGCAATTCTTTTAATGCTGTGAGTTCTTAAAATGGTGCAAGCTCCTAATTATTAAAACTTTGCTTGGAGGATGCAGAGCTGTGCCTGAGCCTGTGCATTTATTCCATCACAATCTGAATCTGTATCTTTATCTTGAAATAAAAAGACATTTCTGAAGCATTGCACAAAAGTTTGAGGGTTTTTAATTCTGAATCCTGAAGTATTTGGCTCATGAGAGTATAAATGAACCAAACTATTCAGCAGCTTAGGGCAATGTATTTTTTTATTGATCCCAATTCTATGCTATTATTGTTGCTTAATGAGGAACTAATGTAATTTCTAATGAAACCACATGGTTGTTAAGTAGAAGAGCTAATGTTCAGTTTCCCTTGTGACAAAATATACTCTCTTCAATTAAAATCCAGGAAGTAAAATTAATACCAATGTAAAAATTTGCAAGAATTAATGTCAAGACTGAAGCATTTTATTATGTATATAAATTACTTGGATAATGAGATTGAAAGCAAGTTATTGGAGTATCAGGACAATCCACGAGCTCAGTGAAGACTACTTAAATGGTGAAATCCGTAGAGGCAGCAGAAAGGATGGGATCTCCCTCATCCTTCTACCTGGTATTTTCTTTTCCATTTAGTTCCTGCTAAGAACAGGGTTGTACCCACCAAATATTGAGTGGACCAGCCACAGAAAGGAAAATTTACACAGAGATAAACAGCCCAGTTAAAAAATTTAACTTGAATGTTCTGTGTTCTAAACTGAAAATTATCAGAACAAAACCATCCATTTCTGACTCCATTACAGAATTTCAGCTGGGAGGAAAGGGTCTGACACTGCTTGGGTGGGTCCCGTTTATCTCATAGTTAGAAAACAAGCCTAAAATGTGAGGCCTGCAGTTGAAATGAAAGAGTCATTTGGGTTTGAAAGAACCTCTGATGGGCCCCTGCCCATCAGTGTCTGTTTCCCAGTAATTGGGGTCTTCCTTTGTTAACCACGAATATTCAGAGATGATGGAGAGCAACCCAAGAATGATTTTGGCCCATTCCCCCAGCACTGATTCATTCTCTGGTACCACAGGTTTGTCTGAACAATGGACTGCATTGCTCTGTGTGTGCTGTGGGTAATGGCTGTGAAAAATGAGGTTCGCTCTCCTGATAAAATTTCTAAGTTTAATAAAGGACAATAGGAGACAAAGATAATAAAGCAAATTTTAATGGCTGGGGGATTGGCATTCAGCCAAGAACACCCCTGCTGTTTTGGAGACTTCCTTTACATACCTTTTCTATTGATCAGTTTACTGCATATTCCTAAACAATTCTGCATATTTAAACTTTTCTCCAAACTAGTTTCCACGTTCCAAGGACTGTGAAATGCAGTGAAAACTTGGAATTACCAATGGCAGGCAGCATGAGGAATTGCTGTCAGCCAGAGCAGTGTTGTCATGTGGTCCTGTGCTTCCAAGCTGGAATTCATCCCCGTGATTGCCCAGTTGTTCAATGGGAACCTATTCCTAAAGTGGTGTGGGCTGAGAATAAATACCCACATCAATTTCCCTGTTTAGAGCCACTTAACCCCAATGACTCCCAGAGCTAATTGGATTGGGGTTGTCCCAGGTGTGGTCTAACAAAGTCACTGAGAGGATGCTTTATTTTTCCATGTCTGTCAGTTTGATCAGTAATGTGATTTCCCCTCTGCTCTTGTGCTGGAATAATTTATTTATTTTTTTTCCCCCAAAAATCAAATGAATAAGCCATAAACAGCAGTAAAACTGGGTGTCCCAAATCCCTCGGGAAGCTCAAAAAATTTTTTGCCTGAAAATTGTCCACTTTCTTGCAAGACTGATCTAGTAGATGTTCTTTCAAGAAATGGTGAAAAACAATGGACTTGCTGCTGGTGGTGGTTTGTTTGTGGTGTTTTTTTTTTTTTTTTTTAAGGTTTGCTGGTAATTATTAATTTTAGTATGATTTGAGGGAGGGCACCTTCTCAATTGAAATCAAGACATCCAAATAACAGAGACGATTTGGATCTCTGGTCTGGTAACGGCAGTAATGCAGAGACTTGCTCTTTTTTGGCTGCTTGAGAGAAACGAGATGATAGACAATGATGAGACTTGCAAGATTAGCTCCTGCCTCAATAAAAAGGAAAATTGAGAATTTAGTTGAAAGGTTTCCTAAGTTCAGAGGTGGGCTGAGCTGGGAATTGTGTGTGTTTGTGTTGGAAGCAGTAATTGCTCTGCAGTATTGTTTCAGTGAGCACCTACAGAAACTGCAGGACTTGCAAGAATCCCTCACAGCAATATGCTGCCACACTCTTGTGTTTGGTGTGTTGTTTTTTTTTTTTTTTAATTTTTCCCCTTTATTTGTACACTTCATGTGCTCAGCAGAGCCGCTGCTCATTTTCCTGCTGACTGCACAGTATTTTGGAGTGGCACTCTCCTTCCATGCATAATGGGAGATGCCCATTGTGGATCACTTGCAGGAGAATGTAATGACTCATAGATAGTGTGAGGTGCTTTATTGCATGCTAATTCAAATTACTGCAGTGTAATGATAATTGCTCCTTTATGAAAAGGACCCCAAGTGCAGTCTAAATTAATTCCTACCCTCAGAAAACAAAGGGTAGTGCTGATAGGAAGAAAAAACCCAAACCCAACAGCAAATTTGAGTTGGCGGGTCATGAGTGGGATGTTTCTCTTTTTGAGATTCTTAAATTGAAAATAATTGTAGTTACTAGAAAAAAATACCCAAGGGCCAGGATAGAAATGTTGAGTTCTGTTCAGAATAACACAAAAAGCGTTGACAATAAAGATCTTGTATATCCAAACGCTGCCAATCATGCTTTCAACTTCCAGTTTTTCTGGTATCTGTTCTTCCTCAGAAATTATCTATTTCCTGCTGAATGCCATTTTCTTGTCAGCATCCCAAACAGTTAAGAGCCTGACAAATCATCTAGTTAATTTACTTGGCTTGGAGTTGAGCAGCAGATAATACAAATGCTCAGCACATGTCCCTGTCAGTCCATCCCATCAGGAGTGAACTGCAGAGGCACCACAGCAGGGCTCTGCTGACACACGTGGGCACCAATTCTCCTGCTGGAATTCACAGCAGCTTCAAGAAATTGTCCCATGCAAACGTGGCTAATTTAAAATGCAATGATTAAATATAGCACCAAGTAAAATAAAGCAGGGGTGAATTGAGGTGGTGAATAGGCAGCTCAGGTTCTAATGAACAGCTTGGAAAGGACAAGAGTGGTGGAAAGGAGGTGGGAAATCACTGGAAGGTAACCCTGAGGTGCTGTGGTTTTTGACTGAGTGGTCCTGGGAGGTCCTGATGCCACCCTTTCCATGCAAGGCTTCAGGGGCACTGGGCCAGTCTGTCTTCTCTCTGCTCCCTGAGGATGGTCACTGTGAGCTTACCCTGTCACAGCTCCACACCGGGATTTTCTGGGATTTCCTTGTGTGTTTTTGCAGTAAGTGTCTCCATCCTTACCCTTCTGGCCTGGCTTGTCTCACTGTTAACCCAGTTTTCCCTGCAGGGTCTGAAAGCCTTTTGCCACTTGGTTTGCTCTTTAGTTTTTTTTCAGATTCTCCCATTTATTTCTGGTATCTCTCTCTTTAAACTTTATTTTAAAGTAACATGCTGTAATTACAGCAGATGTAGCTGTAGACTAAAGCTACTGTATCTTGTTGCTGTCTTTGCTTTTGTTACAAATCTCAGCCAAAATCCACGTGTACAATTGTGTGTGTTTATTATGAATTACCCCTCTGTTTCTTGCCTGCCTCAGGATATTCAAGCCTCTTTTCCTTCTGTTGGTTTTCTCTTTATAAGAAGTAGCAGAATGCTCTTTTCTTGAGCAACTTTCATCTTTTCTGTGGTGAAGTTGATATTTACACAGTGTCAGCCAGAAGAAAACCCTGTTCAGTGACTGCAGCCACGAGCGTGGTCAGGGTGCTTCTGCCCATTTTCCCTCAGAAACCAAAACTTTTTTACAGGTAGAGCACCTTAATAAGCTGAATGTGCTGGCCTTTACTAAAGGCAGATTGCTACATTTGCCCTTCATTGGAGAAGATGGGTATTTGGGGTACTAGTGTTTCTCTCATACAGCTTTGAAATGGGCTGAACTAAAGTGATGTGGGGAAATGCAGGAATTGTTCAGAGCAATCTCTCAAGTTTGTCTCACTGCATGAGTTTATCTTTTTAGTGGCTCATGTCTGTCTCTTCTCCCTTATGCACAAGCCATGGGTAGCTCTGGGGTCTTGCTCAGGCATTTGAGTGCTCCTTGCACTGGATTGCAGCTGTGGGTCACTTATTGACCCTGGTTCCCAAGGCTGCTGTGCTGTGTGTGCTGCCTTTGTGTTGTGAGTTTGGCATTGATTTTATTTTAGTGACAGGCTGTGCTTTGGTCTAGGAAAAGGCATCAAATGTCAGGCTTGGCTTTTTCCCCATACCTGAGCAATCACGCCTGGAATTCACAGAGAATTTCAAATTTTCTCATGAGGTCAAGAGATTTAAGCTGTGAGAACCTGTAGCCTCCTGATTAGCTCTCGAATTACATTCTTTGCCATCTTCCAGAGAGGGAGAAAGCCCTACACAAATAAACACCTGGTCCCTGATGTTATAGGAGTGAGTCCCCAGTCCTGGAGCTCTCCCAGGTGGCATTTGTGACACCAGCAGCCTTCAGTGCTACTGCACGTTTTTGTGACTTGTGTGTGTGTGAAGTGTGGCACTTGCAAATGACTGAAGTTACCTTTGACTTTTTTTTTTTAAAGGACATCTGGAAAGGCAGCCTGAGTGGTGTCTGATATTCCAGCCACTTTTGTGAGGCTGAAGGATGTGTAAGGAAAGCAGGCACAGCACTGCCCAGCTCAAGCAGGAAAACTGATAAGATGACAAATGGAATTAGCAGAGGAAATTGAGGAATGTGCCATGAGTGAGCACGGGAGAATCTCCTGAGTCACCTCAGAACTTGTAACAGCTCCACTCAAACCTGTCAAAAGCACAAATCCTTTACTTTGTGGGTTGTGTGTATATATATACATATATATATATATTTTTTTAGGAGGAAGCAGGTAGGGGAGCCGCTATAAAATCTGGAGATGGTTTTTAAAATTTATTTTATTATTTATCCATGTCCTGATACTTCCTGATTCCAGAAAAGATCAAGAGAGGGGAGTGCCAGAATGTGTTCAGAGGGAAGTTAATGCATTATGCAAGAGGTTTCAGCAGACAGTTCAGACATTTAGGAGTCTTAGAGTAGAACTAAGCTGCTGAAGCACACTGAGCTCGCTGAGCCCGGTGGGTGCAGTACCGCAGCCTGTCATACTAAGTGCCACATTAAATTCCTTTGAATTTAAATAATGGCCTCTAACCTGCACTTTTTAGGTGTTACCACCAGGTTTCCTCAGAGCTTTTTTCCCAGAATGCTTCGTAACAAGACTTAGTTACAAGTTTGGATTTTTAGAGGTGTTGGCTTTTTCCGTGTATAGTTTCTTTCTTTTGCCATGTTTAGTGGAGTGGGAGACCCACAGTTCCAGACCTTCTCTCTGCTGAATGTCAGCTCTCCATATTCACTTCCTGACTAACTCCTCAGACTGGCCACTGTGGGATTCAGGTGCTTCCAAAGGAGAGGTGGCCTGCTGCAGTCAGCCCCTTCACAGCTGCAAGTTTGCTTAGTCAGAGATTTGACCAGTATAAAAATTGTTTCATTCACAAGTTAGGTTGATTTAACGCTTTGTTATTCCAACGGGGCTGGAAATTTTGCCCAGTGTGCTCTGCCACTGGAAATCCCTAGCATTTCCAGATCCAAATTTTAGCTGTGTTCTGTGAGGTTCATCCTCATAACTCTTTCAGGGCTGTCAAAGATCCCCCCAGAAATGAGGGAATCTGCTTTAATTAACAAAGCCTTGACCTTGGGAAAGGTGACAGCCTGAAATGCTGAGTGCTGGTCAGCTGAGGAGGAGGAAGAGGAGGCAGCTGCTGCAAGGAGTTTGTGCACAGATCTGAAGCAGGAGCTCCACATGTCCCAGAGCTGTTCCCAGTCTCTCAGACTGACTGGTGTGGACTGGAAATGTGTCTGCTGGAGTCCCGTGGTGCTGAAGGGGACTGGGGAGCACAAACCTTGTTCCCCTGCCACAGGGAAAGCTGCAACTCTCCAATGTCAGCAGGAATAACTTCTCCTGCCTCCCCGGCTCACTCATGCTGCTGCCTTCGTGGGGTCGTGTGATGCTTATTTGATGTAACTGGTGTTGAGCAGTTTGTGATAAGGCTGTGAGAAGTGACCATTGAAGGGTGAAGGTGTTGAAGTTCCCTTGTAATGGTTTTTTTCCCCTGCAGATAAACAAGTCAGTGTGTGGAAGCTGGAGAAAGAAAAGTGTTCTGTTATTGTATTTTCCTTACTTTGGTCAAATTACTTCTGTAGCTGTTCCAAATGCCTCACTGTAGCATTGAAATTATTGGATTTGATGCCACCACGGTGGAATAGGATTCTGGAATAATTCCCATTTTTTAAAACAATCCCTACTCAGGCTGTTTATTTCAGCACTAACCTGTCTACTCTTTGACTCATACTCTAGATATACTGCTTATAAACAACCAAACCAAGAATTGCAAATAGTCTGTGAAAAGCAATTTTCAACGTGAATTTTTTTCTCTCTATGCCAGACCTTTTGACTCAGAGCAGCATTTAATGAATAGACCAATTATTTATTTTCACAATGGGGTTCCATTATTAATCTGACCAGTTTAATCTCCTGATTTTGCTACAACAAGAGAAAATAATTTAAGTTGTAGAGATGAGCAGTGCTGTCTCAGGGGCCAGCAGTGAGTAGATTCCTGCACTGTAGATGACAGGCACATTCCTCGTAGTCATGTCTTATTGCTAAGTGAAAGGGTTTGGATGTGCTTAAGAAAATCAGATCTCTGAAGTCTTTATTTTTATTGCTATTATTTATTCTGATCTAGGTAGTCACAGTTTGTCTCCACAAAGTGCAATAGCTATAAAATACTCAATGAAGTATTTGTTTCCTGGCAGGAGCCGGCTACAAACGTGATGGATTGAGCACAGTGTAGCTGCTGGCACCCGGGGAAGCGCAGCAAGCAGCTTCCTAGAATACAAAGGTGTTCTTTAAGAGCTGGAAATTAGCTGGATGATGGATTTCCCACCCACCAGGACCAAGGCAGGGCTGGGTTATCTGTGTGGGACAGACAGACAGACATCCACTGGCTGAGGTAGTTTCACTCAGGGGTTTGAACCGAGCTGCTCCAGCTGGTTCTGCACCTCCCAGAGTGGGGCTGTTGCCCGTGGGAGCTGACAGCCAGGGACCTCTGTGACACATGGGACAGCAGCACACGGTGTCATGAGCTTGTTAATGGACCAGGGCAATCTTTAATTCACCCTGGAATGCAGCAGAACCTTGCTGTGTATGCCGGACTAGTGCAGAATTCAAAATACGTAGGTCCGGAAGGTTGTGTCTGGAATACAAAATCCTCTTGGAATATATTCTGGAGCTGAGCTCTCAATTGTGTTATGTCTGGTGATTGCTCCTAATGATTTTCCTTCCAAACACCTTGTTCAATTCAAACCCTTTATTCCCTTCATTCCCTTCCTCTCTCTTAACTATGTTTTCCTCATGCAGATTCCCATATTCTTGAACTCACTTAAGGCTAGAATTTGGGGGATCTTGAGGTCTACTGAGTCCCTACAGTCCTGTTAGGGATGTTTCCCCAAAATTTCAGTCCAGGAAACACTGATCCTAGAGTGAAGCCCTTTGGGATGGAGCATCAAATCCTCTGATGTACTGGGCAAATAGTGTTCCATCTGTAATAGAGTGAAGGCTGTGGGAGAAATTATGTCATCACACAGCAGCTTTATGGGTAAGTGAAGAAACCCAGAAGCCCGTGTAATAAAATACAAAAACTGTCATGTAAAACTCCGGAGAAAAGAGAAGCGAAATCTTCACGTTGTGAAGAGAGTAGTAATAGCATGTTCCCGGAATTGGCTCTAAATGGATTTCTGGTGAGCTGTCGGCCTTTTAGGAGCAGTGACATGACGAGAAAGTCTCGGCGCTTCACGGCGTGCAGCAAACCTGTCACATCTTAAACGATTGTCTCGTAAAACTGGTGGCACAGGCTTTAAAGGCGGGCGGCTGCGGGGTGGCAGAAGCGGCAGGGGCTGTCCCGGTGTCCCGATCCCCGTCCGGCTCCCGGTGCCCCGCTCCCGGCCGGAGCCGCCGCCGCTCCCGGGACACAGGCGCCCCCTGCGGGACACGGGCGGCACTGCGGCCACCTCCTCGGGGGGACACGGGACAGGGCCACCTCCTCGGGGGGACACTGCACAGGGCCACCTCCTCGGGGGGACACTGCACAGGGCCACCCGCCCGGGGAGACATGGATAGGGGGAATTGCTCAGGGACAGGGGGACATTGCACAGGGCCACATCCCCGGAGGGACACGGATAAAGGGGCACTGCACAGGGACAGGGGGACACTGCTTAGGGTCGCCTCTCCAGGACAGGAGGACACTGCCCAGAGCCACCTCCCCAGGAGGACACGGAAAAGGGGACAAGGGACAGGGGATCGCTGCCCAGGGCTGCCTCTCCGAGGGAACTAGGACAGGGAGACACTGCCCAGAGCCACCTCCCCGGGGGGACACGGATAAGGGGACAGGGGGACAGCGCACGCAGTGTCCGGGATGCCACCAGCAGCGCCCCGAGGGCTCCGCTGGTTTGGCTTTGCCCTCTCTGCCTCGAGGTTGGTTTTCTCATCTCCCGAACAAACGGGTGTCACCGTCCCGGGGGTTCATTCGTGAGTGTCCCGAGAGCGGCTGGGAAATTCCTGCCCCTTCCTTCCTTCGTCTTTCAGGCGCTGCAGTGCTCTGTGGGAGGGTTTTCCTCACTTGGTCTGTGGAATGGTGGAGAAGAAAAACCCCTAAAAAAGGGCTGAGAGTTCAGGTGGGAATTAGCAAAAAGGGAATAATAGAAACAGAGAAGAATGGAAATGGATGGACTGGTAGTTTAGTTCTTCAGGTTGAGTTGATTATGAACAGGACATCTCAGAAGTAGTTACTGGGACTGAGGAAAACAGCAGCTCTTTATATAAGAAATAACACAGACAAATAAATAAGGGATTTTTTGTTGTATTTTTATTGATAAATTTAGCAATATTATAATTTTTAATTAGAGTACTTTTACTGAGGGTAATCATGTAACAGTCTGCCATCAAACTATGAGAAATGGCTAAAACTCTAATGAGACTTTAGTTTCCATGGATGTCATGAAAATAGAAGCAGAGAAGCTTTTCTGTCTTGTGAACTAAATCACTTTTGAGAGAGAACCTCAAAGCTGCTTGAGTGACTTTTGATTTGAGAGTGTCAGATTAGGGGAAAGTAGAAAATATACAGGATGAGGAAGTCTCAAAGAACACTCCTAGGGAGAGGGAGAGAAAATGATCCCAATATATCAGTTAAATTATGACATTGTTGTTCTATATCCTCATATTTGCAGAGATCAAGTGGGCGAACTTAATCTGGTGTGAGTTGTGGTTGGATCCATCTCTGGATAAAAGCCTCTGTGCCACAGCTCTGACTGTTCAGTTGAGTGTTATCCTACCTATCTAAAATATATTACTACTTCTATGCAGGCTTGAGAGTATTAACTTACTATTTGCTCTCTGTGGTTGTTCCCCTGTAACTAAAATTTGTTTCCTAAAACGTTCACAAAAAAGGATGAAGGACGACTGCTGGTAGAGACAAAGTAAATGGATTTTCTAAATGGCATTGCTTACTCATGCTGAAAGCTTTTGTGGCATTTAAGTGCTGACAGCTGATGTAAAAAATGGCCTGTAAGGACCAATTTTGAGTGTTCAAAAAGTAAGTTTTATACCTATCCCACACCACTGAGTTTGTGTCACGCTGATTAAAGATTGCTCGATGTGGCAAGAAAAAGCCAGAAATTCTGCAGGTCCTGGTGCAGAAGGGAACTTTTAGACTGGGGAATGGGGGCTGAGAAACAAGAGGAAGGGTTATCTGCAGATAACCTGCATTAAATGCTCTGACAGGCAGAAAGGTGCCGTGGCCAAGGGTCTGTGCTGGGCCTTGGCTGTTCCTCTCCTGGCTGATGCTGCTGTGGAACGATTCTGGGACCAGTCTTTTTTTACAAGAACTTTGTTCAGCAATATTTTTGTACAGTTGTCACTGAATTGTTGTGAGAGTTTTACTGTGCTGGGACTCCAGGGCCAGGCTCCAAGTTATTAATGGATTTTTTTTTTCTTGCTAGTACAATTTTCAGAAGACCCCAGTGCATGCAGGAACCTGAGCACCCCTAACTTTTAGTAGGCTTAAAGAGGCACTGGGCTGTTTTAGACAATCCTACTCCTTGCTCATGCTGGGAGCGTGTGGGCAGCTCCCCACGTGCCTGAGCACATTTAGAGGAATTAAGGGTTTGATCCAATTAATTAGTGATGCAATATGGGACCATAGATTAAGTTAGTGATTCTAGAGGTGTTCAGATCCTTCTGGAGATCTGAAGATGAAATCCTCAAAGAGGTTCAGAAGGCAAATCTATGTACTCTCCACGAGCAGAAATATTTCCTTGCAGCCTCCTAAAGGACCAAATTTACAAGGAGTTTAATGGAGGGGGATCTTGGTGAAATGATTCCCAGTGTGACACACAGGGAGCCCTTGATGGTAATGAAATGTGTGTTCAAAATCCATTTTAAGCAGCAGACTTATTTTAAACAGCAACTTGCAGATGTGTCACTGAGAGGCAGTCACTGTTAGTTTACCATTTGATCCATGACTGCAATAACGAGGCGTGCTTGGGTTATTATGAACTCTCACTAATTGTCCAGCAGTTCTGGGAGCTATAGATCCCCATCCTTGAAGATAATTGCCTGTGTCACAATGAAAGATCACTGCAAAAGAAGCATTTCATGCCTTAAATAGTCAATTAATACGTGATTTAAAGTACCTTTGTTTGTACATGACTGTGGTACACCCTAGGAAAGGATTGCAGTTAGTTAAAATAGGAAAACGTTGGAATATTCCTTAACAAAGTAAGAGCTTTAAGAAAGCTCTGCGAGGTAGTTTCCCTTCGATATGAAAAGGAAATATTTGCCCCAGCTGATTTGTGGGACTGATCATAACACTGGCATCACCAACATCTTGCAGCTGCTTCTGGCTGGAATTGTCCAGCTGGGAGGACCCTGCACAACCCCAGGAGGATGTGCTGCAGCCCCAGACTGGAGCAAAGTCCTGTCCCTGGAAGGGCTGGATGAGGCTGGAGGGTAAGATTTGGCACCACAGTATCATCACAACTCATCATTAGTTTACAGTTTATCAAAAAGGCATTACCTAAAGGTCATTTAATCTCTGATTTATGGTTCAGACTGGAGCACTAAGGAAATATCTCTATTTTTCTGAAAATGCAAAGAGCTGTTTCAGTCCTCCATGCCTCCCACCCTTCTCCTGCACCCTTGGGAGCAGCTGGAACGTGGGATGCTGATGGATTGCTGATGCCAGGCTTGCTTCCCCTTTCCCCTGGGACAACCCTGCTGTGCTGAGGAGGAGTTGCCATTCCAGTTGGGATTTCTGGAGGATTCAAAGGCTGCAAACATCAGAGTCTCCTGGGAATCAATGGTTTTGGACACTTGGCCATCAGATTTTTTTTTTTGGGAAAATCATGCATTGCAAAGGCTGCTTTAAACTCCAGGTGTGTGTCTTTTTTGATGTGTTCTTGCAAATTTTAATTGACTTTTCTAAAGTATTTCAGGTAAGGACAAGGGCACACAATATGTAAACATTTGTTTAAATATATACAATACAAATATAATACATATAATATACAAATATATATGTACTCTGTTGTAATAGCTGCTCCTTCCAGTGGGGTGCTGGCCATAATATCAAATTGAGTTTATTCTAAATTTGAAGCAGGAATGTTTCATGTGTTTTGCTTAATCACAATCAATTACAACAGGAAAACCAATTTTATCAGTGAAATTATTTCAATTTCTGGTCACCTGTGTGGGAGGAGCTGTTTTATGTGGCACTGTGGATGGTGAGGAAGGGATGGCAGCAGGCAACAGGTTTGTCTTGTGACAGTTTTTGGGTTCAGGGGTAGCTCAGGCGAGTGGAACTCTCTGAACACTCCTTTGAGCATTACAGACCAAACACAAGTTCCCACCTGCAGCACAGGTGAGCTGTGCCCTGCCCTTATTCCTGCAGCACCTGCAGCCTCAGCTGGGGAGGAGGCAGCAGCAGAGTCCATAAACAGAGATTTCAAACAGCAATTCCTCTCAGGTGAAGAGGACATTGGAAGATTTTTTATCTGTTTTTGTCTTGGCATTGATGGATATTACTGGGATGTATTTAATGTACACACATGACAGGTAAATGGAATGAGAATGCAGAACAGGAATGACAAGTTCTGGAGAGATGAATAGGACAAGTTGCCTTTCTCTCCTATGAGGTTTAGCTCACAGTTGATACAGCAACGTGTCTGGTTCAGTTGTTAAAGTTTAATGCTTTAAAACTTTCTTCCCATCTGAGATCCTGTCTATTGTGACATGTAACACTACTGGAGAATGGAATTACAGTATCTTTGCTATTTCCCTACTCTTTGTCCCACATTTGCCCCTCCTCCTATTTCTGTTGCACTCGGATTTTTTCTGCTGCTCCAGAAATGAAATTAATCACCCATCTCATTTGTAGCTCCTGGGAGCAGAGAGTCCACAGAAATGCAGGCTGTGGAGTGGGTTTGGGCTGGTGTGATAACGCAGCTTTAGCAATAAAATCACTGTTTTTTTTTCCCTGTGGAATGTCCTTGTAACTGTTCCTAATCTTTTATGACCTGTTTTGGATTGTGCTTGTAATGAACTTTTGGTGTAAAGAATCACTGGAGCAGTTCCCCCTGCTCCCCACGCTGCAGCTGGAGATGAATAAGACATTTCCTGCTTGTGTCATGCCTTGTAGCCAGATTTACTTGCAAAATGCACCTAAAAATGTGCTCTGTCAATATGATTATTTAATGACTGACATTTCTGTGGCTCTCAGCACATGGCCTTAACCCTTTCTCCAGATGAGCACATTTGTAATTATAAAGGGTATAATAATTTTCTGATTATTTTTTCCTTTTTCTTTTTTCTTCAAGGGAGTGCAAAAGCTGAGCCCATTTCAGCCAGCAAAGTACATTTAAATATCTGCTATCTGGAAACCTTTCAAATTGCTCGGTACTTTTAAAATAGTGTCAGCTCATTGTCAGGGCATGATACAGAAAGGAAAATTGCTGTCTCCCTGCTCTCAGCAGTATCAGACAAGCTTTCTGATTTAAGTATTGCATCTGAAATGGAAAAGTTAATCACAGGCCTGCTCTGCATCATCTCTTTGAAGCCAGGGTAAAAGCAGCAATTTAGGATGTTAGATTAGAGCAGATTTAGTTGTTTGGAGTGGAAGAGCACAGGGAGCCCATCACACTCACGTGTTTGGCTCTCACACAGGTTGTCATCTCTCAATAACAGCCATCCAGCAATTACTGCTCCAGGTGGAGATGGACATCCCTTTGGTGGCCTGTGCTGCGTCCAGGGACAGCTCAGGATGGAGCTGGTGACAAATCCCTTGGAGTTGTGGCCCTTTCCCCAGGGACAGCTGGCCTTGCCCTTTGACTTGTCTTTCAGCCTCTTGTGGTTGACAAACCTGTGTGGAGTTTTGCTGTCTCAGAAGTGATTTCAAAGCCCTAATTTGTGCCAGAATAAAAGAGCCTCTATTTTGCTCCTGGTTTAACAAATGTCTGTCCTTTTTGTTGCTGTGAAAGGCTTTTGGGTTGCAGGTGTGTGTGTGATGCCTTGGGAAGGCTGACCTGGAACAGAGACTGGACAGAGATAAGATAAATAAAGCTAAATAAATATTTAATGAAGTAAACATTTATTAAAAGGCCTCCAAGGATACACCTTGGGCAGTACAAGAGCCTGGCCAGGGCTACACCCAAGGTGGATCCAAAATGGAAAAATGGTCATGAGGTCTCACGTTTTTGAGTTTTTGGTCCATTTGCATATTGGGGTTTAATTGTCCAATTACAGTTTCAGGTTATGAAGTTCCATCCTCCTGGTTCTCTCCCCTCAGCCCTCAAAAAAAAGTTGTTTATGCTTTTTTTGGCCTGAAGCTTCTAATGCTTGTCCTTGGTGTCCAGCAGGAAAAGGATTTGTTTTGTGTCCCTGCTCTGTGCAGAGCTGAGTGACACTGACTGCGAGCTCAGAACTGCACCCCTGGGCAGCACAGAACCTGAAATACATGAAAGATAAAACTTAAGGCATCACATGCACAAGGGATGTACCCAAATGTGCTCTGCAGGCAACTTGGAAGGAATTTGACAGAAAATTGTGCCTATTTGTGGAAACAGGGAAGCCTCTAACATTTTCTCTTCATTTTAGTCCTGCCTCGATTTGGTAATTCCTTGTGAGCCCAGCCTGTGGCTGCTGGACTAATTGAAAATTTACCCCAGGAGTGAAGGATCTTTGGTCATGTCTCATTGTTTTGTCAGGAAGAATTGTCTCTCTCAATTTCTGCTCAACTCTTTACCTCCATGATTTATGACAATTATTGGCTCAATTTTATTATCCATAAATCATTATTTCCCCATAGCTGACTCCAGCTGTGCTGCTTTGGGCCATTCTCATGGCTGCTCTAGTACCTTTTCGGGTATTTTTTCTTTAAGACTGAAGCCTGAAGCTTGGTGGGACCTTCTGGGTACTGAAAAGTTCTTAGGGAATGCTGGTTTGGTCACCAATCTGACCTTGGCCCAGGCTAAATCCCATGGAGGGTGTGAATTCTCTGCTCCTTGACCTGAGTGCACTTTGGAGAAAGGAGGGATGTTTAAAGATGGTGACATGAGGAAGAGCACATTTTATGTAAAACTTCAGTGTTTTTTCATATCTTGTGCACCTTTTTAACCTATGTTGAATCAGAAGCATTATCTTTGGAAATTTGTAGTAATTCCTTTGGGCCTGCTGTAGGGATAATTCAATATGCTTTGTCTGAAATACATAGTTTCCCCCAAATGTACAAATTTAGTTGCAACTACCTGCTGCTTATCTATGTTTGAGTTTTAATGATGTGGGTGATGGCTTACAATTCCCCAGACCATTTTTTCAGTGCTGGCTGTGGAAACTGGCACTCTGATGCACATCATGTCTGATTTCCCAGGGAATAACGGGAATGCTTTTGGAGGAATGGCTGAAGGGTTTCTGTGTTCTCCTGGCTTTCCCCAAGTGCTGCACTTAGCACAGAGCTGCGGCTCTTTGGGAGCGTTTGTCAACCAAGATGAAACATGCCACTCTTCATTCCCACCCCTATGCATTTCAGGATCAAGCAGTGGCTGCTGAGGATGCCTGTTATTCTCATATTATTTTAAATCTGAAATGTTCAGTATATTTCTGACTGGAGGTTGTAACTGGAACATTGCTCAGTGGCTTATGGACGTGTGTACAGAATATGAATTCCTCTGAGCACTGATATTTGGGTTCAGCTGGAATTTCTACTTTATCAAAAAAACCAAAGGGAATAAAGACAAGGTGTTGAACTTCTGAAGCTATTGATTTTATTTTGCTATCAGCAGTTATTCCTGCTCCAATTAATGGTGTTAATCAGGACCATGGCCAGCTACAGAGGACAGGAATAACAAAAATCTGCCCCTCCTCACCCTACTAATGCAGTTGGGAAATAATGCAGCATTTGAAAAATAATTATTAAAACTGTAAGAAATTGCACCTTTCATTCATGCCAATTTTTCACTTGACATTTAAGAATATCTTTTTTTTTTTTTTTTTTTTTTTTAATTGGGAAATATTTTACCATGTAGGATGATGAGAACGTTTAGAAACAGTTTGGACGGAAGTTTTGCCTGTCCTTTTGACTGCAGATGTACTCAGTGGTTTCCTAAAAGGATTCATGTTGGTTTTCAAATCTAATTTGGTGAAACTTGTTTCCCACTGTGCTCACAGACTGACATAGAGTAAGTGTTGTGCAGTGTTAAGTTTATTTTTTAAGGTTTGAGTCTTTTTTTCCCCTAGTTCATGTTACATTTTAATGATGGGACTCTTAAATAAATAGACAGGCAAAACTCTGCAAACAGATCAGGCCCTAAACAGCTTTGGTGTATTTATTGCATGGGCCTTTTTGGCCTACAGATTTCAGCTCTATTAATAAAACTTCACTGAATTAAACAACAAGAACAACAAAAACCCTCTCATATCTTATCTGTAAGAAGTTTATTGGAGAAAACCTTGTCTGCTGGGTGAGGAGGTTTCATGTCTGAGCTGTAGCAAGCTATTGGCAGCACAGTTCCTTGGCTCGAGGGCAGCCCGTGCCCTCGTGGGTGCCATGTGCATAACAAATAGGGAAAAGCACTTCAGGATCAGCTCTGAGATTATTTGACTTCCAACAGTTGTGCAAAAAAATTTGAAGTGCATGTTTTATGTAAAGGAGGAGTGTTGGGCATAATCCTAATCCTGAAGGAATTAATTTTATGGCGTTTTGTATAGTCAAGAATTCACCTCTTTGATCTCCAGATCAGGAACTTTGTGAGACTCTCTTTTTAGGTTTATTTTCTCTTTATTGGCTTTATATGTTGCATTATATAAGAAGAAGGGGAAATATATCATGGACCTTTTTAATATTTGCAATAGCTCTGATTGCTGGCATGCGAGGACCTTTGTGAACAGGTTGTTGAAGGCAATTTAGTGATGCTGGAAGAAGGAAAGATAAAAAGGAAACTTTGAAACTGGTCTGGGCTTTACCACTGCTGTGAACATCTCTCCTTCCAAGAATTAGGAAGTAGGAGAAATCATACCTGGTGTTGCTGTGGTCTCTAGCAATCAGAAATAAAAAAAAGCAAACCCAGAAAAACAGCCCAGGTTCCACTTTAGCTCAAAATCTCATGTAGTTAATGGTCCCCATGTGTACTAAAATGTAGCTAGAAAAGAGATGTTTGGTTTGACACCAGTTTTTGCTGATCTTCAGGAGATTTTGTTATGGCTTAAACTGGGTTTCACCATCATCTTATCAGGGCTGATAAGGGCATTTTCTCAGTGGATTGTGCTATGGCAGAAATTTAAATCAACAAATATTTTGGTGCTTTATCCTTCTAAAAACCCTAATATTTACTCCCTAATTCAGAGTTATGAAAAGAATGACTATGAAAAGGTTAAGTTGGCTTTGTTGAATCCTCAGAAATATTTTCTGCAATCATACTAGATAAGATTTAATCTTTGCCAGAGAATTGAAAAGGTGAAGAAAATTGGTTTCCCAGTAGTGTCTTGCCTTGGGTATCTTTTTTAAAGGTTCATCTGAGAACACTGGATTTCAAAGATACTCAGTAGACAACTCTGACAAGGTGATAATGGTGCTCTCCACTGCTGTGATAACTCCGAGTTTAAGCCTGGTTTTACTCCGAGGAGTAAGAAAGGTGTAAAGTGGCATTGGGGCCCATCTCTGAATGGGAATGCAGCTGTGTGTGTTACTGCTCAGAGAGCCAGGGAAGGCTGTGCTCAGAATTACACCAAGGGCTGTTAGGCAGGAGGCAGCAGACTCTTGGAGGGGCAGAAATTCCCCCAAAGAAAAATTACGAGTCACAGGAGGAAAAAAAAAGTCATAAAAATTGATTTGAATCAATCTATTTAGAAATTGGGTTATGGGGTTTGTGCTGGTTTAGGTGCTGTGACAGCACTGACAAAGCTGAGATGAAAATCACAGTGAAACCCCTGATCAGACCCTGGAACTGGAAATCAGGCATTAGTTACTGAAAAGTAGAGTCTAAGGTGTAATGAGTTAATTGTAAGTTAAAATTACCATCAAAGCAGATGCTGCATTCTTGTTTAGGGTGTTTTGCCTCATCCTGCTGACATTTTCAGTGTCCCCTGTGCATCCTGCTTTGTGCCACAGACAGGCTTTATGGCATGGACACTTTCTGAAGAAGTGCAGCATTACCCTGGAATGTAAAAAATTCCATTAATTAAGATAACAAGTGGAAAATATTTTGATTACACGAAGCTCTTTGGGAGCAAATTAGCAAACTGATGCCTTATGGTGTCCACGTTTTTGTGGTGTGGCCATATGGAAGAATTAGACACTGAATTGAGCCAGTCAGTGTTCCAGTCTCATGGAGAGAAATTGAAACTTTGATCAGTTTGTAGCCAGCACTGCTGCCTCGTTGAGGCATCCAGACTCAGGAAGTCTGTGCTTGTGTCTGGGAGCTCTGTGGATGAGTTAATTCATTTACAGAGCTGACAAATAGCTGTAAATGAATTTTGGGGCCCCAGCTGAGGCAGAAAGTTTATCTGCAAAGAGAGTTTATTAGATCTTGCAGTGACAGTGGGAGTCCCCTGGTGTGTGTCTAGCCCAGCTTGTTACTGTGCTGAAGGTTTATTTTGTTGCTTTGGTGCTGTACCTGCTCCTTGTGCAGATTTGTGATGATTACTGTAGATGGCAGCAAAAGCTAAATAAAATACAACGATTTAAAAAATTAATTAAACCCCTCCCTCCTGCTGTCCTGAGTGTGCAGTTTTGGCTTGGTGTCTGCCAGCTGTTCTTGAGGATGGAAGCAATTACAGGCAGCAGAAGCCAAATTAAATTACATATTGAATTAAGGTTTTACTCATAGACAGTTGGGGGTTTGTGGCTGTGTTGGTTCTCAGTGTGGACTCTCTCAGATACCAAGAGCCAATTTTAAAGCTCTCCTGATGATCTCTGAATTCCCCCTTTTTCCCCCCAGTGTGTGCCATGGTGCCAGGAAGGAGCAGCAGCAATTCTGACAAGTGATAATGCCTCTGGGAGTACTTTTATTTTTTCCTCCTGTAATAAGTCTGCTGTTTGCTTTCTTTCATTGCAATTAAATTAGTTTCCTCTTTTATATTTAACGTCCTTCTTTGCTCCTTTCATGTGTTACCACTTCCTCTCTGCTCAGAGCACATAAGGAAAAATGGTTAATTGTGCCATTATGCTAATTAGCAGTTTAACAAGACACAGGATCTTCTCTTGCAATACCTCAGGGTGCAGGAGAAGCACAGGACAGCCTCAGGACAGACACTGGTCTGTTGGAAGCAGTCTGGAATAGTGGATGGATCTTTAATGGGAAATGACTCCCAATGTTAAGTTTATTACACAAAGCAAAAGATGGTTTTTAAATATTGAAAGGGTATAAAACCCAAATGATTATGGGTGAACTTGAGAGCAGGATTTAGGGGCAAGCAATAAATAATAAATGTAGCAAAAGGTCTGTATGTGATTAGCAAAATTGCTTGAAAAGAATGAGCCGTGAGAGCTGGGGGTCTGCAGTCTTTGTTTTTACTCTGAAGACCATAAAACTCAATTTTCTGCATGGCAGACATTTAAAATTAGGCAAAATGTAGTGCATCAAAATGACCCTGTGCAGTTGAAATATTTCTGAAATCCCTTTAAAATGAAAAAGAAGGAAGGGGAAGTATGGAACTGCTGTTTGACAATTGTGTTCAATATATGATGAAGGTGGGCACAAAGCTCAAGGTATTAAAGCTTATGAATGTATTAATGCACTGCTTTGGGGGAATTAAACTTTAATATTGATGATAAACCTTCCATAATAAAATGTGTGGAGAGTGAGAGTAAATCTCTCTTGCAGAGTTCCCAAACTATTTAAATAACTGCGTGCAAGCTGTAGCATCTCCTGAGATATGTTATAAATGAACTTCTGCATACAAATGTACATTGTGCACAAAGTGGTTTTCCAGCAGAGTTGCTTTCTGCCCTGCAAAAGAGTCTGTCCCAAATGACTGTATTTCTTTAAAGTGATTGATCTCTAGCATCGATTCCACAATATTTCTCTCCAGATACACATCATTCACTACCCAGAGTGCATCCCCCTGGGAGATTCCCCGTTCACTGCTCTGAAAATGGTGTGAAATTTCTGCAGTGGATTTTCCTGCCAGCCTGACGTTGTTATTTTTAGATAACATTATGGAAGGGAGATTGTAACATTTTAAAAATATGAAATGCTGAGGAGATGGAGGGAATTGTGAGTTACAATGATCTGGAACGTGGCAGCAGAGTATTGAACAAGTATGTCTGGAAAAAAATCCCAAACTCGTGCTTCCCATCAAGCTGGAGGAGGAAATGTCATTTTAGAGAGGCACTGTGGAAAGTTGAAGGTGTTCTGGAAGTTGAACTGCATGGAGCTGGCATCCAGTCTATTTATTACTTTCCTACCAGAGCACAGGAATGTAAAATTTGCCTTTAGAGGAGCTTGTGTGATGAACTGAGCTGTACAAACCTTAGGAACAGTTAATGACTCGAGCAGCTACACTGATGTGCTGATCTTGGGGTGTTGTACTGTCAGTTTAGATCTATATCTGAAAAGTAAAGAGAGCTGTTACTGCAGATTTCAGAGGGTGTCAGCAGAACCTTGAGGAAAACAAATCTGCTCTTTGTTCTTTGCTCCCTTTACAAGGTGGGAAGTTTTAGGAGAGAGTCCACTGTGCTTCCAGTTGTGGAAAATTCCTGAAGAAGGTGAGTTAAGGCAGGAGGCCATTCTAGAAGCCAAACCCAGAGAGATATCAGACCTGACAAAAGAGCTTTTTGCAGATGGTTGTCAATAGCAATAACACAGCACTGAAATGTTCAGCTGCTGCTCTGGCAGCTTTTATTTCAAAAGCTTTACTTCCAAGTGTGGCTTTGTTTACTTTGGTGTATTGGGTTATTGCAAGTGTTTTATATTTTCAGTTCCTGTGAATGTGGTGCCTTCTGGTACCTGTAACACACTGAGCTGTGCAGTCACCAAAGGAGTCCTGGTGCTGTGTTAACCTGGAAAAACTTCTCCCTGTGATTAATTCACCTTTTTGGGAGATGTCCTAATGACCTTCCAAGCCAACAAAATGACCAAAGGAACATGGCAGCCTTTTTCATTTATACTTTTGCGAAGAGAAAGGCATTTCTTAATTGTGATATTGGAAGAAATATTGTTTTTAATTTCTACTTAACAGGAAATCCTTATGTCTGATCAATTCTGGGCATTTTGAAGTAGTCATTGCTGCTTCTAAAGTTAATCAAAACTTACTGCTGTGTAAGGAAGATCAATGGAAAACAGATTGAGATCATATGAGGATAATTCTGCTGCAGGGCCTCTGTAGCTTCACCCATCAATAAGCAGGAGCCTGAGTGCTCCAAGTTTTATGTGTCCTCCTGATGTCTTTATTAATCACCCGAGCACCAGATCCTCCCTTTTACCAAACCTCAAGGATCTGGTTTCAGTTACAGGATGGGGGGTTTTGTGATGATTGGGCCATCAAATTTTGCCTTCAGGATCTTTCAGAAATTGAGGTGTTTTTAGTGCAGATGCAGTGTAGTGGGTGATAATTAGATCTGGTTGGAAAGGACGCTTGGATTGAGAGTTCTTTCTGGGCAAAAAGTGCAGGGAGGATTCCTAAAGGTGTTTCATTGTTCCATTTGAACAAACCCTGAATCTTTAATTTTGGTCTCTATTGTACAAAATTATATTCTGCATTTCTAGAATTGTTGTCTTTATTACCATATAAAGACTATAAAATTATATAGTTGATATATACATTATCTTTTCTATATTATATAATCACAACTATAAATGTACACATGATATGAAATATTCTTCACATATATATATTTTTATAGTGGTTTGTTTTTTGTTTTTTTTTTTGCTATTAAGCACCTTATAAAATAGAATGATGGTATTTCCACAGGTCAGGCTGCAGAGTGATTTATGGTTATTGGCAGAATGAGAAGTGTGCACTGCTTTGACTTTGTGGCACGTCTGCAGCCACTGTCATTGCAGGCAAATAATTGGCAATGCCATCTGTTCCAAATGCAGGCTGAGCCTCTGCGTTGTGACTTTGGGCAGAGTTAGACAGTTATTGACTTGGGAAAATGACTGAAAACAGGATTTGCCTAATACACTGATTACTGTCCATTAGATGATTATTTTTTGGTGTTATCGACCTTTCCCTGCACCTCTCCCTGTACTTGCAGGCACACTGCACTGGAATTTAAACAAACACTTGATGGCAGGCTGTGAAATTCCTCATCAGCTCTCAGGGTTTGTCTTCCTGAGGGCTCTTCAGTGGCTTCCTGTGAGTGTGGTTGACATGGATCACATGCCAGCAAAAAACATGTTACTGCTATGGAAAATGAAATTTCTCTCTCTCTCTTCTTTAGGATATGTTTTATTCAATCGTTCTGGGAACAAGGTAAAGCTGTAGCTTGCTTTTAATCTGAGGAACTTGTAATTTCTTCTGATCTCATTTATTTGTGCTGAGGACAGGCAGCACTTGCTTCTGTTTGGGTTGTTTGTCTGTATGCTGGTCAGCTGAAACCAGGCTGCCCAAATGTCTGTAAAAATAGAGTTATTGTCCCAATTAGTTGCTGTTCAGAAGGAATTTTGTGTCCTGCTGCCGGGCTATGGCAGAGAAAAAGGAATTATAGCTTTTGCCTATTTATAAAAGTACTGCTCATATTTAGCAAAGGACAGTGGAAACAAATTTACTTAATGTGCCCATTTAAAAATGGTTACTCTTGAACTTGCCCTAATTATGCAATTTTAATTATTTTAGGAAACATATTAAATGGTCTTTTAACTCGGCAAGCAGTCAACAATCAAAATAGGTAAATACACAGATATTTGCATGTGTTTTCCTGTGCATATCAATATGCCACAAGAGCCTGCTCAGTGGAGTGCAACAGCATCTTCCTAGTCATTAGGAACCACTAATGTCTGGTTGAATAATGATCATTCTAAAGACCTATTTACCTGATAGATTTTTTTTTTATGGTCCTGATGGAACTATCAGAAGCTAAATACCAAAGATTTTTAAAATGCCCTAAATATTTCTAGAAGATCTAATTGTTCCTAAGGAGCTCCATTTACAAGGCAAGGCTGCAGATGTCACTGAAGACGCTGAGGATGTGTAGGGATGAATAATCTATTTGTGATGCATGGCATGCAGCAGCATGGCCCCCTGCAGTTGTGGAGTAGGAAAAGGCAGGTAAAATGAAGCTTTCTTTAATAAAAAAGGGGGAAAGGCAGGTGTGGCTCCACTAAGAGCAAGATTTAGGTGTTGGTTTCTTTATGTTCTCTTGGCACAGAAATTCTGTGTCCCAGGTAAGGATCAGTGAAGCCCTGCCCAGGCAGGGGAAGGGGGGAGCATGTTCATTGATGCAGCTCCTGAGCAGTGAAATATCCTGAGATTCTTCAGGATAGGTAGGGAGGGCTGTATGAACCCAAAATTTCTAAGACATTTCTAATAGTTTCTCATTTTTTTGTTAGCTTAGGGTACTAGCAGATGGGTTTAGCTGTTAGTAGCAGTGTTTCTCTCACTGTAGCCACTACCCTCAGGTCCTGTGTGTGTCCCAGGCTGTTGGTGATGCCCTGGACCCTGGGGGCAGAGCTGAGCTCCTCTGCAGAGCCCCAGTCCCAGGCTGCCTGTCTCATGTCCCACAGCACACGTACAGCTGTCACCTTCTGTGCCTTCCAAACCAACCTCAGCACCTTCCCAGCTCTCAGTCACCCATCCTGCCCTAATAACCCTTTCCACTTCATCTGCAGTGGCATTTTCTGGGGTTTGGCTTCTCTTCCAGCACACAGCCTGAATGTCTGTGGGAGATAATCCATGTTAAATCTAAGGATCACTGTGACCTGAGGGCCCTGATCCATTTAATAAAGCCAGGCCCATCCAGGTAAATGCCTAGGAATGTGAATGCTGCCTTTTAAGAACATTTTTCCATGCTTAGGAGTTTTTCCTCTTTCCTTCAGCTAAAGATCTTTATCTCTCACCACATAAATCATTAAATGGATCTCAAATCTCATGTCTCTCTTGCCTGAAACTGTGTATTAATTTACATTTTTTTTTTCCTTTTGTAAGGCAGGAGGATTTTCTTGTTTCATTTTTTAAAGAAATGATCAATGAGTACCACGTGGGAGCTGAACTCTGCTGTGACACTGGCAGCACTCCTGGTGTGGCTGGGCAGCTGGTGTGCTCTAGCAGATGCTTCTTTTACCAGATTTAGTGTCTCTATTGTTTTCCCAGGCTCATTATTCTACCTGCAGTCTGTTTCCCTTTGTGCTGACATGATCCAAGGCAAGGATCTGTGCCAGGCCCAGCAGAGCCCAGGTTCTGTATCCCAGGCTCCTGGGCATGGCTGCTGTACCAGGGGAGCTCAGCCAGCCTTCAGGTGACTTTGCTGCTGCTCAGGTTTTCCTGGCACTGCTTCACTTTAGCACCTGCTGGCTCAGAAGACACCTGAGCAGGAGAAATGTCTGGTTTTCACTTCCTTGATTTATAAAGATAATGATTAAATAGGTTAAAGTATTCATTTTGCAGCAAAAGGTGGATTTTTATCTCTATATTTTTTTTTCTTGGTTATAGCATGGATAACTTCAAGGATATTTTGTTTTTCTCAAACTGTGTTACTAATGAACACAAAATTAAGAAATGTTTGGAAAGAACACCTGTAAGAAGGTGCTGATTCTACTACAGGATACATCTAATTTTGTTGGGCTGGAAAAGACTGTTCATTATGAAGCCAATCCATAATTTGAAGTATATTTCATTTTAGCTCTATGTTTTCTTTTCCATGTTCTAATTCTCCAGTGATTTTGGTTATCCCTGCAGCCTTGCAAAGGCAAGCAGGCTTTAGGAGGAATAGATGGAGAGCTCTGTCATGTAACTGCCAGCCCAGAGTTTAACATCAGATAAAACTTTGGGAAGAGTGGTGTTGGTAGGAACAGATCAGGTGTGTGTGGGGTCCAAAGAGCAGAGTAAAATCTGCAGACACTATGAATAGAATAGGCTAAGGCAAGTGCAGACTTCTCTGGATCTCATTATACAGGAATAGTCTCCTCATTAGCTCATTTGACTCAAGTAATTCTCCTGCTGGGTTGCTATTTTTGGGTTCAAAGTTGGAAAAAAAAAAAAAAAAGGACAAATAATGTGTTTGCTCTTTGCTGCCATTAGTTGTTAATTATGTTTAGAGAGATATTTCTACAAATAAACCCCATCTGCACCGGTGTGAGTGTGTTTCCATCTGTATCAGCAGCAGTGCTCATTTGCGAAGAGTGGATGGAGCAGGGTTCCTGGAGTGGAAGGGGAATGAGGAACTTGACATTGGAACATGAGAAAAGTGTTTTCCCGTGTCCTTCACTCAGAGAATCCCTGTGGCTCAGAGATCCTGGATAGAGCACACATCCAGGATCTCCAGGAACAGGGCTGGGAGTACCAAACCACACTGGGAGTTGATAATCTGAAAGACTGACCAGATTCTAAAATTTCACAGCTGCCTCTGGTTTTATGGGCCAGCTGAAAACTCTGCATCTGAAGGGAGCTGCAACTGGGAGTTTGGTGCTGCAGCCAAAAGCTGCCATCTGTGGTTGTGCTTTCCAGGCTTGAATTAAATAACCAGCTCCCAAAAGCTGAATAAAGCTCAGCTTTGGGAGTTTTGAAATGACCAGTTGTGCTCAGGAACAATTCTCTGGTCCTGAGGGCTGGCTTGCCTGGGTGTGCATGTGGTTAGAAATAAATAGGTATGGAAATCCTTTCAGGTTTGATCCACCAGTGCTAAAATATCCCAAAAGCAAAGAAGTCTGTAAATAGTTGTGCATATCTCTCTATGAATATTAATGATCCAGGTGCTACTCCACTTTCCAAAATTGTTGAAAAATTCAAGGTCTTTTGCTTTCAGCCTCACTTTCAGTCCCCAAACTTATGTAAAATTGTGACTTTTATTCACTGTTTTATTGTATGAGAGTTAAGACTGGAAAAGTAGAGGTTGCTGAGATTAAGGAAGAGGAAAACCTCTGAAGCTGTACTGGTGGTCTTTAGATGCAGAAAAAGTTGCTGCAGAGACTCAGGCAATGATGATAATGCAGATCCATGGGGAAAAGAGCAAATGGTAATGGGCTTAAATTGTACAAAAGAGATCAAGATTTGGCATTAAGAAAAGCTTTCTAAAAGAAATGGAATAAATGACTTGGGGAAAGTGGAGTTCTCATAACTGAAGGCTTTTAACACCAGGTTAGATGGATGACCCTAAGGAGTGACTTGGGTTGTATATCCTGCTTTTTGAAGTTAATTGAGTGTCTTATTCTTCTGGCTACTATTTTATTTTCCTTGATCCTGTTTCTTTCTCTTTGTGAATGTCGTAGTGTTCAGAAAAAGTTCTTGGTCAAATGTACTATCAAAGGAGAACAGATTATCAAAAATATTGTTTTAAATGGCAGCAAAGCCCCCAGATATTTTCCTGGTTACTTATTTTCATTAAGTAATGAAAGTCAAGTCAGCTCAGTTAAGTCTTACTCTGGAAATTAGAGGTTTGTTGGCCTTTTAATTAAAAAAGAAAAGCTGTAATTGTAAACTAGGTGCAGGAAAATCCTGTTGCCCATTGCACTGCTATTAACCTCCTCAGCATCTGTAATGTAGAGCCAGTTTTTGAAAACCTTGGACAATCAGTGAATTATGAGGAAAATGTTATTGTGAGCTTTGCACCAAAGCAGTGCCTTTGGTTGTGGGCTGGCTGCAGTCACCAGGACACCTCGGTAATTATCCTGGAGCTCCTTTTGGATCAGGAGCCTGCCCTGGGCTGGGCTCTGGGGCTGATCTGCTGTTTATAGTGAGCACACTCCTGTCACATCAGCCCTGGCTGCTGCTGGAATTTCAGCTCCTCTGGCAGCAATTCCTGCTTCACTCACAGAGCTGGGAATGCCTCCTCTGGGCTGGTTCCTGCACCTCCTGCCCTGCCAGCAGCAGCTCCAAAGCTGCAGCATCTCATCCCTCCATGTGGGTGCTGAGAACATGAGGCTGTGCCCGGGACTGCAGGTGGCAAAGCAAAAGCGAAGCTTTGGGCTTGTGGTGCTTGAAAACAAAGCTGGTTTCCTTCCCAGGATAGGGGAAGGGTCTTGATGGGGAATAGGAGTTAAATCCTGCAATTCCATCTCGTTTAGCTGTAACAGACACACTGTGCTGAGTCACTCCTGATTGCTTTATGCAGAACATGCTCTGCCTGTGCCTAAAGAGGGTTATTAAAGACTGCTGAGTACAGAGAGCTTTAACAAAGAGATCTCAGAGTAAACACTGACATTTGTTACTGCCTCTGTTTAGCACTGCTGAAGGTCCCTGGGAACTTGGGAAATTGAGCTGTCAGATCTAGGAAGATGAAATGAAACTTTGTTCTGTGGCTTCGGTCCCTTAGGAAAGTTTTTCAGGTCATTTAGCATTAGTGCTGCGAGGAGAGCTTATTATTATTTTCCTAAAAAATCTTCCCTTTTGTTGATAGATGCAGAGTGGCAGCTTGGCATTGCTGTTAGCCCACTTCTGTTTGGTGAAGGCAGTGCCTGGAAGACTGACAGGGCATTTTGCAGGCAGCTGGTCTGATCCGTGGGCAGGATGGGATGACTGATGGGTGTTGGGTGGAACCACCACACCAATTGACTTGTAAGTTGTAGTTAAGCACATTCACAGGATGACTTGGCAAGAAAGCACAAAAATGTTCTGGGAGGAGGAATCTGACTATTTCCAGGTTTAAGCATAGCTGCTGTTTGAAAAAGAGATTCAGGGGAAGGATGGAATGACAGTGAAGTCAAGGTTTGACTCTCAGAAACTCTTAGACTGGGCCTTGCCTGGGATTTTGTCAGTCTAATTTGCAAGTAGGAAAACCTCAGTGTTTACAGAGGTCTTCTTCACACTTTCTTTGGGTTGCTGCTCTGAGTTTTTGTCAAATCTGTACATTGTATTGCCAAGCGATTTCAGAAATATGAACGTGGGCTGCTTAAAGCACAACAAACTTTATTCTGGAAATATTAGTTGTGAATCAAAAAGCCCCAAAAGGATTCTCAATTTTCATACTGTTTTTCAATTCCATGACTAACGGTATGGAAAGGGCTCTAGGGGCTTAAAAATAAGAACAGAACAGCTCTGAACAAAGTTTGGCTCTCAGTATTCCATGTTGTATGAACCTGGGGGAAGAGGGAGCCACCATCACTGCTCTGGTCAGGATTTGGGTGTTAGTCCTGTTCTGCTGGGGACCCAGTTCTGCAGGTTTTATCTGTCCCCCAGCCATGCAGGCAGAGTGGGGAGGATTCTGATCTCTCAGCCTTCCCTCCAGTGAGAGCAGAGCTGGGAAGATGGAGCTGCTCTCTGCACAGCCCTGGGTGATTAAAGACTAAAAGTGTAATGTAGGCTTAGCATTAAATTCATGTTTGCACCTTCAGGCAGCTGCACTGTGAACGTTGGCTCTCGGAGTTGCAGTGCTTATCAGTACTTTTCTGAATATAAAGGGATATTATGGCTGCTGGTATCAAACCCCACAATCTGCATGCAGGATTCTTTTCCTTTAAGAAGATAATCTCTTTTCCATTGCTTCCTCAGTGCCTGAGGAGTGAAAGACTGAAGGCCAAAATACGAAATGTGCCAAAATGCACTGTTCCTCTGGACAGGCAGCAAGAAGTCACCCTTTATTAGGGAGATGTTATTTACAAGCTGACTGTTGTTAATGGGGGCTTCATTTCATGTACAGGAAAATAGTTTTCTTTGGGACATGAATTTTTGGCTCTGAGTTCCTTTTACTGAGTATCCATTCCTGACAGGCACAGCCAGTACTCCTGCCAAACACTGATCTCTGTTACTGGTGTGGTTGTTTTTTAACTAGATGCCATTTGATTTATAATCCAGTGACTAATTTCAGAATCAGTAAGCCTGAGATAACACAGCAGGTCCCAGGAAGAGTAGCTTCCCATGTGAATTCAGCTTTAGCAAATAACCAGGGAGCTGGTTCCGTGTTTGACATGGATCAAACCACCAGGAGCCAGAGCTGGCTGCTGGGATGTACCTGCTTTGGGTGAGGGGATGTTTGGCCAAGCAACAGGAGATATAAAACATAGTTGGTTCATCTAGGTCTTCAACTGTTTGGATTTCAGCTATTTGCTGTGGATATGCAGACGCAGAGAGGTTGAATTTCAACCCTAGGCAGAACATGGCCCACAGCATAGCCCACGTTTACCTGAAATCCATATTCTCCTTGTTCTCCTGATGCTGTCAGAGCAGACCCTGCAGCTCCAGCTGTGGCTGCCAGAAGCTGTGCATGACTCTGGGGTGGGAATGCTCAGCTCTCTGTGCAGGGTGGCTGCTGTAAGCTGATTTTTCTTTCCCTTTCCTTCTGTTCCCATGTTGAACATGTTGGCAGTGCTGCACTGGCTATATTCAGTTTGGTTTGTCAAAGCCAAGCAAACATTGAAATGAGCATCTCTATAATTTCATTTGCAAATCCACCTCTGGTGAAATCAATGCTTCCCCTCTCAGAAAATGCACTCGTGTCGTGTCAGAGGAATGCAGGATGATGGACACAAACTTGGAAAGCTTTTGTCTTGGAGCAGTGGATCTCTCAAATGTCAAAGGGTTAAGCATACTCTTAAGTCAGGACTAGTTTGTATCCAGAGCTGGGATGTCTGCTGGCCACAGTGACCAGGGAATGAGCAGTGGAGCTGCCTGTACTGCAGGATTTCAGGATTGCTTGTGCTGCTGAAGCCTCGGGAAGAGCCTGGGTCACTGGTGTCAGGGGAAACAAGGTGGAACCTGTTATGTAACTGCTGAGACAGAAACCACATCAGGTTACAGCTGGGTGTCACTGCAGAGTCCATCACCAGGGGAAACTGGTGAAAATTCTCACCTTGCACTTTTCAATGATTTGGAAATTTGCTAAGTCACTTTTATAAACCAAGAGGAACTATTTAAAATGCTTCTTCTGTCCTGTGAACTTCTTCCCGGAATGTTTAATCCTACTCAAAGCCTATTTTTAGAGAAATTCTGTCTGTTTTGCAAATATTAGAGATATTTTTCCTTGCATTTGATGTCCATTTCAGAAGTGAATTCTCACCTGCCAGGTACAATTTTGTCTTGGCAAACAGCCACCCAGAGCTCTGACTGCACATCTTCATGCCTTCAAATCATTTGGGCTCCCAGCTCTGTTTAGGGAACAAGCAGAGACGAAAGTTTCATCACGAATAAGTGAAAACATTTTGTGACTTAAAGCTGCAAGTTTTAGCTTGTGGAGAAGTTTGACTTCAGTGCTTTATTTAGGCCATGATTCAGCATTGTGAGATAAAGGGGTGGAGGTGTCTGTGTTTGGGGGCTTGGTGATGAGCTGGCTTGGGCCATGCAGACATGTGGGGTCTCTTTGGTCCAAGCTGTCCCCAGGTTTTCCCCTCCTGCTGCTGCTGCTTTTTTTGGTGGGAGCTCAAGGAAAGGCTTGTGCTGTAATTTCCCTGGTCTGCAGGGTTGGTTGGGTGCATTTGCATTTCTGTCAGGAGGGCACATCTGCCCTCTGTCCTTTGCTCAGAGGTTTTTGTGCACGCTGAACTACTCTTTAGTGAAACGAATCATCACAGAGAGCTCCTTTTGCTGCAGCCCAAGGGATGTAGGTTACTTCAGAAAGCCTAAATCCAGCCTTTCTTCCCTTATTTTATATGGACACATCCAGTGTGTAAAGAACAGCCTCAATTCCATAAGTTAGAAACTCCTTATCCTCCTCTGATTCTGTTAGTAATAAACTCACTTTGTACCTCTAAGCTGAGCCTTTTTGCCCTTGGAGTGTTTTTCTCCTGGTCCTTAACTCAAGGAGCCTTTGTTAATTTTTTCTCTCCTCTGCCTGGCTGTGGCAGGGGAGGGTGAGTGACTTACTGTGGTGGGTGCCTGGAGTTTGTAGTGTCAAACCATCCATTTTCATCCATGGAAATTCCAGCTTGGCATTTACCTGAGGTCTTGAAATAGTGGCAGAATTCAATGTGTCTCTGTGGAGCACAGAATTAGATACAAATGATGGCTCTGGGTTCCACTTTCTTGAGGTGAAACCTTTAGGAAGCAGAGGTCTGTCCAGCCCAGAGGATCTGGAGGGATCACCTCATTCATTCTGAAGGCAGTCACAGTTTTTTGCTCTAAGTTCCAATGTCTTAGAGCACTATAGAGACACTCAAAACTCTGGCAGAAGCCATTTGGCTGTTCCAGTTCCATACTGTGGAAACAGGCTTACCCTGATGGCAGAGGGTAATGGGGTTATGGGGTAGTGATACCAGGATTTGGCCTTAATTTCTGTTCTTGGTGCATCCCTTCCCTGCATGTTCCAGCTTTTTCTCGGAGCGTTTCCCTTCCTTCTCTCTGGCTGCTATGTTTTACTGCTGTTTTTCTTTAGCTGACAGGTACTGTGGCACATTAGCACCAGCTACATAATTTCATAGCTTGTATCCCTTCATAAACTCACTGTCCAAAGTATTATTTCCTTGCGAGAGATATAGATTTATTTTTCTTAAATATACAAATTTTAAATTGCACTCAGGACTCGAGCCATTTATTCTTAAATTGAATCTTATTTATTGTAATCCAGTTCCAACTGATAGAGCATTCCTCACATTATTCTGACAGAAATAAACACGGCGCTGAAGTGCTATCTTGGCAGAGTTATATGAGCTTGTAATAGCTGCATGCAACTGAATTTTCATTTCACTTTTATTTATTGGAAAGCTATCCTAGGATTTTGAATTGATTCCTCACTTTTGTTTGCATTTATATGTATTTCTTCAATAAAAGGAAGAAATCTCCTGTTATTTCAGGCCTCATCAACCTTCCTGAAAAAATAACATGAATGCTAGTTATATAAGGAAAATTGAAATACTTAACTGTAGTTTTTTCTATCCATGCCAAAAGGAATCTGTACTAAACCAACAAGTGTTCAGGGCAGAAGGTGCCTTGGAATTGCAGGTGTGTGTTGAAATGGCATTCAGAGAACAGATGTTATAATGTTTTAACAAATGACAGCTGGTGCACGTGTTAAATTTTCCTGTGAATAAAGCAAACCTGGGATCACAATACCCTTGGGGGAGCTCCCCAGGCCCTGGGCAGTGCACAGAATGCTGCCCTGGTAGGAGCTGAGGGAAGGTCACTCATCAAAAATCACAGCGCAGGGTGTAATGTAGTAATATTTGAAATATATGTCTTCATCAGTTCTTATTGTAAAGCCATGGAAGCAGAGGCCATGGCACACTGCTGCTGGCAGCAGGAAGGGAGGATGGGAATGCTTTGGGACAGCTCGATGATGCTCTGTGGAGGAGCAGCCAATGTTTAGCCTGTAAAAATTGCTAATTCTGCACAGCAGTAAGATATTTATTTTCTGAGTTGAGACCGTGTCATGTTAGACCAGCAGCAGTCCCCAAAGAGGAGATTTATCTGCATGTAATATAGCAAAGACTGGATGGGATATGTTCTGGCCTTTTTTTCTGAAAGACTCCATGTAATGCTTTTTGATTTTACAGTAATAGAAGAGATCCCAATTCTAAATAAGTGAACTTCAGAGTCATATAATTATTCCCAGTAATGTAACAATATACTTAGTCTGTTCTGAAGTCCCAGCCCTAGAAACTTGATCTTAGCTTGTCTGAGAAGTTTGGGGCAGGACAATGCAAGGTGGGTTGTGTACTGCTGTAGCAGAATATTAGTGCTTGGATTTGTGCATGGCTCCATTCTAACTGGTGCCAGAGAATCAAATAAAAAGTATATTCATTTCTGTGAAGCATCCTGCAATAGTGATTGGGCAGGTAATAAATTTAAAATACAATCATTGACTGAAAATTCTGTAGCATAAGAAATATTTCTGTGCCCAGGGGAATAAATAATGTGGGTGCATCTTGTGGCTGATCTTTTGCATTTAAATCCACTTAATGAAAACGTTGGCTATTTGGTGAATTAAGCATTTCCTGATGGGGTGTTTTGGTGGTGGGATGCCATGGGAGAATGTTCCCGTGAGATTTCCAGCACTTTCTGCTTTGCTCAGTGAAAAACAGGAATCATTGGAAACATTATCCAAGGCTGTTTGGAGTAGAGATAGAGCCCAGCTGGGTTTCTCTGAGCTTCCAGCAAAGACAGAAACTTTTGATTTCTTATCTGAGCTGGGCTGCAGTGTCTCTGGGGCTGTGCAATCAGCACTCCCTGCAGCCAGGGCTGGGTTGGATTTCTGAGATCCCTGGGGATGGTTACTGCTGTGACAGTGCCAGGGTGAACCTTCCAGCCCTGAGACCTCGGTGATGATTATCATTGCTCTGCAGATGCTGCTCTTGATTGTCTTCTAATACTCCTAGATAAACGTTCCTGAGTGACTTGTAGGTTACTGAAATCTCCTGCCTCAGTAAACCTGAAGTAATTCTGCTCGGGAGATAATGGGCAATGTCAGACATGCTCATCTGTGCCCTTTGTGATTCCATTTTGAAAGTATTTATTTAACTCTCTCCTTGTTTTGTCTTTTTCTTCACCTTGATTTCACAGCAGATCCTGCAGTAATTGACCCACTTCATGGACTGCTGGAGGATTAGGAAATACATCATCATTCAGTGAAGCAGGAGTAGGCAGGAATATTCTGGGTTTCTTCTTGCACTGCTTATATTCCTCATCTTTGGGAAGCATCTCTCCCTGTTCCTTACAGGGCTTCGTAGCTCAGGATTCTGAGGCTTCTCCTTGGCACATAGAAAAAATAATTTCCAATTAAAAAAAGCTCATTGTGTGTCTTACACTGATCTTTCTGCTGTGCATCTGAAGTTAGTGGTTGTTCCTGTTCCTTTGCCTCAAACAAATAAACTCTTTTTAAAAAGTTGCTCTTTTCTTGTGCTTCTAATCTTTTTTGAGCCCTTGGACAGCCATGCCAGGCTTCTGTTTGTTTTTCTGCTGTGGAATCTCATGCTATTAGACACATTCAACTGCAAAATGAGTGTTTGTATGATTTTTAGATGATATAACATTAATATGCTTATCACTCCTAGTAAATCTCATCCTTGTTTCTTGACTCACTGAATCAGTATATTGGCAGCTCCTGACACGCAGCCATTATCCTTGGCTTCTGATAGTGGGATTTCACAGAGAAGTTTGCATTAAATAGGATTCAGGACCATGGATTTAAGAAATGAAATATTTTCTTATATCCAATAAATAAATGATTTTTTTTTCTGTGACTTTGTTTTCCAATTTATTTCTATGTAACCTTTGGTTCACTGAGTTTTATCTGTTGGAAAAGGGCAGGGTTCCTTTCTGCTAGTGTGTCATCACAGGAGAATTATTTATACTCTATAAATACATGAATGTATCAGAGTTGATTAAATCTATTTTGAGTATTTGGCGAAATGTTGTCTTCCAGACAAAGCTGAATGCATGCAAAGACTATATATATATATATATATATATATAAAATGGCTCCACATTCCAGTGCTAACTATGAATTGTGAAACAGGGGCAGTGTTGTGTGCTCCCTGCTCTAAAGGACAGAGTTGGGTTGGTTTTCTCTTTGGGCACAGCAGCAAGGTTTTTCTGCTGAGTGGACCAAGTAGTTGAAACCCCTCAATAATTCCAAATTCACCCATGATGGGAAGGCTTTGGACATCTCCTGCTGTTGCCCACCAGTCTGGGAGAGAATTCTGCTGTTGTGCCATTTCTGCATGGAGCCCTGTTCTTTGCATGCCTGGAGCACCTGGGGCAGAGCTGTGGTTTGTCTCTGTTAGGGAAGCCACAATCTGTTCCTGTTTTAAAGCATTCCTATGTTAGAGTGTTTTCTGTAAATTGATTTCAGTTTGCTTTCTGCTCAGCCTTGTGCATCTTTATGTTCTCAGCCCTTTTCAGAAGCCTTCAGGCGACACTTTTATTTTCATTAGAAAATCTTACAGGAATATGGAGTCTCCTTTCCAGAATATCTCAATGTTTGCTTCATTCAGGAACTTCTGCTGCTTGGGTGTTGGTTGTCTGGATTGTCTTCTGCTGGGGGACCCAGAGGAAGAAATAAAACCCTGTCAGGAACTTTGTATTTAACAAGGCACCAACACTGCTGTGAATTAGACACGGGAAAGGAAAAGTAGCTGTATTCTTATGGGCAAGAAGTGCCACAGTGGGGGAGAACACAGTGACCAGGCCACCCAGTCCTGGGGCCTTGGAGCTTTTCTGTTACAGCCCAGAAAGGTTACAGAGCTCAAGGCAAGTTTTCAGGAGGAGGGCATGGATGTCCTGCCCCCTTAGAGCCATCAAATGCAGCCTTGTGCTACAATGAGGGCACGCTAAGTATCCCTTAAAGAACGATTTGATAGTTTTTGACCAAAAGACAAATGGATTTCCACTTAAATTTTCCCTCCGTGGAAGCAGGTGAGACTATTTCAAGTTATTTCCCTTTTCTGAATTTTAGAATAGTGGAAAAAAAACCCCATTATCCTATTTCCAGTCACTGCCGTTCCACTCTGCTTTCCAACAGAAGGAAAGATTTCTTCTTGTTACTACGATTTTTTTTTTTTTTGTCCTTTTCCCCTTCTCTGAAGCTGATGCTTGAGGCTGCCCACCCTTCATGGATCTAAATGCTCCCAGCACAGAGCTGGGACTCCCTGGATGTCCCCAAAACCTTACAAGGCACAAGCTCCTTCCAGAACCAGACCCCTACACCCTCCAGGCTCCCTTGGCTTTATTTTCTGTTGTAAAGCCTCATGCCTATGTTAAAGAGATTGTGATGAGAAGGGATCTGCTCTGAATCTTTTTTTTTGCCAGCCCCAGTTGGTACCCTGCAAATCAGCTGTACTGTGCCATACAGCACCCTGATTTATGTGAGACATCACGTATTGATGCCTTTATAGACAGCAACTTAGTGTTTCAGAGGAGTCTGCATGTTACAAAAAGGGCAGCAGGTGTTATTTAGACTAAATTGACCTTGAAATTGATTTCTTTATTTTATGACTTACTGAGGGGAGATTAATACTTTTTTTTTTCCTGCAGCCTGAAACAATTTACATGGTAATAGAAGGCATAGTCAGTCAAATAAATTGCTGGAAGTAGTGGTGTTCCAAGAAAGAAAATATGGATCTTACTTGCATTGATTCCTTCTATCCCCAGGGAGTAGCTAAGACTTTTAACACCGGGGAAAGACTGCTAAAATTTATTTTTCCCATTAAAGGCAGAAGAATGGATAGTAATGTCTGCTAGCTGACATTTACTCCAAACTTTCAGTTTGAGGGGTGGGGAGAAGGCTGTGCCCCATATAAAATTTAGGGAGCGTTTTATTGCTATTTCTTGATTTCTCTAAGGGCAGATGGATAGTAATGGGAATCATAAGAAACTTCTGGAAAGCCTGGCATGGACACAGCACAGCTGCCCTTGGTAACAGAAAAAAATAAAATAGCCTGTAAATGGTTGTTGCAATTCCACCTCCGAGTACCAAGAAGAAATCACCTCAAAATACAAATGTTAATGGAAACAAGAGACCCAAAAGAAATTACCTGGAGGAGGCACTGATAGGAACATGAAGTGTAGCTCTACAGGAGGGAGAAAGTTTTTTGTTTATTGTGCTGCTGCAGTGTTGAAACTGTGTAATTTCCATTTTCCTGTAGCCTCCAAGACAAGTGCATAGTTAAATGATTTGTCAGTGGCACAACACTTTGCATAACCTGAACATGTAGCAGATATTATTATGACACGTTACCTGAAAATGAGTGGGAAAGCAGCTCCACAAACCAATTTTTTGTTTGCTGTAAATACAGAAAGGGTGTAGGGGAAAGTGTCTTGTATGTGAAGATCATTATGATGGGAATTAATCTCCTTTGTCTCTCAGTGCTGAATGCTGCAGTGAGGGGAGGGGGATTTCAGCCTCTGTGGTACAGAGGGAGGAGAAAGGGGTTTGGAGGATCCCAGTCCAAGCATCTGGAATCACTGGGGAAGAGATCTGGGCTCTTGCTAACAGGTTTAGTTTAGTCTGGATTGCTGGAATCCTCTGCCCCCACTAAAAACAACCAAAACCTGAGGAATTTTGCTATTTTTGCCTTTATTTTCTGGTTCAATGTCCCTGGATTTTCACAGGTGGTGAGTTATTAATAGGGAGCACACCACGAGCTTCCCAAGGAAGAGTCCCACATGCAGCATTGGCCTAAAGCTGTTTATTAATTTGTTACTGGTTCACAGAGCTGTGCAATGCTTAGGAACTAGCTGGGTTTGGGGGGGAGAAAAAAAGTAAATCTGCAAAATAGCTGCTTAAAATGTCATATTTATTTGGAACTCGGGGCATTGCCTCCTGGAAGAGTTTTGTGAAGCAAAATGTGTTGTGTCTCTGCCTGTCTGCCTCTCCTAGGGAGTTTCCCAGGAGGAGCAGCCCTGCAAAAAGGTTAGTTTGGATTCCCACAGTCCTTCTGAGCACTGTGATCCCAGGGAGATGGTGCAGCCTGAGGAGCTCTGGAACAATATCATCCTGCTGGGAAGGAGAGGGGAAGGAAATGGGCACGGAATACAAATATCTGCACATCCATCCTGCTGCACAGTGCTTGCAGGGGGGCACAGCAAAGCAGGAGCAGGGAGGGGGCTCTGGGGGCAGCAGGAACAGAGCAGATCAGGTAAAGGGACAGAAGGGAGGAGAGTGACAGCAGTAAACCTGAAGGAAACCTGCAAGGGTGTGGAGGCACTATCAAATAATCCAGGCTGTGACAGAGAAGGTTTGCTTGGTGGTTTTCTTCAGTGTTGGTCTCAGTTTGCAGCATCTTGGTGGGCAAATGGTGACTGCAGGGGTTTGTCTGGGAGGTGATTTTGATGGTAGTTTGGTATCTATTTACACTTTGTAAATGTAAAGGTTTTGGCCTCTTTTCTCTGCCAGGGTCAGGATGAATAATACTCAGGAAATGCCAAGCTCCAGTTTGGACTTGGAATGTTTATTCTATCTTCTGTATTTACAGGCTTATAAGCCATGAGCTTAACTAGCAAGCCAGAGAAATGAGGTAAAATGGAGAGCTCCTAACTCTATCCAAGGTCTTTTAAGCTAGAAGTATCCAATACCAACGTGACACCCACATTATTTATGTTTCTGACCCAGTAATGACCACCCAAGGCCTGCAACGTGAACCTGTTTCTCCCAATTACAGAAAATCACCCAAACCCATGAAGAAGGCAAAGAAGGGCAAAGACAACACCCAAAATCCTCCAACTTATATGTATTACTATACACTAAACCTCCAAACTCTAAGTTTCTTGGATTCCATCATGTACTGTCTGTTTGTTCGCCCTTCCTGTGAAGGGGATGATGTTTGCAATGGCTAAATTGAGTGGAGGGATACTCTAATTTATATAATTCAGAGACTGGGGGATGCTCAGGGGTGAAGGAACAAAGAATTATTACCAGCTCCCAGAGATATGATCTGTCTCCTGGGTCATAGCACATCTCCTGTAAATAAAGGCTCTAGAAGCTTTATATATGGAGGCACACTTGATGATGATACTTCAGAGAAGTTCGTAGTAGTTACTCTTTGCTGCCTTGGACAGACAGGCCTCAATTTCAGTTTATCAGATTTTTGCTCCCAAACAGCAGGGGGAACTGTGTACTTGCCTTGCTGTGTAAATCTGTTCTCTGTTGACAGGAAAGGCATGACAAGAGAAGGCCAACCCTGAGAGGCCTTTTTAAAATACAAATATCAATGCAATGGCTGTATTCATTAGGGAAGAGGCAAAACTTTAACCTGCTAACTCTTCCTAGCGTTTCCTTTTAAAATCAGACCTGTTTTAGTTACTGCCCTGAGTCTTGCACTTGAATTTATTGCACCTGTATTTAGACACTGTGGCACTTCTATCACCTGTCTAAAACTCCCCCAAGCCTTTGTTTCTGTATTGCAATAACAGCAGGGTACTCAGATTTCTCATGGCCAAGCCCCAGACTGCTTTGTGACTTGTGGAATGCCAGCTGGGCTGTAGGAGAAACTTCCTGAGGGGTAGAAAATGAGGGATTTTACATTGCTTTAGGGTGCACCTAGATGGGGATGTGACACCAGAATGGCGAGCCAGTATAGCCATGGGCCTGCCTCCTGCACAGCCTGTGCTGCAGGGGTTTGGAACAACATTCACAGGGCTGTTGCTGAGCAGGGGATAAACCAAGGTCTCTCTGATGAGATAGAGTAATTTGTCATAAGATGCTGAGAGAATTTTGAGTGGCTGAGGAAGTGTCACCCAAATTTCCCGTGCAGGCCTGGCTGAGGAAGGGCAGTGGAGCTCTCCCCCCAGTTTCTGAAAGGCAGCAGCTGTATCATCCTCCTGTCCTTCCCACCCCAGGGCCTCCCAAAAGGGAGAGCAGCTCCTGGCTTCTTTGGGGATCATCATGGTAAAACCAAAAATGTGTGTAATTTAGTCAAAAGGGTCTTAGGCACAAGATGAACGACAATGAAAATCTCCCTAATCAAATGTTTTACTAATGGCACCTCTGAGTCTAATCACAGTGGTGCTCAGTGTTGGTCTTTAGTCCTGATATGTGAAGTGCCAACTATTACCTTTAATCTGACTATTTTTTCCCCTCTTCTCTTTACAGGACTATAAATCTGATGTTATGACTGTGGTTTCCAGTGCCAAGAACAGTCCTCAAGGTCCAGTAAGTAAAGCATTTTGCTGAAGAGATTAGATTTTGTAACTGAGTTTAGATCATCTTTTAAATTGTTTTGGTCATCAATCACTGGCACTAACTCTTACCTGTGACACCTTGTTGCTTTTGAAGTGTCTGCACTTGAATTGGCTTAAATGCTCTTTAACATGTGAATATTTAGTACAGGGAATGTCTCTCAGCCAAGAGAGGCAAAGTGATCAGAATTGTTGCCGTTAGGTTCATTAATAACCCCGTGGCTCTCTCTTGAGTGTGCTACAAACTGTGTCACCTCACCCACAGACTGGGCTCCAGGCTGTGTCTCTGCTCTGCAGAAAGGGGATAAAATCTGAGGGAATGGGAGGCTGGGGTACAACTGCAAGCCCCTCTGGAATTCCAGGTTACAGTGAGGAGGGCAGATCCAAAAGAGAGAGCAGAAGTCTGGGTGAGTGCAAGATCAAAGCACTCACAAGGGCAAAGCTGCTGTTGGCTTGGGAACTGAGCAGGGCTGGACCAAGAGGGAACTACCTGGCCTAAAGGTTGGCCATAACCTACCCTGTGCCTCTGCTGCATGCTCCATTTTCTGTCCACTGGCATCTTTGGGCAGGAAATGTGGACCACAACCCAAGGTTATGCTGAGGTGTCACAGACCTGATTTACAGAGGGGCTGGTGATACTCAGCATTGCCTGATGTCACTCAAAGTTAATCACTCATTGCAGTCAAGTTCCCTTAATCTTTTTTTGTCTCTCTGAAGCAGTAATGTGGGGTTGTAGGGCCTTTCCAAGTGTCTCTCCTTGGCTAGTGCCAGGCATTGAAATTATGTCACTGTGAACACTTAGTTTGGACATTTCCCCTCCTCTTTTTCTGATTATCTAATCTGTATCCCCTCAGACTCGAGGTTGTAGGACTGTGGATTTTTGCCAGAATAAGGAAATACTCAGTGTTTTGAATGTTTGGCAACCCCCTTTTCCCTGTTTGCAGGCATGATTAATGCTGTTTTAAACATGAACATCAAACATTAACAGTTCCCCGAAAGGAGGAGGTGGTTGGACCTCCTCCAAATGAGCACTGTCTTTCAGTTGGAAATCTCTGGCTTCTGAAACTGCTTAGTCACACCAACAGAAATACAAAAATATCTTGAAAAGTGAAAATGTATACAAAGAGATTTTTAGCTGCTCGGATGATTTGACAGGATCCTTTTTTTTTACTCCATATAGTAGGTTTTGGAAGAATATCTTTCAATAATTCTTCCTGCACTGATGCTTCTCACTGGAATGTCTTGCTGCACAAAATCACAGCCTTTCTGTTAGCTTGTCAAAAGGTAACTTTGAGAATGATGTTCTGAGAGGTGGAGCTTTATATTTAGGAACTTGGTTTTTTGTGCTTCACATATTTGCATCGAAATTAGATTTGTGCCAGTTAAAAAGGAATGTTTTGAAGAACGATGTAGTGTTTTTCTGGCTGAATGTGTTCTCTAAACTAGAAAATGCTTTTACAAGTGCAGAACAAGATTTGATGAACACCTGTCATTTTGTATTGAGAGGGTTGGGGGCTTTCCTGAATTTCTTGGTCAAACTGTCTCAGGGAGTTGAATTTTTTTTTCTTTTCTGTGACTAAACCCTTTTGTTTTCAAGGTGTCTTCAGACTCTGACATAGTGCTTTACAAACAAGATTTCAATTGTCTTCCTTGAGCCTCAGCAGCTTGGACTGTAATTATTTTTGCTCATTTTGGAGCAATGGAAAGAGTTCTAAAGGCATCTTTAGCAGTGCATTTTGATGTACTAAAGAGGATTGTGATGGAAAGAGGAAAAGGTTTCCTGTTTTCCATGATATTTCTTATGCCACACTACGATGGCATAAAAATAATGAGTTAGGAGTTGGGCTTATTGCTCTTGAAATTACACTGTCTCTGTTGTTGCTTGGAAAATTGTTTGTTGTGATGGATGAGAAAGAATACGTAGATTTTTCAAGTGTGTTGCCAGATCATTGCTTATAGAACAGTCTGGTAATAAAAGGAGAATTGACAGATGAGAATTCAAATGGACCTGAGAACGAAATATTGAATAATGTCCCAGTTCCAGAAAAGCTTATTTCCAGGGTTTTTTCTTTATTTTTTAAATAATTGTGGGCTGTTTCTTTGGCTCTTAGTGACAGATCCTATATGAAAGTCTAATGCAGCTCCATCTCAGGCTGAATTCACTTTTGTGTTACATCACTGAGACTGCATTAAAAGGGCTGGAGTCACTGTGATATAAAACTCCAGCAGGGAGTCAGATCTATCAAACTTCATGTTTCCTGATAGCTAGAGCTGCTTAATAGATTGTTTGTTAAATAATTCAAGATGTTTTCATTAAGCTGAGTGATTGAGTCTTTTAAAGCCTCTCTTTTGTTCTTAAATCTCATCAGGCAGTTGGTTGTACCTGCAGAGCTAAGAGAATCTAACTGAAGGAATTATTGTTGGGAGCTTTAGGAAGTTGTAAAATGACTGGCTGGCAGACTCTGGAGGGGTGGATTTGGGCTGGATCCTTGGGTTTCTGTCCCTTTTTCTTGTGGCTTCCTCTAAGTGCTGCTCTCTTCTATCTGCAGCTTCTCAGTCTTCTCTTAGGCTGCTTTAAATTCTCCTTCCTGCTTATTAAAGGTTTATGTTTTCTAAAGTGCCTTTGCTTTTCCCTCAGTCTCCATTTCTCACGCTCCCATCTATATATCGATATTTGATAACAAATACCATGTACTGTTTTTTAATCAAGCAATGTTGAGAAAAGGTAGTGGGAGTAAAATAGGACTCTTCAGGGTAATTCAGGAGGGACAATAATGATTTTTGCTGAGAAATAAAATCGCTGCAAGAATTGCTGCCTGTGATCTGAATAGAAATGTGATAGTACCTGAAATTACTTCATCTCTGCTACTGCTTCAGGAGGGATATCTATTAGCTGGGGATAATGGCTTGCAAAAAGAAAAAAAAAGGTGAATTTCTTTAAATTTCAGATTCTTATTGAATGGAATCTGTGTTGGCATTCTTAAAAAAATATATATATTAAATGAATCTGTCACTTCCAGGGAGAGAACAATAGAACTGAAAGCAAAAATAACTTCCCTGAGCATCATTACAGAGCATTTGGCTAATGGGTTGGGTGGGAGGGGAGAGTTTTCTTCACAGGGGGAGAAAGGGAAGTGCATTGTGCAGACATCTCCAATAGTAACATAGAGCTGATCCAACCTGTGCCAATAAAACCAACAAATCCGGGGAATATCTGGCTGAGTTGGGTTTTATTTCTCAAACTCATTTAGGGAAATACTGAAAAATAGAGGAAATTCCTTACAGCTCTGTCACGAGGATAAGAGAGTGGTTAATGCTGAAGGGAACACTGCATGAGGGGAAAAATTTACCTGAGAAGGTTTTGTAAAGTTTTCCATGATATTTCTGATTTGTGAATCCAGGCACATGAAATGTTGCTGTGTTAATGCACAGCAGATGGGGGAAGTCAGAAGCAGCTACAGAATCCCGAGTTTTGTTCCTTCCACCTCCATCTGCTCCCACTGTTTTGCTCCCTGTTAATGCCCATGGCTGTGTTTTTATCCCAGCAGAGGAGCCGGCCCCATGGCTGCAGGTCACAGCCATTATTCCCTATGTTATAGCTAATATTTCCACATTATCTGGAAATATCTCCTTGAAAATCCTCCAGTATAACTTGGATGATGAAACAATGTCATTCATTACTAAGTAACATTTCTAATTTGAGGATTTTGCCTGTACAGCCAGTAATAGTAACACTAAGACAAACCAGGTATTCTTAGATTCAAACTCTATAATATATTGGTAACTTTTCCCTGTTCCATCAGCCTCTACTTGTGTGTTGTTATTAAATCAGGTGCTGAATGTTGTTTATCAGGGGTAACCTTGCCTGGAGTCTTAATGGTGTGGTGTCTACAGAGCTGGAGCTGATTTATTATTCCTAGAGAAGCAGATCTCCAGGATAAGTTGACACGGTTGAGATTTTGAATTTTTCATTGATTAAAATCAAGTTAGGTGTCATCTTTTCTGGCAGGAGAGATGAAACTGAGAAATTGCCCTGTTCTCACTGCCTTCCTTTGCTTCCCCATCAGAGATTCTCCTGTGTTTGTGCTTTAGCCAAGGAGGTGAGAGACTAAACAAATTAAGAATAAACTATTTCCAATAGCAGAAAACTCAGGCGCTAACAAGCGGGTGAATCCAGAGAGCTGCTGAAATGCCAGGTATGGTTTGATAAAAGATCCTTGAATCTTCTTGAAGCCTCATGATTCTGGTGTGGAAAGAAAAGCTGGGGCTGGGCAGCAGCTCGACACAGAGGCACAAGACATGTCTAAAGAAGAAAAGGGGTTCCTTTAATAGGAACTGCAGAAAAAGCAAAGGAGAAAACCAAAAGCCTTTGCTGCTGTTAGTAATCAAATTTTGGTACTTCTAAATACTGGGATTTAGTAGAATTTCAAGGAGGGGCTGACAATCTAAGAATAAATGAATAAAGAGATAATGGAGATGAGGAAAAAGGCTGTGTCTGCGCCAGAGTTGTGTAAAAGTTGTGCAGAAGTTGATGTTCTTCACTGCCAGCAGTATTAAATTGGTTGTGGGGTGCAGGGTCCTCCCAGAGATGGAGACAAGACACTGAAACAAACAGGGTATAAAATACATTTTGTACAGCACTCCTGTAATTTCTGCTTACATCATCCACATGAAACGAAGGGGGAAGTGATCATTTTGCCCCGCTTGGCCTTTGAATCTTAGTTTTCAGTCAGGATTTGTGAAAATGTGCTGTTGGGAAAATGAATGAATACAATTATTGATTTGCATAGATGTTTGCACAGCAAGACTCTTAACCAGTGTAGAGCTGCCCTCAGACCAGGTCTGTTTAGCTGTGGTGTGGGAATCACATCCCGTTCATTTTGATGCTTTCATCAGTCCTAAGGCAAATAAATCAATGCATCATTAATATGGAAAGTGTTTATAGTTCAGCTAATATATTTTTATTGTGGTTTTTTTGCATTCTACCCATATTAGCAGTGTTTGTAAAGTACTAACACCCAGGATTTAAAAAGCAAATACCAAAACTAGATAACCTATTTTTAGCATCCAGCAATAAAAACTTTTGAGAATTGTGATGAGAATCAAAATTTATATATCAAAAGGAAAGAAAACCAAGCAAACTAAACACCAAACTAGAAAGCCTGCTTCCAGAATCCACCACTAAAAACTTCTGAGAATTCTGATGAGAATCAAAATTTATATATCAGGATGAGGGATATGAGTTAGCCAGTTATCCCTGCCAATGCGATCCCTCTTAGTAGCAGTTCTGTCATTTGGACAAACTCAGTGTGGTGTGTATTGGGGGCCAATTTATGGGGATAAATCTGAATTGCAGTCAGATGGGGAGGGGGCATAAGGAACAAGGCAGGATGCTCTGTTTGCCGAGGTGTCAGCAGGACTTTGGCCGGGATTTGGGGTGTCAGGAACAAGGCAGGGTGTTCCGTGTGTGCTGTGCCGAGGTTCCGGCGGGACTCTGGGCTGGATTTGGGGTTCGGGGTGTCAGGAACAAGGCAGGATGTCCCGTGTGAGCCGAGGAGCCAGCAGGACCCTGCGGGGCTGTGCCGCCGTGATGCTCTCCGTGTCGCGGAGCGCGATGCCGAGATGCCATCTAGTGCCATCGGCAGCGCACTGTGACACTGCCGGAGAGCCGCAGCCTCCCTTGGAGCGCCCTGCAGAGCCAAAATCAACCCCACGGCAAACACAAGTCTGGCTTTTCCCTAAAAACGTTTTGTTCTGCACTGAGCTCGTTGTGTGCTCGATGTGGCACCAAGGTGGGGAATGGATCTGCGGAGGATTCTCAAAGCCTGACTGAAAACTCACACAGCCTTGTGCATCATCTGTGTGCGAACTCTGAGATGAAATATGTTGACTTTAGGGAAGGCCATGGAAAAGGACAGACAGTGCTGAGAGAGAAATTGAAGCAGAAACAAGTTTCAAATGATGACCTTGCAAATAGACCGGATATTTTAGAGAAATAGAACTATGAAAGATGTATTGTAGTATAACTCAAGGGGGGTATTTTTAGGTGAATATACTTAAAAATATTTAGGTAACCAAAATACCTGAATTTGGTATTTTAACCAAACAAACTTATAAGGCATTAGCAGCATTGTAATGATAAGTCAAAAACTGATAAGCTAAGCAACACTTAGCAGGGATTGTAATTAGCAAATTTTTTGGCTTTTGATTGTGGTGGTGTGAGTTGCAACATCTGTATTGTCTCACCCTTCTCATGAGACTGAAAATGGAATAAAAGTCTTTAAAATGCCTCTCAGGAGCCCCATCTCTGGGTCAGAAGAAAGGATAATCTAACAGAATTGGTGCCTATGCTCAGTGCCATGGCTCTGGGTTTGCTGTGCCAGGGCAGACACTGCCCCTGCCCTCCCAGCTCACCCAGGCTCCCTGCTAAGCCTCAAATGTGCTTGTGCTGAATTTGGGGCCGTGGTGCTCTTACCTGGCAGAGAACAGATGTAATATGGGTATAAGTCAAGCTTTGTGGAATATAGAGCATTTTAAATTTTGATTTTTAAAACAACCTCGATTCATTCAAACTTGTCGGTATATATGATTTTCCTGTTGATTCTTGAAAGAAAGATACTGTTTTTAAATTGCTGCTTGAAATATTAGGTTTATAAAATGTCTGGGATTTATTGCTGGGAGAGTTTTTTTACTTTTAGTGGGAAAGCACCAGTTTGATAGAGACTGAAATGAAATACCACGTGCAGTGCTCTGTGGTTTTTTTGCTAGTAGTAGATGTGGTTTGCTTGGAGAGAGTCAAATCTGGGAAAAATCACGTCTGAGGCAGTTTAATTTTGTTCCAGAACTAATCTTTGTTGTGGGTTAGGTGGGAGTGTGCAGTGACAGTGGCCTCTTGGCCATATTAGCACGAGTGTGGAGGGAAAGATTCTCGTCTGTATAAATGTCAGGTGATAGGAGGTTTCACAGGATAGAATTTTGACATCTGAGAGTTCAAGTCAGCAGAGTCCAGCACATCTCAGGTTCCTCTGGAAAAACGGCTGTAATCACCCTCTTCTTATTTACTAGGCAGAGCACAGAATGTTCTGATTGTCACTGCACTTTGCAAAAGTGAGTGTGTGTACAGATGGGGACATGGCTGAGGGGTGACTGGGTAAATGTCCTCACATCACAGAGCACTTGGATATTCTTCATGTGAAGGAGGTGAACACTCTGCTGGGGAAAGGCCAAAGCATTTGCTTTGAGCATTTAGCAGGAATCTCTCAGCCCCAGAATGAAGATCTGTGGGTACCTGTTTAAACAAACACACCTGTGTTTGGATATCCAAAACATAAATGCAAATGAGGTGCAAAATTTAAAACAATTTGCTATTGCCACACGTGGAGATTCTGGCAGTGGGACTGAATTAAAGGTGAAGACCAAACAGCTGAAAATAGTGTGATATTGATCTCTTCCCTTGGCTGTTTGTAGTTCCATGGGAGCTGTGAAGGAAGCGCTTATGCTGAGGGATAGATTTGCTTCTGAGGAAGATGGCTAAACATCCATTTAATGCAGAATACTATTTAAAAAAAAATGCAGGAAGAAATAAGCTCCCCAAAGCAATAGAAATAAGCTCCCCAAAGCCATCTGCAGTATTGATGTTTTTAAAAAAGGAAGGGGTTATGAGAGTAATTGAAGCAATTGCAGGTTCAGCCTGTTGCTCATCAGTGTTTTCCAATTTACATCCTAAGAAAACTGCCAGTAATTTCCTGCCTAAGTAAGATGGAAAGTGTTGTTAAGAGCACAACAGTGGCTGTACTTGGTGGGAGCATTGTGCATGATGCTTTATTCCACTGTGGCCTGTAACAGGTATTATGAACCTTTAAGAACTAGCAGCCGTACAAGGGTCTTTATTGTGGTCCTAAATTTCCCCAGCTTAGGACCTAGATGTAATGGATCAATGGAAATTTGAATTTTTACCTTTAATAACCTCTAATAAATATTCTTCCTAAGTTTTTTTTCTAAATAGGTTTTGAACCTGCTCGTTTTTGGGCATTTGAAATATTTTTAATTCTGTCTTTTGATCACTCAGTTGAATGGGGTTTCTCCCTCCTTGGGGAACATATAAGTTTTTTACTACTACAGTTTTTTGCCACTGTTTTCTTTTAAATTTATACAGAACAGTGGAAGAAATCGACTGTTTTTTCTTCTATGTATACAAAAAGCCATAGCAGAATAATTCAGAATTACAGTCTGTATCTAAGTGTCTGTTTGATGCCACATGATTTTTGATTATGTAAAAGCCACTGAAAAATCTCCCATGAGTGAGTTGCCAGTGGAATGTTTATGGTGAGTTATAGCTGTTACTAATGCCAAATATTGTCAGAGTAAACTGTGGGTTTGATTAAACAGTTCTATAATGATGCTATCAAGGCCTCAAGCATCTGAAATATGGAAAATGAATGTGTGAAAGTACCAGCAAAGAGAAAAGTAAAACTGTGAGGCCTGCAGTAGATGTGCCAGAGTGTGGGTGTTTGTTATTCCATCTTCATTAATAAAACACTTCGTGAGTGCAGCAACAAAATGTGAGTCACTGACGTGGAGGCAAGGAACTGGGACTTGAAAGGGATTGAAATCTGATCCAAGAATCCCCAAATAACAGCAATGGATTGTGATATTCTTTTGCAATATGGGAGAGAGCTTGAAATGCTTCTTTTGAAACTTTTTTTGTTTTGATAAATGGAGTCACAGCTTTAAATATTGCTGGAAAAAATTCATTACCTACGACTGGGCATCAGATCTAACCCCCAAATGAATGTTTAAACCCAGCAGGTAGTGAACCAAAGGATTAACAGAGGGTTTTCAATGAGTGGGGTGTAGAGCAGTGAAATGAGGCTGAAAAGCAGAATTACCCACTCGGAGAGGGAGTTTTTCCCAGTAGGAGAAGCTCACAGGGACTCCAGCTGCACCACGAGCAGTGCTTTGGCTCTGGATCAGTGTGAGGGAACTTCTGGGGTGAAAACATCAGCGGAGAAGAGAAATGCACAGGGGGAAAATGACACCCCAGCGTCCCACAAGTCAACATTTTCTCTGTTACCTCCACTGACATAAATACCTGAAGTGTTGAAAACCCATTCTAGTATTCACAATGCCTGTTTGCTCATTAAATGAATTAATTCCTACAGAATACTGAGATGAATAATAAATATTGAACTAAACTCCTGTTAGCATCATATACGGTGGCTAATCTTCCCCCTCAGCTCATTGGGAAAGTGCAGGTGTAAAAGTTAATTAAAGTTAACGAAAGTCAAATTAGTTTTTAAGCTGGCAAAACAAGTTTTTCCTCTTTCAGCTGAAGCATGTTGTTCTCATAATTTTTTTAGTACAGAATATGGAATTGGTATTTGTAAATTTAAAAAGTAGTATTTTTATTTACCAATGAAATTATAATAACTATCCTAACTAGGGAAGAAGAGTCAATGTTTTGACAAAAGTCTTGAAGGGTACTACACAAAACAAAAAAAGGCAAACATTTCCAGTTTTTTATTATTATTTCCTGCTTTCTGCTTTTTCAAATCAAACTCCATGCAGAAATCTACTGTTTGCAGCACTGTATTTAAAGACAGAAGGTCAGCTGACCCATTTGCCACCTGAATCTTTTGGATTTTTTATATTTATAAGAGAACTATGGGTAGAAGAGTACTTGCCATTGTAGCAGTATATAACTAATGTTATATTAGTCAGGGTTTTGGTGAGTTTCTTTTTCTTCTCCTCTGTTGGAGCAGATGCAGCATTAGTATCATTATTGTCCCCATGAGCTGGGCTGGGGCTGCTGCTGGACGAAGGGGTTTGTCCTGAGAGGCTGCTCTGGGAATTGTCACCCAGGGGCAAGTGGCACAAACTCCCAAAGCCATCACAGAGCACTTAAATCCCGGAATTTCCCCAGGCACAGAAAATTCCCAGGGATGTTTTTCATGGGAATTGCTCTGAGTGTTCTCTGCACAGCTACAGGACCTGGATCTGTCACAGCCCAAGGCCAAGTGCAGCCCAGCAGGACTGGAAACATCCCACTGGAGAGGGGGAATTTCAGTGCTGTGCCTGCCTCAGTCACTGGCAGGGAATATTGAAATATATTCTGAGAAGTAGAATGTACTAAAACCCCTGATTTTCTTTACCTGCCTTGGAGTGTGAGAAATGCCCCTTTTGTGTGTGACCCTGGTCAATGACCCCAGCAGCAGATGCAAATTTAGATGAAGTATTTGTGAAAGACACATTTGTAGCCTTCAGGTGTTCTCTCTCTAATACCTTAAAAATATTTTAAGACTACACCGTGTGCCTGCTGTTAATGTTAATTTCAGGAGTCTTTTCATCTTTTCTCCTGAGTCCTAAATATGTCTTTATGAATTCTTTTAGCCCTGAACTGACATCTCTCTTCTTCTCAGTTAAAAGTACATTTATTCCCTTGAAAGAACTGGGACAGAACCATTGTCACATGCATATTTCCTACATTTTCTGATTAAAACTCAGGTGGAAGCCAGGCATGTTTGGATATCCCCTCTATCCTAGCATGTAGCCAGGGGCCTTTTACTGCTTGGTACAAATTGGTCAGCTTTTATATGTCATAGGAAAAAAAAAATCATAGCTGAAAGAGTGATTTGTTGCAGCTATGCAACGGGGCTTTGTGCAGGGGCAGCCAGGGCTTTTTGTTTTATGGAAATATGGCACTAAATCTTCCACGTTCTCATTAAGACTATTAAAGGAGCTGCCGTGGCTCACACTGTGGTGAAGGGTCATTACAAAAAGGAGTTGTGATTGGTGACTTCTGTGGTCTTTGTGGTCACCTGGAAGCAAGTAGAGCAATTTAGAGAAAAAGCCTCTGTGCTCTTGTGTGTTCTGGAATCCTACAGAGCCATGGGTGTCGTCTCTCCACACCTGTTCACCAGGTAACCCTTGTGGTGGTGATTCGGGTTACAAAAACTAAATTATTCTTCATGACAAAAGCATGAAATGACCATCCAGTCTCAGAGGTGTTTACATTTCAGAATTCTACCCGTTTGAGCCATCAATACAGTGGCAAACTGCATCTCTTCCCTCAGGTTCATCTGTGTGAGAAGTGTTGTGTGAGGAGGGCTGTGATTTCAACATTTGAAGACTTCACAAGGGCCTAAGATGCATCTGTTCTGCTTTAGGGTCATGGACTTTGTTCAAGTGGACTTGTGATTTGTTTTCTACTCGGGGTTCAACCTTTCTGAACATTTCCCCTCTCCTGAGGGACTCTGTTAGGAAATGTTTTTTGAACCAAACAGAACAGATGAATAGGCTGCAGCTTCATTCATAAGCCAGATAAGGCAGATTTCCATGCTTGTATTTCCTCCCCCCCCCGCCTTTAAAATTAAGTTGGAATTCATATTTTATTTTTCATAGGAAGAGTTACATGTGTCCTTCAGGCCAAACTAACAACTAAATCTGATGAGGGAGAGCCCTTCAGCTTTCAATATGCTGATCCCAGCGTGCTGGGTTACCCAAGGCATATGTTAATGCAGAGGTGTTTGCTCTCTAGACCTGCAGGCACCAGGGGGAAGTTCTGCTTGATAATCAGAACAAGTGTCAGTGTTTTCTGCACATCCTCGTGTTATCTGTGCATTACTGGCAGTTTCTGAGCTGCTGCATGACTGATTTCCCAGTGAACCTGATTTCCATGTGCTGCTCTGCCCAGCCCATCCTGCTGTGGAGCAGATGCTTATTCTGCCCTGCAGCACCCACGTCCAAAATATGACATTTTCCAGGGTTATCCCAGGTTGCTCTGAAAAGCTGTGGAATTAATTAATTGCCTTTGTTTAGGAAGCTGGCCAGTGCATAAGGAACGAGGTGAAAGATCCCTTTACCACTTGTGTAGGAGCTGTAAGACAAACCCTTCAGCACAAGAAGACCAACCAGTTGTGGTGGGAAGTCCCAGCTGGAGATAACTGGAAGTGTGCAGAGCACATCTTCCTAAATGAATAGAATAAATGGAAAGCAGGTAAAAAACTGATTAGCAAAGAAAATGGTGGGATTTGTGTTTTTGAAAAGGGAATAAACATCCCAGCCTGTGAATGCAGGTAAATTCCTGTGTCTCCTTTACAGAATCTCAAAGACTCTGCCTGGTCTGGCTGCTGCGGCCTCAAAAGTCTCATTTGCAGCTGCAACCCAACAGAACCAAACTAAGGCATCACAATGTTTGACTATTGTTTACAAAGGCCTGGATTTCCTGCGCTCTGTCAAAATAAGCACATCTCAATTTGCCTTCTTCCCCTTGTGAATGACAGAACTGAAGGTGAGGAGTAGAAATGAAGTGGTCCTGTTCTCACATATGGGTGCTCTTTCATCTGGTTTCACCCTCCTGTGGTTTTCTGTTTTAATTAATTCCTGAGTTATCTGAGGAATGGTACTGTAAAAAGAAAGTGAGTTATCTGAAGTTCAGATCCTAGGAAAATGTAGATTTTTAACATCTTTTCCCACTTCAGCTGTAACATTGTCTCTCTGCTCTCATACAGTCTTTGTGTACAAAGCCTTGCAAAATTCCTTTATTATCCCAGGATAAGACAGGGATCTCAGGTTCTCAAAGTAAAATATTGTTGCTGTTATTAGTGTGGTTTTTGGGCTGTCCACCCCCAGGTTTGGCAGTAGTAATGTAGAACGTGTTCCCCAGAATGAACAACTCTGAAATCCCCAGTAATCACAGTGAAATCCTGTAATTTGCCCTTGACTTGTAATAGCAAGATCTGGTTCCACCAGTTCCTGATTAGCTGCATTAGCAGGTTGGCATAATTTCTACAGGCAAATTTGCTGTCCCCTTAATGATAAATGGAGCTGCTCTCCCTTAACTTAACATGTTCTCCCTGGGGACTTTTATGGTGTCAACAGCATTTTGAAAAATTGCTGCAGAAATAATGAGGACAGGGAAGCATATTTGTGCCCATTTCATTCATCCACTGCTGTCCCTTTTTTACTCACTCTGTGGCCTCTCAGTCTTGTCTGAGCCACTTAGAGAAGGAAAGTGCTGGAAGATTTTTTTCAGTGGCATTTCTCCTGTCTAGTTTTGCTTAGAAATACCAGTTCAAGGTCGGATTAATTGGGATGGGGGAGGACAGATTTTTTTGTCTCTTGATTTGTAAGAATTTACACCTGATTATTTTACAGAGCATTTATTCTGGTGTGTTGGGTAACCTATAAATGCTCAGTGCCATCAGTTCTGCCAATTGTTCCTCTTTGCAATGAGGAAATCACATAAATGTAACAAGGGAGAAGGAATATGTATTTTCTTTTTTGGCCAAACAAAGAATTGCAAATGTGAGAGCTTCTTTTCTGAACGTGATGATGCTCCTTCACAGCACAGACACACTCTGTGGGGGTCATGTGTATCTTTTTAAAGAGCTCTTTTAGGGCACTTCAATATTCTGTATTTTTTCAGAACTTTGACGGTTTAGGATGGAGTCCAAGAGCCACAGACTCCCAGTGGATGTTGTGCATATATTTAACCTTCAGCTCAGACCCTTTTCCCTCTCAAAGACCTTCCATTTCCAGCCTTGTGTTCTGTATGTCCCCTATGATCCAAAAAAAAAGCTTTGCTGCTTTTTGTGATGCATGAGTCCTGTTTATCCCATTTCTGTTCCATTGAATCAAGAGTGAGACTGTGATAAGGGTTTGCCCTCCTCAGGCTCTGAGCCCGTGCTGTTCCCAGTGCCTGGGCTGCAATTGTGGATCACTGGAATCACTCTGACAGGGGGCTCTACAAGTCCCCCCAAAAAACACTCATTTATGATGGCTGAACCATTCTTACTGCAGATTACTGAAGTGATTCACAACTTACCACTAAAGTGTGTGTAGAGAATTATGAAGAATTTTTATTTTGCAGTGTTTTCTATCTGAAGAGCTTCAAACCATTTACTTGAAATCAACAGATTAAGATTGAGTCATTTGAAAAGGAGATGCTAAGAGCAATACCGTGGCACAGCAAGCCTTAACAGGGGGTACTGAGATGAAAACTCTGATGCCAACACCCCTCCAGACACTGGGGTTGGAGAGCTGGGTGTGTGCACGGGGCTGCAGGGAGAGCAGGGCACCCTTCAGGGCTGGGAAGGGCACAGGCAGATGAGCTCAGGCTTTACAGCTGTATCATAAATGATGCATTTTGAACACAGCGTGTCCTCAGCTCGGTTTGGGTTTGTTGTTTCACTGTGTTTGTCAGAAGGTGAGCACATCAGGAACGGGGCTGTGTGACTGACAGCATCCTTCCTCCCTGTTCTCGGTCGTGCAGAAGCGGAGCAGTGCCTGGGAGCTGGGCTGGAAGCAAATGTCAGCATGCACAGGTGTGAGCTGGGGCTCCCCAGCTGTTCCCTGTGTGCTCAGGTGTGCTGTGCTGCTTCTCCTGGGAGCTGCACGAGGGAATGGAAAACTGGAGCTGCGCTGGTCACGGTTCCAGCTCTGCAAGTTTGGCTGGCCACTCTGTGGTCAGCCTGAGAGATATAGCAATCATCAGAGACATCCTTTAGTGGGTTTTTTTTGTTTTCTTCTTTTTTTTGTTATTAAATTGAATAAAAGGAAGTGCAGATCCTCATGTTTTAAAGACACTGACAAGTATTGTTTTACCACTGACCCTAAGGAAGCGTGTTAAAATTTTTACCTTTCTAAGGCTTATTACTATTTCCCAATGTCAAACATAACCTTCTGTAACCAACAGACAAACTGAGAACCTTGTAAGGCTGCTTATTCTCATGATGCAAATTTCAGAGCAAATGCAGCCCATTAACAAGATTAGCAATGCAAAAAGGCAAAGCCCAAGGTAAGAAAATAATCTGAGCTTTTCCAAAGGTAAAACGTTGTGTTATCATCGTCCAGCTACGTGCATAATATGTTTTCTTTGGTTTCTTTTCTCCCTTTAGAATAAATTGACATAGAATAGAATGCTATTTGTCTAGAAGAAATCAGCATTTTAGAAGAGAAAGTAATTCTTAGGACACTGTGTTTTGCTTTTTAGAAAGCTATGATTTCCAATCCATTGCAATATTAAAATAGGCAGCTGTTTAAAGTGGTGAAAGAAAAGAGTTTGCTCTTGAATAGGAGCATTTATGATTACAGAGGATATTTTTTTTTTTAATATGAGGAGGGAACATGCAGGGGAAAGAGAATCCCAGCTTGCAGAAATTGAACAGTTTTCAATGAGGACAATTATGCCTTTAATTTCCATCCACTGGCAGCCTTATTATTGTAATAAGGCCATGACAAGGGTCTTTAACCAGTGCACCTTCAGCTTTTGTCTTCAGTCATCACTGAAGTCTGAGTTTGAAATTATGTTCTCCTTTTACAAAGGCCTCATTCTCTGAAGGTACTTGAACATGCTGAAAAGATTGTTGAAATTTTGGATACCACGATGAATTAATTACGGTGTGTGGGACGTGCTGTGATGGTGCTGCTGCTGAGTCTCTGTTCTGAGCTCTTCCATTGTTCATCTCTGCTCTTTGCTGCTTTATCAGTTGTCATTGTAACTTCATCTTGTAAACACTTCAGAGTGATGAACTTATCTCGGTTTTGGGGCTTGGCACAACTGGGTTTTGATTCTTGAATGAAATAAGACACTAAAAGGCTCAAAGTGTTATCAGAAGACACAGATGCTCATTTTAAGGATTTTTTTGCACTTGCTTATTCATATTTTTATTCACTTTCTCTGCTCTGAGTTTTGAATCTCTCCTATAGCATCTCTGGACCTCTCTTCCAATGTTTGACCATATTCTACATTAAATTTCTTTTCCTTCTTTCTAGTCAGCAGTTCCTGTGTATTCCAGGCTGTGTCTGTACCTCTCATTGTTGTGCCCCCGTGTCCAGCTCTGGCTCTCTTTCCCAAAAACTGCCTTTAGGGAGCTGAGGGGAGCCAGGCTTCCATCAGCTGCCTGTTCCCAGGGCTGAACCATCCTGGTTGTGTCCCTGCTCAGTCCCTGACATCTGCTGTGGGCTCTGCTGTGCCAGTGTCTGTCTCACACTGTGAGGCCCCAAATTTGGCACACATTTGGGTTCACAAGCTCTGAACATAAAGAGTCATTTCCCCCGCCCCCAGTCTTGCCACAGCTCCTATGACACCCTCCAAACAACCATAAAAACTGTGACGTTTACTTTATTTGCCAGTCTTAAGCAAGCCAGGTCTGTCCTGCACAGTGACAGCTCCCTGATCACAGGACATTTAGCTTTTTTATCTTTTTTCCTTTTTATTTTCCCCCTTGAGACAGTTTCTAGTCCCAGCAGATGTCGGAACACTTGAGATGTGGAGCAAAGTCAACTAGAGATAATCTTTAATCTTCCACAGATGTCTCACATGGAATTCTGGAGCTCCTTTCCAGGCTCTGGATGACTCCTCTCCTGTGAGCTGTGGGGTTTGTGCCTGTCACACACTGAGGAGCACCTGGCGGTGTTTTTGGTGGTGTGAGTGGAGGATCTCCCTTGCACAGAGTCACCCTCAGGTTCAGAAATGTCTTTCTCAATTTAGTTCCCTCCCTCTGTGTATTTTGGGCAGAGTTACCTGGCAGTGGGGCCCTTATTTCTGGGTTGGGATATTCAAATAAGCTGAAGTAGGAAGGTAAATAACACCAGGTAGCCATTTCAGTGCTGGGTGCCCCAAGGGCTTTTTGTGTTTTATCAGCACCAAAAAAAAAGGATTATTTCTGGAAAGTTCTATGTGCACGTGTGTGTATGGATGTAAACTAGTTTCACATTGTTCTGAGCATGGGGAATTGGGTGTGGGTTAGGATCTGAAAGTTGGTTTTGTCTCTTGAACACGTGACAAAGAGAACATTTCAGCAGTCTGTTAAGAGCTTTAAGTCCTTTTGTGCATTTTTTTGCTGTAAAAGAACAAAGTTAATGGAGGTAATCTTTGGGAAGAGACTGAAAAAGCTGATGTGATGTGCTGCAATGATGATATTCTGAATTTAGTTATTTCTTAGTGAAGTTGTGTTAAGTGAATACCTTCAGGCTCAGAAAGATGCACTGATACCTCTCACAATGTCCAAGGGCTTTCTGTTTTTAACAAAATTCAGATTTATTTTATTGATTTTGGGAAGTGCCAAGTTGCCATATTGCCAACACAGAAACACTCCAAGCCTGTTCAATTCTGCACAAATAATAGACACCAAAACTTTTTTGATTTAGAGATGTGGGATCTCTCAGCTAACTTCCCTTGCCCCTCGCTCCACATTGCACTACTCGTAGTTTATCTCTGTTTTTTACTTGCATAACATTCATGTGGTGCCAGAGGTTGTGGCACTGCTGCTGGTGTTGTGTATTAAAGCCATAAAGGGCAAAAATGGCAGAATTCAGCCCTTGCATCACTTCCAAACTCATGCCAAGGAGTGCCTGCAGCTGCTGAGCAGGGGACATTGGCACTGCTGCTCCGTTCTCTCCCTGTCAAGAAGCAGCTTGACAAAACAAAAGGGAGATCTGCAAACAAAACATGGAATTCCTGATGTGGCTTCAGCAATTTTTAGTCTTCATCTCTGGGGATTCTTGGGGGATTCTTGGTGCACTGCTGCAGTGAGGGCTTTTCCTGGTTTAGGGCAAATTTGAGAGAAAAAACTCCTGAATAGGGTCTCTGTGAGGAGCAAACCCACACAGCCCCTACCCCCAACTGGTCAAGGAAAAGAACCTCCTTGGAGAAAAGTGGAAAAAGCTATTTATGTAACAAACAAAGTGCCCACAAGCTTAAAGAATGAATAATATGAAACAATAAAACTTTTTGTTCTGGAGTGAGATGGCAAATTGAGGAAGTTCTTGCTGTGAGTATAACAGCTCTCTCTGGAAGCCGAGCAGGTCCCAGTGCTCCTCTGGGTCTTTCAGTCCAGTGTGGGGTTAAACAGTCCCAAAAAAAACCCCGGAACAAAAACTCACAATAAAACCACAACAGTCCAGGAAGCTTCTCTGCCTCAGCTAGCTAAACTAACTAAAAGCAAAAAACATCTCTGTTCTGCTGCTCTGTGCATCAGCTGAACATGCTGGAGAAGGAACACAGAGCGGTGAACTCTGTTTTTCAAAACAAGCTCCACACTTCTCCCTGCTTCACTCCCAGAACCAGAGTTAACGGCAGAGAACTGAACATACAGCACTCATAGAACAGACTGCTGCGGCTACAACTATCATAAAGCCCCCCTAGGGCAGGGCTGCAGTGAGTGACTGTGACCCCACAGGAGCTCTGCACCCCAGCACAGCCACCAGCACTCCGGGCTGCCCTTGGCAAACCCTGCTCCAGCCTTCCCTCACTGCTGCCTTTGCTCTCTGCTACCTCATTCAACCCCACCTCCTTGTGCCCAAACTGATCATTTCTGGGGCCAAACTGATCCTTTCTACCTAAAAACAGAGGGCAGACAAAGTTCAGGGAATAAAAAGCAGTTATATTTACAGAAGGGCTTTCAGGTACATTTTGGGCAAAGTTCCCCAGAGACTACACACAAAATTAATGATGGTCATGGGTTTTCACGCATTTATCAGTTTGGTCTATTTGCATATTGGGAGTTAATATTCCAATTACAGCTTCAGGTAATGAAGTCATTCACCCCAAATTCTTTCCCTCAATTCACTTTTATTTCCATCTCTGGGGCCTGAGGCAGTGAGGTGTCCTTGATTGCCAGCCCTGGAGAGGAATTGTTGTGTCTGACCAAAATGGGAGAACAGCAGCTCACACCGTGTGTGGAGTTTAGAGTTCTACACTAAAGAACTGCAGGGTTACAAATACATGAAAAATACAAATGTGAAATCCTAGGGTATCCTTGCCCCTGGTGCCGTTGGGAGATCTGAGGTGTTTGCTGTGGGCAGAAGAGGCTGGGACCAGCTTCTCCATCACCTGCACACACCAGTGGCCACTGGTCCCTCACAGGACAGAGCTCAGAGCAGATTCAAGCCACTGTTTTGAAAATGCAGGATTGAAAAGGCATTGCAGCTTCCTGCAATTCAATGTAGAAGAATTAATTATAGTGGGGAGAAATCCATCCACTTTAGAGTTTCAGGAATGATTTTTAAATGTGGGAAAGGCTGTTAATCACCACAGTAGTGATATTTGGGAGCTGTGTTTAGTGCTGCTGGCTGCCTGGATAAGCAATACTGCACAATTTTTATCTCTCAGTCCATCACTCGGTTATTCTCACTGTCTCTTTCTCTCTCTTTTCCTGCAGTGTGATATTTTTGTGTTTCAAAACAAAGGTTCTCACTTCTTTCAGTGTGAACATTTAAACTATGCCAAATGTAAATTTGTCTTCTAAATACCCCACTTCTCTCAGAACATAATGGCACTGTATTGTTTTCTAAAGAGCATCTACAAATGCACTTTAATTTCAGGAGAAATAAGACAGCCAATTTTGATACGAGTCAGTTGTACACATAGACCCAGTTCTGCTCTGTGTCTGCCTTACCCAATCCTATTGTGCTCTAGGAGTGCTAGAACTTTTGTTCTCTTAACTTTTTCATGGCACAATAAAGTAAAATAAGTTTGCCTTTATCTGGTTTCTTTCCCCACAACTTGTGATTCATGAAAGCAAAAGGATATGGCAGTGGCTGTCTCCCCAAAATTCCAATTTTTCAGCTTTCTGAACTTCAAGCATTCTGGAAGATGAGCAAATAGTGTTTGCTCAAGTTCTCTTTACTCTGCCTGTTTTTCTAAGCCTGAATATGGAATATAAATCCAGGATAAAATCCAAGTCCTTAGATTTAAATTAAAGGTGCTATAGTTGGGGACTCTAAATACTTTCCCAGGGATCTTTCTTTTCAGAAGCTGGTCCATGTATACAGTGAATTCTTTCTCCTTTCCAAGTGGAATTTATTATGTAGTGGCTGGAATTAGCGACCAAGAGATTTCCTCTGGTTATTAATGGAAATAGAGAGTATTTCCACTGAAGGGACCCTAAATTCTTTCAATCCTTTGGGATACATGAGCAGGATTATTCTGGAAAGACAAAACAGGTACAAGGAATCTTTAGCAAGAAGCTAAAGCAGATGAAAAACTCCCAAACCAACAAACTGGAAAATATGATGGCAACAATTGTCTGCTAAAATTGAGAAACTGGTAACGATGAATCCAAGTTCAATTTTGATTTCTAGGGCAGAATTAATATAGTTCTATGGCAAAATGAGGTTTCCAGCTCTCTGCAGTGAAGCTCTCAGCAAACTGGCAACATTTTGCCCAGCAAATGCAGTAACTTCTCCCTTTTCTGAACAAGGCAGTATCCAGCTGCACACCTTCCATCTGCACATGTATCAGCCTGCCCTTCCTTTAAAAGGTCTTTTTTTCCCCTCCTTTTTTTACTCTTTAAAGTTCCAAGCAGGGGAACTGTTAGCAAGATGGATCTCTAGTGAAGTATATTCAATAATATGCAATATAAGGAAATATTTAATTGGCACTGTTATTTAAAATGCCTGGAAGTCTCCAGACATTAATTTGGAAAATGCCTAAAGCCTGAATAATATTTCTCCAAGCACTTTAAAAGCCTGGGGAACACAATAGGAAGATCTGGACCATTAAAATAGTTAACTCAATGTTTTAGTATTTGAACAGCAGCAGAGCAAAGGTAGGACTAAAATTCTAGGATCGTTCCAAAGTATCTCTGTCTCATTTCCCTTTATAGCCTCATGCAGATGCTAATCCATCATGTTATTTTGTAGGACCTCAGAAAGTTTAAAGGTTGTTTAGTTGGTGGAAGCGCTCAGGGTGATTACTTCTACTTTGCTTATTCTGCACTTTTTTTTATAAAACAGTAACATTTTATGCCCAGTAAGCTCTATTACTCCTCATTTGTTTGTAATGCTTCACGTCACACGCAGGTGCCAGGTACCTGGGTTATTATTCATTTTTGAAAAATGCTTAGCACTGTTCCTTGCTCTGCCTCCTGCAGCAAACGGGCTCTGATTGATTGTGCTCAGCCCCTGCAGCTCCCCAAAAACAGCCCACAGACACTGCCCCTGGGCAGGAGTCTTCTCATTTGCCTGGATTTGGGGAGTCATGGATGTGTTTTTATTTAGGAAGCTTGGGTAGATTTAACAATTTATGGAGGTGTCATTCATAATTCAAGCAGCCAAAATATTTTATTGAAGGATTTGTAGGAGCGTTATCTATGATTTAGAGCATATTTATTAAATCAAAGGATACATTTTATAAGTTTTAGCTGGTTAAGTGTAATGCAGTTTATTAGATCATCTATTAACAAACTCCAGATCATGTAATTCACCATGTGAGTGTTTCTTCTTTAAGCCCATGAAAATAAGCAGTGATGGGTAGTGCTGACAGTCACTAAGCTGAGACTCTGATTATTGATTGACATCTCTTGATGTGCTGGTTTGGGTTGAAAAAGGGCTGATTTTCCCACCAACCTGCAGCAAACAGTGCAAGCTGAACCCCAAAACTGGGAAGAGAAATAAATCAGTAATTGGGATAGAAACAAACTCCTTCTCTGGGATTGAGACCAGGGCCTGGGCAAGCTGTGAGTATTATGCAAGAGAATTTATTTTTTTCTTTAGCAGAGCAGCTGTTGCTGCAGGGAGCAGAGTGAGGCCTCCTTCAGCACTCCTGAGGAGGACACTCAGGTGCTGTTTGTGCCTGTGCAGTGTGGCCACCTCGTGTAAAGGCACCTCTTGTTAAATCTTCAATGCTGAATCCATCAGACCTCATTACGGGGGTGGAAAGCTTTGAAAAAGATCAGACTCAATTATTTCTGTATTTTTAGATGCTGGGAGAGGTAATCTCTAAACCTCATTGCTTTATTCAAGCTGTTGTTGTAATGGTACAAAGCTTTTTGCTCTCATTGTCTTACAGTAGTGGAGATATTTAAAGAGTGATGACAGGTTAAAATGGAGCAAGGTCAGAAGGTGAGTTTCTGCTCCACAGAATGATGTAGATTTGGTATTAACTTGTCATCTCAGTTCCTTGCAGTGATGCCACTTTCCCTAAAGCCCCAAAGCAAAGTCTTGACTGCTGAGCTGGTTTATGTCACTCCTGTGACACCGCTGTGGCTGGCACACCATTCCCTGGGGCAGCCTGGCAGGAGAGCTGGGCTCTCTGCTGGGTGTCCATGGGGAAGTTTGGGGAGCAGAGGGGAGGCCGGGCTGCCCCATGCCAGAGACTGACTGTTCTCATCAGTTCCTTACATACCAGGGATTCCTTCTTGCTGTGGGGTTGAGTTCTATATTCGTCTTCAATAGGTTATCACTTGCTGTCTCAATACAAGTTGTTCAGCTTATTCTTTAATTTTATTAGGAAGAATGCACATAAAGTTGCCACCTTCTTGGAACAATCTTTGGTTAAAATGATGTGTAGGGAGCCACAGGATCTCCTTGAACCTCTTGTGCTTCTAAAGTCTGGGTTTGTACAGCCACCTCTGCAATGTCTCACCTGTGGGCAGATGCTGAGTGAGGGGATCATGAAAACATGTCAGGGACTGACATCTGTACCAGCAGCTGACAGGAGAGAGGGAGAGGGAAAAAGGAAAGAGGCTGAGGATGTGTGGGGTTCTGGGTTTTAGTTATTTACAACATTTTCCTGAACTGAGCATGGTGCCACGCATGGAATGAATAGAAAAACAACCATTTGTGGTTATTGGGCAATGCATGAACAAGAGAACAGAGATCTCTTAATTCTAAAGCAGTTCTACTATTCTAGAGTGTGTTTATATGATGTACTATGAGAGAGATGAAGAAAAGAAATGGGGAAGATTTTCAGGCCTGTCTCCTGAGAGGGAACAGACCTGCATTTAGACCCTCTGATATACTTGGCCTATTTCCAGTAGCAATGCCTCAAACTCCATTTAAACAGCTGGGCTTGATGTCTGAGGTGGAAGCTGAGTGTGGTTCTCCTTGGCAGAGCTGAGAGCAATGCAGCAGCTCAGGCTTCTCTCTGCTCTGTGTGCAATGGGACGTGCTCAAGTGAGTCATTTGCAACCAGGGAATACAGACTGTGGTCACATTTCCCTTGATGATGAACTTAATCAGCTAGGGGAAGAATCTTAACTATGGCTTTCCAACAGTTTTATTTTTTCCAAGTGGCAATCAGGAGCTCTAGCTAATTTATCTGCCAGTTTGGGGTACTGAATTCTGGAATGCTTTTCCTTCTGGTCCTCGAGGTAGTGAAAGCACTGAGCCCTTCAGGATTAACAGTCTTTGCCATGAACAGAGACACCCACACTACCCACCGCCCTTGTCATCAGCCATGGAGGAGCAGAATTCCCATGGCAGCAGGGATTCCAGTAGTGCTGGACACAGGAGAAGCGACCCCCTGGAGGTGTTTTAGAAAGGGATCCATTAAATGGGTCATTCTTGAAGCCCAGTTCCTTCCCAAAGCCCAGCTGTTGTGCAGGCAGAGTGTGTTTCATGTCTCATGTGCTTCACTGAATTTCTACCCTAGATGCAAGAAAGTGTTTTCTTATCCCTGTAGTAAATCCATGTTGCTGCTATATTATATCCATCTGTTATACACCAAATTTTCAGTTGCCTTTTTTTGTAATAACGGAGTCAGTAGAGGTTAAATTTCCTTTACCTAAAGCTTTTAAAGACACAAATTTTACTTTTTGCTAGATTCCGCTGATACTCATTTGCAGTTCTATTTTCATCTGATACAAATTGAGTGCTGATAAAGTTCAGCACAGTTTAGCTTCACCACATTCAGTTCTGAGTAATGTTATGTTTTATTACTTTAGTGTTCTCCCAGAAGCTCTGCCACACCGTGGAGCACACTTGTATTCTCAAGTCTTTGCTGTATCCAGAGCTAACATACATTTTTTACCAGGGTTCATTGCTTTTTCACATACACAATGCAGAGAACATGTTCAAAATAACTATTTGAAGCCAAGCTGATGAAACAAGCAGCTGTTAATTATCACAGATTATGCCCTGGGATGCAACAATTGCCAGCAAGGGTGGATGAGGCTGAGATACATCTACAACAATGAGGATATACATTAATTGCATACAATAGGAGAGATACAAAGACCATCACACGTGTTGCTCACCTGAAGCCCAGGCAAATGGGAACAGAAGAGAAGCTGGCATTCTGCAGGGAAGAAGCAGCTTAAAAACCCTGCCTAGAATTGCCTGAAGTACAGTAGGTAAGAAATCAGAGGGTTTGGCTGAAGCTGAACAAAGCTCAACATGACTTTGTGCACCACATCCTGGTTTAACACATACATCAGGCTCATCACACACCTCCCAAAAGGACTGGCAGTGATATGTCCCTGCATTTTGAGGATGCCCTTGTGTGTTCAAAGTGCCTGTTTCCCTGCATGCCATTTGCATTAGCATTTTAAATGTTAGTCTCCATAAAAAAGCCTATATGGTACATTTTCAGCTTACAAACGAGGCTCTGAGATAGGGCAACGTTCACCTGGAGGGTCATATATTTCATGCTTCATTGCTTTCTGCTGGTGATTTCTGAGGTAATCTGCAGTGTCTCTGAGAAGAGGTGCCAGTTTCTGTGCCATGATTGCTGTTTGGGGAAGTGTGCTGTTAAAATGTCTGTCTGGCAGGCAGATTAACCACAGATTTATATGTGTTTGCTGAGAAAAAGATTTGGCCTTTGAAATCCTGATTTCTAATTGGAAATAAACAGGATTTTATACTCTCCTTCTCCCTCCTTTTTTTTTCCCCTCATGAAGCACGAAGAATAAGCTCAGATATTTACTGGGATCCTTTTGTTATTTGGCAGTGCTGCTTTGTAATTTAGTTGTGCACTGGTCATCTCCTGCAGATTCACATATTCCTTCTCCCTTGATTGCTTTATTTCTCATGAATCCTTGGGAAAAAAGATTCTTTTTCTCTGCTGTGTTTCTTCTTCAATATCAGTTTATCAGCTGGAGACGCTTATTATGTTATTTAAGTAAAAAACTTGCCATCTCCATGTAGCTGTAAGTCTTCTTGGAGTTAGAACAGGTTTGCCTGGTCTCTTTTCTCTCCAGCCAGCACTGCAATATTGAGAAACAATTGTTTTCTCTGAAAATTGAAATCTTCTCTTACTCCTCTTATGTTTCATCCTTTGTGAAACTCTCCTGGAGGATTGCTACATTTCCAGAATAGGTCCTTATTTTACTGAATCTCTTTTCTCTTGTATAACACTGGCCTGGGTTAGAGCTTCCCTTCCTTGCCCATGATATCCTTTCCCTTAGTTTTGCAGCTTTTCCCCAGGCATCCAGTACAAACTGTAATCCTGCAGCCTCTGTTGGGAAGGGCATTTCCCAAACCAGCAGTGAAAACACTGTGCATCCAACTACAGATACTTTCAGAAATGCAGTCACAGTCTTTTTTTAAAGAGAAGACAAATCACAAAAGACTAAATAATAAAAAGTGCCTATACTTTGTATAACTTTGACTAAATACACTAAAAGTCTTGCTGGAGTAAGTAAGAAGTATTAAGAAGTATTAGTATATCAGAAGTATTAGATGCAAAGAGAAAACAAAACCAGGAGAAGACCAGAGAAAAGCAGAAAGGACGAAAGAAAGAGATTCTGAAACAGTGATGGTTTAGTATTTTTGTTGTTAATGGTTTGTTCAATCATTTAATTTTTTTTTTAACTTGGCTTTTCACTGCCGTGAAGTCCTTTATCCAATAAAATCTGGGACACAGGGTCTGGTGTCTGTCTCGGAACCAAATAAAAAAAAAACCCTCTACTTTTGAATTATAAGTATTTTCTCCAGAAGCCGATGACAGTCGACGTGTTTGTCCCCGGTGTCACGTCTGTCAGTCTTGCTGTGATCTGGTCACCAGAGGGTCTGCAGGGACAGGCTGTCTCTGCCATGGAGTGCATCTCCCACAGCACAGCCCCAAGGATGAGAAGAGAAGCTGCTGTCAGCTGCACTGAGCTCTGCAGAGGAATTCACAGCACAGGGACCCTGGGTGTGGGATATCAGGAGGGGAGTGGGAGGGTAAAACGTGTCATGAGGTGAAGGGTAGAAGACAAAGATCATTAGAACTGCCACATGTCAAAGCTTTGCAAGGGGAATATTCAGTATTCCAGGAACGTATCCGTAGCAAAGCACAGAACGTGATGGGGCTCAGAAAGAAATTTTTTGTGACACTTTTCCTGATAAAAGCTTCTCTCAAACCACACACCACAAAATGCTGGGCTGCAAAGGGACTGGAGCCTCTTCCAAGCTCTTTGCAGACTTTGATGGAGATGACATTGCAGACAAGAAAAAATAAAGGCTTCTGACATGCAGAGGCTTTTGGTCTTTGAGTGTTGTGCTGACTGAATGACCTTGTGAAAAAAGGGAAGTGTTCAAAACAAGATCTGTAGGTGGATGCTCTGCTTGATATTTGCAAGGTTGTGGGTAAGGCATTTACTAGGACTTTAAGTGCATTTGGTATTTTCCTACTTATATGGTTTGAAAATGAAGCAAAAGGACATTTACGAAATTTTTGTGGTCATTTTAACAAGTAATAATAGTCTGCAGAATTTGAAACCATAAACAATAGAGAACTTGCCACAGGGACACTCCCAACTCAGAATGCTTTAAAGTTTAGAAGTCAAGAAAGCACCTGCTTTAGTCTGTGCGTTTTCAAACTGGCACATTTTTCCCCCGAGTTGATTTAATTATTCTGTTTTGAAATTTCAGTTCAATTTAGATACACATTATAAAGTGAAATATAAGTCAAAAGCATATCACAACTATTTAACAAAGCATGATTGACTTAAACTGACAAGTTCAGTGCGTTGAAAATGATGAGGTTTTACTGGAACTCAGTAGGCAAACACACACTGATGCCTTTAATATTTTCATGTTAAAATGGAAAAAAGAAAAAAACCCAGCACATTTTGTGCTCAGCCTCCAACAGAACAGACCCTGCAATCAGTGACACGTGCACTGGGCTCTCTGAGTGCTGCTGCACACCAGGCTCCCACTCTTCAGCCACTGCTGAATGGCATTTCCAAGCTTCGCTGCTCTATTTTGGGGTTTGTTGGTTCTTATGCATGTGAGACATTTGGAAGCAATCTGCAGAGTTAGGAACAGGAGACGTTGAGCTTTCCATACACAATTCCAGCATTTAGACTGAATCTCTAACTCTCTTTCAATGCTTCACAGTGTTTGCCAGTTGACTGTAGCTACAAGTTCATTTAACTCTTTATATTGTGAGTTCTAAGAGTCAGGTGTGAAAGTCCCACCATATTTCTTTTCCTGGAAGGTCTGTGAAGGCAGAGCTCTTCTGTCCAATTTAGCGAAGAAATACAGATGTTTTAACTGATCAGCTACATGGTTTTGTGTGTTGAATAGTCTACTTCAAATATTTTTGATCCATATGTGGAATATGTAAGGCACAGTCACCACTGTGATGTTTTTTTCATTTTATTTCGGCTTAACTCTGTCAAAACCAATTATTCTAAATTTTGGACCTAAATCTTAGAGGTGTTAGTATCTGGGCTGCTGGAAGTCTATGGGAAATTAAAGCTTTGCTGATTTCCAGCTGATCTTGGCACACCAAGTTAAGGTTGTTCTCTACATCCCAATCTCAGCAAAGGGACTCTGTTTTATTCAGCCTTGGGACTGCAAAGTTGAGACATCAAGGGTTTATAGGATGCTTTGGGTTCAACTTAAATGTCATGGGGTTTTGGCCTGTTTGGGAGACCAAATCACAGCTGTATTTATAAATGAAATAGTTTTCAGAGCACCTCTAATAGTCAATTTGCTTTTCACATTATCCTACTTCCTTTCCATGATTTTTTTCCCACCACCTGCATCAGGAACCTTATTTCAAATGAAAGGTTAAAAAGCCAGTTTAGCATTTCTCAAATGAGAGGAATTTTTAATGTATTAAATATTTTTCACCCTCCACACCATGTCTAGCCATGAGACCAGGAACAGTTGCTATTCTTACAGATCCTCTCCAGTACAGATGAGCTCAGGAATAAAGCCCAGCTCTGCTCCTGAGTGAAGTGTGCAGAGATGTCAGCTCAGAGCTGCTGCTGCTGCTTTTGAATATGCTGATTGTGCCTCTGCAAGGAGCCTGGGATCCCCTGGAGATCTGTGATCTCTGCTGCACATTAGAGCTGTCTCCCCAGCGAGGCAGCATGAACCAAATACATAACTTTATGAGTTCTCCTGGCCTCAGATCTGTGCTCAGATGACAGAAAGTAAAAAGAATTAATCAGGGCCTAATGCAGCAGAGCGTTCTGCATTGTATCTTCATTAGGCTGCTTTTGCTTTCCTCTTTTGGAAGGGTCTTTTATTTACAGATTTCAAAGCCAGATGAGAAGGAGAGCTGGTAATGCACTTCAGCCACTGCAGCACTGAAATTCAAAGGCAAGGACACAGGAGGAGAAAGATTATCATCTTATTAGTGAAGGAGGATAAAGATTATCAGGCTGCAATGATCCATTATTTATAGGAATGCTGTCCTTTCCTCTGCGTGTTACTGAGGCATTTAATGTATTTGTGCTAGAGATTAGCATTGATGTTATTTTCTTTAATGTCTGTTTTCAGTCTATGCTATGGAGGTTGGCATTCAGGAAACTCAGCCAGAGGAGAAAAACAATAGTATTAATTAGGAACGTCAGTCATGGGTGTTATGAAATTCAGAATTGCCAAGTTTCCAGTGCAGTTTAGTGGTAATTACAATAGAGTGTGGAGACAAGCTGTTCTGTTCCCTCTAAAGAAATGCAGAGTTTGTTGGATCACAGTGCTAATGCAAATCCTGGGGAATGCAACGCTGTTTCTAGAGTCATTTGGACTTTTTTTGGGTTTATTTTTGTTTTTAAAGGAAGTGTTGCCACAGCTAATTCATCAACAGTAGCACTTCCTTCTTCTTCAGGGCCGTTTATCACAGGATCTTGGTCTGCTCCATGAATTATCCTCAATTTGCAAATGAGAATTTTGGCATAATAAAATAGAACGAATTTAATGAGGTCTATCTGAGTCATCAGCAGAGCTGGACATTGGAATTGGGTTCCACCTGAGCGTTTTTTATTTATTTCCCAGGAGTTAGTAAACCTAAGGCTGCACCCTGCCGAGCTCCTGGGCAGTGCTTTTGGATCTGCTCTGCAGGCTGCTGGAAGGAATTGTCAGTAAAAGGCTCTGCTCAGAACACTTGTATTGCCTGGACAAGGATGTTAATGTCCCAATGGAAAATCTATCCTTTCTCACAAAAAAAAAAAAAAAAAAAACCACAAACAACCAAAAGCAAACAAAAAAACACCACCAAAAAAAAGAACAAAACCAAAAAAACCCCCCACAAAAAACCAAAACCCCCCAAAACTGAACCCAAAACAACAACAAAAAAAAGGCAAACAAAAAAAACCCCAACCCACCCAACCAAAAAAACCTCTCCAAACTCCCCAAAAACCAGCCAACCAAATAAACATCCCAAAAACCCACAAAACCCCAAACAAACCAGAAAACTAAAAATTCAGAAATGTTAGGAAGGCAAGCTGGTGCTCTGAGACTGTTGCACCCTTGGCTGAAAGCACTTGGCTATTTGCAAGGTTGGGTTTTGAGCCTGAAATGTGAAAAAAGGGTGTTTTATTGATAGCAAGTTAATTTAAAATTTATTGTCTGTATTTTGAATGAAGAAAAGGCCTCACAAAGTTATGCAAATCATAAGCAGTCTAAGGGTCTCTCTTGCAAAAGGAAAACATCAGGCTCAGTCTATGTTTGCATTTGAGTAATGCATTAAAAATCAATTAAATTCATTTGAATAATTGAGGTAAATTGGTAGTAGTGAACTGGGTTGTCCTGACTGAGGATGTAATTAACTTCCAACTAAGTAATTGTAAATTAATTAGAAACAATGTATGCTCTCCATCTTGTAAACATTTTAGTTAAGGATTGTTGGGAGTCAAAATAAGGTTAGATTAGAATCAACAATCAAATTCAGGGAACATTTAAAGAAATAACCCAGGGAATTATCTTATTATAGGAGAAGGTTCTTGGTTTTCATTTTCCACATCAGGGAAATGGAAAGAATAAAATTTCTTGTGCTTACACAGCTTTGCTACAGTCCGTGTTTAGTATTTGACTGAAGTTCTAAAGTAGCTTCTCATCTGAAAGATTTAATTCAAATGCTGCTGGTGGAACAACCTCCTCAAACCTCAGGTTTTGGTACAGATTTGTATTTCCAGCACTGCTGTTAAGCTTCTGACATTTTACTGGTACCAGGTTGTTCAGGAATAATTGGGTACTTTCATATCAAAAGAGACATAAATAACTTAAATTGCTTGAGGATTTTTATTTTAAAATTCCTTTAGTGTATATTTCTCTGTCACATTTCAAATTATTAAAACAATCTGATTTAAAATATTGAACAAATGTTTTAATGTGAAATTTGCAAGTCCTCACACAGGTAACTCAGTAGGATTTTCCAACAGGGAAAAAGTAAAGATAGCGTGTCCTTAGAACATCCATATTTTCTTTCTCTTTAGTGCTTAATAACGTCACTTAAATGTAAGTTAAACGTGCTGACATCTGTCACTGAAATGGAATTGACAGATTTAAACTCTGGAAAAAATTTCCATGACTGTCAGCTTCAATATAAAAACAGATGAAGAGAAATTCCTGTAATTTTACATGTTTCTAATATATGGAAAACAGTTTGTGAGCATTTATTTTCCCTCAGATTATGGGAAGGACTGCAGTGCCACTTAGCTGACATGTTTATTGCTGAAGTGTTTATTTTAGTATTAATGCTTAAAAGCCAATACAAATTTAATCTTTTCATAGCTGTAGCATTTTGTGATTCAGAGTGAGTGATGCGATGAGTAATGGTAATTCTGCTGATTGCACAGATTTGGGTCTGAAATACTTTAATCAATGAATACATTAGTGAAATATTTAAAGAGAAACTGCCAGCTTTCCAAGCACTGGTTGGTTTTAGAATTTGGTGGCTTCATTTTTTTAATATTTTATTTTTACATTGGGGGAAATGATTTCGTGTGTGAACAGAAATACCCTGAATGTTCTTCAGGGTCAAAGGATGGGAGGGAGAGGGATGATTAAACCTGCTCAGGCTGTGCTGTGCTGGTGAACCAGGGAGCAGCTCCAGCCAGCATGTGGAGAACAGTGGAAGGGGGACTGTGGAATTCTCACCAAGCCAGATGATTTTAGCTCCACGAGGGTCCAACACACTCTGAGTGCTGTCCAGCAACTCCTCAGAAATGGCTTATTAATAATTAGCAAGAGGACATGGTCAGGAGTGGCTTGTAAAATCAAAAAGGTTTTAATTAAAGAAGAAAGTGACATAAAACAAAAGCTGTGCACAGTGAAGAGGAGCTCCATTCTCCAGCTGCTACAACACCCCGGGAATGTGCTGAGAAACCTGGTGCTCTTCCTTAAGTATTGAACAATTTGGGTGGGTTTTTTGGCAAACAGCCCAACAGAGAATAGGTACATTTTTGAGGAACAGCTGAAGAGACTCATCAGTGTTTTTGTCTTGGTATTGAGCCAATTATTGCAGGAGGGCAAAGATGTTTCTGGAGTTCTTCCCTTCCAAGGTCCTGGGGTGAAACTGGAACTCTTTTCCTTCTACAGAAAACATCTCCCTGGTCGTGGGGGTGCAGTGAACAGGGGACCATGCGGAAATCAGGAATTTTCCTGCCTTGTTTAGATCAATGCCCTGAGCTCAGGTGTGAGGCAGGAGCTCTGGTGTGATGCCCAGGCACAGCATTTCAGGGAGGTGCATTAGAGTGCCAGGGATTGGGTCAGGCAGGTTTAAACTTTGAGGTTTTCATTAGACTTCCATCTCCCCTGGGTTTCTGTAGTCTCTTTATGTACTTTGCAAGATCAAAATTGCTGAGCAAGTCCTGAAAATGATGAAAAAAAAATGTTTTGGTTTTGATCAGCTCAAGTTCTATAATAATGAGACAGTTTTATGTGTCTTTAAAAGTGTCATGTCTGAGCCTGATCCATTACTAAAAGGGACCCATGGGTGAGACGGAGTGAAGACCAAACAAACCTCACCCAGTTTGCAGGAGCACATCTGAGTGCACAGGGATGAAGGATGAAGCTCATTGCAAAATATCTTCAGGCTTGTTCAGGGCATTATTCATCCCAGCCTCAAGGAGCAAACCTTGGCCATTCAATTTGCAACAGAAGTAACTCTGATCATCCCAGATTTAAACCAGAACTCGAGGCTGTCTTGGGCTGTGCAGGCAGAGAAGAAATAGGGGTAGAAAAGTGCAAACAAGCAGTGGTGACAGCTGGCTGTCCTAATATTCATGGTGGACCAGCAATACAGCAGAGGATCAAGCCTGAGCACTTCAAACTGCAGACAATTGGCAATGCTGGAAACACAGCTGTCCTAATCCCAGCCAAGCCTATTCTTTCAGCCAAATAAGAAATAAAGCAGGCAGTGTTGAGGGCAGAATAGACAGATAAACATAAACACGAAAATTGAACTTGAATACCGAGCGCTTTTTTGTTTGTTTTTGCAGTATCACAAAACAGCAAATGCAATGGCTTTGGAAGCGTTGTGGAGATTTCCAAGCCTCTACAACAGTTCCATCTGTCCTGAGATTTGTGATTAATTACATCTGCTGGGAGAAAGGAATATGGGCATTTTTTCTTTCCAACTGTTGTTTTTTTTTTGGTGAACACAGCTGATAAAAATGCATGTAAGTTCCTATGACTAAAAAAATTCCCTTTGCTAATTGTGAAATAAGTGGATTTTCCGTCAGGCTGTATAATCCTCTACTTGTGGAAATATGATGTAAGTAATCACATAGCACTGATATTACGAAGATGAGCTCTTGGCATTTGCTGAACAGTGTGGCTGAAATGTCTTTTTTCAGGCTAATCTGTGGAGCAGTGTGAACAAAGTAATCAGATTGAGATGAAAAAGTTTAAGTGGATCATCAATATGACAGAAAAGGTTTTGAGAACACTTCAAAAGATGGAAGAGAAGGGTATATCTTCTATTTCAGTTTTTAATCTTAGTGAATTCTATTGTGCTTGTCTGAAAAGTGACAGATTATTTTTCACAAGGATTCCCAAGTGAACCCAAAGTTGTGTGCTAATACACTAAAATCAAATAAGGCATCCAGGTTTTTTTGCTTCATATAAACTGGAAATGAATTTGGTAAAGAAAAACATGATAAAAGTGTTCTGTTAATCAGAGACTAAAGATTTCAATGTTGAAAAGGAGTATTTTTGCCAGAAGCAAAACATTATAATGATTCTTATTAATTAGTTTAATACTTATTTTGAGGACATACAGGCAAGAGACATAAGCTATATATGTAACTATTATAAAAAATACTAAATGAAATGAAAGACTTAAAAAATAACATTTATTTTAGAAACGCACAAACCCAAGAAACAGATCTTTTCCTGTTTAACAGGATCACAAGATAAAGAACACAGGTTTGAAAATAAGTGCCTTTTTCATTTACTTTGCTTTGGATCACGACAGAAACAAATGTCTGCTAACGTGACTTCTCCCAGTGTTTATTTTATTTAACAGTAGGGATGAATGGATCTTTCCTCAGCCTTCCCTGCAGATCCCCTGATGTAACAACTCTGTGTGTGTTAAATTCAAAGCCTTGGGGAATTGCTGACTGCCCTCAGTGGCCTCTGGGTCAGGTCCTGATGTGACCCTGGCACCTGTTTGACCAATTTGACTTTTCCGTGCCTGAACTTGCAGTGGGACATTCCCAAATATTTGATGGCATTTGAACAGAGAGATAAATTTCAATAGGCTCCAGGAGGAGCTGACCCATGACTGGACTGGCAGGACTCATTGGAAGGGGCAGGGCCAATTTCTTCCAGGTTTTCCTGACTTCTTGGAGTGCGTTAAATGCTGTTGATTTGCAGAGGCAAAAGGGAATTTTGCCATTTTCACCTAGGTTGTACTTTCTCATCTGGAAGTCAAATCAGGTTTTGGAGTTCAATTTCAAGCATCATGTTAAAAACATACCTAATTTTTTTGCAGCTTATCTAAGAACAAACTTTCTTTCAAGTCTCAGTACTTGGTTGCCATATGTTAACCTATAGGAATAAAATCAAACAAACCCCAACAAAAAAAAACCAACCAAAAATTCCCAAACAAAAAATCTCAACCTTTTTTTCCTGTCAGTTGCTTCCCAACTTGCTGCTCTACCCCAATTCTGCAACATCTATTTCCCTTAATGCTGCTAAATTGGTTTAGTCCCATGCTTTGGCTTCATCTACAACTGTTAACTTTATTCCCCTGATGAACACAGGAAGCCAGGAATGTGGCACCCTTTGTTTCCCAAAGCCTCTGCAAGGTTTCAGCTTCATCTCTGCAGGTGCATCCCCCTGGTGCAAAACCTTTGGAGAAAAACAGTGTTCTTGTGGCACCAAGCACCCTGTAAGGATTAAGGATTAGTTATTATTTAATAAAAAGTTATATAAAATAATCGTGATTTTATTTCAGATTAGGCCTCCAGGTGCTAATCCCAGGCTGTAACAGAGCAGTTATAAATAAATAAATGCAGAATAAATCCAGCAATCTGCACTTCCCTCAGGGGATGCTGTGCCTGCAGCTCTCTGGCAGTGGAAGGTGGGATTTTGCTCAAGTGGTATTTTTACAAGTTAAACTTTCTTACTCTTGCCTGAAAATAGAGCTCCTTTCAGGGCAGTCAGTAGTAGAGGGATGCTGCTGTTTCATCCCCAGATAACCCATTTCAGCAAAAGTGCAGTGCAGTTTTTGTAGAACTGCTTACTATTTTAGTAGTTTGGGTGGTGAAGGAAGCACAAATCATGGACATATTTCAATTCTTTTACTCTGTAATTCTCCTGCTCCAAAGTTAGTTCACATCCTCATTTCTGCATTTATTTAATGTTGAGGTGAACACCAAAAAGCGAAGTAATTATATATTCTTGGCCATTGTGGACTATAGCATTGCAACTTTTTGGTCTTCTACAGAATCCCCTTATAATCAGTTATTCCACTGGAAAATGCCAGTGGGATCTGGCATTTGGTAGTGGTTTATAGTGCAGATGTTTTTTTAATGTTGATTTTTTTTCCTCTTGTGATAGAACAAGGCATTTGAATCTAATTATCTTACTTTGATTTCTTACTGCATTTCTAATACCACTGTAAGGAGATCGTGTCTGTTCCAGAAGAAAAAGAGGGTAGAAGATTCCGTAGGAAAATGAAAACTTAAACTCAGATGTCAGACAGGATATAGACGTTATAAGAGTGAGAATAGTTTAGCCTTTGAACAACTTCATTATGGCTGAAATATGTTCTCAGTTATTTGACATTTAAATACAGATGCCTTCTGCACGGGACGTGCCAGAACTCTGAAGTTCTTTGTCATGCACAAGGCTCAGTTACCAGCTTTCCAAAGTGTTCAACTCTGACTTAAATTTTATGAGTCAAACCTTGACCCCCTATGCCAAAGACCTTTCATATTACAGAGGAATAAAAATCAGCTTAGGCAAATTTTTAGTTTGTAAACATGAATTCCACTGATCTCTGCCTCTCGTCCATTCATGGGCAGGACTTGTGATTTTTCCAGCCATTGCTGCTCACAGTGGGGTATTCCTGTCTGATCCAGAATTTTTCATAGAGTAAATATTACAGAATCAATAGAACCTTCTTCTACCTTAATCCTTTCTGGTACGGTGCAAAATTTCATAAAGCTTTTAGGAGCACTGGTTGAAATTATTATTGATGTAATGCAATAAGCCCTGTTTATGTTAGCTTTTTAAAGTTAGACTTCTCTGAAAGTGGGAGGTTCTAAGTGAGCTCACAGGTTATTTCATTCATGTTTCCTAGGAATATAAATGTGTTTGGTCACAGACAAGGATACTTTTGCATTATGATCCCACTCTCAAGTATCCTTTAGTGCTTTCACCTTTCTATTTGGCAGCTGTAGAGGACTCTAGTGATATTTTTTACTCTACAGATTGCCCCATCCCTAAAATTTATCTGTCTTGCTTACTTCTCTGCTGAAGTTAAACTCATAATCCCAGCACTACTCCAGCTCAGGCTGCCCTCAACCTTCACAGCTCTTTCCAGTTTTTATTGCTGCTTGTAGCAAATCCAGCCCAGGAATTCCTCTGGCTCTATTGTCCCCTGCTCAAGGTTCAGTGAGTGCCTTTGGCATTTGGGGCATTTGCCTTAACCCAAAAAGGATCCACGAGCAGGTGGAGGTTAATGACATCCCCAATGCTTCTTTCTTTTGCATTGCTTTCCATAAGTAAAAGTAAAAAAAAATAAATAAATGCTACACTAAAATGAAACTTAACAAATATAAGGCCTGTGACACGACCTCGCACATTTTTAGAGCTCCACTCACACCACTGCTGAGCAGTCAGGGTTTATAAAGTGGCAGGGAGCAGATCTGAGGGGCCAGGGCTCAAGTCCCTGTGTGGGGCCACCTGTCTCAGCGTGGGGACTGTGACAGGTCTTCTTGGGTTCCTTGATTTCAGGGCAAACATGGCACAGAGAAAGGAGTGGGGATGGGGGAGTGCCTGAAAAGGAAAATCACTTTAATAAGAAATAAAATAGGGACGATGCCCAGAAACCAAACACAGTATAGAGGACAGAGCCCCAAAAGACAAGAAACAAAAAAGGGAGGAGTGACAATCTGTAGACTTGGGAGTGGACAATTCTGGAAGTAATACCAAATATGGATCATAGACAACCAATAGGTGAGCAGAACTTGGATTCATTAACATAACTGCAAAGGCCTCTGGGAGGATAATTTTAGCTCACCCTAAATTAAAAAATTCCTCTCAGGGCTTGAAGCCAAGACGTGGCTCATCAGGGTGAGATTTGGCTGGCCTTGTGCCTTTCCCAGGGTGGTGCCCAGAGTCCTGCAGCTGGAGACTGAGTGTGGTGACGTGTGTCCAGCAGTTCCTCCTTCCTGCACACTGCTGGACAATGGAGAGTGTCACAGAGATGGACAGGGGACTGGCAATTGAATCCAACCCTGGAAGAATAGAGGGAGTAGAAAAACCAAAATCCTGCTGTTTAAGAACAAGCTAGAAAACGTGATTGAATTGAAACTTCTCTACCCAGGAGGATTTTATTTGCCTTCCCTTGAGATCATTAATTAGCTGGGTTCATTGCTCCCTGAACATCCCTGCTGCTCACACCTTCAGGAGCAGGGAAAGCAGTAAAGCACAGCGGTTGGAAAAGGAGGGGAGCATAAGTGAAGTACTAAAAAAAGTCCGTGTATTCCCCTGGGGTGTGTGTGCAGCTGAGTGCAGCTGCTGAGGAGGTTCCTGCCAGGGCTAGAAAGGTGTGCTCAGCACTCCCCACAGCTGGGGAAGGCTGGCAGCGTGCTGGCACCTGTTTCCTCACCTGCTTTTACTCCACACAAGACAAAGGAAATGAAAGCCAAGCCAGGAGACGTTACCTAACCATTGCTTTCTCTTCTAGTGTGGATGCTCTGCAATGATTTTTCCTTGAGAGCAATCTACCTAACCCTGGCCCCACATCTTTCATTTTCACTCCACTGATCCCCCTCTACCTCTATATCTTATTAAGGCAATATTTGCCATAGGAAGGAAACTGTAATTCAGCTTTCTCTAAGTGTGATTAATGCAGAACAGACTGTAAGCATATTGTTTTCATTAGGAAGCAGCTACTGAGTGTTTCCATTTAACTTGCTGATTGCTGCAGTTGTTGCCATATGATAGAAGGTCTATTAGTCTCTGTGCCTCTTTAATTCAGCCCTGTGATATAAAATGTTTGTGTTCTGACAATAGTGTCTATTACAATGACACTTACAGGAGTGATCCACAGTGGAAAGCAAAACACAGCCTGCCACATGGAGAATGGAAATAAGAATTGGGTTCTTGCCTTGCTTTAAACTGAGTGATCTGGACTACATCCAGATTTTACACCACTTTGCTCATAAATTGTCAGACCAAGTCATATCTTGAGTCACATGTTTTTTCTGTTAAACATATGATGTTCAGAAACACTCTGGCTCAAAAATAGGTGATGGGTTGTATAAGATGATTTGAGATTATTTCTCTGGGCCCTCCACCTGTAGATAGATTCTCTTTCCTCATAATTTTCATTTACCAGAAGAAAATATTCCTCCTGGTTTCAAAGTGTTAGGGTGGAGCTAAAAGTGACCCAAATGAAATGTGGAGACTGACCAGTTGAAACCAAGAGTTAATAGAGCTGTTGTAGATGCTGACCTTATTTTCATGTGAGAATAGCCCCTATTGTACTTTTCAAGGTGATATTAAAAGGGCAAGAAGCTCATGAGGATAACACCATTTTGCATTATTCCATTCAGTTACTCAGGGAGTAGCGCACTGTGATACAAAATCAATGTTTTGACTTCAGAAGACTTTGTGAGGATGATCCATCAGTGGCCATCACGCAGGATGATCAGGAAGCACTCTGGAATTATTCCTTCTTGTGAACTCAGTGCTGTGGAAGGCAGATTTCCCCCTGCTGGGCTCATTGCTGGGTTCCTTTAGTTTGCTGTTGGCACTTTTTGCTCTGTGTCGAGGGGCCCAGATGTTTGGGGTCTCACAGGTTTGCACAGAATCACAATGTGAGTGGTGGAGTGAAGTCTTACTTGGAGCTCTCCAGATTATTTAATCTTTTAACTCCAGCACTACACAAACCACACTGAGAGCTATTAACACAAATTAATTATTCCTCCTGCTGGCTTTTTTACAGCTTGCTCAGACAAGGGATTATTAAATGCATCATGCCTTGCAAATTTGCATGCATTAGAAGCTTTATCATTGCCTGTGCACTGCTGGCCTCCATCAGGGGCTCAAGAATTCAGGAATTTCCTGCTCTGCCATTTCCATGGGCAGGGCTGCTCTGTGTCCACACGGCTCCAAAACACAGCAGAGTTGGTCCAGAGGTTGGAAATGTGACATCCCAAACCTGCCCAGGACATGAGAATCCCACTGCCCTTGGCCCTTGATACTTTTAGCTACCATGGAGAAAGGAATTATAGGATGCAGCAGAGTATGTGATTTTTCTGATTAAATGTGATTTGTTTGGGTTTTTTTCTTTCTTTCTTTTTTTCTCAATTTCTCGTTCAAACAAGGAAGGGAAGCAGATAACCATGGTAACCCACAAAAAAGTGGATGTAGATCTGCTGGTGTATATCTGTGGAAAATCTGAAGAAATGCGTAGAGGGGTATTTATTTATTTGTTTACCAATTTATCCTATTGTTGGCTTTTTGATCCTAAATGAGAACAAAAATTTCTTGAAAATAGAGAGCTACAAAAACAGAAACCCTTTCTGTGCCTTTCAAAAGATTTTGTTTTAACAGAGTTGTAAGTCATTTAAATTATGAGCTTTCTCCTTTTACCATGATTTTAAGTAGAGAATTCTGAAATGAGGTAATTAAAAAAAATTGAAATTATAAAAATGCTGATGGGACAATGTGTTTTCAGTTTTAGCAAGAAAAGTTTCACGTTTGATGTGTACTCAGGTAGTGCTTTGAAATAAACCAGCTCTTAAGTGTTATTTTTGAGGAAATCTCCATTATTCAATCTACAAAGCCTTTCTGCCCTCCACTGAAGTTTCTGTCCCTTGTGCCTCCTGGTTCAGCTGCAAATGTGACCACACAAATTCACACCAAAATAGATTGTTTAAAGAAGATCCTGTCCATGGGAGTTTGGACATAAATGCTGAATTTCTGATTGACTGCAGCATCTGTCATTATCACCCAAGTCCTCTGTGGAAAAGGGTTCTTGTAGGTGTCAAGATGTTTATAAAAGGTTATTGCTTCCAGGGATTGTCATAATTGTCTCATTATTGATAATGATAACTGCTTACTGATGGCCTCTCACACAATTGAAAAGGAAAAATAGCAAGGTAAGGACTGTATTTCATACTCTACTGCAGATTGTTTAACCTAAATTTTTTTTTTCGTGTTTCCAGTAATGTTACAGCAAACACATGGACAGTTTTCTAGTCTAGGTTCTTAAATCCTTCTTGTAGGTGAAAAATTTGGGCATTCTGATTTCCATCCTTTGAAAAATGGAAGGAAAATATTTGAAAAATATATCCATAGAAGTGTTTTCGCATTTCAGCATTTTAGGAATGTTCAGAGCTTTCCATTCTATTTTCTATTTTTTCTTTTGAATGCTAAATGCAAAGATTTGGATGTTTTGCTGTTGTGTAATACTGTAATAAACAGGCATCTGTTTGGCTCTTAAAGGTGGTCAGAGGGGTGAATAAAGAGATTTCTGTGGACTGTGGGTTTTCCCCAGTTTTGTAAAAATCCTCATTCAAACTGTGAGTTAACCCAGTATTCTAAAAGGAAGCTCCTGAATAGAACCTGTAACAGCACTGCTTCTTTTGGAAGCTGGGCTCAGTTGTATGTAATTCCAGTATCAAGAATTTTGTACTGCAAAACATTATATTTCTTTTATAATGTTGTACTTTCTGGCCACGAGTTTCTCTCTGGTTGTTGTAATGTTGACAGTAGGGAGCCTGCAGCTACTGTTGGTAAAAATTGGTTTATTCTTCTAGTCTTTATACTTATATTATGGTAATGCAAATTAATTATAAGAGTGTATTCAAAGGTTCTGAAAACTAAAGTAACTTGAATGCTTCAGACTTCAGTCTGAGTTTTTAGTCTACTCTTAATTGAATTGAGCCCTAATGTGAAATTTGGGGAATTTGTTTCTGTTTGTTGTTGAATTGACAGAGTAAAAATTAAAATTGAGATTAAAAATTGAAAGTGGTGCTAGATTCTGGGAAAGATTCCATTTTCCCCGAAGTGTGACTGACAGCCATGTGTCTGAGCAATTCTGGTGCTCAGGTTTTTGAAGGTTTGGATCCTGGGAGATGGCAGCAATTCCCAGCAGGGTGGCTGAACTGTGCACGGGCACCTGTGCTCCTGAATTCAGCCCTTTCTCTCTGCTTGCCTATTTTCAGACAGGTTTTCTTGGATGGCTGGTGAAATGTGAGGGTCTATTTCACAACATGGTGTTTCTGCATGCTCCTGCTTCCCTGCCCATTGTACCTCCTTGTTACCAGCTTGTTTTTCCTTCTGAATCGGGGGAAGCAGCAGGAGCAGAAAACAGAATGCCCAGTTTTAACTAAGTTGTTAATATAGAGAGGAATGTCAGTGTCATTTGGAGAGGCTGGCGTTGCAGTAGCTGCAGTAATTCTAATATTTGTAGCCTGTATGGGTACAACTTTATGTCCCTGGAAGAATTTGGGATCAGCTAATGAGCCTATTAATGGCTCCTGGTAGTTTCTGGGGATGCAGACTGAATAGGGGGGACATGGGGTGTGTTCCCAGAGAATCAGGATTTGGTTTGTATTGCTCTTTGGTACATAAAAAGTTGAGACATAGGAATATTTTCCCTGAAAATAAACTTTTTACAGTATTCATTGCAATGGCACGCTTCAGTCAAGCTGTGTTGATTCCTTGGGGATTTTGTAGAAGCTGAGTTTATATTATTTCTCTAATAAAGAAACACTAAACAGTTAATAAATATATCAGAAGGCTTTCCACTGCATTTTGTTTCCCTGATAGCAGCATATTTTGTGTCTATAGCTGCAGTATTCTACTGGGTGAAGATAAATGGATTTCATAATCTCTCACTGGGGAGAAAAGTGAGACTGGAGAAGATTGGAGCTGCATGAGCTGGATAACTTAAGATTATAGCTCTGAGAAGCAGAGCTCTAAAAAGCTATTAAAGATGTTACCTTCTTGATTGGAGATTGAGGAGTTGATGCACTGCCTTCAGTCCTGCTCTGTTTTCAAACTTTCATTAGGTTTATATCATCCTCCACCTGGCCCTTCTAAATTGCTGGTCTGAAAAGAAATCATTTTTTCAATTGTGCGTCTGTCATAAGCAGATTCATCTCCCCAAAACATTACCATTTCCTAAAGACTGGATTTAAATCCATCAGCACAATATGGGGGAAAACACATTGTATTATTTTGACATATTCATTGAGATAATTTCTTGATGGGCTTGTGCTTAGTATATTGAATTGTCACAAAGGAAAGCCCATGATGGGCTTGAAGAAATGCCATAACTGGTGATTACAACTGTAAAAAACGTGAAATGAAACTTTAGTTTTGTAAAGGAGGCTCATAAATTTGTTTTGTCTGAAGGAACTGCTGCCACTACAGAAAGATTTCCTGTTGGGCCAGGGAAGATTTCTCTCGCAGTGTGATGCATTTAGTGAGATTTGCCCTGTTACCACTTTGCCATTTGATTGCAGGGCACATTCAGAGAAACTGGAACTGCCAGGTATAATCAGCCATCCTTTAAGAAATGCCCAGTAGCTTTAAAAGTGATTAACAGTTCATTACCCATGGATGGCTGGGGTACAGTTTGTGGTGGGTAACCTCAGCTTGGCTGCTGGGGGCTGCTCTCTCACTCCATGTCCCAGGCAGGACAGGGGCAGAAAATAGCACGAAAAACTCTTGGCTTGAAGTAAAGGCAGATTAATGAAATAAAGCAGAGGTGATGTGCAGAAGCAAAGCCAAACCAAAGGAAATTTCATCACAACTTCCCACCAGCTGCCAATTCCCTGCCTCTTCCTGGGAATCAGTGCCTCAGGATGGGCAGTTGTCCCTGTCCCCAGCCTCGTGTGGCAGAGGCCACCCCAGCAGCCCCCAGTGCCACCCTCACCCTACACCCAGTGCAGGACACAGGGCTCAGCTGCTCTTGGATTGATAGATAATAGTCAGGATTTGCTGATGTCAACACTTAGTAAAAGTGTCAGTCCTGACCACATTCAGTGCCACTGGAGGGGTGAAGTTGCCTCCTCCTCTCTGTCTGCAAAAAAACATTTCAGCCTGATAAGTTGTAATGTTCACTTTGGGGAAGAAGACTGCTGGATGGCCAGTTCTATAAGTGTGATTTTCCCCTTTATTGGCTGGGGATTTATCAAATCCCTTTATCTTCTGCCCTGCTGATACATAAAGATCAAAGAGAGAGTCTACTTAGATGAAGATATGCTGGGATAGAAACATGTTATGAAAATGGAGAGTAAGGCTTTTTCACACATCTGACCTATCTAGCTACAGTCTTCACTGAAAACTCTTTTTTTTTTTAAATAGAAAATTCTTTTCTAGCGTTTTAGGTTTAGTTCTAAAAGGTTCTGTTTTAAATCTTCTCGTTTGCTTTTAACTTTGGAAATAAAATCCAGAAATCATGCAAATTGCAGGTAGTTAAAGGGGAAAATGTTGCTCTCACTTCTTTCAGAAGAATCACCCAGGTTCTCACCTCATGTTTAACTACAAGAGATCAGAGAGACTTAAGAGTCAAAGAAAACTTCAAGGCACAGAGAAAGACATTTTGGACAGATGTGGTCCACAGTGAACTCACACAGAGGGCAACAGGGAATATTGTACAGAAAAAGTGGGTTGAGACTAGAAATTTGGAAATCACCTGCCAAAAAAGAGTGTCAGATAAACTGAGAAAAGCTCAAATCTTACAAATCTGGTTTTCCAACTGCTGTAATTTTAGGGAAAGACACAGAAAGTGTGGGGGACACTGTTAGTGGTGGCTCTGGATGGTTTTGACTTTTGCTTGCAGTTCAGGGAACTGGGCACAGTGCTCAGTGCAGTGCCAAAGGTGACAAATGCTGAAGGGATAAACAGAGCATAAAAAGGCAGTGAAGGCAAACAAATCTCAACTCATTGAAATCTCAAATGTGAATTCTGACAAAGGGTGGAAAAAGAGTAATTTTGAGCTCATCAGTGTTCCCACAGACCCCTTATTCTCATGTAGGTGCTCTGTGGGGTTGTCCTGTAGGAATTCAGGGATCCCCAAAAAAGGTTTTGGTTTTAAGTTGTCTATAAGATAAATACTCTCTGTGCAGAGGGCTGAACTTCATTCCAGAAAGGTCAGAATTTCTACAGGATAATGCTGGAGGTGTTTGAAAAAAGGAAATGCGAAAAGTTTAAAAGTTTCTCTCAATAAAAAAATTCATATCAATTAAGATATTAAAATTCACGTTTGAGGTAGGAATTTTGAGTTATCTTTGAAGGAAGAGTTTTCAGCTCTAACACACGTTACAGATTTGATTCAGATAGTGCTGAATGAAACTCTGTGGGGGTACAGGGGAGCAGAGTTCGAGTTTTATTATTCACTGACTGTAGGGCAATGTTTTTCAATGACATTGACTATGCAGGACAAACATCTTACCTTTCTAAAACACTCAGGACTTTCTGCCTTGGACTTTCTGTTGGTGTTGACTGTTTGCCCATTGAACATCTCTCCTGTCATCTCCTGGATGCTTTGCCATATGTTCCTCATGCACCACGTTCTCCTTGAGGTTCTCCATCTCAGACTTCAAGGGTTGTGGCTCCTCCTGCTCAGGTCTTGGGTTTTGGTTTGTTTTTTTTTGGCTTGTGCCTACTACAAAAGGGGAAAATCCTTGTCCAAACCCATAAGGATTCTTGCCAGAGGATCTGATTCCCTGGTGGGATAGACACCAGCAATGGGATAAATTTGTAGACTGTTTTGTCATTCATTTAGAAGCCCAGGAATGGCTTGGCTCACAAAATATCTGCTGGAGTGATCTTGTGAAAATCAGATACATGAAATTGTGGTATTAAAAATCACGGTATTAAGAGCCAGGGCCCAAAAAAGTAAAGTGTAGTTGGCTTGCCCTACAAAGGCTGTTTTTCCAAACTTTGTGATGTGAAGAAGACTCGTGTGGCTTGTCCCTGCACAATACACAGCAAAGTCTCCTCAGTCGTGTGATCAAACCTAGAATGATTTGGAATTAAATTTCAATAATTTAAGTAATCCTTCTGGCATTGCAGCTCAGGGCACATCAAATTGGAAATCCTATTAAGGAAATGTGTCTATATTTATAAGAACAGGAGGTTCAAAAAGTGCAATTGAAGCCAAAGCTTTTAAGCTCTTTGATTCAATGGGACATGGAAAACTTGTTAAAAATAATGATGAGGAATTCACTGCACTTACTGAGAGTTTTGACAATTAAAAGAAAGGGTGAAGAATCTCCATGAATGTGAAGAAAGGCAAAATAGCTTTTGTGAGAGTGGGAAGCACGAGTGGAAATATGCAAGGTATTAATGTGCACGTTCTGTTGTCATTTGTGCAATAAATAATCTATGCAAAGAGAATCCAATTACTGGACACAGGAAATTAATTGTTATATTTCTAGCTTTCTAATATATTTTTGTGAGTGATTTCTGTATTTGAGCTCAGTTATGTACATTTGTATTTAAAGCAAATTTCTTGTCAGGCACCTAAACTGCAGTCAATTTAATTGGAAAAACTCAGTAAATCATGTGGAGATGTCTGAGCTCCTGGAGGAGCTGGGATTTGGGCTGGACACCTCTAAGGAAGGGATCGAAGTGGCAGCTGCTTCTAGATTTACAGGGTTGAGGAAGATGATGTCAATTGTCTAATCCAGTGTCCCATTTTGAAGCCTTTGATGTCTGTGTGGATATCCATGAGTGTGAATATCTACATCTCTCTGCAGAGCAGGGACAAACTCTCCTCCATGATATCATGGATTGGCAGAGAAATCTAAAAAAAGGCACACAGAAAATAATCTATCTGCTTTGAAGGGCTTTGCCAGAATTTTAGGGAGTTCAATATTTTGAACCCAGGGGGTCCAAAATATTTTCTGTTGGATTTTTTATTTTTTTTAGATGCTACAGAAAATCCATTACAGATCTGACACTGCACTTGCTCTGCCTGCACTTGGATTAGTAAATTAACAATGGTGATTTGCTCTGTTCCAAGGATTCTCCACTGTTACAAGACAGATCTCAAAGAGGATAGGAATCGGATAAAAATCTTTCTATTGCCTCCCCACCGTAAGAGTTCTAGACTTATTGTTAAAGCACGTGAATTTTGAGAATATTTTAAAAATACCCCAGAAACAGCAACAACACCCCAAAGCTGTTATTGTTTGTTTAAGTAGTGCTTTAAATTGGAGCAGTTGAACTCCTTGCTGGTAAGGATATGCAGTTAACACTTGCTAAAATATATATTTTAGAACAGAAAATGAAACACAGAACTAGGCTATTTTCATACAGATGGTGAAGACAATAGAAATTTTAATACAAAAAAAGGGCCTGATTGTTTAGTTGTCCATGGTGTCACTTCCACTCTTAATTCTGGCTTTTGTTCATTAAGTTGTCTCCTGAACTTGCAAATACTTAATTTTCTGCAATTCCCTAACCACAGAAATCATGGTCTACAGGGACATGAGTGCTCCTGTCTTGTCTCCATAAACACAGCTACCAGAACAACATATTTGTTAGAGATGGACCGCTGTCTGCAGGGCTGGCTTTTTTTTTTTTTTTTTTTTTTTTTTTTACATTTTGTGAGGAAAATGTTTTATAAATCTAACTAAAAAACCATGCAGAGTGTTAACAACCAAGTTTGTGGCTATGGGAACTGCTCACCAGCTGATTTTACACTATGGTGTAGTGTAGGAGATGATAATGAAGCTTTTATCCAAAGAGTTTACCTAAAATAAATGTAAATTTAGGGTATTTCTGTGAGAGGTAAACTTCTCATTTGCTTGCATGTTTAAGGGTCTCAAAAAATCCACATACACATCTAGTTTGGAACATTTTTTTTTAAACTTTCTCAGCATCTACTCAATCCAGAAGGGTGAGAATGGCAAGATATTCCTGAAGATGGTATCTCTGGAGTTGTTGGCACTAATCAAGTGTTAAAGCTAAATATATGGCCGTGGAGTTTGCATATTGTCTTTTTCACACTCGAACAACAAAGTGTGGAAGAAACCTGAGGGATAATAATTTCCTGGTCTCACTTCCTGAGACTGTTATTCCTCATCTTGACATGCTATTAAAATCATTTAATTATCAGTATTTTTACTTGTCATTAAGTTACTGATGCTTCTGTTATTTTTATTTCTAAAACCTTGAGTGCCCACACACAGACCATAAGCACGTCCTTTGCCAAATACTTGTGTCAGATCATCTGGTCTCCTGCACAACTTCTGGCTAATTATGGTCTCTGTTGAGTGCCCTGAAGTATGACAGAATCCTCAGAGAATCAGTATAAACCTGCACTCAAGGAGGAGAATTGGACTGCTTGGTTGATTTTCTGGTTTGGTTTGGTTTTTGTTTTGTTTAATGACACAGATATACACAAGCAATTGATATTTGCGGTTGCTGAAATCATACTGTAAAAACATAGTGGTGTTTCCTGGGTGTCAGTTTATCTTTTTGGCTCATGGTTGTGTCTTTGGTGCAGACAAGAGGATTCAGCTCTGCTGTCTCAGGAGTTCTTTGGTTGTGTTGCGTTTTCAGGTGGAAAGCCTGGTGTAGAGTGGTGGAGGTGCCCTTGCTGGGCTCTGTGGGCTGAGGAGCTGGGGAAGGGGATGCTCAGGGCTGTCCATGGACATGAGGCTGCTTGGACTGGGGATTTCAGCAGTGGGAAGTGGCTGGGTTCAGCTCCCACAGTGCACACAGATCCTCACTCACGTATCCACCTGGAGACTGACTTGGATGGTGCTTCTTGTGTCTTTTCATCCAGAGGCCCACAAATGATTATTAAAGCTGTGGCAACCTGTGGTTCTGTGGGGAGTGGTCCAAACTTGAGGAAATCTTGCATTTGTGCTGGGGGAACCTTGCTAGTGCTGCTGTGATTTTAGTGCCAGGCACAATGGCTGCCCAAGGACAGGAGGCAGAATGTGTGAAATTCCCTGTGTATATAAATACATCTCAATATGTGTGTGTGTATTCATATCTGTATGTGTGTGACATTTTTATCCTGAAACTGGGACAGACTGTGTGTGTGTGGGTGGAAGGAAGGAATGGCACTTACTGCAGGTACTCAAATGCTCCAAACTGGACCAGACTATTCCTGAGCAGGCTGCTCTGAGTGGAGGAGCACAAGGCAGATTGGACTGGGTGAGTGCCAGAGGTCCCCTCCAAGTGACATCATCCTGTGATTCTCTGAATTGTGAGTGAAAGCAAGTTTAAATATGAAAGAAAGTGCAATTGTGTGGAAACTGAAAACCATTTCAGTCTACTCATCTTCCTGGAGCTGGAAGATGAATGAGGCAGACTGGGAAAATAGTGTGGGTGACCTGTCCAGGGAAATTAAATCTCCTCAGTTTGTGTTTTAGGAGGCTAATTTGGGAACCATATCTCTCAGGTGTGGTACTGACACTCTCAGTACGATGGAATTTCCAAGTTCTCTTTTTTTTCTGCTCCTTTCAAGTCACAGAGACAGTGAGTAACTCATCTTCAGCAGCCCAGCAGGATGTGCATCCCCTGGGATTCCCTTGTCTGACAGGTTACACATTTGTAGTGCAGGTAGTAGTTTTGATAGATGCACTGACTATTAATGTGTGACTGCACTCTGAGAGCTGAGGGGATCTGCTCAGCTGTTCACAAAGTTTCTCTGAGAAAACTGCAACTACATTTCATTAAACTTTCCCTTTTCCCACTATTGTTATGGAGAATGCCTAATTTATAGCCAATTCTTAGCTCCCTCTCCATCTGCAGTGTCTTGATTAAACACTGTTTTTAAAAGATGACCCAATGGCAAATAATTCATCTTCTTCTTTAAACTGCTAATTGTACGTTCTTGAAGTAGAGCTGTGATTTTTCAGATGGACCATGTTTCTTCACATCCTGCTACAATGAGTCATGTTTCTGAAGGTTTCATTTTAAAGTTCACCTTTTCTTTTGTGTGGCTCCTGACAGCATCTCTCTGTAGTTTTTATTCTGTCATTTGCTGATTTGTGTCTGTAAAGATGCAAACACAGAGGGAAAAAATGAATTTGTCAGTAATTCCTTATGTGAGGAGCAGTATCTTGAAAACACCTGAAAAATCTTTCCTTCACTCTCTTGCTTCAATTCTTCCCTCTGTACACTTATTAATTTACACATACAAACATGAAGTATTTGAAAATATTGTCTTTTCAACATGCTCACAGATGCCTGTGACTTTCTTAAACTTTTGCTATTTATCAGAGAAAACACTGCCACTCTTGTGAAAATAGAAACTTATACCACTTACACCAGCTCTAAAGAACTAAAATGTCAAGGGGGCCATAAAAGGAAAATAACACAGTTTGTTTTGGAAATTGTTCCATGACAACTTCTGTAATCATTTTGACAAAAGTTCTGTACGCGGAAACCTTTGTACTTTTTCAATTGAAAGAGCTCCGAAGGCACAATGCATCACTGGAAATAGAAATTAAAGACTTTCTTTTTATTCTGGGCAAGAAGCTCTGCACTCCGTGCCTCCAGAGTAAAGATGTTCTCTGAAACAAACAGAGAATTTTGGTGTGTGATATATTATAATGTGCGCTGCTTCCTTGACTTTTATCCTTTGTGCTGCTCTGGAAGCAGAACAGATCTGGCTTCTTTGCATGCTAATAAACATTGCTGCTTGTAATTATTCAGTGGTTACAGTAGTACTCCTTTGAGATGAATCTTTGCTGCGTTATTTACTTTGTTTCAGTTATTCCGAGCCTTTAGTTCAACTGTAAAACAAGGCTTTATTTTTGTCGGGGTGTTTATTACCTCGGTGCTTTTTCCATCTGTAAGGCGAGGACTGGAGCAGTTGTTTAGGGCCTGATTCTCTGAAGACAAAAGTCACTTTACTCTCTATTGATTTTAAAAAACTGTGCACCTGGTATAAAATAACTCACTTGGAAGTTCTCTTCTATGGTTTTAGTAGAAGTCAAAGATCAACTTTTACACCACTCTGGATCAGAGTGCAGGAACTTCTCGTGAGTTGCCATAAGTGATCAGATAAATGATATTTATTTTATGTGATGGAAGATGTGTAAGATTTATCATTTTGGTTTTGATAAGCATCCCGTGTTTTACTACATCTGTGATCCTTTGCATGATGTTCGCCAGGTTTTTATTTGACAAAGCCAAAAATACAACTGATGACAAAAACCTCATTTCAGTTGAAGTTAATTTCTTTGAACATATGGTGACGGTTATAGTCTCAAACAGGTACAGAAACAAGAAGAAAAGAAAGTTAAACAAGCAGATCATTTGAAGAACAAGCGCTTGTAAATAAAGGAAAACTTCAAAATTTATTCTTTAAATCAAATCATCACCAAAGCAGTTTATTTACTTATTTGATGACATGTAATTAGTTATTAGGCATTAGGCATTCAGACAGAATCAGCCAGTCTGTAGATAAGCCACAATAGTTGACATTTGTGACATATTCTTATGGAACTAGAAATTTCTAAACCCTTCTGTCAATAATCCCTGGAAGTTTCTGTTTTTCCCTGTTCTTTAGCCACTCCTCTCTCTGTCCTTGTTGTAGGGGTCCAGCACAACTCCCCACTTCTGTCTCCTCGTGCTGAGCTGGGGTTTCCCTGCTCTGGGGGTCACTCCTGGCACACACCGAGTCAAACACCCCACACATCACCTCCCACCCTTCTCTCTCTCCCCTTTGGTACAAATATTTCATGTTTCTTGGACGTTACTTTTCAAGCTGACTTTGTTTTTCCCTTTTTCACTGTTTAATCCAGCAAAGGACCCTTGGCTTTAGCATTATTGGGGGGCACCTTGCTCAGTTTGGGGGTTTGGGTTTTGTTTTTCCTCAGCTGTTGTGCAGCCCTGGGCTGAGAGAGGGATGCTGGAATTCCCCCCTGGAATCAAGATCACTGCAGGAAAGCAGCAGGATGGTGCCTCAGGTTCAGTTGTGGAAGTGAGAAGGATTTGGGTTCATTCCCCACCCTCCCCTTGCTGCTGTGCTCAGCTTCAATTTTGCTTTACACAAAGCTGACACCTGCAGGAGGCTCCTCTGGGTTAACTTCTAAGTCACTTGTTTTTCTTTTGATTGAAGATTACATTTCTTTTAATGAAGATAAATGCATGGAAGGCACTTCTAGGGTGAGAACTCATGGCAGGGTGAGAACTGCATTCAGCTGAGGAGTCAGCTCTGCTCCATCAACATCTGTGTCATCTGCTTTGGGTGCTCTCCTTTCTGTGTGCTGTACTCCTGAAATGCAAACAATTGCTGATCATGCTGCTGGCTCTGATAACATAACTCATAATATTGCCCTAATTACTAACATTATAAAACTGTCAGGTCTGGAACATTCGGTCTCTCAAGGCAGCTCTCCAATTAATCTTTTCCTTTTTTATTAGAGATCTTGTTATGTGATTGTCATTTGGGGAGGAATTAGAAGGTTTTATGTTATAGTGGTGAGTTGTTTTTTGTGTTTTTTTTTTTTTTTTAAAGCCTTCACTGATAATAGAGCAAGAAAACTTCAGAGTTACCCTTTTAAAAATTATTTTTATTGCAGCATCTGAAAAAATGCTGTCTTTACTGTTAATGCCCAGCTGCTGAGGGAAAAAACCATAGAACAGGCCAGGTTTAAGGGATCTTGAAAGATCATCTGGTCCAACATTTTGTGGAGAAAAGGAGCCTTTTTAGCACCCTGTCCTGTCATGCTTTGAAAAGCCTCCATGGGGAGGTTGCCTCAGAAGCTTCCTTGTTTCCACTGTGGAAAAAAATATTCCTGTATAAAGGTGAAGCCTCTGCTGGTGCAGCTTGTACCTGGCTTCAAACTGTGGCTCCTTGTGCAGGCAGAGCCTCCATCCCCTCTGGAGCCGTTCAGCCCTGAGCACTGCGAGGAAATCACCCCTCTGGGAAAAGGGCTGCTTCAAATCTACCCAAAATAACATTTTCCTCATTCTTCAGCCCAGAGAGGGTGAAAAACATTCTGATTGAATGTCTAGATCCTGAAAGAGGCTGGTGCTGCTGTTCCTTTTATTTTATATCAAATGGGAGGATCATGTTTAAATCTCTGCTTAATTCAAAGTACAGATTTGAACCAAGGTCTTTGATTTCTGAAATTGTGCACCTGGCTGCATTATTATAGGATAATCTCTTCCCATCTTTCTGGAAGTAAATGCTTCATTTTTCTTCTAAACAATGAAATTGTTTAATGAAAAAAGAGCTAGCAGATCATTGTGCTTTATTCAGGTAATGTCTAAGCCACTAAAACACAAAGTTAGCTTTCTCTATCTAGATCTAATTCGGTGATTTTTAAACTAATTCACATAAAATAATGGTTCTGATATAATCCCATTTTGCCAGGATCTGGGTCTGTAGGCATACAGCCTGTGCCTCTACTTGTTAAACAGAGGTTCAAGACTGATCAATGTGTTTTTTTTCCGCTCTGAAAGTCTTGATATTCTTAAAATTAGCTTGCAGAAAAAAAAAAAATCATCACCCTCCCCAAATGACTGTGTTTTTTTTCTTTGTCTATAAATCTGGAGACATAAAATATGACAATGATAAAAATGTGATGTAGATTCAAGAATCTGTCTGCAATACACTGTCCTTTTGTTCAGTGCAGCTCTAATGCTTCCATTCACCTTGTTTGTAACTATTTCCCTTATAAATTACCATAAAGCTGAAAAGGTGGGCTATTTTTTAGGCTTAACATAACCAGCACTGCCTTATTTCAAAATCTAATACAATTATGAACACACCGTAACTTTTGGATGATTAAATTGCAAATTGTGGGTGTCCACGAGGCAAGGAGATATATTAAATTTGTTCACCTTCATAACTCATCCTCACACAACGTTGGGTATTTTTCAGGATCACGCCAAGCTGTGCTTGTTCTGCCTGAGGTACACTCTACAGTATTTATGGTTTATCAGATGTACAGGAGATCTTCTTCAAGGAGATACTCATACATCATTGGAACTTCAGGAGTTATTACATTGTTTTAATAGAAAAATGTTATAAATGAATGAGTTTTATTCTCTCTGAGACACTTATATTTTTGAACACCACTTTCTCGATGATGTTATTTTTCATTCCGTGAGAGCATGAACTTCTTGTTTATTGCTCACTGATTTTATAAACATATCTCCTTTTCTCCTTGGAGAGCTATAAAGAAGAAAAGGTCAGCAAGCAGAAGCCAAGTAATCCAAGTGTAGTTTTACAGAAGTTTTGTGGAGTAAACGTGACACCTGTTAAACATGTTAAAAAGCTAAAATCAAAGTAATCAAGACAAACATTTTCCCTCCTATTTGCATTACATTTGAATGAGGAATATAATCTACAAAGAAATATTTGAAAGTGAGGTTTTGATGTACAGCTGTAAACTAAAGGGTATCTGGCTTAATCCACATGGAAAAGACCTGCAGTTGCTATGGGCTTAGACTGTGAGCTCATCAAATAAAAAGACTGAATCTTCTTATGGTGCAAACAGACCCGAGATCCCCAGGAACCAGTGTTTTGGTGTTTGTTGATGGAGCTGGGAGCTTTTTCCTGTAGCTTCCTGCAGAAGTCTCCTCTCTGATACTGGCAGCACCTGAGTGCCCGTGCTGCAGGTGCCAGGCTCATCTGGTGGGTTTGAGGGGCTCCGTTGGTCCCCATTTCCTTTTCCATCTCTGAATCAGAATCACCAGGTTGGAAGAGACCTCCAAGATCATCGAGTCCAACCCAGCCCCAACACCTCAACTAAACCCTGGCACTGAGTGCCACATCCAGGCTTTGTTTAAACACACCCAGGGATGGGGACTCCACCACCTCCCCAGACAGACCATTCCAGTACTTTATCACCCTTTCTGTAAAAAACTTTTTCCTAACATCCAACCTGTATTTCCCCTGGCACAGCTTGAGGCTGTGTCCTCTCGTTCTGTCAGTGCTGCCTGGAGAAAGAGCCCAACCCCACCTGAGCACAGGCACCTTTCAGGGAGCTGTAGAGAGTGATCAGGTCACCCCTGAGTCTCCTTTTCTCCAGGATAAACAGCCCCAGCTCCCTCAGCTGTTCCTCACAGGGTTTGTGTTCTCAGCCCCTCACCAGCCTCGTGGCCTCCTCTGGATGTGCTCAAGGGTCTCAGTGTCCTTCCTAAACTGAGACACCCAGAGCTGGACACAGCACTCAAGGTGTGGCCTCACCTGTGCCCAGTCCAGGGGCAGAATGACCTCCCTGCTCCTGCTGGACACACCCTCTGTCAGATTTCTGATTGCTGACCAGATCTGGTGCAAGGCAGCAACCCTGAGGTGCTGATGTTGTGAATCCTCTTTTTTTTCCTGCGGGATTTCCTCCTGCATTGTGCTTGTCTGGGACTCAAAGCTCAGGTGCCCCAGGCTGCTGCAGGCATTGCAGAGCTGTGCAGGAATGTTCTCTGCCCACACTGGGATCTCCTGAGCCATGGACATCACTGTGCTCCCCTCCCACAGCATTCCTGATGCTAGGAAGGGCTAAAGAAGGTCTGGGGGATTTCAGGCTTTGGCAAGGGCAGTGACAGTGATGCCTCAGGATTTAGCTTTTATATTTTTCAGATCCTGTAGTGCTTTAGTGTGTAACTCCAAAACTCCGTGGCCTGTCTGCTGCTGTTCTCCCATTTTATTAAAACAACACAATTCCTCTCTGGTTGTGGAATTCAAGGACACCTCACTGTCTCAGGCCCAGAAAAATGTAAAAAAAAAAGTGAATTGAGGGGAGCAAACTTGGAGTAAATGATTTCATTATTTGAAGCTGTAAGTGGAGGATTAACCCTTGATGTGTAAATGGACCAAATTTATAATTGTGTGAAAAACCCGTGACCATTGTCCATCCTGGGTGTAGCCCCTGGGAGGCTCTGACTGCCCAAGGTGTATCTGTTGAAGATAAATACCTGCTTTAATACCTGCTTTGATAAATACCTGCTTTTACTCTCTCAATCTTGTCTGGCCTCTGCTCCAGGTGTCCACTCCAAGGCATCAACCCAGAAAGGTTTATTTCTGCATGCAATTTAAGAAACCGTCATGTAATGCAACAAAAGGGCAAAAAACCCTTAAATGCACATTAAATCAGCTTTGTTAAGCCACAGTGTGCTACCCAAATCTGCAGCAGCCCTCCCAGTGTGTGCTGCTGGAATTAGGAATGGTGATAGTAGAGAGAACCAGGAATGACCACAGAGTGCTTGGACCTAGCAGGAAGGGGAATTGAGATAATCTGGGATTATTTGCACATGAATTGGAGCCATTGTGTCTCCACTTACTGGAACAGAAACAGGTCCAAGTACTGCTGGTCTTGCTCCTTTCCTGTCATAGGTGGAAGAGATGAGGACACTTTGAATGTCTTCAGAGAACCTAATATTTGCTTTTTTTTATTTTTTTTTTCATTTATCTTTTCTATGATTGCACTGGATAATATTGCAAAGTCATATAAAATGAAAATTAAGTTTGAAATAGGGTTTGTTAATTACAGTATTTAACTGTTGTGGTTATTGTTTCCTAAGAGATTAATGAGGTGAATTATTGTCACATAATTAAAGTACAGTATATCTAATCTCTTCCATACCCTTGTGGTTTAGTTATTCAAGTATCACTTGAAGGTTAATTTTACTTACTGATATATATTTGACTTTGGCAATGCAGTTTATATCAAAATATGTTCTTAAGTCTATTTGAAAGTCATTAGGCTACAACTTTGCCAAAATTATCACTTTAAGCTTACAAGTGAATGTAAGGACATAAAGCCCAGTTAAATCAGCAGTCACATACAGATACAAATTCAAAACATCCCCTAAAATGTTTTTGACTGGAGCCTTTTCCTAGGAGCAAGGAATTCCTCAGTCCCTGGTCAAAGGCTGTGTCTGAGGCTGTTCAGATCAGCTCAGGCTGTTTCCTGAGGTACTTGGGCAGGAAATCCTTTTGTCTTGCCACACTAAAATTAGGAACATGCAGTAATACCTTTATAAGAAAAGACAAAACTACAGAGTCATCAAAACATGCATTTTCTCCCAGAGAAACAGATTAGTTTATGTACTTGCAATTTTTATAATCCCCAAACTCAACCTTTTCCTCCTTGAGCCACATTCAGCATCATTTTAATTCACTATTCCAGATTTATTCTCATGCTGGATCTATTTAAAAGATGGGTATTCTGTGTATTACACTACAATAGAAAAGCTGCTATTTTGTCCTTGTATTAGTCACAGGTTTTTACATCAATTTTTTTTGCTTTCTCTTCAGTAAGCCTAAGAAATTACCTACTTTATAATTCTATCATTTCCCTTAAGTTATGGTGCCAAAAATTTAAATCTACTATTTTCTCTCATTTCTCTCTCATCTCATCCCTGTATAACATGAATAAAATTAAAATTCTTTTAATAAAATTATAGATAAGTGTAGAATCAACCCCAAACTGAGACCTTTTAAGAAAATAAGAATTCAACAGCATGGAATTTAATAGTTTTGTTATTCATCCATGGTATAGAAGCTAAAGTATTTTGTATCCAAAGATTGTCTCTCTTCTGAACAGAATTCACAAATCATTGATGTCTGAAAAATACAAAATTCTTGAGGGTTTAATCTAAGTTATATTTTATTTTTAGATATTTATCAGCCAATATTGAAACAAACTCAATAACTTCATTGGTTACGACCCTCTTAGGAGCCATCCCATTCCACATTTCTCAATCATTTTCTCTTCTACATACTTTTCACTATAAATACCCCAAGATCTGTTTAATTTTTCTCTTTAACGAGAAATTTAATTTTTCTCCGTAATGAGTTAGAAGAGGACCCTTTGTGTCAGGCCCAACACATCCCAGTTTCCCCCAGTTTTTCCCACTGGCAGCTTTTCTCTGCAGTGCTGTGGAATTCCTCGAGGTGCCTGCCCATGGCGTGTGTGCCATGGATAAGGCCGTAAATAAACCACATTTAGCCAGCTCAGTCTGAAATCATTTGCTGCTTCTCTCCTGCTTCTGTTGCCTCAGCCACCAGCAAATATAACAGTTTTGAGCACAACATGCCAAGGTCAGGACTCTGGAGAACAATCTGAAGCTGTGAGCTCCCAGGAGCTCCAGCTGCCCCTTTGCACTCACAGCTGGCCTCCTCCTTGCTGCTGCTGCAGCATCTGTGTCTTTGAATCTGCTGGAATCTGTTTTGCCAGTCCTTTGCAAACTTATTCACCTCCTTTCAAACCAATCTGCTCTGTGCTGCGTTACCAAATGCTTTTCTGAGTTCCAAATAAATTGTCCATTCCGTTTGGGTTGTCTCCAGGTAAGGAACACAGGAAGGGAATTGGAGCTGTCTGCCACGACCTCCTCTTCTCTCTGTTCAGTCTCCTGTCATCTTCTCACTCAGGCATTTCTAAATCTGGCTTAATAATTTTCTGTCTTCTGCATAGCTGAGTGCAGGATAAGAAGCTTGGGCTTTCTATGGTCTAGGAGCCTTTTAAAGTAAAAAGAATTATGTTAACTGCTACTCTAGTTCTCAAATAGTCCCTTCCTTCCTTCCTGAGTTATCACAAATCCTGCCGAGGGCTTCCCTTTTCCCCTTACCATTTTTCTACTGATTTCTCAGTTGTAATTCATCTAGGCCTGGAGCTTTGGCAATGTTTAATAGTTATAATTGCCTAATTAAGGTATCAGCTCTGGTAGACCAGAAGCCTTCTTTCTCCTCTGTCTTTCCAGTTTTCAGGAGTGTGTTTCGCCACTTCTGTCAGATTCTCCTTTGAGTATTCATTACGAGCTGTCTATAAAGATATGAGTAATCTGTCTCTTTATTTTTAAAACTGCTTTGCTTGAAGATACTTCTCCCATTCCTGTCAGGCTACAAGTAGGTGAACAAAAAACCCCACAGTTACACAGAAAAATCGGTATTACTGTGAAACAGTGGAAATCTGTCTTTGTCTTTGCTTTTCAGGAGAAATATGAACCGTGCAATAACGGCGTGTGTGCATGAGAGAGGAAAGGGGATGCTTAGGGACTGAGTGCAGCCTGTGGTGATAGGAAGGGATAGAGATAATTAACATTAATTGGTAAAAAATGAAGTCAAATTCTGCCAGGTGAGCCTGTGACAGTCACTGCTGGGTGATTGCTCTGTCTTTGCTCCAGCCTGGGAGTTTTTTCTCTGCAGTTTTTCCCACTCCTTCCCCTGTCCCATGGGGGACAAAGCAGTGACCAACAGATGGGTGAGGGCTTGGTCAGCCCAGCCCAGTCCTTGGGCTCAGGGTCAACGGGGACTGAGAGCCACTGCGGGGACACTGAGAGAGTCACTGTGGGGACACTGAGAGTGCCAGTGTGGGGACACTGAGAGAGCCAGTGTGGGGACAGACAGACAGACACTGAGAGTGCCAGTGTGGGGACAGAGAGTGCCACTCTGGGGACACTGAGAGAGCCACTGTGAGGACAATGAGAGTGTGACTTTGGGGACACTGAGAGTGCCACTACGGGGACACTGGAGGGACCCTGCCCTGCTTGCCCTGCCTGTCCCCTGGGGAGCTGCAGCTCTGGGGCTCCCATTGACAGCTGTGGGATGTGTGCTCATTATCCAGTGTGGGATTTGTAGGGAATTCTCAAAGCCTGACAGAAAGCTCACATACTCATGCACATCTGTGTGCAAACTCTGAGATAACAAATGCTGACTTGGAAAGGCCATGGAATAGGACAGACACGGTTGAGAGAGAAACTGAGCCAGAAACAAGTTTCAAATGAGGACCTTCCCTGTGGAAGATCCTTGTGGAAGAACCATGGCCAAGCAGGCAGAACACCAGGGCAGTCACTGTTCAGACACTGCCTCCTCACTTCCCTTTCAGTTTTCTCTAAACACAGCTACCAAGAAGTGTAAATGGATGCAGCATCTCTGTTTTTGAGTGCCACCATGGTTAATTGTAGTATTTGTAAATGTTTCACAGGAAAAATACTTAGGTTGGTAACTTAAGAAACACTTAAAATAATAGTCTTCATAAAGGTTTTTAACCAAACATTACATTTTGAAGAGATGCATCTTGCCCATAGAACAAAAAATATTATACTGGTCTCATCAGACACAAACATTTTTTCCTTTCTTCAAAATTTGTTGGGTAATTAATGTTCCTGTTTGCTGTTTATCTGCTTCTTAAATTTTAACAAGCAGTTCTGCTTATAATTGTGACATTCCTGATTTTGTAACAATTGGCACCTGCTGGGTGTAGGATAATAGCACAATTCAGTGTGTTCTGTAGGAAGAACTGATTTGCTGCTCATTTTACCTGGAAATGTCTGAATTTATAAGTGGAGCTACCCTGTTGAAACACACAATTACTGGGCAGGTAGGTGGGCGGGAGTAGAGATTTTTCCCTTGTGTTGCAAGAAGAAAACACAAAATACATGTGATTTTCTTTGTTAGGGATGCATAAAAGTTACAAAAAAATAATATGACCAAAAAAAAAGAAAAAGAAGAAGTGGTTGTCTTACTAGATTTTATCTGTGATGTCCATTGGCTGTAATGAAGCTGTGGAAAGATTTCTGAGCAAACCCAAATAGTCACTTTTGGCCTGCAGTGAAATTTGCCCCGTGCAAGAAAGACACTGGATCTGTGGCAGTTACTGATCTCATTAGCAGAATGCAGCTTTGTGATTCTGTGTGCACACAGTGCACCACTCTTCCTTCTCCCCAAAACAAGGGCAGGCCCCCAGGTTTCTTGATCTGACATTTGGCAGGGCTCTTGGAGGATAACAGTTAGTAATTGCTGTTCTGGGGGATGATGTCCGTGGTGGGCAGTGGGATGCCCAGTGGTAAAATTGTCTCCTGGTTTTCCTCCTGGGCTTGGGCAGGGGGAGACTGTCCCCTTCCTCCAGCACAGCGTTGTCATCCTCACCCACAGGTCACAGTGGGACCTGCTGCAGCCACAGAATCCACAGAAAACTACAAACTGATGAATTCCCTACAAAAGTTGGACACAGCAAAGAGGGGGGAAAGGGGGAATCCTTTCCCTTCCTTTTGTTCTCTGGAAAAGGAGCAAAGAAAGGCTGTTCCCTGCTGGTTTTACTGTGGGGCAGAGTGAGAGCCCAGGGCTGTGTCCAACAGCTGGAGCACAGCCTCTGCAGGGACTTGATCCTGAGGAAAGGGATTTCCTTACCTGGACTGCTTCAGGGGCTTGTGGGGTGAGCTGGGATCCTGTCTCACCCCGCAGGAATTGGTGGTCTGGGATCCTGTCTCACCCCACAGGAGCTGCTGGTCTGGGATCCCGTCCCATTCCCCAGGAATAACTCTCTGGTGCCCATGCCCAGCTCTGGAGCCCAGGCTCAGCAGGTGCTGCAGTTTCCCGGGTGGGATTTCAGCCCCAGCTCAGGAGAGCAGAGCTTTGGCATTGCCAAGGGATGCTCAGGACACGAGACGAGGGCAGAGCTTTGCCATCAAGTGTTAAAGTGAACAACAAACCCACAGCAACTTTAGCTGTTGCAATATTTACTGTTCATCTGCCTGAGACCCAGGCAAATTAACAGCAGCCATCTCAGTTTTGTTTCTTACAGATTATTCTCCTGTGACTTTTAATTAAAACTTCCCTTAGGCACAGAAGAACCATTGGTGATTTTTTTTCTGGACTCTCTCAGCTTTAATTACCTTTTAGGATTTGAAATAAGCCTTATGTTTGCACCAGATCATGTTTACTACAGAGGGAAGTGGCAAAGGGATCAGCAGGGATATTTACTATAAAATCAAAATTTCATGTAAAATATATTTGAAATATAGTCAAGTAAACATTCCCTTCCCCCTCCTAAAAACCCCATGGCCAGGTTTAATAGTCTTTCATGTCTTTTAGACTGCATAACTTGTGTTGCATCTCCCATTCCTGCACTATTCAATTTTTACTGGGAATATGATTACATTGAAATGAGACTCCATCGGAGAAATAAGATATTGGATGGGCAGTAGACCAAGGCAAATTTCTGAGCAGTTTGCATAAATGTTTTTCCAACCATAATAGCAGCTCCAGAACTTAAGCAGAAGAACTAACCTGTCAGAATGCAATTTCTATTCACTGCTGCTCCAAACACCTTGTTTGCCAGAGAATCATCCCGTTTGTTTTGTGTTTACCTGCAAATAAATCTGATGTAAAAAGAGCTCAGATGGGTGTAATGTCATTCCAGCTGGAGAGAGGGGAGGGTTTTAGCCACTAATAGGTGTGTAAATAGGGGGCACAATGAATTCAGACACTATTGAGACAGGTCGGTGCCAGGGGAGGTGGGAGCAGGGGGAGTTAATGGGATGAGCTCCCCAGGACACCAGCAGGGAGCAGGCAGCGTGGGCTGCAGAGTGAGCACAGGATGAATAAAATAGTCCTGATAATTTCCTGCTGTTGACTGGAGAACTGCTGGCAGGTCTGGTAAATACAATTGAATTGCAAAAGGCCTTAGAATAGGGATAAATGTGTAATGCTGAGAAGACAAAATATTTTTGGGAAGCATCTTTGGACTGAGGAGAGCTCCCTCATGCTTTCCATAGCAATGGGCTCCTTGGCAGAGAGACTCTCTGCAGGTGGGTAGGGACAGCTGAAGGTCTATTTTATTAATTTCATTAATTTTATTTGTTTTAGGGACAGCTGAAGGTGCATTTTATTCAAGGTTTTGGGGTGTGTATGTGTACACATATATTTCCAAAGGGTACAACCCAGGCCCATCCCAGCTCATCACTGTGAACTGTGCAGCTCAAGAGGCACTTTCTCATTTTGCTTTTTTTTTATAGAAGTGAAGAAATCTCCGAGGGGAATAAGGTCTTCCATTGCCTTATTGAATTGATGATGTTTTGGTGGCTGTTAATCAGTTGATAATATTACTGTTGGCTTCAGCCTAATGATTTTTTTTAATATCATTGACTGGCTGGCTGGCTGCTCCATGTGCTTTTCAGACAAACAGGAAATAGGGTTAGAAAAAAAAATAAAATTACCTTTTCTTTCATTTACTTATTTCTGAGCCAGTGTATTTGCCCCAGATCCCCAAACAATAAGCTTAAGTTTCGCTTTTCAGGTATTTTAGCCATTAAGAAACTGCACAGGCAAATCACACTTCTGGATTCAAAAATGGACTTGGTTTGAAATTATCTTTTTCTGCTTATATATCTTCATATAATGGGCATTGTACACTCAAATTGGTTTTTCACAGATGAATATTCTGTGCATTTAATTTACATTCTGCATATGGCCGTGTGCAGTAGAGCTATTTAGCATAAAAAAGATGAAGAGGAAGAATGGAAGAAACACTTTTGAAACTAATGGTGAAAAGTTAAGTGGTGTGCTCCTGTTTACCCTTGCTAACAATTTAACAAGCCAAGGACATTCATCAAGAAGAAAGGCCGTAATTAATTAAGTGAAATATGATGCAGTGCACAATGAACATGTGTTACAGCATGTCCGTAGACTCATGCCAATAAAACAGTAATGTCAGCTAAAGGATTTGACATTTATGTGGATTATAAAATATTGACAGTTAAATTAGGGGGGTTTTAAATAATTTTCTGAAAGAAACTCTTTGGGTTAAAAACCTATAGCAGATAACATTAGGAAAAACCATCACCTTCAGGCAGCTTGTTCCATAAAAATTCAGTGGGAGTCAGGCAGTAAAATACCTCATGAAACAATCTGCCATTAACTTACTGGAATATCTCATGGTAGAAATTGTAGAAAAAACAAAAGATCTCTCACATGTAGAATTTTTTTTTCCTGTGTCCAACAATTTCTTCCTTTGTATTTAATCATCTCCTTGAGTTCTCAGAGGTGATCTCTCCATCTACACAAATGGCATCACCTCAGTCCTGTGCAGTGTTGTTCTCCCCATCCCATTTGCTGCTTTTCTGGCTGTTCACATCTCACTGCACCTTCCTGTGAGGGGAGGACGTGGTGCTTTTTGGATGCTGTGAGACACAACAAACGCTGAGCCCCACCTTGTTTCATTGCTGCCAGACAAACTGGAGGCGTAAAGGTTGTAAATTTGGTGACAGCCCGCAGGAAAGCTCGAAAAGCTGCCCTGCCTTTTCTCTCTTCTTAATTCCATTATGGTCGCTGAAAGGAAAAACATCACATAGGAATCACATTTCTGTCAGAAATTCTTGTTATTTCTACAAATAAGCTTAAGATTAATGAAACTGAAAACAGCAATCTTGCACTTATTAGGGCTGCAAATAACCTTAAGGCTGATGAAAAATAAAAGGAGCTGATCAGTTCAAAAAGGCTTTTTCCCCCTATTTTTTCTCCATTTTGGTTAGACAGCACTACCAGGGCTACTTTCTGAGGCATTTTTCTATATTAAAGGAGAAACTCACAGGAAAGGCTTTTAAGAATATCCACAGGTGAACAGATGGAGACCCTTCTGTCTTTCTGTACCACCGTTTCAAGGGAATTTTCGGGTAGAATTTGCTAACCACCCGTTCTTTGATGCATCAAGATAAATCCCAGCCATGCTCCCCTAAAGGTTCCGAGGGGAGCTCCAGCCTACCTCGAAATTCTCCACTGGAATAATTTGTAGGCATTGGGGTCAGGGAATTGATTTGGTGGAAAGCAGTTTATATTTCCATTTGAATATTTTGAAATGGTGCTGGGCACCTCGGGTAGCGTGCCTGAAGCAAGATGATCCTGTTTCCATGGTTTCAGGCTGAGATTTGGGTTACTATGGTGTCAGCCTCTCCTTCTTGCTATGCAGGAAAGTAGAGTGTGACCTGGGCAAGGTCATGGAGACTTAAATCCTCAAAGAGGCTAAGCTGGAGCAACAAAATTAGTCACTGCAGAGAAAGGCTCTCAGGCAGCTGGTGCCTGAAGGAGAGACTCAAGTCCTGTGTGTGCTTTCTTGGAAAGTGCTGGGTTCCAAGGCAGGGAGGTCAGAATTCCCACTGGACAGAGGGACCTGGCAGTTCACTGCAAATCCCAGTTTTTTTGTCCAGCTGGGATTAACATCCAGGCACCAGAGGCATGCTCCTCTCTCCAGAGGCTCTGGTCATTGCATCCTCTCCCTGCAGCAAAGGTGTGCAGTCCCCCATTCCAAATGGGATGTGGACACAAACAGTCCCTGCAGTGAGAGCTGTCACCACGAACTTGTTATTGTTGCCCTTTTGTCATTTTGATTGTTCCCAGTGCTGAATGTGGGGGTTTATTTTTTAACACTTTTTTTTTTTTTTTTTTTGGCTGAAAGTGAAGCAGGCTAATGTTTCGTTTTGCTGCAATAAATTGATTCCCTGTATTTTTATAAATTAATTCCCTGCGTTTTGTTCTAGCTGTCTTAAGCAGTTTGTAAAGCTTGAGTTTTTCTACTTATCTTTTATATCTTCACGTCTAGATAAATTGACCCAGTGCTCAGAAACCAGGCAGTTTAAAGGGCTGGCACACTGTAGTGTGGGGTGCTGCTGAGGAGCTCAAACTGGGAACAGGTGCCACAGTCGCAGGGATTGGATCATGGCAAGCCAAAAAACTCCCTCAGAGCTTTTTTCTTAGAGAAAGCAGCAGCATGCACAGGAAACCCAGGCTGGATCACAGCACAGAGGTTTGGGATTGAGCACCGTCTGTTCAGCACCAAGCAAAAACCCCAAAATGATGCAGAGCTGTTTCTCCAGGCCAGAGAACCTTGCAGCAAACATTTGGACAGTGGCAGAGGTTCCTCACTGTTTGGTAAATGGCCTAGTGACTGTTGGGTTCTTTTTCATTGCTAAGTACGTTTGGGATCGGTTTTTCTTCCTTCAAATAGGGTTTTTAATTTTGCATCCTGAGATTCAAGTATGTAAATTCCACTTAAGTCTCCTTCCAGCTTCTTCAGCCCTGCTGCAGTATCTGCCTTTTGAGGTTTGATTTTGGCTTTCTCTCTGTAATCTAGAGATAGAGTTACATCAGAGGGCTGCTACAGGGGTGATATCACAGCGTCCCGATGTCATGGTAATAGATGCAGACTCAGCCTCATATCTCTTGATTGCACCCAGAGAAGTGCCAATTTATCTATTTCATCACAGTGAAGCAGCTCTTCCCTCCCGAGTGTACAGTTCTTCTGAGTGTTATTCCCAAGTAATAACATTATCTCTCCAGCTGATACCTGGAGGGGAATTATGTGAAGTAGCAGTGTAGTATAATTATTTCAGTGAAAAGCCGTAGCCCTGACCAACACAAACAACAAAAAAAAGCAGCTCAGTTCTGGTTACACACATACACAAACAGGTACAATAATCAGGGGCACAGCAGTGGTTTTCATTATTCTAAATCAGTCTGACTGGAAGTGATCCAAGTGGCACTTTGGAATGCATTAAGGACATTGCTCCTGAAGGAAATTGTGTTACTTGGAATGAAACAAATGTTTAATATTTCTGGTTTCTCTCGCTTGTCTCGTCTTGTTTCCTTGCAGACTTGCACCTGCCCTTCTCCCCAGGTTCCTCAGGGCTCTTCTCACCTCTTCTTTAGCCTCATTCTGGGTGTTATCGTTTAGAAGGATGAAAAGGAAACCAAAGAATCCAGGGAAATGTGGTGCTGGAAATCAACTGCTCCTTTATACTTTGTTTCTTGCCGACACAGTGGGCAGGGGCAGCATCCTGCCACAGGATTTAAAGTGTCACAATCATTTATGGAATGATTCTTTGCTTTAAGAATCTTGATCATCATTCCCCTTCAGTCTCTGCTTTCCTGTGTGCTAACCTCCTGCTCCTTCTGCACTTTTAATTTTTATATTTTCATTTCTGATGCCCTGAGAATCCTGTTTTGAGAAAGGAGGTGTAGGGGCAGCCCTGACTGATGCCTGTGCTGGGTTGGTTTGTTCTGCTGGCACCTATTGGGTGCAATTAAACCCTGGAGTTGTTTTAGGGGGTTCCCAGGTCTGGGCTGCCCACAGAATTTATCTGGTCTGGGCAGTGTTTGGGGGCTTTTCTAAAGGCTCAGCTCACAGCAGGGTTTAGATGTACAGATGGGGGTAGTGTTGAGAAGCAGCTGTGTGAATATGAATTTGGTTTTCTCTGAAAAAGGAAGAGTATTTCCTGAGAAATCAGAGCAACCTGTTGCATTGTTAAACGGAAATCTTCATTGCTGTATTTATCTGGCTTAAATTTAAGAGTTGCCAGATATTTGCTCACTAGGGAGTAGAAAATCAATGACAGAGGCAAATGTGCAATGAATCAAAACCATTCCTGATTGCCAGACTAGAAGTTGATTGTTGTTTTAATCTTCTCATGATCATTTTTATCTAAAGAGTAACCAGGAATTAAAAAAAGGCACATACATAAACCAACAATTTTAGTGGGTTTTTTTGCCCTTCAGTAAAACGTGAAAGAGTTGCTATTCTTTTTTAACCCTTAGATTTTAATAACAAGTTCAAAGCCCAGAGAAGGTGGCTGAAGCTCAGTGAAGAATTAAGTGAATTTGCAGCAGCACTCAGCACGCTGCCAACAGCCCAGCCCTGACTGGAAAGATGGACCTGGGGCTGGTGCCTTGGTATTCAAGTGCAGAACTTTGCACTAATTTAAATCATTAAGATGAGCTGGCACACAACAAGTTGGAATCCCGGGAGGGTCTAAATGTGCCAGCAGTTTATACAAGTCGACCTCAGACTCTCTCATGTGTAAGCAAGTCGAGGGGCACCATCTGCAGCTGGCCTTTGGAGTTGTTAGGGGTCATGGAGAGCTCAGGACTGAATTCCAACCAGTTATTTATGGAAGAAAAAGAGAGACTTTAAACAGCCACACTTCAAAGTGCATTATTCCAGGCTTTGTGACTGTTAAACGTGTAAGCAGCCTCTTGCAATCTTGCTCGTTTTCAACTCACATATGATTAAACTGCTGTAAACATCTGAATTGTATTGCAAACTTCAGTTTCCTAGGTGAGGTGTGTTCGAGTGTGTACACCAAATCTTTTTTCATGAACTGAAGTACTATGGCTGCATATTTTACTTTATATTTTCTGTATTGAAGGTAGGCTTTTTAAAATGTTTAAACACTAAATACTTTCACGTAGTAGGACTGAGCTGGCTGTCCTTGAAGTCACTCATGTTATACACCAAATTATTGTGGTTTTTACTAGTATTAAGTGAGAACTTTCTGTAATTATTCACTTTTTAGTGTTTGGGTTTTTTTCAAGGTGAAAACCCAACAAAACGAAGCACAAAGCTTGACAGTTATTTCTGAGACATATTGAGGGGGTGATGTGATACTGCTGGAACTGACTGCTGATCATGGAGCTATAATGAATTTCATTTTCCACTCTGAGAAGTGTGTCTCCTAACCTTCTGAAAATACAGGTGAAGTGACCTTCTTCATGCAAATATCTGTATCATCTATATCTAATCTATATCTACATAATCTATATATCTTTATCTATTTAATCTGTATCTGTCTATATCTACACACATCCCTTCTGATACAGACACCCCATGGGGTCACAGGTGAATATAACCTTGCTTTTTTTACATTTACCAAAGGTGTGGTTCCTTTCCATTTTTCTCCTCGAATATCCACTCAGATTGTTCTAATGGTAAAGGTTAATTGCAGGAAAAAGTGTTCTGCTGATGTTAACACAGGTCTGTGTCAGTCCCATCTGTAAAGTGCCAGAAAACACTGGAATGCTGTTACAGCCTAGCTGTGTCTTGTTGTAGAGTGAAAAAAAAAATCCCTTCCTCACCTAAAGAGGATACAGAAATTGACCTTTTAAAATCAATGTTGGAAAAAAACCCTCTAAACACAAATCATTGCACTTCTGTAGTGATGTATTTTTTAGTGCCTCAGACTGAATTCTCCAAAAAAAGATTTTTAAAGAATAAAATTGGAATAATATTATTCGTCTGTAAGGAACTTCATAAAGTGTTTCTTAGCTGTAATTAAATCACCAGTTGGCTTAAAGTCATTGATTTAGCATCTGAGATAATCCTGGGTGTTTTGTGCACTGGGATAATGGCACTGTGTTATGAAGAACTGACATTCCTCACAGGTTTATTGTAAAGTTTTACCATTAGTCAAAAGAGAGAAGAATAAGAAACAACAAGGGAAACCTGTCTGTTGGAAACTATTTGAGCTTAGCTGCTTTCAAACCCAGAGTGCTGTTTGGAAAGTTACTAAAGGAAATAATTTCGAGTCTCTTGCCCACAAGAAAAGATTATCTGACTTGTTGTAATGAACTAATCCAGATTTCATGTCAGTACAGGCAGGCTGACAAGGGTATCAGAGCCTGAATCCCCACCAGAATCCAAACCAAACCTTGAGCTTCCTCAGTTCAAATCTTTTACTCTAAGGACGTTTAATCCTGTCACAGATTGGACAGGATTTCGCTTGCTGTAAGGCAAAGTCGTGTCTTGGGGTGGGGTTGCAGCCCCTGTGACTGTGCTCCCTCACACCACGGGGCGATTTCTTTGTCCTCTGCCTCTTCTCAGAGTCCATAGATTGCTTTTGGACAGCTGCAGCCCTGGCTGCTCTCAAGACTTTCCTTTTGGTAGATTATCCCCACAGGAATATTTCCTGTTTTTCCTTGTATATTTGCATGTCTGTGATAATTTTACATCCATTCCTGGAGCCTCCTTATGGATTTAACACTTGGCTTGTTGTGCTCACATGCTCTTGGAACCTGTCAGGACCTAGAGACATGGCAGTGCTGCTATTCCCCTTCAACAATGAACCACTTACTCATTTTCTTCTCCGCTATTTGTATTTTAGCCTTGCCTCTCACAGCTTGTCAGAAATGTCCCTGTTCCTGCATTTCTCCTGTTTGTGGATCTGGTACAGCCAAATCACCCATCAGCAGGCTGATGGATATATCATGGCCATGTTAGCACAGGATGTTGAGTTTTCCTCCTGCTTGCAGCAGCCCCACTCTGTGACTGCTGCTGTGTGTGGCACAAAGTGCCTGAGGGGCATTATTAGCAATTTAGGAGATAATGTTGTGCATAGTATTTTTTTCTCAATTCTTCTCTGAGCAAAGGTTCAGAAAAAAAGAGCTCTGGACTCAACATGCTTCACCGATCTTTGTGTGCTTTGTAGTAAAGTGTTGTCATTTCTCTCAGTGTTTTGGCTGCTTGGTGCCTCTGACTTCTGACCAAGAGGCCATCCTGGTCTGGGACAGAACTGCCAACAGCTCTCATTGTGGCCACGTGCCTTGGTCACGTGCCCTCCAAAATTCTGATTCTGAAAGTGCCACTTAGGAATTTCTATTTCTGCTGGTTAGGAATTTATATTTCAGACGCTGCTGGAAGCAGCAGTCCAAGAGGATCTATTTATAGCTGTCATCACACTCTCTCTTCAAATGGAAAAAAAAATGTGATTCTGTGACATTTTAAGAAAACAATAACAAAAATCACAAATCAGTGGAAGCACTATTTAGTTCAGTGTTATAGATGAATAACACTGTGGATAATTTTACCAGTCCTATATTTAGGGAAACAAGGCCCTGTAGTATGTTGGTAACAGCAGAACTTGATCAATGTGAAGCACCAGCTGGTGTTCTATAAATGCAGATCTTAGGGCACACATCCGAAGAACTCTCAGGCTCTGTGAGCACCAGAGAAATTATAGAACTGCCACCAAATGGGGTCACTTCATGGAAATCACAGTCTGGTGAGAAAGACATTTCCCTTTTGGAGTCAGAACACCAGGGCTAGCTCGGTGCTGCACCTGGAAATGTTTCCCCCGGTGGAGCCTGGATTTCTGTGGGCTGGGCAGGTGAACCCTTCCCAGGCATGTCCTGGTGTGTCCCTCCCCAGGGCTGGGGTGGAGTGTCCAGCCAGAAGATGTTACAGCTCAGAGCTTGGCTTTGTGCTCTCGCTGTTTTGACAAAAGAAATGCTTGAGCCTGAGGCAAGTGAAATACAGTCACGTGGAATGAGGGGATCTAGACAAAACCGATAAATGCCTACCTGTGTCAGTCCCAGAGTTTCCTGGAAGTTTGGCAGTCACTGGCAGTTATGGATTTAACTTTCTGGAAGGTGTGGGGAGTTTTCCTTAACTTTAGTGCTGTGTCAGTGTCCCTCAGTTTGTAGAAGGAGTTGTCTGGGGAAACTGTCCCAGCAAAATTGACATTTACCTGTTCATATGGAACAGGATCCTTTGTTCCCTGGGGACTCTTGCCAAGATTTTCATACAATTAACAGAACAGAATTGCTTTTGCCAACCTCTGGTTCCCTTTTTATGGGATGTGGGCAGCTTGGCCCTTTGCCTTTGTGAAGCTCAGTTCAGCACTGCAGGGGATTTAAAAGGTGCCCAATGCAGGCACAAGCAGGATACAGCTCTGGAAGCTGGGAGAAACTGGGAATCAGGCAAAAAACTCTAAAAAAAGCCAATTGCTGCTCTTCTCTTCATGCAGATGTATGATCAGTCCCTTAGTTACTCCTTGTAAGAAATTTGTTAGTGACATCTTCATTGCAGTGACTACAAGGGTATTGTAGCCACTCTTATTTGTAACATCCTATTTAGACACAGATTTTTATTTTCACCATTTTAAATCTTTCACTGTTGCCCAGGAGTGGCAAAACTGATTATTTTCTACTCAAGGTTTCTTTGATGAGCATTGCTGGTGTGAAAGGTCTGTTTTAATGTAGGTTAGACAGATTCCTAGCAGCTGAATAAGAAATGTAGGTTTTGACAAAAATTAAAGGTGTGCATCCATAAAGTTCTACACACCAGTTCTTAGTTTTGCCAACTATTAAGTTAGGCAACAGTAGTAAAAAATACAATCACAACCTAGTGCAGATGAATAAGAAATATCCCCTCTGTTTGCTCTATCTATACCACATTTTCAAACTTTCTCCCAGAATGTGTGGGCTATAATCTTGGAGCAATTAAGATCCTGACCATAAGACATATCCAAAATCCCTTCCACCTTTATTTAAGAGCAATTTTTCAATCACCATAGGTTTCATTCTGGCATGTCAGTCATTGGGGTCTCCAGTTGTGATGGTTTTGGCTGCGACGGAGTTATTTTTCTTCATGGGAGTTTTGGGTTTGTCACCAAAATGCTGTTGATAACACACAGATATTGCCTTTACTGCTGAGCTGTGTGATGCTAGAGCTGAGCTGAGGGTTCTGTGTGGTGTTAAACTGAGCTCTGTGGCTCCAGGCTGAGCTGTGTGGCTCTGTTTGGTGTTAAACTGAGCTCTGTGGCTCCAGGCTGAGCTGTGTGGCTCTGTTTGGTGTTAAACTGAGCTCTGTGGCTCTAAGCTGAGCTGTGTGCCTCTGGTGTTAAACTGAGCTGTGTGGCTCCAGGCTGAGCTCAGGGCTCTGTGTGGCTCCAGGCTGAGCTGTGTGGCTCTGTTTGGTGTTAAACTGAGCTGTGTGGCTCCAGGCTGAGCTCAGGGCTCTGTGTGGCTCCAGGCTGAGCTGTGTGGCTCTGTTTGGTGTTAAACTGAGCTGTGTGGCTCCAGGCTGAGCTCAGGGCTCTGTGTGGCTCCAGAATGAGCTGAGGCTCTCAGCCACAGCAGCAGTTTGTTTGAAAGCTCCAGCAGAACGTCCCCCTCAGCTGTCCGTGCAGGTGAGATGCATTGCAGGATGGAGGCGGCAGGGGCTCAGATCCATCACTGTAATCACTGGCCTGTCCACGCTGACTGCTGCTTTGTGCCACACATAAACACGGGTGGCAGCAATTTATTGCCTTGGAATTGCAGGAAGAAATCCCTGTTTACTCATTTGACAGTGGTGCTGACATTCTTTTGTCTGTGATCTCCTCTGCCATCCTTCCCACCTGCTCTTATTTATGGCCAAACTTAATAGGAGTTTGAACGGATTTTCTTTTTCAGGTCTCTCTGCTTTATTTGTGGGGGTTTGGGGTGGTTTTTCGTTATTATCATGGCATGAAAGGTCTTGAAATCACTCCCAAGTGGCCATATCTGGTAGAAAATTTGATAACAAGTATTTAAAAAAAAAAAAAAGTAGTTCCCATGTTGTGTTAGAATAGGTTTGTGCCTGGAAGGATTGTGGCTTTCAGCTCATTCATTTCTCTGAGACCATTTCCAGCTCTCTCTCCTGCTGAACTAGGAAAGTTCTAATCCTTTATGTGAAGTGCATGTATGTGGAAATATTAATATTGGTAAGAAAATGAAATCAGATGAAAGTGTGAACAAAATGAAATTAATTAGGTTGCTGAAATAGGAGAATAATCCCGTATTATCACCTTGTCCCCTCATTTGTCTGCAGCTTGTAAAAGAATAGTGAGGCCATGGTTTTTCTGCAATATTATTTTATAGTTGCATGAGCTTTCTTCAAGTACAGAGAGAGATTTTCCCAAAGATCTTGCAGCCTTGGTTCCAAATTCTTATGCATGAAGAACGAATTGAAATATTCATGTGATAACTTTGTGAGAGGAGTTTATCTCTCAGCGTGGAAATGATGCCTCTTTAGCAGGGAAAGATGATCCATGCCATCCATGGGGTGCCAATAAAACATTCCATATGCCAGCAGGATCTGCTTCTCTTTGTCCTTTATAAGAATATGTCTGCATCTAATAGTGATAAAATGAAGTTTAAGCCATTCATAATTTACGTTGTATTCTTTTAATGAAAAAAATAAATTACACTAAAAAGCAGAAAGGTGGGAAATGTTTGGTGAGGCCACAGTAAGAGGTGAGCAGCAGCCAAATGGATGATCTTTGGCAGGTTTTCCCCAGAGAAACTGTGTAATGCTGATGCTGGGTTATAATAATGTTAATATTGAGTGTCAGTGACAGTTGTGATGGGCAAGACAAGGAAACACACAGTGTAAAAAGTTTTCAGCTCCATAAGACTCTCGAAGAACTGATGGCATTGCCTTCCTTTCCCTTCAAGGGGTGGGAAAGAAATCAGGAGAGGTTATGGTTGATGTGGGAAATGAGCAGCAGTGTTTTGTGTCCCATCCTCTTCACTCTGAGGTGGCAGAAAGCACCAGCTGCCAGTAGCAGTGTAAATAAGAGGGATTTGAACGTTGTGCTTCCCCTATCCAGGGTTGACATTTTTTGCAGACGTTTTCTCAGGCCCTCTTCTTATTTTTGATCCTTTTGTTGTTTTCTCAGTAACCTTGATGAATTCCTGAGAGCTCCAACAACAGAACTGCAGGTGGTTTGATAACATTGCTCACAACCAGTTTTGGCTGGTCCGTCAGCATGGTCTGTTCTACAGATACATTGCTACAGTCAGCTCTTGCAGACCCAGCAGCATTGCTGCTCTCTGGAGTTTGTCTCCTCGTGGGACACTTTCCAGACACTTTTCCAGTGCTGTTTTCTGGCCTGTCCTTCTCCCTTGGCATCCACTGGTGTCTGCAGGATGCACTTGCACAGCGAGTGCTGCTGTCAGTGGAGTGAGCCCAGCCCCTGCTCCAGAATCCTCCCCTGCTCCCCTCTCTGCACTGCAGGAGCACCCTTTGCCAAGATGTTTGGAACCCTGCACCTGGCAGCAGCTGGCAGTGCCATCACAGGTCCTGGAGCTTTTATTTGCAGATATTTATAGAGCTGGCAGCTCCCATTTATTGTTCACCGAGGTCTTGCTTCTGAATGTTCAACAGAAGTGTCACTGGTAATCGAGTCATGGGCAGTTTAATCTCATTAGTCCCCAGTTATGTCCTGAGCCCAAGGAAGGGAAAGGCAGGGCTCAGGGCTCAGGTTTGCAGTTTGTCCTGCTGCAAGGCTTCTGATTCCCCAATTTCTCTGGGTGTGTCTGCCCCAGACCTCCTCGTGGGGAAGATGTGGACTGGGATTGGCCCAGACACCACAGATCTGCATTCACACAGATTACAGCAGCACTGCCCAGTTTTCCAAGGCTGCTTTTATGTCTCAGGGGCTGAATACTTGGAATATGTTACTACTGCAATTTAGAGAAAAAGCTGATTTTCCACATTTAAAATGACTGTAATGTATTTAAAACCAGACTAAAAAACCCCACAGTGACTTCCCCCCACCCAGCCCATTGCCCCAGCCTGGAGTGTTGACTGGGATTCCAGAATTCCTGACCAGGCTCCCTTTGCTTTTGCTTTTTTCCCTTTCTTTTTCTGTTGATATTCCTGGATGGGTAGGTTTTATTGATGTCAGCTTCCATGACTGTCAAGGAACAATCTCATCATTTTCAGCTGTCCCTGTTTTAAGAAAATAAATCAAGGACATAAAGGTTTTTAAGACAGTGAATTAATGGAAGTGTAGACTGATCATTTATTATATCAAGCACTGCTTTTGACCTACACAGAGACAATGCTGTCTGTTCCTCTGCACGTCTGTGGGTTCTTTGGGTTTGAGTTCTCCTCTCACTACAATGTGAACATTCCTTTGTCCTGGGAATCAGAGCCCAGCCCAAATGGGACGAGCTGTGGCAAATAACAGGGAGGTGTGCAGAGGAAGAGAGCAGGCAGGAAGCACTGCCAAACAATGATGTTAGAATTCCATAAATTTCCCTTTTATAGCAGCCATGGCTTCAGTAATGTGGGTCATGCATAGCAGTGTTTCTGTGATCCTTAATGGAAAGCAGATTTTTTTTTTTTTCAAGTCAACAAAAAAGATCATCTGGATTAGCCTCATTAAAGTCGGTGCAATTTCTGGCCAAAGGATTGTGTCTATATGTTCCAGGAGTAAAACAGCATGTAAAATCTAACAGTACTTTGCAGTGATTTATTGCCTCTAGTTTTCTATGATTTTTAATCATTAAAGAGTATGTAAAAACATATTTTATACACAATCTTTTATCTTACATTTATTTTTATATTTCTCCATAGCAATTTATTGCAATAGATATATCACCATTACTATAGACATTTATAGTGCCATTAAAATTCAATGCCACCATAAATTTATGCTCCTTAAAGTTTGACATTTGTAACAGCTTCCACAAGGGCATATTTTATACTGAAAGTGAAACTTGAAGTAGAAACTTTTCTTAAATTTAAGATGTAGTCAAGGAAAGAAATGTCTTTTATCTGCTTTTAATAAATTCAATAACTTGGGTGACACTGTGTAAGGCTCCACTTCTGGATTTAATTTGCTCAAGACACTTCAAACAAGTTCCAGGTAAAACAGGATCTGCAAAACAATATTATAAAGCTATTATTTACTGGCTGAAACAAAAAACACAGATAGTATATAATGAGTTGCATGAGTAGGAATGAATATCTTGATTCTTCAGCTAGTAAAGTTTAAGAATGACAATTCTGAATATGGAATGTTTAAGATTATTTGAAGATCTTTGCAGAACCAGGCAGGAATTTCTCTCTCTCTCTCTCATATTAGTTTCTTTATTCATAGAAAAAAAAAATAGACTGCTGAATAAGTATCAGCATGGAGTTGAATGTAATGTGCAAGTGAATAGCAAGCTGATTTTCCTGATTCTAATTTTTTAAATAGAAATTCAAAGTGGAAAATATGTTTTCATGGTTCAGAGTATGTTGATAATGGTCAGAATTAGCAGCAACCTTTCCCTTGCACCCCCCTGGATTCCACACGGGGGGATGCATCAGTTCTCCATGGAAACATTTTCCTTCTGAGACCCACCAGAATCCAGCAGGTGCTCCAAACAGAGAGGGGCTGAGCATCTGAGAACAGCAGTCCCATGGGGATTGCAGATGCTGGGCAGGAAAGTTATCAGGAATTTGTTTGCCTTGATGAGATCCAGAGGTGTTCTTATTTTCAGCTTGTTACTAATGAAGTGGCAGGCATTAGCAAAATTTATTTTTCTATATAGAAAAAGCATAAATTTAGTTATGTGCAGTGTGTGAGAAGTGTTCAAGTCGCTGTTATTTGCATGTTTAAGAGCTGCACTGGTAAGATCTCAGAAAAACTGGGTGAGAAACAGGAGTTCTGGTGTAGCATCAAGTAATCACCCTGAATTAGCAATAAACCTGCATTATGTTTACCAGGAGCAGTATTTCTATAAACCTGGGGACAGATTTGATAGTCAATGAGAGGAAGGTGAGAGTGCTGCACGAGAGAAGCAAAGGGAAAGATAGGAAAAAAATCAAACTGTCAGAAGCAGATTTTATCATCTTTATTTCCTACTGAGGTTTGTGAGACGAGCTGCTCTGAAAACAGAGATTGCAAGGCGGTGATAAAGCATACCAGGAAACAACAAATGTGCTGGAAAACCACTTTAATATCTCAGTGTCAGGGATCTGGAGTCTGTCATCCTGTAGTTGCACTGTGGGGTTTTTTAGCAGGCACTCAGAGCTCTGGAAGCTTCACAAGGCCACGAGACGGGAACAGCTCCTGGCAAAGTCAAAAGCAAAGCTGGATTTCGGGAGAGAGGGTGTGACACAGAGCTGGTGTGGGGTGTACCTGTGTCCCAGCACAGTGCACTGGGTGCTCGACTCAAAGCTCTCTCTGGAGTCCAAATTAAGGGAGCTGCAGGGTTTGTAGTCATTAGTGGTGCCCCAGCCCCTTCCACGCAAAGCGGCTCCTTAGTGCTGTGGCTCTGACTGGCTGCTGTAATTACCTCAGCCAGCCTAAATGACCCCTCAGTTCCAACTGCAGAGATTCTGGGGGCAAACTCTGGCTGAGGTTAACCAGGAGGAGGTTATGGGATCACAAGGTGCAAATAACTACAGCAGGAACAAAACTTTGCTAATGGAGGGTTTCCAGTCTGCCAGACAAAAGTGTTTCACTGAGGCTGCTGGCAGCAGATGAAACTGAAATAGTTCATTTTGGAGGGGTTGGACATGTAGATTTTCCAATTGTAAATGTGACTATTTGTTTGGGTGAATCTTCCAAGAAAGCTTGTGGGAAATTCTTTATTGATAGAAAGTTAAAGTCAGATTTGGATCTCTTTAAAGCCAAGTTTGGATGCTTTTTATGGGATAATTTGAAATGATTTCAGTCAGAACTTACTGAAGTTCTGACTTCACAGAAGATAAAGGAGATAAAGCACAGGAGATAAAGCTTATCCAACAGCATTATTCCTGTATTAACTACAGCATTTCCCTGTGCTCCTTCATCTCAAGTCCTGCTGTGGTGTTGGGCTGCACCTTTCACTCTTTTTCCTTGGAGCAGGGGAAGGACACTGGGATTTGCCCGTGATCTCTCCCATTTTCTGCTGCAGGCAGGAGTATGTGGGGTCCAGAAAAGCTTTCTCATGGCCTCCTGTCTTTATCTCCCATGGTTTTACCTCAGTTTGAACATAACTCACAACATTAATATGAATAAACCTGTCGTTTTATTTCCATATTGCACATAGGGTATCTAATCAGTATTTATGACACGTAAGATTAATCCCACTCATGAGGAGAGGCCTTTATAATTCATTAGTGCCATCACCTTGCTTGGGTTACAAACTGTTCATTTCACTGAAGATAGAAAATCCATGTCCTAGGAATGTTCATTGTGCCTCTTATTTGCGAATTTATTACTCTTCTTAGTGGGAAAAATTTAAATGTAAAGGTATTTTTCAGTGGTAATTGTTGCATCAAGCCTTTGACCATTTCCATGAAAATGTGGCTGTTTTGGCAGAAAACAGCCTGGTCCCTTTGGAGACATCTCCGAGCTGGAGAAACTGGAGATCTGGCCTGAGTAAAAGCAGCAGAAGGAAGTGTTGGAGGTGTGTGTTTGGGGTTGTGTTTGCTTTGCCTTTCCCCAGGTGCTCTGCACCTGCAGTGCTGTCAAAGCTGCCCTGCCCCTTTCCTGGGCATAGAGGCTTCTTCATCCTCTTCATGTGCAGAGATACTGGGGTTTTTGGAACTGGACATGAAACCTGACATGATTATTTAATTATTTTTTTTTGTTAGCCTGTTTTTTGGAGTGTGGTTTTGCATTTATTGATGTTTGCTGAGGAAAAGAAGACACCTAAACTCCTAAAACCGTCACGTGGAGTTATTTAAAAAAGACTGAAACTCTGCAACCACCCAAAATTGGGTTTTGCTCTGTAGTGATTTTGGTCAGACTCTTCTTTCACTGAAACAGCTCCCTGTATATCATCCTTTCCAGAGCTGCCTTCTTCCTTATATTGAACTTGTGTTTTACAGCACATGACAAATTCTGGGGAAACATCACCTAATTTGATCAGTCTTCATTCCACGTTGGAATATTTTGTGAAATTTTAATGTTCTAATAACTCCATCTTTAAGAAAGAAGCCAAATGTTTGGGACGTCCCAATGACCCGATGTGTTTCAGGGAGAGCTGCTTTCCCATCAATTTAACTGTCCTTGTTCAAGTTTGCAACTTGCTTTTTTTCCTAGAGCATCTTACAATTGATTTTCATTTTCCTGGCCAGTTTACACTGCTTTCCAGCCTTTCAGGGACAAAAATTTTGACCTATGCTGAACAGCAATATGTAGAGAAATCGTTTTACATGCCTTGCTGGGTTTTCTCATGTCCTTTGCTTTGCTATTATAAGTCAGGAGACTTGATTCCATAATCAGGGGATTCTGACTCTTGTGCTGGTTGTTTGAGTGCCGTGGGTCACACTTGGACAATGATCACTTTGTGATCACTCCGTGATTGGAATGTGGCTCTTTGAGACATTCATTCATTACCTGAGGGTGATTTTTCACTCTGCTCCTGGTACCTGTGGGCAGAGAGGATTTGTTGCAGGAAGCTTTGCAAACAGACCTTGCTGCAGTTACCTGCTCTGCTGACAAGTTTTATCTGGAAGTTTCTGAATTGCCCTTTGCATGTTTGTGTGAAATAATGCTGTTGAGAAAGAGCAGGAGCTGTTTGACCATGCTCAAGCCGATGCCTGTCTGTCAATATATCCTCTCATGTGGAAAAAAAGTGTTTTTTTCTGAGGCTGGAGCTTTCCTGAGGGTGAGCCTCCCCTCTTTGCACAGGATTAAGAGTGATAAAAGCAGACTAGACAAAAGCAGATAAAATGCAACAAAACACAAAAATCGGAACTGCTGTACCAGGGGCCATCTTGTACCATTAGTATGCTGAGAAGAGTTTTGGTTGCATAATGACTGATGATTCATCCGTGGTGAATTCCTTACCCCAGTTTGCAGCGATTTCTGATACACCCTCCAGTTTTTATAACTTTGAGATCTCCATCTAAACTAGACCTCAGTTAAACACTGCAATAATGGTATAATTTTTCTCCAGCCTGCCCGTTCAGTTAAATTTTATTAGCGTAGGAAGTTTGGCAAAAGCTGTGGTGTTTACCCCGAGTTAAATCCAGAACTGCACTGGGTCAAACAGCAAACTGCATCTGTCCTGCAGTGCCAGCTGTGCTGTGGCTCGGGTCAGGGCTGTTCCTGGCCTCTGGTGGGACCCAGGAGCTCCCAGCTCCATCAGCAGTGGGACAGAAGGTGGGATGTGCTCACTGAACCCCCCGGGCTCTCCCCAGCTCAAGCAGTGATTGACTGCTCTGAGCCTTCTCCTGCTGGGAATTCCACACAGCCCAGAAACTGAGAGCCCAGAGCCTCCTGCTGCTGCACAGGCCCCCCACTCCTGGGGACAGGCAGCAGAGCCCACCCTGCAGGGCCAGGGCTGGGGACACGGGGCTGGGGACACGGGGCTGGGGACACGGGGCTGTTGGCACAGGACAGGCTCTGCACACATTTGGGATGCTCTGTCCCTATTTTAGGATCGTGCCTGATCTGGGAGGTCTCACAGGAGCACACAAGGATTCAGCAGGATGGTTTTGGGGGCTCTGGCTGGAAATGGGACTGCAGCCCCCTTGGAGACTCCTGTCACCATCTGGGCAGACACAGGGGACATGGGTCAAGAGGTTTGATTCCCCAGGCAAGCACTGCCCTGTGCAGAGCTGCTGGCAGTCCGGGTTAGGGTTTTTTTTGTTTGTTCGCTTTGTTATTTTGGTTCGATTTTAAACAGTCCATAAGTGTCTGAGCCATAAATAAAATTCTGCAATTGCATTTAAAGCAGAGCCACCCCTCAGGATATTGTTTTCCAGCTAAAAATCATTTTTTGTTGACACCAGGAGCGTACTGAGGCATTTGGCACCTTGCTGTCAGCCTCACCTGCAGGAGCAAGAGGCAGAGCCGAGGGGAGCTCTTGGGCTCTGGGTGTTGGTCCTGGGTGGGCTCAGAGCCGGTGCAGCCTGTGCATGCCCTACAGGTGTGTGACAGCTTTTTCCATCAGTTTAGCAGTGTCAGTCTCCAATGACCTGCTGACAAATGAGATCATAGCTCCTGTGCAGTCAGAGGGGGTTGATTATTCGATGTAGCCCTCATTACTTGCAGAAGACAGAATGTAGCACCAAAACCAGCTCGTGGCATGGAATGTAAATAACAACCTATGAAGGCTCCTAAATAAATAATGCCATTAATCCAGAGTGTGCTCGGGGTTTTGTTTTCGTTTTATTTGCTGAAAGGAATCCGAAGCAATAGCGTTATTTATCCCCAGAATAATGTTACTATAGTAACTGTTGTACTTCCTTGGTAGCTGTGCACTGGAGTTGGGAACTTACTTGGGGGGAGATAAGAAATTTGTCCAAAAATTGGTCATTTCAATAAAACAGGTGTTTGCCTGCCTTGAGAGCCCCAGAGCAGCAGAAGCTCCCAGAGCTTTGTGAGGGGTGGGAGAGGGAGAAGTGCTGGAGTGCAGGGACTTGCTCTGCACCAAGTTGGCTCTTCGTTAAAATTGTTTTGCCCTGGCACTTTTGCAATATGGGCTGTGGGGGTAACCATGGAAACACAGACTCTAAAAATTGAGGACTTAAACACGGTGTTGTGAGAGTCCTTCAAATGGGCTGAAGTTGATTGTTAGAGATGTAAAGCTGCACAGAGCTCACCCAGGGAGGGGAGAAACTTGTTTTGCTGTGATCCCTAAAGCCCAGAGTGTCCTGACTTCACAAGGCTGCCTTGCAGCTGCCCAGATGTGAAATCTGTGGGGTGCAGTGGGGGAGTCCTTAAGGTGCTGTGGGGTTTGTCCCATCCATTGGAAAGCAGGGAGTGGTATTTGGGAGATCAGTGTTCCTTCATCTCCTTGTGGGATCATATTGGGAAGAGGAGAGGACAGGACATCCCCATCCTACAAAAGCCAGGCACGTTGGTAGCTTCAAGAAGGTCCTGAACAGGTATGAGGAGAGTTGGGAAGCATCTACTTGGCCTTCAATCCCTTTTCTGCTTTTCTGGCTCAGATTTCCATACTCACTGCTGTGCTTCCTGCATGTTCCAAGGTGCTTCATGTGCTAAAACTGTCTGTGCTTGCAGAGTGAAATTTGGGAACTATTTTACACTAGCTAAAATTGTATTTTGCAGCGTAGTAGAATCTAAATCCTTGGAAGACTCTGTTTCGTGTGCTGGGTTGGTTTTTAACACTATAGTTAGTGCTGTGCTACACAAATATTTCCATCCTCCCCTTATTTTAGTGGGATTCTAAAATGAATCCAGGAAACTCATCAAATACAGAGCCAGGGTGGGCTGAGGGAAACCAAACAAACCACAAGCTTATTCTGGGGTAAGCAGGGAACTAATTGTATTTATTAAAGAAAACCCCCAAACCCACAACTTCTGTAAGGTAACAGTGAAGAATTCTGTATTCTGAATTCTTTATTAAAAGTTGAGAGGTTTAGCCATTTAGAAACTTATTATGATATACTGAATTTCTTCAGGTGTGTCAGGGTTATGAGGGCTATGGGAAAGGATTATTCAAACAATTTGGAAATATTAGTACACGCCAGTGAAACTTTCTATTGTCAGCGACCATGGCTTTTTTTTTTTTTTTTTTTTTTTTTGTCAGAAAAAAGGATTTGGTTAATTAATGTATCCCTGATTACTTCCAGAGTGCAATATGTGGTAGGTAATATGCAAGCTGGTTATTACCTTAGATTCATTTTTATGTCAGTCTGAATTATTAAAGCAATTATAATTCACCATTCAAAGGTCTGAAGGAAGTAATATATGCTTTAAATTTCATGAAACACTTTACTAATGAAAATCCCCAGTGATGTTAAGAGTAGTATTAATGTGCAGAAGGTGAGCGGGGTTTTAGCTGGTCTGACAATAAAATGTGATAGACTGGAAGAGTTCTTTATGAATAAATTTTGAATTAGTACATGTCTAAACCACTTTTGGTTAGAACATGGTATTTGTAAAAGAATATGGTCTGTAGCAGTTACTCATGGGATTCATTGACATATTTCCAATTAACTCGTAGAGTGAAAACCAAAATGAAACGTGAGTATATCAAACTCCTGAATTGGAGTAAACTTGTGGAAGGGTGGGCATTGGCAATATTTTCCCCAAAGCTAGATCCTGTTACCCACGTCAGTGTCCTTTTTATTTTCTTCTACGATGTATTCCTTGAAAAACAGAAGTTTAAAAAATAACAGTGGCTATCTGAAGTTTATTCTGGATTAATACAGGAATTCAGGAATATAATGGCAAGAAAAATTACTATATTTGGTTCTTTGCAATACATATTTGTGCACAAGACTAAATGCTGTTGCCCTAATAATTCAAACCACTTAAACAAACATTTTAGTTAAAAAAAAAGTGATGTTATTTGTAGCTTTTTAAAGGATTGTGAAAACACAGAAGAAGGAAAGGTGAACCAGGATTATACAGGCATTTGTGTCCCAAACCTATGTGTTTTGTGAAGTAATTTCCCTAAGTTCTTCAGATAAATATATATTTATTTTAAAAATCAGGTTGAGCAGCACGCTAGCAGAGCCAAAGCAGGTTCCTGCCTTAGCTGCTGGTGAAGGACAGAAGCAGTGAGGGTGCTGTGTGAGGGTGCACTGAGCTGCTGATTTATAGCAGCTCATTAGACCAGTGTGGAACTCCTCATCTCCTCCACAACTGCAATTCAGTGTCCAGACCCAAGGGAAAACAAAACTTCCCCCAATTTGCCATTTTATTTCTATAGCTCCTTTAGTCCAGGTGGTTGACTTGAACCACGGACTTGAAAATGCCTTTGGCTCCCCTTCATCTGCACTGCTCAGCCCTGAAGGGAAAATTCCCTCCAGCATGGGATAATCCAGCCCTAAAATCACCCTGCAAGGTGAGCTGGGGCTCTGGGGGCTGGCAGGAGGCAGTGAATTCCCTGTCTCCAGCACAGTGCCGCTCTGGAGCTGAGGAATTCCGTGCTCCACCTGGCAGGGCAGGGCTCGTCCTCCACCTCACCCTGCCAGCTCAGCTAATGGCTCTTCAGGAGCCCAATGGATCTTAATAAAAAATGGAAATGGTTTTGCCCCTTCATTTTAATTAACATTATGTCTACATTTCGATGATAATGGATAATTAAGTGAGTTACCTTGACATTGGAATGTTCTTGGAAATAATTTACTACGCAATTTCATTAGGTTAAAGACATTTGTCTATTTTATTTTGAGTGGAAGTTTCATCATAAATATTTCTGAATATGATTTATATGTAAGCTAATTATCATTCACAGAGTCAGGACTTTCCAAACTGCAAAATTCATTGTGTGCATTTAAAAAACCTTTTTGTGACCATACATGGATTGTATCTATCACTTCAAAGAAATATTGCTTTGTTGTTGTTGTTGTTTTCCTGAAGTCTCCAGTCATCTGTTATTCTGTAAACACATAATGAGGCACACAAGCATTCTCATGGAGTATTATTATTTTGGGGATAGCAAAGTTTGGCTTCATAAGGGGTGGTTTACTACACTTCAGAGAAAAGTGTTAATCAGTGAAAATAGTTCTTCAATAAAAGCAGAAAGGAATGCAAAGAGGCAATTTTTACCTGTGTTTTTTCACCTAAATGGTTGCCTTTTGGCCAGCTGTGGTATTGCCCTGAAGCATCCTTGTTCAAGCAGAAAATGAAAGTGATAAAATGAACTTTCTGGGCTTAGGAAGGAGCACGTCTTGTTCATAAATCTTCTTGCATATCTATTTAAAACGAAAGAGGGGATCCATCAGAAAAATCCTTCAGTAGCAGTTCTGTTCCTCAGCTTCTTGCAGGGTCATGGCCTCAATTCACAGAAATGCTTAACTGGGTTTTGTGCAGTGGAGAGACTCTAAATGCAGAACTTCTGCACTTGAGAGGTGCCCAAAGCTCACCTAAATAATGATGGGATTGCAAATTGGTACTACTGGGTTGTTTTTCAGTTATTAGGCATAATTCTATCAAAAGATGCATTTCACATATCCCATGGAAGGGGTCATTAAATTTATTGGTCATTACCAATTTATTGGTAACTTCTGACGTGTGAGAACTTAGAGAAGGCCTAAGTTTCCCTCAAAGAGGTTGTCAAACACATTGCAAAAATCACTTCTAATGTCAGATTTATAAAAGAATTTTTGGGAGATCTGCTGCTTTTGTGATGCAAATTATCAACTGCATTGTGGAAACAAATTCCACAGTTGTTTATTTTGAAATATAGTGAATTCTTCAGTCCTGGTATTGCTGGTTTGCACACCATGTACAGGAACAAAGGTGGGGATGAAGAGAAAGGGAAATGAGTAATATTTTGAGAAGAAGAACTTAAGGAGAGTATTTAAATATATGATGTGATACAGTGATCTGTGAAAGAACATTCTATTGCAGGAAATACAGTGGCGGTCATAATCAGACTATGAAATGGTACAGGAATATCAGATGTCTCCTGGAAGCTCTGTGGAATATTGTTTGGTAACATTGTTCTGTCTGTAATTAATCTCTCTAAAGCCAAATCCTGCAGTTCATTCTCTCAGGGAAACTGGAAATTCAGGACCTGGAGTTACTTGGGTCCATTTTGCCATTGATTGAATATTGAATCATCTGCTGGATCTGTGGGAACAAAAGGGCAACTTCAGTTTCCACAAAGCAGATGAATCTGTGTGTTAATATTTGAGATGGACCAATCTGTAACAGTCAGTGACACTTTCATTTTTCTGTGTCTCTCAGCTAAAGTCTGGACATGTTTCCACTGAAACATTTGAGAGAAACCAGACAGGCAAAGAGTTTGCTGCTTTGTCTTCTCCCTTGTCTAGCCCCATCCCCCTCCTGCAGCAGCCAGCTGAAATAAAGGACACAGTCTCAAGCTGTGCCAGGGGAAATACAGGTTGGATGGTAGGAAAAAGTTTTTTACAGAAAAGGTGATAAAGTACTGGAATGGTCTCTGGGGAGGTGCTGGAGTCCCCATCCCTGGGTGTGTTTAAACAAAGCCTGGATGTGGCACTCAGTGCCAGGGTTTAGTTGAGGTGTTGGGGCTGGGTTGGACTCGATGATCTTGGAGGTCTCTTCCAGCCTGGTGATTCTGTAATTCCGTGAATTCTGTAAATTCTGTATAGATAATTTGAGGATCCTTGGAGTTTGGTGATGCTGCACCTTCATTGGCTGGCAGTGCCCTGGGCAGTTCCCTGTGCAGTGCCATGGGCTGTGCCCTGGGCTGGCAGTGCCATGGGATGTGCCATGGGATGTGCCCTGGGCTGTGCCATGGGCTGTGCCATGGGCTGTGCCCTGGGCAGTGCCATGGGCTGTGACCTGGGCTGTGCCATGGGCTGTGCCATGGGCTGTGCCTGGGCTGTGCCATGGGCTGGCTGTGCCCTGGGCTGTGCCATGGGCTGTGCCATGGGCTGGCAGTGCCATGGGCAGTGCCATGGGCTGTGCCATGGGCTGTGCCATGGGCTGTGCCATGGGCAGTGCCCTGGGCTGTGCCATGGGCTGTGCCATGGGCTGTGCCATGGGCAGTGCCATGGGCTGTGCCATGGGCTGTGCCATGGGATGTGCCCTGGGCTGTGCCATGGGCTGTGACCTGGGCAGTGCCATGGGCTGTGCCTGGGCTGTGCCATGGGCTGTGCCTTTGGCTGTGCCATGGGCTGTGCCATGGGATGTGCCATAGGCTGGCAGTGCCATGGGCTGTGACCTGGGCAGTGCCATGGGCTGTGCCCGGGCTGTGCCATGGGCTGTGACCTGGGCAGTGCCATGGGCTGTGCCCGGGCTGTGCCATGGGCTGTGACCTGGGCAGTGCCATGGGCTGTGCCCTGGGCAGTGCCATGGGCTGTGCCCTGGGCTGTGCCATGGGCAGTGCCATGGGCTGTGCCATGGGCTGTGCCCTGGGCTGGCAGTGCCCTGGGCTGTGCCATGGGCTGTGCCATGAGCTGTGCCATGAGCTGGCAGTGCCCTGGGCTGGCTGCAGGGCTGTGTCACAGCTCTCTGAGCAGCTGCTGCCAGGGGATCCCCTGTGCCATCCCCATCCCACCCACCCTGAGGGGACAGCAGGAGTGGGGACAGGGTGGGGTCACCCTAGTTTGGGAGGAGACTGCCCCAGATGAAGCCCTCAGAAGTAAAAAACCTCTCTCCTGTCCAGCCCGCAGTGTGCTGAGGATTCCCTGGGGATTTGGTGAGTCTCTTTTCTCAGGAGTTTGTTCCACGAGGGTTGGAAACTGAAGATCTCCTCTAAGCTCCTTTTACCCACCCCCATAAGACATCTTAGTTTAGGCAGCCACCAGAAAAATAACACAAATAACACCAATAACAGAAAAATAACACCAATTTTACTGGCAGCTCCCCAGCATCGGGGTTTTGCTGCAGAGATGCTCTGGAGAACTGTTCTTGCACCTTTTCTTGTTTGCTTTCTCCCCTCACAGTTCTTTAATGAGGACATACTCCAGGTTTGAATTTTCTCTCCTTTTAAATATTGATTCATGCATTGACTTTAATGGGAGCAGAGTTGGATAATGCTAATTAATTAATAATTAATACAAAATAATTCTTAGCCTAACCTAAATTACGGATCAAAAATCCACTCACACTGGCAGAGCCATTTAACAGAGGAAAACTAAAATGAGCAGTATTTTGGTTCCTCTCTAAAAACTATCCCTGTCATCTTTCTGCCCTCTCTAAAGATTATCTTTCCATCAGTATTTTGTTATTAGGCCAAATAACTGAAGTAGATATCAAGAAATTTATTTTCATGGGGGAGTCAGGCTTGCCAAACCCAAATAGAAAGGAAGATTTTTAGAAAGGCAGATCCTTGGATCATATCATTACCAACATGCTGAGAAGATGAAAAAGATTGAAGGTAACACTATAGCAGGATTTTTTTTCTACTGCAACAATTTTTTTGTGCTTTAAATACCATACAACCCCTTTTAAAAATCTAAAATTGAAAATATTTATTCAATACTAACTGTATTCCAGTGTCAGGGTTCTTAATTTATTAATGTAGACATTGATATTGAAAATACTGTGTCCTGTGCATTATCCATGACCATTATAAGAGGAATTTCCATGAAAAAAAAATGTTTAAAGCACATTTCACAATAGCTTAAATAAACCAGTTCTATACTTCTTTCACAATTTTTTTTCTATGCTGCAGCTAATACGACTTTCAGATCAACTTAAATATATTCCCAACTTTATGTCACGTTGAATAGTATTCCATACAGAATATATAAAATACAAACTATTCCTCAGATCTCAGAGGGGAGCCAGTTCACATTTTTGAGGGCAAGAATGTTGGTTTAACCTCTGTGAACGCCCGGCTGACACAAAACACAGAGAGAGCTGGTTGAAATACCTGAAGTTTGCCTGCTTTTGGAAAGGAATTCTGCCTGTGCTCCTTCTGTCTCTGCATGAAAGGAGGCTCGTTTTTGAGGCTGCAGCCTCAGTCCTGCTCCTGTGGCAGTGTCAGGGCTGGCAGCTGACGAGATGTTTGACTCCAGCTCTGCCATCAGGGTGATAGACAAGGCTGCCGTGCTGACAAAGGCTTGATCACAGCCCTACACTCCTTGTACAAAAGAAGGCTTTTCCCCCCTTTGTTTCTGCCTTTCCTTTTTTTTTTTTTTTAAATAGAACACAAAGTATGAAGGCTCATCTAAGTAGGAAAGATCCATCAAAATCTCTAATTAAATACATGACAGCTGGTGAATTAGAGCATTCTGTCTTAGCGCTGCCATCCTATAATACTTCATAATCCTGAGAGTCCAAAGTATGAATTAATTACGCTTATAAGTACCCTGATAACCAACTAAAGGGGAAAAATAATCAAAAGCCACCCTGAAAGGTCTCTGAGAATGTAGGCAGTGCTGCTAATCACGAGTGACTACAACCAAATTATTCCCAGATTACCAGGCTTTGGAGAGGCTTTGAGAGAGAATACGCTGGTATTACAAGACTTTTTGGCTAAAGAAACTGTTTGTTTTTAAAATAACGTGTTAAAAAAAGCACTTTTAGAAGTGTTGTGGTTTGACCCCAGGCAGCACCTGAAGCACCACGTGGCTGCTCATTTGCTCTATCCCCAGTTGGATGGGGGAGACAATCAGAAGGATAAAAGTGAAAAAAAAAATAGGAGAAAAATCAATGGGTTTGAATAAAAATAGTTCAATAGGTAAAGCAAAAGCTGGAAAGCAAAGTTAGGAGTTCATCCCCCATCCCCCTGGGCAGGCAGGTTCAGCCAGCCCAAGGAGCTGAGTTCCATCCCAGTGGCTTGGGAAGCCAGGAGTGTGTCAGCCCTGCTGAGCAGTGACCAGAGCAGCCCCCTGTTCTCACCCTGCTCCCAGCACAAACCCAAACCACAGCCAGCCCCTCACCTGCCTCTGGCAGCAAACCCCTGCTCTCCCAGCCACAACCGGCACAGAAAGCCATGTGTTAAACACCAGCTCCTGACAGCTGGCTCAGCCCTCAGCCTTGCAAGGATAAATGTGATAAAAAACCACCCCTAAAGTCACAGTTTGAGATTAGCCCTGTTGTCTTCAAAAAATAGAAGTTTAGAGACAAACTTGTGTTCACGTGCTGTGAGTTTGTTTAGGTTTACTGGTGAAGAGGTTTTGGTGGCTTGTTGCTACTTTAGGGGAAAAGGAGCAGAACTAAAGCAGGAATTTTCATGCACTTTAGAACACTCTGAAACTGAAATACTCTGGGTCTGGGGCATGTAATTTTTTAACGTTGAGAGTCAGAGATTAAATGTTCCACTGAAACATTCGCTTTGAAATTGCTCCATCCATAATCCAGATCTGAAAGAGATATTGCTAAGGAAAAACTTTTAAACAGCCCTAGTGATTCGTACTCAGCTTCTCTTTGATTTTTATTTTTTTTTGCTGTCAAGACTTAAGGGGTTTTTTTCCTTAGGATTTTTTAACTTAGTTTTTTCTCATTAAATTTTTTCTCATTAAATTTTTTCTCACTAAAATCTATCCTACAAAATATGAAACATATATCTTTACATTTCTGTTCCTGTATATTTTGAATGAAACTGGACCTGGATGATAGAGCTTACAGAAACCTCTTCCTGCCTGTTTATTCACTGGTTTCACTGGTTATTCACAGGCCATGCAATTACACTGAAAACACACTTGAGTTTTTGGATGCTCTCGAAATCCATGTACAGTGAATTCTTTCTGTGTGAGGGTTCTTCCTCTTTTTGCTCAGCAGATGGTCAGGTGTCAGTACCACGACTGGGATGTGAAGAGATGATTAATTTCAGACAAGCTTGGCCTGAAATCCCTGAGTTCACATATTCCTGAGTCAAGAACACTTCTTTGGAAATACATTATAGCTGTCTTTTGAAGTTGCTGCGCTTCAATCTGCTAAAATTGCTATTTATTTCTCACAGTTGTTAACTGGCACCATTCATAAACTGAAATCTGGTTACTGTTATTAGAAGCCAGAGTAAAACTGCAATTCCTGCAATTCAGGTACTGGGTCCTTTCTGACCTAGTTTGTAGATGAACTCTGCATGAAACAAGAGAGGGAGAAAATGCCAAATATTTCTCATGATAGAGAAGAATTTGAGGTAGCCAACAGATTTATTGGATTCTCTTTGTAAGAGGTGCAGTGTTACTGAGGAAGGAGCCCATTCAGTGGCATGCTTGGATGGAGAAGAACCACTGAGTAGCTTTTAAGTGAACTGATTTCTCCCTTGGAGGGTTCTGCTGTTTTCCCTAATCCATCTGCTGACCTGCCATTTTGATGTAAGAAATGGCAGAAAAGACTGCTGGTCCTGGATCAGCTACACGAGAATGACTTTCACCAAATGAGACCCTTTCATCATTCTGGTGGGCTGAAAAATCACTTGTCACAGTCCTGAGAAATGCTCGTCACAAGAGCACGGAATTACTCAGGCTGGAGGGAGCTGGGGGAAGTTCCAACTTCCCAGTGCCTTCAGCCCAGCAGGCAGCCCGTGTGGCCAGGGGTGATTTATCTCGCCAAGCCCATGACAAGTGGTGGTGGTTTTGGCTGTGCTGCCACCCTCCCTGCAGGCCTGAGCACGGAGCTCATCCATCTCCTTCCCTGGTGGCCTGTCTGCCTCTCCAGCCTCCATCCCGGCTGCTGGGACACCACTCACCACCTCCCTGTGCCTGCAGGGTTTGTCCTCAAGAGCTGCTCTGGGCTCCTGCACCTTTTGGGAGTGCTTCAGAGCATCTTTAAACTGAGTGCTTCAGAGCATCTTTGAGCCTTTTTTTTTTTTTTTTTTTTTTTTTTTTTTTTTTTTTTTTTTTTCCTAAATGTGGTTTGTAATTTCCACTATTCTTGTCGGCACCTGGCTGCCCAAGCTCCTCATATGGGCTCTGTGCTCCAAAGGGTGGGAAAGTGGCAAAGTTGTGCTGGCCCAGCACAGAATTGTGTCTGTGAGAGATGGGCATGGGCTGCCCTCCCTGAGGCACCAAACCAGCCCATCACCATCCCCTCCGCTGTGTCTGGGTTTGTTGTGCCACATCCACTGAAGACACCACGGTGGGGAAAACCCCCCAAAAGTGTGCATTGAAATCCTTCTGACCTTCCCGTGGGATGAGGTGGGACACGAACAAAGGCACTCCTGTCAGAAACTCTCCTGGGCGACCTGAGCTCTGCTGCTCTCAGATTTGGTTGCCAGTGCGGGTGCCAGCAGATGGCACTCAGGAATCTGGAATGTTGTTTCCTATGGGGCTTGCTGTGACCGAGACAGCTCTGCAGGGCTGGGAGCTGCCCCTTCCCCACTGCGAGGCTTTTGTGGCTTCCCGGGGACACAAACACTGCCATGGTGACTGACATGTGGCACTGATGCCGCTCATCCTTGGCTGGGGAAGTGCTCAGACCCGGGTTGGATGTTCTGAACTCGTTGCTGTAAAGAGAGCTGGAATGTTGTTTGTATATTAAAATCCTGTGTTGGTTTATTGTTGTTTGTATGTGGGTTGAGTAATGCTGTCCAGTGGCATAGATTGCATCATTTAATCAGTTTTCAGTTTTGATTACAGCAACCAGCAGGAGACTCAGAGTTGCCAAATGTAATTAAAATGTTAAAAAAAAAAAAAAAAAAAAAAACCCAAACCAAACCAAAGAACAGAAGCAAAGAAGAGTTCAAAGATAATTAAAGCTGAGAAACGTTTATTTTCCTGTGAACTTTTGTACTGCTGTGCTGAGGAAAGCTGAATATTTTCTGTCTTCAACATCCCCTGCCTCGGGTTGTTTGGATCTGGGGTTAGATCATCATTTCCATCTTAGTGCAGAGCTTTGTCAGTGACTAATGCAGCCAACACTAGACTAATTGCACGAATACTTTTCAGGTTTGCAATGTAACACAGTTCTTTATTCTGAGTCTGGTCCTGTTGCAAGCAAAGGTAAAAGTTTTTCAGTGGCCCTGGACTTTTCTCTCACACTGGGAGCAAAAAGATGATTCCACTGCCTTGTACCACGGGTGGATTGACCTCCCTGGCTCCTGGTACCTTGTGTTTGGGCTTTATCATCTGTGGAAGGTGATCTGCAATGAAAAGATAAGGGCTGACCCCGTGTCTGGGTAAAGGTTGGACATTTATAAATGTACAAAACCCCACTCGAAGGCTGTGTCAGAGCCCTGGTCTGTCAGAGAACAGAAACCTTTTATCAGGAATCCTGAGGTTATTCTTGGGCTGTTTATATGGTTTTTGCACAATCTTGTTTAGTTTAAGTAGCTTTGCCTCTTCTCTGGGCTGTGCTTTCATTTCAGTATTATTCAGGTTTATCTTAATAGTCAGGGTCCCTGGGTGTTTTTGTTGCTAAACTCGTTTGTGATCTCACAAGGAAGAGCTGATGATTACAGATGATAATGATATTATTCCCAGTCCCCCTTTTTAATGTTTTCACTTAGAAATAGCACAACCCCCTCAGTAACAAGATGTATTTGCAGTCCCTTGACAAGGACCCTTTTACTTCAGCCCCATGCTCCATAAATCTGGAGAAAAAAAAGTCATCTGTGGGGGGAAGCTTCTCTTGTGCACTTCTCCCCCTGATGGACCTGCCTTTTTCCATGTTGAGTCTAAGGATGAAAAAAGTCTTTAGAGTTATTCTTGTGCCCAAATGAGCTCCTGAGCTGCAGTCTTAGTCAGGAAGCACTTGCACATTTGAGACTTTCCAACAGTAGTAAAAGAATTTATTTGTACCAAGTCCAGACAAAGCAGAACAGGAAGGCCTGGGCAGGCTAAGTCTGAGGATCTGAACCCTTTTTGGTTGCCTGCCCTACAGAGAAATGAATAGATTGATGTTTTTTTAATGTAGATGATGATTTGCTTGAAATATTCTGAACTGTCAGCTTGGCAGGATCTTCATACACTTTTGTTAGCTAATCAAAGACAGATTGCAGGCAGGAGCCATATCTAAATTTATTAAGAAAATTAATAGACCATTTAAATTTTACTAGAATTAGGCTAAGATACAATAAGCATTTGCACCAGCAGATCCTCATTAGCTGTACCATTGACCTGGTGCCTGGTGTGTAATGGGGAATTGACATCTAGATTTGGGGACAATGGTGCTGCTAATGCGAGTTTGAATCATTAGGGGGGAACAAAAGACTAATTTTATACATGTGTCAGATTTTACTTTTCATATTAATTTCCCTGTGTGAAATTATGGACTATTAAGGACTGCCAAGTTAAGGTTTCAAGGCTTTTTTTGGCCTGATCCAGGAGTTTTCTTGCTCTCTATTCTGTAAATCTCTGTACACTCTGGCTGTGAGGGAAGTTTCATGTCTTAATTTATTTACATAATATTTTTTGGAAAGTTATCAACCTGCTGACTGTTGAGACCCTAATTCTGTATTTTCCTGAGAGTATCAGTCTGTCTGGGATAGTTAACCATGCAAACAGATCCTTGCAAAGTTTCAGTAGATTTAAGCTGGGTTTTATGATAATCTGTCTCTGCCTCGTGCTGATATTTTTAAATCTTGTGAAAATTACCCCCTTTTTCTTTATTAGGTGACTTTTTCAAATCTCCATAAAATCTGTGGTTGGGTAGGATGGTTCCTTGAGGTGAGTCTTCACTTTCCAAGAATCTGCCTCAGCAAGCCTTAGTAAGCATAAGTGTATGCAGTGGGAATTATTTCCCCCAAGAGGACTGTTCAGCACTTTAAAGAAGATTATATAATTGAAGCCAAATTATTTTTAAACTATTTTTTTTTTCTGTCTTGAAATTGCAACCGTGATCAAGAGTGAATTCAGTGTATGGAATTCTTAACACTGACAAACAAAATGGCCTGGGTTTGAAAAGTTGATTGTGTCATTCACACGTGCAGGTAATTTATGAATTGGCCTTTATAAATAACTTTAGGAATGGCATTGGTGATTTGTTCTGTGGTGTAGGGACAGGAATGAGGATTGATAATGTTCTCAGCACAGCTTGTGCTTTTAGCTGCATGTGACCAAATAAACATGCATTTAAAAAAATATCCCCCTGCCCTTTTAGATGACGTTACATCTAAGAGGTATTGCAAATAAGCTGTACAGCTCTGAGAAGCTCCTGTGCCTGTTGTCCAAATCCATTTCATTTGCAGCACATCAGCACCAGCCTCAGCCCCATTCAGAAGTTAACTGTCTTGTGATGCAGGCAGCAACCCAAACCTGTTTGGATTAGGGGAGAATTCCATGAGGTGTGTGGGTTTGAGGTGGTTCTTGCAGCCAGCAGTGCTGGTGGCAGCAGTGGGTGAGGAAGGAGGTGGTTCCCCGGCTGGGGCTGATGCAGGGGATGGTGCTCATGGTTTGAGGTGGCAGCTCTGCTGGGATCCTGCCCTGCTGCTCAGCTCCTCATGCCTCCTGGTGCAAGCCATGCCACTGAACTCTTCTGGGCTTGGGCCACCTGGCTTTGATCTCCCTTCAGTTCTTGGTTGAACCCAGATGAGTTTGGCCCCCTGGCAGGAGCTGGAGGCCAACAGGAGGAGATAGAGTTGACCATGCTGCCAACAGCTCAGGACACACATTTCAGAGCAAGCCAGTGTTTATCTGCCAGCTCTGATACAACATTTAGAGCTCTATCAGAGTGGCAGAGAAAACTTAAGTGAGTGAATGTCACTCTTCTCCCTGGTCTGCAGCTTTCAGTGTTTCTTATCTTCCCTCTTTGTGCTCTGCAAACACAGCCCTTATCCTCTATTCCCTTCACACTCCTGCCAGTCCACACGTTCTGCACTCCTGGCTGCCAGTTGTGTGCCCAACTGCTCAGCAGAGCCAGCTCTGTCCCTCAGGCAGGAGCTTTGCTGATAGTTTAGTCCCACCAGGCTAAGCCAGCCTGCAAGCCCTGCCAGTGTTTGCCATCCTTTCATTCCAGAAAGGACTTCAATCCCTTCAGTCCCAGTAGGTAAAAGCAGATATTGAGTGAACTGAATCATTTCCCTTCTATTTCAGAGCTATTAGAGATATTCCCACAGGTGCTGATGGCTGCTTTACAACTGCTGGAAGGGATTATAAAGGAAAGGAGTGAATGTTGTTTGTTTTTTATGTAAGTTTAACCTACTTACTCTGTATACCTCATTTTCTTTCCTGTGATGTTCAGGCCAATAAACAGCAATCCCAGACACTGACCCATCTTTACAGCAGGTATGGAGCAGCAAGCCTTTGAAAGCTTCAGCTTCTCATCCTGAGCAGGAGCAATCATCCTCCTGTTTTTCCCTCTTATTGAAGACTGAGGTAACTCATCTTCTGTTGCAGGCAGAGCTGGCAGCTCAGGGATTTGCAATTCCAGTGATTATTCCACAACTTTTAAATTCTGCTGCTTGTAGAGAAACCAAAGCTGGGCTAACAGTGGATGTATAATATGAAAATGTGCCCTTCCTATTTTGTTCCCCTTGGGCTTTGCTCACGGGAGAATGTGGAACTTGCTGAGGCAGAGATCTCTAATCTTACTGAGCAATCATGCTGGTGCTACAAGGATGTTAATGATGTTTTACCACCTAAGAGGGTGATGAAAGGAGAGCAGTCGAACACCTGAGCATGTATAATTTAAATGTAATAAAATCACAATATGAGTCCTAAGTAGAAAAATTAGCATCACTAATTATTGCTTGCTGATTATTGCTGTAAGCTGTTCCTCAATCTTTTTTTTTTTCTTTTTCTTTTTAAATCCATGCTGTTAGTGGATCCAGACATCAAGATAAATTCCTGACACCACATGTACTCAAATTTCTGGCTGTCACCAAGTTCAGCTCTGTCTCTGTCAGTGGTGTGAGGCACAGTTTGATTCAGGGTCCCTGAGAGGGAAAGGTTGGGCAGAGCTGGGATTCCCAGAGTGCTCCTTGGAAAGGGAACCAGCCCACTTTTGTTCATCAGTCTCTCATCAAAAGTGCAAGATGGAATGGTCCAAACCATCTCAATTAGTGCAGATGAGGTGTGAGATGAGAATACTCCCATATCACGTGCTACTTGTGCACTGTTGAGGAAAAAAGTTATTTATAACATAAGTACAAACCCCTCCTCTGCTGCTGCAGGAAGGCCTCAAGGTTACTGAGCATGTGTGACATAAATGCAGCAGAGCATCTTAATTAGATTCTTTCACCAGAACTCCTGACCTTCTGTGTAGCACATTAATGTATTTTACTAATTATAAATGCAATTAAAAAGTACTGAAATAAAATTAGGCGGATCTATCTAATTTACATTAAGCACTTTCAAATTATGCAGATTTTCAAAGTCTTTTTATTTCTGTCTTTTTTTTTTTTTTTTTTTATTCCCCCCCCCCCATACCATTTGTGTTTCAGGAAAAAATTGTCTGCATTAAAACAGCTGGAAAACAACCTTGTAGCAAAACAAATTTCTTTTCTGTGATTATTCACAGTGTGTGAGTTAATTTTGCAGGCAGTAATATGCTTAGCTGTCGTTAGGGCAGTGACTCACAATAGAACCCATATGTGCACTGGCTGCAGCCCTGGCTCCTCCACTGGCTGGGGGCTTCTCCAGTTTTTCCTCTTGGGAATCAGGTTCAGAGGCTAACTAGGAAAAAAAAAAAACCCGATATAATGGTGGAAAATGGAGATTTATAAACAGCAAAGACACACCAAAACCCGCGTGTGAATAACACAGGGGAAACATCTGGTGTGCTCAGCCATTAAACCAGGCTGGCTGTTATCTCTGCTGCCTATATATTTTGGCATTGCTCTCATAGAATTTTAGAGTTTTACACATGAAAGTAGAAAAATAACAACATTTCATTATTATTTTTGTCAAGTATCTAAATGGCAGCAGGCGCTGAGCAGCAAACAGAACACAATCCTTACCCTGGAGAGCTTCTGATCTAATTTTAGATGGGCTGCAGAAACAGAGGCAGCTCTAAGTACTGAACACAGATAGAACCAAGCTTAAAGGAGGGAAATTTGTAGAGCTACCCAGGCATTTTAGCTCATGTTGCTTATTCTTAACCTCTCCTCATAGTAAAAGATTAATTTCTTATATGTGCATGTGTTTTAAATGAAAATTCTCTAGTTTTTCACTTAAAAAGGAAGTAAAAGTGCCTCATGGGGTTTTTTTGTACTGTTTTATCCTTTCCCTAAAATAATGGAAAAGAGTAGTGGAGAGCAGAGGAAGAAAAATTGAAATATGAAGAGGTTAAGGTAAATGAACCAATTCAGTGTTCATCTAATGCCAAATGTCATGCAGCAGGACCATACTATTTTCCTCCTGTTTCTTTTTCTATGTGTTTTATTGAGTTTTGAGTCTCTCCCAATCAGCCTTTAATGTAGAAAAATCAAGAATAAAGCTTTGCTCTTTATGGGTGCTCAGTTTTACCACAGGGAGCACTGGGGTGGTGCTTCCTCAGTGAGTGTCTGTCACATCCACCAGACACCAAGAGCTGAAAGGGAAGGCAAGGCACGTGAGCCAGTTTGCTGGTAAAATTAGAAATGTAAGAATTCATCCCCCCTACCCCAAAGATCTTCCTGCTGGACAGATCTGGAGTCTCCTCACACTTTTCTGGAAGCAGCAGGCACTGTGCTGCCTAAAGCAGCCAATTCCTGTGGCCTTTGCCTTGGAGCAGAGAGCCCCTGCTCATCTCTTTCCATGGGAGGAACATGGTGATTTTAGTGACCAAAACCAGAATTTTTGGTCCCTAAAATTCTGAGCTTCTCCCCTTGGTATAACAACCCTGTGTGGAGCATTCACGTTGTATCTCACAGCTCTCTTGAAGTCAAGTAAATACTTCAGACTGGAGAGGTGCACTATTTAAATCCAGGTGTTTTCATTGATGCCCACATTATAAATTCAGGTTTCTGCATGGGTTAGTGGAGGAGGGAACGGCTCCAAGTTTAAATTGTTCTCTGAAAGATGTGTCCTGTACACTGAGACAGTGGGCATGTGGGGATGGGGGCTCTTACCTCTCTCAGAGAGGATTTTATCTGGGGGAAAGCAGCTGCCAGACCTTGACAGAGCATCATTGCTCTGGCTGCTGGGGGTAAGCACTCCCCAGGGGTCAGAAAACGTGCTGTGGGCAACACAAGGACTCCTTGGAAATGAAGTGCCAGCAGATCCCAAATCCTGCTCAGTTCAGACTGACCTTTAGGCTAGAAGTGCCTCTTGCCTTGGAATCAGGCACTTCTCTCAGCAGCAGCCTGTTCTCAGGTACAACACCATGCCACGGGCCATGCTCACCCCATGCTGCTGTAAACCAGTGATTGCCTACAGAAATATTCACTTTTCTGTGTGAAATGTTAGCACAGGACAGCGTTTTGGGGCCCTTTTGGCACAGGTTTATACATGGAAGCAGGAATTGCTGGGTGTTTTTGTAAATTCAGTGTTTAGGAAATGTTCAGGTAAGGACCCGGAATATTTGAAAGGTTTTGCTTTGAGCTTGCTCCTACCCCCAACCCCAAATATGATGTAGACACATCACAGTTAAAAACCAAAACCTTTGGAAAATTACATATTTCCATGAAAAATGCATATTGTTGAAAAATCCAAATTTAAGTGAAAGCTTTTCTCATATTTTAACCATGCTGGGGTCTGCTGTCAGACGTGGTTGTTTGGTACAAGCAATCCAACAATGAATTATCAATAAGGTTTGAGTGGTTCCTAATTTATTTTTTAAACTTTATTTTAACATTGGATCGTGCATAGTTCAGAGCATGGTTATTTTAAATGTGACACTTGCCAAGGGTAGAGATTTAATTGTTGCATCAAGAGTGAATACAAGGTAGAACTCCAGACTGGCACAGCCTTGTAGGAGCCCCCAGCTGCCCTCCATGGCCAAGCTGTGCTGGTGTCTGCCAGCACTTCTGATTAGGAAATTCAATCCTGCCAAAGTGCTGTGTCGGACTATTGGTGTGCTCTGCTGGCATGAGATGGATTTAGACTCTGGGTTTAGTCCTCTGCTGAACAGAAATCACTTTAACTGTGAAATTCTTCATGGGGGAAGAGATTAATCACATTTTAATATTAAGGGAAAGCAAAGTTTAAATTATTTATTTGAGTGTGTGGCTAAAAAACTATAGTAAGAATAGGATATTTAAAATTGCCCTCTTTTTGTTATGTTTTGCTCAGATGTAATTATTTTTGTTCTTCATTTTTGTTAAACTTTATCATTGGGCTTTGCCCAAAAGCTGGTTTTGGGTTCTTTTCAAGCCATGAGGATGTTTGCAAAAGAGTATTTGTAAGATGGGAGTTTGTAAGGGCTTTGGAAACCTACTTTTCTTCAGGGAATATGGGTCAGTGTGCAAGTAGGATGGACAGGAGCTGTGTGTGCCAAATTACACTAACTAAGAGCTGAGAACAAAAAAAAGATGAGACTTAAATAACCTACCTGAAGTATTTAAAAGCCAATTGTCTGATTTCTATTTGAAATGTCACGTGCAAAAACTTTTAAGGCACCTAACAGCGAGCTGGACTGTGCAGGCTCTGCAGTGAAATATGACAGGCAAAGTGCTCTGGGTAATAACTCACCAGCCTGGATAATAGAGTCTTTCACTGAGAGAACGAGCAATGCTGCCTGAGACACAGGGGTTATCCTTCTGGGTGGCTCAAAAAAGAGATGTATGAGCATCTACTGCTGCTTGCTGCGTGCCTGGGGGAGCTGGGTGGTGTGAGTGTGAGTTTGAGGTGTGCAGTGAGAGCTGGATGGTGTGAGTGTGAGTGTGAGGTGTGCACAGACAGGAGCTGGATGGTGTGAGTGTGAGTGTGAGCTGTGCAGTGAGACTTGCCCTGGGTCCTGACTGACACTGAGGAGGTTCTGAACCCCGGGGATCTGGCAGCAAATTGACACAACTGGATTCATTTCCATTGAGTCCCACCAATTTCCACAAACGGAAGACATGGCCCATTATGTCCTCCTGCGGCTCTGGCAAGGAATCCAAGTGTGTGATTAAGAATATAAGAACGCTCATTACAGTTAATGCCTTGTGCTTAGAGCCATGAGCTGGAGTTAAGCAGGGACTGAAGTGGCTGCTGGGATGAGCTGCAGAAGGCAGAGCTGCCTGGTGCCCACCCAGTGCCCTGGCAGGGCTGGGAAAGGCAGCTGTGGTTTTGGGAGCCTTTCCTCTTGGTCAGCATGTGGCCAACTGGATTGACTCCGCTTTACAGCATTTCCTTCTGCCTCAAACTTGTCTCATGAGTGTAAGGATAAGGAGAAAATATTGAATAGTTTCCCTAATGACCACCTTTCTTATTGAATATGATTTGTTTTGATCCAAAGCAGAAATCTGAAATTCTCTTCCAAACCCTACCTTGGAGTCTCAGTAGGACCTTTCACAGGTGACATAATCTTTTAGCTCAAATAATCCCATGAGTGTAATATTTATGGATTTTTTTTTTTTTAGGAAGACAGTGCTACCATTTTAATTTTGTCACTGTATATACTGGAATATATGGTTCAGTGAGTCCCAGGATACATTTTTCCTCTCTCTGTGTGCTTGTAAAAGCAGAGCCCAGCTTGCAGAGCTCTGTGTGCTCAGAAATTCAAGTGCTCCTATGAGGATAGACTTGGCCCACCTGAACTCCTTTTACCACAGTGCTCCTGCTGGGAGAAGCCAAACCAAATCCTTTGGTATGTCCTTAGGAGCTGCAGTCAAAAACCTTGCGACAAAACCCCAACATCTGCAGAGTCTGCTGGGCTGTGGGGCTCCCACCTGGAGCTTGCAAACAAAACAAAGGACCAATAACCCATCTCTTCAAATGTGGAATGTTACAAAGAGTTAATCTTGCACATTATTTTCACATTTTCTCTCATCAGTTATACCTTGCTGCATTCTCTGTATCCTGCCTTTACAAGCCCAGCTCAGGATAAAGAGAAGGTGTTTGTCTTTAGGAAAACATAATATATATATATATATATCTCCAGCTCTTCCTTGCTCACTAATCCAGGCAGAATTCACCCTCTCATTTCTGTGACAGCCTCACTTTGCCAGACACAGACACTTAGCAGGTGTTTTCATCATGACATTAATAATAAGAATTGACACGTGCTAAATGAGGAATCCCTTGTTGTGCCTGGTAGCACTGATGGATATTTGGGCAAATTGACAGCTCCTGAAAAATGTTTTTGCCATTACCAGCACTTCTCTGACAGATTTTTAATGGCTCTCACAGAACCCTCACTAACTTGAGCACTCTTGCAGATGAAGTGGAAAGTGGTGAAATGTGCTGCTTTAACACTTTTGAAAGTTAGTGAAGAAACATGGAACCACTCTGAGCTTTACTTCTAAATCAGTTATTTTTTTAATTTTTTTTCCCCCTTAAAATATTTTTTTCTCTCTCAGTACTCAGAGATGGGAATGGATTGGCTGAGGGGACAAGCATTTCTTATGGTACACCAGGACCCGGCCATATAACCCCCATTAACCTTAATGGGAGCCACAAAGCTCATCCTCCTCATTTAGATGGAAATATCCCCCTGCTCATCGGGGATCAATTGCACTCTGGGTTACCTGGTTTCAGTGCCTCATTCGATGTGGGACTCAGTCCTTGACCTTGTAAGCCTTGGACTACAGGGAGGGGAGGACAGATAAAACAGGACTGTGAGAAGAGGGATCAAATAAAATTGTAAGTGAAAGGAAAAAAAAAGGGAGAGAAAACGCTCTAGAGGTTGTTATGTAATTCATGTTAGAAGTTCCAGTGAAATGTAAATGCAATTAAATCACCAGCACCCTTCGCAGTTCAGTGTGATACTGCAGCAAATCAATACAAGGATAACAGTGTGCAGGTGCTTCTGAGAATTCTCACATTGAAAATGATTTTACAGGAAGAATGTGTTAACTCTTCTTTTTTTTCTCTTTTTTTTCTTTGTACTTCCCTGTATAGACCAGAGCAAGATAGTGATCTTTGAATGTTCTTATTTTTGGCTCCTCCCCTCCAAGTTAATCATTGCATCCATAAACCTGAGCTACTCAGGGTGGTGTTATCAGGAAAGCCTAAGTGGGGGAGATGCTCATCTCTTTTTGAAAGTCAATTAAGCTTATGTGCCTAAATCCAGTGTTTATGTCTGAATCCCTGTTGATGGCTTTATTGAAAAAGATCTCCAGTTGCCTTTTTAAGTGATAGGAGGATTATGACTAAGTATAGCAAAAGCTCAGTTCTCTGCTGACATCTCTTATCTCTCACTGATGAAAATAACATGCATCCTGTGCCTCAGAAGAATTTTATAATTAAGGAAGGGGGATCAGAGAGGACCCGGCAAAGCTGTGGAAGGAACGAGTTTATAGGGGAAAATTGTTCAAGTTTTTATTTACGATTTGAGGCTGCCCAGTGCAGATAACAAAAGACATAGAGGCTAAACTTTAAATAAATATTGTGCTGCCATGGGCGTGATTTCCAATATGAAATCTGCTTCATTAATGCTAAAATAAGACCCCCTGCCCTCAGGTGGAATACAGCAATCTCAGAGCTAACACAGGACAAGCAGTACTGGCTTCCAAACATCTCTCACAGGCAGAAAATTACAACAGAACTACAGACAGAATTCAGGAAAACTGTTTCCAATTGTTTATTTTTCATGCCTGGGAATAATCAGTTTTTTCAGCTAATCATGACTCTCTCATCATAAGACTTGGCAATTCTAAGCATGCAGCAGCACCACTCAGGAGACAATTTTGTCTACTGCTTCCACAAATAATTCCTACTGTTTCCAGCACTAGAGCACTGTATGCAGAGGCTGCATGGGTAGGAATAAAGTTTTCCTGATCCCTAAAATAAAGGTAACAAAAAAATCCCCCCCGCCCCAAACCAAATGAGAACAAACCAAAAACCCCATTCCACCAAACCAACCAAAAAACTAAACAACAAAAAACTGCACTCAAAAAACCAACAACCCCCCAAAAAAACCAAACAAACAACCCTCCCTGAAAACAATCTGAACCCACTTCCCAAAACTTTCGCTGTTGGTTTTTGGTTGTGGGCATCTTTGGGTTTCTTAGATGCCAAATATTATGATGCATGACCCTATCTGGGCACATTTTTCAGTTATATGAGTATCTAGTATGTAAGGAAGTGAATTGTCAGTTTGGCCACACATGGACCAGCACTAATTTCTTAAATCCTGAAGCTAAGATTTCATGAAAGGGTGACTCCTCCTCAGCAGGTGAGTGCAGAGGGCCTCCAGAAGGGCCCTTGTGACATTGTACAGCAGCCCCTGCACTGAAACCTCCAGTTCTGCATTCCAGCAAGGAGGCTTTAATTGCAGTTGTGTCCTGTAGGTTACAGTGGCACCTCACAGTCCTTTGTGCTGAGATTGTCTCATTTTCCAAGCAGTCTCCAGCGTGCTGGGAGCGTGCCCACCCCATTCCAGTCATCCCATCTTTCCCTCCTTTCAGCAGAGATCAGAGCATGATCCAACCAGTTTATCCAGCTGCTCCTCAGGGATGGTTTCTGCAGGACCAATTCCTCCTCACAGCCATGCACACAGCTCTCTGGCTGCCCACAAAGCTTTATTGAAGGCTGGCAGAGGGTGAGCAGCCTGCAGCTCCACCTCTGGGGTCACACATCTCACTGCCAGCAAACCTCAGCCCAGGCTCCTCCGGAATCCCCAGCGCAGGAGGAATTCTGGCTTTGGCAGCAACATTAATGTGGGAACTGACAGTGGTCAGAGCATGGATTCTGAGGCTCCAGCCTTGAAGGCTGTGGGAAAGCCAAGGACAGAAGTCTCTCAGTCTGGCCTGGGAAATCACAAGGAGGAACCCAAAACAATCCTTGTAGATACCGTCCTCCTGACACCTCGCGTTTCTCCAGCGTGTTTGCTGGTAGAAATGTTTACAAAAAGGTGGTGCCCTAAAGGACCAATCCTATTCCTTGTACCCAGACATTGTATAAAAAAGAATCTGCTTTTCCATAAGCTTTGCCATTAGGCCTCTGAAGAAATTGGAGTTCCACGTATCATCACTCAGCTGTCCTGAACCCCAACGATAGATGAACATCTTCTCTCTGAGCAGATTGCAGGGAAAGCACCATCAGCACTGTGGAGTCAGGTCACTGGTGCAGGTACCACTGCAGGGCCCCAATTAGCACGGAGAGCTTTCCAGGATTTGGGCTTTTCCACCCCAGAATAGCTGGGTCTTTGCTGTGAGCTCTGCAGGCTGGTTGTTCTATTTTAAAACTGCACAACAAGTGCCAATTGCTGGTGTGTAATCACATCTCAATGCCTAAATTTCTACTCCAGCCGTGGTATCTTGGGATCTTCTTTGGAAATGGTGAGTTTAGTTCTAATAAATCCTCCTGTGGATGGTCACTGGGATTTTATTTTACTGAGAAATGGAATATAGAAATATGTGAAGAAAGGCATTTTCAGATACTTTTAGTTCCCCTTTAGAATGTTTTCCAGTGCTCTGTTTACCATGGCTGGTTTGTGCTTTTCCTCCAGTTATAAATAACTGCTAAAGACTGATGTGTTTACTTTGTTTAACCATGGCCATGATGGGTTGAGGACACATTAAATCATCCTCAGGCTCTTATTTGCAGCCTATTCTGAAATAACCAGAGTAGTGACATAAAATTACTTCATACTGCAGAGATTTTTATATTGGCTTAAGTCTGTGGAAGTCTCCAGTGTTTTACAACACCACACTTTAATGGTGAAATGGTGACAAGAAAGTCCATGTGGAATTGTCTAACAAACAACTCAAGATTTGTTTAAGTTGCAAAGATATGAAAAAGGGATATTATTTTTCTCAGAGGTTTTCCTTGATGAATTTACTGATCTTGATGTTGCTTATTCAGACTTAAAGTTTCTTCATATATTAGAGATAGTGATGAAGAACAGGTACTCTCTCATCCTGATGAGATTAAAAGGGGGAGATATTCTTTCATGGCAATTCTTACAAATCCAGCCTCTGTGTGTGCACATTTGTGCTTCTGCTCTGGAAACACCATCTGCAGGTGCTACTGTTACTTCACTCATTTGATCTGGTTTTTGTTTGGAGTTCCCTGCAAGCAAACTTCTTTGCTCATAACTCTCTGCTGCATCAAAAAGGAGAGTGGCTGTGGAAATCAAACTTGGAAATTAATTTTATGGTACACACAAAATTAATGGATCTCCTTTCCACTGTCAGTTGTACATCAGCCCTGGATCTGCAACTTCTATTAATATATGACTAAGATTGTATCACTGGATTATTGTCTGTAATTAGCAAGGCCTTAACGACGTGTGTCTGGGAATTGTATCTCTGTTTGTCCGTATTAAAAAATAAATGGCACTCAGATGTGTTCCAGGACTGCTGGGTGCTCACTCTGAAGGTATTTACAGGAATCAGCCTCTAATTATCACTTCACTTCTTTCTCAGATGTCTGAGAAACAAGATGGGCTTTCTCCTGAGGGTTAAAAAGTCTGACTTCAGTGATATTCAGCTTGAGAATGAACAGAGTTTGGGAGCCTTTGTGGAACAGCACCAGGTAACAGTGCAGTATTTGAGTCAAACAATGTGTAGGGCAGGAATCTTCCCCGGAGGAATAAGGCAGTGCAGGAGCTGGAGAGTCACCATACAAAACTCAGGCAAGAGGGAGGAGTGTTATCTTGAAAATCTTTTTGTTTGCGTATAATTCATTGAAATTATCTTTCTCGCAGTGGTTTCAATCTGTTTTAAGGGAAGTAATTAAAACTACACAGATCCTATTTATTAATGGCAGTGGGAACAGGAGAGAGTGCAGCTGAAACTATCAAAAGTCAGCCAAAAGAAAATGAAGGCTATGGACAGAGAGTGCACTGAAAACAAACCTGGTTTTGGAAGGGTTCTAAAAGCACCAGAGACTTTACCCATTGACTTCCTTGTAAAGGTAGATAATGGAGTTATATTTCCTCTGAGCTGCTGTAAATTTTGTTACCCTCCACTTGGAGAAAACACAAATAATCAAGTTCTTCCTGGGCACAATTTCTTTGTTTCCCTTCTCAGACATGAACGTATCCAGTACCCACAAAGCTGCATAGCTGAACCTCAATTTTTTCCATAAAACTGCATTTTATAATGCTCTGGCACAGATGTTTTGGATCCTGTAAATTCTCTTGACTCATCTATTAAGCTTTGCCTTTGGTTTTGAAGGTGATTCAGAAAAAAACAGTCTTTAATTTCTCTGTAAGATGGAATTTCAGTTCAGCCTCTTTTACCAAAATTATCCATAAACTGTCACAGGTCTAATTAAAAAAGGTGAAAATTACAGCTGTTTAGAGGATGGATATGGGGCATTTTACTCAGAGTCTGAAAACTCTTTGCATAATATTTTGAAAGGCGGTTTGGTGAGATAAGGCACTTTGTTTGCTATGAATAAACCAGTCTGAGGAATGTGAGACAGGCAAGAGCTGTCTGTGCAAAAATGGCCAGTGCAAAGGACAGGAATTGTGATATTTAGGGAAACTCTCTGGGTTTGATTCCAGAACTATCTGGGGTTTTTCTGTCCATACTATCAGTGTTTAGTGCAAAGAAGAGGGAAGGCCAGAGACAAGGGATGAAAATTCCAGAAATGCAAATTATTACTTTGGAACAAAGTGAAGCTGTAAAGTCTGGGTAAAACTAAAACTTGTTCAGAAAATTGAAAACAGGTGGCACCTTTAGGTTATAGGAGCTTAAGGTTCTAGATCTGAGGGCGAATTATCTTCAGACATAGAAATGAGTTAAGTAACAGTCAGTATTTGAACTGACTGTTCACTATAGTCCAATACTTCAGAGACATAAGGAAAATCTCAGAAGAAAGCAGAACTGACTGGGCAGGGCTCAAATTTGGATGGTCTGTTGTTAAGCAAGGTTACTTCAAATATTTGTCCATTCACACCTATTCTTAGAGGTTTTCCTCCAGAGAACCTCCCCATCCCTCTCTCTGTTCATGGGAGGGTGAGTGTCTGTCTCAGTTGCTGCTTCTGCAGTTTACAAATAAACAAGTCTCAAGCTGACTGAATTTGGAGTATTTCAATGGATTATTCCGTAGGAGGAACCCCTTCCAGGACTGGTTAGAATGTTTATTTCTGCCTGGGGGTTCTGAAGGTGGGCAAATTGGGTGAATGTGAGTGGGAGGTGGAAGAGGATCTGCTGTTTATTGGCTGCTGTTCATAAACTCCCGATAATATCTTTTATTTCACGAGGCCCAGGATGAACCCAGGGGTAAGAGGTGGGATTTTTCCAGAGCTTGCCTTCTCCACAGTTCCATGGATATCCAAACAGGAAAGAACTGGCTTTCCAATAGCCATAATTCCCATTCTGTGCTTGCATGCCCTTCAGGGAGAGGACAACTACAAAGCTAAAGAAAGAGCTCAGCTTTTACATACTCTGTGGTGTCAGGAGGATAGGCACAGGCAGTTCATGTTGTATTAATAATAATGAGGGTGAGGAGAGGCAGCCTGAATCTAACAACACACGGAAATTTTGCAAATGTAACGTTGTGAAGATTTACAATTGCACCAGATATAATTCAGCATGAATTCTTTATACCCAGAGTGAGTTAGAGCATGGTGTGTTCGTCTTGCTGAAAGTTTCAAAGCTCCGTGTAATGATTCTCCAAGAAAATAAATAGCCGCAAATTATTTGGCAGAAAAATGAAAATAAATTTAATTTGGTGGAAGAGTCTTTTTTAGTGATTCTAGCTGAACTAGAACTGGAGGATTTGGTTAAGGGTGGCTCATGGGCTGGGCTGCTGTGCCCATTCCCACAGATTGTTGCTGAAACCTGGGTAAAAAATGCAACCTTTGTGAAATCATTCAGAACAGCAGAATTCTGACTGGCAAGTGATGCCAGAGTCTGCATTTTGTAAGTAACTGTGATTTATTATGCCTTCTGTTGTTTCCAGTGCTTTTCTCTCTGGGGTTTCTATTTTTTTTTTTTCAGTTAAGTAAATTTGATAAAATATACCATCATGTGACAATAAGAGAACTAAACTGGAAAATAATTCACAGTGCAGTATTGATAAATGCCTGGTGCAGTAATAGCAATATGTCATCAATCACCTGGGCTCCTGTTTGATGGCATCATATAACCTAATTCAGGATGAACGTCCTCTGCTTTAACCTTGGTTGTATTTGCAGCTTACTCTAGAGGAAAGTAATAATCCTTCATTAACTGGTAGGTGTGAAACATTCTCTATCAAGAGGGTAGAGGAGGAGGCAAATGAAAATTGGTTTCAGAATGTGTCCTGAGTCAAAATCAGTCTCTTTCTGCAGACTCATAAGCTGCATAAATTATTATTATTATGCATTTTGAAGGGTGGGTAAGTGAATGAATCTTTGTGTTTTGCAGCTTTGCTCTGTTTCTCTTTGTTGCTTTTCTCCATCTGTATTCAAATGTACATATAAAAGATTCAAGGACACATCAAGTCTTTGATCCTGCTACAGCTTTAATTCTTAAGAGCCTATGTCTAGAGTCTTATGACTGTGCTTTACATTATGCATTAAGGTACTTGTAATTAGGAGCTTGTGGTAATGACCCATTCTCAGGCAAAGTAGTGCTGTTCCTTGTTTTCCATTAACTGCATTGAGGGTTTATTTGCTGAAAATTGAGTTTAATTTGATTAGCAGGAATTGTGAAACATTTGCAACACAAGGTATATTAGCATAGCACTTTGTTTGTAATGAGAGCCAAAAAGCAGTTAGGGGAAGAGCTAATTACTGAAGATTTTCCTTTTAATAAGGAAGGTCTAGCTAAATTTTAGTACTCAGCCCTCAAAATCCCTTCAGCTTTAACTGGTGGCTAAAAAAAAAAAAAATGCTCTGCAAAAGTTCAGCAGATGTCTTCTGAAAGTCACCATTGGGGCAGTCCAGTAATTTACTAAAGAAAGAATTCATTTGATCTGGGAATTTGGCAGCAGGTTTTTCCATCTCTTCATTGATGTGATAGTGGTGGGTGTTGGATGCAGAGCCAAGATATTAATGGTGTTCAGGAGGCACCTCTTTCCTTGCCTCCAGCCAGGGTGGTTTGTTCTGAAACCAAAAATACCTTCTCTGCTCACCTGACTGGAAGCTTTTGGGAAGCTCATCCTAAAATCCCATGAAAACATGACTAATAACTTACTGGGAAGGTTTTCCCACTGTTTTTAACTAAGGAGCAAAAACCACTGGTTTTGTTCTGTGTGTTGAGTAACTTTCTGCCTGCCTGGGTTGCCCAGAGTGTTCAGACTCCTCCTGCTCAACGGGGAGCAGGATGATAAAACATCCCTTGATCCCTGATAAAGGGATGACAATTTCATTGTCTCCAACAAGTTCCTCTCTGCCCACCTGTGAGCTCCTTGGAAGGAGCCATTGGCTTGTTCAGAATCTTGTGAAAGTCTGGGTGAAACATCTTTCCAGTAAATTAAGATTCAACAACCAGGCCCCAGGTTATCCCAGTAAAGGAAATCTTAGTACCAGAGAACATTTAAACCTTTATAAACCTTTACAAAGTTTAAATTAAATAACTTCTTGATAAAATCAAATCCATGGGGTCTAGAAGGAAGATGCAGATAATTAGTTCATTCATTCATTAGTTCAATTAATTCTTCATGTTTTCCTTCTTAAGACTAGGCACTCATCTCTTCTGGAAATAGTTTTCACTCTTCTACCCTTAATCCTTCTGTGCTCCTGTCATTTGCATGAGCTGACAATCAGGAGGTATTCCTGTGTTCCTTAAATAGGGTTCTTATCGTCCTGGAAGTGCTCCAAGGTAAAGTTGCCACTTCATTAAATACACAGTGGCTTTTCTTCTCCATGTCCTCCCTGCCTGCTCCAAACCAAACATCCCTGCTCAGCTGTAGTCTCTTTTTTATTCCTTTATGTTCAAGCTCATTCGTTGTAGCTGGAGTGATGATGTGAGCAAATAATCACATTTCTGTCAAAGGGGGATGCAATTGAGGTGACAGCTTTAATTTTAACTTTAACCTAAAGCTGTGGATATTTTTGCACATCCTGAGAACCCCCAGAAATGTTTGGAGCAGGTGATGGCAGTTTAGCTGCATGGTGCAGGAAACCTAGACCTGAATATTTCCTGCTTTACCAGGAATCCTCTTTTGTTTCTGCTCAAAACAAATTCAGGTTCTGAGAGCCGATGGTCAGTTACTAAATTTAGCCTGAAATTGTGGTTGATGGCAATAATTAACATAATTTTATTAGTAACTAATTAGTTGTGCTAAGTAAGTTTTCCTAATAAAAACTTGCTTTACAGTTCCTTGTCCAGAGTTTTGGTGTTGTAGTAACATCCCCTCATTAACTCTGTTTACATTCTCACTACACCCTTATTTTTTCTTTTTCTTTAGGGATGGTTACTTTGCTCAGCCTGCTGCCAGATTCTTTTTTGTCTTTTGCTTAATTATCCTGCTTTGAATGGACAGAAATTGCAATTACAGTTAGCCAAATATGAAAAATACATCTCCACTCATCTTCAAACTTTAGTATTTGCATGAAGTTTTGAACAAATTTAATCAGAGTTCATTTGCACCTGCTTTGTGTTTGCTTTTCCCAAATACTCTGGCAGATGGGTTTATTGGTATTCAATAAGCATGCTGGCATCAAGTTTTCAACAAATACTTCAGAATATTTGCAGAAAAAGAAATTTTAACTTTGATTGTCCATAGAGGGCTGTTAATAACACTTATTTTATGGTGAGGCAGAGTTATGTAACTGTGTATTTACCCAAGACTATTCCCAAACAAACTCCAACTCAGCTAAAGAATTAATCACAAAAAAAACCATTAAGAGATTTGTTTCAGCGACTCAGTCGGGGAGGTTGCAATGCTTCTCAACATCTTGCTGCCGCTTTTCTCTGCAATTCCATTCAAACAAATTATGGGTTTAGGCTTATTCCATCACCTTCATGACAGAAGCACATCAACCCCACAGCTGAAGTTACAGCACAGTTCTGCCTTGATCATTATTTGTAATCTATGCCTGTGCCCACATGAGCCGTGGTCTGTACAGGTGAGCTAAACAAAATGCAAACAGAACAGGGGGAGAAGCAAATTAGGATCTGGGCTTGTGAATTCTCTCTCCTTCCCTCCACAGCGAATTTTGTATTTTCCACCTGCCCCTGTGGGGGAGAAGGGGCTGAGGGTGCCCGGGTGTGGCTGCTGTGTGCAGGGCTCAGGGCAGGGCTCACATCCCCTCCCTGCCCCAGCTGGAGCTTTCTCACTGCAGCCTCTCCAGGAATGGGGCCACACTCCCTCTGGGATGCTGCAGGAGCATTCCATGGGCAGATCAGCACCAGCCCCAGCAAGGAGTGGCATTAACCCCTCTCCTCAATTGCTGCAGAAAGTTCCCTTTCCTGCTCCCTGTGGTGTTGTCTCAGCTCTGACAAACCCCAGCCCTCAATCAGTGGTCAGAACATGGATTCTCAGGCTCCAGGCAGTGCCTTGAACCTGTGAGAAATCCAAGGACAAAACTCTCTCAGTCTGGCCTGGGAAATGATAACCATAAACCCAAAACCATCCCTGTAGAACTCCTCCTCCTGGCACCTGGTGTTTTTCCGACTTGTTTACTGGTAAAGATGTTTACGAAAAGGTGGTGCCCTAAAGGACCAATCCTATTCCTTGTACCCAAACACTGTATAAAAATAATCTGTCTTTCCCTAAACTTCGCCATAAACCCTCTGAAAAATTGGAGTTCTCTGTGTCGTTACATGAACCATCCTGAATGGTAACAATAAGTCAGCAAGTGAGAGAAGGATGAAGTCTCCAGTGGCATCTGCCTTAGGAGACTGATTTTTCCTGCCAGACTGTGCCCACTGGGACTTTCCCCCTCTCATCTGGGGTGTTTAGGGAAGCAAAGTGCAGGATTTTAGTGTGTATTTGTTTCTCAGCCTTCTTGCCTCATGACTTGTGGAGAACTCTCGGTCTGTTAATTGCTGTAGTTTTCCTTTACTGTTATTTGTTGTCCCCATGTGGTGGGGTTCTGCTGAAATCTGGTATTTTCAGTGTCTTGGGTTTGGTTTCCCAGTCTTTTGCTTGTTGAGGCTGCCACAATTCACACTGAAATTAATGTAAGTTTTCCTTTTTCCCAGGGTGTTTACAGACTACTCCAAATGTAGCCCAGCAGGATTCTGGTCTGAACTGAAATTAACTGTCATACATAGGATTTGTTTATCTCTTCACATCCTTCTGTCACAGATGTTTGTCCTTTGGCTTGTTCCTTTTTCTAATTATTTTTTGATTATATTTTGAAACACCTTCTGTCTAACCAATTTCTCCCCAAATCAAATAGTTCATTTCTTTCCCCTTCACCTACAGTGATTCCCCCAAAATGAATGTTATTTACTTCTGCTGGAAAGTGACCTTTGCATGAATCTGTTTCAGAGAAGAGTTGCATTTTGATGCTATGCTGTTGCTTATTCTTCTTGAGTTATAAAAGCTCATGTGCTATGCTGTGTGTTGTTCCCAGCGATACACAGTGTAAGGTGAGGAGGGTACAGCTCATTTTCCATGTTCGTGCCCCAAAACGTCTTTCTGGGGTCACCACTAAGTCACAGGGAGGTGATTGAAAATTCAGAGCCACACAAACAGAGCAACCCTGACCAAAACAATGTGACAGGCCACCAACAGCTCCTAGAGCATATAATTTCCTTATTTCCCAGCCAGTCTGTGGGAAGCAAATGCATGAAAATATATGAATTTCTCCAAATGACATCTGAGACAAGCATGGAAAGAAACTGAAATTGGGCTGCTGGAGCTGTTTGCAACTTCAGCTGGTGTCTGAAGAGACTCTAAAGGCAGTGCTGAGGCACAGCTTGAAGGGGCTGTGTGCTGCTGCATCCTCTGCACTGCTGCTGGGGCAGGGCTGCAGACAGACAGACAGGCTGCACAGGACACACAGACACTGCAGGATGCACCAGGGGCACATGGCCAGAGCCTGGTGTTGGGAAAGGCCAGTGTAAAATGGGTTATCCAGTGTCTGCTTGCAGGTTTGCTGCTGCTGCACAGCTCCTTCACCCCGAGCTCTGGGCAGCCTCTCCTGGCACAGGCAGCAGAGATTAATGGGGAGAAGCAGAAAGCAGGGAGGAGACAGCACAGGCACCTCTGCACAGTCATTATCAGAGCTGGGTGACAACTCATTGATATGCAAGTGCAACTGCTGCAAATGGTGTGAACTCCACAGACAAAAAAGAAGATAATTTGACAGCATTAAGGAGAAAGCTCATACGGGGCTGATGGCAAAGAAAAGCATTTTGATTCTTCAGTTGTCTGAGCTGTTCAGAGCAGTGTGTAACTTTCCAGGCGCTGTGCTGGGTTGCTGTAGCTGATTTCCCTCCTCACACACATTCAGGTGTCTCAGGCCAGAGCTGCTGAACAAACCCTGAGGTCTGCAGGACTGACGCTCATGGTGAACCCATGTGGGTAAAACAATTCCTGCCTCCAGCTCAGCCACTACTGGGTCTCCTCTTGCTCTGCAGTTGGGATGTTCTCTCTGAATTGCTTGTGTGAAATAAGCTGGTTTGAGAGGGGATCACAAATAACACTCGTGTAGGGGAGGTGGTCGAGTCCTTTTGGGGATGGGACAAGGTGGGACCTTGCATATTCTGTACCTTTGTTTGGGTGGTGTTAAAAAAGTGAGAGTTGAATTCAAGCAGGTTTGTGTTTCAAGACAGATTAATATATAATCAATAGAATTGTTCAGGCAATCAAAGCTTATGCCCACAATATTTAAATCACAATTACAATAGGGAAGTTTTCTGATAAGCACAATTAAGATAATTCCTTTTTCTGTCACTTCATTCTTCTAAATTAACATTTTTTTTCCTCCATTTGCATTTGGAATTAAGTCTGTTAGCATCACTTAGATAGACATTGTTTTGGTAATGATGAAACTTTTCCTGATTTTTTCATTCCTTTATTATGAGCCTTCTTACAAGGTTTCTACTGGCAAGTAACACATGAGTGTGAGAACAGGGGAATAATAGGGGAAGATACAGCTTCCCTTTCCAACAACAGGATAATGGCTATCAGGGATCCTCTCCTTGAAAGGAGAAATGGAGTATGCCTCTTCACAAGAAAGAATATAAAAAGAAAAATCAATAATACATGTTTTCTGCTAGTCAGACTTCCCTAGTATCCTTTCCAGTGGGGAAATTAAGGAAAATGTTTTAATTGTTTTCAATTCTCTTTGCACAGAAAAACAACTGTGGAGAAAAATGCGAAGTGTTTCTCTGACAATTGGTTTTCTGTAGTGTACACAGCAGTAAAAATAGCTTAATTGTGTAATACTTTCCAGGAAATACATCTTTCAAATCTCCTAGGTAGAGAGGGATGGGATTTTTTTTTTTTAACTAAAAAGCTGGAATTTATATTAGGCTCTAAATGCAGACAGAATTCCAATAGATTCAGTTTCTTGCAGAAGTTTTATCCCAGATTTCTCTATAGAAAATTCTCGGTCACCAGAATGCAGAGGATGCCTCGCCTCTTGTGCCATCCTTTGTCATGTCTAGGAATGGATGTTAATTTTGCCCCAAGTTTTTAATATCAATTAAAGCTTAATTTTAGCTCTAAGTGTGTCTCAGGTGCTTGGCTGTACCTCTGTTACCTGTCACTTGTCTTTTGCACCTCATCCCCAGTGAGTTTCTCTTTGGAGTGGAATGGGAAAGTCTCAAAACCTCAGGGGAGTAAAGACAAATCCAAGGCTAACACATGTAAATATTAATTGAAAGGCTGTGGAGAGGGCTCCCAGCTTTGTGGCCTGGGTTAACTCTGGATCAGTCACTCCAAATTGAACTCTGAATTGCAACATACACTTTTTCCTTTTGATTTTGGACTTAGGTGGGAAAATGGACTCCTTGCTTTCTTCATATGGGTTCAAGACACCTGCATCTCTGGTTGTTTTTTTTTTTTTTTTTTTTTTTTTTTTAATAGAGAACACAGATCTCAAAAACTAAGACTAGAGATGATAACTGATTGCCTTGAACAACCTTTTTTAGCTTGACTTGATCTCCTGTAGTTTCTTGCTGGTTTTGATTTTAGCATCTCTGTCAGGGTCCTTACCAGACCTTCTGAAGAGCTGATGCTATTGTATGAAGATCTATTATAATAATTTATCTCCTGACTGTTGCTATAATTATCTAAGTTATAATTTAGAGTTCCACAGGAGGTTGGGGGCCATTAGGTTTACAAAAAGGAATACCAGGTACAATTCCTCCTTGCTTAGACAAATACCTTGGTTTTTTTTTCTTCTGCAGCTGATGAGTTGTACTGCATTGAACCTTCAGAAATCTCGAGGCTGGCCCAGAGTGCAGAGCTCCTTTTTTCCCTGCTCCTCTCATGATGTAACTCTGAAAGTACTTTTCCAGTCACTCTCCAGTGTGCCAATGAACAAGCCCAGTGATATTGCAGGGAATACCGAAATCTTGTTTGTGTATTCACAGCTGCCAGTCTAAATCTGAGAGATTCACCTCTGACAAGTTAATATGAAGGTTTAAAAAGGCTGGGGGACCTCCATCATTGGCAAGAAATACTTTTACATTATTTCGTTTATTATCAAGATGTTACCGAGTCACGGGATAATTGGTGTGAAAAACAACAACTTGTCTGAAACAGCATTGTTCAGGTTGGGATTTTTCTGTATGTTTGAGGAGGCTTAGGGTTGCTATTCCACCCACATTTTATGTGACAAAAAATATCTTTTTTTTTTTTTTTTTGTATAGTGTTCTAGAGGAAATAGTATAAGCAGTAGAACTGCTGAAATGTCAAGGAAGCCATGGTACCAGCACTCCTGGAATGGCAGAAGTTGCCTCATTCTGCAAAATGCAATTACTCCTGATGAGCTGATGAACATTTTAGAGTAATATATGGAAAGCATAGGTTTAAATATATTTTAAAATTTTCTTTAGAACTTGTAACTGTATGAAAGACCTTTGAGAATTAATCTAGGTTTTCCAAGTCAGAACTCAAAGAGGCACTTGAAGCATTTGAATTGTTAACACTGAATAACTGACTTTTCTTTAGAACGTATCCAAAGGAATGGATTTATTTAAAGACTGTGTTAATAATAACACTTGGAAATTTGATTGATTATAGAAAACAACCCCAGCAGTAGGGGGTAGGCTCAGGTTGGTGCAGGAGCTGGGCTGAGGTAGGAAAGGTTTGCAGAAGGCTCTGTTCTCCTTTCTGGGGAGGAAATCTGTCACTTTTTATGTCTTTCATAGCCCAAGTTCAAAACTTGACAGCAATAACCTTCCAACTGTAGCTACATGAATTGGATGTTATGACTTCAATGAAAGACAATCTCGTGCGAGATTCTTTTGGTTACATTTCAAAGATTTATTCAAACTATATGAGGTTTTCTAGGAAAGAAGCATAAAAGATTTTTTTTTCCCAGGCCTTGGTTCAATAAAGCCCAGAGGCTTAAACATGTCATTGTGAGCCTGTGGACCTGAGCACAGAAATGAAATCTTAACACAATCTTTACAACAGGCGTATTCTTATGACTTGGCTAAAGAATGGCTTCAGAGGGGTAATTAAAGAGAGAGATTTTTCACGAGTTAAGTGAAATCTCCTGCATGGAACTGGCACGAGATTCATGCCTGAGGTTTCTTTTGCCTGGCAATAATCTGTCCCCAAAACGTTACAGAATAAACACGGGAGGAGAACTTACTCCACAGTTAGACGATGTGTATTCTGTTTGTAGGCTTCATAATTTGTCTCTCCATTAGTTGAAATTCTCAGTTTCTCAACCAGTTCTGCAGGATGTTAAGGGCAGAAAAGATTCTTTGTCACATCATATGAAACAGATCATGAGCGTGAAGTGTCTGAACTAACCTTTCTTCAAACAGCATTACTGCGGGTCAGCAAAGTTCAAGGATTCTTCAGATCAATCTTTTTCTGTTCATGTGCAAGAGAAATTTAGGACAGAGCTTATTGTCATGAATAAGAAATATTCTTGGAATCTAAGCTGCCAAAATCTCCAAAGTGCACACTGTAAACATTTCACTGCCTCAGTGACAGCTAAGTGAGGATGCCTTGCTCATTATCCATAAAGAATATGTGGCACAGATGAGCCCAGAATGTAAATTTCTAAGGAAATGGAGAAAATATAATTCATTTTTCATGCAGAAATATGAGATTTTTTTTTCTTCTTTTTCATGCTGAAAGGTTCATGGAAAATTAATTAGGAGAAATCTAACAAATGTGTTGGGTTGGTAATGCTGTAAAAGTACTTTTCAACACCGAAGGAAATAAGGGAGGCTGCAATCCTTGAGGTTAAATGGAAAACGGGAGGAGCAAATGAGCCATCAATAGCAGTTGTTCATTACAGAATTTTTAAATAAATGGCAGAAATTAGCAGAAATGCAAAGAGGGCGATGTAGTTTACTGCAGTGTGGAATGAAATGCAACAAACTGTGTTAAAATTCACCAGAGCTGCTGAAGATTTGTCAGCATTTTGCAATTCTGAGGGGAAAGGAGATAGTTGCACTCGGCGCATCTTTGTGGGCACCGTCACAGTGACACGTCTGTGTGCACTTCCCCAAACATCAGCCATTTCAATGACACATTTAATTTCCCTGAGAGATGAGGGATTTGCTGCAGTGCAGAGAGAGAAGCCCGTTTGTTTGCTGGCAGGTGAGCTGGGGCAGGCAGGATTTAAGTGTCCCAAAACAACGAGAGGCTGGTTGGGATTGCTGGAGCCATATCCATTATTTACACTTACTAGGCTGCGAGGGTATTTGCAGCAATGTCACACTAACCTCCATGAATTCTTGATTGTGGAATAAAAAATTAACAATATGGACTGATGGGAGCACTGGTGGATAGAGACAAGTGGTTTTAGAGCAAGCACAGTGTGGGGCTGGTGACACAAACACAGCTCCCATCTCAGAGCAGCATTTAGTGCTGCAGAACTTCCACACTGCATTCATTCCATGCCAGCCCTGCCCTTCACACCTCCCCACACAGCTGGGACTGGAGATGACGCCTTAAGTTTTAACTTTGGTGGTTTTCAGATTCTGAACTGCCCAGGGGTGCAGTTCTGAGCTCACAGTCAGTGTCACTCAGCTCTGCACAGGGACACAAACCAAATCCTTTTCCTGCTGGACACCAAGGACAATTTTCAGGCCCAAAAAAGCACAAACAATGGAGGGCTGAGGGGAGAGAACAAGGATGGAACTTCATAACCTGAAGTTGTAATTAAAGCCCAATATGCAAATGGACCAAACATTATGAAAGTGTGAGACCTGGTGACCTGTGGTCCATTTTGTGTCCATTTTGGGTCCACCTTGGGTGTAGCCCTGGCCAGGCTCTTGTCCTGCCCAAGGTGTACCCTAAAGGCCTTTTAATAAATATCTACTTTATCCTCCAGCTCTGCCCAGTCTCTGTTCCAGCTCAGCCTTTAAGGCATCAGAGAGAGGTTGGCTTTTCCCTGCAATTTCTAGATTTGCTGGGTTGTCTAAACTTCTCTCAGCCATGGAAACAAGATTCAGAGCAGCGTTTGAGCTGCAGTTCCCCTCTGGCAGGTGATGTCAGGTCCTCCCTTGGCAGCCTGGGGAGCTGCTTGTCCCCTGTGCCCTCTCCCCTTGCAGGCAGGGGTCCTTTCCCTGAGCCTGGCTGTGGGTTTGGGGCTGTGCAGAGGTGACAGACAGCCTGCAGCCAGTGAAAGCACAGGGCAGGGGACAGCCTCACCTTGTTAGCCTGTGGAATAACGGCGAGGATTATTCAGTGGTACAAAGGTGACAAGCAGAACTCTTGTGTGGTTTGTGCCTTAGTAACAGCTGGAGAAGGAATTGCTGTGATGCCAGGGCTTGTGCTGAACATCACTAGTTTTAGGGGCTATTTGTATGGGACTGGGGGCCTCAGCCTGGGCTGCTCTCACACAGGGTTAGTTTTTTGGCTGCTCCTGAAACATCATCTGTGAACCTCTCTCTTGTTTAAAGCAGTCACCTCCCTCACAACTAAAGAAATTTCATTGTATAAAATGGAGCCAGCCTGGAATGGAAGACACAAGTTCCATTCACTGTCCTTCCCACAGCAGTGCACAGCTCCTGACTCACTATGGCTCTAATCTGGGGCCTCAGGTGGGCCTTCAGTCATGCTTCTGTGTTCTTTTCATTTCAAAATAGTGACTTCCACTAAAATCTCCTTCAGGTGAAACTGAACTTACTTTTATTTTATATTGAAATGAATTCTTTCTCCAGAATCTGGTTGTTGATGGTTTTTTGCTGGTTTATCATCTTGAACTGATGGAGCACTGTAATGTTCCCTTGGTCTAAACAGAAGGACCTGGCTCCAGGTTCATAAGCAGGAGAGGTTTCATCTGCTTTGAAAAGGGTTTTCAACAAGACCTGGTTTGGTATTGGAGCCTTCTGACCAAGAGTGTTTAAGGGGTACATTGTAATTGGAAAGCATTTGCATGGACTTCTTGATAATTTTAATCATTCACTGTACATAAATCCTGGAGTAGAGAGCTTAAAGAAAAGCTGATTTAGTTTTGAATATTTTTTGGGAATATTCCAAAAGACAAAGCTATTTCTGCAGGACCCTTGAGGGACACCACTTGTTACTGCATTTTATTACATTGCTTATATTTAAAGTCTGGAATGTGCAGAATATTACCTGTACATTATCCTGCTTTTTAACCACACCTTTAATGTCAGAGGATTTTCTCCTGAAGAGAATAGGTGCTGCTTATTGACAGTTTCTGCCTCCTAATTTAAGGCTCTCAGTAGTGCCCATATTTAAAGTATTTTACATAATTCATTGCACTATTTTCTTCCTGCCCTAGGAAATGATAAGCATCTCTTGCTGTGATCTTTCACTCCAAGGATTAAAACTCTTTTCATATTCATGGATGTGAGGAATTCTAATAGCTGGTGTGTCAGTGAGCTCTGGGTGATGGTCAGAAGGAGCAGGGAGGCTGAAGGTGGCTCCTGCAGCACTTCCAGCAGTGCCACTGTGCTGAGGGAGGATTAAAGGGCACGTTTCAGATCTCTCTGTCCCAGCTCACAGGGACGGAGGTTTGCAGCATTAAACACAGCCAGGAGACAGGTTTAAACCTACTAATGATGAGAAATCAGGAGTGAAGGATTTGAATAGCTTACACCTGCGTTGGAGACTGAGTGATCCATCTCTTATTTTGTGTGCCTATCAGTGCTGAATGAACAGCAGCTGTAGCTTAGAAACAGCTGAGACCTTCTCTTAGGAAATGCTTCTGTTAAGGGCTTTTTACAGCCCTGTCACAGTTTAAATGGACTTTCAAGCTGTGGTGATATTCAGTCCCCTGTTTGGGGCAGGGATGATGGAAGAATTGCTATCCACTTCCAGCTACAGTGACTGTCACGTTGGCAGAAGTTCCATATTTTAAAATATGACTCAAAATTCTGAATATTCTGACACATGGAATTTACGTAGCTAACTCTAAGGGCACTGATGTCTTTTGTGTAAAGCATTTTGCAGTCATAGCCCCCAAATATCATAAAAGTCCTTTGAAGGAAGTACTTAGGGAGTTTAAACTTAACAATACTGACCACGAATCATGAATTCCCCACAGGAAAAGGGGCTGTGCATTGCCTTATCCTGGTGAAAGTATCTCCCTGCTCTCATCCTGCTGATCTCTTCCCTTTTTTAATGCCTGAAATGTGTTGCTGCTGTGAGGTTATTAAGAAAAAAAGTGTTTATTTCAGTTTAGACATCAAATTACCCCAGTTCTGCTCCCTCCCAGTCATGAGGCTGCTGCTTTCCCTGCTGACTGGAATCTTTGGGAATGGTGGTGCCTTCCTCCTGTGCAGTTTTCCATGAGACTCTCAGGCCAGGTTAACAGAGCTATGGATATGCACCTTCAGCTCTGAGTCCTCCCAGCAAAAAGATGGAAAAATACTTGATTATTTCTCCCTCGGTGTAAGAGAGTGACCTGAACTGGAGACACACTCAGGCCGTGAATGCCAGGGATAAATAGGCAGCTTACAAATGGCATTGAAAAGTGTCTGTGCTGCTGAGAGGGGGAAAAAAATTTGGTTTCTTATTGTTCTGCCAGCTTCGGGTTGATCTTTTAAAAAAAGAGAAAAGTGGCGTGTTTTGATGAGGATTATACAGAGCGACGACTTTGGTGAGTGCAGGAGCTCTTTTCTTCCAGCGTTTGCCTTTTAGGCCGAGTTTCTCTCGTGGGCTGCTCGGTGTGGCTGGCTCTGCTCAGCTGATGCAGTGACAAGCAGGAGCAGCTCTGTCCTCGTGCAGCACAGGCCGGTGGCATTAATGTGTCAACATCTGTTCGCTACAGCAGAGGTACCACGACCTTGCTGCATCATCATTAATTTCCCCAAAACAAACCAGCCAGAACTAGTGCTGGTAGGAGCAATTGGAAGAACAGCAGCGTATGCTCAGACTTGGTTAGGCTTGGACATTGATGGAGAGGTTGTTGTTTTTTTGTGACCAAAACCCCTCAGGATCGTGATGGCAGGGCCTTGCTTTGCCCAGGGGCTGTGGGCATGCTCATCCCACCAGGGCACTCAGCCCTGGGAAAGGTGGGAATGAGCACCCAAACCTGAGAGGACCCTGGTTGAGTTCACAGGCTGCAGTTTAATCACAACTCATGGGAACGATGGCAGAGAGCTCCATCTTCATTTCTGTGCCTTGGAGCACAGATGGAGAAATGATGGAGGAGGGACGTGTGCCCCTGGGAAATGAGAATCTGTCTTTGAACCAGGCCAGACCTTCAGCTCTGTAAAAAAGCTTCTGCTTTGTAAGAGTTTGGTGTGGCTTTAAAGGTTGTAAAGCGGATGGCTGTCAGTCAGAAATCCAGCTTACCTTGTCAGATGTCCCTTCAAACCAAGCTGTTTATTGGCACTTGGGAGATGCCAGCCAGGTGCTAACTCCACGGCACCAAAATAACTCCCTGTTAGACATCTTGTCCTTTTGAGTTATGCGAGTGGTTAACAACAGAGGAGATTTTATGGGGGGGTAGGATGTCCTGGTAATCTTATTCGTGGTGGTGGCCATCAATTATCTCCCTGATGATGCCTTAGGATTTAGCTTTTATATTTTTCAGATCCTGTAGTGCTTTAGTGTATAACTCCAAAACTCCATGGCCTGTCTGCTGCTGTTCTCCCATTTTGTTCAAACAAAACAATTCCTCTCTAGACCTGAATCTCAAGGGCCTCAACCTCACTTTCTCAGGCCCTGAAAAATGTAAACAACAGTGAACTGGGGAGGACAATCTGGGGGTAAATGACTTCATTACCTGAAGAATTGGAGGATTAGCCCCTGATACGTAAATGAACCAAATTTATAATTGTGTGAAAAACCCGTGACCATTGTCCATCCTGGGTGTAGCCTCTGGGAGGCTCTGACTGCCCAAGGTGTATCTGTTGAAGATAAATACCTGCTTTAATACCTGCTTTGATAAATAGCTGTTTTTACTCTCTCAATCTTGTCTGGCCTCAGCTCCAGGTGTCCACTCCAAGACATCCCCAAGGCCTGGGCAGAGATGGGAGATGTCTCAGCTCTGGCAGTGCCATTCCCCAGCTCCTCTCCTCCAACAGAGGCCATGAGACCCCAAGGAAGCTGTGAGTCCAGGGGTGTCCCGTGCCAGGGGCACTGCCCAGGGCTGGGAGCACAAATCCATTAAAGTGCTGAAGCTGGCACAAGTGAGGGCTGCAGGGCCGTGGGGCACGGCTGATGGAGTTCCCGGGTGGAGTTCACCGTCCCGTGTGACCCCGCGCTCGGGAGGAGGATGGAGGGTGAACTCCTGCCTGCCACGGCAGGGATGGCCATGCAATTTTTTCGGGGCTAATGATTGTGCTGACCTGATGTCCTCATACAGCTGCTTCCTATTACTGTGGCTTAACTGGGACAGGGGAGGCTCAGGGGACTGCCTGGCTGTAATGAGCTGGCTGTGCAATTATGGCACTTACTGCAGGACACCGGGGCTAAATCCAGCTCGGTTTTTTTGCTTCATCATCTATTTATATATTATTCTGGCATAATGTGGGCATTCCGAAAAATGTGAGTTTATTGCTCCTGGGTGCAGTGGATAGTGCTAATAGTGCTGCTGAGTGCTGGGAGGCAGGCGTGGCGAGGGAATAGTTTCATTGCTGCCTTTTCACTCCGTCCTCTTGCCTCGGTGCTCTGGAGCCTTACAAAATTATTGACACATGAAAAAAAAAACCCCAAAAACCCCAGCAGAGATCTTTGTGTTTATATTTATATTCCAGTCTTTTTTTTTTCCTTGCTAAATGAAGCAAGGAGCATTAATGTCATTTTTTACCAGAATCCATGAAAAAGCTGTAGTGGCTCAACAGCTTACTTGAAAATGCTTTGTTTACCTTGAATTTCAGATTTAGTTTATTGCAATTGCATTCTGGATCATGAACTTCTACCATCTAATAAATGTGAAATCCTACTTCTGTTGACTTCTAGAAATTGCCAAGATGATCACAGGCAGCAGTGCACGTGGATATTTTGCTGAAGGTCTGGGTAAAGCAGGTTGAGGTTACTTTTAAAAGGACAGCAAAGAAAGACCATGCATTTTATTGCACACAAAACCTGTGTAATTTTTGTGGTTAACTTATTATGGATAGATGTTTTCTCTCATTACCTCATTACAAGAGTCATGGAATTTATTCCCTATATTAAAGAGGAGCCATTTGGCAAGTTCTGTGCAGCTCAAGTTGCTTTGTGAAAGTGAGTTCCGATTTCAAAGAGAAAATCATGTTATCTTCCAACAGCTCTGTACCAGACACAAAAATATACAGACTCCTTCATGGCAGTCATTGTCTGAGTTAGTTAGAACAAGTGTTTCAGGGGTTGTTTTCCTTTTATTTATTTATTTTGCAGAGTTTATTCAGGTTACACTGCAGAAATTTTTAAAAAGATGACATTATGACTGAGACTTCTTATATTAAGTGAACTATCCATGATAACTGCTCCACGTTTTGCAGACTGATTTATAGACCAAATTTAGTTTAAAGATCTTAAGCAGCCAATATTAACTGAGCATCACAAATACTATTAGGATGTAGTTAAGGGCAGATATATTTTTCCCCGGCTGCTGAAGTCATTGCCCGTAGACTTACTGAGTTAACAGAAATTTGGAGTAACCTAATGCTGTTATCCATAGCAGTAAATAAACTGAGCAAAATTTAATTAAAGATACATATCTATGAAATATGAGTCTTGATTCCCCCTGTTCTCCCTTCAGCATATTCCATTCATGTATGCCTTTAATAGATTGGATTTTTTTACTGGCCACTCATGTGTAACAGCCATAGGTTGTTGTGTTTAGCCTTGTGGAAGCCCCAGAGGGCTGATCCTGCAGGACACCCCAGGAATTTCTCACTTGTGCTTTCAGGAGCAAGTGTTGAAGAGCAGCATTTTACCCTCACAGCTTCTGTGGGGACCAGCACTTTCTTTTAAAAAATTAAATCTTGGTTTTTAAAAACGTAAAAATGTGTTCATTTTCATGCCCCAAGCAAAAAACCCATCTGAGAGTTTTCTTTTCTAGACAGTCTCAGTCTGGCCATCTTGTTTATGTGGAGAAGAGAGGAGTTGCTATAAATGAACCTCTTAAAGCCTTCACGGGCAGTTTTAAAAAAATATCCAGGGTGTTAATCCAGAAAAATTGGTTTAGTTTAGAATTTTATTTGAGCATTAGTCAGAACAAGGGTAAGAACACAAATGAAAAAGCCCGGCCTTGATGAGTTAACATTTTTGGGTCAAGTCCCACCTTCCTGACACTCAGGAGCTTTGGTGACCTTCAGGGTTAGGTTTATAAAGGGTCATGTAGGGTTTCTTGGTAGTCTTAGGTAGAAGTGGGGATGTAAAAGTTAATTTTGCTTCACTTTCCAAAATGGCTTTTAGAAATCAAGAGGGAGGTGGAGGAAAACTGATGAATTAGCAAGAAGAACTGCTTTAGCAAGAAGGTGATGTCTCTTGCATGCATATTTTTCTGTGCTTTTGATGGAGAGATTTAAATATGTTTAAAGAACAATTTAGATTTATAGCTATATTTATCATGATTACTTCACTAAATTTGGCAAGATGCATTAGAATTCCATGTTTCAAAGGCACAGTGCTTTAGGAAGTGAAGTATTGCAATATAGTTTGGCTTATTTTTCTAATTTTGTCGACACTAAAAGTGCCAGGCAGTACACTGCAATATTCCTGAAGGCTTGTAGCTTGGTTTGGTTTTATCTTTTTTCTTTCTCCTGTTCCCCTGCTGTTGTTTATCTCAGTGAAGCAGTGAGATTACAGGTAATTGTTCACATCATGGAGTCAGAGGCAGTGAAGAACACTCAGCACAGGGCTGGTTTCTTTGCACCCTGTCATAAAACAGCTCCAACAGCTCAGGTTCTGCTCAGTGGGCTGGACTGGGAGCCACAATCAGAAATCTGCTCTGAATCCTGAGGAGCCAGGCCGGCCACTGCTCCAGGCAGGCAAAAACTGGTAAAAACCAGTGGGGAATCAATCCCCCATCCCTCCTGACCCACAGATGCATTCCCAATTTAATAAAAGGTTGGAGCACAGTGATTATCAAATGGTGATTGCTAATACTGCCTGAGCTTAGTGGGACAAACTTTGAATTTCACATTTGTTCAGACAAATGCCAGGACATGCACGGGACCCTGTCAAGTCTGTGCCCTTGATCTCATCAGTGCAAATCTTGCTGAGTTCCCTTGCAGGGTGTAACTGCAGCAGATTCAAGGGTGGGTAAGCAGTGGAGATGTTGGTCTCCAGGACTGTCTGTCTGTCAGGTATTTTTTTGTCTAAAAAGAAATAAAATTAATTCTGTCTTGGCATTAACAATTTCAAGCCCATTAATGCTATTTCTAGATTTATATCTGTTCTTCGTTCTTAAAATCCTCTATGTCTAATATTCCAAACAAGTTTCTGAAGTGCAAACTGCCAAAGATTGTTTTCCTTAGCCTATTTTGAATGCTTATTTGCAGCAAGGGTTTTTTCTAGTCTTGAGCTTATTTTTTTTTCAATCCTTTCCTTCCAGGGTAAAACTGATTGTTTGTTTTTTGGGTTTTTTTTTAATGTACAGGATTGATATTGATGTGAGAAGGTGAAAAAAAAATAAGAAAATGTCTTTTTTGGAAAACTCGGTGACAGAAAAAGGGCTTTACACGTGGGTGAGAGGGGACAGTTCACTGCAATGATCACTCACCTTCAGGCACAGGATAGAGGAGAATCCTGGCTCAAAGCATACAATTTTTTCCTTTCTTTTTTTTTTCTTTGAACTTTGACACAGGGAATTTCAAGGACTTTTAATACAAAATTGATACTGAATGAGCTGTCCAGTCTCATGTTTGAGGAGCTTTCTTCGTTCAAGAAATTTTCCTTTCCTTCTTTCTGTTAGGGTGTTTTCTTGAGATACGTAACAAATAGCAGCTATTTTTCTTCCTTGTTTAGAATGGCAAATATTGTCCTGTGTTTGTTCTGGAGAGAGGAATTATGGATGCATGCACCTCAAGAGGAGACCTTTCTAAATGTTAAAAGCAGCAAACATTGTTTAAAAAGACTTTGCTTTCTTTGCAGTGTTATCACCACGTCTATGTTTTTGCCAGTATTCACAGGACTCCTCATGTAGAATGGGAAGTTCTGCATTGAGTACAACTCCCAGGAATAGCAAAAAAGCCATTTTTAAAGATGTTTTCTGTCAGTCACGTCTAGCTTGTAGCACGAGAAGAATAAATTGCATCTTGCTCGGGAAAGTGACATAAAGCCATGGGTATGTTATGTCACAGAGGGATTATGGTGAGGGAGACAAGGATCCCTCACCTGAGCCCTAATTCCTCCTGGAGAAATCGCTGTGGTTTTAACTAGGGCACAAAATGTCACGGGGGAGCAGCAGGAGAGAGAAAACGATCATCATCCCTCACACAAAGCGTGGGGCAGAGCAGTGGATTATTGCACAGGGAAATGAGCTGAACGAATGCTGACACACCTTGACTGCAGCCCAGTCCTGCTCTCTGCCCCTCCCTTGGCTCAGCCCACTCCCACATTGGGAACAATTTGCTGATCGTGGGCACATCACTCCAGGTGCTTCTTCACCCAGGATTGCCTGGGATGGGGCAGAATAAATTGGCTTTGTGTCTCGGGTGGCTTGGCTGCAGATCTTAGCTCTGCTTAAGGAGCTCGAGAGCTGGCAGTGCCTCCTCAGAGGATTTAATTGAGTGATCACACTGTGACACACAGACACTTCCTCAAAAGCCTCGGCAAAGGATGGCTTGGAACTGCAATTCTTTGTCATACCAATTACACTGCTCCCATGTCTTCATTCACTGGCTCCTCAAACATGACAGGAGATACAGCTGCTGGGCTAGAAATTACAAGTTTCAGGAACAGGGGGGTAGGAGTGAGGAGGAGGAAGAAATCAGTCATACCAATAGAACGATAATTCACTCCGTTAAGACACAAAAACTTAAATAAAAATCACTATTAAAACTTTTAGATAATTGTCAGGTCTTCACAGACTAACAATAGTCAGCTCATTGATTTAATGACTATTATTTTACCCATAATATTAAATTAATGTGTTTCACTGTTTACTAATGAGACATTAGCTTGAGGAATGCCACTATTTTAAGTAGGGACGCTCCATCTTGGTCTCCATGCGTGCAGTGGTGAGAACACCATCAAAGATCATAATCCCTCTGGTGTGAGGATCATTCTGCTGAGTTCCCAGAATAACTCAGGGTCTGTTCATGTCCCTGTGTCCAGCCTGGGTGCAGATGTTCTCTCAGCTGTGTAGCTGGGGCTGCTGCAGTATTTCAGCAGGACAGCTCTGGTGTGACAGCCTGGCACCCTGACCTGCTGTACCAGGGTCAGCTGGTGCTGCACTGCTCAACAGAAACCTCCCCTCAGCAGTGTCACTGTGTTGAGTTATTTGTCATTTCCTTTGATAATTTTTCATTAGTATGCTTGGCCTAAGAATGTGCTAATGGAATTTGATAAAAATGTAAAGCTGGGAGGAATTGCTAACACAGAGGAGCCGGGTGTGCTATCCAGGAAGAGATGGATGGGCTTGCAGATTGAAATAAAAGTGAATTAATGTTAGTAACAGCAAGGAAAAGGTCATGCTTCTAAGAACTAACTGGAATTCAGCTGCTGAGCAGGGATTTATCAGGCAATAACCTGGAGAAGGAAGATAGGGACATAGTATGTCCAGTGGTCCAGCTGACCACTGGGTGACTGTAAACACCAGGAAGGTACAAAAACATAAAAGAGAAATACAGTCATTGGACACGTAAGGTGAATTATTAAAATAAAAGAGTAATTGCCTTGCAAGGCATTAGTGAGCCCTGGCTGGAATAGTCACACTGTTCAGCTCCATTCACGTTTCTTGCACAGCTGACAGAGGGAGAAGACAGGCCCTTTTGACAGAGGGTTTAGAGCAGGATTTATGGCAGCTTCAGGAAGCTCCACTCCAAATTCTGCTCTTTTAAGACAGGTTTTTGGTATATCCTCTACAATGTGTGCTTTTAGTCACTTGCCTCCAAGAAAGATGTAATTAAATTGATGTAAGTGGAGTGTAACTCTTTGAGCCTGTTAATAGAAGGACCTTTTTGTGAGGGGATGCTACCAGAGTGACCTGAGGGAATGGCAGCAGGGAATGGGTGGGGTGGTTTTGTGTCTGGTTCATTTTGGAAAGATAACTGCTAACACTAAAAAATATTGATGAGGAGGAATAGCAACAACAACAAAAAAAGGTGATAGGTTGTTTGTAAATAAATGGAATTTAAATAAGTTCAGTTCTGCTTGTGTGAGAGAAATTCTTGAACAGCTTCCAAAATCCCATTAGTGACAAAGATACACATTTCAAATAGAGCTGAACCTATGTTTGAATCAGGTTAAATTAAATAACCGTTTGTGATTGCAGGTACCGTGTTGTGATGTGACAGGAGTTCATTTCCATTCCTAAATTCCTTTGGAATAAGTTTTTGATGAATCCACAGATGCCTTCCATTGAGCAGCAGCTCTGCACACAGATTGTCTCCTTTGCTGTGCAGACTGAGCTCTGTTCAATAAAAACTGTGCTCTCCTCCTCCTTCCCTCAGCCAGGGTCATGGCTGGGCACTCCTCCTCCTGTTCCTTGGAGCTTGGGAGAATTGGTGGTGTCCTTTAGAAGTGATGATTAACACCAATATAAAGGAAGATCTATTCTCCTGGAGACAGAATTATAGCTAGGTGTCAGTCTGGAATTTGTGAGGAAACTGTTAAGGGCTTTTCAACCTAGTACAGTGGTGACAATATTGTGACATAAAGTTCTAACAAAGGTTTTTATCTTACAACGTGGTTTAACAGCCTTCAGAGTCTAATATGAGCTTATTAACTTCGTGTCTGTTGTTTGACCTGTAACAATGTATATGTGCCTTAAAATGTTTAAGTTGCTTTAATATAAATGATGAATTCCTCTGTAATGCCAGCAGTGGATTTTGTGCAGTTTTTCAGAGCAGTTGACTTTGTATCTCCCTGGTGTTAGACACTGACCTTAAACTGAGCTCAGTGTAACCCCTGAGTGGCAGAGGATGATGTTTGTGCTTCAGGGCAGCTTTGGTTGCTGGAGGTCAGCCCTGGAGCTGCCAGAGGCCAAAGCCTGGACACTTGTGCCCAACAGACTGCCCCTGGTGAGAAGGATCTGGCAAAACTTCCCTTGGTCACACCCCACATGGAACGTGGTCCTCAGCCTGATTTGCTTCTGCCACTGTGGGACTGAACTGTTTTCAGAGTGTGTCCCGGGCATTGTGTCTGGGTTGCATTGGTCATCATCAACCAATTAAAAATTAGTAAAAAACGAAAACATCTTTTCCCAGTTCTCTTTTGGTATATTTCCCGGATTTTTAACCCAATATTCCCGAATTTTGCTGTTTTAATATATCCCTGGTTTTACCTTCTGATGTGCATGAGAGGTGAATAGTCTCAGTGTGAAAGACAGTTCTCTTCAGTTCTGTTCCCTCAAGCCATAACAACCAATTGATGTCAGTTACCTCAAAAGCCAATTAATCCCACTCCTGTTTTGTTGGATCAATACTAATGCATTTTTCCTGTAATTTTCAGGTTTTGACATCGCTGGATGCTGGCAAAGCTGAGGTAGGAAATTCTGTCTTATACTGCTGGAATGTTAAATAGCTGTCTGTGCTTCTGATAGAGGGGCCAGCTCGCTTACAACTTTGGGGTGAGAGTTTAAGTTACTTCAAGTTGGCATTTGTGCTGCTTCCAGTGCTTAATGAGGCAATCTTTGGAAATCTGGTCATGGCACGACAATATTTAAGCTCATAAAGCCCTTCTAGGAAAGTCCTGTCGTTGTGCAGCTCTTTCTGAAGGTTTCCATGGCATCAGAACCACACGGTTCGGAGGCTTGTTCAGTGTGTGCTCCATTTCCCACCCCCAGAAGGTGCAGGCTGACCTTGCCCTGTGCCCATTTTCCCCCTTTGCTCCTCAGCCAAGCAGGGCTGTACCTGCTCCAGAGGTGGGGCTTGGCACGTGTTCTGTCCACCTCCAGAACCTGGTTTGCCTCACTCTTCCTGTGCCATGTGCCATGAGCTGCTTGTGCAGCCCTGAGCAGGAAAGAGCAGCTGAATTTTGTGCCGAGCTGGGTTCTCACTGAATTCTGGAGTGCCACTGGCAGCGTTGGATGTTAGGTGCTTGACACTGCTGCGGGTTAGCTTGGTCCTTTTGGACTCACATTTATTTTGTCAGCTTTCCTCTCGAGGTGTGAGTATTCCTGAATGGTCTGAAGGTGCTCTCAGAGGTGAAAATACCCCAATTATTGGAGTATGTTTTGAATAACTGACTGCTAAAGTTAAGTGGCAGTCCTTTGTGAGCACAAACGTGCATTTGCCTCTTCTGAACAATGCTGCTGAACAGGTCGCTGCACTTCGAATAACTGGCAGATATTTTAATTTGGTGCACAGTTCCTGAGTAATTTTTGTTTTGTAACGTCAGTTGGAAGCTCAGAGTGTTCCTCTGTGAAACCCTTCTCAGACTCACAGCAGGGAATTTGTGATGTGCTCCAAAGCTAATGTTTAACTGTGACAAAATGTGTAGGTGACTCTAACTGCTGGAGTCAGATAAATTTTTAATATGAACCTTTGGTAAATTAAATTGCATTATTGAAGAGGATAGATAAACTGTGCTAGTTACTTTAAAGAACAAGAACACGAGTTCACTTGCATACTGCAAAAGAATGAGATCATTCATTTTTATTTAGTTTGAGACTGTAATATCAGTGTTCAATTTAGCTGGTCTGATTCAATTGCATACTTGGCTTGTCTCGGGGAGTTTCAGAAGGAGGATTTGTATCTGTTTTTTCACTGTTGCACTGTTCAAATGTTTGGTGCTGTTCTATCAAGAGCCCACTAATAGTCATTTTCAGTTTCTTGTTTTGTAATGGGATTTTGGGGGCTGAGATTTGTCATTGTGTGGGTACCACTATTGACTCTGCTGCCTTCTATACAGTCTGTTCTCTTATTTATTTGTCAAATGTTCTCATGTACTATTTTCTCTCGTGTGTGTAAAATTCTGGGAATATTGCAAGTTTCTGCTTCAGCCAGTTGAGTTGTTTTGTTGTTACTACTCTATTGATTTCAAAACCTTGAGTTAACACGTTTGGTTGTTCTTAAGAGCTCACCAGCTGACCTTTGTGCCTCAGCCTGTGGGCCTGCTGACTTTGTAGGCACAGTTCTGTGTGTGGGAGGTTGTGGTTCTTCAATTTGGGGTTTTTTCAATTCGTGAAAGTACTCAGGAGGATTGCCAAAATTCCACAATACAGGCCAAATCCTAATTGAAGGTAAGGAGTAATTAAATATTTTCCTGAACTGGGTATTGAGGTTGTTTGGAAATAGTCTGACTGAGTTCAGTGCAGTAACTCACATAAAATAGCAAATAAAAAGATAAGAGGCATGGAGAACTGGTTGATGAATTTTCAGCTCAAGGGAAAAGATTCCTTTGACATAGTGGCAAACTTTCCAGAATTTCTTCCTGAAAACTGCAGTTCTGGTGGAGTTTTGAGTCCGTATGTAACCATGGGGATGACAAGGCACATAGGACATTTCCTCTGCTGTGAGAATAGTGGCCCAGTGTTTTACCTGATTTGATTTTGCTTTACCTTCGAGTCTTCACCAAGAGTTCTGAGAAAGACACAATCCCAACCCCCTTTGTTCTGGCTTATCTTTGGGTCAGGTCTTCATTAGAGCTCCTTCACTGTTTGCTGCTGGAGTGCTCATGTGGAAGCTCTGTGCTCTGCTTTTAAACAAAAACCACATCTGTTTTCAAAAATTTTTTTATCAGAGCCTCTACTTGGTTGCTCTTGAACTGTTGATCTGAGTAGTCTTGAAATTTGTTTATTCCTTTTTCTTTGTTCTTAGGTGACACTGCTGTGTTCTTTTACTAAATTTTGTATGAAGTCTGGATGAAAACTTAGTGTGTTTGTGCTGCTACTAATGTCTTGGGAGGATACAAACCAGCTGGGTTTTTGCTAAATGCTGGTTGCCACTTAGCACTACAGAGACAAGAACATCTAGAGGAAGCTGTCAGGTGATCCCAGGACCTTCCTTCCATTTTTTAACACAAAGGGACAACAAATAATGACAGAGTCAAAGCTGTAGGCAGCAAAGCCCTCCAAAAATAATTGCCAAATCTGCCCACACCGTGTCTGCTAGGGTCACAGTCTTGTAAATGCACAAGTTAGAGGCATCTTTAAAAGGAATAACTTATGCACAGGTAGTCAAACACAAAGGTTTTTATCACAGCTTACCCTGGTTTCTTGTTCAACCCCATAACAGATTCTGTTAATAACATTACAAAATGGGCCTGAGATCAGTCTCAAATACAACTATATACTGTAGTGATTCCCATAACACACAATAAAGTAAGTTTTAATGTAATTTGCTGGAGCCATAATTTGAGAAATTCCTCTTTTCCATTCTGCTAGCTTTGTCTATTACAGGTATATGCCATCTAGTCCTTTTATTGCTTTTTGTATGTACATTTTTTTTGCCATGAAAAGATATCTCATTCAGCAAACTATTTGACTTTCCAGAGTGTTCTTCTTTCTAATTAGCAGCGAGAATAAATGATCTTTATGTTAGGCAAAGCATAATTTCTTTTCCTTTTTCTGAAACAAATGGTGTTACCAAAATAGAACAGAGAAAGCTTGTTGTGATTCCTCTTTCTCTCTGCAGTATTTGAATAAATGATACAGTGAAGTTCAAGGCCTTCTTGTGAGAAGTGAGAGGTCATGCCTGATTGAAATACAAGTTCAGCATAACTTTGTGTTAGCTCTCTGCCTGCTTTAATGGGAGGAATGTCAAGGCAGCCTATTTTTCACTCTCATAAAGAAAAGGGTGCCAATATGTCTCAATAAAATGGAATCAAAATCAGCTCAAAGCCCAAGGAGGTTATTAAATCAGAGTTTACAGGAAACCTCAGAATAATGAGGAGAATATGGCTCTAATGATAACAGAAGTGTGACTGGTTTATACAATGATCCATCAGGTCCTTGATTATCAGGCAATGTCAGTGTGAGGCTCCCCACATCCCTGATGGGAAGGAGCAGGTCTGGCCTGGGGAGCAGCGTTGTCCAGAACAGGGCAGCACATGGGTTCCCTTCACCCACCCTCTGCTGCTGCCTGGGTGGGGTGGAGAGAGAAGGAGAATCCCCTGACAGGACAGGTGATTTCGCTGTGTTTTTTATTGATAAGATGTGTCTGAGGAATCCTGTCTGTTTGCAGGAGATGCGTTTGCGTGAGCGATGGGAGCGCCGCGTGTGCGAGGTGCCCACAGCAGACGCGGTCTGCAGGCCACCATGGAGCGTGGTGTGAAGGGTTTGTGCTGGCTGATATCACTGCCTGCCTGCCTCGCACTGCCCCCGGGGTGCCCAGGTGCAGTCCCAGCCCCTCAGGCTGCGTGTCTGACACACTCTGGAGGTGATGCAGAACGCAGCTCGGGAGAAAAGCAGGAATTTTGTGGCGAGGCAGCAGCAGAGTTGGGGTGTCACTGCCAGCAGGACCATACCTGCTCCTATTGCCTGCTTCTGATGCCAAGGTGAACTGATTCCTGTTGGAAAAGGAGGCACTGAGAGGTGTGTGTAAACAGATAGCAGAGCTTGCTGAGAAATTATGACTCCACCAATATTGTCCTACTGTCACTGGTTTGATGGTTTGCACTGCGCTGTTCCTGCTAGACTTATAATTCTTTCTGCTAGCTCATGAGGAATTTTTAAATCCTGTTGGCTGTCTGATTGATTTCTATGGGAAAACTATGATATCAGTGGGAACTTTATCTGGGGAAAGATGAACGCTTGGTTGGATGCTGTCAGGGTAAATTGCAGGTGCTGTATTAAAACCCCACAGCAGATAAAAACATGTCATTCAGCCTCCCTCCATTCCCTGCCCTACTTTATTCTCCCCAGCACACTTAACATGCAAGGCCCTCGTGTGCCATCACTGCAGGGGACGTGCGTGCTCAGGACAGGAGACATTTCCATTTCTATTTTCAGGTTGTTTTTCAGGATGAGTGAGTGGATTACAGCTTCTCCCCGTTCGGAGGCATCAATACTTTGCATCAGCCACAGCCTTTGATTGAAACTGTGCATTGTTCATCTTACCCAGCTCTATATTCCCTCTTCCCTCCAAGTGGAATAAGGCGTGGGGTGATCAATCATGATGACTAATAAAGAATTTGCTATTAGTGCTTTTTTTTTTTTTTTAAATGTTCTTATCTTTAATATAATTTCCAGCAAGAAAATATTTGCAATTTAGGAGAATGACATATCTATAGGAATACAGCATGAAGCTTTCCTTACAGTCACAATTTTGATTATTTTAAGGGCCTGTAAAATCTCTGTAGTTTGTAGTTGAATTTATCAAGAGGATAATTATTTCACTAAGATTTTAATTTTTGCTTGGTCTGTTGAAAACACTTTAGATTTGGCTAATTCAAGCTGTGACAAATTGTGTGTAAATTTGGTGCCAGTATTTTTTCTTAAAAAGATAATTGCAATAATGCCATAATTCTGTATAATATAACTAAGCATATTTATAATTTTAAGAGTAAAATCAAGAATTACAAATGAAAGTTATTTTTAATTTTCAAGCTTTTAGAACTGAACTGTTGTAACTGTGCAAAAGTTGGGATTTTGACGTCGTCCCTTCAGTTATTTCCACTATAAAGCATTTTTAAATCATGCAAGCAGAGTAAGGGTCTGAACTCCCAGTGAAAGGTGTTTCTGAGTAACTGAGTGTCACATATAAATCCTGCTGAGCACCTTCTGTGTCTTCAGATCTCCAGTAAAGCCTTGATTGGCAGTGATGGGGGCTCCCAGATGGAGCAATTATCCTGACGAGTTAATATGGACATTCCAAATGTGGCAGGAAGGGAATTCCTGGCAGTGTGTGTGCCTGGCAGGTGACCCTGGGATGTGCCCCCTCTGAACACACCAAATACCTGCCCTCATCAGGATTTGATGGATTCCCTCCCAGCTTTTATCACCAACGGTGGAATCCTGACTTCCTTTTATAGTTTTGAGGTTTAATCGCATTAGCCACGTCTAGATGCATAAAGACTCCACAAAATGGATGGAGAAGAATTATACAAAGTTTTCATCCATTTTTAACTTGAGCATGAATTTCTAGGGTTGTGCTCCTTCCGTCTGAAATCCTGTGCAGTAATTTTAAGCTGTGCAGAGTGAGAGAGAGTCTTGCTGTAGCTGCTACTGTAAAACCTAATTTGCTGCATAAAATATGAGAGCTATAGTGAAATATGAGTCTGGAGAGCAACTCTTTTGATCTTGAGTAGTCAAAAGGTTGGCATGTATAATGGTATGAAAATAAATGATGTCAAAACTGTAGGATATAATTTATGGTTTGGGGACTACTTTACTCAAGGAAGCAGAAGCTTCTACCACTGAAAAGTAAGTAGTTCAACAAAAGATAATGAATGGAAATTGCAAACTTTCGTAAACCCCCAGACAGATTGAATTGTGCAATACATCAGTTTAGATACTACCAGTTGTCTAATTTACTGATTATAAAGTATTAAATAGAGCATTTATAATATACAAATGATTGGAACTGGAGCCTTCATTTTGTATTCCTTTAAATAAGTACTAGGCTTTAATTTTCATCCAGTTTGGTGACGACTTGGACACATTAATTACCTTTGCTTGGTTCAAGTGACGAAAGCTTGGGTCATGTAGGCTTTTTAAAAGGTGCTGTTTGAGGTGTCCCAGCACAGTCTGAAGAGTACCCAGGTGTGTCATGGTGCTCCTAGGAGAGGGATTACCAAACAAGGGCAGAATATTTATGGGCTGAAATCTTTACGTTACTATTCAGGTTATTTGTGCCTCTGGTAGCTGAGACTCTGTTGCCTACACAGGCTTTAGACTTGGGTATTTTTTTAATATATGCATAAAAAATGGTCCATGGACTAATTCAGTTACCTCATTTTGCTTCATTCAAAGTTGCTCAGCCTTCCCCAACAAAGTCTCTATATCTGCAAACAGTCTTTTAACTGGGCATGGGGTTTGGGGGGGGGGGTTGTTTGCTTGGATTTGTTTTATTTTGGTTGATTGGTTTGGGTTTTTGTAATTTTTTTTTGTTGTTGGTTTTGTTTGTTTTGTAAAATTTTTTTTCTTGGTTGTTGGTTTCGGTTTTATTTTTTGCTTGTTTAATTGGTTGGTTGGTGTTTTTTTTTAAGCCTCTTTCTTTTGAGATCTGCTTTGTGAAGTTTCCACAGGCTTCTCTTTTGTCCTTCTTCACCCAAACACTGCCCAGTCCCTTTGGCTCCAAGGCTGTTCAGGGGCCAGGCTGGGACCTCAGGCTGCCCTTGTGTTGGATGTCACTGCACTTTGCAGGGTGAATGTTGTACCAGACCTCCCCAGCCCTGATGTGGCTGTCTGGGTTCAACCACTGAGCCTGAAACTGGAATTTTCCCCCGAGGATCTAAATCTTGCATCACCACCAGCGACTCCCTGCCCTGCGCAAATCTGTTTGCACAGTACTCCTGGGAGGCTTCTGAAGAAAATGAGATTTAATAATGCCAGCTGAGAGCCGTGCTGCACGCCTTTTCTGTAGGTCTATATATAAACACGCACATTTTATGGACACGTCTCCAGAATGTGTTTCAGCAAAGTGCATCAGGAATTTGATGGCGACAGAAGTGAATAAATATAAGCTTGTCTCACTAAGGGGTTGGTATTGACTCGAAAGTGCACTTTGTTTATTGATTCTGTTTCTTGCTTCCCTTCCCACATCCTCTTGCTGAATGCTGTAAGTTTTCCCTGCCTGTAGGAGAATCTGGACGTGTTTTGATGAAGGTTTTAAAGGTGCTGTATTAATCACACTTTTCTCAGTCCTCAGTGGTGGGTTTCAGGAGTAGCACACTGTCACAGCTCTAGATGGGCCATATTGATCTTGATGATTAAATCAGCCACAGGAAACTTGATTTCTGAGGGAAAACTTAATATTCTCAAAGCCCAAATGTCTCCTAAATATTTATGGGTTACGAAAGTTGATCAAATACCTTTGTTCTCTGATTATTACAGCGAACAGCAACACTTAGTTCAGATTCTCATTACAGTGATGTGATGTAGCCATATATAAATTCCTGTGTATATGTTGTCAATCATGTGAATACACAGAGTTAACCTTTTTCTCCTATCTTGGCAAGGCAGGAAGATAAATAGGTGAGAATGTCTATGTGTTTAAGCAATAAAGTTGGCTTAATGGTTCTTGGGGAAAAATTTCCTGTGGTACACAGAGTAGTGACTTGATTGAACAGGACAGAATCATGCAGTTCAATTAATGTGCAAATATGTGTTCACTGAACTTTCATTCCATTTATCACATGGACATGGAAATAGGGTCATTTTTTATCTCTGTATTATGTATATGACATCTTAGTTTCCTTCCTGCATGCTGCTATGGGGAAAATAGCAATGTGGCACACCACAGGCAAAAAGAATTGGAGATAAATTCCTCAGCTGTCACAAACATATTTAAGTGGATCTTTGTTTGAAGATAAATTTCTTGCTTCTGCAAGGGCTTACATTCAGAAGGCCTTTGCATGCTCTTCCCATTAAAATTGGATGTATTCCTTGGCTGTGTGCTGGGAAAAAAATCATGGGCCACAATTGTCTTGTTTATGAAGTACATCGTTAATAAAAAAAAAAAAAGTGCACTTACAGAAAAACATCAAAAGGGAATTTTAGGTGAAAATACATTAATATTCACCACTGGCTGTTTAAAATAAGGAGCCAGACATTTCAAAGTAACTGTTTTCTGATTCTTACCAAGTTTTCTTCCACCTTCAGGCCTAGTGAAGTTTGTCTGGGGACTTTTCTCTTTCCTTTGACTAATTATTCTAAATCAGGCTAACAGGAGTACAGGTGGCTATTCAGTTCATACTCTGAAAACCTATACTGGAAATTCTGTTACTAAAAAAGCAGAGTGAATAAACTTCTGCCTTTTATTCTATTTCTATAATTGGTGGAAAAAAAGTTTTCCTTTTTCTTGATATGGAACAAAAATGGTTTACAGCAGCAAGGGGCAAAAGATGAAATTTCATGAGCACAATGTAAATTAATGTAATAAAAATTCCTTTCTCAAGAGCCTGTAAGAATACCAAAAGGTGGTTAACAATTTCACTGCTCTGTTTCACTGAGAGTCTAAAGTAAGGACTTTTTGGCTGACATGGGCAGCTCAAAGAATTAAAGAGTACCTGAATTCCACATGGAATTGTATTATTTGCAGGCAAGGCTTATAACCTTTAAACAAACCACAGGCCAAATTCTCTGCCATGGAAATTGGCAGAGCTTCATAAACTTTAATGGAGCTGGGCCTTAATGGAACCATGCCAGGTTTTAAAAGCAGTGAACGTGATCTCAATTTAGGTAGGAGGTGGCAGAAGCTGAGGGAGAGAAAGAGGAGTTTAAATTGTTAATAATCAATCCCCACAGGTCACTTTTAAATAGAAATGGTCTCAGTCTGGGAACTGCAGTGTCTGGTTAAAACCAGATATCTTTCCATCAGGTATTTAGTCCAACAGCTTTAATTTATATGTGAAAATGCAGATAAGACTGGATTTCTTATTAATTAAACCTTTCACTGCTGGTTAATATTGTGTCCAAAATGGGCAAAAGAGATATTTTGGGAAAAGTTTCTGAATGAAATGTGTGTAGTTTGGAGCAAACAACCCAAAAGCTCCGCGGCAGGACAAAGAGAGATTTTCCATCAGTACAAACACACGGATTCAGCACTTAGAGAGCAGGAGGGGTTTATGTTTAGGGGAAATAATGTGTTTATAAAAAATAGCTGTTCATAGGTAACATCTATTCCCAGATAAAGCAGTTGTGAGCCAATCAGCATTTTGGTTTGAGACTTCACTGTGGAAAGATGCTGCTGCCTTTCTAATGTCCTATTCCCATTGGACATTTAAAAACCCAGTTTTCTTAGCAGCAACACTCACTGCAAAGGTTAATATCCAGAATTGTGAGGGGGTCTTTGGTGTGTGTTTGGTTTATTCTTTTGCCTGAAGTACTATAATATTTTGCTTTTCCATTCATGTTTAACAGCCACCAAACTTGTTTCCTCCCCTTCTGTAAGAAACCCAGGGAGAGTTTGAAGTGATTTAAAAGTGCAGTGGTTGCTTGGAGAAATGTTCATGTTGCTGTAACAGGGGAAGAGAAAAAGCAGCATTGTTTTGTCTCCTGCTTTTCACAAGCTGGGTCCTGGGAGGGTGAACAGTAGCACGTGTACTGGTGTAGCAGCTTCAGGGAGAAGAAAAGAGAAAAGCTGCTGCCAACATTGCAGAGGAGGAAACAGAGGAGGAGACCTGGGAGAGACTCTCGTGTGCTGGAGGGAAGAGTGGGGCTGAGGAGTGATGGGTGAAAAAGCGCCTCCTCCTCTTCAGTAATGGCAACTTGGAAGAAGGATCGACAAGGCACAGGCAAAATATTTCCTTGTCTTGGGTTTTCTCAGGGGTCATAATTAAAACATGTCTGTTGCAGGGGAAACCCCCCTTTGTCTTTGGGAGAATCTGCATTTCCACCTCAGGAAATGGCAGGTGACAGAGGCAGCCCGGGGTGTATAGTTGCTTGTTAAGGCACCTTTTTCCCCAGCAGTTCCACATTTCTTTGCCATTGAAACATGATTTCAGTTTCTGGTCTGATAAAGACTTTTCAATTACTTGTAGGCTAGAAGTGGTTTATTCATTTTATAATGAATTATTGGCATATGATGAATTATTTGCCGAATTACTAAATTGTTCTAACTAAAGGAGTTTGTCTCTTGGATTGGGAGTTTATGGTTTTGGGACTAGGCTAAAATCTTCAGAATGATCTTTTCAGGGTTTCTATAACAGAGTAACTCCCAGCAGTTGGTTTGAAAATTGCTCTCCTCATTGTATCTCATTTCCCTTTTCCTTTGTGCCCTTTGTTCCTGAAGGACAAAGGGAATGTTTTCCTGAGTGGGATTTGAAGAATTGAGAGTAGATCCAAACCATCTAGAGAAGCTCAAAGAGTTCAATCTTTTAAATTTCCTTCCTTTTTATTAGACTTCAAACATAACATGAGAATTTCTTTCCTGCTCTGGATTCAGAGAATGTATTTTGCTGTAACTTCTCTGGGGAGGCAAAGCAGCTCCCAGCTGAACAGCTCTTCACATTCAGCAGGACTTCTGAAAACATGAAATTGAAAACAGCCTCGTGCTGGAGCTCTAGATGATTTATTCTGACAAATCACACAAGGGCATCTCCAGATAAACATAGATGATTACACGTTGGTAAAGCCACCGATTGTCAGGAGACCAGAATGATGTTCTAGGAGGAAATATCTGTGGCGTTTAATGAATTTTGAAGCATCACTACAAAACCTCTGTTACAAAACTGCATTTGGAATCGATACAGAGAGCGTGCTGGGTTTATAAAATCTGTGCTCAAGAACTGAGCTCTGTCCAGTAGTTTAGTTTGTTTTGCCTGGATTTCACTGGAGAATGCAATGGGATACTGGTGGTACTTTCCAGAAGAGAAGCCCAGGAGCAGGTTAAGGCCTAGACTTATAAACAGAAAGCTGAACCAAACAGGCAGACTGATTTAATCCTGTTTCTATTAAGCTTTTAATAAATGCTTTATTCATTTCAGCATGGATTATATATTCAATTAGAGTTCTGCTCAGGACAGTGTTTAAGGAGACATCCTCCAGAAAGAGAAGAGTTAATGGCAGTGGCAAATATTATTGAATGCAGCTATAACTATTAGAAATTTTGGTTTATGGCACTTAATACTTTAAATACTAAATTAAAGGAGCCACAGAATGTAGTCGAATGTGTCTTTTCTAACAATTATAAGAGCATTATGGCAGAGAGAATGTGGAAGTTTAGAAACCATATGAGCCATTAATTCAGCTGCCTCTCCCGCAGGTGATGGGGTGTCTAATTCCTTATCACCCACAGCCAGTGTCCCAGAAGGAGGAGGTGCCTTCAGCTTCTAGGCTGCAAAACTGCATCTATCTCTGGTCTCTGTCTCCGGAGCAGGAATGATGAGATGGAAAATTGAAGTATTTGGTTTATGTCAGCCAACATTTAAAACCAAAACCAACCAAACAAACCAATCCCCCAAACAAAGCAAAATAAAAAAATACCTTTTTGCCTTTTACATAATGACGTAAAGTGAAGACATACGATTGCATTTTGATTAAAAGTAATTACAAGTAACCTTAATTAGCTCCTGATCCCGCGAGTTTAGGGGAATGCTCTATTTAAAATGAACTAATGCAAAAAATATTCATACTTCCATAATAAACAAGAGTGGCTTTTCCTTCAAGAATGTGCTTTCCTCCTGTTTAAAAATAAAGAACTCTCAAACATTAAATCAAATATAAAATGCCTGGAAGAACACTGGAACCATTAGGAACCTCATTGTCATCATTCCCATAACTGGCTTTAAACATGGCATTTTCATGGATAGGTAACCATTTACTCTGTACATGAGTTGCTGTGATAAGAATTTATTACAGGACCTCAGGGAAATGTTGTTACATCTATTAAAAAAAAGTTACCATTAATTTTGTAGAATTAGAACATCGATTTAATTTGGCCTCCTTTAATTGATGTTAGGCAGCCTGGGAACGGATGTCCTCACTTTGTAAATGCACTTAATCACTTCTTGCTACAAAACCTTGAACGTAATTTTTCCAATCAGAGCTGACAGTTGTAGGGTTAAAGCTCAACACTAATAAATTCACAGGGATGAGATACTGTACTACCTGCTATCCTTCTTCAAAACACTGGCAGGGCAAAGCAAGTCTGAATCATTTTAATTAGATAATCTCACTGTGCCTTCTTTTTCTAAACAAATTTTATTTGCTCCTGTTAGCACAGTAATTCAAGATGTTGGTGTTTGTCTTCATGAGGAAAAAAAACAACAATACTTGTGTGTTTGTAGGGCTGTCAGCTGGCACAGTGCACAGCAGACGGCCTGGAATCCAGTGACACTTTGGGGTGGCATTTCTGGGGGCACAGAGGCTTTAGCAGCCTGTGCACGAAGGCACTGCCGGGGTAAAAAATCAGGCAGCTCACAAAAGCAAATACCAACGTGCCCAGGCTAATGATGGCAGTCAGGGAAGGGTATGGGAAGAATTTCTTTTAAAAAAAATGGGTCTGTTTCTTCTCATTTGTGGTGATTCTTCAACGTTTTCTGTTTCCCTTGGAGAATGAAGGATTTGTGTGTGAGGAGTTTTAATGGCTTATTTTTAATGTTTTATCAGTGCTGTAATCAGAGTTTTGTCTGGAGATCATGGCCCAGGTAAGAATGAACTGTTGCTTCAGGGGAATAAATAAGAGCTCCAGAAGTCCTTTTCCTCCAAAATTCCACTTTTTCACTGATTTCCCTCTCCTTATTAGTCTTGTCTACGATTTCCTTGGCACCTGGGAGGGGCAGTGGGATAAGAGAGCAAAAAAGTCATTTGTCTTGGAAAATCTCCTCAAATAGTCAAAAATCGAGATTTCTCTTTTTTTCCCCACCATCAGTAGAGTGGTGAGAATTTTCTGTCGCAGCCTTTCAGGCTATTTTTAGGTTGCCCACCTTTTTTTCCTTTCCTACTAATGAAGAAAAGCTCTTGTTCTCCATCCTGGATAACCCTCTGCTACTTCAGCTCCATTTCTCAAACACAGTTGTTGGGCTTTTCTACTCGCGTCTCCGTGGGATTTCCCCTGTGAAAGAAGAAAGTGATCTTTCGAGTCACTGTGACTCTGTGTGTGTTTTAGTAGAGTTTTTAGGTTCCATAAATCGGGGTATGGCTGATCCATGCCTCTCTTGAGCTGGCAATGGGAGCTCATCAAAATGCCAAGCTCAATTCTTCTCTCAGTTCTCACAAAAAAACCCAAACCAAACCAAACCAAAACACCAACCCCACCACAAGGTGAGTAGATTAGAGGAAATTTGTGAAAAGCAAAAACACGTTTAATAATTCAAAGGTGGATGAATGTGTAACTAAGCAGACCTTGAAGCTGAGGCCTTTCAAAGATGTAACAACAGAAGCTGACCATGTACATGAACTGTTCTGTGGACTTCCTTTTTCATTTAGGCTTTTAAAACTTTTTTGCATCTAAGGCCAAAATTAATTGGGTTTTCAGTTCAGTGACTTGAAGCCTCTATAAACAAATAGCAGAGAGAGGCTTCTAATTGTACCTTTTATTTAAGAACTGTTTGTTTTCTTGGTTAAATCACAATTTTTCATAAAAATATTGCAAATTTTGTATTCTCCTGCCTTCAAATAAGAAAAACAAGTCGTTTTAGCTGTATAAATGAGAATAAGCAGCTTCATTCCCTGAGTGATCATAGCACATCCCAGGTAAATGCATTAGTAGGCACTTCTTAATTATGAATGTAAAATACTAAATAGATCGAAGCACTATGAAAACTGTTTTAGCTTACTACATAATTAGGGTGTGTTTTATCTTTGCACCATTCAGATTTTCATTCAAACTTTTGAACATATTGACCACTGTCAAATTTATCACTCTTCTTTTCCCCATTTGCTTTTCACACATAACTTTGAATGTTCTCACTTGTCTAAGGACTGCAGATAAGCTCTTCTGATGAGTGAAGGAATGAAGCAGATGATGTTTTAAATGCATAGATATTTTCCTTTCAAAGAGGAGGATTAGGGAAGGACTTTTCATTCAAATCCTGTTGATCCAGACCAGGCAGTGTGGTGTTGATAACTGATGAGTTGAGGGCGGATGTTCAGCTTTCTCTGGAATATTCCAACTTTGAAGGTCTAAGAAGCTGAGAGGTGCAGTGGGGCATAATTCTTTGTGCTCTGCACATGGCTAAAAGCTGCAGAGATTTATGATCCCTCATTTAATGGAACTTCTGATGGGATGGAGGAGATTTCCCTTGCACATGGCACATCCATGCTGGTCAGCATCACCCTTTTACACCAGACACAACCTGCTTTTGAGCAGTTCCCTAGCTAGGCTTGTTGGAGCTCTGGAGAGTGAGCTGATATCCCACTGGTTTTATAGTGAGGGTGCTGGCCCTGCTGTCCCCCAGTGCCTGCCCACAGCTATTCCACGTGCTGAGAGGGGTTAGATGCACCCTGCAGCTCACTGGATTTGCCTCCCCAGTGATAGGATATGCTCGAGAGGCAGCAGTTGCTTGGCCTCAGCAAGGTCACCTGGGTTTTGGTCGTGGTGGTGACGCCCTGAGTCAGCTCCACGTGGATTGCTGTGTTTCTCACCTCGTGTAGGTTCTTCTGTCCAGAGCCACCAACCACACTGCCACTGCCAGCAGTCAAGCTAGGAGCAACTCTTTTCCTTTGGGATGGAGGAGATTTCCCTTGCACATGGCACATCCTTGTGTCACACGTACAGAGCTCGTCAGCATCACCCCTTCACGCCAGACACAATCTGCTTTTGAGCACTTCCCTAACGAGGCTAGCTCATTTCCCAGCAAAATCCAAACCATGAAGTTTGCTTTGGTCTATTTTGCAGCCACTGTATTTAAAAGAATATTGTGTGAGGAATAGATCATCTGCTGGGCTTTGTCTGGGAATAATCCAGCTCCTACACAGCAATGTGTATTAAACATGTCTTTAAGCCCTGGTATATCCATAAATTAAAAAATTACATCTTTTCTGTAATTAATTAATTTTGACCTGTTGTATCAACTTCCCTGTGCCAGTGAGGGAATGATGAATTTTAATACAAATACATTGCTGCTTGCAAAGACAGGGAGTTTTTAACACTGTAAAATTGAGATCATTGTTCTGTCATGCTCACCTGAAGTATCTGCTTTTCACAGTGTTCAGAGACAACTTACCCTATTGTGTATTGCTTAGAGCTCTCAAAAATCAGTTTTCAGTGCATTCCTGTATTGATCTGATTTAATACAGGACTGTCCTGGGATATCATCACTATACAATCTATCCTGAGGGTTTTATTTAATTGGCTTTGCAAAGTCTGCATTTCTCTGGGCTGACCTTTCTATTTTTATTCTAAATATTTATCTTTGGAGCCGGTAGCGTGCACTGACCATTTCACTGATGGAATTGAGGACAGCTTGCTATCCTCTTGTTGACATTTGTATTTAACCTCTGACTTTTCAAAGGAAATTCATTAGTGACTATACAGTTGCCAGTAGTTCATTTTACTTTTGGTAATCATGCAGCAAGGCCACCCCTCCCAGATCCACAGCCAACTGTTCAGTGCAGTTTTTAATGAGCTACAGCACCTTTGGGGAAGCTCATCTCAAGGGTCAGCTTCAGGCACAAGCAAGCCAGGTAATTTCAAGGGCTGTAAACTGATGAGGGCAGCAAAATCCCAGTTTTAGACAAGGCAGAACTTCGCTGGTGCTGCCTGCTTTGGGTTCCCTCCTCCTGCAGCGATGGCAAAGTGCCCTGGCCTCGTGGAGAGGCTGCAATGGGACATGGCACATCCAGCCCTGTCCCCTTCTGCTCCTCAGCTCTGTCCTTGAGAGGAGAGGAGGCTGCAGGGACAATCCATCCCTCCTGAGATGGTGCAGGGCTTGCTGGCAGATGCTGATGTCAGCCCACACGTCCCATTCTGCCTGGCTTTCCCAGGCTCAGCTGGGCAGATGCTTGTCTTTCACATGGGCAGTCACAGGGAAAGGCACAGGCAACAGGATTGTGATATTTCCCAGACAGACAGCATTTTCCAGCTTTCCTGGGGGAGAAAAGTGCTCGATGAAGCCAGTCTGCCAAAGGTGTGAAATAGAATTTGTCTCTGTTGAAGTGAAATTTTGAAATGCTTTTCGGTCGGTTCCACAACCCCCTGATAGTTGTGTTCCTGTTCCTCCTGCTGCGTGTTCTCAGGACAAACCTGGCCTCAGGTGTCATCTCTAAGCTGCAGGTGGGTTTGTGGCCACCCTCTGTCCCCTCCTAAAAATGTCACAGCTCTCCATCACCCAGCCCTGGTTAACACTGGGACCCCTCTGGCAGGAGCCAAGGGGGAGCACAAAGAGCAGAAGCCTTTGGAGGTTCCCCCATCCAGCTGTGAGGAGCTGCCCCATCCCACCCCACTGTGCCAGGCAGTGCCTGCTGCTGTGGGTCAGCTCAGGGGAGAAATGCAATATTTTTACTTCCTCCCCTTTAAATACCCTGCTCTTGTGCCCTTGGCTGCACCAAAACACGGGGTTTGGAGCGGGTCCCAATGTAACTTGCAAATGGAGCTCCCTTTTAGCTCAGAAATCTGGGGCTTGAGATTCAAATTCCCAGTTCTTAGATCCTGGCTATCCCTGTGGAGTCCCTGAAGAGTGATTTTCCTGGAGTTCTTCCCTCAGCTCTCTGAAGCAGAGGGGAAGACAGCTGGGTTCTTGGCTTTAATTAGACTAAGGAAGCTGCTCATAAAAGACTGGAAAAGAGAGCAGGAATCAGCCAGCCTCCTAGTGGAAATGCTGCATGAATAATGCTGGGAAGGAATCAGTTACTCTGAATAGTTAAATAAGCCAAACAGTTGTCAGTTGGGTTTTTTTTTTTCCCTCTTTGCAAATTTCCCTGGTAACAGCCAGGCCAGTTGGTGATTCAGAACATGGTTCCATTGATTTGGTCAAAAAATGATAAGAGTCGTAAATATTTCAGAGGAATCTGTGGTAAGTTTCCTCTGCTGTGACTCATAAGGATTTGGATTATTATGATGAAAACATTTGTAAAGTTATTGTGTTTCTTTTCATGGAGGAACGTTCACTTGTGAATCCCTGCTAGGACTGAATTTCCCACTGCTTATCTTTATTTCTCCAGGGTTTAAAGCATTAGTCACCATAGCAGGGCACTAAAACAGAGCCTGGTGCTGGGGTGACAGCATGCAAAATGAATGCCAATATTCACACCATGGATGGACTGACAATATTAGCATCAGGCAGCTCATGGCAGAAATAGTAATTTACAAAAAAAAAAAAAAAAAAAAAAAAGGAAGTTGAGCAAGTAGGTTCTTAATATCTACATCATTCTCAATGTAATAAAACTTCTAGGTGACTGAGGGGCTGGGCACATGTATAAATAAAGAAAGGAAGATACAAACAAACTAGTAACCCCAACATTTCTTTCTGTAAATAAATCCAAAAATATTACTTTCAGACTTGTGGGAAAATTCTAGAATGAAGCACTAAAATGGGAAAATTCTAGAATGAAACTCTAAAATGGGTACCATAGAGTGGAGCAGCAGAACAAGACCAGGCTGAAGAACCCAGCATGCTTTTGTAGGTGGTGTTTAAAGTCTGTTTTGGGGTGGGGGATAGATAAATTGTGCTGCTGAGGGCAGGGTCCTGGCGCCTGATGGCCTCAGGTTTGTTGGAGCCCTGGGAGGAGCAGTGTTCTCCCTGTGGGATTTGTATTACTGTGCACTGCCTGTGCCTGGAAATCACATCTCACAAGTGAAAAGGCTCTGCAGGCACAGCGAGCTCCCACTTAATGCAATTGTGTCCCCAGTGGAACCAGTTCAGGAGCAGAGGAGGGAATTGGAGCTGCCCTGCAGCTCTCTGCAGTTCCAGTGCTCTGGCTGGGAGTTCACCCTCCCTGGGCTCTGTGGGTCCCTGGTATTCCCACAGCTCCTCTGGTCTTCTTCTGGGGGGTTTGAAAACCTAAGCCATCTCTGTGATGGTGCTAAAATTTGCTGTGCTTGAGCCACAATCCCATCTCTGTTCTGAGGGTTTTTACAGCCCTGCTTTAAAAAAGAAATAAATACATAAATAAATACATACATTAAAAAAAACACCTTTCTCCCCCTATTCTTTCATAAACTCTTCTCAGTTGGAGACGAGTTAACTAAGATAACCTGGATATTAGCAGCTATATCTGTTATATAAAATATAACCCATCAGAAAATTATTGATTAGCATTTTTCTGCTTTGCTGTGTGGGGAAGGAACTGGAGGCCTCTTTCCCCTGAGTCACTGAACTCAGCCTGATGACAGACCACATTTAGACATTTGTGTTTGATGGGTTTTGTGGTAAATTGTTCATGAATCTACAAAGGGCAAGAAATGGAACACCACACAGGCACTTGTGGAAGGAATACACTAAAAAGTACCAGCAACTAAAGTATTTTTTTCTCTTCCAGTTATATTGTCTCTTACTATACAACAAGTTATGTGAACAAAAAAGAAGCTGTTCGTATTCAAGGATCAGTGCTTTATTCAGTAAATGTTTCAATAATCCACAGCTAGTTAAAATTCAATTTAAAATTCACCACAGAATTTTTGCTTCAGTGTTCTCAATTTAAAAGTTATTTTTAACTACTATAAAAAGCCCAGTGAAATCTTTTGGGAATAATTTAATCCTTAAAGCTTCTCTCACTTCTCTAAACCTAGAGCCAAGAGAGGAGCACCCTGAGAGCAGGAAGGGGCTCCTTGTAGAACTCTGCATCATCACTCCAGACTGCACTTCCATGGCTACTGCACATGAAAATCATGGCCAGGCAATATTGCTTTGCAGAGGGCAGGGAAAAGAGTTTTATTGAGATGCCTCTAGACCAATGAATTATGTAATTATATGTATTATATTATCTGTATTAAATGATATTACATATAATTATATTATATCTATTAGATTAGTGTTTCTGTGCATGATGCCTTAAGTTTGTAGCATTTATATTTTTCAGCTGAACTGCATGAGCGTATAATTTTGAACTCCAAGGCATCATGTGTGTACAAATCTAGATCTAAAACCACAATATAATTGTTGTCCCTCCCAAAATCCTTCCCTCTGGAATTCATTGCACCAGCTCAGCTCTCCAAAGCACCCCCAGCCCTGGGAGGACACTGTCCCAGCCCCATCCCTGGGCCGTGCTGGGTTCAGGTCTGTCAGGGATTATTCCTCTCCCCCAAATCCAACCCATGGACACTTTGACCTGCTTCTTCAGCCTCTGGATGGTTCATTTTTCTGCAGGTGACTTTTCTGGAAAGCATCCCTGCAGGAGGAGTGTGTGGGGTGTCTTGCTGTAGCTGTGCCTCATCTCAGGTGTGTTTTAGAAGTGCAGATCCTGGCAGAGGCTCACACAAGGTCATTGCTCTCTGCCTCTCCTCACTTGCTCAGTTCAGTCAGGAACCTGTGCAGGACTGGCTTCTGTTATGAATTCCTTTACACAGCAGAGAATGAGTCCACTTTGAAAATCCATGAGGTGCCCGGTTTTAATACTAATGAAATATCTTTGGGAAATTCACTTAAATTTTAATTGTTTGCAGGCTCACCTGGCAATCTCTGCTCTGCTTAGGAATATAAATGGAGGCTAAGCAAAAAAAGAGAAGCGTTCACAATCGTATAGTTTTGGGTGCAGCAGGTGGATAGAATTTTTTGCCACAATAAAAAGAAAAGTTGTTGTACAAAATAGCAGGATGCAGGGTTAAGTGGATATTTTAAAGAAGAGGTCATTCAGACAAAGTGACAAAATGTATAAAAGTGACTGCCTTCTTCTCAGCCTCTTGCATAGATTTGCATAGATAATTCTGACAGAGACCTTTCAGAATAAGCTGAATTCAGCTGGTCTTCAGATCAAAGCCAGCACAGCTACAGCTGTTGGGATTTATCAGGGAAATCTACACAGGAGACAACCAAGTTTTTTTATTTCTTTAATAATGGTTATAAATTTAGCCATTGCTAAACATATTTAGGAGTTCTGTAATTAATGGATTTCCTTTGCTGTCGTGTCAGTTCTGTGGGGAGATGGCGGGGCTAGAACTGCTTTTATTTATTTAATTAAGTAATAATCTGCAGCTGCAAAAACAAATAGGTTTTTTTTTTCAGGCATTTTTATTTTCAGAAAAGACACTTATAATCGTAAAATATGCAGTACTTGAGCATTTTTCCTCAATTGTGGGCACTTTCCATTCTCTTTTTGAAAGCTTTTCCTGGGGATACCCACGTGTTACAAATGGCCTTGAAAAATAAATAAACACTGCATCCTTTTGTTAGGAGTACGTGCATCTTATCCATCTGTCCTCCTCCTGTGTTCCTTCTATGTTATTATTCTACAAAGTCAATTCTTCCAGAGAATCTATTTGATTCTCTTTTTTTTTTTTTTTTTTTTCCTTGTAAGAAGCTTACAGGACAAAAAAAAAAAAAAAAAAAGCAATAGAAATTCACCTCAGCATTGTTCTTGAGGAGGTATTTTCCCTTACTGCCTTGAACAAGCTCCGCGTGTGAAAAAGGAAATAGAAGGAAAACAAAAAACCATCTGCCTTTTATCCCTCTCATTTATTGGAGATGAGTTCTCCTCGAGAGTGCCTTGGAGTATTTAAACCAACTCCTGGTGCAGTAATTACAGCTGCTGCCTGGTCTGGTGCTGCAGGTGGGGCTGTGCTGGGGTAAAAAAAAAAAAAAAAAAAAGAATTTTTCCAGGTTCAAGGTGGCAGAAGCGAGGAATGGCAGAGGAAGGGGAGCAGCTCCTGCCATGGGAGTCACCAGTGTCACACTTGCCCTGCTCCTCAGGGGAGGTTAAAATGCTCCTGGCAATTTAAAAGAGGCAGGAAAGGGGAAGCAGAGGGTTTTGTGGACAGGCTCAGCAATCAGCCCCGTTAATCGCGGGCAGTATTTCACACTTGTGGCTGCTCCTCGCCTGGGGTTTGCCCCACACCATCACTGCTGCTGTCCTGGGGCTTAGTGATGAGCTCCAGGGTTAATGGTTTGGCACCAGGGAGCCTCTGGATCCTCTGCCAGCCCTCTGGTGTTCCCCTTTCACTGCTCATGTGCAGCACTGCAGAAGGGCACACATCTCTTGAGAGAGCAGGCACTTGATGTAAAAACCATTGCAGTTGTCTATAAACCAAAGAACAGCTAGTGTCACCACTGTTAGGTGTGAAAAATGCTGTGGCTTTGGCTTTGTTTCCTGGGTTTATGAGCATCAGAAATGTTCTGACAAAATGTCGGTGACTTTTAGCAATTGATATGACTCTCTGGAATAGATACCAATGAATATTTAAAAGAATTCCATTGTTATTTTGAGGAGAAGGCTGTTATTGGAAAGCCAAGATAACAAGCATTTTTGTAACAAAACATAGCTGGAAAATGTAATATTAAAAATATCTCTGCTTGCTGTGCTCTAAAATTCTGCTAGTGACAAATTCAGTCAGTTTAACAAAATCCCAGTCCACAGTCACAAAGAATCAGAATGGAGCATCATAAAGCTGCCAGGTGGGAAGGAAGCCCCCCAAAAGGGAGCCCCAGCAGTCACACTAAAGACTGATCCAGCAGAAAGGAGCTGAGCTCTGTTCATCCTCACTCTGAGCTGCTATTCACAGGGTATAAAACTGAGTAATTGATTTTGTTTCCTCTAATAAACAGAATCCCGTCGCTTTTATGGAATGCAACTTTACAGTTCCTGAAGAGGTTCCATGAGTGAGAAATTCGTTGCTATTTAGTGTCCAATTGCATCCAGCTTTCAAATCTAATGGCTCCTATTCACATCGCCGAGCAACCGTTCTGCATCCTGTGCAGTGCAGAGTTGATTCAGGCAATTTTCCCTATAGATCTGTGCATATGTCACCTTTGGGCAAAAGATGAGCTAATAGAATTGAAATGAATGTAATTGGCAGAAGGTCAACCAGGGAGCTGTACATGTCTAGAGCTTCCAGAAAAGGCAGAGTTGTTTCATGTTGGCATATGACTTGATTAGTATGCAGGTAAGGTGATTGTGCCTCAACAGAATAATTGGATCATTGAAATATCTGCAAACCCTGGTGTATCTACAAAGCCTGAGCAGTGATTAGATCCTGCCTGTTCATTGCAGCAAGCCTTGAAATTCTTCCCACTGTGAAAAACTAATTTTCTGTGGGAATTTATTAAATAAGAAATCTGCATGCCACTTTACCTTGTAAGCATTACCAGCAGAATACAAAGATTCCCTTTGACTTTGATGTATGCACTTCACGGATGCTTTTATATCATTGTTTCCTTATTTCTCTGCATTCAGCAGAAATTCCAGTAGCTCTTTCTTCCCTGGGTTTCTGGAGGGAGAGTTGCATCTCCATCCGATGGTAAAGCAGCCGTTCACTTAAAGCAAAGGGAAGGAGGGGAAAGGTGGGCTGTGGAAACCAGAGCCACAGCTGGAACATGCCAACACACTTCAGTTGTGTTCTGAGAACAGCCACAACAAATAGTCACAAGTTGTTGCTTTTCAGTCTTCATGTTTCTGTGCTGTAATTGGTTTCTGCTGCACCGCTGAACAAATTTTATCGTGTCATCTGGGGGTTATTTATTTTTATTTTTTTAAAACCAGGGAATGCTAATCTGTGTTAATAAGGAACAGCAGGTATTACAGGGTAGGATCCCTGTGCTGCCCAACAAACTTAAAAAAAAGGAGAGAGGAATGACCATAACCTTCCTAGAAGGTTTGCAATGTCTATTTTAACCCTGTGGAGAAGTGCTCTGAAGGGCAAATAAGAAGGTCCTTTGTGCACTGTGCTGACAACATGAACTCCCAGCTTGGAGAGTGTCTCAGACCAAACACCTTTCAGCAGAGGGGTGGAGGCTGCAGCTCATCTCCTCCTCCCAGCTGATGGCAGCCAGGCTGCTTGTAGTGCAATAGGGTAGCCCAAACATCTGCCTCCTTCACTCTGTTTTTGTGGTTTTAAGTGCCTGGCTGCTGTGGTGCAGCTACCCCGGGAGCCCGTCTAGAGTCACAAAACACAGCATCACTTAAGCTCCAATGTAGCAGAGCCACTGTGGCAGATAATCACCTAAAAAGAGTAAATCCTCCTGGGTTAAGGAAAAGAGTTGTATGTAGAGCTAAATGAATAATTCATAGGAAATAATTTTTTTTCCACTTGCAGAATGGCTTGAGATTCTCTCAGCTGTGTATTAATTATTTAGATGTTTCTGAGAAATGTTTTCCGTAAACTTTATTGTATGGATTGGAACTTTGAGCTTGATTCTTGCAATGAATGATTTAGAATGCTGCATGGACTTCCCAGGCCTTAATTGGTTGGGTACACAAGCACCAGTGTGAACATACTTGGTGAAGATTCAAAACCTGTTTTCAATAACATCACTGTCTAATGAAACTTAAAAACTTCCTCTTCTCGAGTTGCGTGACTGTAGTAAAACACAACAGCTTTAATTTTTTATGAAAGTGAGCATCCAGCACGTGGCTGAAAGTAATTCACTTGGAAACTGAAATAGATCTGTAAATACTTTTTCTGCATAATTTACACAGCTATACTTCTGTGATACTAATAACTACTTATTAGCCTTGAATTTATACTACTCAGTAGGGGAATATTTCTTTGTTCCTCCTCTAAAAAGTTGTAATTATCTCTCCATTGCTGCCTATCAGTATCCAAGTGTTTTGAGGATGGTGCATTAGGACCTCATATATTTGTGTAATGTGCCACAATCTTGCAATAACAAAAATCCCAGACTGTCCCATAAACAAAGTCATTCTGCTAGGTTTTCCTAATTTGTGTAAAAGAGACCAAAAAAAACAGTATGGTTGCCTTGGTATCTTCATATTTGGATACCAGAGTGTGTGAGAAAAATACAAGTATTTCATAGCAATGCTGATAGCAATATCAGTGATCGCAGTAAAAATACACCAGAAAAAAAAATTCTGGTGTATTTCTGGTATTTTGCTGGCTGCTTTGAGGCCCTTTAGAGGAAATGTTTATCAGATCAACATCCAAAGTAGTGCCATGTGATGAACTCACAGACCTGGCTACTGGAAATGGCTGGATCAGTTCTTGAAACCCATTTTTGACACATATTTAATGACTTATAGAAGTGGTAGAAATGCACTATTGGTGTCCTTGCTGAGCCCCACTCAGGGAGGTGCCTTGAGCTGCCTTGCCACAGTAATTACAGTTTGCTCACCTTGCTCTCTAATTTCAATCAGATAAAATTAATCAGCAGTTTCCTGTAGAGGCTGTTCTCTGCTGATTCTGCAGTGCTGAGGGCTGTGGTGTCCCACCAGTGCTGCAGTCCAGGGAGGGCAGGTGTCACACCTGGAGGGGGACTGGGTGTGCAAATGTACAGTGGTATTCCTGCTCCTTCCTGCTGCTCTACTGCTGCTCCTGCATCCAGTGCCCCAATTTAATTCTAGCTTGGCAGTCCTGGCCATTCACCTCTGATGCAGATTTTTTTTTTCCAAATGCTTTTGGAAAAACTGACTGCAGGACAAGCCCAGGATCTCTCTGATCTGTCACTGCAGTAATATCTTCAGAGGGCTCCAGGAGGTTTGTTGAGCACAACCTGCCCTGCCTCAATCTGTGCTGGCTCCCCCTAACCTCACTGGGTTCTCTGGAGTGCTTTTCAACCTCAGGCTTGATTTTTCTCCTCCAGCTGAGTTTAGTTAAACTCGGGATGTGTGTGGAGTCTACATGAGGATGGCAAATACTCCCACAGCTCTTCATTGTGTGAACAATGTGATGTGTGAGCTTCTACCTGAGGGATCACAAAAAAAAAACCTCCCCAGCCTAGAGAAGGGTGGTTGAGGGAGTTTATGACAGAGATCTGCAACAGCTGAGTGGAAGTGTGAGCAGTAAAATAGACCATGAGAGTTCATTGTCTCTTCCCCTGCAAGGGTTAGGACACCCCAAAGGAAACTGCTGCTGCTGCAGTGGCTTCAAAACAAAGGGAGCTGCTGATTAACACAACCTCTAATTAAGCCATGGAATTTCTTCCTGTCAGATTTTATGGTTGATAAAGTTTACACGGATTAAAAAGGAGACTGGACAAATTCACGCAAGAGAAATCTGTCAAGGTCAGTTAAATGTCAGGACACTGAAATGTAAGGAAGGCCTGAGGCTGCAAACAACAAGGAATTGTCAGTAAATCCTCAGTAAAGTCCTGCTGGGGCACTCCTGCCTCGACATCTCCTGCTGCCCTGTGACACGGAGCTGAGCAGACACTGAGTGTGGCCTCCTCTGACACTGCTCTGAGCCCACTGCAGGGAAACATCTCTAATTGAAAGCTTCCCGATCACCTAAACCTTCAAGAATTTCCATCTCCGTGTGGATTGATGGAGATTTCAGACTCCAGTTCTCACAAGAATAGACATTCAAGGTGCTAGCTAAAATTCACTGTTGGGTTTAGTGCTGAACACTTTTGCATCGTTTGAAGAAATTTGGCATTCGGACACCCTGTGCATTGATTGCAGATAGTTTGAAGTTACTCTAGAAAATGCAAATGGCTCCATTTTATCTCTGTCTTGACTTTAGATTTTGTGATTGGTTGGGTTTTCTTGGTCTTAATTAAAAGTTTCTTTTTCAGAGCTGTAGATTTTTTTTTTCTGAACGATTTCCCCTCATCCTCCTCCCAAGGGACAGAATTATCTAGATCAAGGTTGAAGGAAACATTAATTAAACTTAGCAATAAAATAAGGTCTACAAAGACAGTGTTTTGAGTTTCTTGTCAATAAATCTCCTTACATAACTTTTAAAACGTCCTTAAATTTCATCACTAAGTGTAGCATTATAAGCCAGAGCATGTTTGCAGTGTCAGAGTGTGCCTGCCAGGATATCAAAATCTGAAAATAAAGGAGCATAATCATCTTCTTTCTGCTTCCTTGAACTTTCAAGTCAGTGCAGCAATTTAAATATGGGCTTTTTTTTTCCTGGGCACTTACAAAAATGTGTTATGATTGGTTTTATCTTTATTGTTTAAGAAATTATTATCAGGAGATAGAGAGAGGTTGGGGAGTTGGCATCAGATCACCAGAGCTGACCTGGCAGCAGAATTAACATTCTCACAGAGTGGGGAGAGAGGGAGACAACAAAAGAAACTCTCCAGTGTAGATAATATATTCAGTTTCACTGGTTTTAAAACTCTGAATCAGAAACAGAAGTGATAAACAAAGAAAATAAGCAAAACATCGTGTACTGCTATCTGAAAGTGAAATAGTTGGAATATTTAAATAAATATTCATATTTATGTAGAGCCCAATACCAATTGGGCTCTACAGTGACATTGATGAGAACTGGCCATCCTCGAGCTGTGGGGAGATTGCCCATTTATGTTGGGTTTTTAAAGGTATTTTATAAAAGATATAAAAGATTTGAATAGACAATTCATGAAGTGAAGGACGTGCCCAAGCAATTTAGCACAGTGTGACCTACAAGTCCAGCTGTCCTGCTAACTTGGCATCTCTCATTCTCTATAGCCACTGAATACCAGAGCTCTTAAGTCAACTTTTAAGTCCCACTTTCCTAAAATAGGAAATAATAATAATTCGAGATAATTATCAATGTGCTCTTAGAGTAGCACACCATCTTGCTCAGCTAGGATTCTTTCTTTGCACTTGTATTGCAGAAAGACTCCTGGAGATGGAGCTTGGCCACTCATGTTAATGGGACACGAATTCTGAGCCCTGTGCCTGATGCCATGGGGCTGAGCAGGGAGAGGAAAGGTGGGAAACCATTTCTCCTGCTGTCAGTGCACACTGAGTGCAGTCTGAGACAGCTCCTGACCGATCACAGCTCCTGCTCACAGAAACATTTAGGTTGGAAAAACCTCTAAAACCGAGTCCAGCCAACCCCTGTCCTGTCACCACCTTGTCACACTCTGAGCAGTGATGAAACCAGCTCTGTGCACTCCGTCAAGAGTAGAGAAATGGGTAAAACTAAGTCACCAAATGTTTTGGTACAACAAATGCATTCGTGGCGATCAGAATTTGCTCACTGCCAAGCAGAACTGCAGCTGTCTCCATCAGAGGACAGGGCAGATCCCCACAGAGAGGGCTTGATTTGAAAAAAAATATAAATGCTTGAGTGATTTTTTTTCCCACCGTTCTGCTAGTGGAATAAGGTAGCCTGGTAACTTACTCTGTTTCAGCATTCAAGGTCTATAGAACAATTTTAAAGATTTGGTCCAATCATTTTTTTTAATTAAACACTTTAGAAGTTCAGGGAGGCTGGATAGCAAGATGGAAAGAGTGGAGGTTTTAAAATGAACTGACAATTATTCATGGGTCATCCCTTCTCAGATTTCATTTAATCAAAGACCCAATAAAAGAACACATTGTAAGGTGGTTCATTTTTTATAATTTCCTTAACTTTTTAATCTCATTTTTAAAATTATAAGAGCCATTAAGAGTCTAATTTTGAGATTCCCTCCAGAGTTTTCTTAATCAGGCAGATTTTATTCTGTCTGTGATGGCCATGCATTACAGGTCACTGAGGAAAGCAGTTAAACACTTGTTCAAGTCCACACCTCTGGCTACACAAGTGTTCAAAGTTCATGTGAGCAGAACTGAGGTGGCTTGGCAGACTGGGGCTGCCATGTAATACTTTTACTTTCTCTCCATTGAATAAACTGAATGTGTTAGGAAATTCTACTCTGAAATCACAGTTTTGTTGGCACGTGGATTATTTTTAAAAATTTATAGGATACTGAGATAGATGAGATTTTAATTTTTAGCTGTTGCTCTCTTTGTTTTAAAATAGAAGGGCAAAACATTCTTTCTCATTCCTTTCAGGGGAAACATTGCATGGCTGAGCAACACAGCAACCACTGGTTTATATGTGTATATCCACTGGAAAACTGTGGGTTTTGCCCACTTTTGATTTTCAAAGCTTTATGAATGATGAAGAAATTCAGGTTAAGAATATTGACTGAGCTATCCAGCCTTGAGCTTGAAATTCAAAATGTTATTGAGACAATTTCTTGAATTAATAAGGCCTGAATAGGAGTTTAGCAGCTCTTTATATCATAATCCTCCCTTTTTATTTCATGAAAACTGGCTAGTTAACTTTATTTGGTAGTTTAATACTCTGTATCAAATACTTTCATTTCATCATTTAGCATGATAAATCTCAGCTTTGCAATTTTCTAAGAATTGCTAACTGATTGTCAAAACCCATCCATTTAGAGAATTAAAAATGCTTATTGTCTGGCAGTTCTGTTATCTTCCCAATATCAGCAATATTATATAATATACTGTTGCCATGGGATGCTCCAAATTCTAAAGAGTATCAATAATACTCAAATAATAAGGAGTATAATTTAATACTCAAAAGAGTATTAAATGGAATAGATTTTAGACCCATGAAGGACATCCTGGCTCCTACAGAGTTCAGGTACTTGGTAGAATTTTACACAGCATCAAAGTGCCTTGGTCTGAGCTAAGACCAGAAACCAGAGCCATAATTGTAATTAAATGGCATTCCTACTTGAGAAGTGGCTCAGGATACACTTGAAAATTCTTTGTAGGCGCTAAATGGCATAAAAAATAGAGAGCCTCTGGTCTGGCTTTTGCTGAGATATAAGTTGAAATCGTAACTATTCAGCACTGGGCCTTTTCAAGTACTGTAGAATCAAATTAAAAGAGAGACACAAAGCTGAGATGAGTAAAACAACAAATGCCACCAGCATGTGACTTTCTCATCTTGTTCTAAGTGAAGTTTCATTGGTGGTAGAACCCCACATTGATATAACTGACTTTCACTGGGATGTGGAATTTAAAAAAAGAAAATCTGTCATGACGCTGTTGTACACCACGACAAAGACTCTCAACTCCAAAAGACTGAAAATGGCTCCTTTATTTTTGAGCTGTGTCTCCCTTTTACACTATTTTACACAGAGCAATTCAATTGGTGACGCAAAGACAAACCCCTTCAATCACATTGGTCAGACCAGAGGGACATCAAGAATAAGTCTCTCCTAGGAAAAGGAATGAAAACAAAGTTACAGCTACAAAAGCATGTCTTTTGTTTATGGAAAATCCCCCGGGAAAAGAATTTTAGAAAACCAAAACACCTCAGGCACGAACCAGGGCTACCTCATTAAAACAAGATTACACAGTCTTTGTGGCAGCTTCAAAGCAATTGTGAGCTCAAGACTCAAATTCCACATGCAAACATAACACATACAAGAAAATCACAGTGTATCTGGATGAGCCGTCCACAGTCTACCTGAAGAGATTTCAAAGAGAGGGAAATCAGTTCATTTTCCTAGGCAAGAAACTGGTTTTCAGCTTGCTCAGCTCCCCGCTGTTCCTCTGAGAGCGATGGAAATCTGCTCAGTTTCTGTGGAAACCTCATTGGCAGCTGTTCAGTATTCAAGAGGGTTCTTTGGGCTGTCCTTAACCTGGTCAGTTTACAGAACAGAAGTGGAGTGAACCTAAAATAGTTTCACTCTTTGGATTGTGTTTGCCATTTCATGAATGTCCTGTGATTGAGCAGTGCTGAGGGTGCCAGCTGCTGTCTGGGCTTTGGGGACACAAGCTCAGGGCTCAGGGGCTGCCCTGCTCAGGGGTCACAGCGTGTCCTGGGGTGACTTTATGGTGTTTGTACCCCCAGTCATCTGTTCTGTGAGTGCTGTATGCTCAGTTCTGTGCCTTTAACACTGGTTCTGGGAGTGAAGCAGGGAGAAGAAGTGTGGAGTTTGTTTTGAAAAACAGCGTTTTCTCCTCTGCATTTTCTTCTTTCTCAGGACAGTGTTGTTTGGCTGAGGCACAGACAGACAGTGGGACAGAGATCTCCTGTGCTTTTAGTTAGTTCAGCCAGCTGAGCCAGAGACACTTTCTGGACTGTTTTCTTTCCTTTTTCTTGGGACCATTTAACCCTGCTGTGGAGTGACAAACCCAGAGGAGCCCTGGGAGCTGCTCCTGCCCTGACAGGGCTTGGCCTTCTGGAGGGACTGAGAAGAGACTGGCCAAGCTGAGCTACACCCACGGCAAGAACTTTCTCAATTTGCCATCTCACTCCACGACAGGAGGTTTTGTTGTTTCGTATTATTCATTCTTTGTGCTTGTGGGCATTTTGTTTGTTAAATAAATAGGTTTTCCCACTGTTTCTCCAAGGAAGTTCTTTGCTGGACCAGCTGGGGGTAGGGCCCATTTGGGTTTGCTCTCCAGAGGAGCCCCATTCAGAGGTTTCCTCCCAAATTTTCTCTAAACCAGGAGACATTTCCCCTCCCTCCACACCCCCACTGCATCACCAGCATCACCACTGTGCTGTGTGAATAACACAACTCTCTCTTGCCACAGTAATTCCACAGTGGTGCTGGAGTGCAGAAGTTTCTGCCTCAGCAGCCTGGGATCACCATCACAGCCTGCAAGGAAAATTGGAAGCTGTTGGCTTCCCTTTAAACCACTGGGTCCTGGTGTTCTCCACGAAAAATTAAATTTCAAACCATCTCTGGGAGATTTTGCTCTCTTCAAGAAATGAGGTAAAAAGAATTTTCAGTTTCTTGTTGTAGTTCTAAGACAGAGCTGGGAGGGATGAGAACAGAGTTGTAGTGCTGTGTGTGTCTCACCGCTCCCTGGGGTTTGTCAGGGAGGCCATTTCCCTGGCTTTTCCTCTTCTATCCAGTGTCCAAACTTCAGGTGAACCCCCAGTTCTGCTAGAATTGACTCCATGTATAACGACATGATTAGTGTTAATTAAAAATAACATTAACATCATTAATATTGATAATTATTATTAATCTAATTTCTCTAATAATCTTGAGGGCTGGAGTAGGTGACTGCTGATGTACTGCCTGCACTTTTTGAGCTTTTTTGGCAATACTTATCCTATGCATACACTCAAAATCTGTGTGTTCTTCACCTGGAGCATTATGCTGCACTTAATGTGGTGCCAAGATTCTCCTCTTCTCTGGAATCTAGTGGTGGTCTCTGTTAGGTGACAGACCACCAGGCTGAGAGGACTCAGTCATTTCATTCAGCATGTGACAAATTTTGTTTTCTTATGAACGTTTCAGGCATGGTTTTGATCTGAAAGCAAACCTCGGGTGTACTCATTGGTTCTGTGTTAGGGTGCAAAGCCACAGCTAATTAGCCATTCCCTTTACTCTCACAGAGACAGCATTTGGCTCATTTGCTCTGATCCTTCCCTTAATGCTTAATAAATTCTTCACTGTTACACTTTAATTCATTAACTTCACTTTTGAAAGGATCGACTCAGCTTTTTCAGGCCTGTGTGTGAACATGAAAGAATGAGAGCCAAGAAGTTTGATTCTTTCAAGTCACAATCCCAGATGCCTGCACACTGCTTTGAGGATCATTATCCTGCTGCAGTTATTTAGGCACTTTATTGCCACGATTCTTTCTAAGCAATTGGAAACTCAGAGCTCTTGGTCTGACCTGTGCCGTGCTCCTGGAGTCTTGGCTGGGAACATTTCACATCCTCCCAGTTTGGAGAATATCCTTGGTTGGGCTAATGATGTTCAAATGCTCTTTAAGCACTTAAGCACTGAAATTGTAACCTTGTGCCTTTATTGGAGTTTTTTTGTTTGTTCATTTTTGGTTTTGGTTTGGTTTGATTTGGTTTAGTTTGGGGGTTTTTTTGAGTACATTGACTTAAGAAAGGCTCAATTTTTGGGGCTAAGAGAAGATCTGAGAATAAACATCCAGAGAGGAATTTGGGTCTTGGAAGTGCTGGGGAGTGCCAGGCAAATTCTGGGTGGTGGGTTCTGCCACCAACAGCGACTGTGAAGAGATGCCTTGGGTTTTCCACAGTGGGAAAATGCCACAGTGCTCCCTAGGAATAGCTCTCAAAACTATTTGGCTTTAGCAGCTTCTCACCTCTCTAGGTTTGTAATTCTGAAATGTTTATTTGCATTAGTAAAATGGCAGAGCAGCTGATTCCAAGAGATCTGACAATTATTCATGGGTCATCCCTTCTCAGATTTCATTTAATCAAAGACCCAATAAAAGAACACATTGTAAAGTGGTTCATTTTTTATCATTTCTTTAACATTTTAATCTCATTTTTAAAATTATAAGAGTCATTAAGAGTCTGATTTTGATATTCCCTCCAGAGTTTTCTTAATCAGGCAGAATTTATTCTGTCTGTGATAGCCATGCTTGGGAAGATGGTCTTCCTTGGGAAGTAGCAGGAAAGCAGCATTGGAACAGGCAAGGGCTCATGTTTTAGTAATGAACTCCACAGCCAGGCAAGGACATCCTTGGTGTGGTCTCTGATCATCTGAACCAATCTACAGACCTGAAAAAAATGCATTTTAAATACTCAGGAATTACTGGCAGCATTGTGTGAGGAAATAATCTTTAATCTTGTTTGATAGAACCTGTGGTGCTCTGTCATTATGATAAAATTGTGCAGGAGGGTAAAACACCATGAGCTGCCTTAATGTCTGCATATATGGAATAGACACTTCAGCACCATGCATATAGATATATATATTTATATATATGTTTTATTGACCTGTTCTTCCAGCTCGTTAAACACAGCTGTCACTTACTATCAGGAGCAAATGCAATGACAGTCGTTTGGAGGGGGAGATGATTGGTTGTATTAAATTTACCATGTGTTGTTTGTTTTGCTCTGTAAGGAGGAGCTGTTTTATTGCAGATGTTTGCCCAAACCCAGCCAGCACTAAGTGAAGAGAGAAAGTGATGGAGGGGTGTAATCTGATAGAGCCAGTGGGAGAAAAACCTTTTTCCAGTGTGGCTGGGTAATAATGGGTATCCTCCTACCAAAAAAGGAGGCACAGTACAAACAGATCACCTGAGCTGTCTCTGTTTTCAAAGGCATTTTAATTTCCAGGCTACACTGACAGTGAATGGCTGTAAATGTTTTTTTTTTTCATCCTCTAATTGTTCAATTGCTTGTAGGGGAAATCTAGATCAAGGTATGTGTTAGGCATCTTACTCTCCTGCCTTTTAAAACCATGTTGAGGTTCCTTACTCCATGAAAATTTTCAATCACATTCCTTAAATTACCTTGTTGTGTGTCCTTGTGAACCATTGTAGGTGATGACACAAAAATGAAATGTGTATCTGACATATTAAGAGTCTAAAGGGAGTGACCTGACTCTTGTCTTTCTTTGGTGAAGTCATTTAATCTCAGTGCATCTGTAACTTCCAGAAGAAGCAGATAACATTTTTCTTGTTTGTTTTTTTGCAATGGGATTTTTCATTACCAAGTCAGTGCTCAGGAAATTTTCTGAGGTCATGAATATATTTTATGCCAACATAAAGCAACTTTCAAAGAGAACCACCCAAGAACACTGCAGTAGTCAGTGTACTTCCATTTCTTGCTGGAATTGTGTATTTCGTGTAAGTTCAATGTCCAGGTGCAAGTGAGTATCTAAAGGACAATCTCCAGTTTTAATAAATGGATTTAGTGCTGCAAAGGAAGGGCAAGGGAAGGCTGTCCCTCTTCCCACACAGACAGGACATGAGCTATTCCTCCCTGACACGGGCTGCTTGAGGCTGCCCTGCATTTGCACTTCATCCCCTCTGCCCTCTCCACAGAGCTCTCACTGCAGGGCTGGCCAAAAGTGGGCATTTTCTCACACTGATGACTTCTAGACTCAGAGTGCTCTCACTGACCAGTAAGGATGATCTCTAGAGACATTGTCGTGTTCAAGGTCAAGAAATGTAACTTCAATCCCAAATTCTTTATATGTAGAAACATGAAAGTAATTTTCTATCCTTCTTATTGTGAGTAGTCTGCAGGTGCCTGTTTCTGGTAGAGCAATGAGAGAATGATCTCTGTAATATTTCTTATTCCTCAAGACACAGAAATAATAGTTTCTAGTTAAGCAAAAAGGGACATTAGGTTTCACTTATTTTACACCTTTTAAAAAATCACACAGCAAGTGTGATTGCAAGTTGTTAGATAGCTTAATTTCTCGGAGGGACACTTCTCTGTGCTCCTGATTCCTGTAAAAGCAGAGAAAGCAAAATGCCATCGCCACCAGAGCAGTGCACAGGCTGCACATCAGTCACACAAGGAGACATTCTGTCCCTGGGAGGGTACAAAGAAGCAGCTGATTGAAGCATTAACGTGTCCCCAGCCCTTTTCTGTGAAAGACAAGGTCACTGCAATGGCTTTAGTGACTGGGAAGTTGATACCTGATTCCTCCCCATCCTTGCTCAGGGTGCCTTAATCCACTGACTACAGCACTCAGCTTTTTTTCGAGGGGAAAGGAGGTGAAAACAGCCTAAAGAGATGAATATTTATGTACATATTTCTGTAATTTCAATTCACTCATTGCATCCAGCTAGTACGTACAGCTTCCACCAGTGGGAGGATCCAAATCTGTGCAAGTGCAAATACTGCTGGGGAGAAAGCTTTCTTCACCAAAATAAAAAGGAATGGAAGCAAACCTTGTGCCTAATGATGATGAATATCACCAAAATGAGTGCATTCAGGGGAAACAAATACTCTTAAATGCTCTGTATATATTATCCTCATCTTTTTCTTTCGTGGTAGAAATGATAAGTGAAGGAAGAAGCACACTGATAGTGCCTAATGCACAGCTACACATGTACCTCTATATATAGCCCAGAAACACTGGTAATGCTCTTTCAAAATGATCATTACTTAGCTGGGAGAAATAGGTGGCAAACCCAGCTTGCTTCCATGGGAGAGAGTGCAGACAGCACAAAAGAGAAGAGGTTTTTTTTATACCAGCTTTCCTGTCATTAGTCATCAATTAATTGCACTTAAACCAATAATCCAAGAGAGAACAATAACAAATTATTAACCATGAAGTGGTTTCCATTAGAGCCACAAACCAAAGCTGGGCTTGGTGGGGAAGACCCTGACCCCAAACCCAAAGAGGACAAGAGGGGCAGAGCTCCCACTGCCCTTGGACAGCTCCAGCTGTTTGGCCTGGCCTGGCACAGCTGGCCAAGGGCAGCAGTGGCCTTCTCATAGGAATCCAGGAAGGCTGCAAAGTCTGATTATCAGAGAAAAACTAGAAGCTCTGCTGAGTTTATCCTGATGCCCTCAACATTTCTCTCTTTCAATTTTTATTTATCGTCTACTTATTTAGTCTGTCTAATGAACAGCCTCATATGTAACCTCATAATGAAAACATTACAGAGTATTTCATGCTTAGCTGGAGCTGAATTTGTCTCTTTGTTTGACCAAGACGTACATTTGTAGGGTTATTAGAAAATAATCCATCCAGTGTATATTTTAAAATAATTGCCTGACATTGATTTTGAAATGATGACATTTATCAGAGAATAACACTAATGATATTATTGATAATGCATGCTCATTAATACAGTTGTTTTTATCACTAGTGACAATTCCTAGGAGCCACAGTTTTGAATTAAGCCTGGGCACCAGCCACTGTATAAAATGAGCCCAAAAACACAGACATTGCCTCATAAAGCTTATGATCTAAATCTAAGATAAGAGATGACAATAAGATGATGTGGCTGGAGTCATAACACATCTCCAGCCTCAGTTTTATTAACTGGGAAGGGCATTGCAGCCAAGGTGAGTTATAGGGGGGAAATGAGTGGAGATGATGCGCTTTGTTTTGCTTATTACTGCAAGTGGGGAAGGAGTTGTAAAAGGGTCTCTGGTAAGATCAAGGGATGGTGGGTGTGAGACAGCACTGATCTGGAGTAGGTGACCTGGCCCTGACTGAATATCACAGCAGCTCTTGAGCCCTCTCATCTCCAGGACCCTTTCTGGTGGCAAGAACAGCTCATTAAAACCCAGTTTTATTGGCAACCACAGCAGGGGATGTGTGTGGTGACACAGTGGGACTGAGGAGCAGCACCACATCCCATAGCAATCCCTTCAGTGGTGTTACCTTCAGTGGAACAGAGAGTCCCAGTGACTCCCAAAATCCGTGTGTGGGAGTCCTGCTCAGGAGAGGTGGGGCTCATTAACAGAGCAATTTGCATATGCTAACGAGGTGCTCCCAGCCTAGCAGGGCGATAAACAATCCCATTGCAATCCCCTGGCGGTGCCCTGGTGGGTCCAGGCAGGTCCCTGCCCTAGGGGCTGCTCTTCCCAGGCACAGTCACACCGGGAGTAGCTGGGGGTTGTGCTGCCACACACCTGGGATCCCTTCTGAGGACAATATTGGACATTCCAGATCTTCCACACTCCAGATTTCCCCATTCCTGGCCCTGAACAAGCATTCTCAGAGTAGTGGCCATTGCCTTGATCAAACCTGTTAGGAGGGGTGCTGCTGTGAGACAAACATTTAATTGATTTACAGCACAGCAGCAGTGGGAAACCACAGCATATTGGAATTTGAAATACATGAAAACCCCGTTGTGCCAGGATGTTTTGAAATTCCAAGCAGTCAGTTTGTTCTTGGGTTAAAATGGATTTTCTAAAACCAAGGCAGAGTCATTCTGGTAATGGTCCTCCTGAAAGAACTGCTGCTGAATGTGAATGGGGAAAGCTGCTGTTCATGAGGTATTCCAGTGCTTAAATGGTTTCCCAAAGCACCACAGTTTTCAAACAGTTATGAAGGAAATAAAAGACTGAAAATGTGCAAATTCAAAACACAGTTTTGCAATTAATTTAATATAATCATGCTTTGTGTTACACAAGCAGAATATTAATTTCACAAAAAATAATTTGTCAGAAAAATAACAGATACAATAAACAGTCTTGTATTTAGAACAGTCTATTTAGAATGTTCCTAATGCTTTATTGCATTTGCATTGCAAAGTAAGAAAGGTAATATCCTATCAGACATTGAGGCTCAATAGATGTGTGTTCATCACTCAGTGAGAAATTAAAGACAGACCTTAGAGTAGAATAAATGATGGGGGAGAAAAAAAAAACAACCAAAAAACTATGTTCATTCTAAATCTGTCTAAACTGATGCATTGTCACAGGCTTTTAATGGGACCAAAATCCCTGGAGGCTTCCAGACTTCAAGGAACTGAAATGAATCTGATGGAAGGGTTTTCAAATGGATTTGTAAAGGTTTCAGGAGTTTCCTGGTTTTCTTGCATGTTAAGATCCCTGCCAGCTGTTGTAAAGAACTGTTTGTTTTCTGCTTTAGTTTACTCAGTCTGAGAGAACACGAATTCAGTACATCAAAAGTTTCTCATTAAACATATTTTGTTTTGTTGTATTTCTCATTTTTTGCTAAGTGGGAAGGTATGAACTTTTCATCATGAAAAATCAACATGACCTTTTGCAAAAAATGAGGTGCAAGCATTTCAGCATTTCGATGTTCTGGCATTTCAGTAAAAGACCAAATGAATTTTAACACATAATATATCTTAAAATCTGAATAGTAACATGAATTTCTTTCCTTTGCCTGGCTTGAAATTGATGAATATATTTTGAAGTGATCATGAGAGTTCACCTTAGTAATAATAAAAAAACCTGGGAAATTTTAGTTAAATTCATTTTTTGTTAATTCCTTGAAGAGTCCTTTGTGGTATACAATATAGGATTACTGCCAACATTTTTAAATTTTTTGTTTCAAGGTATGAAGTAATGGTTCTCCTAACAGAATTTAAAAGATGTCATTGTCTAAAAATTGCATGGTTTGGAGCCAGTGTGGTGGGCAGGGTAATTGTAGATCCTCTCAATGTGTGGTCCATGTCTCAGCAAGGAGGGGCCATTGCAGGCAGCTTTTATCCAGTACTGAATCAATCTCTGATCAGCATTATCACAACACCAGCAGGGATTGTCAGTTCCCAGAGGGTTGGGGCTTAATGGGAGAAATTGTTCCTGATTTGGCTTCAGCAAAGTGAGCTGAGCTCTGGGGTGGGAAAGGTGAGAACACACCTTTGTTCATGGCTGGGCTGGAGCTGGGGGGGAGAATTTCTGCCAAAATGGGGCTGGAGGGCAAAGGAGCTCAGCCACACCAGGCCAATACTTCTGTTCCTGGGCAGAAAACACCTTGTCTGGTACTTACTGGAGTAGACATTGAGTACCCCAAATAATAGGAAGCTTTATTTATAAAGACTTTCTCTTCTTCACCTGGGCACAATTCAGATTTCCAGCTCACAGCTGAACTCATTCACGTGCAATAAGATAGTTGGGGCATTCAGGATTCTGTTTCTGCCACACTGAGTTCAGCTGCAGGTGAAACTCAGATGAATAAGTTAAAAAGCTTCATCTTCGGTGTTTTTTTTTTTTTTTTTTTTTTTTTTTTTTTTTTTTTTTCTGCTGCTGCGACTCTTTGGGAGCAGAAATGGTCATTTACATGTCCTGTTCAAGGAACATGCACTTTGAATAGTAGAGAACCAAGAACAAATTAACAGGAAAACACAGATTCTTTTTCCCCCTGAGCTCTCAGAGCTGTGAGGTGTGTGGCATACATCACACAGAAATAAGTACAGGTAGGGGTAAGTTAATATATAAAGAATAACCTTTGATAATGCATTTGGGTTGGTAGCAATGTCCTAGTGGATAATTGATAGATCTCACTGTTCCCTGTTCTCTCTGTGCTGTAGGGATTATATATCTTTTAAAATAGAATTTCCACCATTTTAGTCTAGTGGAGTTGTGGAAGACTGAAAATAGCATTTCAGTCAGCACTGCTTGGCTGCTATTCTTCCCAGATGGCTCGGAGCATTTTCCTTCAAAGAAATTCCTGTCACTGTGGTTCCACACACGTCCTGGGCACCAACAATGCATTTCTGTGTCAGCAAAACAGTTCTGACAACTGCAGGCACTGCTCGTGTTTGAGGGCATCCTGAGGAAATAACCTCTGCAGTCAAATGCTTGTGAATTTTCCATCCTGGCGGCTCAGTCCTGCCTCTTTCACTCCAGGAAAACTTTCTGGAGCAGCAGCTTTGCTCTGCTGTGATGTGTTGGGTCTGGGTTCCCTGTTCCTGGGGTGATGCCCTTGTGTCCCTTTGCCTGGGGAAGGTGCAGGCTGTTTTTTGTGTCCCCCAAAGCCTGGCTGGGGTCCTGCAGCTGAGCTATCAGCCCTGCCTGCTACATCTGTGGCAATTCCACCCAGAGGAGAAGTTGCAAGACAGTGAGTCCCCAGTGGGATGTAATAGAATGGAAGCAGATGGTGAGCTGAGGAGAATTTCAGGGGAGGATTACATTTTCCAGTTACTGTCTTTTTGATTTCACTGTTATTGTCTGATGAATTGTGTCAGATTTGATCCTTCAGATTGAAAAGCTGCTCCTCAACGTGCTCCCAAATGTACAGATAAAGTAAATGGCTGCTGCCAATGTACTGTCTGAGGAACTTAATTTTTTAATGTCTATTAGAAGGGCCTCTCATTCTGTCACATGTACAGTGATTTCTGCCTCCAGCTAAGGGTTTTTGGTCCTGCTGTAGTTTGGGGTGTCAGTAGCCTGCTGGGTTTGATACGTAACACACCTGAGGGTTCTCCATTTACTCCTGGCCAAGGCAAGCAGAAAGGCTTCCTCTTGCCCTGGTTTGTTTGCACAGCTTTCCTTTGGCTGCTTTGCAGCCCCTGAGTGGCCCTGAGGTCTGCACAACCCTGCTGCCAAAAGCCACACTGAGGGAGAAGAGAGACACTGACCTTGGGAGCTCAGCCCCAAAGGTGAGCCCAGCCCTGGTGGGAGGGCAGGGCCAGCTCCTGAGGAGCTGATTCAGTGCAATGGCACCAAGATGCCCTTTCTGCAACACCAGTTGATCACTTTGGTGTGCAGCTTCAACAGTTATACTCTAAAATGCTTTAAAATATGTATGAGAAAAGAAGAAAATCAAAACTTATCTTCAGCACAAGGATGTTCTCTGCATAGGCTCTACCTGTTCATTAAAGCAAGATTGATACTTGTCCTGGTTTAGGGCAAATTTGGGAAAAAACTTCTTTTCCATCTTTGTTTTTCGAACTAGTCTTAAAGGTGGAGAACCCAATATTTAGCATAATCAGAATAGACAATTGGGATACAAATTGTATCAGTTTTTGATGGGGAAGCATCAAAAAGTCACCCTAGGACAATACTTTAACTGTAAACACCCCAACAGTAGAAAGTCTTTCATATGGATTATGTGGAATCAGGACTTAAATCTTGGATATAATTAAGGCCCTCTCTAAATATGGCCAAATATTGTTGTGTTTTCCCTCGTAGTAGATGTTGCTAGAGCTAATAGTATTTTTTTGTTTCTTATTACAAAGTGGTCATTATTCTCTGGTGACTGTATTTAAAAATTATAACTAGAAACAGATCTTTTCTGTATCATTACTTCCTATATTCTTAGAGCACATTCAGTCTTATTCCCTTTTCCCCTCAGTTGAATCCTGCATGTTGATTTATGCCATTATGGAAGACAAGGTTATAGAAGGCTTTTGACTCTTTTGAATTGAATTGAGGTATGAGGAGTGGGTAAATCTAGATGAGGTTGAAATTTGTAGTAGATCACAATGACAGCTTTCTGACTGCTCCCTTTTATTTAGTGTTGGCTCATTTACTCAGGCCTAGAGACTCATAAACACTGTAAGTGCACATGTTAAGTGCAATGAACTTCTCTTCTAGATTGTTATGGCTCGGCCTCCTTCAGTGTCTTTTAAAAATTGCCATTTCATATATTGCTTTGATCTTCCTCCTGCACAGAGGTTGCAGATAACCAGGACATTGGAGCTTCCTGCTGCTGTTGCTGTTCAGGCCCTGCAGTTCTGGGCTCGACCATGCTTGGGAAGGATTCCTGTTTAATACTTTTCATGCAAGAATGGTTTAGAAGGATCTGAAATTTCCAGTAATTCTGAATATCAGACTTGACTGGCATCTGTTGCTTTCTGGAGCTTAAAGAGACAAGAGGTTCACCAGCTTTGGGGGCAAAATAATCTGAGGAATTCTTGTCTATATTTGTGGTAGCCTGGCCAAACCCTCCCAGCTGCATCACCTTCAGAGAGGAGCTACACTGCTGATTTCATCCAAAAAACGAGGGAATGAGAGCAGTTCTGTGTGAAAAGGAGGGCAGAGGGACAGTGTTGGTCACACAGCCTGGCTGGGAAGACACAGGGTGTGGGTTGATATGAAGGATTCAGAGCATCAGCATCTTGTTGTTGTTGGCTTTGCAAATGGGGTTCAGTTCCCTACAGTGTGATTTATGAACAGTGCACTATTTACTGGCCAAGGAGGCAATTATTGGAAGGACAGGTGTAAAGACATCCTTATATCCTCGTATAAAGGCAGACATTTTGCAATTCTCAGCATCTTTAGGTACCTGTGGAAACCCTACCATGAATGTGCACATCCTGAGTGCCCCCCAGGAAAAATGCACCTGCACACAGAGGGAATCCTGTCTCACTTGCCTGAGCTCCAGGGCTGGGAAAACACCATCCTGCATTTCCATGGGCTCTCACTGGAAAATGGAGCTTCCATGGGCAAAAGAAACCAAAAACCAAAACCAAAACAAAAAAACCACAACAACAAGGCAACCAAACAAAAAAACCCAAACCCCTTCCAAAACCAAAAAACAAAACCAACAAAACAAAAACAAACCAAAACAAACCACAAAAAACCTCCCCAAAAGCCAAAAAACAAACATCCCCCAAAAAACCCCAACAAACAAACAAAAATCTCCAAAAACAACAACAAAAACAACAAACCGCCCAAAAGCCAAAAAAACCCCAAGCAAACAAAAAAAAAAAACCACAAACGAGAAGAATTTCACCTCAACAAGCAGTAGAATTTAACAGCATTTATATGGGAATGGGCACTCAGTTTAAACTTTGATTTATGGCTTTATTAATCCAAGTCAGAACTCTTGCTTCTGTTGCACCTGGTTTGCATTACTCCTATAGGATGGAAATAATGAAACAAGTACCCTGAGTTGATTCTCCATAAAGGGAATTTGGGGCTGCATCTGGCCCTGTTAGGAGCATTTTCAAGCATTTCTATCCCAGCAATCTCCATGCTGTGAAAGCCCCACAGGCTGTTAGACTGTTACATGTTTTTTTGTTCCTCTCTAATGAAGCCATAATAAGGCACCAAATCTCTTGGACTTATTTCTCAAAAAGGAAACAGCAAAGCAATGCTGAGTTGGGCTACTGCAGCCCTGTCAGCACCGTGTGATAAAGTAGCGTAAATACAAATTACACCAGCAGCAACAGTTTTTTGGTACACAGAAATGGGAAATATTACTTTTCTGTGCATGTTTTTGGTTTAGCATGACTGCTGAGAGCTCTGGGGATTATCCTACATGAATTTCAGGAATGATGCAGAGCTCACTGAGCTTTTATCTTGCTAGGTCCTATGAAATTAATGGCAGTAGGAAAATACTGGAAAGTGAAATTAAATTGCTAGTTTTGAAAGAGTCCAGAAGAGTACGAGGATGTCATGATGACTCCTGGTGACCATCTGGGCTCTTAAGGACTAAATAATTCTCAAAATAGGGATCAAAGATGTGTTTCTGGTTTTTTGTTTGTTTGTTTTGTTTTTTGGGGGTTTTTTTGTTTGGTTTTTTTTTCAGTAAGCACCTGAAAATTCCACATCAGGATTACCCCTGTGTAATTCAGTATCTCTGTCACACCTGGGTGTGTTCATTCCCTTTCCCACACTAAACATGCCCAGGGGAGCTGGGCCTGTGCAATCCCAGGGAATGCATCCCACTTCCCCACTCCCTGTGGAAAATCAGGTTCTTTCAAAATCATCAGGTAATGATATTGCTCTCAAAGAGCCAGCTCATTTTATCAGCGGGACTCCTCTGAGCAGAGGTTTAATGAGTGTGGAAATGCAGAATTTAAAGTGACTGTGGCTTATAATACTGCACATAAATGCTACTTCCACTTGCCCCATGAATGTTATTTCTCATACAAACTTCTAAATTAAGTAGAGTAGACTGGTAGAAATATTTTTCTGTGTTTTCATCTTTGTTTTTGAACTATCTGCCCGAACAAAGTTTTAAATTATGTACATTTGCTTTTCTTATCCCACAGTACATATATTGTATAGATAAAATCGATACATTTTATTGTGCTACAATATGCTATACAATAAAAACCTGACGACCAAAACAAATCAGACATAAATATATACTTTAGGATTTTTCAGGAAGCTATAAAAGATATATGGGATTGATTTCTTTAGAACAGAGGAGAATCTGGATCTTAAGTTTGTTGAGGCAAAATTTCTCTGAGTTGTAGTTGTGAGAGATGGACATAACACTGATCACATACATAGTGGATGGATGAATTTGTAGAGTTATTGGAATTTGGGAAGAAATGCTTTTGTTGGTATTTTTCTGTCCTTTCTGTGCCTGTTTTAGTATTCTCCTCTTCCATTTCTGTCTTCACAATCGTTTACCTTTGTTAACTTGAATTATAAAGCTTATATGCCTCTGTAAAGGGCTTTAGTGGAAAATCAAACCAGATGCTGTAGGAATCAGATTGTTGAAATAAATGAAAAACACCTTGACAGGACCATCTTAAGCCACGTTGTTGAAAGAAGTGAAAACAGGAAAAAAAGCAATAACTCAGCCCTCAGGAAACCATGGGCACAAATAGAATTCAGCTGTAGTAGTTTATTGTGGGAAAATCTTTGAAATTTGTGCAGTTTTTGAATGTTCTGAAAAATTAAAGGGGTTGGTGAAAATCTGTCTGTTGGCCTAGGAGGTAATTATTAAAAGGACAGGTGTAAAGACATCAGTATATCCTCATATAAGGGCAGACATTTTGCAATTCTCAGCATCTTTAGGTACCTATGGAAACCCTGCCATGAATGTGCACATCCTGAGTGCCCCCCAGCTTGGTGATGAAGTTAAAATAAAGCAGCTGATACCGTCCCTCTGCAGGACAGAAACCTTCCCCACACATGGAAAATGTCAATGTTCCTTGGTGAAAACAAATTTGTGAGTGTAAATGAGCAGTCAGAGAGTGGATGTGTTGGATTGCTGACAAATGACAGAGCAGTTGGAGATGGAGCAGGGGGTGCCCAGGGTCAACCTGAGCCTGGCAATGGCTCTGCTGAGCAGCCAGAACAGGAATGTGGGGATTTTTCATGGAGAGGAGGAAGGATTTCCTCAGCTGGGAGAGGGGAGGAAGAAGTACCAATGGTAGGAATTCTTTGGATGGAAGAGAGCATAGGGGAGGTTGGATGTGTGGGATTATGGTGTAAAGAAGATGAATGGCTCCACAGATTTGCTGTTCAGTGCTGAGATCCCAGACCTGGCTTAAGTGAAGGCTCTGGGGAAATGTTAATTGATAGGTGACACATTTCCACAAGCATCACTGCTTAGTCTCACTGCCAACAAGGCTCAAACTCTGCAACAAATGAGAGAAAACTGTGCTCTGGTTGAGCCTCTAATATTGCACAAACCTGAGGGAGAGCTAACAAGGTGTAAGTGATTTAAGGGGTTTAAGGACAACAGAGACTGCGCATCAAGAGAAATTAGTTTAATTATGAAGTCTGAAGTCTTAAAAGATATCCCAAACACATGGAGATACAAGGAAGGAAGGAAGGAAGGAAGACCCCAAAAAGCTGTCCTTGTGATTTAAGTGGTGGATTCTGTGTCATACTGAAGGGATAAAGGAAAGACAGCTCTGCCTCCAGACTGCCAGGTCTTGTGTGGAGTCAAGAGGAGTCATTTATATTTAAAGAATCTCTTGATAGACCATTCTGATCTCAGTAAATAATAGACATATTAATAATAATAATATGAAAAAATAGTGCTCTTTTTTTTTTTTTTTGTAGTGTATTTTTTCGTAAATGTATTTCTGTTGTTAACAGCTTATTTTTCTTTAAGACAAAAATAGATCCTGCTACACCTTTTTGACCGTGACATTGTGTGTTTTGTTCAACTCTTCAGTATTTCTGAGAACTGCGGAAGTCAGCTCGCTCCTTTCAGCTTCTTCTCAATGTTAGTTTTCCATTTTCTATGATTTTACTGGAAAGAGGCAAAAAAAAAACAACCCTGAGAAAAGCCTTCAGAATATGGAACTTTAATTATCAGTATGCAATCCAGATTTAGAGGGCTGCTTTCAGTATGTATTTTTTTTTTTTACCAAGCTGTGAACCTCGGTTAATTTTAGAAAGTCTGATGAACTAAAATAGATGTCCTCTGCTTGAAAGTCAGATGATTCAGTTGAACCACAGACCCCTGAGCTCTTCAGGGCTGCATGGCTGTAGAGGCTCTGACTCTTAAAATGTGTGTTAATTGTGGAAATGGAAATCAGATATGTTTGGGGGGGTCTTTTTGCCCCTCCTGAAACATTTTTCTGCAGTATGTTTTATTGAAAATCTGTGAAGGTATTACTTTTGTGTTAATAGTGATTTGGACCACAGATTCAGGAATTTCTGGGGATTATTTGCCTCCTTTGGCCCATAGTAAGATATGAGCAGGGCTCTGGGTTGCTCTGTCTGACCGAGGAGGTTTTTTGTCTTAAGAAGAAAAAAAAGGAGAACCAGGATTCAGAAAGAAAAAAAAAAAAAAAAAATCTATCTAGTCTGAAACATCCCCAAAGCCATTCCTGCCGTGTTTGGGGCCTCCATTCCTCCAAGGTGTCAGAAATTTGCCTTAGAGTTTGTGGCCTGATTTCCAAAGCACGTGCTCCCTGTCTGTCCTGCTGACCAGAACAGGAATTGAAAGTTCAGCGCATCCTGAAGTCATCCTGGGATTTGTTACTTGTTTATTTGGGCATGTGCCTGGAGAATGGCAGCCTTCAATTTGTAACCCAAACCTACAAGAAGCTAGGATGAAAGTTCTCACTTCTTTTCTCTTCTGTCGTTACTTTTATTAGGCAGCCTTTGAAACTCACAGCAATGACTTTGTGAGTTCCCACCAGATTTTTAGCCTGTGTGTGTGTTGGGGGTAAACCACTGAAATTCGGAAGGGAAAAGAAAGGAAAGGTTTTGACAGAAGATTTTCTGGCTCTCTAAAAGAGAGGGAGAGAGAGAACACATGTGAGGCTGAATGGATGCACATTCCACCACACGTACAAAGCCTCTCCCAAGCTTTTGTTCATATCTGAATCTGGCTCCAGCTCTCCCAGCAGATTTTTCATTTGGACCCTACATTTGTGGCACATTTGTAGTCTCAGGCCCTCAGCAGAAGAGCACTTTGAAATCAGATATCTGAAAAGCATCATGATGGGAAAAGATTATTTACAAACACAACTTTAAAATATAGAATGGGATGTTTTATATAGAAAATAAAGTGTCACCACATTGGAGATATTTCAAGAAGCCTCATCTTATCTGTTTTGTTTTGTAGAAATGATTCAGTGTTTGTGGTAACATCACAAGTACAATGTGGCTTCCACTGAATTTCTGTTTTGAGAGACTGAATGCAATCGACTGTGTTTGGGTAAAGTCAGTCTATCTAGATGAAAATTAGAGGAATTTCCAGATTCCTCAGTGGAATCCTTTAAGGGGGAAAGACTGTTAAACAGCAATGCTTCATAACACAGAATTTGGGTACATCACTATAGGAGTGTGGGGGAAATACAGCAGAACAACATTCAGATGTGAACTGGGTTCACTGGCAGTCCCAGTGATGTGCAATCCTTTATTCCCAATACAGCTGGAAACTTGTGGAGTCTGGATATCACACATGCCCCTAAATGCTGCATAAAAAGGAAGGGGACACGTGGAATATAGAGATTCCTGGGTATCCCAGTATTGTGTGTTGTGCTTTTAGCATGCAGTACAGAACAAACAAAATATTACTCCTTAAATTGCCACAGATTCAAGATAAATATTTCTGTCAATATAAAGTTTTCCGAGACATAGCTTTTCACAACATGTAATCATGCTTTTTTGGCTGCAGACTGCTAAGTTTTCAAGCACAGAGAGCTAAATCTAAAGCATGCTCTGTTTCCTTTGCTTTTTATGAAAGGTAAAACTTTGGTTGCTAAAGCAGCTTTCACACATGAGGATAAAGACATCACTCAGATTGTCTTCTGAAGCACCTGGTGAGGCACTAGAAGCCAAAAGCTAAACTTCAGACACAAGTAACTCTAATTTCCTCTTGCTGATCAGCGCATACACAATTCTCTTGTCATAACTTGGTTTTCTATTCCAAACTGTTTCCTGAATTCTGCCCAGTATTCATTCTTTAGGAGCATTTTAGCCTATAAAATCTGCAAAAAACCCACAAAACCAGCAAGGTTTATTTACCTCAGTAGCACAAAGCCCAGAGAAGTGAGGGGATTTCACTCCTCTCTAACCCACAGACACCTGTGATTCCTCCTCCTCTCCTGTCTGGGTGCACCTGTCTGGGGCTGTGTTCATGGCACTGCCTTGCACCAAAACCCGATTTCGAATCTGCTAACAGCACTCATTGTAATTACTGTGTATTACTTAATTGGGATTCATGTAATTATTATTTTAAACTACTTTACATGTTCTGATTTGAATTTTTAATTTAGAAAACACATATTCAGACATATTCGATCTGATTCCCTTTGGATGGCTGTGGATGGAGCATACATTTTAATGTTTCTTGTTATTTGTATGCAACAGGATTTTCTCAATCTAGACTCCTGAATCGATGCTGGTATTTATCTGTGCAAAGTTACAGTCAGTCCAGGAGAATATGTTTTAATTTGTAAAATCTATGTTTAGCCACACACAATAAAACTATCTAGATTTGAGGGTCTTTAATAAAATATGTATGAAAGACTTTTTCTTACAAAGTACAAGTGCAAGACAGATTGATAGACTTTTGCATTCTATGCATTTTTATGTGCATTCTGTTAATAAAAATATCTAGCTGTACATGTATACAACTTTTTATTACTAGTTCTTTATTTCAGAAAAATAATTATATCAATTTTAGAAGTCACCTTGTTGAGATTCCGAGTAAGGTGTATGGATAGGATGGTAGGAAGTGATTAAACAGGTATGATTTAAAGAGAATGGATAAACCTTCTACTGGGCTGCAGCCTCTGTGATCTCATGACAGCTGATGCTGCAATATTCATTGTCTTTAGAGGTCTGGGGGTGTTACTGGCCTGGGGAGGTATTTCCCTCAGGAAGGTTTCAGTCCTGATATTCTGACACATTGGCTCTGGTGAGAGTAAGTCTTATTCTAAAGTAAGCCCTGAAAGATCACCAGGATCTTATCCAGAGGCACCAAGGCTGCCCAATGTATAAAACAATAAGGCAGACACTATTTTAACACAACAATTTGGACAGCCTTACTTTGTTCACTGTATCTCCAAATGCTTGGAGTGGTATAATTATCTATATTCTGTTACTGAAAGGCTAAGTATGTCTCATGAAGAGAATCTCAAAAAGATTTTAATTAAGTTAAACTAAAATAAGAATTGAAGTATAGAATGTGTTCTAAAGAACCTTTAATATCAAAATAAGCTCATAGCATCTTCTAAAATAGAGGATAGTACAGGCAAGTTAATATTCCTTCACTGGAGAAAATGAAAACAGAACAGTACATTTGGGTTTTGAGGTCTTGAGTACTTGGCTCTTTTTTCAAGCCCTGGTTTCTTTCTGTGTTCCTCTCAAGCAGACAGGGAACGAGCCAAGTCTCTGTGCAGCTCTGGCTCTAATGTCCTACAGCAAACAGGATTTCCTAATTGCTGAGAAACTGCTTCCCTGTCCTCGATGCAAAGAAAATGAGAGTATTCCTTAGGAACGTGAGCACCGCCCCTGCTCAGTCCAGTGCCATGGGAGGCACCTTGCTCACAGCAGTGTGTGAATGCAGATTTATACACCTAATTCAGGGCACAAGGCATTCTCTGTGCCCTGCTGGCATCCCAGAGCAGAGAGAGGGACCTGGGGCCATCCCTCCCTTGCCACGGGTGTCCCTGTCAGCAATCCTGCATGGCCCTGCAAAGGGAGCCACGCTGGGGGATGTCATTCGGGTGCCTTTTGTGACAGCACGAGTTGGCAGCCTTTTGTTTGAGTCTGGAGAGTTTGGTGAGTGCCTGCAGCTTGTCAAATGCCAGGTGATGCCAGGGCTGCTGCAGCTCCTGTGCCACACAAGATTTTATCTTAGGGCTCCTTGGCTGGGGACAGAGATGACACAAACTCACCGAGGGTCATCAACAATAAGCAATGAGTTGATTATGGCAGCAGTTTATTTTTATAGGGGGTTTGAATCTCCCAGGTTTCGATAGATGGTTGGGATCTCTCTCTGGCCAGTGGTGTGTCTGCATCTAAGCTTGGACAGGGTTGACTGAGGGTCTCTGAGTTCCATTGTTCACCCAGGAAATTGTTTCTAGAACGAGCCAGGTTAGCTGAACTGGATTTGTTACGGCCAGATTTACCTTGTCCAGCTACAGACCAGCTGGGCTCCTACAATTGCTCCCTTCCTTTGTATTAAAAACTGTAAAGTGTTCTCTGTTATCCTACCTGCAAGGGCCCTCTGCAGACAGGGTGACAGAAGACAGCATGGGTTTAATTGGAATGAGGTTTTCCACCCAATTTAGCTCCCTCAGCCAGCCATGTGTCCCAAGTAGCGCTGGAGCTGCAGCACTCCCAGGAGTTCTCAGGTGAGATTACAGTCCTTCAGGCTAACATGCCCCAGGTTAACTACTTATAGTTACAAGTTACAACTCAACACTAAAAAAGAGAAACCATTTAATCCTTAGAACCATTAAAAGAAACACAACTACCTGAAAAACAATTTGTAAACAGAAAAAAGCAATTTGTAAACAGAAAAACAATTTGTAACCAAATGGAATCTTTCAATGAGCTGTCACTTCAAGAGTCCCAGATTTCCGAGAGTTCCCAGGGCTGGTTCATGTCCCATTTTCCCCCATGCCTGTATGGATGTCTTGTGCTTCTTGTGCCATTCCCAGGGCACTGTTTACCCTTCCCAAGTGGAGCACACACAGCACAGATCCCTTCCTGTCCCTGTCCCTCATCCTGACAGCTCCTTGGCCTTTTGCTGCCCCTTCTCGCTGCTGCTGCTCCTGCTGCCTGGACATCTGCTGGTAAAACCTGAGCTTTTCTTTTCCTTTTTCCCTAACCTTGATGAATGGCCTATATCTCAATGCCAAAGCTCACCTTTCTCTTAACTGAGGGTGATTGATGGAGCAGGAGCAGCAGTGGAACAGGTTCTGTGTCCTGACAGCCTCGGCTGTGGCCGGGGCTCCCCTCCAGGGACTGGCAGCAGCTTTATTCCATGCAGGAATTCAGATCCCTACCAAGCTCCTGAGGAACCAAGAGGGATTTTGAGACTCCTCCTACATAGGCTGAATATCTCTTAAAAATAGCAAGCCCAGAGTGCTCTGTTGATTTTCTGTCATGGAATGCTTTGAAGGGCAAATACTCCTTTTGGTTTTGCACAGATGGCATAATTTTGGTGGATGAACTCAGCATTGTCAAATACAAGTTCACATGACATTTTTTGTTTTAAACAGTAAGAAATAAGATGAAAGACCATGGATATTCTTTGTTCAAAAACATTAATTATTCCTACATTGCTCTAGTAATATTTAAAGTGCTATTTTCCTTTAAGATGTTTCCTATACATTTTTACTAGTAAAATGAATGTAACAATAACCTTGTTGAAAGACTATCTGGTTAAATTAGTTGCATTTTTAAATATGAGTCCTTAAGGCCAGGTTTTCAAGCCCTGTGTCAAGGTGGCTCACTTAGATCAGGGGACTTGTGCCAGATATCTACAGAAGATCTGAATGGAAAGGTGAAAGCAGTTGTTTATTAGAATTTGTAGTCTAAATTTAGGCAGACAAGGGGAAAAAAATCAAGGGTGACTGAAAGAGAAAAGATGTCTAAGTGGTATTGACTTTAACAGGTTCCTAATCATGAAGACATACGATAGATAGAAATGTGCTGGCAGAAGTTAATGGCTTTGGAAAGAAAGGACCAAATGTACAGTAATACCCTTGAAAGTGCTGACTTCATGAGTCAACATTTAAATGAGAGCCTGTCTTCCTGCTAAATAGCTTTTCAACTTCTTTCTTATCATAGGAGTCCTTAATTAAAATAGTTCAAAGGAGTTGGGTCATAAAACTGCATTAGGGTTTTTTTGTACTGAAAAGAATTTCTGCACTCAGCAAGACTTCATCAGTTCTCAAAACTTAGCAGTTGAGTCAATAGTCTTCTTTTCACTATGGTGAACTACACGTTGAGAATGCCATAAGCAATTATTTAATCTTTGTAACTGGGGGTTAGCTCAGGACTGCAGTGGGCTAATTAAAAAGTGCTTCAGTGTATCATTGATTTCTTGGTATGACCACAAAGTCCCACTTTATCCTGCCTTGCTTTGAAGCCAGCAATGCTGCCAGCCAAGCCTGCTGCACAAACACTGAAGGGTACAGAACAGCCAGATGTGTCTGTCGTGCAGTTTGTCAGGGCAGAGGGGGAAGAATCGAGAAAGAGCAGAAAACAGAGAGAAGAGTTTTAACGTGCAGGGAAAAACAAGGTCTATGGGATTGGTTTAAAATACCTGTTCCATCAGTCAGGCTCACGGAATTCTGGAGGAAGGTTTGCTGTTTTCTCAAGATAAAGCCTTGCAGGAAGGGCTGCATTGCCAGCACCAAGCTCTGAGTTTCTGTGATCTATTTGCTTGTCAAAACATCAACATCACCAATTCATTGCAGTGCCTCACGAATGACCTCCTCTTAGCTCTGCTCTCTGCAGTTTGCAGTTTCATTCATTTGTCATGTTGCAATCCTGTTTCTGGTTTAAATTTCCACTTCTGTTGAAGACATGAGTCCAAGTAGTAGAGTGAAAAATCCCATAACCTCATTCATAACTGTCGTGACCTTTAATTCAGAAGCTGTGGCTCTGGAATAGCTGCAGTTAATAGTCTTTTTAAGAGGTCTAGTCAGGCTTTGTCCGAAAATTCATGTAGTAATGTTGATTGGAAAATTGATAAAGCTCATGGGGAAAGTGAATTTGAAAATAGAAAGCTCAACATTTTAGTCTTTTCTTATTATTTCGATCCAGTTGCCCTGTTAGCATGCTGCTTGTTCTGATTCTGCTCTGCAGTTTTGTGCTTTTTTGCCTTGCTAGAGGACTGAAGGCAGTTAGGTGAGTCTGGTGTCAGGGGAGGATATTATCAACTCTCAGGCAAGTAAAGCATGCAAGAAAACTGAATGATAGCAGCAATGGTGTAAAGCTAATCAGGTGAAATATTTTGCTTTTTAAACATTTATATTTCTGTAAAATATGTCCTCCACATGAAGAATCACCTGAATACTCATTCACTATTAAAAGAGTTTCCCTAGGAAAGAAAACCCAATTGGCAGTTTTTACCCTGCTACCGCTACTGAGAAATAAGATGTGCTAGCCTACAGTAATTTATACTGAACTGCTGTGAGCAATTGTTGAGGGGGGGCAGTAAAAATCCCCCTCTGATTGTCTCTGCATTTCTGGACTCTTTGCAATCAGGGTAGCAGCTCATGCAGAACACAACCTTCCTTCTGCTTTGGAGTCAGATCTGTGCCTGACTGATTACAAACCCAATTAGCTATCTTCTGGAGGCTAGGATAAACCCCAGATATTCCATGCTGGAGGATTTCGGAAAGTTGAATGTACGAATGACTGAAAAAGTATAAAACTAAATTAAGAGCTCAAGTCTCCTTGTCTCCTCAGAATTCCTGTCTTGGTATTTAGAATTCTATTTACACCCAAACCAGCTCCACTGCTGAAGGAATGGCATCTGTCAAAGTCAGTGTGATGTGCCAGTAAACCCCTTATATTTTTGCATCTTTTCCCACATACCAGGAATTGTAAATTGACATGTTGAAGCCAAAGCCACCAAATCCATTTTCGCGAATTTTGGTTGTACTCAGATTCTCAGTATACTTCTGCTTCTTGCCTTTTCTAAAATAATACATTAAATTCATTGTCACATCCATGGCGTTGGAAGATTATCCAGCTTCCATAAACTAATTTGAATGAAGCATCTTCTTGTTCATAGTGAATTCAGGACCTCTCACTTGTGTGTGTATTCACTCCCTCCCCAATTACTTTAAAACTCCTGCATAGCTGGGCTCCTCTCAGAGAATCAGTAATAAAGTTAAATGCTTCCGAGTGCTCTGGTTTGGAAGGAAAGCTGCTCTCTCAGAGTCTCCCTGGATGCTGGGACTGGCTTCTTACAGCACAACCGTTTGGCTGGTGTAGCTCACATATTTCCCAGATTGCCAGGAAATTGATTTGAGGGTTTTGAGAGCTCCTTTCTTGCTCCTGGCTCACCTTGTCAAGCTGCTTAACTCCACAGGAATATGGAGCCCCTTGGCCCTCAAGAATGCAGACAAAAAACCAGCCTGCAGCTTCCCCCCACGCTGGGTAGCATAACAACCCCTCCAGCTGGCTCCTGCAGAGCTGCCCAAAGTCACAGCTACCCTCAGATTCAGCCCTTTCATGGTTCCTTACAAGGCTCTCAAAGGGAAAAAAAAAATAAATCTCATTATGTTGTTGCTAAGTCCACAGTGTTCCAAACTGTGCTGACTCTTTGGTCAGAGTTCAGTGTAACAAACTGTGCAGGGAATATTTTTTGACTCAGATAAAGTTTTGGGAAATATATTACACATTGCTTGTGATTTTGAAAGGCAGTGAATGCTCTGGGAAGCAGAGCAGGAAGAATGGAGCAGACAGCCTGTTGCACGTAACCACACCTTCCCTGTTCTTGATGAAACAGAAAATACCTTTTGAGGGGTTGCTTGGTGGCTATTTTCCTATATTTTGTCCCCTTCCAGCTTCCTGTTGGAGCCCCCTGACTGGTGGGGCAGCCAGAGAGACAGAAAAGGCTTTGAAACTGTGAGTGCTGCTCAGCACTTGTAAATAAAACATCTCTGTGTTAATAACCACCAATCCAAACCACAGCACCATGGGGGCTTCTGTGGACAGAATTAACTCCAGCCAAATCAGTGTACCAAGTTTCCCTGGACCTCAAAGAACTTCCCCCAAACTGTTGAAAATGTGTGATTCATTTTCACTGCCCATTTCACAACTGAGAGCACCTGAACTGAGATTAATGTATTTCTGATTTCCTGTTGTCAACCTGAGCTGAGGTAGGAAGATCATATTTCTGTTCAAACAAATATTCTTCCATAAAAAACCCCAAACTGATGCTGTTGTACACCACAATGACACCAAGACTCTGACTTCAGAAGGCTGAAATTGACTCCTTTATTTTTGGGGTGTGTCTCCCCTTTTATACTATTCTACACAGACCAATTTGATTGGTGACACAAAGACAAACTCCTTCAATCCCATAGGTCAGAGTAGAGGGACATCAAGAAGAAGGCCCTCCTAGGAAAAGGAATATAAACCAAGTTTACAGTTGCAAAAATCCTTCTCTTGTTTACAGAAAATTCCCTGGGACAAGAATTTCAGAAAACCAAAACACCTCAGGCACAAACCAGGGCTACTCCAAACCAATCCCAAACATCTAAGTAAGCAATGCATTGTCATAGTATGATTATTTCCTGCACCTTCCATCTCCATATGATTTTCCATAGTCATAAGCAGAGCTATCTTCTCTCAGATAAGTCACCTTATACCCAAAAATCTTCCAAGCTGTCCCATCATCATCATCATCACCATCACCATCATCATGCATCCTTCCTTTATCAATATATTTAAAGGTTTGGTGTTTGCTGCTTTTCTCTTCAGCCACAGACAAAACACCAATGCCATGTGTCTCATTAGTGCTGATTAATCACTGTGCAGCTTCAATCATTTTGCAAGGCTGAACCCCAAATTACTTCTCCTAAATTTAAGCGCTGTTTGCAAAGTTGTAGCTCAGAAATCGTTCACAAATTGCATGGTTCAGATTATGCATTTTACCAGCCATGGGAATTTTTGGAATGATTTGTGTGGACAAGTCATGGGGACATTGTTTGCTAGTGACTTCGGGTGCTGTAGGTTTTTAATGCTTTACTTGACACATTTGAGTTGAATTTTTTTCAGTGGATGCCCAGCTCTATTGTCAGGTGAAGTGTCCTGCCAGTAAAAGGCAAAGCCTGTGTCAGTAGCCAGTCTTCAGAATCCTGGAGTCTGCCAGACCAGCCAAGTAAATAAGGCAGTCTCTAGTTCTCTCCAAGAAATCATAAACACCATCCTTGGCTGTTGATGTCAGGCTGCTGCAGCAGCGCTGCCTGTGAAGTCAGCAAGGTGATTAATGACTCATTAAAAATTAATACATTTCCCAAAAGAATTTGCCGGGATTCTACTGTGAAATTCCTGCTGTACTCCGTGGGAGCTACACGACTTAATCCCCATGACCCGCACTTTGTGAGTAACCTTTTGGAAAATAAGCAACTTAAGCAGCTGGAGGCAGGCAGTGTTACACGGCATCGCGGGGCATTACAGCACTCCAGACAGAAATCAGCCCTGAAACTCAAATGTCACTGAGAGACCCAAACTGGGCACTCACACAGAGCGGTGTTGGGAGTGGCTGCCTGCAGGAGAGCTGTGTTCCAAACCCTGCAAACCTTTTGGCTCTCTGCGTGATGAGCTGAGAGGGGATGTGCTGAGCAGGGCTTTCACCACGGAATTCACACGAGTGTTGTGAATACAGTCTGCTGAGAAAAGGGAGTTTGTTTTGGAAATACGGCATGAACGTTTCCAGCAGAGGTAAAACTAAAATCCTGTTGCTGTTGAGAACAAATAGAGCAGTGAAAGGATGAGGTGTCGTTGACTTCTACACAAACACCCAGCAGTTCATTACAGTCTGTGTGCTGAGCAGGGGAATCCTTCCTGCAGAAATCAGGGGGCACAAGTCAGCTGGGTCTAAAGTGCACTGTCAAATGGGTTCTTCATACATCTCAGAAAATATAGGCTCTTCATTTATTCATTAATTTCCTCATGTAGAAGTTTATCATTTCAGTAGATTCTCTCCCCTGCCCCTCCCCTACTCTACAGAAATTATTAGTGGTGCATGGGATGATATGCAGAATGTTTTTTCTTAAAATGCCAATTCCTGACTTTGAATTCAAAGAAACACTAAATTTCTTGGCTTGCCCTGATAGATGACCTGGACTTAATTATGTGATATCTGTCTAAACTTCTCTCCTAGTTATCTACAGAAGTACATTTCTTGCTTTGAACCATGCTTGGTATTTACTCAGGCAGCAATTCCATTGCTGTTATGAGTTTGTGAGGGCCCAGGCTCTTTTGCTGTCAGAAAGCTGAAAACTGTGTGGTGCTGGAATTATTTATTCCATATAAATAACCGAAGCAAGATCATTAACCTCACTGCAGCACTGTGACCATGCCCTCTTCTCCACACTCTGCTCTTTTAATCACACCATCGATCATTCGTCATCTTTCATACCATATTCAAAAACTTTGTCCTTGCCACAAGGGATAGTCACAGTCTCTAAATCCTGTGCTTCAAAACAGTTGTAAGGGAAAGGAGAAACGAGTAGAATGAACAACTGGCAAGTTTTCATCTTTATTTTATGCAGCTGTTTATGATTTAATTCTTCATATCCCTACACAGGCCATGACTCTCCAGGATCTGTATTTTTTTTCTGTACATCTCTTATCACACGGGTGCAGAGCAGCATTTAGCAGGCTGGGATGGGGTGCTCAGGAGCTGTTCAGCAGTGAGCTGCACACACAACTACCACAACAAGCCTTGCTGGTGTGTCAGGAGAGGAAAAATCCTGTGTCACACCAAGCCCAGCAGCTCCAGCAGCGAGTGACTGTGATGGGCACAGCAGGCCCTGTGCCAGGGGGTGTTTATGTGCACAGTTAAATTTCAGCAGTCAACACTGGAAGCATTCATTAAGCTGAACATTAAGAATGGGTGACCTCTCGCTCTCCAAAACAGTCACACACAAATAGTAAATTAAATCAAGCATTAATCAAAACTGTAAAATAGCCTGCTTAAACCCTTCAGAAACAACACACCCACTACCTTCTTCCAAACCCTTGTCAAACAAATGGTTTTTGCGGCGTATCTGGAAGGTCATCAAGTCCTGGGCTATTTCAGGAGCAGGTTCCAGATGGTCTCCAACACGCTGAATAATGTATGTGTGTGTGGGAGTGGGGGAGAGGGGCTCCAAAGAACTATTACACTGACAGGAGGAAACCCATGCATTTTGCATTCATCTGTGCCGTGCTAGGTGTTTAAAAACCTCTTGTGTCCTTCGGTTCAAGTGGGCAAGAATAACTTGTTTCGAGGATCTTTAGTGACAATATCAATTTCATATTTCACTCAGCAGCACTCTACAAAACCTTCAGCTTTTGTTTAGGCTGCAATTGTCTCAATTATAAGAGCACTGGTGTTCTAATGGGATCTGCTATTTGTAGTGTGACATTCCATGGGCAGTAACCTTTTCTCCTGTAATTCTTGCCAGGCTGTGGAGGGAAAATCTCAACAGCCCCATATGCATTGTTATATATAAAATAATTACATGGTGTAATGCAAACATATATGCTTAAAACTGCTTTGCATGAGTGCCACGGGGTTGTTTGTATGAATTTGCAGGGGGAAGTTGCTTGATGATGAGCTGCACATGCCCCAGCAGGCCCCCAGTGTGCTGGGCTTTTCCCCAGACGTGGGCAGCAGGGCAAGGGCGGGATTCTGCTCCTCTTACGTGCTCAGGTGAGAGCCCACCTGCAGCTCTGGGGTGGCAACAGCAGCAGGACCTGGAGCTGCTGGAGAGAGTGTAGCCCTGGTTCCTGCCTGAGGTGTTTTGGTTTTCTGAAATTCCTTTCCCAGGGAATTTTCTGTAAACAGGAGACACGTTTACATTCTTTCCCTAGGACGGATTTCTTCTTGATGTCCCTCTGCTCTGACCAATGTGATTGAAGGGGTTTGTCTTTGTGTCACCAATCAAATTGGTCTGTGTAGAATAGTATAAAAGGGGAGACACTTCCCGAGAATTAAGGAGTCACTTTTTCATCCTTCTGAAGTTGGAGTCTTGGTGTCTTGGTGTAAAACGGCATCAGAGAGAGTCCAGAGATGCCATGGAGATGCTCCAGGAGCTGGCCGTGCTACAATGAAAGATGAAGGATCTGGAATAAATAGACATTTGGTGCCTTCACTTCTCCATGCAGGAAGACATATATGGCACTGTATTGCTATCAATCATGGAATGAAAAATCCCAAACAATATTAAATACTCTGCAAGAATGCTAAATGTTAATAATGATGCTAATTTTGTCCCCAAATGGAAAGCTCCTTTACCCATTGCTATCTTTGAAGTTCCCTCCTGGCCATGGCTCAAAATTCATGCTCTTGGTGAAATTCTGCTCATGTGTAGAGAGACCAAGGATATGGAAGAAATTGCACATAGATAAATCAGTGCATCGTTTTTGTCCTAAGGTAATAATATTTCAAAGTACTTTCATTCTGATGGTTTTCAGAATAACTATTTGAAGTGAATTGTTGGCCTTGGACAAATTCCTGGAGGAGATAATGACGTACATGTCACAAAAGAAATCATTGTTATAGGCACAGCTGGTGACAGTGCTCTGTGTCGACAAACAAGTAAGTTGACATAAAGCCTACCATTCAATTACTGGCATAAAGAAATCTCCTCCAAAACAAGATTGAAGACATGGCCTATGGCACCTCAAGTTTGAATAATACAGCAATGGTGAAAAACCAGACAATATCAGCAATGGAGGAAGGGAAAAACTTAATTTCTAATCCTCATCATGTGCAGTTCAGAGGATTAACACAAAATTTAGATTTCCTCTGCTGTCAGTATTCAAAAATTGAACTTTCATATTTTTTACATGGCTAAAAATATGTTCCCAGTTTCACACCCTGGCTATTAGCTCAAGGTTCTTAAGATTTCCAGACTCTCCTTTGAGTTCTCCTCTCCAGGTCTATCACTGTTCATGAGCTCCAAAGTGCATTGATATTGTTCTTCAGCCTCTGCAAGAGAATACACAAACCCATTTACTGCAGCAAATTGCTCCCTGGAAAGATTGGATCACTAAAGTGGATTGGCTGTTGTCAAAATGTCACTTGGAAGACAATAGAAAACCAAAATAGAAGTGGTTATCAAGCAGTTGCTGTCACTGCAGCACGTGGTGACGCTCAGCCTTTGGCTGGACACTGTTCTGAGATACTCTTTGGGGTGGCTGAGGAAAATGGGGTGTGAGAACTCTTGGAAATCCATGTCCTTAAAAAAAAAATTTCATAAAGAATAAGGAAATTTTGGTCTCCCAGCTGATGACTTGCTACAGGTCATCATACATTGGGGGAATTTATGTGGGTGAGTGAGAATGACAGGTTTTAATTACATTGTGGGCATGATTAGAGAGCATGTGCATTTAAAAGGAGACAGTATAATAGGATCTGTAATGGTCATATCCATGCTGACGTTTCCCAAGAAGCAGAACATCACGTACCAGGAACTCCAAGGGCTTGGAGAATTGCTAAATGAAGTCATTAGGCTCAGTCTTCCCTGTGTGACAAAATCCAGTGATGTCCAGAGGGTTTTGCCCCTTCCTCTGGGGATTCTTTCAGCTGGCAGACCTACATTTCTGTTTTATACATGACTCATCTGTTATAAATCCTCAGTTCTAAACGCACAGCCCAAGTTATGCTGTCAATAAATGAGCAGTACCAAAAGCCATCAAAGCCACGGGTGGGTGTTTCCCGCATGGTTCTGTGTGGTTGTGGTGACTGGGAGTGAGCCAAGGCTCCCCCAGCATTTTCAATATCTGAGCTCACGGCTTGTCCTCGAGGAGGAAAATTCTGTGGAGCCAGTCTGGGTGCTTGTGATGTCAAAGGAGGGTGTAAATCTGCATTTCCTAGGACAGAAATTTGTTTCCTGCCTCTGCCCAGGCTGGCATTGCTGCAGGGTTCTGGTGTGGGGACCTGGGATTTGAAAGTTCCGCAAATTTTTAAGTGCTCCCTTTTTACAGCAGCAGTTCTGCAGAAAAGAAACTCGTGGCATCATCAGGGATGAAAAGTTTAATTTAAAAGACAGATAATTCATAACAAAAATCCAAAGTGGTCATTACTTGTAGTCAGGTGCAGGTTTCTGTCCAAAACCAAATGATTAAGTCTTATGTCAGGTAACTGAAAGCAGCTCTGAGGAATTTTAGGGAAGAACAGCAGGGCCTTGTCCTATAGCTCTGCTTGCAGAGAATGCTCTTCCCTCAGGGTTTCAAGTTTCTGATGATTTTTTTTAAGTATAAATTCTTATATATGAGGAATGAGATGATAAATTTAGGAAAAGAATCTCCATTTGATATTTTTTCTCTTTTCCATATTGAGAAATTTCATAATTTTTTCTAGTCTTAAGACCTGATTTCCAAGCACCAAAAGTTTTATACTTCTGAGTCAGGTATGTGGACTCAGATACATCCAAATCATTTCTATTTTTCTACTTGTTTTAGAAAATTTATGTATTCTCCTGTAGGTGTGAGCTTATCTGTGACCTATAAGGAATTAAAAGAAATTACACTATTTTGCATGTAAAACATATTAAAGTTTAAGAGTCGCTTTCACAAAAAAACCCTGAACAAACCCAACCAACCAAAACAAAACAAACAAAAAAAGGAGTGTAGGAAGTTATTGAAAAAAACACTGAGGTGAATGATGGGAATTGAAATCCACCCAAGCTAAAAGACAATGTGGTCTTGTTTGAAGTCCATGGCAGTTCTCCTATTAAATTTTGCAACACTGAACTTCATAGATTTTAATACATTGTTTTGATTTGGAAATGTTTTAAAGGTACACTGCATTTGATTTGTTTCAAATTCCTGACATAGCTTGACTCGGGGTGGAGAACGTGGTTCCTGCACACTGAAAATTGAGCAAGAAATCTCTTTTAGAATAAAAACAAGCTCGAAGGTCCTTCCTGAGCCCACACCCACTCGCAGGGCTGCTCCTGACACTGCACAGGAGGATTGTGATGGATTAACTGAGTGCATAACAGATATTGTTTTAGTGCATTAGCCCTGATTTCCTGTTCCAGGTGATTGATTGAGCCCCAGTCAAGGCAGTGTCCACAGCAAATATTAAGCAAACTTACCCAGACACAATCAATCACTCTTATCAAAAAATCACTATATTTGGAGCAAAAAAAAAAAAAAAAAGAAGCCGAAGCCTTACCTGCTTTGCACTGCCTTTATCCAGGTTTAATTATATTTCTTAAAGGTGCAGGAGAACAGATTGTGTTTGTTGTTTGCTCAGGGTATTTCTCCAGGCTGGGCAGCTGTAAAGTACAGAGGTGTCATTTGCTTATATTGCAACATGTTTGCTAGTTCAGAGAAATGTGTGGTTCAAAAAAGGATATTTAGAGAATAAGCTTACTGTAAGAAAGGTAATTTGTCCATAAAAGCTGACCCTGGTACATCCAGCCTTCATGGATTACCACCAGTAACAATTTTTTTATTTTTTGAGCACTGCATTTCAAAAGAATTCTCTTATGTGCTGCTGTAATTTTGCTTAATTTACTTAACAACTGTTTAAGCCCTCATAAATATGATTTAAGCATAGTTAAAAGGTCTTTTTATATAGCACACTGGTCTGATTTTCTTATTTCAAAGGTGCAGAAGATTCTGTTTCTCAAATGCTGTTGCAGCAGGCAACAACCTGGTAATAACCTGGACACTGTCAGTGTTCTAAAGGGTCTGTCTGCAAACCCAACAGCAAAAAGGCAGCACAGGGGGCTGAAGGTGGGTCTTGGATGGTGGAGTTTAGACTCTCAACACACTTGGTGGCCTCCTGTTTAATATCAGAAAATAATAATAATAAATTATATAGATAGGAATGACAGGACCTGCCAAACTAAAACAGAGAAGGAAGGATAGTGGTCTTATGTACAGAGGGAAAAAAATGAAGTAGAAAAATTTAATTACTGAAGGATAGTTTTTTTCTAATAGCTAAGAATTACTTATATGAAGGAAAAAAAAAGGAAAATAGAAAATCAGGATTTAGGAAGTGGTGAGTCAGCTGTAGGGGAAACTGTGTGTGCTGGATTTGCATGAATTGACATTAAGTGAGATGGACAAAAGCCACCTTTGCAAACTTGCTCAAAGTTGTAAAGCCCAAGATTTCTCGTGCAATTTAAATTTACAAACTTTCCCCATTGGCTTGTAAGCTATAAAATAGTATCAGATATGTTTCTCTGAAGGAATTCTCCCCATGAATCACCTCATCATCTTTATGGCCACCATAAACCACCAGCCTCCAAGGGAGCAGCTGGGTCAGGTTCTGTCAGCTCAGCACCAGCACAGGTTGCTCTTGGTAGCCCAAGACACCACCACCAACTGGGTTTCAGCTTTCACTTCCTTTTTAAGCTTAACTATGAAAACCACCTCTTGAAACCAGCCTCTGCTTTCCTGGCAAAGGGATTTTTCCAATCTTGTCCACGCTGTAGCTGGAAATGAGATTTCCCCCCACTGCTGTGACTCAGTGTTGAGTCCATGAGCACTGATGCAGTTTGCAGGCTCTAGAGTGACTTTCCGGAGTGTGACATTCCACCAACCTCTAATAATCCTGGTCAGATGGATTTTTACAGCATAAACAGAGTAAAACAACTTCTTATGGCTCAGGCAAGAACACAAATGCTTGTCCTGTTTCTGTCCAAGACAGCATCTGCAGCAGACTTTCATTCCTTCAGAGCATGAAGTGGGAATGGCTTGGAATCAATTTAAATTGCAAGTTTGGTCAACTAAAATGATTTAATTGTTCCTTGGCAGCCAGTCAACCTCTGATTGTAGCAAGTAACTGCTCTGGTGTGTGTTAACAATGCAGGGATGTATCAGAGACACAGAACAAAACATGGATTTATCACCCCAAACCCCATGACCTGTACATGTGCTGCATGTGACACCATGTATCAGAGTTTGAAGAACACTCACAGAAAGTATATTTGTATTACACATTGTAAGAGCCATCCAAGAAGCAAAGAGTTTCCCTTTCCTCTGTTCTTATTTTCTCATTTTCTCACTTATAAAGTGGCAGAGGAATGAAGGTTTTTGGTTAAGTGAATGATTTTTTTGCACCATGAGGGTCTTGGATCAAGCCATTCCCCAGCAAGTCACTGAAGTTGTACACGTTCACTAAATATTCGTGGAGTGGTGAGCTGACCCCAGCTGGCAGCTGAAGAGTGTTTCTTAATTTCTTTGTAATTAAGATATTTTAAGAATATAAAGAAAAATGCTCTGCTAATTTTCTTTACTTAATAGGCTCACCCCCAGTAAGCCATTGGAGACTGCAGAGCCTTTCATGGAAATGTCCTCATCAGCGAAAGATTAAATTAGGTCACCTTGATAACCTGGTTTGGTGAACCAAATGGGTTTGATGTCTGACAGCACCTCCCCTGGAGTTCACTGTTAAAAATAGGGAAATAGTACAAGAAAAACTCCAGGAGAGATTTTGCATCTCAGCGGATGTTTTTCCTTTGAACACAATGATGTTTCATTTCATAATTGAAATACAGTTTGTCTTTGAACTTTCAATAGCCAAGGCTATTAAGTAACAGTATTGCATTTCATTTGTTATATTACATTTTAAGTTCAGTCCATGCATTTTTAATTCTGTTTATGTCTTGAGAGCTTGCCTCTAGTGGAATAAAACCAATCAAGAATCTAGAACAGGAATTAAAATTTAGATCCTAATTCACCACTGCCCTGTGGTTCCTTTGTGTTTACTTGAATAAGTACAAGGGACTAATAAAATAAATGTAAGGACCCTCTGGAGAAAAGTGTTATTGTACAGGGTCAGACAATGCTCAAGCTCTGCCAGGCCCACCTGAATTCCCTACGTGTGAGAAAGATGTGCTGCAATGTGGCTGAAGAAAAAGCGGAGAGAAGGAATTGCCAAAAGGGATGCTTTCATAGAAAATCTGTGTCCATGACACCAAGAAAAAAAGGAGAAAGGATTGCAAAAATGAATAGTGAAGGTATTAAAATAAATGTTGTAGGTGACAGTAGCTGATGTTTGGGGCACTGGGGGAAGAATCTTGGGCATCTGGCTCTTCTGGAGTCTTACTTAGGTGCAGAAATGTGCTGTGCATGGCTCTGCTGACTCCCAGCCCTGGATCACAGTCTGGGGGCTGCTGTGAGCAAAACCCCCAGAGATGGTGAGCATCTCCCACCTCTGGAGAACAGGAGAGCAAAGGGCAGGAGCTGCCTGAGCATGAGGAAAGCTGCCCTGGAGCCCCTGGGACACTGAAGCAGGGACCAACAGGACCAAAAAGGAGAAGCTGTGCTCTGCCCATCCCTCCATGCAGCTCCAGGGAAACAGGAGAGGAGATGGGAATGGAGGGCTGAAGTGGACCACAGGAAAAAAAAAAATTAAAAGTGGGCTAGGGGGAAAAGTGATTTAAGTTTTGTCTTTGTTTCCCACCATTCAAATTGGCAATAAATGAAATTACTCACAGAATCACAGAATCACTGGGTTGGAAGAGACCTTCAAGATCATCGAGTCCAGCCCAGCCCCAACACCTCAACTAAACCCTGGCACTGAGTGCCACATCCAGGCTTTGTTTAAACACACCCAGGGATGGGGACTCCACCACCTCCCCAGACAGACCATTCCAGTACTTTATCAACCTTTCTGTAAAAATCTTTCTCCTAATATCCAACCTAAACTGCCCTTGACTTCCCACAGCTTGAGACTGTGTCCTCTCGTTCTGTCAGTGCTGCCTGGAGAAAGAGCCCAACCCCACCTGAGCACAGGCACCTTTCAGGGAGCTGTAGAGAGTGATAAGGTCACCCCTGAGTCTCCTTTTCTCCAGGATAAACAGCCCCAGCTCCCTCAGCTGTTCCTCACAGGGTTTGTGTTTCCAGTCCCTCACCAGCCTCGTGGCCTCCTCTGGATGTGCTCAAGGGTCTCAATGTCCTTCCTAAACTGAGACACCCAGAGCTGGACACAGCACTCAATGTCCTTCCTAAACTGAGGGCCCAGAACTGGACACAGCACTCAAGGTGAAGCCTCACCAGTGCCCAGTCCAGGGGCAGAATGACCTCCCTGCTCCTGCTGGCCACACCATTCCTGATCCAGGCCAGGAACCATAGGTCTTCTTGGCCACCTGGGCACAGTGCTGGCAACTTCCCTCAAGTCGAGTCTGTTTTACCTGCCACAGTAACTGAAGCTCTTAATCTTGACTTCTGAACTTTTCCATCTCATTTGTCCCCTGTCCTGATGAGCAGCGGGAGGAAGAGCGTGGCTGGGTGGGCTCAGGCAGCCGGGCAAGGTCAGCCCATCACATCTGGCACCTGAAGGTGTCTCCTCCTGGGCCTCCACACGGATCTAGACCTGTGGTTTCATTGTTCATTCATTGCTGACCTTGCACTGTAATTTTTATTTTTGCTTCTTTTAAATCAGACAAAAATAATGTAATCCAAAGGTACAATCAGAGCTCGGCTTTGTTTCGCTGGGCAATTTTCAGCTAAAACTTCACAGGCTTTTTTACATTCTGTTATTTTCTTTGTTAGTAATGGGCTCAGAATTCTGTCAAAATAAAGACTGAAAAAACGATGTCTGATTTAATATTCACCTTTTTAAAGGACAGAGCTTTTCCGAGTACAGAAGAGTTCAGGGCTGAATATTAAGACACAGAAATTTAGCAAGTCCTACTGTATTTTTCAACCCTCAGCACTGCTTTACATCCCTGGAATTAGAATGAGGCTGGATCTTTGAGAATCTGTGTCTCTCATTGACCATCTTTTGCTGTTAGAAAGGATGCATTTTTTCCTTTATCAGCTTGGTCTGGCCAAATGAAGGATTTTACTCTAGAAGGAATTTTTTTTTCTTTACTTGTCAGGTAGGCTCAATTTCAAGTTAATTTTTGCCATTTAATGATGGGATGGTATGTGTGATTGCTGTATGGAAGAGATGGCAAGTGTGATAGAGCAAGGCTGTATCTCAGGAACATTCTCTGAGGAGAATCTAGACTGTAATTCATCTATTATCAGGCTCTGCACTATATTAAAGTGAGTATCTCTCTCAGAAATACACTGACTACTTTTCTCATGTATTTTTTGCTTTCGCTTTTCTCTGGGTCTTTTTAGCCATGATTGTACAGGAAAAGATGAAAAATTATTTTCCATGAGACTTTGATGAGTAGTTTTTATTTCTTCCATCTTGCCCAGTGTCCTTCTGCACTCTGGAATCTTTGTTTGTTTGCTGCGTCCTGTGTGAGCAGAGTTTTGGGGACATTCCCTCAGCTGTTTGCATCCACGTGTCCTGCACTTCTTGGGACTTTGTTATTCCAGTCTCTCCCTTCCCCGAGCTCTTGATGTTCTGACATCCAGATGAGTCACCAAATGCATTATTTTTTTAGGTTGTTAGACTGATTTTATGTGTGAGATTCATTTCAGAGGCCTGTTCTGAATAGACTTGTCTGCCTTCAATTTGCCTGAGACATCGAGCAGAATTCGATTAGATGTGTTTGTGGAATGATTTATCCCCAGGCCTGGAGCTCAGCTCGGAGAGGGGAATTTGCACCTCACAAACTGCAAGTGCTGGGGCACCCTGAACCATCCAGCACCTTCCTCTGGAGATGCAGAGCAAGAATTCCTCAGATTGGGGCAGGGTGCCAATGGCTGAGCAACCTTCTTTATCGAACAGGCAGAGGGGGGTCAAACCCTGGAGCCTTGAGAGCTTTTGCACAAAAAGCAAAGTATTTGCCCCATCTTTCTCTTTCAAGTTTTGTTCCTAAATTAAGGATTTGCCTAGAACCAACTGTCTCCAAACTGGTTGTAAAAATGTTATTTCTGTAAATAGGACCACGTTAGTATACAGCTATATAAACACAAGGGCTGTATTGGTGCATAAATATATTGGGGGATAATTAAAAGAGATTATTCTAACAGCTGTTTTAGGCTTCTTTTCAGAATTACTTTTAAATTATTTGTGATTGTGTGCTGAGAAATAGAAAAAGGAATATGTTTATAAGCATTTCTAGTATGTTTGTGTAACAGAAAGTAAATAAAAATAATGTGCTATAGAAAGGGCTATGTTTGGCCAAATATGTGATAGGACCAGATGGATTTTACAGTGATTTTCTTTACTGTCACATTGGGAATGTAGTTCTATTGTACATTTACATTTCACTCGGCTTCTCTATCAGCTAGCAATGAGAGACTATTATTTCTGGATGAAAATAGTCAGCAAAACATTTTTTCCAGTTGTAATCAGCAGAGCTGTGCACCATTTTAGAACTACAGCCACAGAGAACAACTCCCAAAGGCACAGGAATCTCCAAGCTGCGTGTGCAGGTGAGAAGACTCTGTGCTTCACTGCTGTGGAGGCACATTAGAGTAACACAGATGCCACTTTTTCTATTTATTTATTTATCATGCAGTATAATTATACCTATAGATCCCCAGTCCAGGCTCTCTGCCTGGCTGCTGCCACGTGAGAGCGTTATTTCTAGTCAGTACAGAGTGTGCAGGGCTCTTTACTCTCTCTCTTGTGGGGTTGGTGCTGGCTTTGAGGAAAACACCCCTAGAGCCCCTTACCCTTAAAACCTGCAGTGAAAGCCTCATGATGCACTGCTGGGCTCAGCACCAGGCTCCTCACTGCTGCATTCCCCACAGCACATTAGTGCCACAGAAAAGGAGAAAAAAAAAGAGAAGAACACTACAATAATGTGGGTTTTGCTCTTACAAATGTTTCCTTTAAACATGACTGTGCTTCCAGCAAAAAAGCCTGTATGAAAACACAGCTCAAATCTGGCAAAGTTCAGGCACTGGTTTTATAGCCAAGGCCTTTCTTTAATCAGTGCTTGAAACCCGTGAGAGGAAAGGAGCCGTAAAATCAATTCTAAGTAATCTTGGAAATGAGATAATAGTCCATTAATCTCATCAATATAAGCATGAAATTTTCTGCTGCAGTTCATGCCTACACATTTGTAATAAATTTATCAGTGGGAACAGGACAGAAGCCATAGGATTACGTTAGGGGTTAGTGCCTCATGCTTTCCCTGCAGCATTTGTTCAATTTATGTTTTTAGTTGTTTTTTTTTCTCCCAGTGAAAATATTTAATTCCTTTGTGGAACGGTGCCGGCGAAAACCTGTTACTGGTTCAGTATTAAACAAGAATTAGTGGTGAATTTCTCCTGAGTGACTCAGGAATCAGTGGTGAATGTTGAGGTGGTAAGGACTGCAGAAAGCAGTGAGCTGTGTGGTGCCACTGCAGCTGTGGCTGCTGCTGGGCAAACTGGAACTGCTGCCAGTGGTTCCTGGTGCCACTGGTCTGTGGTTCCTGTGGCAGATTTGTGCCCTGGTGCTGCACTCCAAGCCCTGTGTGTAGAAACCACCAGATTTTGTGACAACCACAGAAATTGTTTCTAAAAAAAAAAAAAAAAAAAAAAAAAAAAAAAAACAAAAAAAACAAACAAAAAAACCCAAGCCTCAAAACAACAAACAAAACCACCACCAACAAACCAACCAACCAACCAAAAAGCAAAGAAAGAACCCCCATGCAAGTCTTTCTTTGAGCAGTTCCATTTGTTAGGATGTAGCTCAAGGAGATGGTTCCTCCTCTCACCTCTTGCTCTCTCCCAGGCTGCCTGAGCTGGCTGCCCACACAACCCCAAGCACCTACAGGGAACATGAATTTTGATACCTCTCATTTCTAGGGACTGACAAAGACACTGCAGGCTTTCAGAGAAAACATAATTTTATTTTTCTCCTTCCACTAGAGGCTTCCCACTCCTTGGAGAATTTGTCTGTGTGTAACAAAGGGTAATTGACTCTACAGAAATGGAATTTGGGTGGCCTTGACCACTGGGCTTTGTCTGCCCTGGGAGGATGGAGAGGCTCTGGCACAAATTTCCAGAGCAGCTTTGGCTGCCCCTGGATCCCTGGAGGTGTCCAAGGCCAGGCTGGATAGGGCTTGGAGCAGCCTGGGATGGTGGAAGGTGTCCCTGCTCATGGCAGGGGTGGGATGAGATGAGCTTTAAGGTCTCTTCTAACCCAAACCACTCCATAATTCTCTCTTGCCTCATTTTCCTGTGAGTTCTATTCCATTGTCATTTGAGTTATATTTCAGAAACATCCTCAGGGGATCATGGCATGAAGGTGGAGACCAGGAGCAATGTAAATACATTGCAGGAGCCATATTGCAAAGACTCTCTCTGTGTAACTCAATTTAGCAGTCCTGAATCACTGAAATAGAGGGCAAAATTTCTGTGTCAGTGTTGCAGGACAGGTTTTCCTGATTTTCCTGAGCTGAGCAGCAGCACATCATCCCAAGAGCTGAGCACCACGGGGGGACCTGCCACTGCGGGTTCTGCTTTCATTTTTGGTAAACAGCTCCTCAAACAGTTTTCCTCAAATGTACTCATTACCTCTGGATCAGAAGCACTTGCAGCACGGGCAAACATCCTATGATGCTACATAATTTCAGGCTTAATTAGTTCTTCCAACCTTTCCCTTTCTGGCAGGGGAATCAGTGGGGGAAGCAGCGTGTGCTGCTGCTGCCTGGCTTTGCAGGGCAAACCCGGCTGAGGTGACTCTTTTGTCATTGATTATTGGGGAGGATTTCTCCAGCTGGATGCCTTCTGCCTGGTCACCATAAATTAGTTTTGTGTCACTGCCTCTAACAACCACAACACACTGATAGTCTTTAAATGATGGTTTATATGACCTGAGACAAGATCTAGCCTTATTTTTCTGCTCTATTACTTTCAAAGAATAGTCTTTCTATTATTAACAGGCTGTGGTAAAATAATTGTAAATTCCTTTGCAATTTATAGCAGTTTTGTTCATTGCATCTCATGAATGCAAACCTTAGCAGAATTGTAAACTATTAGGGAGCAGATGTAAGTATATGTATTTTAATGATGTGATGATGTGATCATTTTTTCATTATTTTAGAAAGGTTTACAGCTTGAAGGTTTTTCAGAACTGTTCTGGGTTGGTTTTTCTGCAGCTGTATAAATATGATAGGAATTCTCTGCCAGTGTGATGAAGTTATAAAGTGGCTGTGAGGGCACAGTCATGGCTGTAAGAAATTGGGTCTACCCTGGCAGGTACAAGAAGGCAGAACCTTCTCAGACTGCAATCAGATTCCATGAAGCAAAGATGATGGCGAATAACAATATATTAGGAATTAATTTCAGTTATATTTGGGCATTTTTCATCTGATTTTCAAGTAATGCTCAACGTTTGAAACCGATTAATAGTAGTTTTTAATACTTCAGTGTTTCCTAAGTTTGTAGTTGCCAGTTTCCAAATTTCAATTGTTTTCTAAAGAAACTGTGAAAAAAAGAGTAAATACAGAAATTCAATTTCACATAGAACTCCACTTTTGATTTAGGGACAGCAAATTCCTCTTGTGCATTGCCAAATCTCTGAAGGAGTTTTGTTGTTTGGTAATTTGACCCACTGAAGGTGGTTCAGTCTCCTGCTCTGGAAAGGCTCTGAAACAACCCCAGAGCTGGTTCCACTCAGCTCCAGCAGCCCCAGCACAGGACAGGGCTGAGCCTGCTGCCCAAGCTGCTGCTGCCTTCAACAAGGTGATGCCCTGGTGTCACCAGATGGACACAAAAAGATCACACTCACGCCGTCCAGTTGTGAGAACGAGAAAGAAGGAAGTTTATTTTGAGATCAGGGTTTAAATAGTTTTTGGAGTTTGATCAGCTATTGGGGGACAAAGTTGACACCTCTCTGATCCCACTGGTCAAACCAGAAGCCCATCAATTTGTCCTTCTCCCTTAAAGGAATGCACAATTTACAAAACATCACTCTTTGTTTATGTCACAATGGTGAGAAAGCTCCAGTACAAAATGTAAATGTCACAAGGCTGAAAAATCAGGGCAACACCCTGGCAGGTGTTAGGGAAAAATTCGGTGGATTCCTTGAGTTCCTCTTCTTCCCCAAAGGTCTGTGAGGTAGATCATGTGCTCCCTCAGCTCCAGGACTCAATAATTCACTTTATATGTTAATGGGACTTGTGAGCCTTGTTTGGGAAATTTAATGAAAACAATATTATGGAAATTGTGAGGTTCACGAGATTTCAATATTTTCCACAGTAGAAATGAACAATGGCCACTAAAGCTAACAAAAACAGTGCAAACACATTATTCACATCAAAGTTCCTCGTTTATTTCCTGAGGTAAAGTTCAGTCTTCTCCAGCTGTGATCCTTCAATTGAAAACCTTGGACTAGTCTGGGAAAAGGGAACACGAAGTGGACTTGTGGGTGGATTACTGGAGGATGAAGTCTGACACATGACCTTTCACATCCCCTTTCACAAACTTTTTATCACCTCATTATCTTCTGCCACTTTGCAGGAGGTGAAGAATGCTCCATGAAAATACATAAATCATGAGGCTTCTTCAAAACTTCCTGGATTTTCAGGAACACTGAAATGGTGGAGCTTCCACTCTTGGCATTCAGTTCATGGGAGGTGGCTCGGTGAGAAGAAGGATGTGAAATAAAGGAAAATACAAGGGAATAAAGCTGCTGCTATGAAATAGAGAAATAAGGGAAGATGCAGATAAAAGAAAGAGGTTGAGTGCAAGGATTTTTTATTTAAGGCATTAAAAGCTTAAAAAGGGTAAGGAGGGAAGGATTTTTTTCAGTGTTGTGGAAGAATTATCTCACTGGAGAATCTGCATATATTCTTAACCTAATGGGCAAAAAGGCCAATTGTTGTGGAATTCACGTCACTCTGTTGGTGTGTGTGGGCAAATGTCTCTTTCAAACACGGATTTAGTACCCTGAGTACAGAATCAGGATGTGATTTTCTCCAGAACACTTTGGGAGCCATGTTCAGCTCAGGAAGAGGGGAAAGGGACAGGGTCAGTGCCACCTGTGCGACACCGACAAATGCAGGGAATGCAAAGGGGTGCTGCTCATGCAGGGAGTGACAGCAGAAGTGCAGCCGTGGTGATAAACCTGGCAGGTGCTGCACATAATGCAATGTTCAGTGAAGAAGGACTTCACCTGAGCTAGTTTGCACAATTAACATCAAAACTGACCCCTCTGTTATCAGCCCACAGGATTCCTACCAGGATTTACTGCTGTGCTGGATTTACTTTATGTGGTTCTGGGAGCTGGGGATCTCCAGGGGTGGCATCTGTCAGGAGAAGTCATTGGAAGAGATTTTGGGGTCTCTTTGCTCTTCCCCCTTCACTTCACTTGGCCATTTATGCCAAATTAAGGCTTAGAAACAGCTTCTATAAAACATGGATCCTCTGCCTTGTGTTCTCTGTGCTCTGTGCAATCCCTTTGAGAAAGAACCACTTTGGGCACTGGGACATCAGGCCTTGACCCTGACCTCCCCAGCTCTGCCAGGAGGCCTGAGAATACCCTCAGGAGTTTCTGACATGATTTCTGCTTGTTGAGGAAGGAGTTCAGAGGTACAAGAAGTCTTCCAGTTTTTCTGTGTGAACATGGGAATCTAAACATAGCTACTCATATGGCAGTAATAGAGTGTGAATGAGAAATTCAGGGGGGGAATCTCAACAAAAATTGGCATTTTTTACATCCCAAATCAATTTCCCAAATCTGTATTTTCTACATCTCAAATCAATTTCCCAAATTTGTATTTTCTACATCCCAAATCAGTTTCTGCCTGTTTTTCATCGTCTCCTGCCTAAGGAAATCAATGGTTCTGTTGCTGGGTTTAAAATGAAGCTGACACCAACTCCCAAAATGCTGCTGAAACCAATGGCCCTTGCACAAGGTCTTTGTTACTGTTGGCACTAAGTCCAGACTGTTACATCTGTTTTATTAACTGAGCTAAATATTTACACCACCATGTCCCCAGATACACCAAATCCCAGGAAGTGCAGGTTTCCCATCAACATCCTGTTCAGTGCTGAACAAAGAAGGGAGGAGAAATCACGTTAGCGATACCTATTTCTCAGCGGCTACAAGGGAAATGTGCTCTACCCACCAAGTTTTGGTTTTATTTGAATAGTGCTGAAGGATTTAAAATGGGTTTGGTTTAAGAATACACCACTAATCCTAGTTTTAGATGCTTCTAGAGACTTTTACCAAGGAACTCCTAAACAGGGGTCATAGCCCACCCCCTTCCAGGCACAGGAAACATAAAAGTTTGAAATGCTCAAAACTGTCTTTTTAAAGATAAATTCTTTTTTTTTTTTTTTTGCTAGACATACTTGTCCAAACCATTATCTTAATCTGCAATTAGTCCCCCTGCAATCAAATAAAGGGCATGGATTAATGGGAGAAGCACTGGAAATATTTTAAAGGGATTAACATTAATGGAGAAACAGATTATCTTTCTATCAAATGAGGTTAATAATCAAAATTAGTAGTGGCCCCTCACAGTTAGCCACAACCTTCCAGAGTCTGCTGGAGATTATTCAAGTGAGTTTTTGTATAAAATCTGTAGAACTCTGAAGTGGTTTAGGGTCCTACCTCTCATTCTGAAAAGGATCAAGCCCTTTGGAAGCTCTTACTGCTATGCCAGCTTGAAAAACTCATTTCCTCAAGGAATGACTTGTAACCTGAAGGGTTTTGTGCAGCATCAGGTGCCTGGTTGAACTCCCACTGAAATTCCTGTTTAACACAGGCGTGGCCAGCCTGTACCTCTGCCTTGTTCACAGTGTAAAATTACTACGGGATCATTAACACTTTATCTCATAATTAACTTCATGTAGTAGACTTGAAAAGAGAGTATTTTTTTTTATTGACTCTATTCTATAAAACCCCCTAATTGCTTAATCCCTTACAATATTTATAGCAATTAACATGTGGCCCTTATTTGCATAAAGGCAATTGGCAAAGGTGGTTTGGAAAGTCATCTCCAGCATCAGCTTGATCTGTATACTGATGTGATATTTTCTGTAGTCCTTGGCTGGCTGTAAATACGTGTTAAAAAGCCTTTGGCATGTCTCAAAGCACTGAGGGGGTTTGTCCTGACAGGTAGAAGAATTATAAAAGAAAGGCCTCTTAAAATCAGACCCGCTCTGCTAAATTGCCAAAGTTACCCTGTCACTTCTAACTTATTTGCAAGTTCCCATGTGAAACCAATCTTGGTGTCAAACTCCTTAGCACAACAACCTGTTCCTGGGTTAAAAAACAAATGCACCTGCAATAACAAGGGATTTGTCCCGTGACAATCAGTAAAGAAAAGATGTAAACAATCCAAGAATAGAAAGATTTGATGGACAAGTAAAATACCATTTACTAAGCAATAGAGTAATTGGCAAGAAAACCATTAACTGATTAAAGTTGCACACGAGGTCTGTAAGAACTGTATAAAATCAGTTGTGAAAATAAAGAATTGGCTTTTCCTGCATGAAAATAATGGAGTCTTGGCTAACTTATGGGGGGTGATGTTGCAGGATACTACTGTCACTTTTGGCTCATTGTTTCAATGTGGTTCTTACCAAAATGCTGTGGGTTTTAGTAAGGCAGCTACAGCTGGAATAACCAGGGCTGTAGAACTTTCCCTGGTATTGTATGTTGGTGTGCTGACTCTTTTTGTAGGCACAAGTGTCTTAAGGAGTGCTCTTTGTTTGGTTTGTTTAATTAAAACCTTTGGCACAGGGATGATTCTCAGATTGCTTCCACACCTGTCTGCCTCCGGACAGCCTGGGGGTTACCACTGGCTACCTGGAGGCTAAATTTTCCCAGCAGAAGAAGAGAAAGTCTGTTTTAATTTATAATTTCTAAACTGATGAATTAGCACAGTGAATGGGGATAAATGGAAGGCATAGGACATGGTTTTCTGTGCAGGTGCAAGCTGGTCCATAAGTCAAAATCCTTCATCTGTTTGATTAAAGTCTCACTGTGAGAGGAGGACAAGCAAATAATAAACGCCTTTCAGTCACTTAGAAAAGTTCTTCTAACAGATTAAGCAAGGGTAAAATATTTAAATCACCATAAAACCTTGTAAAAATCTGGTTTATTTAAAACTCTAGTTTTGTAGTTGTAGTCACAGAAATAAACTCAGTGACTATCCATGTAGAGTTATTTTTCAGTGCAGACGCCAGTGAAGCCTTTGTGGCTTTCAGCATCCCTTTGTCTCAGCCACCACTGCAGAGGGGTTGGTGTTCACCTCCCCATGGGCTGACAGTCATTAGACCCAAAGTGCTGAGGATCAAGTGGCTCTCATATGTTTTTCCAGTGCTCCAAGGCCAGGTTGGATGGAGCTCTGGCCTGTGGAATTTGTCCCTGCCCATGGGATGTGATGGTTTAAGGTCCCTTCCAACCCAAACCATTCCACGGTTCTGTGATTCCATGTTCTCCTTGGAGTCATGGCCAGAGTGCTGCCAAGACTAAGGTGGGGATGGTCCTCATGTTTCCTCTCTCATGCAAATTAGAAAAATGTTTAAGGTTCAAAATGACATTAAAGATCCCATTATTCTAACCTACAATGCAAAATTCCATGAAAACCCCAAAATAAGCAATGCCATGTCCTCCCTGTCCCCTCTGTGCTTTCTTTCAGACTCTGATGTACTCCCCTTGAACAACAGAACATCAAAGTTATTTAGTTGAGAAGCTTTTTTTTGTAACAGTTGCATAGCCAAACCTCCCTGTGAGAAGGTTTTCCTAATAATTTTTCAATAAAGAACAGAAAAAACCTCAAAAGTGGTATTTCTAGCAACCGTATTATTAGAAAGAATTGGTATTTGAGGAGCTTTAGTTTATTAAAAATGTGCAAGAACTCCTCTGTGCCTAGTTCCATGCAAAGCTCAGTGAAAGGTTAGGAAATTAGCTCCTGTGTGCTGCTCCTGCAGCTGGATGGATGGAGGGGACTTTACATTTCACAACTTCTTGTTTCTGACAAGTTCCAGTGAATTATTTATGTGGCCACTTATCCCGTAAAGATGGAGCTGAGGGGACAAACTGAGTTCACAAATGGGACCAGAAAGCCTTCAGGTGATAAGATGAAAATGGATCTTGGTCGCTGCTGATCTCAAAACTGGACTCGGATTTGTGGCCTACAGATGAAGGGTTCTGTGGCTTACATTTTTCATCTCTAACTCGTGAATTTGTGCAGTTTATGAACAATTCATGAAGTTCTATTTATCTTCAGCTATTGCCTTATGAATCAAGGGTTTAACTGGAATAAGATAATCCAGGAAATAGTAAATTTCAATTCACTTTTATGAATCTAATATATATTCCACATATGAGAGCAGAGATGTGAATACATTAGTGATAAAAATACTAGAAATAAATTACCTATTTCTGTAACTGTAGTTCAGCTCTAAAAGTCAGAGATTTTGGCATATCTGATTTTTTTGCAGCTCTTGGATTTTCTGGGAGTTTCTACCCTTAGTAGAAGTGAGTGAATACACCTCTGCAAGTTTTTTCCTCTCTCTTATTTATAATGTGCCACTTGCCAGCTTGATTCCTTATCTAAAGCAATACGGATTCAGAAATAAGAGGTTTGGAAAATATTTCATTCTTTTCAGGGAATTTATTTTTCTTTTTCTTTGCTAACCAGTAGCTCCCCTGTTATTTGTTGTTGATGATACTATTAAATCCTTTCTCTGCTGGAAACATAGAATCCTGTGTGATGTCAGGCAGTGGTTCTCAACTATGTTAGTCCATGCTCCAGGATTTGGGATCTTCAGTTTTGGACTAATTCCAAATGCTGTTAGGCTGAGGGGCAGATGGTAATTCCAAAATCCAGTAGCTAATGAACTGCAAAGACTGGCTAGAAACTGGGTCCAGGGGGTTGAGAATCAAGTGGTCTTCACAAAAGGTTTTCCCAAATTCTGTCTTCCAGTATTTCAATTAATCCTGCAAAAAGGAATTTTAAATTTTTTACAATGCAAATGCAGATGTCAGTCAATGAATTCCTCAAATTTAGGCTGAAAAACCCGAGGTTGTGGTGTAAATGTCAGCACGTTCTGAGGGTGCCACAGGTGCCAGTGTGATCAGACAGCTCTAGAAAGAGTAAACTGCAAAGTCTGCAGGAATGAAAAAAGTATTTCCAAACCTGTACAAATGATTCTCCATTAAATATTTCATTAATTGTGGCATGATCAAAAAAGGTTGCACTTAGAGAAACCATAAAAATCGCCAATTCTTCAGTTGCTGTGAATCCTGCCGTGGCAATGTAAGAATTAAAGACATTTCACAGCACCAAACAGACCCTGAAAGTCTTCTGAAATTGCTTAACTGGGCTCTCCAGCTCGTACAGGAATCATCACTGAGCAGATGACTGCTCCCCCTGGTCCCTCGAGGTCCCCATGTTTATGGCAGGAGGTGCAGCATCTGCAATATTTGCATTTCTTTACCAGACACAGCTTCTCCCAGGGGCTGTAGGGTCCCTGCTGGCCCACGTGGAGCTCCTCAGGAGCCTGCCCCTGAGCTCACAGCTGAGGTGACTCTTCTACAGGGAAACCCAGGATTGTTGTCCTCCTTGCACAGGGGAGTGGAGAGCTGAAGAGAACGGGGAAGGGGCTGGTGGCCTCCTCAGGAGGCAGCTGGAGATGGCACTGGATTAAAATTTCCCAGAGTCCTGCCCTGGTTATTTCAGTAGCAACTGTCCCAACCACAGAGGGGAAAAGACTGATGACACTGCTCCCAACAATTCCTTTCAACTTCCAGAGCTCTGCCTAGGTACAAATGGAAGTGCAAACAGCAAGGCCAGCAGAGAAGCTGATCATGTCTAACCTGGGGAGCAATCCCTGCACACAGGACAGCAAAAAGGCAGCAGGCAGACCTGCAGCTTTCCCAGCAGAAAGGTCACCTGCAGCAGCCTGACCTTTTTACCACAGAGAAGGCAACGAGCCATCAGCCCTGTCTGAAAGGCCTTCAATCCCAAGGCACTCCCAAAATAACCTGCAGATAAAGCAGATGGATAAAAATCAGGAGATGCCAGCGAGCTGGGCATGCAGTTGCTTCTTCAAGATGTTTCTTTGAGAGAAATGGTACATATGCTATAAGTCAAAGTCAGGGGAGAGGAAAATTACGACTCCCTGGAGAAAGGAAAGAGATTAACATTTGATCACGGGCAAATAAGTGGGAAACTCTGGAATTTATAGATATGTAGATACAAGCACATGAAGATATTGCTATTAGGGCATTAAAAATAGAAGTATTATCTTTCTACTCCAAGATTCTACTAAATAGCTATGAATTTCTAATTAAGTAATGTTAAATCTCTGTGACATTGTAGTTCGTTTCATTATGGATGACTGAAATCTGAAACCTAAATGTAATAATAACTTAAAAGTATGGGCCAAATATCCCAGAATTATTCTCCTGAGTAGAACTAGATGAACAAAAAGGTGGCAATTCTTTGTTCTGTCATGGAGACAAAAGCATTAAACTATTCCAATGCCAGTGTTTGATACACAAAGCCCAAGCAAATGACAAATTCAATCCAAACAGATTCATTAATCTAACCCCACACATAGAGTGCATGTCCTTATCCCCTCCACACAACACACCCTCCAGAAAACTGTGCTCAAGACACCAGAAATTACCAAGAATTAAAAACAATTTAAGAACTCTGAAGTTAAACTAAACCCCCACACCACCAGCACAGTACCTATACACCGTGGTAAATATTTTTTCATGTTTTTTTATGTGTATTGAAGGTGATTTATTAATTTCCTTATGTTTGTGTGTCCTTTTGGTCCCAAATTTCAAGAATCCAGAGAGTGTCTTTCCCCTGATCATTTAAGGCTACACTGCCTGCCAATGTCCAAAGGGTTCATTGTCCAGGGACTATCAGCAAGATTTTGTACCAAAGCAGAATTTTTCTGAAGAGGATTCATGGAGTGTTTGTGGCACTGAAATTTGTGACACATCCGCCACAAACATTTTCCCTGAAGCTCACAAATTTTACTGCCAATGGTGTCTGTGTTCCCTTCCCACTGGTAATGGCCTGAGCAGCCTCCCCCAGAAGGAATAAATCACAGTGGATGTGGCTGTGTTGGAGATGCTCTTTGCTTCAAATAAAATATGAATTTTTTAAAGCATTAAATATATATGCACTATTTAAATCTTCCTTACAAATACATTGAAGGTTTATTTTTGAAGACTTTAAATAAATTTTTTACTCCTTTTCTTTTTATATTTTTTTCTTTTGTACAGCATCTACAGCACTGACTTAATCAATCTGCTGTTCAGAACAATTATTTTCTCCAATAAATCCTCTTTCACCTCCAATTCTTCTCCCACATACCCCAGATCTGTGTTCTTGAGATCTCTTGGCTAGAACATCCTCACACCAGTTCCCAAATTTGGAAATAAACACAGTAAATATTTTACTATAGAGAGAAAAAGGTTTCCAAATTTAAGAAAACATGAAATAGGCTTTTATTCAGAAAAGACTGTTTTAAAAAAACATTTTAAGAATTAATCCCTGACTGGGAATATGTTCAAAACATTGTGTTTCAATGCAGGCATTTGCTGCTTGCCCTTTATTTTTTTCTCTTGCCAGGGATAGCTTACATGAAATTGGAAAATGTCTCCTTCTGAAGCAACTTTTTAAGTGCACAACTAGAGAAGTATAGTTAATTCTGTGTATTTTCTTTGTAAGTATTTACTACAGAAATGACTGAGAATTGTGGCTTTACACGATTATAACTCTGAGGTGCAATCGCCAAGATTATCTTTAATCAAATGCTTTAAATGTTCTGTTCATTCCAAAGGTGAATAAAGAGGTGAACACCTTTCTGAAGGTGGTTCCTGTGGAAGAGATGCACAGGCAGGTACATTGGGATCCATGGTGTTTAGGAAAGGAAATATTGTAGTGCCTGGAGAAGTGAAAACAATGTTTGGGTGCTGGTCTCTGCTCTGCCATGAGACATTAATGCTGCCTCTGCTGCCTCCTCTCTCTGCTCATAATTCCTCTCTGCTTCCTTCTCATCCAAAGCTGTTTCTTCCACCAGAGCTCCAGCCCCAGCTGGGAGCCTCTGTATCACACCCACGGCAACGTTTGGAGAACCAAGGAGCTCTTTTAAGAAAGATCTGACTTGCAGTTCAGGGTTCTTTCATGTGAGGGGAACAAAGGGAAGACAGATGTGAAAAACAAGCCAAGGGAACCTTTTTGACAAGGTTTGTACAAAAAGGAGAGTATGTAGGTGTTGAGAGTCCAAAAGACAAGCTCTCATCCAGTCACTTAACACACACCTGATTCTCTAATCAAGCACAGATCAAAGTAACCAACACCTGCCCCTGCTTTAGTTTTAATCCTGTGAGTAGTTCTCAACACTCCAGTGAGCATTCACTACTCAACAAGAACGCTCCAGGGCCTAAAGAAAACTTTTTATTAAGTCTAATTCATGAGATTTTTGTTCTTTCATGAAAGATTTTGGTTTAGCTTGTTTGTGTGAACTTCAGCTGCTTATGATTTGAGCACATTTAAATAGTTTTAAATTCTTTATTCTGGAGACTGCCAGCTTTGTCCAGACAGGTGAGTGGATAAAGAAAGACTACAGGTCAGGTCTGGAAAGAAATTGAGATCCCTAAAAATCTTTGCATGGGTGCTGCCCTGAAAGTCACACACTTTGCGACTTTGGGAGGAGAGAAAGGAATTCTGAGCCGCTTCAGGTGGGAATAAGGCACTGAATGGCCTTTCCTTTCTTGCTGTGCTTCATAACCCTGGGCTTTCATGGTCATTGGGTGTATGGGCAGGAGAACCTGACTCAGAGGAGTCACTCACTGTTCACCTCTGTGTGAGCTTAAATAACCTGATAGCAACAATTTCACCAGGAAGAAAGTTTGCCTCATACTACATCAGCATTTATCATCAAAGGGCAGACATTTTTTACATGGGAGTTTCTTCTTCAGGTTTTTTTTTTTTTAATTATTATTATTAGTTCAGTCTTTAAAAACTGCTGACAAAGTAGGAGGTATTGGGCCACATGGCAAACTTATTGATGCAGTCAGTCATATTTAATCAAAATGTTACAAATTATTTTCTTATTAGAGGGCCTAAATATACAAATTAAGGAAGAGATGATGAAATGTTGCCAGGCTTGTGTTTCATTTCTACTCACTAATCTTCTATCAGTATCACTTTCTCATAGAGGGGTTGGTAAATAGGGCTTTAAATATTTTGAACTGCAGAGTAATCAGTTACCAACTGTAAAATAATCTTTTAGTGATTTAGAGAACTTCAGTGTATTGTTTTGACCTCCAATTTACATTTGTTGGACATAGGCCTCCCATTGCCTTCTCTGGGCTGATTTTGGAGTGAATTGGGAGGCTGGAAAGAAAAATTAAGGAAACCCATGGGATGGTTTTAAAATCCATCCAAGGATCTTCACAGCAATCAGCCTGTAAGAGTGGGACATACATTTTGAGAGAATCTGTTGGGATAACTTAATAATTTAAGTTTTGATCACAAATCTTTGAGTAACTTTGTATCTCTCAGTAATCTGACAGGTTTTAACGAGGTAGAGTAAAATTTTGCAGCCATTAAACACTGCTTGATGTTTGATGAGGAGTGATAAATTCTGAATTTACTGTCTGAAATGATGAAGCTTCACAAACTGGCGTGCCTTGGTAAAGGAACAATCCCGAGCAGTTCCGCCGAGTTACGTATTTAGGGGATCCAGGATCACACCTTGGGCCTTAAAATAGCAGCAGAAATAGGCCAAGCCCCAAATCTGTCAGGAGAGGCAGAGGGATACAGACATGTGCTTTTGAGGCACTTCTGTACATGATCGATGTGGGAACTGCAGTTCAGCTTACAAAGACTTGGCTGTATTTATTTTCTGCACAGATGAAAAAGTTTATAGGGAGATTATTCATATAAAGTTTTTTTTTTTTAAGGGACCACACGCCTATGATTTAAAGCTTGCCTCCTCGTTATCGCCTGATTGTTAACTGCTTTGCATTTCCATCTCGATGCTTAAAACAACTCCCTACCCCTACCCCACGGGAGGCAGCACATCTGTCTGATCCTCACACTCCCCATCTGTAATTGATACCAGTTCACATGCTGGAGTAAGTCTCGGTGGCATTAATTTATTGTAGCTGAAGGTTGAGCAGCACAAAAACGTTTGATCGCTACAGACTCAACACCTAATGTATTGAGAAGGACAAGCCAGTGTTCTGACACGTCTTGATGTTAATTTTTTTCCGCCAAACTTTCTCGTCAATAGCTGCTGTCAGCCTCATTTAACAGTAATTCACGCCTTTAGGAACGCTGCGATGCTCTTCTCATTAGGTGAGCATTAGAATTCGCGCAAGATTTGGTTTCCTTTGGGCAAGAGGAAGGGGAAGGAAGCAGGCAGAGATGGCTGGGGATGGCCAAGGGCATCGTTTTAATCAGCAATTTCCCCGGTGCCGCTTTGGTGTGCGTTCGCTGCCCGCTCGGGCTGGGGGAGAGCGCAGCTCTCCGGGACGAGCCCCGGGGACGCAAAGTTGTGCCGCGGGGAGGATCCGGCTCGGCGGAGCGCTCGGCCTCGGGCATCCCGTGGAGCCATAGCCGGGGCCATCCCCGATCCATCCCCGATCCATCCCCGCGGAGCCATCCATCCCCGGAGCCATCCATCCCCGGGGCGGGCGGGCCCCGCTCAGCCCCGCGGGTTCCCGGGCGCCGCCGCGCGGCCGCCAGTGCCGGGCGGGGCCGCTCCTCCGGAGCCGGGGAGCCCCGCTGCCCCCGGGCCCCGCTCCCCCCGGGCCCCGCTGCCCCCGGCCCCCGCTGCCCCCGGCCCCGCTGCCCCCGGCCCCGCTGCCCCCGGGCCCCGCTGCCCCCCGGCCCCGCTCCCCCCCGGCCCCGCTGCCCCCCGGCCCCGCTCCCCCCGGGCCCCGCTGCCCCCCGGCCCCGCTCCCCCCGGGCCCCGCTCCCCCCCGGCCCCGCTGCCCCCCGGCCCCGCTCCCCCCGGGCCCCGCTCCCCCCCGGCCCCGCTGCCCCCCGGCCCCGCTCCCCGCGGGCCCCGCTCCCCCCGGCCCCGCTCCCCCCGGGCCCCGCTGCCCCCCGGCCCCGCTCCCCCCGGGCCCCGCTCCCCCCCGGCCCCGCTGCCCCCCGGCCCCGCTCCCCGCGGGCCCCGCTCCCCCCGGCCCCGCTCCCCCCGGCCCCGCTCCCCCCGGGCCCCGCTCCCCCCGGGCCCCGCTGCCCCCCGGCCCCGCTCCCCCCGGGCCCCGCTGCCCCCCGGCCCCGCTCCCCCCGGGCCCCGCTCCCCCCGGCCCCGCTCCCCCCGGGCCCCGCTCTCCCCGGGCCCCGCTCCCCCGGGCCCCGCCGCCGTCCCGCCGCTCCGCAGCCCGCCCCCGCCGCCTCCCCCGGCGCCGGGGCTCCCCCGCCGCTCTCCCCCTCCCCGCCCCAGCCCGCCCCGCCGGGCTTGAAGGTCACCTCCGCCCGCCGCCGAGCCACTTTCCGCGCCGGCTGGCGAGCGGCAGCGCCTCGGCGCCGGGGTCTCCGCGTCCGGCCCGTGCGGGGCTCCCGCCGGCCGCGCCCGGGCGGAGCGGAGCGGAGCCGCGTCTCGCCCCCTGCTCTGCCCCCAGCGCCGCGGCGGGGCCGCCCCGGGGTCCGGCCGCTGCCCGCCGAGGTCGCGGACGGGCCGGGCGGGGGCCCCGCTGCCGGAGCGCGGAGAGCCCGGGGGGAGCCGGGCGGCGGCGGGGGGCGCGGCATGCGGCGGTGAGCGAGGGCGGCGGCGCTGCCCGCGGGAAGGGGCTGCGGCGGCGGCGGGAGCCGCGTCCCGCTGCCACCTGCCTGCCGGGGCCGCCCGCCCTGCTCGGGAGAAGCGCCGCGACCCCTTCGCCTCCGCTCGCCTCTTTATGGTGAGTTGGGGCCGCGGCCGCGCGGGGGCAGCGGGGTTTGGGGCAGCCCGGCAGGAGTGTGGGGGCTGTGGGGTTTGGGGCAGCCCGGCAGGAGTGTGGGGGCTGTGGGGTTTGGGGCAGCCCGGCAGGAGTGTGGGGGCTGTGGGGTTTGGGGCAGCCCGGCAGGAGTGTGGGATTTGGGGCAGCCCGGCAGGTGCTCGGGGGCTGCGGCCGCCCCGCTCCGACCCGCGGCCCGAAAGTTCCCGGGGCGGCCCGGGCGGGCGGAGAGGAGGGATGCGTGTCCCCGGGGCTCTCGGGTCGCTCCCCGGCCGGAGCGGAGGGATGGTGCCCGTGGGCAGGGGCGCTCCGCGGGTCGGGGGCTCCGCTGTCGCCTGCGAAGCGCCGTGCGAGGGGAGAACGGCGGCACGGGAGGTGGCTCCCGAACACGGGGAACGGCGAGGGACACGGGCATTCGGGGCTCTGCCGAGTTGCTCGGTAAAAGAGTGCAGATGTTTAACGGCTGGGGAACTACCTGCCTGTAAGTCCTCGGTATTTGCTGATTTTATTGGCGACTCATCAGACCGTTTTCTCCTGCATGCCTCTGTCAGAGGAAAAAAGTATCAGTGTTGCCTTAATAGCTGTTCGGTGCAGGTGCAGTGACACTGTGCACGATGTCCAGGCAGCTCCTTTGGGATGCCGCTCCTCAGCAGCGGCCGGGCTGAGCCCTGGGACATGGGTTTGCCATGGGAGAGTGAAATTCGTGATGTGGCTGGTGGATACTGAGCTGCCAACTGAGCACGGTTCGCGCAGATGGTGAAACGAATGTGGTCTGAAGTTTGACTGGAGTGATTCACATCAGCGAAGTGTGAAAGATCTTGTCCAAATCTGCAGCTTTTGTTTATCCGCTCCGTGAATTGCAAATGCAGTATAGTATGTTACATTCTGAAGTAAGTTTAGTGTTGACTGTTTTTTTTGGGTTTTTTTTTTTTTTTCACTTTAAATAAAATTCAGCTTATTTAAGGCGAGATGGAGCATAAAACACAGCAGACGCTGCTGACGGTGTCCCAAGAATGTCAAGTACCTTGTTTCACTTCTCTAGACTCGATGATACTTAGGAGAGGAAAGATACTGTGTGTTTCATTTGTCATTCGGAAGTGTGAACACAGTTGTATGCATGGGCTGCGAAAGTAGAAGCAAGGTTTTGTCACCCTGTGGTAGAGATTGATGAATTGCAGTCTAAAGCAGAGCTAGCCCCCATAATCGAATAATTAAGTTTTAGAAATCAAATGGTCATAGCTGCTTGAGAAGTTATATATTGGGAAGAGTAGTGGGGCTGTGTGAATTTTCAATATGTATGTCAATAGATCATTTAGTTTTCAGGAAAGTGGTTGATATCACATGCTCCAGTTATCAGGATTATAGTAGTGATTTAGAGCAGGCATTTTTAATTGATTTTTATTTACTTTTACTAGAACGTTTTACATTACTGGGTTTTGAGGAAACTATTTTTATGTAGGAATTCTGATTATAGTCGAGATCTGCTTGCTGTCTTATGCAGGCTTTGAAGGCTTGGCTTCCCGAGTCTCATTTACAGTTTATTCTTCTGCTAAATACATTAGACAAAGGATCTGGAATTTCCTGAAATTAAATCTGTGTTTCTGATGTCAAGTCTGTATTTTTTTTTTTCCTATTAGTACTTAGCTGAGTATCAGTAATAGAGCTGACAAATGTAATGAATAGAATTCACAGTATGTTGATGATTTTTATAGTTCTTGTAATTGAAGTACTTGATGTCCTTGACGTGATGAGGATGCTGCTCTGGCTTTCATGAAGGGGTTACCCTGTGATGACAGGAATACTGTCAGGAGTCAAGTGTCGAGGAAGAGGGTGGGATTGAGGATTCCTGACGTGCCCCATTTGCAGCACAGGGCACACATGCAGGGCTGCAAGGTGCGATAATTCCCAGCCCTGAGGACAGTTGCAGTGGTGCCTGCACAGTGCATGTTGATTCTGCATGATTCTGGCTGTGCTGCTGCTGCAGCACAGGGGGGAATGTCATGTCCTGAGGCCACGGCTCAGTGCTGGTGGGTTTGAAGTGACTCCTCGCTCTCTGCTCAAAGCCCCCTTGAAGTTAAACACGGAACAGCAAGGCCAGGAGGGACTCAGGCACTGCTGTTGTCAGCCTGTGTTCCTGCCCAAGGCAGGATCAGCTCGTACCTGTGTCATCTCTGATGGCATAATTCGTGTACTTTTTGTGTTCCCATTCTCCTCTAACTTTTCTTCCCGCTTTTTCTGTCTTTTCCATGAGGTGTTTTTTTTTTTTTTTTTCTTGGTAATGCTCTTACCTATTATTTTCTAAAGAATCTTATCTCGTTCCCTGCAAACTCTCCCTCTGGCATGGCCAGTCAGCTCTTTCAGGATTTTTTCATACCTTTGTGGGAGACATACTCCTTCTTTGTCAGCCCTATATAAATACTGGTTTTACCAGGTTTCTGCCTAGTCTTTAGAAGGAATGTAATGGAAATAGTACCCTGGCTCTCACTTTGTGCAGACAGATGAGCTTTGTTCAGGACCGAGGAGCTGTTCAGGACCAAGGGGCTGTTCAGGACCAAGGGGCTGTTCAGGACCAAGGGGCTGTTCAGGACCAAGGGGCTGTTCAGGACCAAGGGGCTGTTCAGGACCAAGGGGCTGTTCAGGACCAAGGAGCTGTTCAGGACCAAGGAGCTGTTCAGGACCAAGGAGCTGTTCAGGACCAAGGGGCTGTTCAGGACCAAGGAGCTGTTCAGGACCAAGGAGCTGTTCAGGACCAAGGGGCTGTTCAGGACCAAGGGGCTGTTCAGGACCGAGGAGCTGTTCAGGATCTGCCGGCACTGGGGGACATGGAGCTGCTGGGAAATAAACGAGAGACCAAAGCTGAATTTAAAAATCCACCAATGCTAATATTTCACCTTCTAGTTTGAAATGGCACGATCTGATTTTTAAGTCTTTACTAGAAGTATTATATCCCACAAAGGGTAGAGCTCCTAAGTGCTGGCCACAAGAAGAAATATTATTTATAGGTATTGAAGGTATGGCTGCTTTAAACATATTGTTGTTTGAAAAAGATGAATCTTAGGTAATTAAGAATGACACATCACACTACAGCCTGGGAGAATATATAGTAGCTGAAAAATGAGTTTGTTTTATGCATCTCAGAACTCCCTCTACTTAATTCTTGGATCTTGACTCCTTCCCATTTCATGTGGGAGATGGGGATCCTCTTGTCTCACGCAGCCTTGTGAAAGTAGAGTGTGAACAAAACTGAAGAGTTAGGAAGCAAGAAAACAGACAGGGCTTATGAGAGTGGCAAACAGAACATTTATTAGCCTATCAAGACTGTTTCTAGTCTTGATAGGCTAAAATCACAAAAATCTGTGGCAGAAGTTCTGATGACTCCATTGAGCAAAATTGGAGCTGTGCTATTTCCTGAAAGCAGAAAGCTCCTGTCTCTGAGGAACTTTTCTCAAGTCATTAATGAGAACCCTTTTTTTACTTTTTCTTGCTCTTTGTTTTGGATTCTTTGCTTAATTGCAGTTTCTTATGAGTACTTCTGTTCTTTTATTTAAATAATTGAATTTTCTAGTTCACATGATTACTTTGTAGTGCAAGTCCTCATTCTGGGGAGTACAATGCCATCTCTGGCACTTGATATGCATTCTTGCAGATGTTATCAGTAGATAGTATTTGTATCACCTATTCTGAATGTCTGCTTTAATGATTAAAAACTGCTTATGAAGCTCTCAGTATTTATTACACTTTCCCTTCATAACTATTATTTTGCTAAAAATTTACTGGGCCAGAAATGACAGTTAGATAATTTTATTTGTGTCCTTCAAGCTGATGCAATAAAAATTGTGAGCTAGCTGAAAGGGAATGGAAGATGCCCTCTGAGTTGCCAGTGGTGCAACAGCAGTTCTGGAGTTAGTGGAACTCTGTGGAGCAGGAAGGGCTGCTCGTGTTGGATTCACAGGATGACTCACAGCCATCCAGCAAGCCAAAAGAGGCCCAAAAATAGGCTTCTCATACTTTGAAATACTATTTCCTGCCAAATAGGTGTAGCTTCACATCTCTTTTCTTCTGCTCCAGATTTTGTGCTTTGCAGTGATGCTGTCCAGAAGGAAGAGTATTTATAAGTGATGTTTTTAGAGAATATTCCAAAATCCAAGGTTTTTTGTGAGGTATTGCCTTGGCTCCTTTCAAGGGGAAAGAAACCATACCAAAGAAAGAAAAACACACGTGTTTGGTATTTTGTAAGGCTGTATCTTTCAGAAGGTGGTTAAGTGTCTCTAACATAAGACTGAAGCTCTTTGGCAGTTTTGTCAAAGCCAGTTAAAAACTCCTGAACATTCTACAACTTTGGATGCAGTTCTAAAATCCTGTGTTTCCAAACAGCAAGATGGTCCCGTGCCAACAGCTGAAAGGAGCCCAGTAAGTGTGAGTTTACACTGACAGATGCCTCAGGAGCTGCCTCTGCCACTCAGTGCCCTAAAATTCAGGTAACTCCCAGGAGTGGGGAGCACAAACTGGGAATGTGTGGCTGCAGGAGCAGCACAACACAGTTTGTGTGAGCAAACTGAGAGATCCATTAAAATAATTGCCCGTGCTTCAGCTGGGAAGGTGTGAGGGAGCAGGGTTACAGCAGGGTGAGCTGAGAGCTTGGCTGTGTCAGAGGGCAAACATGCAAAACTAAATCACTTGGAGATAAACATCATGGGGCTGACTGCAGGGCCAGGTGCAGCTGCCTGGGCCCACTGTTCAAACACTACAAATACACAGATTTTCTGTTTGCAGCACATTTGCCTTCAACCCTCCAGTGCACAACCCCTGGCCGGGAAAGTTTAGGATACAGCAAGAAGAGGTTACAGTGCTAAAAAAGGGAAATTCAATGGTACAGCCTGGAATGAACTCCAAGCAATTGCTGTCTGTAGGCTCCTCAGAGTTGAAGCAATGGTAGTGAGAGCTGGAGAACCCAGAATCACACCCACAGGATATTCTGGGTTGGAACAGACCCACAAGGATCAAATCCAAGTCTAAAGGGAATGGCCTTACGGAGTGGGGAATTAGTGACTCTCAGCTCTCTGTGTGTTTTGTAGTTCTTTGATTTGAGTCTCTTGCTGTGGTAGTTGGGATCCAAACTTTTGGGCCTTTATTTTTCACTTTTCCACTGGATTTTTTCCTAGAATCAAATAAAGTATGAACGTGTGCTAACCAGTTTTCTCAATGAAGACACCCATAATCTCCTGCTCTCCTGCTCGCTGCTTCCATAAGTTTTGTAAGGATTTTATTATCTCTGAGTTCAGTCTCTGTTAGCTGTGAGCAAACATTATATCATCAGAGCAGTAGGAAGCTGGCCTGAAAATACCTTTTTTTTGTGGTGTTTTTATTTTTTTTCTCCTGAGAAATTTTGGGGAAACTCAAACTTGATGTAGAAACTCCCAACTCTAAAAGCATATAGTTTTGAAGGTGTGAGTGTGTGACAATGTGAGTAGGAAGTTTAGGAGAATGCTTAAGCAAGGAAGTGACACTATTTCAAATTAAAGTACTCCAGCAGTTTGAGCAGCTGTAGAGAAGGTGGAAGAACCCCTGTGGACAGGTGGAAGGAAGGGTGGTTGTGTTGGACAGTTGTACTTGTGTTAAAGGAAATAAGTTTGCCTGTGTTGAAATCAGCTCCATCTTCACATGAGATAAAACACTAAATCCGTGTGTGCTGCCCTGGTGGAAAGCCCTGTGGAGGTGCAGTTGATTTTCTTGCACTGGGCTCATCCTGTAGTCTGTCCTTTGGGTCTTTTCAGCCTTTTTTTATCTTTCCTGCAGCTTACACGTGAGAATCACATGTAGAAAACAGTCACACGTGTAATGCTGTTGTCTTACAAAACTGACAGTCTGTTGTGCACCTCAAACAGATCCAGAGCCCTGGATTTCAAAACAAAACATTGTGTAATTGTCTTGTTGTCTTGGAAAAAAAAATCTTTTCTCTGTCTGTTCAGTGATTAATGGCAGTCATCTCTCACAAAAGTGGTTTGGCTGGTGAATCAGCATTGCTCTTCCTCTGGATGGCCAGTTCTTGAGTTTCTGCTTTTATCTTCTACATATGTTTTGTTGAATAGGCCCTTAAGTGTCTGAGTTTTTCCACGTGTTGTTGAGGATTGGTAATTCAGGGTTTGAGGAGAGACAAATTAGACCAAGTTGAATGGCACTGGTCCAGGAGAAAGGCTGGGTAGTCTCTGTCAGAGCCAATATTGCTGTCTTTGTCTGCCCTGTTCGTTCACTGTTTTCATAGTTAGCATTCATCCCTAAATGAAGGATTACGCAATATTATGGAGATACTTTGTCGAGCAAATTATTTTGATTTTGAAACCTGTAAACAGAGCCTGTATGAAATTGGGGAATACAATATAAAACATTGCTTTCAGAATAACCTTTTTGTCCTCAAATGGATGTCATTCTGTAACATTTGCCTTGGGATGCATGCAGCCTGGGTGGGTTTTGACCATGGAGCAGGTTCAGCCTTCCTACTTCTGTGGGAAAAGACAGTGAGGCATCAGTTTGAAGTTGTGCTACTGGGTGGTTCTCTCTGATCAGCATCTCAGGAAATAATATGAAATACTCTCTCCTGTTACAGTGAAACTCTACAGTGAAGCTCCAGGCTTTAAACAACAACAAAAAAATAAATATTGTCACTCCACTACAGGCAGTGTACTGTGTCTGTAAGTAGTTACCTAAATGTCCTTTCTTCCAGCATCGAAGATAAGCTGCCTAAAATGTCATCTGCCACATGGTGATACCCATTTTGAGCCTGCAACAATAAAAATGCTAAGGAAGTCCCAGAGTGCAGTTTGAATTGAGCCACACGGAGTGACCCAGCAGGAAGATGAATGGATCTAGATATCCTCCTGATCTTTCTGTGATATTAGACTCTTTTCCCACTCCTTAATTTAGGGCCCTCTCCAAATGGCTCCTTCCCTTCCTGGTGCCCTGCTCTGGTTGCCATCGTGATGCTGTGTGAGTCTGCAGCTGCCTCCACGGGGGACCCGCCGGGTGTGCCCTGGTCATTACCAGTGCTGGGCTCTTGCCAAACACCCAAATTGGCCATACTGCATGTTTTACACACTTGCTTCCCTGTGAATGTCCTCAGCTTAAAACCAGATGGATTCATTCTTGCTGTTTTCTGGTCCCTGATATAACCTGTGAGTTTTTTGTCTCGTTATTTCTGTTTTACAACGTTGCTTTCTCTTCATTTGGGTGCTGAATCTCTGGCTGTAGCTGGTTATTGAGGATCTGGTGGCACTCTGTGAGAAATCAGCCCTAAAGCCCAGTTGTGAGGTGAGGCAGGGTGGGATTTACCTGTGCCCAGGTGCATGGAGCTCTCTGGGGTACAGGGCACAGCCAGATCCTCCTGCTCTGCAGGAGCCTCATGCTAAAATTCCATGTTCTTTGATACTGACGCTGTCTTTTACTCCTCCCACTGTAAAAAGCCTCCACATCAGTCAGCTTTGGTGCTGATACGATCTTTCATCCTCACTCTGGGATCTGCCATATCCAGTGAGCCGCCTGATTAATCACTTCTTTTTGGGACATGTTGCTTCAAACGGGCAGAAGGATGCAGTCAGCTACTTTGGCCCCTTCAAACACTGTGGGCATCATTTTGTTTCCAGCAACTGCCACATTTCTCTGCAGGAGGGTCTGTAATCAACTTGTGATGATAACTCTCTTTACATGTTTGTCTTTTAATGTGGTTCAGCCAGCGATTTTCCCTTTCCCATTGTTTCAGTGCTCGTGGTTGTGTTCCTGCTTTTGAATGTGAACTCAGTCTGCTGCTCCAGTGCAGGCAGAGAGCTGCCTTCCTTAAAATACGTGTGTGGCAGAACCTGAGTGGATTCTAGAAGGGACTCAAGCGTCGCCTGAAATCTCATGATGTACAAACTTGGCTATGTGGGAACCTAAATACTTTATTGTGTTCTAAATACCGAGGCGCTTTTCTGCTCTATTGAATCCAGAGGGTGTCACAATGGAGTTGTGGTGCTGTGCTGAAAAGGGTTCTGCAGGGCTGTGGGGCAGCTGGAAAGCACAGTGAGGTCATGATCCCATCTCTGAGTACCAGGTAAAAACCCTGTCTGCAATGAAAAGAAGCAATCTAAAACCATTTTAAAACTCAAGCAATCAAAGAGATCAAATTTAGGGAAGTACAACATCACAGGAAATACATATAGGTAAAAATGGAGTCTCTCCAGAGTTAATGGTTACAGCACCTCTGTTCCAATCAGCACTGTTACCTGGCCTGGAGCTGCAAATTTGTTTTCCAGTGGTGAGCACAGAGCTGTGATGGGCCTGGCAGGGTCTGTGTCACCAGCTCAGCTTGTGGCTGATTGACATGGGCCTGACAGCCTGGGGGGCATTTTTAATAATTGTGTTTTGGGGGGAGTCGTGTTGATGAATAAACCAATAATTCTCAATATCAGTGTTCCTTTTTCAACATGCCTTAAACCATGCAGTTTTTAATGAGTATAACTAGTAGTCAGTGTGATGCTTTGCTGTGTTACAGCTTTGCAAGTGGGCACAGTAAAGGAAAATTAGGAAGTTTCCCTTGATGTTAGAAGTAACAAACTTTTCTTCTCTTTCCATATTTGCACTGTTACAAAGCAGTAGACTAAAATATGAGTCCAAATTTCTAATGCAAGTATTTCTAGCGGATAGGAAATCTTAAAACTGTAAAAATTGTTTCCCCAACAAATGTTGGGGGATATTTTTCTAAATATTTTGTCATTGACTGTGCAAGAAGCAAAAAGATTGGACACTAATTTCTATGTAAAAAAACCCAAAAAACAACTGAGGTTATCTGAGGGTGAGGCTATCTTTCAAGTTGCTGAAAAGTTCTTAAGGTACAAATTAGATTGAATAAACTTTTCTTTAGTCCTTGGATTAGTTCTCATATTAAGTCTTTTATGGTACATGACCATACTGTTCACAAGGAAGTAATAAATGTGAGGTAGAAATGGAGAGTAAGTAAGGAAGGTGACAAACTCTTCCTACCTGCACATTTCAGACTTTTGGTTGCCAAAATCAAACTGTAGTCATCCTGTGTGCTCTGCTCTGAGAGATTCACACTTTGCCAATAAAGGAATGCTCTATTAGTTGCATAAGTGGATGCATCTTTATTAGCTGAGGGAAGTTTTTAGGTGGTAAATTGGCTGCTTTATTGCTGTAGCTGTGTTTAAATCAAAGCTGTCCTATCAGATCTCAGTACTGTTTTAAGGAGCTCAGCCAGTGTTTCCACATGGCCAGAGCACAGGACTGTGTTGTGTTTACACCTCGTGCATTGCCTGCTTCCTTTGCTGCTTTGATCTCCTGGTTCTTCTTCTTTGAAGGCCTCCAAAGTGAGCCCCAGAAGCTCTCCAGACCTTCTATCCTGTAAATCAGTAGGAAGTGATATTGCTGATAATGGGGAGGAGGAACACTTTGGATGTCCTTCTGTTGTGTACCATTTGTGCTTCTCCTCTCAGCTCCCTCATCGCTGTTGCCAGTCCACATCAGGGCAGCTCAGGTGGAGCCTGCACCTTTGAGGGTCATTCTGAGATCTCTGAATTGATAAGAGGAAAGCTGGTCTTTTTTAAAATTGTTATTATTATTTATTTAATGCCCCAATCCTGGTATTTGTGCCGTGGCTCTGGCAAGGTTGTATGCTAGGCTGAGTGGGGCAAACAGGGATCCAGTGGCCAAAACTGCCTCTGGGGATCACCAAAGGATGCATTTTTCCTCTCGCTCAGCTGGAAGGTTGGCTCTTGTCATCTGTGAATTTGAAGAATCTGGAATCCCCTTTTAAAGAGTAGGAGACTTTAAGGGTAATAACATATTCCCCTTCCTTTTATTGTCTTTTTTTTCCGCCTCAGAATTTTCTCTGCTGATGTTTAATATATAAGAAGTTTAAATAATTTAATAAACTGTCTCAAATGAGGAAATGGAAAGGGAATTCCAGATGAATGTTGTAGCACAGTGCTATTGCTGCTTGACCCTGGAGTATGGGTGGTCTAGTGCATACAGGAGGAATTTACTCAAATAATGCCTTCAAAAGGTGAATTTGTGGTTTTCATGCCCCTTTTCACAGCTCTGAAATGTGTCTAGCTAATGAGCTGATAAAAGGAATTGACCTTGCAGCTGATAGTTGATGTGGAAATACAGAGATATTGAGGTGTTTATGAGCTGCACTAAGCACAGCTTGGCAACTGTTATTATTTGATGATTTGCATCATTGTTTTTAATAGCAAATTTATGCCTCAGTAACTTAATGCAACACCTCTGAGTTGCTGACACTGCGAATTATGATTTCGAATTCCTTCTATTTTGTGTTTAAATTGTCATCCATAACTTTGTGTTACAGCGCACACGGGGGAGGAAATGCTAAGCCAGGATTCCTACAGCAAGCATTAAATGAATTTATCACAGCCTTTTCAAATAATAAATGTAGAAGTGCATGAAGATTTACAGAATATTCCCTATTCACAGGGATGCCAGGTGAGAGCTGCTGTAGGAGCTGCATGTATTAGCTGGGATTTCTGACTTTTGCTGGCTGTAGGTGTGGGAGCTGGGCAGGCTTTGGCACTTTATTGTGGTTTTCAACATGCCTGTGTTGACTGTGGGGAATGATAAGACATAATTGATCTTCTCTGCTGAGTTCAGGTATCTGCATAGGTGTGCTGGGTGATCTCTGTGTTATCTTTGCGTATCTCCTTTGGCCACAGTGCTAACACAAATAAAATCTGCTCTTTTAATTGGCTGATCATTGCTGTGAGACAATACTTGCCATTATGAGCCTGGCCTGAGTGACAGCTCCAGTTACAGTTTTGGGTGGTGAATTGGAAATACTGGTCTTTTGTTGGCAAAGAAATGCGGGAAGCAATTATTTGTTAATTAATTAAATGTAAATTTTGCGCCCTATCACTGGGTGTTTTTATACAAATTAGGCAAAAAATAATTTCCTGTGATCCTTTAGAAGTCAAATATGGAAGAGGAGTATATTTGTGTGAATGGTTTAACCACAGAATGTCACACGCACTTGAACATTTGCAGCTACAGAATAACTGGTTTCATTTGTATATTGAGAGATAGACAATGTTAATTTTTTATGCAGCCCACTAGATAGGGGAAAAACCTGCTGAGGACAATAAATCCTAAATTTGAGAGAAGTGCATTTGGAGAAGCCAGCAGATGTCAGTATGTTCTTGTCATACAGCCCTTTTGTTTTACACAATAATTTCCCTGGAACGAGATATTACAGAAATAGTAAGTGTTGTAACACCAAGGCAGTACAGGCCTGTTCAGTTTGAATTCTTTGCTGGAAAGGGATTTATTTCTGCACCTAGGCTGGCACGACCTCCATGTACACACCAGCTTTCACTGAGGGTAACTCCTCCTCAGGCTGTGCAAGGCACAGAGTGTAAAATACTCTGCCAAATGAGGATGTCATTGCTAGTATTGCACTTCAGCTTCTAATTGAGGCTTTTGTTTCCTGTGTAGCTTCCCTTCCTGTGCTGTGAGGCCTTTTGAGCACGCTGGCACACTCCCTTGTGTTTGCCTAGCCAGGGTGTGTGTTTGAACTCTGATTATTGTGTCTAATCAAATCTCTCTCTCTAATTTGGAGATGATTTTGCCCCTGTTTATACACGGTAATAAAAACCCAGATGGGCTGTTCCTTGTCTTCCTTGCATTCCAGGAACCAATAGCATGGTGACATTGTGCAGAAGACTCTCCCTTCCCTGAGAGTGCAGGCTGATGGCTTTCCCAGGGTGGTAAGGGTGCAGGATTCCTCTCTGGGTCTGAGCCCAGGGGTGAGAGCAGTGCCTGTGGCAGGGGCTGGGCACGTGGAGCTTTCCCACGTGTGCAGGGACAGATGGCACCTGTTGTTGGATTATCCCTTTTCCTGACCCAGAGATGGGACAACTGAGACATGTTTTAAAAACTTTTATTCCATTTTCAGTCTCATGTGAAGGGTGAGACAGTACAGATGTTATAGTTCACACCATCACAATCAGAAGCCAAACTATTTCTTAATTACAATACATTTTAAGTGTTTTTTGGCCTATCAGCTTTTGCCACACAATGCTGCTAATGCCTTAAAGCCAATCATCTAAAATTACCCTACATGGGTCCTACTGTCATACATCTGTCATGTTCTATTTCTCCAAAGTATCCAGTCTTATTTGCAAGGCCATCCTTTGACACTTGTTTCCAGTTCCATTTCTCTCTCAACAATGTCCCCAAAATCCATTTATCACAGCTGTGGCCACCAGCAGGGAGCAGAGCCTGGTGCAGGGACTCCAGGCTGATCCCTGTCCCAGCAGCTCCATGGGCAGCACAGGGACACCCTGAGGCTCCTGTCTGCCCAGGCTTTGTCAGCTCGGGCTCCTTGGGAAGGACATCCCACAGTGCCAAGGAGACACCTGGGTTCCTTCTGCCATCAGCTCTGGTGACTGTGGCCATTGTCCAGCCTGTTCTCGTCACCTGGAGCACTCGGTGTGTTCACCAAGAATCCTGCCTCAAGATAAAAGGCCCTTTCCTTAAGGAGCTGATGTCACTTCTGGCCTGGCGTGTTCTTTTTTTTTGGAAATTCACAGTCATAAAATAGTGGAGCTGTCACTTGAGGGTTTTTAATTACATTTCCAAGGAGAAATTTATTTTACATTTTCTCCTTCTTCAACTCTCTCCTCAAGCTCTGTCATCTTAAAGCGTTTGTTTACGTGCCAGACCTGTTCTTTGTGACTTACTCCTTGCTTCTCCTCATCTCTCACTGTTGGAGAGATTTTCAGATCATGCAAATGAGAATCAAGGCAGGCAAGATAGCCAAAAAAGATCTCTCTGGAGTACAACCCCCCCAAAGTACAGCATTGCTGAGGTTGCAGGCTGGGGAGAAGGTATTTTATTTTCAAAGACTGGTTTTATTGCATTTGCTCTTAATGCATTTTCTACCAAACACCCCAGAATCCTGTTGAATATCATGCTTCAATTAGTCCTGAGCAACATTTGCGTGATGCACTAATGCCATTTCATTCATGCTCTCCTGGAGTTGAATGGAAGATACCACTAAATTATAGTTCTCTTTTCATTTTATTATAGGGGAAAAAAATAAAATGTAGCTTCCAGGGGGTCTGCATCTGCAATGTTTATGTATGTATTCATCTTATCTGGTTTTTTTTAAGTGAAAATAGAAAGCAAAAAGCATTTTTCCACCACTGAATTAAAAAAAAAAAAAAAAAAAAAGGAAAAAAATCTGTATTCTGTATTGTTTTGAGATCTTTCCTTCCGTGGCAGTGAAAGCACTTTCTGATGGTTGACTCTTACTAACAGTCTCCTGTTATTAACCTGCAAAACATCCATGTGCTTAGTCCCTCTGTGTAGCTGGCAGTGCTGTTGCACCTTGGGCTCCAGAAAATGAGATTCTTGGCAAAAACGTTTGGAATTTCCATCCTGCTTTAACACACTTAACACCAGCACTGCAAAAGGGCATTTCCCTGGAGCTCGTGGTGAGCCTGAAGGGTTGGTCCTGCAGCTCCTGTCCTGCTGCACACAGAGGGGTTATCTGGGGAGATGTGGGCAGGAAAAATGGGTGAGTGAGGGGAGCTGGTTTCCTTGTGGTTATACAGACACGTGCATGGAAGTACCGGAGTGTATAATTAATATTAAAATCAATTTTGATCAGTTATTTACCAGCAGTGCTCTGAGAGCTTCTCAAACTTTACATGTAAATTTATTTGTTTCGAATGCGACTCCCATCTGTCTGGAATTTACACTTCCCTGCGTGCATGTGTTGGTACATTTTGGAAGAGATGAATGGGAGAATCATTCAGAAATGGATGTATAATGCCCTGAGCAATAATCCTGTGAGTGGCAGGTGCTTTGATGAAAATGGACAAGTGACTTATTGAGAAAGAGTCCCCTAATATGGTAATTGGGGACAGACCAAATAAACCAAAGCAAGAATGCATCTCTGTAGACACTTCTCACCCTGAAAGAGCTGAAAAATGTGATCCTCCTCACGGGAGCAAAGCGAGGTATTGTAGAGGTGATGTGTGCTGGGCAGACAGAATTGATACCTCCCTAGGCAGCATTCACAGGAGGCAGAGCTGTAATTCCCTGGCAGAGCAACCCTGCTGCAGCTTCTTCAGCAGGGGATGCTGAAAGTGTGGCCAAAATTACATCTCTGATGTGATTTTCATACAAGGTGATTTGGGAGATGTTAGTAATGAAATTCTAGAGAGTTCCTTGTTCTGGTCCCTAAACTGCCTTATTGCTTATATGCAGAAATAATATGGAATCATCAGAATAACACAGGAATTATAATATATTTTTAACAGTAGAACTTATGTTTGCAGTTCAGTTTTAACAAAAAAAATTCAGCAAAAAACTTTTAACCTAAAGATTATTTTTTCAAACTTGGCAGTAGCTTATCCTTGTAATTCCTTAAAGGTTTCCTTTCCCAGGGCTGTCCAGACACCAGGCAAATTCTGTGCTCTTTCCTTTTTTTCCTTTACTGTCAGGTGCTGTGAGAGCTCTTCTTTTAACTGCACTGGGGGAGCAGCCAACTGAACTTTGTAGGAAACCCCAAAATCCGTAGGACTCCCCACATTTTTAATAGGGAACCTCCTATCCCTCACAATTTGCATGCCTGGTGCATTTTTTTTTTCTGACCATGGAAAGAGCAGCTCCTGCCAGGGTGCTGCAGCTGCAGCCCCTCAGGGCTGAGCAGGTCCAGCTGTGCAATATCTGCTGCATTGCTGCAGGGTTTGTGTCCAGCTGCTGGCTGCACATTGCACAGATGTGAGCCCAAAAGAGAGGGGCACCAAGTGAAACCAGCCCTGGAAGCAATGGTATGGATGAAGTCACATCCTAATCACAGATGAATTAGCGGCATTAAATGGAGACTCAAATTCTGAAATTGCACATTTTGGGCAAAGGAAGAATAATCTCCCAGAGCATAGGTGCAAATTTATCCTTTGTTGGCATTATTCCATTTGTTCCAAAAGGAATTCACAGAATTCCTGAAGAACACAAATTGAAAACTGTAGAAAAACTGGAGAAAAGTCAAGTCTCATTCAGCCTTTCTGGTAATGGAAGAGTCAGGACTGCACAATGAGAAGCACTGTGGTGTCGGGGTTCCCAACACCCCTGAGAGGCCAGCCCTTGCAGAGAAATGGTTTAAATTAATTAGTGAGATGGCAGGGTTGGATATGCCTTGGAAAATCAAACGGGTTTTAACATGGAAAGAAAATAATGCAAATACAAAGAGCAAAGCCGAGCACAGTACAGGGACAGGTCCCATACCTGCTACAACACCCCCAAACTGTGCTGAGCCTCTTTGTTCTCTCTTTTTAGTCAATAGCTCAGGTGGGCTGTTTAGCCCTTGGCCCAAAGAAATCAGCAACACTTTGAGCTTTGAGTTACACTTTCCCAGCCCAATGCATTCCTCTGTGCTGGCACTGTCCCCATTACTGACAGGACAGCAAAGGCCTTTCTGGGTCCTTTACCTGATAAAAAATGCAAGGGCTGAGTCTTAAACCTTCTCCCTCTTTGGAAACACGTGCTGGGGGTGTGGGGTGCACCCTGCCTGTGGGCTGCACCTCATGGGGACATTCACAGCCCTGACCTGTCCCTCCTGCCTCCATGGCTCCTGGAAAGGTCATGGAATGGCCACAAAATTGGTGGGATTAAGTGTTGATTGAAAGCAAACCTCAAAAATGTGGGTCTCTTGAGGCATAAACAGAGAACAGGTGAAGCGAATGTCATGGAACATTTCCCTGTGTTCCTCAGCAGAATGGCTCCTCTGGTTTTGGGCAAAGTAGGAAAATGTCTTTTGCTGACTGCTGTACTTCATCCTGGGCACAGAGCTGAGGTGTATTCAGTGTAGCTGCAAATAAGTCTCTATTTTAAATGTGAGATTTCAATAGTTAAACACCTGCAGGGATGTCTGTGAGCAGCTGCTGATTAAAAAAAAAAAAAAAAAAAAAAAAGGCAGCACATGACACAGTTTTCTCCTGCATGAGGTATTGTAGTGGAAAAATAAAGGATGATTTCTCACATAGTTGTTTTCAAAGCCTGATTTTTTCAGCATTTAGGCAGTGTCATGCAGTGTTTTAAGCTCTGTGTGTCAGACATTTCATTGTGCTCAGTAAATTTCTCTCTCACTGGATTAATTTTTGAGGCTCAATCCTTGTTTAGGGAAAAAAAACAAAAACAAAAACAAAAAAAAACCAAAAAAAACACCCACAACAACAACAAAAAACAAACCGGGGGGAGTTTTATTTCCCAGAGGTGAGAAATGCTTTAAAGGCTAATGCACACAAGAAGGCTGTGCCCATGGAGGACTTTCCTTGAAGAGAAAACCAGGTCCAAGCCTGGGCCTGTGGAGCTCTGATGGTGCCCAGGGGGAGTGGAGCAGGCTGGAAAGAAATCTGGTGGTGCTGGGGCTGCTGTTTATTCCTGTCAGAAAAGCACATTCAGCCTGTTTCACCCCACTCAGGTATTCCTGTGCAAAGGCCTGGCTGTCTCTGCTGCAGCTCTCTGGAGCTTGCTTGGTTCAATAATCAATATTCAGAATATTCACAGAGGCTGCAGGACTCCCTCAGTTCCCAAACATAAAAATGTTCTGTCCTGAGCACTTGTTTTGCCCAATTTGATAGGAATATTGCTATGTTCTAAGTATATCAAAAAATACTGGGTGTCTTTAAGCTGCTGTTGGTATTAGAATGATTTATTCTTAATGCCAGTTAAAGAAGGGTGAGAGCAAAGGCTCTTGAATATTTTAATAACATAATTTTGATCTATTGGATGGAAGTTAGGAAGATTATATGGCTTTCTTATTCAGAATATGTCTCATCAGGGTGGGGGCTCTCCCAGGAATCTCAAGAAATGCAATATTCTGTGGAGCATATCAGGAGACTGATATAGTAACTGATAGTAAATTGCTTAATTAAAACAAATTACTGGCAACTTCTCTGCACTGTGTTATGGGGTTGCATGCCCTTTCTTTGGGGAAAGGCAGGAGAATGATCTGATTCTTTTATTACATCTGTAGGTGGCATTTACTGGTTTTAGGAACGATGAGGTGGGGCTGGAGCAAGCAGTAGGTCTTTGTTTAGCTGTGGTAGGATGGTTGGTTGGAGATGGGTTTTCTGCCCATGGTTTCTGTGGAGGTCCAGCTCTGCCTGCCTGGGCCAGTTGAACCAGCAGACAAAGGAATGTCTGTGGGCTGTGTGTGCTCTAACCCTGGCACGGGGGAGTCCAGGAAAATCAACAGAATCAGGGACAAAGACTGTAACTAGCTTCAGTTGGCAAGTGGAATGGTTTATGTTTTATTGTGACATCGGCTGCCACAGGAGTCACCTCCTAGAGCTGTGTCACCAATTCCAAGGTTCTTTGCCCTCTGTTGATTTCCCAAAATCTCACATACACAAAATGCTTACACATAGGCATAATCCCAGCACCTCCCACTCCCCACTTCGTGTTAAAATGAGGTTAAAAGTCCTTCATGCCCATGCAATTCTTCTCTTGAATTGGGTTGGTTGCCTCCAATTTGGTCTTGAAGGATGAAGTCAGAAAAGTCTTCATCCCAGTGACCTTTCTACCTCCTCACTGCTGGCAGCTTTCATGACCTTTTGGCAGGATCCCATCCCTCCTGCTTTGGGATCAGGTAGCACTGAGTCCAGGTGCAGGTCACTTCGCATTGGTTTGCATTTGTCATCGTGATGGTCCATCTGTTTCATTTCCTTCTAGAAACACAATTAAAACAGGCACAAAATACCTCATCTAGCTCTACCTTAAGCATCTAATAATCATTAACTTCTATTTTGTTTTTCTTAACTTGCATCCTGGTCAATATAAATTACTTCTAACCCTTGGCTAAGATCCTAACTCTTTAAAATCTCGATTCAGGAGGGAAGGAGATCCATTCTGGAGAGCTCCAGACGTTGTCAGGCTGTGTGTGGTGCGGGGAGCAGGGCTCTGCACTGCTGGGCAGGCAGGATGCTGCTCTGGGGCTGGCCCAGGGCACCCTCAGCAGCTGGGAGCGCTCTGCAGCCCTTTGGGATGCTCACACCTGCATTTGGCAGCTGCACGGGGCAGTGTGAGCACCCCAGGAGGAGAGCTGCGTGTTCCAAGTAGATTTGTGGAAATCTGGCAGCTCTGAGGCCCTGGCAAGTGCTTGGCTGGGTTTTTCTGGAGCAGGCAGGTGACCTGCAAGGAGTTAGGTGAACTCCTCCACTCCTTGCCCTAAGGGAAGGAATCTCTTATGTTCTTATTTGGGTTCCCTCGGAACAGGGACCAAGCCCAGCTTTATGAGATCACAAAATCCTTTAGGTGGGGAAAGATCATCAAATCCATCTGGTAACTCAAGTTCACCCTCAGCCATGTCTCTCAGCACCACATCTACACATCCTTTAAACCTCCAGGGTTGTGTCTGCACCACTGCTCTGGGCATCGTGTTAAAATGTTGAACAAACCTTTCCATGAGGAAATTGTTCCTAATATCCAATGTAAAGCCACCCTGGAGCAACTTGACACTATTTCCCTCCTCACTGCAGTTCCTTTCAGGCAGCTGTAGAGAGTGATAAGGTTTTCTTCTCTTTTAGGGCAACCTCTAGGATCTAGAACAAGATTCTTTATGTTCTTTGTGGTAATGGACCAAAAAATAGCCATTAAATCTCTTTAGGGAACAGTTAAAAATATAGTATTTCTTTTTATTGATTTACTTACTCATTTATTAAGATAGGCACTTTGATAAGGAAATATTTTGACATTTTGTAATAAATTCTTTGGATTCTGGGTTTATGTTGTGTAAATTATATTTGTACAAACTGAATAGAAGCCTAAATTTGAGTCATCAGTTTTCTCCCCTATGAAACTGATACCCATTTAATACTCCTTTCATGGTGACTTTCAGCTGAAGCTGTGAAGGGGTTAGCAGCAATTTGTTTCCCCTGTCTGTAGCTGAAGTTTCCTTGAAAAGTTTCATTAACACACTATCATGGTTTAAAAATAGAAACTCAAGAGAATTACTCCGACTCAAGTAATATAATGCATCAAGAAGCTTTTCATTTTATATTATAATTATTCCAAAGCACTTCAACCTAGCCACTTTCCCATTATGAGAAGAATTCTACACCATTTGGTATCCAAAATTGCATTTCTCAGAAATTCTATGCCCGTGTGTAGATTACTTGCAGTGCTCCTATTGTCCTTGTTTCTTCTCTGCTGTGGAATTAAATCCCAATGTTTAGAAAGCCCTAAAATGAGTTTTGTTGCTCTGTTTATGCACAGAAGAGCAGGATGCAGCAGCTGAGGAGCTGCAGTGCCCTGTGCCTTGGAGAGCAGGACATGGGGGATTTCTTGCTCCTAGAGCTGCTCATGGGGTGCTTTTTAAGCCCTACTTGTGTTAGAATTCTGCTCAGGAAAAGTTAATTCCTCTTTTTTTTTCCTTCTCTCCAGCCCCTCCAAAGAAGAAACACACATTCTTCATAGTGTGCTGGCAGCTGGGCAGTTCTTCAGTGTTTAGATATAAACCATGTGTATAGTAACTTCACCTAAACATCTGTTGGTGTTTTAAATCCTAAATAAATAAGTAACCTTACTGCTGTGCTAATTCAGTGACAGCCTGGCAGTTTCTCTGGAAACTGGATCCCAAAGAATTCTCAGTCATCTGCTTAAACTGAATTGAAACTCAGCTTGGAAAATACAGTTTGCCTGCTGGCTTGACACTTACAAATGCCTACTATTTATTTTGGGCAGCAAATTATTAATTTTCTTCTGGGCATGTCTTTTTGCTTGTTTGGGGATAGTTCTGTGTAGGGGGTTTTTTTTTGGTTTTTTTGGGTTTTTAATGTGTGTTTCCACAGAGTGCAGATTGAACAGAATCAGAGACTGGCAGGGGCAGAAAGGCACCCCTGGATGTGGTCTGGTCCCACACCACTGCTGGGCAGGGACACCCAGGGCTGGCTGCCCAGGACAGTGCCCAGGTGGCTTTGGGGTGTCTCCAGGGTGGAGACATCCCAGCTGGAGCATCCCCAGGTGACTGCCAGGGCTCAGCACCTCCCAGAGGAGCAGTTCCAGGTGTGCTGAGGGAACCTCCTGGCTGTCACTTTGTGCTCATGGCCTCTGCTCCTGTCCCAGCCCTGCTGGGACACTCTGGCTCACTCCTGGCTTTACCCCACGTTCAGATATTTGTACACCTTGAGGAGGTTCCCCCTGACCTTGTCCAGGCTGAGCAATCCCAGCTCTCAGCCTGTCCTCACTGGAGAGACGCTCCAGGACCTTCATTGGTGCCTTGGGAAGGCTGAGCTGGAACAGCCTGGGCAGAGCTGGAGAATAAAGTAGATATTTATTAAAAGGCCTTTAGGGTACACCTTGGGCAGGACAAGAGCCTGGCCAGGGCTACACCCAAGGTGGACACAAAATGGTCACAAAAATGGACCACAGGTCACGAGGTCTCACACTTTTATAAGGTTTGGTTCGTTTGCATATTGGGGTTTAATTGTCCAATTACAGTTTCAGATTATGAAGTCTCTTGTTGTTTTCTCTCTTCAGCCACTGTAGTTTGTGCTTTTGGACCTGAAACTTGTAACAGTTGTCCTTGGTCTTAGCAGGACAAGGATTTGTTTTGTCTCCCTGCTCTGTGAGTAGAGCTAACATTGAACGTGAGAACTGCACCCCTGGGCAGCACAGAATGTGAAAAATATGAAAGTTAAAACTTAAGGCATCATCATCATCATCTCAGCTGCCCTTGGTTGGACCCTGTCCTTGTTTTTCCTGTCCTGGGGCTGTCAGAGCTGGGCAGGGCACCCCAGGGGTGGCCTCACCTCTGCTGGGTGAGTGTGGAGGAGGTTTCCTCTCAGCCTGCTGCCAGAACTGTTCCTGCAGCCCAGGATGCTCTGGCCCTTCTTTGCAGCCAGGGAACGTTGCTGGCTGTTCAAGCAGGCTGCAGCAGCCCTCTGCAGCCCCTGGGATCCTGGAATTTGCTGTGCCTGGGGCTGTTCCTCCCGGCTGTGGGACCCTGCAGCTGTGTTAGCCCATCTCAGTGTCCTGTTGGGGCTGGCAGCCCTGGGCTTCCAGCCTGTTCTGTGTCACCAGTGGGCTTGCTGAGTGACTCTGTGCCCCACTGTGACATCAGTAATGAGGTGTGCTACTGGACTGATCCCAGTACTGGCTCCTGGTGCTGGGAGCTTCAGGCACAGCCTCACACAGAGCTCACAGCAGTTAGCACCTGCTTTTTCATCTCCTTTCCATCCCTTCAGCCTCGCCCTCCCTGCAGCTTTTGGAAGGGGGCTCAGCAGCATTCCCTGCTTTCCACCTTTGTGAAACACTCAGGTAGGCAGCTGCAGCAAACCCATCTCCTGAAAAGTCACACGGATTTTTCCTGAAACAGAAATCCTTTTCCACTAGCTGCTTCTCCGGACGGCTTAAGGATATGGTGGAGCAGAATTGATGGGTGCTGGGGAAATCCACCTCCGTGTGGCAACCAGGCAAGGAGCCTCAGAAAGGTGCTGGCTGAAGGACACCACTGTTGGGAGCACAGATGAAGAAACATTCCTGAACTCAAGGAGGAATCACAGAGGGTGCATTATTGCATGGAGTGATTAGATGACTGACTAATGAGCCTTGAGGGGCAAGGGAATTGGCTACAAAAGCAATTAGATAAGCACCTGACATTCCAGTGTATAAACCCTGAACTTTTAGCATGTTCACTTGGCAAAGCAAATAAATGCTGTTTAAGCATACAAGGCAAAGTGCTACAGGAAGAAAAAAAAAATCTGTGTTAAACAGACTGTTCTTCTGAAAGTGTGTTAGTAAATGCTTTTCTCTGTCAGAAGGTGTGATAACACATTGCCACGCTAGCACTGCAAGTCACTGTCCACAGCTTTCATTAGTTATTCTGGATATTTTAGCCAATATGATGCCACATTAAACTCCATATTCTGCTTTAATCTGTCTGTTGTTAGATACCATTAGGTAAAATAATGGCATTTCTTTTTTTTCCTTTAGGGACAAAACTTCTGCATAATAACCCAAATTTAAGTGACAGAAGGGTCATTTTGCATAAAATCTGATGAACCAACACTGGATTCCTGTTTCTGTGACTTAACAGGGCCTCTGTGAAATGCACTTGGGCAGGTGCTGGTCAGCTGGGAGTGTGGTCAGCTCACCTATGGACCTTTAAGAAGGGGATGTTGACAACAAAAGCCGTAAAATGAGCATTTGTCATTTGGGCAGATTGAGGTTTGGAGGTTGTAGCAATGCACCCCACACCCCCAGCTGGTGCTTCCAAACAGGGAAAGAGTTTCAGTTTATCTTTAGACATTTTAGGAAGTTTAACTAGAAAGTTCTGTGTTTTTCTCACAGTAATTGGCTCAGCACCAGCACAGGAGCATGGATTGGGCTCTGAGAGTGTAACTCAAAGCCTCTTGGTGATCTCATTGAGCCAAAAGCCAAATTGTCCCTCCTAAAACATTCAGTATTTAGGAAGGAGCACGAAGGAAGTAAAGGGATTTTTTTGGGTGTTTCTAGCAGCGTGTCAGAGGTTTTTTTGGACACCTGTGTGCAGCTTTTCTTTTGTTTTCTGTAACGCTTGTAAATTTGTTATTTTTCTTAATTAAACCTTTTGCTTTACAAAACACCTCTGAAGAGCAGTCTGGCTAAAATTATTTCAAGCCAATCCGCAAGGGCTGGACCCTCAGAGCTGGATACATTAACACAGGGGGTTTATAAGGTGTTCACCTGGATCAGGAGGGGTCTTGACTGGCTGAAGGCTGGTGCTGCCCTCAGCCCCAGGGAGCTGTGCTGTGTGATGGAAGGAAGGGTTTTCTTGCCTTCAGGCTGGGTGGTGACACTGTTCTGTGCCATTCCGTCACACAGAGCTGCAGCTGTGTGTGTGCTGAGAGGAGGGAGCTGCACTCCTTCCCACGAGCAGAGGGGAACTCGCCCACTGCATGGAACAGATGGGAATGTTGTGCTCAAATGACTTGGTCAAGAATTTCATTTCACTCGTCACCCCACCCAGTGGAAGTTACAGCTTTGGGGTTCTGCTGGCAGGCAGTCCAAGGTGAGGAAGAGATTTGAAATGCAGTCCCAGTGAACCAAAGATGAAGTGTTCATAGCATTTCAAGAACAAACCAGATTCTCTGGTAATGTTTCTAGGGGTGATCTTTCAGCCAGGTGTTCAGTAAGTCTCAGGCAACCCTTTCTGTGTAGAGGTGCTGGAAGTGTCACTAATTTTGTGTTTTTTCCTGGTAAATGTGTGCAGCTAAAGGAAGAAAGTGGTAATTTTCAAGTGTCAATTGGAGTTGTAACTGTGTGTGACAAGGAACTGTGCTGGGAGATTGAAGCAAGTGGTTTCTCTCCTCTGTATCTGACTGGAAGCAAAGAAATCAGGTGGGATATTTTTTTTATGTAAGTCACTTCTTAAAAGTGTTCAGTAACGTGAAATTTGCTGCCACAAAATCATGCTTGGCCTTTTAAGGCTGTCTGAAATTAATCATGTGTTTGTTTCTTAATTGCCTCGTTAAAATCGGGTTCAAAAGTCCTCCTGTACTTGGAAGTCACAATATGCACTGCTGAACCCCTAAAATGTTGTGTGTGCCCTGGTTTCTTCAGAGGATAAGAATTCTAGGTTTCTGAGCTGAAAGAGCTTTATTATGAAGTGACATGTCTGGCTTTAGAGACAGAGGTGGAATTGGTACATCTGGAATTAATGAATAATATATAAGGACTGATACCAGCTTTGCTTCATGAGTTGGCCTTACTATTTAGCCTCAAGCAGAAGCAAGAAACACACACACACAAAAAAAGGTTGTTAAGGTAGAAAGTTAAATATTTAATGCCAATGTCTGCTGTATATTCTCCTTTTGTGTATTCATGGAAATATATTTTGGAACTGGAGGCAAATGTTATTTATAATACAGTAGTGGCAGAAGGGGCATATTTGATTGAGGCATCAAAGTGCTAGACTTTGTGAAAGGTGTGAGAGAAAATTCCTGGATTAGCCTTGAAATTTTCACTGCCATCTTCCCTTTTCTTTGGGGTATTCTGGGTCTCCTTTTGGCTTTCATTTGGGATTTGTCTGTACCAACTCTTCCTTCCTTTCCCTGTTATAATGAGGTGGAGGAGCAGGCAGCAGTGAGAGGTGGTTGTTTTCCCAGCAGCAGTTGTGTCTTTCAAGCCTTCTGCAATGCATCCCATCGGTGACAACACTCAAATTGTAACACACATCCTCATGTAATAAAAAAAAGGAGCTTTATGAGCCTGCTGGGTCCAGAAATAGTACTGGAATTTCTGTTTTCTGGGCTAACCAGGAGCTGCATGTTACACAAAGGAAGGCTGGGAATGGAATGGATTTTTGAGTGAAAACATCAGAAACTAGTTAGAAAAGTGTACAGTTGGCTATTTTTTTTTCTCTTGCTAAGAAGAGGGTGTAGTTAGAGCATTAGAGTGTGCTGAGATTTTTATGACCTGATTTGTTGACAGTGAGCAAAGATAAACCCCTGCCTACCTGTTGGCAGCCGCACAAGTTGCACCAAATTTGTGCTGGACTCGTGTAGAAAGACAGATTTTGTTTCAAGGCATTTGATGGTCAGCTGAAAGAAGAATTAAATACAAATTCTGAAATTTTGCTCCTTTAAGAAGAAAAAGAGTCATTGCAGAACTTGTTAATTTTCTCATTGGAAGACCAGTTTTTACATGAGTTTGGGTGTTTGAATCTATGCTGCTTTCAGAGGTACAGGAAGGGTTTAGCCAGTTTCCATGGATTTGGCATTTTAGCCTGGGTCAAAGGCAGTACTTTGTTTCTTCTACAGATCTAGAAGAAATTTTGTGTTGGGCTCCTCTTGTAAGACTTTTTAATGTAGAAAAGCTGTTGTCAGTGGCTGGAAGGAGGAGCAATGTCCTGATCACAGCTGTGTCCTGTGTTGGACTCGAGGCAGGAATCCACAGCCAGTTCTGCAGGTGTTTTAGGTGAGAGGCAGCTACAAACACACACGTGGGTGTGGTTACATAGATATGTCCACATTTTATTTCACTCTTACTAAGAGCTTAAAAAAAAACTTCTTCTGTGTTTGGAATCTTGAGTGCTGCCAGATGTAGTTGAATAATCCCTTCTGCAAAAAAACTGATTCGAGTAAGAAGAAAAATGTAGCTCGAGATTTTGGAAAGAGAATTTCTGTGGGATGTTAAAATGATGCAGGACTTGTTCCCTGGGGCTGAACAGCCAATTCCAGTGCTCCTGGTGCTGCTGAGAGGCTTGGCAAGCAGGTACCTTGGAAAGCTCAAAAAAATCTGGTGTTGTTGCCCTGAATACCACTAGTGGTTTATAGTGTTCCATTTTTGGAACACACTCACTGGTAAGAAGTGGTTTCAGGTTGTTGTTACTTGAGATAGAACTGGCAGGCATTGTGGGCAAGAGTGGTGAAAGGAAGAAATGTGGAGCTTAGGGAAGATAGTTTGTAAATTAAACTATTTTTCTAATTGCTGGTTGGTTGAGGATTTGAAGAAATGCAATCTATTGACCACTCAGAACAGAATGAGAAGTTAGTAGTGTTAAGAGCATCTTTTATAGAATGTAATTTGATCAGCTTTAAAAATATAAGATCTCTTTAGAAGTGTAAAAAACGTGCTGCAACTTCAGTTACTATTGACTTAACCTGGTGCACATAAAATATTGAAAATATTGCATTATATTATACAACATATACAATTATATACTATACTGTACATTATAAAGTATCAAAGTGCAATGATTGGCAGTATTAACCTGGCAATGTTGCTGGTTTTGAGGCAGGTGAGGTGAGGCAGTCAGCTTAGCTGTTCCTCGTGTAACCTTTTTATGGGTAGGATTCAGGTGGCTCATCTAAGGACAAGTGGAACTCGGATTTCTTCAGAGGGCTTATTGCCAAGTTTATTGAAAACCAGATTATTTTCAGACAGTGTTTGGGTACAATGAATAGGATTGGTCCTTTAGGGCACCACCTTTTTGTAAGCAAGTTGGAAAAACGCCAGGTGCCAGGAGGAGGCTATCCACAGGGATTGTTTATAGGGATTTTTTGGGTTCCTCCTTATGATTTCCCAGGCCAGACTGAGAGAGTTCTGTCCTTGGCTTTCCCACAGGTTCAAGGTACTGCCTGGAGCCTGAAAATCCATGTCCTGACCACTGGCAGTTCCCACACCTTCCCAGCTCTGGTTGCAGTCTCCGGGTCCTGGCAGGGGTGTGAGCTGACCCTTGTGCTGTGTGTGCAGCACAGAGCAGGAGCAGGGCGTTGTGCACCCTGGGCAGGGTTTGTTCCCTGGAAATGTGAACAAACTGGGGCACTGTGAACACAGGACAGGAGCAGGGTGTTGTGCTGGCACAGCCTGGGCAGGGTTTGAGCCCAGGAAGGCTGAACAAACCAGGGCAATGTGAACACAGCATTGTCCAGAGCTCCGATGCCCTGCAGGACGTGGCAGGGCAATGTGGGGCCAGCCTCTGTGTCTGTGGGCACTGCAGGTTGGGCTCCAGGTGTGAAGGAGCCCCAGTGCCCAGGTGCAGCTGCCTCAGGCAGCACCTGGAGGAGCTGGGGTGGTGCTGTGCTGCCAGAGATGTTTCTCTGGAGTTGGATTTGTATGTCAGTGCTGCTGCTGCTCCACTGCACATCTCCAGAGCAGCAGCAGGGCACCAGCCTGTGTTTACACGTGGAGACTTCTGTTTCCTGCAGTGCTGGAAGGAACAGCTCCTTTCTGCAGCGATTCCAGTGGATCCAGAGACCTCAGACCCTGCTCTAGGGTCGAGCGTGGTGCTCAAGTGCTTCCCTGGGCTGGCACTGCTCTGGATTCCCCAGGCTAAGGCAGGGAGCAGCAGCACAGCTCCGTGAGTATTTCAGGAATCCCTCTGCTTTCCATCCCTGCTCTGTGCCAGGGTTCAGCAGGGCACAGCCCTGGGAGCAGCCAGCCTCTCTGGGCACGGGGGCTTTTGCATTTTGTTGGCTCTTTACACTGAGAAAAATCCTTGAGCTGGGAATCCTGGCAGATTGGGAGCGTGCTGCTACAGAGTTTACAAATCCTTGTGCAGTATTTTCAAAACAGAACAGAATGTGCATCAAGGATCTTCTCGTCATTTGGATACAGATTAAGTGCAGCTGAGAGATTTTATCAGTTTGTATTTCATGTGTCTGCACAGGGTTGGTGTATAAATTGATATTGTAAGCTTTCCAGGGTTTTTGGGATTCCTGCAGAGAAAAAATAGCTCCTCTCTCACCAGCCCAGTTGCAGTGGAATGTGATAGAAAGTAAATGAGATTATAAAGTGTTATGGGCTGTGTTCTGATGCTGTTTGTTTGGGTTTAAGTACATAACTTACTCACAAGTCGATTGGTGTAGATTGGCATGTGATGAATTGCCTCATATAGAAAAGATTGCTTTAGACTGATTATGCAACAAATAGTAGAGAAATCAAAATTGAGTGTCTGTTAATGCTTAAATGCCAATAATGTACTTTTGAAAGACCCAGACGAAGCTTCTGTAATTAGGAAATTGGGAAATATGCACTCAAATCTTTTGTACCCAATTTTCCTGTTGTAGTTGCTTTAAGTGCTCCTGTAAAGGAGACTCTTGTAAACTATCAGGACATAGATTTGAAGCATTTGGGTGTTTTCTTTTTAAATACGTATTTACAGGAGAGATGTCACATTAATAAAATTATAGGCAATTTATCAAAACACCGGGTAATTTTCTTTAGAATGAAATATTTGTGTCCTGCAACTACAAAAGTGGAGAGCGAGTGCCTTCAAATATTTTCAGGAAAATCAGTCCTGAGATGACATAAATGTGTAATAGGAGGGGTGCAGGTGATTTTTAGTCTCAGAACCAGGTCTCCTAGTGGAGTGCTTTTCTCTTTCATAGCGGTTTTTCGCTCACATTTGCTTTGAAGTAATTTCTGTAGCTAATGTATATCAAAATTAAAATGTATCAGCACCATATGGCAGTTGGCTCATTGCCTAAGTAATGTATGTTCCATAAGTTCAGTTCACTTAAGGATTGCTTTTCTCTGCTTGGAGGGAGTTTACCTATCATTTTTATATTGAAAAGACTGCCCTGAGATCAGAATAATTTGATGGGTAGAATAAAAAGGACTTTGTTCTGCATTTTGGTATAAAATGATAATGATTTCCCCTTGTGTTTGCTGATGAAGGGCAATTTAGTTCTGGGGGGTGGTTGATTCTTCAAATTTCAGGTATCAAGGATTGTGTGTTATACATATTCCCAAAGTATTTATTGCTTTAATAGTAAATGCTGTGTCTGGAGCCCCACAAAACACGAGTTTAGCTGGGAGATTCACTCTGAACAATGGGTATTCAGAGGAGGGACATTTACTTTTAAAGCATGTAAAATAAATGGGGCATTTATTCTACTTTTATTTTTATTTTTTCCCTTCCAATCTCCGGTTGGAGTCCTGCTAGCTGAGGATCCAGATCCCTTCTCTTTTGGAAGAAGTTTGGGGTTAATAATTCTGCTGCTTGTGCTGCTGTCTTTAGCATCCACTGCCACATGCTCAGTGAAAACTGCATTGTAAAATACCTGTTTGTTTCCAGTTCCAGAAAATCTTGAATTTACTGTAATTACAGAATTATCTTAGCTGGAACTTCTCTTCATTTTTTTCCCCACTGCTGCCATAGTTAGACTGAGAGCTGAGTTCTTCCAGTGATCCCAGTTTTTCATGCAGCCCTATACTCCTGGAGAAACAACCATATGAGGTTTAGGTCCCTGAACTGTGATATGGATTTTAGGTGTCATTGTCTCAGGCTCCCAGTTTTCACTTTGAAAAATAAGGACTATGTTCATTTTCTTTTGGTTCCTAAAATTGTCTGCCTTTGCATCCTGAGAAGTTGCCATGGTTTTGGGGTGTGTGTGAATTTGCATGTTTTATCATATAAAAATAGAAGAGGTTGGGTTGGAAGGGATTTTTCAAGGTCATCTACTCCAACCCTAACCCTAATGATTTTATTTCTGTGCCCAGTTGAGAACCAAAATCTGTGTGTTTTTCTAAGTCCATCTAAAGGTGGGGTTGGGATGGTATTTTATATGCACACAACATAACGAAATTGCTGGTTTTCTCAGAAGCTTTTACCTCTGGGAATGTTTTAGAGGTTTGGGTTTTTTTCCCTACATCTGGCTCGAAAAAATGGGTGTGATATTTGCACTCTTTGTTCCTCATGTAGCCAATATTTGATTTATTGAGTTGGTTGCAGATCCACATTCTGTTCCCACCTTCGGCTGGGGGAAAATCTCAAACTCACCTTTGCAATTCTCCACAGAGAAATCCTAAATCAGGTTCTGGGTGGAAAGGTGGGGCTGTCCCTTCCTCCTGTCAGAGCTGTGTCAGCTTTCCTTGGATTGCTGCTCTTTTGAGGGGGGTGTTTCCTTTGTTTTGCATGAAAAGCCAATGAAAAAGAGTTCTCAGGAGTGTTTGGATCATGCCTTGTAGGACAGAGGAGAGTTTTGGCTGCTGCTATTGATAGCTCATGATTTTTGCCTTTTGTCTTTTCGATATCTCTGTATTCTTTACACATATTTTTGGAGCTCTGTAGTATGATTGATTACATCAATTAATCTGATTTTTGTATGTAGAGTGGTAAGGAGAAGCATCCTTAACCAAAGATTGATCTTCTCCTATGCAGTTAAATTTGACACCAAAGGTCATGCTTACAGAACCAAGGATATCTGATTCTTCAGGTTCAGAAGATGCTTTGGGAGGGTGAGGAACCCACCAGTCTCATGCATCTATTGGGAGCAAAGATCCCCTGTGGGTGATCCTGTGAGTGCCCCTTGAATCACTGTCAGCCTGTGAGATGTGTTTATGCACATATATCACCCCTATGTGTGTCTTTATAAACCCACATTGCTACAGGAGTGGCAGAGGCAGGAGCTGCAGGACCTTGTGTGTCTGTCAGGCTCACTTGTGTGAGTGCAAGGGAAGTGTGCAAGCCCTGAAATGTGCTTTACTCCTGTGCCCCAGGCTGGCAGCAGGGAATGGGATCCGGGGGAGGAGCACAGGCTGCATTCAGCCCTCAGAAATTACTGCCATAGACAAGTTGGAGGGGAGGAGGGGGGAAGATGCAGAAAAGCTGTGTACTCCTTAATAGATTCATGGTTTGCAACGTTTCATAATTCCTTTTTGACTCAGTCATCTGTAGCAGTTGTATAAATTACTTTTAATGATGCCGTATTGCTGAGGAATTTTGGTTTTACTTTGCAGTGTGTCATTATTAGCTCTTAGGAAAAAAAAAAACCCACCTGTATTGTTTGGTCTGTATAAAGGAGATGTAAGAAAAGGAGAGTGAATTCAAATGAAAAGGGAAAAGGAAATTTAAACCTTTGCCACAGATGTTTTCTTTGGAAAGGAAATTCAAACTGTCGCTTTGCAAAGTGAACTAAATGGAACATCTGTGACTTCTTGTTTTCATTCTTCAAGACTTGAGTCTCTTCTGTTTCTACCAGCCTTAGAGATGCATATTCATCCTCATCCTGCCTCCATTGCCTGTTAACTTCAGCAGTGCTGGACAAGCCTTTTATGAGGAGAAAGCTGAAAAAAATGAATCCACAAAATCATCACTGCCAACCTGCTTGGAAAAGCTGCTGGATGGTCCAGGCTGGGCAGGAGTTTCTGTGGAAACATCACTGCAGTTCAGATGTCAGAGAGAGGCTGCAATGCACAGCCAACCTGCCTGTTGGGGTTTTTATAAGCAGAAGAAAGGAAGGAATTTAAAAGAACGGCTATTATATTGAAATAATTTTTTGGTATTCTTTGACTAAATGAACCTTGATTAGCTCTGGTTACTCAGGTTTATATTAACGGTTCTCAGAGCTGCAGCCCAGAGGAAGGAGCTAATAGTGATTTCATCTGGCCTTTATTTTGATTCTGAAATAATCTGAGCTTTCCAGGATAACTTGTTTAGCTCTTGAGCAATTCCAGCAGCTCCATCAGGTCTCTTTGATGTGGAGCAGTGCAGAGCTGGGCTGTGCTCTCACTCTCTCTCTCCTGTTTTCTTTCTCCTCTCCACTTCAGTTCTTGATTCTTGTTTTTAAAAGGTTGCTGTTTCTATTTCTTCAGTGCTTATGTCAAGAAAAATAGATTTTAGATTTGAAAAATCAAGAAGAGCTGGATGGAAAAACTCAGTCGCAAATGTCATAGTGACGTGGATGGAGAGTGAAATTGAACTGAAATTGTAGCCAGAATGTCTTGCATCCAAAAATGCAAATAAATGGATCTGTAACCTAGTGTACAGGTCATAAAAATACCTGCTTAATCTGTGAATAATGCCAATGGTAAAGCAAAGGAGACATCAAATCTGGGAAAATACTCAGATTCTGGAAAGGGGCATTCCTTTGCACTGTCTCTATTTGGAGGCCATAATATTACATAGTTATGAGGAGGGTAAGTTTTGCCTTCTGACACTTGGTCTTTTAACACATTTATCAGGCAGCAGAGAAACCCCAGAGACTTTTTTTTACTTCTTGCTCAGAAACACAGCACAGGTTATTTCAGTCCCCTTTAGCACTAAATTTAGGCATGTAAATCCAGTGTTCTCCTGTAATGTATTCCACATGTGAAGAACGTAAGCCCCTGGTTTGGGTTTTGGTAGGCCAGTGATGCCTTAGGTTTTAGCTTTTATATATTTCATATATTTGTAACCCTGCAGTTCTTTGGTGTAGAACTCTAAACTCCACACACGGTGTGAGCTGCTGTTCTCCCATTTTGGTCAGACACAACAATTCCTCTCCAGGGCTGGCAGTTAAGGACACCTCACTGCCTCAGGCCCCGGAAATGTAAAACAAGAGTGAGCTGGGGGCAGCAAACTTGGAGGTAAATTACTTCATTACTGTAATTGGAAGATTAACCCCCCCACTATACAAATGGACCAAACTGATAAAAGTGTGAAATCTGTGATGCATGGTCCATTTATGGGTGCACACTTTGGGGGGGCTTCACTTGCCCAAAATATACCTGAAAGCCCTTCAATAAATATATTAAATAGAAACATAGGAGTATAGAAACATAGGAGTATAGAGACATAGGAGGTTTATTCCCTTAACTTTGTCTGGCCTGAGTTTTTGGGTGATCCCAACAAGGCACCAGCAGGACAGGAGTTTTTGGCAGCTGGGTGGGAAATTTGGGTGCACTCGTGGTGGGAAGGTGGATGTTGTGGAACAACCTGTCTCTAAAGCATCTCCCCTGCACTCTGAGGACAATGGGCATTGTCAGGGCACAGCAGGACCCTTTGCATCCCCCCAGCAGCACCGTGCCCAGGCTGGGAACAAACCACCTTCATCTCCTCGTGCTATTGATCCATCAGCTCTCCTGCCAGCACTAAATTCATCCTTAAAAAATAATTAGCTCCGGTGTCTTGGCGGAATTCCAAGCAGGCAATTACATTCTGCCTGCTTGGAAAAAAAAAAAAAATCCCCCTCCTGTAGTGGCAATTGGCTGACTCACAGTGACAGATGAGTGTGTGGTTTGTGATATGTGTTCCGTGTGGCTTTTTATCAGTGGGAGATCTCCTGTAATGCTGCAAATCCTCGCCCGGTGAGAGCCGGCCGGCCAGCATGGCTCATTAGCATGACAAAGGGAAAGAGCCACGGAAAACGTTTCCCCAGTGTTTTGAAAGCGAAAAAAACCCCCCAAACCAAAAAACTCAAAAAACCCCAACAAACCAAAAAACCAAAACAAACCCCCCCCCCAAAAAAAAAAAAAAAACCCAAAAAAAAACACCCTACAAAAAAACCCCAAAACCAAAACCTGAAAAAAAGCCCCAAAACAAACAAACAAAACCCCCTCCCAAAAACACAACCCCCCCAAAAAAACCTACCAAAAAAAAAAAAAAAAAACCCAAAAAAAAACAACCAAAAAAAAAACCCACGAAAAAACCCCAAACCAAAACCAAACAAAACCCCCCAAAAAACCCCTGGATGTTTTCTTGCATGTTTCTAAAATTTGAAGGCATTTCCTGTGCTGTGCCCTCAGGCCTCTGTGCACTGATGGATGGAATAAAAGCAGACCTGAGCCTTGCTCAGTGTTAATTATGGGCTCGGGACTGACATTTGGAATAGTTGAGAAAATCAGAGGGAAGATGCCAATTTTATTTGTTGACTTTGGGTTCCATTTATTTAATGGAAGAAGAAATAGATATATATGAGCTAAAAATAGATACTAGCTCATGTTTCCCTTTCCAAGGGGAGGAAATAATCGAAAACTTGGGTTTGTCAATGTTTTTTCTTTCTATTTCGACAGAGGAAATACACCTTCGAGTGTCTAAATAACTTGTATCTGGTATTAAATGATTTGAAGAGACCAGGAGAAAATGTTGATGTTTAGATATTTGGTGGAGCCACTCTATGATTAAAATAATACTAAAGGAAGAGGAGTTGGACCTCCCATCTCCTTCCAAAGATGAAGACCAATGCTGTGTTTTGATAAAGAAAAATCATCTGAATGAGCATCTCTGATACCTTTTTCTGATTATTTAAATTTTGTGATCTTTGTATTGGTGAAAGAGGTAGAAGGGCATTTTCACATTTCATGGGCTTTTTTTTTGTTGCCACTTTTTTTTTGTTCTTGGTATGCTCAAAAGGACATACATGGTCTGGGCATTGAGTTCTTGAAGTTCCATACTGTCAGTGGAGTATTTCAGAAAAAAAAATAGAAATAAAAAGTGTTTGCAGCCGGTGCAGGGGCTTTCCTGCCCTTCTGTTTTGTCTCCTGGCAAAGGAAAAACAACTCCTGTTTTTAGGAGTTCCCTTTACAGTGGGAAACTGTGGCATCTCTGCCAGGATGTGCAGAGTTAGCAAACCTTGCAAATTGAAATTTGAAGAATTAATTCTGGTCTTTCCAGCTCAGGGGTTTGAGAATTAAAAGGTAGTTCGTTCCTCATCATGAAATTGACCTAAAATCTAATAAATACTTCTTTTAAAGAGGAGTTTATTCTTATTCCTCTAACTTCTTTATATCCTTATTCCTCTAACTCTAGATGCAGAGTTTTTGGGAGATGATAGTGGCATTTTTAGGCAGTTATTGTTTCATATCTCTGTCCCTGCTGTCTGAAATACAAAGGATCAACATTGCAGTTGTATTACAGAGGCTTGGACAGTTTCACCCATTGTGAGGAGCATAAAATAACTAATCTTATCAATCTTGCTAATTATGACAGGGGTGTTCTGCTGAACAAGGGAGAGAAATTTGCTTTTCAAGTGTTTCATTTAATCTTCTCCTGGCATTCTAAATGTGGTCAAGGTTGTCGGTTGTATAACCTCCGAGAAAAAAACCTGGAGAATGATTTTGGGAATAACACAGTAGCTCAGATGGTTAATGCATGTTTGGGGACTCATTTTATTGCTTTGCCTTTTCTTTTGCAGTTCTGTTTTGTTCTGTCTGTAACCAGTCAAAGCTGTCTGGAAATTGTGGAGGCAGCTCTATCACACAGCATCTATTTTTAAATGGACTATTACTTGGGACATGAGCAGAATAGCTGTTCTTCATTTCTGGTGTGGCTCTGCAGTGCAAATTCCCCCGTCCTTTGAAGAAGAAAACACTCAGGTGTTTCATCACCCACTGCAAAGTTTCCTCTGCTGCAGGATGAATGTTAAAGTTCCCTCTAAAAAGAGACTTGTTCTCCAGTATCCTGAGTTCCCAGAGCTCCTCTGTGCTGCCCGTTTTCACCCAGGGATTGCAGCATTCTGGAGGAGCCCTTTGGTTGCCCTCGAGGGTTTTTCCTTTAAGTTAATAAGGGGCTTTGTATCCCTTTCTGGCTAAAGGTGTGGTTCCGCTGTTCAGACTGGAATGGGGTGGAGGTTGTGTTTCCTGTGGGTAAGAACAGCTACAAACCCACCTGAAGGGATGAAATGTTGGTGAAGCCGCAGCTGATGCTGCAGTTACCTGTTGAAATCAAACCCTAATGCACCCGTCAGGCTTTTCATCAGTCTGTTTCCCAGAGCTGAACTTGTGACACGAGAAGCCAAACACTCAGAGTATCTTCCAGCATCTCTCCTTTCCTTTCTTTCTGGGTGCTCTGAGAAATCCAGATCTCTCACTTCACGTCATTTCCCACGGGGCTGTGTCTTAGAGCATTTAGTTCAGCTGGCTGTCCATGGATCAGTTATTCCTCCACTGCAAGTTTCAGAGAGAGTTTTCCAAGGCTGAGTTTGTGATCCAAGCTCTGCAAGGCCCACGGCCTGTGGGATCCACAGCTCTGCTTCTTCACGTGGTTCCTTGTTGGATCTAATCTCCAATAACGGGATGGGGCAGCTCCATGAGTTTTGTATTCTATTATCAGTCTCAGTGAAAGTGGAAACTAAGTTCTCTTTGTTACAAAGTCATAAATTTTAGAAGTTTTTTAGCCAATAGGCCCTTGCTAAAAGCTTACAGGCATCTACTTAAGCCATTCAATAAACACTGCCTGTATGTCTTACAGCATACAATAGATGCTTGTTTTATATTTTTTGCAGCTTAGAAACTTTCTATGCTCCAAAAATTTTAAGGCCTAAAATTCAACTCTGTTTTAAACCTCTATTTATGTAGGCTTATTGCAAGGCTGTGAAAGTGCTCTGCTTTTTCAGTTCTCACAGTGTTCCCACAGTTCCTGTTCCTCCTTCAGTCGTGTTCCTGTGCATGAGAGTTTGTCTTGGGGGAGTCTGGAGAGGGGCACCACAAAAAATACAGATGGGAAGAGGCTGAAAACTTTATTCTTCAGTGTCAAGGATTCCTGCGTGCTGGGGATAGATCCATCCCTGTCTCCTCAGAGACAGAAGAGGGGGTTTTGGAGCCCACAGATGAGTCACTGTGGCTGTGCTCTATCTGTGGTCTCTGCTGTTTCACTGATGCTTCTGGGATACCTCAGAAACGTTGCCTTTTGCAGTGATGGATGGCAGTGGGCTGTAGTTATCTTGTCATTTATTCCTCCTCTGTGCACAGCCCTGGAGCAGCTGAGCATTCCAAACACCACCGTTGCCATTCTGATATCGCCAGACTCATCACACCTCCTCTGGAATCTGTTTGGGGTGTGTTATTCAGCAGAACTATGGCTTTGATTGCTCAAGTCCTTGTCAAGACTGAGTTATGGTCTGTGAAATATTGACTGCCCACTGTTATAAAAGCTGTGCGCTGGGATCTCGCTTTTAGAGATGGAAATGGCATTTTCAGAGTGGAAATGGCATTCCAGAGCCATGGCCTGTGCAGGAAACATTTGCTTCTGCTGAGCCTTCACTTAGAAAGTCACTTGAGGTCCTAAAGTGATACATTAATTGCACAAGTCCTGTTGAAAACTTGGGAATCCCTTGAGACGTGCAGATTGGTGATTGATTTTTACCTGGGTTATGACAAAATAGCTAACGGTGAATGCCAACTAAGAATTCAAACCTCTAAGAAGACACTCCAGAGATCACATTCGCTCTGGGGTTGGAGACTCAGCTGAAAAGACAATGAAAACCCTCATCAGTCACATGTTTGGTGTTCTTTGCACTCCTGTAGGTCCTCAGTCACTGCAGGGAAACAAGCAAAGTTCCCTCTGGTGCAGAACCAGAGACAGGGAGGAACAGCTGGAGGCCGAGACTTTTTAGGTAAATCCTCCTGCAGAAATCACAGGAGTCACTTACATAATGGAAACATCCTATAATTTTTCCTGTGCCTTTCTCCCTTGTTGCCACACATTTCTGTTGCCAGGGAAACCGATCATGAATTGTTCATAGTAAGTGACCTTGTCATTGCTTTTGTACACGCCATGAGTTATTGTGCACAGGATATTTATAGATTAATAGAGGTGATTGTGACTGCCCGAAGACAAGCTGGTTTTTGATTCATTTAATATTTTTTTTCCCTATAGAATAGGAGACTAAAAACCATAAGAGAGGGAAATGCTAGCATTTGTTTGCAGAGTCAATCTTGCTATTATTCAGATGGGGCAAATAGGGTCAGTCAGAAAACAGCTGGATGAAGAGTGGTCAGCTCAGCCTCCTGCAAGCAGTGTTTTCATTTGATGTTCTTCTGGGCTAGACTTGGGTATATTCACATTTACTTTTGTGTTTGATAGTTTTAGAGGTGCCAGAATTTCTTTAAGCTCTGCAAAAAAAGCATGTTTTGTGCACTGTTTTTAAATAACAAACCAAACAAACAACAAACCAACAAAAAAAAAAGCCCCCTGTGTCAACCATTCTAAATGGTGAAAGCTGTTGCCTATTTTCTTCATCCTGACATTCTGTACAGAAGTTAATTAAATAAAGCTCTATGAACAATTTAAATATTAATAATGAAGAGATAAATGAATCATGCTAGTTCAAACAGAAAAATAATGCAAAGGTTGTCTGAGATCCACAGAAGGCTTCCTAGTCTTCTTATGAATTCAAGAAGAAAAAAAGGATTTTATCCTATAATCACCCTTGCAATCCTCTTCGAAGCTGTGTTTTGTAATTATTATTTTAATCTTGGAAGAGGTGTGGTGAGGTCTTTGGATTTCACATTGAAGTTGTGATAAAAAGGCTGAAGTTGATGTTTGCCACACAGTTCTAATGGTGCAGCTGAGCATCAGAGCTGTGCCTGTCTGCACCCACCAAACCAGCATTGCCCTGGGTGCTCCAGGGCTGCCCCAGGGGGGCACACAGAGGGGACAGGGCTGGGCTGGGACAGAGTCCCTGAACAGCAAGGTGCTGCTGCCTGGGCTAGAACTGCTCAGGTGAGGAATTTGGGCACTCCTGAGCAGCTCCCCCATGCCTGCAGCCTGAGTGAGTGGCACCAGCTGGAAGCTGAAGGTGTTTGGGTTTGCTCCTCAGGCAGGGCAGGTGACAGTCTCAGAAAGCCCCGTGTGTGATGCTGCTGTAAGATTTACCCCACAAGACATGGAGGCTTTCAGACAGCTGGTACAGACTGTTCTGGCAGATGCAGAGATGGACATAAAGGGGATTCATGGCACTGGGAGATGTTTTATGCACAATTTAACATGAACTGATAGCAGTGGGTCGTGCAAATGTTGGAATGCTCCTGCTGGACCAGGGGCCAGCTGGATTGCTGAGGGCTCAGCAGAACAGGAGCTCAGGTGATCTCACCTGATCCAGCTGCAGGTGCCCCTTGTGCTGGACACACAGATCCCCAGCTGAGCAGCACCTGGTCATCCTGCTGCAGAGCCACTTCACATCGTGCAGAAATTCCCAATATCTCAGCAATTACAGACCATTTGTTTTAAGTGAACAGTGTGCCTGTGAGGGGTTGTGCAGCAAAAGAAACAGGTTTATTTCCATTTAGCAGCCAGCTGGGATTTCATGATCAGCTAATGTCTTTGGAACATCTGCCGTGCCTTTTAACAGCAGGAATTACCTGTTGTTTAAAAAGTGGGTGTATTTTATGAAGAGCACCCAGAGTTAACCTGGGATGAGTGGTGATGCAGTGCTGAGTCCATCAGTGGAAGGGCTCTCACTCAGTGCTTTTGATAATGCAAGGAAGCAGTGTGCAAAAATGGAGAGAAGGTTGCCCTGTGAATGTTGTGTGCTAAACATAAATGCCCAATTGGACTAAACGCAGAGCAGGACAGCACTGAGCCATTGGAAGTGTCCCTTGGAGAGGGCTGGCAATGGCAGTCTCACGGGAGGGAGAAGCAGCCTCCTGTGCTCCCCAGTCATTACCCACTGGCAGTGGTGTGTCCCCTCTCCCTGGTGTGTTATAGAGGCTGAGCTCCTTGTAGACAAGGAGCACTTCATGTGTAATTCCACTTAATTCCATGCAGCATCTAACTTAACTGCTATGCTTTAGTGTATTTAACCACTTAAATGGTTAATATTGAGTGTATTCAGCTGCTGTGGGTTGGAGTTTCCCCAGTTCATCTGGCCCACGATGCAGATGCATCTCGGCTGCCGTAAGCTAAACAAGCATTGGGTCTTGGGGGAGAATGATCTGAAGGCAGGTGCTTTGGGGACACTTAAAGGCCTGTAGATTTCTTGCTTTGCAAAGGTCAAGTAGTATCAGATCAGCCGGCTTTCTTTTCATCCACCTGGCATCATCTTATCTTTAATTTGTCCTTAGACTAACCTGGAAACACCACTTGCTCCACATTTTCTTGTCTGAAAAATAAAAGAAACTCTCCAGGTCTTTCTATTTTCTTTTTGTTATCCATAGGGTTGCAGCTAGCACTTTGAATTAATTTTCCTTGGCTTGCTTGCTTGCATGTCCTGGATGAACTTTGGGAAAGAAGAAAGTTAACATTCTTTTGCCATCCGGTGGAGTAAGTCATCTTGTTGATATTTGAGTGTTTAAATGGGGTTTAAGTATATAGTATTGCCACTCTTCTTCAAATGCTTTCAGAAAAACTATTTATTATCCATTTGCTTGAGGGATTTGCTTGAACTCCAGTGCTTGGGAGCAGTGAGATAATGTGCAGAACAGCCGTGCATTTATGGGCAGTGTTCCTGATGCAGTGCAAACACCCCCTGGGCAGCAATTGTAGGGAAAATGTCCCTTCCCCCCCATTTAACATGTTTTTTCTGGGTCCATGGGGTGTTTTTGCAGTCACAGAACTGGATCCCAGTGGGGAGGGGACAACGAGCAGGCTGCACCCTGGAGGAGCCTGTCACACGGTTCTCAGTGCAGAATTCAAACACAGGGAGGTGCTTACACACTCACCTGGACATTCACCTGGTGCTGGCTGCAGGGAAGGTCCTTTCCAGGGGATAAACACCTCAGCACCAGCTCAGCAGTGAGTACCTCAGGGAGGGAAGAGAAACTGCAGCTTATTTTGGGCCCCAGGCAGTGACACCAAGGTGTCACCAGTCACTGTGTGTGCCACTGGGCAGCCCAGGACTAGGGAGTACATTGAATTTCCTTGGTGACTGCTAGGAGGCAGCAGGGCTGCAGCTCAGGGAGGTGGGTCAGCTCTGCACATTGCTCTTGTTTATTGATGGGCTTGAGTCAGGGCCTTTTTTTTTGTCCCACTCTTCTCACTGTTGATCTGCTATTCAGCAGCCATCCCATTCCCTGGGTGTCCTGCTCAGGTGAGGGGCTCCAGAGAAGGGCTGTGCCACCTGTAGGTGTGACTGGGATGCTGATGGTACTTCCTTGCAAATCCATATGCTCCTTTCAGGAAAATAAATGCTTTTACTCCAACATGTTTGTGGAAAAAGGGAGAAAGGAGGGAAAAAAAGAAAAAAAATCAGAAGGGAATATTTGAAAATACTCACTGTATTCTTTCTGTCTCTTTTAGGTTGGATAGGTTTAGTCAGAGGGGTTGGCAAATGTTAACCTGTGTGTGGCACACGTGGCTGCATTTCAGGGATGGTCTGGGCAGTTCCAGGCTGCAGGCTGCTGCCCTCAGAAATGTGGAATTTTGTTTCTGTGCACATCTGCAGATCCCGGGCTGGGATCTGAGAAGCCAGTGCTGCTTCCTCATGTTGTGCTTGGGAGTGACCGATGCTACTTAAAGAACCCAAACTGTGCTTGTGCTTGCTGCAGGAGCTCAGAATTGATCCAGAAGCATAAAGTCCAAAGGGATTTTAAGATTTTCTGTTGGAGTTGGGCTTTGAGGACAGCATGCAACAACTTCTTAAAGGCACTTCAAATATCTTTTCTAGTAAAGCCTCAAGAGTTGAGTTATTAACCCCACAGGATTTTAGAAATCATAAAAGGGCTATTCAGCTGAAAATTACATCCAGCTCTTTTAAAATACATAATGTGGGTTGGGAAGTGCTCGATACACAACAATTGCATGCAGAACCTTGAGCCACTTTGTTCACAGGCCACGCTGCTTCACCCGGTGCATTTATTTTTGACAGGTTTGTTTGTTTGAAAGTGAACAGCAGTTAGAGCAGTTAGATCAATAAAACTTAATGCCTTTATGGGAAATACCTATTTGGCATTTGGGAAGAAATAAAGGACTCCTTCTGTTCTACATCAAGTTTGGACCAACATCTGTATACCATGGAAAATGAGGCTTTTTATGTGAAAAGGAGTTTTGTTAATTGATTGAAGGTCTTTTAAATAGCCTATGGGAACTTAAAATTGATGAGTGAACTCCTGCATTTGTATTCCACACTCAGTACTTCACTGTGCTATATCTTAGAATGGTTTGAGGAGTGCAGATTCTGTCTGGGAGTATACATTTGTATGCTCAAATATATTCTATTAAAATAGAAGTATCATCTGTAATGTTGTTAAAATTGTTGGCAGTCAAGCTATGCTATGTGATTGTCACTCTACAACATAAACCTATATGGAATTTTCTCTGTTGATAAATTCTTCCATATAATCTGTCTCAATATATTTTATGTATAAGTAACATTTGTAAGAAGAACATTGAGGTGGCCTTCAGTAGTAGGTCACAATTGGGAATTTTATTCTCTGAGATATTCTGGGAGACATTTTGGAATAGATGGTAATATTGCTTTAGGAGATATTACTGTGCTTTAATTCTTAGACTTTTTCTTCCATTTCAGTTTCTATTTGTCATTTTTATACGCTTGTCTTCAGGTCACAAATTGTTTGCTGCTCTTTACATCTTGTTTTATTCAGCAATTCCCAGTCCTTTCTGTTCAGACTCTTAGGGACATGTCTGATGTTCAAAATCTCAAACTGCAATTTGATTTTCTGATACCCCACCTTCTAACCCTTGTAGTTTTGAAGACATTGTGGTTTTTATTTAGGATGTGAAGATTACAGTAGTCCTCTGAATTCTCTCTTTAACCACTTCTTCTTTAATGCTGGATTTTTTTAAGTATCTTCTAATTTCTGTAAGTCTCCAGCATAACACAGTGAGCCTAGCCATGAAGACAGTCTATGCACAAAACGTATATTTTTATCTGTGTTTGTTGAAGATGAACTGGACTTTTTGTAGGATCAGATAAATGGTCATTTTTTCAGGGAAATATGTAACAATAGTGAACGCTGTGTAAACACTGTATCTTATGGATGGGTTGGGTAGAAAATGTACCTCTGCTTTCCTGCATGTACAGTCTCAGGTATCCTGCCTAGAAGGTTTTAAATAGAGAGGTGTGGTACATAGGGTGTGCTGAAAGGAAAACAGAAACAGGCTGAGGAGGATGGAGCTGACTCCACTTTCCCACTGGAGTGAAAGAGTTTGTGTGGCTCACTGAGACAGAGAGATCCAGCTGAAGCCAGGCCATGCCTTGTCCTCCTGTTGAGGAGGAGGAACCTTTGGTCAGGATCACAGAGCCTGAGGGAGTTCTGAGGTGCTGGGGCACCCTGGCACAACTCTGTGTGTGTGATAAAAGCCCCACACTAATGTTTTAGTAGCACGTTAATTCTCTGGGGACTCTGCCCTGCCAATTGCTCCAGGTGCTTGCCAAGGTCTCTGAGTATCCCCCACTGATCCCTGGGCTTGTTCCCCTCTGCCCTGGGGATGTGCAGGGCTGTGAGAATACAGCCCCTCTGCAGGGTGGGACCCTCTGTGCACACCATGGGCTGGTCACCCTGGAGCCCTTCACCTCTCTGCTTCCCTGCCCAGTCCCAGGGCTGGATTTGGAGACAGAAAGCACTGCTAAATCTGAAACTGCTTCTGAAAGAGAAGTTTATTGTCTGGGGTGCTGCTCTAACTCAGCTTGGCTTTCTTTGGCCATCGCTGCATTGCCTGTTTGCTGTGTGGCATTCTCTGGGTGTTGATGCAGGTTAATACCCCAAATGTTTGTAGCTAATCGGGGCGTTGCTAACTGCAATCAAACTCCATTTTCTAAACTCGCTAAATTATTTTCTGACACTGAATTTATCGTAGCTATTAAGAGAGTTATGACCTTTCTCACTCCAACACTGGAGTATCTCAATTCTCTTCCAGTCATTTGTTGCTATGATAAACTCTGAAGTGAGTATTGGGAATCTTCTGTACAGACAGACACTCTGGCTCATGTTCATTTAAATTCTAACTCCAGAGTTATAAATAAGAAATGAGGCTCAGGAGTCTCTCTGGAATATACAATATGTTTTAACCTGTCAGGCCGTTGGCTGACACTGCTGTTCCCCACTGATAAAGGCGTATGAGTGGTGTGTACGAATGAAATTTCACTCTCAAAAAACAATCATTTAACTGTAAGACCTTCAGCTAGTTAAAATGCTGTTGGTGAATGAGTGGCTGGCAGTGTGGAGGCTGGCTGTCTTGGTTTAGGAAGACAGGTGTCTGCCAGGGAAAAGCTGGAGCTTCCCTTGGAATGGAGAATGAAAACCCCTCTTCCCTCCAAACTATTGTAATTTTGAAATTAAGGAGCTTTCAGGCAAAGATATGGGAATAGGAATAAGAGTTCTTTACTAGGAATATTAAAAATAAAAATCTACTAGTAAAAAAAAAAAAAAGGAAAAGGCAAGCAAACAAAAACAAAGAAAACACTGACAAAGTCAGAACACAACCTGACTCCTTGTTGGTCAAGGTGTTGGTACCAGTCCAATTAAATCTTCATGGAGTGACAGATGTGGTTCTGCTGGAACAGAGATTTTGTTGTAGAAGGGTGAGAGCCAGTGGTGCTGAGCTGGGTCTGGCCCTCCTCTGGCAATCCAGTGCAGACAGGCTGTGCTGGAGTTCTGAACCCCAGGTTTGATCCAGGTGGGAATGCTGGGCTCCTCCCCCTGGGTGGAGCATCTCCCGAGGGGATGATGGAACTGTCTCAGCCCTGCAGTGAGCCTGGATGGCCCATGAACAGCAGATACCCCTGGAGGGAGGATGGGTCCTGGAAGGGATAAAGAACACTGCTCCCCTGCTTTAACAGCTGCCCATTAACAGAACATCTGTCCTGAGTTATGAGGAATGGCTCATGGAAGAGGAAAAAAAAAAACCAAACACCTCCCCAGCTGGTTTCAACAGATAGAAGTAGAACAGAAAGCAGAATACTGCTGGTTGCATCCTGCATTGCAGCCCAGGACACTGTCCCAGCCCCGTGTGCAGTCCACCATAGCACACTTCCCCTGGGCTGTGGGGAGAGCAGGGCACACACACTGCTCTCCTTGGCTTTGCTCTGCTGCATGGGACATTCCATCCAACTTCATTTAGAATTAAATGACTCATGTCAGAGTCGAGAGGAGTGGAATTGCTGATTTCTCTAGGCTGGATGACAAATGGATGCAGATGAGGAGGGTGCTCCCAGGTCCCAGCACTGCTCCTGCAGGGTCTGGTGCTGGCTGTCCCCAGGGCTGCTGAACTCCTGGTCAGCTCTGGAAGCTGCTGAGTGCATCTTGGATTTACAGAAATTAAAACTGACCAGGTTTTTTCAGCCATGTGTCTGTTTAACCAAAGGTATTGCCTCCACCTAGGAGCATCTTTTCATCTTAACTTCCATAAAAAACCCAAGAAAACACAGGTGCCCTGGTATTCAGGGAGTATAATGAAGAATTGGCCTCTAAAATCTGTGGTGTTTTTTGTTAGACTGTAATAACAGTGGTACTGTTTTGTTACACAGTAATGAAACAAGAACATTTAAGATACAGTTTAATGGATAATGAAACACTTGGTTTAGATTTTCAAAATTTTCTTGTTAATGTGTCCCAAAGAATCTTCATGATTACTTCATACCAAGGTAAGGAACTACTAATGCTGCTTTCTGCATATTGGTCAGACAAGAGTTTTTTCTGTGGCTCAGGGTGGGTTTTTTGGTTGTTTCTTTTTGTTGTTGTTGATTTAGTTTGGTTTGCTTTAGTTCAGTTTTTACTCCTTTCGCATAGCAAGATCCAATTTTATTCCTCTTTTGATGTTTTTTTTAGTTTCTGCAGGTTCAGGCACTTAAAGGAGATCCAGGGGAGCTTTTAGATATCTCTGTTCTTTATTCCTTTGGGGTCAGTCACACCCTGATCTCACAAGTCCACCTGTAGTTTATTTTTATGTGCATGAGTAGTCTCAGTTCAGTTAAAATGTGTTTGCAGGATGAGGGTCTGTAATTTTCTACAAACACTGGCTCTGATAATGCTCTTTTTAGAATTAAGCTCATGATTATAAATCTCGATGACAATGGCTAAATTTCCATGTGGTGTGTATTTGTGAATGGGGAAACTTCAGGTCTTCAGATAACATAAGGAGTCCTTCTGAGTTGTGTTTTTAACCAGCCACTTCAATATCTGCAATAAATCTCTTCATTTTACTCGACTCAACAGTGATGATAAAAAGTTTTGGGTTTTTTCACTCTTTCTCCCTTCCCCTGAGGAAAAGCTGAGCCTATTTTTCTAATAATTGAAACTTGTTGGCTTTTAAAAACTAGCTTGAAATACCTCCAGGAACATTATTTGGCCGACTTCAAGGCAGCTCCCCAAATACTTAATGCTTTTGAAAGTCAAATTAAAGGTTTGTTTCATTTAAGTTGTATAGCTGGATAAGATTAAACAAAGTGCCCTACTTGCACACAGCAATCTATGTGAAATGGTTTTTTGATCGTCTTCATGCATATCTAAAATACACCTCCAATTTCTTTTCAGGATCTGGGCTTATTCAGCTTTTACCATAATGGTTCATTAGCCTCCTAGGCTTTTTCTTAAGAGTTGCAGTCAATTTCCCAGCTTTGCTGTTTTACATTAAATCGCTTCGATTTCCTAAATATAGAAAGGGAAGGGAACAAGCAGGAATCGTGGCAAGAGGGGTTATTCAGTGTGGATACATCATTTCTGCTTCACAGCATACTCCCAATATTGCAAAGTTTTTGCCCCTGGCTGCAACTGTGCTAAATTTATCAAGTATTCTCAATTCTTAGAGGGTGATTTGAGCTTATGCTGCTGATACTGCTTCTTGGTGGTGCTTGTTATTTTGAGATCAATGGGACTTTACATGTGGAGAGAGGCAGGAAAAGGGTGAAACCTTCATCTCTCTGCAGCATTCTGCAGTGTCCCACTCTAAATCTCTTTGAAAAGCCAGTGGTTACTCATCCAGATACTTCCCCTGAGTGTCACTGAGATGAAAAATCTCTGTAGTGTATATCTCCAGGAGATGCTTTCTGGCCCCTGTGGCAATGTGCTGTGTGTTGTTTTGGCAGACAAAGATGATTTGAATCTCTCTGAACCGTGTGTGTAACTGGATGGAGACTTCTGTGTTTACCTTCCACCCTCAGGAAATTCAGAAGAGGCACTGCAGCCCCTTGGGCAAAGCTTTTTTCCTCACTTGCAAAGGGATGAATTCTGCCCTTTCTCCATGATCTGTTCTCAGTTAAAGATCAAGTTATACTGTGAGGTATTTGCAGGTTTTCCCCATGGAAATAACCTTTTCCCTGGCACGTTCAGCACAACAGCCCAGCCCAGCTGAGCTGGGTCAGCCCAGCCAGCAGCTCAGCCCCCGGTGCACTCTGCTGGGATGGGGAAGAAAACTGAGAGGGCAGAAACAAAGAAACTTGTGAGTTGAACAAAATTTAGGAACGGGATGGAAAAGAACCCGAGAGGTGATGCAGCACATCCCCCAGCAGGCTGATGGCTAGGCAGTGCCCCAGGGATGTCCCAGCCCCTTTCTCCCTCTGTTCTCCTGCTGGCCATGCCAGTCCTGGCCTGGGGTATCCGTGTGCTCAGCCCAGGGCAGCTCCTGGCTCTGTTCCCTCCTGCTCTCCTGCCACAGAGAAGGGCAATTCCAGCCAGCCACGCTCACTGCAGCAGCTTAGGAAGCGGTTTTAAGCAGGTTCAGTGGGGTTTTTTTGGATGTGTAATTTGCTCTTTAAGTCCAGTTTTAGCTCTGTGATTTTGTTTGTGAGCCTGGTAACTCAGAAGTTTGGAAGCAGGCTCGTGCTGAGTGGGAGAAGCTGAGGGGCTCACTGCTGTTAGCACAGCAAAGCACAGCCCAGCAAGATTCATTTCTTCAGAAACTGCTACCTTCAGTTCTTACAAGCTTATCAGTTTACACGGGGTGATACATTCCTTCAACCAAATCTGTCCATAAACCCAATGTAAATGTACAAGGAAATTGCTGACCTCTTAATTAACCACTTCCATAAAATCGGTTATTAACCCTGCTCCAGAGAGTTTTAATACCTTTTGTACTATTACACTGAAAGGCAATTTAATGAAAACATGGCTTATTTCTCCTGATATTTAATCTTTTTAACACTTTCTTGGCAAGTATCTTTGTGGACTCTAAGCAGCTCCAGGCTGTGGGACTCCTGCAATTTGCAGCACCCTCTGTACTGCACCCTTGAGAGATCCAGGGCATTATGTGTTTTTATGATTATTGTAGGATCTGGGCCATAATTATAATCTTCAATATGGGAAACAAGACCAAATATTGAGTGCACAATAGTAGAGATTGTAGGGGGTGGAGGGATAACCGGGTTTGAAGGGTCTTTGATGTTCTGTGTATTTGATGTTGTGTTCATGTATTGTCTGTTCTGTATGACCTGCAGGGTTGTCCTGCCAAATGATTCCACGGCAGCACAAAATACTCTCCTGGTGCATTTCATGCCATGAAACACTGGCTGCTGCCACTGAGATGAATTTCTTGTATGCAGCCCGAGGTTTTGCCGGGGGGTTGGTTTTGCCATGCTGAAATAGTCTCTTTAATGGCAGCCTGCTGCATTTCACTGTTTCTGCCTCAGAGCTGGAAGAAATGGAGTTGAATTTTCATCTATCCTGATGTTACTTTCTGTATGTGTGTTTTTCTAAAGTTGTTTGCCCTGCAATTACTCTGTGGGGCCACTCTCATTGCTCTGTGGGCAAGTCAGAGTGTGGAATCTCTCAGTCCACATGAGAATACCTGAGAGGATTTTTTGCCCTCTGGAAATGTGATGGTGAGCATCCCTCCCTTGAAGGAGAAGATGATTGTATCAGTTTGTGCACAGAAATTCTTGTTTTGAGAAACCAAACAGTCTCCTTAATGCACAGTGAAAAGCAAATGTCTTTGTGTGGGTAAAAAAGCTGGGAGGATTTGTGAGGTTTCAAAGGTCTTGTCTTGTCTTGTCTTCTTTCTCCATTCATATGTGGTTAGAAAAGCGTTCATAGAACCAAATGTAAGTGATGGAAAACAAATTCTTTCATTTCTGAGCATTGATCTATACATGTTTTAAATTCTTATTGTTTGAGAAGTCAGTTTTCAGAGTTATGAACCATAAAGATGAAGAGGATGACAACTGGCAAGGGTGAATAAGAAACAAAAGACTGTGTTGCTGTTGGAATGAAGCAATCATTTTTATGGAAAGTTTCTGTGCAACAGAAAATTGAGATGAATGAACATAAAATCTTTTGCATTAATGAATTACTTTCTAGTCTGCACATATTAGTCTGCTTTTAATTACAGTTAAATAGTTTTTAATCTTTCTTTATGATAGCTCTACAGTGCATTCAGAGAGGAACACTGAAGTATGTGAAGGATTTAAGTTTTGTAATTTGTGCTTTCCAGTTAAGCAGAAATAAATGTATTATCTGCCCGTTTGGTTTCCTGCAGAAAAGATAAGGAAATACCTACATTTTAGGGCAGAAGAGGTAAAATATAGGAAGGACTGAAACTGTAGCAGTGATTTGCAGAGGCTTTCAGTGCTGTTTATTTTGTGATGTTTATTTTGTGAAGTGATGCTTATTTTGTGAAGTGATAATGAACTGGTAAATATTTAAGTTATAAAACAGTCAGAGCCTGTATTAGAGCTGCTAAAAGCTATTTTAAAATAGAGTGATCAGTGGATGCTGAACTAACTCACAGGTATGCTTTGACTTTAGCCTCTTGTATGGATAAATCTATTGATAAATGGTCAGTCCTTATTCTCTGACATTTTTGATAGATTTGTGAAGTTGCCTTGGCCGTTCACACCCAAATTTGATTTTTGATTTTAAAAAACCCCAACATAACTTTCCTCATTTGCTACAGAATTGCATTTTTGTAATACTTCTTTTTTTTTAAACGTCAAAGTCATCATCAGTTTACTTTTAATTAGCTTCCCCCCCACCCTGATTTTGGGGAAGCGTGCTTTGAAGGCACAGTTAAAAAGTTCCCTTTTTGGAAAAGCCTTCCAGCAGCTTTGCCAGGGAGTCTGCAGTGGTGGAGAGGCAGGGAATGTGGAGCAGGGGCAGCCTCGCTAGGCAAGAGGGGTTTTTATTTTCCTTGGGCTTTTGTTCTGGAGGCGCTGTGCTTGGTGGGACTTGAAAGAAGGTGAAATCTGCAGCTCTTCAGATCTGTCTCCTGTATCCTAGAAGGCAGCATGGGGTAAGTGCACGCTCCTTTGTAAGTGTTTTCTTTTGAGCATGTCCCCAGCAGGGGACGGAAGGTGACATCGCCTGTTGGCAGAGCAGAGGTCACTTCTCTGTAGCAAAGGGGAGAGGAACAGAGGATGGGCAGGAGCCAAAAATAACTGAGTTCTTTGTTAACCAGAGCCAGCACACGGAACGTGGAGGGAGCCTTGCTGCTTTAAGTAAGTTGATTCTGTAGAAAATTTGATGCTTTCCAAGTAATTGATGTGAGGGATATTAAAAAAAATAAAAAAATAAAAAAAATGGCATCAGGTGCTTCACTGAAAATTCCCATGGAGCCTTTTTAGAGGAAGGAAGTTTGACAGTACGTCGAGAGCAAACTCAATGTGTTGATGCTGTTGAACTGCCACAAAGAAACTCTGCCTGTGCTCAAGAGTTTTAATTATTCAAACGTGTAGGAAAACTTGGTTAATTGGTTTTCCCTGAGGTTTTCCAGGTGTAGCTCAGTTGCACACAGGTGAGGCTCCTGTGTGTGAGGATTGGCAGTGCCTGTGGGCAGTTTGGAGGTCAGCACACAGCTGATCCCCTCAGCCCTGGCCAATGAAGTCATCAAGGTTTGTCACTGAGCTGGGGCACAGGGAAAGGTCTGGATGTTCAGCTGGAAGGGTCCATTTGAGTGAGGGTTTTTACAGCATTTCTCCTGGGGCTGAGATTTTGGACTTACAGAAACAATCCAGTGAGAGGAGGACAATGTCTTAGAGAATTCACAAAGCCTTAGAGGCATGTGGAGGAGGATGGAAGGACCACAGAAAGGACCTTGAGGATGTGAGATATTTGTGCTGCAGCCCCAAAAGCTTTTGTCTAAGTGCAGAACTCGTTAAGGCAGCAGGAACCTGCAGAGGAGAGAAGAGACTGGCCGGGAGAAGCCACTTGAGGGTGAGAGGATCCTGACAGCACAGCAGTGCTCAGAGCTGGGCAGGAACCCGGGGTCAGTGGGGATTTTCAACATGAACCTCACATTTAAACCTTTCCAGAAGGCGCTGAGGGATGAGGTGAGTGCTTTTGGAAAGTTTGTGTAATTATTATTAATTACAATCACAACAATTATAATATCAATAATCAATATAATTAATTATTATTACACAGAGCCAGTGTTCTCCTGGCTCTGTGGCTTTGGGACAGCTGCAAGGAGGGACACTGTGAGCCTCTATCTGCTTCCCACATTCTGGAAGAGTTGCTTCCCAGTGGCTGTGGTGGCAGACTTTTGGAAATATGACATCACACCCAACGTGATTTTAAAAATAGACCTGTCTTTCCTGCTGCCTTGTTTTGCACAGTTTGTATCCTGTCATTTAAAAGGCTACAATGAATAATTTACAAGGCAATAAACCTTCAAGTTTATTTTAGTTTCACAAAGTGATTTCTTGAAAGGACTTATTTGCATAAAGCATTTTTGGTTGTTTTAAGATAAAACCACAATTAAATGAGAAATATAACTATCACAGAGAACCAGAGCAGGAGGCTTTTGAGTTGGGAGCGCAGCTTTTTGCAGGAAGTCTGTGCTGGGATACAACATCAAAATTACTTGAGCTGAGTTAAACGACTTTCTCATCTCAAAGATGGATTTGCAATGTAAATGTGTGAGCTCCATATGAAAGGCACTAGATCTGGAGAAGGAAGCACGGGCGTTTACTTGCCCTCGTGTGTCCTTTCTTAGGCAGGTAGAAGAAGTTTTCAAAAATGAGCCAGAAGTGCTGTGGGATCAGGAGCCTGCAAAGCCTGGCAGCTGTGCACAATCTGGAGAAAAATAAAATCATTACCTCGTTTTCTAAGCAGATTTAAATTGCTGTGCAAAGTTGAGCCTTTGTATTAAACAGGTAAGAAACTCCTTCTCGCCTGGGATGGCTTGGTGCCAGCATCCAGTGTGCCTTGGAGTAGCTCATACTTGAGTTCTTTCTTAGTTCTCATGGTGAATGGAGGTAGTGAATAATAATGATAATAATAATACCAATAAACAAGAATATGATTTTCCCCCTGATTTTTAGGGGGTTGATAAATCCTAAGGATTCAGTGGTAGCACAGACCAAAATTAGCATTTCAGTGATTAAGAAATGTTCTGGCTGCAGCCTTTGGAATTTTGACAGCATTTTAGCATTGAAAATTGGAGAGATACTGGGAGTTGTTGAGCTTTGGACGTGGCTTTTCAGGCACTGGCAAACTGAAGTAGTTCAGAACTGGTTTGTGGTGAAGAGCACAAGGGCTGTTTCTGGGGCATTTGTACTTGCACAGCTTTTGAAGACAGAATATTAAGTCTGCTCTGAAAATAAGCAGTTCTTTTTGTTACCTGATCAGCAAGTTGCATGAGCAAGGCTTTTATTTTTAAACCATAAATTTGGAGCGTGTGTTGTTTGCACTGTGTGGGTTCTTAGCCAGGAATGGGTTAAAATTTGAGAAGAACCCCCCAAACAAACTCACCCTGTTTTGCAGTGTTTTGTCCCATGACACTTCTCACCCTGATTCTCATTATTTAGTCGCCATCAGGATGTCACATGCCTTGGAGACAGCCTGTGCTAACTCAGGGATGTTGAAAGTCAGTGAAGGTGGAATGCACAGGGCAGCCAAACCACCCTGTTCCCTACCATCTTCTCCCCTTTCATGCCCATTTTCCAATTTCATGCCTGTTTTTACCTGATATTGTGGCTATTTATACGTATTTTGGGGTGTTGGTGTGTGTATGTACCTATTAGGGCTTCCTCCTAGGGGAGACAGAGATTAGAAAAATTAGACTTTCTGCATTACAGTATGGTGATCACTGAGGCCAGTGGTTTATTTCTCTGCTTGGAAAATTTTAAAATATTTTCTTTTACTGATAGTTGTATGATAGCAACGTTTTGTCAGCTCTTAGCATCTCAAAGTAAGTCATAAACTCCAGAAGGTGACACAACAAGGTTGTATTAGGGGGAAAATAAAGTTGTGAAATACCTCGATTCTTTTAAATAACTGTCTGAAATAATATACACAGCAATGTTAGTATGGCAATGGTATGTAATATCAAGAATACCATAAATATATGCCTGAAAATTATGGTTTTTTGCTTGGATGAGGGAAAAAAGTTCAGCATTACACATTCAGGTGGCAGAAAATTGCTTATCTGGGCAGGACAGTGCAGTTGGCTTTCTATTTTGGTCACTTCAGAAGCAGAGTGCAATAGTACACAGAGGAGATTATGCTGTTAATCACTGAAACCACTTGAGCAGCACTAAATAAGCCGTGTTCATGGAACTTCCAGGATAGCTGGTGTCTGGAAACCTGGCTAGAAATCTCCTCCTATAAACCATGGTGAGAGAAAGCAGGAAATAATTGATAGTCAAGTGACCCTTGGTTTTGGAGAAAAGCTTCATCCTGCAATTTGGGAATGATTTTTCTGGATTCCATAGTAGGAGTTGCCTGAGGTCTGCTCAGCTCCTGAGTGAGGCCTTTGGCACTTGTGTTACTGGTGTGAGTGGTTTCACTGGTGGAGGGTCAGCCTGGGCTGGGCTGCCAGGGTTCTGCTTCCCCGTGTTTCACAGGAAACCCCATCCCTTCAGCTGCTGGGTTTGTGGGGTTCTGGACACAGGGAATCCTCCATCCCTTCAGCTGCTGGATTTGTGGGGTTCTGGACACAGGGAATCCTCCATCCCTTCAGCTGCTGGATTTGTGGGGTTGTGCACACAGGGAATCCTCCATCCCTTCAGCTGCTGGGTTTGTGGGGTTGTGGAGGTTTCCCACCCAGCCCTTCAGCTGCGGGGGCTCATGTGCATCTCAGTGCAGGAGTGTAAATAAAAGCAGTTCAACAGAAAACTGCTTCATCCAGTGGAACAACAAACAAGCAACAATAAATCTGAGATTATTGTCCTTGCTGGACTTTGCCATCCTTTTGTGCACACAGGCATCTTAAAGGCCACTTTGTATTTCTTATTGTTGAATAGTTCTCTTAATTTGTCTGTGGCATATGGCAAGTCATAGTTGTTGCATATGAAATGGAGGAATGAACTTTATTCCAGTCCAAGTCTATGACAAACAAGTAGGAAAGGCTTGTTTTTTCAGTTTATGAGATAATCAAAATTCATTGAATGTCAATTTAGTGAGTTTTAAACAAATAGCTTTGTAAAAGGAGTAGTAATTTATCTGTGCTTTGGAAGGGAATAGATAGGAAAAAACAACAAAACACCACTCTAATTCACCTGTAGTGAATATCTGATTCAAGATTTGTGTGCAGGTAACCAACTTTTAGGCTGTTGTTCAACATGTCTAAAACTTGTCTGAAGTTCAGTTTATGAAGGTCCTGGCACCTTTGTTTTAACGTGGCATTTTCATATCCTGTGTTCATGGTTAACTAAATTCTCATTTGAGATCTGTAAGTATTTAACTGGAATTGATCATATCTTCAGGCAAGATGCTATTTCACTCGAGTATTCAGGTGAAAACATAATTGATGATTTAATGTTTTTTACTGGACAGGACATAAAGCTATTTACATCACTGAATGTTTCTCATTTTATCTTCCTTTACTCACGCAATAATGAATCCATGAATATCAGACAAGTACGTTATGGCATTCTGCAGGATCAGTTTACATTTGAAAATGTAAAATGGATCAGTCCCTGTGTGCCAGTTGGTTTGGAATGTTCATGTGTCTTTGTTGGTGTGTTGGAGAACTCAGATGTGATCAGCACCACCTGAGCCAGAAATCTTTTCATGTGAAGTTATTTCCTTAAAATATGTGAGGCCTTGGGAAAACGAAGAACTTGTTCACTGCAGTCATTTCAGACATTAAACTATTCTTAACTAATGAAGTAAAAGCAGCTGGTTTTGCAAGTCAGCAGCAGCTTCAATTCATCAGTGAGAACTTGCTGGGAATTCCTTTTATTAATAATTCATCCTTTAGGTCAGCGGGTCCTGCCCAGGCAGAGCTGTTAAATCAGCTGTGCCTGGGCAAGCAGAGCTGGCAGTGGGGACATCAGGAGCTGCCACTCTGCCCAGGGCTCTTCCCGGGATTGCAGTGCCATGGGGGACATTGGGATCAGCCAGCAGAAATGGGATGAGATCATTTCAGTCGTCTCTTCTTAGAGATGTGGGTTTTTTCCTTTTTGTTGTTGTCGTTGTTTGTTTATTGAATGTCAATTTAGTGAGTTTTAAACACGTGACTTTGTAAAAACAGTGATATTTTATCTGTGCTTTGGAAAGGAGTGGGTAGGAAAAGACAACAAAGCACCACTCCAATTCACCTGTAGGAAATATCTGTCATTATAAACTAAAACTGTAATATTGGCTTTTTGATGCTGTGATGATTTTGGAGCCACAGGATTTGTGTGATTTTTTTGGGGGTTTTTGTTTATTTGTTTAGTTTTATCACTATTATTGCTGCCATAAAGAGATCCTAAAAAAACCACCTTGCCTGTTTGGAGGGGTTTGCCACTGGTGATGTTGGTGTTCCCAGCTCTAACTGTGTCTTGCCCTACTCCCGTCAGGTTTTTATATTTCTTGTAAGAGCTCTTCAAAATTGCTTTATTTTCCTCAGGTTTATTTATGTTTCTCTTTTTCCTTAGCAATAGAAACACTCCTCTTTTATCCAAGTTTCTCCTTCCTGCATTCTTTCAAGTATAGGATTTCCCAACTGTTGCTCTGCCTGAACAAGAAACTGAATTTCAGTGGATTTCCAGATTTTCACAGTTTCTTTATAACTTTGTTCAGCTGGTTCTGTATATTGGGAAACAAGAACTACTATTATTTTCAAGTCATTATGAGTGTTCTTTCTTTTTTTATTGTAAGCAACTTCTAGACTAGAGTGTCTGTCTAGGGGCTGAAATATTTTTCACGTGTTTTTTCACTGAAAAACTGAAAAAGATGCTGAAATATTTTTTCACTGTCATAGTGCCAGTAATGTTTTCATGTCAACACACTGTTATTACTGCATGGGAGAGCATTTTAAACATTTGGCTTCTTCAAGGTTATTCTTTACACTGATTTTTCTGAGTCATTCTGTACTGAGAGCTCACCAAGTTGACTCGAGGAGTTCTCATTAAATTTAAACATCTATCTATAAAAGGTATCTCTGGATTTAGTGTAATCAGTCTTTTCTCCTTAATGCTAAAACATTTCTGTGGCTATTTTTTGCTTTGGGGTGGGATCTGATAAAACTAATTGCCACCTGCTATGTGAAAGTTACCCATGTAGTGGGTAATTTAATATTTTTGCCTATTTGGTCATGAATTAAGTAATCAAAGAGAAAGGGAAACAAACCCTGTTGGATTCCTATAAAGTGAGGGAAAACATTTGATATTTTTTTATAGAATAACCGTGACAAAGTTCTCATACTTTGTCCTGCAGACTGCAAAGACTGTAAAGCTTAAGCAGCTTAAGGAGCTGTTTAGGAGCATCAGGCTGAGGATGTTTCCCTTTGTTTCCATCCCTGTCTCTTAGAAGTCATAAAGTCACTTATTGTGATAAATAGCTTGGAAGCATTTAGTTCGTGTCTTCTATTTCCTTTGTAAATCTCGAGGGCAGGAAAAGCCATTCCCTTCCTTGTGGACACTCTCTTTTCCCGTTACTCCCAACTTGTATTTAGTTTTCAAAGCTGCTGCTTTGGTTTCAGACCTGAAGAGAATACTGCATGGCAATTTTTTTTTTTTCTTTGTGTACTAGTGAGTTTAAAACTGCCAATTACCTACATGTAAATCTGGCTCGGTCCATATGCTCTGTAAGTATTTAATTCCTTAAACCCTATATATGCAGGAAAATGAATTGTTTCACTCAGTAATGATGCAGGATTTGAAAGGAAAATCCTTGTGGAGTTCTGTGATGTATTTTTACAATGAATAAGTAATAAAACCATAAAGGTTTGACACCAAATGTCCACTTTAAATCCTTTACGAGTAGGATTTGCTCAGAGTTCTGCCCGAGGTGCATTATATTGCCAGTAAAATCATGACCTAAATATGCTGCTAATTATAAAGCTGGGGGGGGAAAAAAGAGAAACAAATGCCCAAAACTCAACCAAAACCACAAGGAAAATAAAGATTCCGAGCTCCTTATTAGCAAGTGGAAATAATGAGGAGTAACCTTCTAATGAAGTTTCTCTGGAACTTCTCTGGCTGTCAGCAGCACACATTAATTTGTTTCCGTGGTTTTGCAGGGAAGTTGCTTGTCTTGCTGAACAATCTGCTTTGCTGCAGAAACTGGTGGCTGTTTTCTGCTGAGTAAGGCTGGGCTGTCATTGAAGATGCTCAGAAAGATTGTTAATAAAACAGCTGGATCCTGTCTAAGTGGAAAAGGCTAGATTGGGACTGTGTAAATGGAATTTCTTGATGACAATTAGTATTTATATCTTATTTTTTTCATACTGTTTTTGATTGAATTAATATAATTCACATTATTTTGATATTTAATATTAATTATATTTATATCTTAGACACCATTAGTATTTATAAATTGACTTACCTTCAACAAAAGTGTTTTTAGTGATGAATGAGCAATTAATCTTTCATGGATTGTCTGCAAATACTTTTGAAACAAAATTCCCTTTTCTATTCCACATGAGCAGTTGCTACCTTATCTCACCTTTGCTGTTCTGTCAGAGAAACAATTTTTTGTGTTTTTCAGTAAAATTAGACACGTCCAGTTTTTAAATTCTTTCAAACAGGTGGAAAGGACAATCTTCCCAGTATTTTTTTTTTACCTAATCAGTGACTTGAGCTTTACAGGCAAGGCTACAGGTATGTAGGAAGTTTTATTTGCTGTCTGACAGTGCAATAGCAGTGTCAGTGTTTTATGGCCTCAGATAATTCTCGTGGTGAGCTGCTGCAGTTGCTGAGGTCTCTGATCTGGGCTGGCCTCGCTGTGGGAGAGCAGAAAAGGGGTGGGGTTTTTCTTGTACCTTGATTTTCCTGCCAAATCTGAGTCCTGATAATTTATTACCCCCTCAGCAGAGCGATGCTCTCGGCATGTGAAGAACAGGGAGGGGAGAGGTTCTCATGTCAAGTGGGAAGTGAGAATTTCTGTCCTCAGCAGGGCCAGAAACATCTGGATGCCCGTGGATATCTGTTGTCTTCAGGGTAAAATATGTCTCTTAGCAGTGCAGGCGTCTCTGCAGGGTTTGACCCACTCAGATTAGTGGCAGGAAAGACACATCAGAAAGGAGATGATGATTCCTGAAATACCCAGGCCAGTGGGAGGGAATTGAGGATACTGAATTTCATCTGGTTTAGAGGTTTCGTGACCTTCTGTCTTCAGCAGACCCTTGGAGTTACTTTCTTTCCTTTTCATTAATTGGCATCATCAATTAACACTCTTTTTTTTTTTTTTTTTTTTAAATTTTGAATTATTTTTTGGAATTACATTCATTTTTGTTTTGCTGAATTTGGAAGCAGTAACAATCTGCAAACTATTTTGTTTTCTCTGCCTCTAGAAAGTCGGAATTTGAAACAAAATACTGTGGTTTTTCTACTCAAATCAGTCATACTGGGCTTTAGTTCTTAATTTATCTTTATGTACAGGATTACAAAATAGCAAACGGGGCTTAAAGATAAGGTTTCCTATTTCCAGTAGCATATTCATATACGCTCAAGATTTTTGTGTCTAGCACAGTAAGAAACACAAACTTGCAAACATTGTCTTGGGGGACAATTCAGGACACCTAAAAATATCTATAAACATCTTTTAAAACTACAAAGATGAATCATTTTGGAATCTCTTGTAGGTTGGCAAATATTCCCTATGATCAAACGTGGTTTATTCATCCCTCAGTGTCCTGAACTATCAAATAATACTTCCAAAAGTTCTGAATTTGGCAAGAAATCCGTAGTGTTAGAATGGGGCAGTTTGTTTTGATGAGCCACAAGATTCATGGCATTATAAACACCAGTAGAATAAAAAAAATGTGTAGAAAGAGACTCTTTTCTTCATCACAAGAGCTGGAGATATTCTTCAATGTAAAAAAAAAAAAAAAAAGGTGATGGGAAAAAATTTTTCATGTTTATAGCAATTATCTAACACATTAATGCTCTTGTCCTTGGATTGGCACTAAGTCCTGTAATCAAAAGGGTTTGGATATTTGAAAACAAACTGGTTTTGTTTTATTGAATTTTTAAAAAAATGTGGAAAACCAGATACTATTCCGGCTTTATAGAATAATCATTCTTAATCATTTGCTTAGCAAAACAATTTATTAAGCAATGAAGGATAACGAACCATAAAGTTTTAATTTGCCTTTTTTAATTGAGTTGTTAATTAGGACCCCTCCACAGTTGGCAACTCCCAACTTGCTTTTTGTTGCTTCGGTATCCAAGACAATTTAAGGAAACCTAATCTGTCTTAGTTATTCCAAAAAGACACTTCCATGAATCAAATCTATAGGTGATTATGTTCTTACTGTGCTGAGGCTTCTCTGAGTGCATATTAATTATGTCAGTGGTTAATGATCAGGCAAGAAATATGGGAATGCCAGCAGTGATTGTTTAGCAGAAAGAGGAGAAATATCCTGTGTGTTCTCTGAAATTTTAAGTCCTTCCACCTCATTTAGGGAAGAAATTTAATGATCACATTATCCTGTGAGAGCACTGGGCTTAGTCTGACATTTCTGATGCAGGAGCACTGTTGAGATCTTGTTATCCATCATCATAAACACTGAAGCATCTATTTCATCTCGCTGCAAATGCTGCTTGTGAGTTTTGGTTTATTTTCTGTTTTAAATTGTAAATTTTACCTCTAATTAAGAATTTAAGCAAAGAGCTCTCAACTCCCCTCCTGAGCTTCAGGAAGCTGAGAACGGTTTATTGGATCGTGGAAGCGCTTTGGTTGAATGGAAATGCCAAGAGAAAGAGAAAATATACTTGAATCACCTATAAATGTCTGGGGTTGATTGTAGCATTCCCCTTGACTGCGCTCAAAGAGGCTTTATCCACTAAGAAACAAATTTGGGTTTCTATTTACTGTATTCTGGGTTTCTTCACTAACACAGGCTGCCTTCTCTGTCTTGCAGCCACAGGCCAGTTTCCTAGAGAAATGGCTGGTGTTAGGATGCTGTCCTCACTCAGTTATTTAAAAGGGTACAGATTAGTTTATTTAAAAAGTATTTAGCAGCACTTTGCAGCACCTGAAATGCATTTAGCTGCCTTATGGTCTGCTCAGAATAACCCTGTGCTTAAACAGCCACGAGAAAAGGCACAAAGGTGCGTCTGTGAAGGGCAGTGTGGTCAGGAATGAGTGAAATTGAAACATTTAGAGTATAGGGAAGCAATAGCTGGTGACTGTTGTCCCAAGGGAACATCTGAGCTGGAATTTTTACGCACTGTATTTTTGTTTTCTTTACCCAAAACCAGTTCTTCATGGGAAAAACACAGAGGACAGGAGAGATGGTGGGAAGGAATCTCCTGAAGTTCCTCAGCCTCTAAAGACCTTTTACCCATATTCAAACTCTCAAAAAAGCAGCAGCAGCTGATGAATTTCCAACATCAGGTCCTGGTGCCTGAGGGAACACAGGCCAAGCATGAGTTGATAAGACAGGCTGGTGAATTATGACAGACACACTGATTTATACACCAGATCTGCACTCTTTTCCAATTGAAGGCATGCCTTCCTATCACTTAGACACCAGTCACTTTAGATGGGCCTGAGGCAGGAGAATGTAGGGTTTAAATTGTAAAATCATCCAGTTCATGACTCTGTGGGGTGTCTTGGGTCACTTACATAGACACAGGCAATGTACAGAAGACACTTTTACACTGTATAAATATTTTTGGCTCTAACAGCTTCAGTAGCTGCCCATGGCAGTGGTTTTGGTATCACCTGATTTTAGGTGTGCAAGAAATAGCCTGAAATCCCCCTCAGTTTAAATGGTGCTGGCTGCTCAGTGTTGTATTTTTAGGTAACTAATATGGAGAAAGCGTGTACTGAGGACATGCTGACTCACATGTTATTTTAATCCTGGAAACAAATGAGAGAAAATGCTAGGAAACAAATCTACTTCCTTCACTTGAATAGAAAGAGAAACGTAGACCTTGACACGTTTCCATTTGCAAGGTAGAACAGGCTTAAGATTCACAGAAATGTATTGCTGCTATTAGTGAATGATCAGAGCATTACCTGAGTTCCTGAGATGCTTTGTTATAAAGAGATTCATTTTCTGCTCAGTGAGCTTCACCTCCTTACCTTGGCATGTCCCAGCCATTTGCATTTCCTTGATAAATTCGAATCCTCAGAGCCCAATCTCTCTGTTCCCCCCTCCCCAGAGAAATCTCTACCCAGCTTTAATAATCAGCACATTGCCTTTAAATGTTGTTATTGCACAGAAAGCCCTGCAATGGTGGCTCCTGTGGGCAGTGCAGAGCTCAGCTGCTGGTGGCTGAGCACGCAGGGCCCTGGCTGTGGTTTCCCAGTGGGGTTCTGTGTGTCCCCTGCCCTGTGTCCTCTGTCCAGGAGTTCAGGGGAGAGCCCTGAGCAGGCAGTGGGAGGATGAGGATGACAGAGGAGAGGATGGTTCAGCAGCTCAGTCTCAGGCAGGGTGAGATGCTCTGAACACCAGGAATCCCCAGTGCTCGCAGCAGCTCGGGGCTGTTGTGGCATTCCCTGCTGTGCCTGGCACTGCTCACCTGGGTGAACTCCTCAGCCCAGCAGGAGTTCAGGGGGAGGATGATGTACCTGAAATCCTCAGTGGAAACACAGGCGTGTTCTCCCTTGGTGGTTTGTTGTTATGGACTGTCTGTGCTGACACCTCAGGGCACTTTCAGGGATCATTTTAGGTAACTCTCCAAATTTCCTTCTGCAGAAATTCCCGGGTCCTTAAAGCTCCCAGTTCCATAAAGCTCAGGTGGGTTTAGGGGTACGAGTGCTCTCTGCACGGAGCTGGAGGCAGCCAGCAGAGGAGGTTTGGAATCAGCACTAATGAAGTGTGTTACAGGAACTTCCTTTAGCATTCATAAATCTGTTACAAGATGTGATTTATAAATGCAAAATCTGATTAAAACGTTCCCATTTCTTTAGCCATGAAGGAAGCATTCACAATACTGAGGCAATGTAAATCAAATCTCCTTCTTAGCTTCTTGGGGTTTTTTTTTTCCTACTACTGCTGCTTCCCTTTTGTGGAAGGGAATTTGGTTCAGCTTTTTGTTGCAGAGGTAATGGACTATCCTGGGTTAGTGCCTGCACCTGCCATGAATGTGGAGGTAGGCAGGCTGTAGAGCTCTTCCTCAAGAATCTTTTAGCAGCGAGGAGCCCAGGAAGACTATTAAAAGCATAATGAAAACCTCATTCGGTTTCCTGTCAGTTTTCAGAGCGGTAAGTGGCTCTAATTTGCACAAGATTGGAGCAGCATTGAGGAATTACAGTAACTAGGCGAAACACTCACTGGGTTTGCAATTTTCTGATAGCATCCCTTGTAATTTCTTGTAATGCATTTGTAGCTAAGTACAATGACAAATGTCAAGGCTCATTGTACGAGTTCCACGCACATCAGCGCCAGGCTGGGAGGTGGAATGTCAGCTGCTGTCTTGGGAAAAGCTGCTGGGACTGCTGGATTCTTCCCAGAGAGACAATCCTGAGGTCTGCAGCTGGGGGAGGAGTGGAGAAAATAATTGCTTTCCAGATTTTTTTTTTTATTGCTTTCCAGATTTTATTTTTTATATTGCTTTCAGATTTTTTTTTTTTTGATGTTGTAGAAAACCCAGCAATAAGAAGGAAGCCTGGGAGGCCTGTTAAACATTAGGTTTGACATTAGCAAACGAACCCTGGCTCTCCATTAGGTGTTTCCCACAACAACCCACAGGGAGTTGGTGGTTATGAGTCAAAGCAAACCCGTGTGGACTTTTCTGCCTGCCTTGAATTATTTTGATGAACAGTCATGTGCAACAGTGGGCTGCAATAATAACCTCCCAGCACCGTGGGATCAAATGCTGATCTGCATTTGAGATAAATCCAAAGGAGTGATTCAGTGAAAATACAACCCAAATACGGTTCACTAAATGCTTGAAAAAGTGATTGCACACAGTGCAGTTTATCTGGAGTAAATAACAACTGCTCTGGCTGTTGATCTCTGCTACTCCCCTGCAGCACACCGTGCCTCTTGGATGAAGCTGAGAATGTTAATGTGGCTGTGAACAAAGATTTGTGAACATGGATCGTTGCTTGAAGCTGATTTTTCTCTGTTCTTGCAGTTGTGTTACTTGGATGGAAGCAGCTATATTGATTTTAGTAGCTGGAAAAGAAGGAGGAAAAATTCATTTCCATTCTGTTTCATAAGCCTGTAATAACCTCAGTGATGTGCTTGAAGACTGGTCAAAGAGAGAAATCTTAATTAAAGCAATGTTTAGCAGATTCCATCCGATTTTGTTAGCTAACACTTGTTCTGAATGACACAAAAATGCCTTCTGCAAATATTTACTTGTCAAAGTAGCAACAATATTCAGAGATCCCAAAAGACCCTTAACTTGTCCTGCCCCTGGCGTGGTTTGTTCTCCACTGGGCCAGTTTCATCCTGAATAATGCAATAACTCTATTTTTTTCCCCACCATTTCTAATGTGCCACTGCAGAAGTTACTGGAACAGTGTTTATATATTTCACTTTTCCCACTCGTGTTGTCCCCCAGTTTCTTAGTCCTCTCCCATAAGAGCTGCCTGAAGATGAGTAGGCTCAGATTTGTAATTAATAACTTTAATGGCTCGGTTTTGATTTTGATAGACAGATGAGCTGCCTGTGTGTGACAGAATTCATGTGTGATGTGTAGCACAGTTGGTTGCTGAGTGTACCTAGATTTTATGTGAATGATTAACTCTGACCAACTAATTTCACCTGTTAAATAGAAAAGCACGAGGTATTAATTTTCTCAGTTAAAGACGGACTAGCATAAATTATGGAAAATGTTATTTTTGTACTTAGGGTAAATTAGGTATTATTCATCATTGTGCAAAAACAAATCTCTCAAGAAAAAAAGAAAACAATTTTTTGGTGACATTTAGAAATGTGTCAGATCTTGCTCTAGCATTCTTGCTGCTCAAGGAAGTCCTTTACTTTTTAGTGAGCCTGCTTCAAAGTATTTATTCAAAATGGAAGTGCATTGCAGTAGAGTCTGGTCAGAGTTTATTTCTGAGCTGTACAGGTGAGAACTGACGTAGTGTGGAGAGTTGGAATGTCTGGTTTCTGTTAGACTCATTCAATACAACCACAGAACAGTAATTTGGAATTTAATGAGAAAAGGGTTTCATTTGGAGCTTGCTGTACAATTCAGCCCTTTACCTACAAATTCACAGTCATGAGGTGTTGAGGTTCTGGTGGTTTGGTTGTTTTTTTGCGAGAAGAGTTGGAAGGATTTTTCCTCATGCCTCTCTTCCAGGAAAGCTCTACTTTGGATAATTTTTCTCATGAGCAAAACGCTTCTCTAACAATGGTCTCATTTTTCTCTACAGGAAAAGGAATTTAGCTTCTGAACTAGACAGGTGACAACTAATTGCATTTCAAATTTTAATTCTCTTTAAAACTGCTGCAAATATTTTAAAAATTGGCAATATGTTGCATCATGCAAGGAGGAACTCAGGCATCACGTACTGCGATGCTTCTCAATTGTTTTTGGAGTGAAAAGGGCAGTGAAGGAAGGAGTGTGGAGCAAGTTTAGAAGTCCCACTGTGGATTTTGCAAGGCATGGTGTGAGCTGAGAAATGTTCATTTTAACTGCAGTTGTTCTCTTTTAACCTCTGAGGCACATTGGGATAGATCTTCATCAGTCAGCAGCCTGCAGAACTGGACCTGGTTTTTCAGTACAAGGACAAAGCAAAAGGTGTGTGTTATTACACACATCAGAAACAAAAAAATCCTAGGGGGAAAAAAAAAAACAAAAGCAACCAAACCCTTGTCTTTTTAATTTTCTAGTAATGTAAAAAAAAGTCAAAGCTGTCATCAAGGAAAACAGAAATTGGAACAAAGCCTTTTATAATGCCATGATGTGCAGATCTCACTATCTAGCAAAATGATCATCTCCTTCAGGTGATTCTTGGTAAAACAATGCTCATCTCAATCAGCTTTGATGCCAGCAGGGCAGGCGTGCCTCCTGAGTGACATTTGCAACGAGTCGGTTTTCAATTGAAAATTAAAATACAAAACGAATTACTGGTTCTTCATTTAAAGCACCCTGGGTGTGGAGGTGTGATAACTATTGTGGGGGTGTAATTAAATCAGTGCAGTGGCCGGGGAAGGCAGCGCCCTGGAGGCTCAGCTCAGGCTCAGCACTCACTGGGGCAGGGTGGGGTTCAGAGCTGTGGGCTGAGCAAACACCTGCAGCACTGGACACCCCCTGTGCATGCTGACACTGCTGCTGGCTCTGAGCTGGGGCTGCTGCCCTGCTTCTGCAGGTAATTTGGGGCAGAGCCTGTCCCCTGGAGTGTTCCTGACCCTGGAGCCTGTCCCCTGGAGTGTTGTGTCCCTGCAGAAGAGACACAGCACTGAGCCAGCCCCAAAGGAAAGCCCAGGAGCTGTGCCCATGGGTGCTGCTGGCACTGCTGCCTGGGAATGGGATGGAGGAGATTTTTTTTATTTCCTGCCCCTCTGACCTGCACTGAAGGAGCACAGGGGCTGAATTCTGTGTGCCAGGGCGAGGAGCAGGGCAGGGGAGATGCCCCAGGGGAGCTTGGTGATGGAAGGCTCCCGCCTCAGTCCCCTGAGCTGGAGCAGCCCTGCTGAGCATGACAAAGTGTCTCCTTGGCCAGGTCAGAGCTGCCCTGCTCCTCACTCCCAGCTCCAGCCTCTGCCTGGCACATGGAGCCTTTATTTATCAGCACTGAACCGTGCCTGAGCTGACCTTGCTGCAAGCAGCTGAGGCAGACATGAAATGGCTTTTTCCTCCTTCCAGGAGGGTTCTCTCACGTTAGACATTCCAGGTGCTGTTAACTGGAACTCTGACACGTGGTATCCTTGAATTGAAGTATTTTTAACAAATAAATTGGTGTGGTTTCATAGAGTTTGATAATGTAATCAGTTTTTAGTGATTTTTTTTTTTCCTTGCTCAGTGATTCACGTGCCATGAAATTATTTTATTAGACCACTCCAAGGGTCACCAGGTAGAGAATCTAAAGGACCCCAGATACCTCTTCAGCAGAATCAGCTCGCTTCAAATTGGCTGCTGGCCATAATTTTAGCATGTAAATTGGTTGAACGGGCCACTGGATATTTTTATTGTATACTAGTTTAGAAAATTAATAAATCAGGAAAAATAGTTGAGACAAGGAGCAATTCTTTAAGATGATATCACTGTAGTTTCATGTCTTATCCCTGCCATGAATCTGGAGGAGTGTGCTTGCATAAATTAAGCATTTGATGTTTCTGTGGCATGCATATAGTCAATTTGGCAAGCTCCCTGGCTTTGGGAATGTGAGGATGGCATAATCCAGTGCTCAGGGTGGACACAAGCGCTGGTGTGAGAGGGAGGAGGCTGGTCCATCATCTGTGTGATTGCTGCTGTGCAATGTGCTGCAGAGCCAGTGCCAATGCAGCTGCTAAAGCCAATAGGCGTATTTGGTCTAATTAATTACAGTTTTTAAAGAACTGCAGGGTATGTTTGCAGATTTTTCTCCTCTTCCATTTTATTTCTGGCTGCTACGGGTGCTGTTTGCAACCACCAAGGTACCAGGGCAAAGTAGAAAGTTTTATACTTCACCCTGCTGTCAAATGGGGGCTGAGGTTTTGGGTTTGGGATTTCAGGAGCTGGATGGAAAGCTGTTGAGCAAAACGAGTGAGAAGCCTTAATTTGGTTGACTATCAGCCCACTAATGAACTACTGTTGTGAGATATGTGCAGCCATTACTTTGGTGACTAAATTATTCCCACTTTCAAATCTTATTTAAATTCTTAATAACCTTTATTAGATAGAGGAGAAAAAAAATTCCACCCGGAAGCCTTCAACCTCCAAAACTGATAGAATACACTAATAAAATCATGTGCCATACTAAAAGAGAGAATTATAATGTAGTATAATGGTGTCTACACTAATGGAATAAATTAATAGAGTTTTGATAATTGATTTGTAGAAATAATAATCTGAAAGCTGATTTTTAATTTTTTTTTTAGTGGCTCTATGTAATTTTCTTCATTACAGTGTTCCTAGAGAAATATTTAGCGGCCACTGAAGTTTCCTGAGGAGTGTTTACTCCACATGCTCTTAAGCATCCATGACTAGCCAGAAGATGTTTTTAGTAGAGAAAATACATCTCAGGAAACATCTCCTTCAGAGTATCTCCTAAAACCAGGCCCAGTGCAGAGACTCTCTAGATAGTTCTCTACACAGGTAGTTTGGAACCTGCAATTCAGAGAAAATGAGCCTTTCTTAGAAACTCAGAGGAGGAATGCTGGTTTTAAGAAATTGAGAAGTAGAGTATAATATTATTTTTCGTAACATGTTCACTCTTTTATCTTAGCACCTTGTTCAGACCTCTGCTGACTTTTGAGGTCTCAATGCTGCCCTCTGATATTTACTGGCCCCATTTCCATCCAGCAGTCACCTGTGACTGATGCACTTTACAGTTCCTCAGTTGCCCAGCACCCAAAGCATTTAAAACACACAAGATTCAACCCAGAGGTGTAATGTTACAGGAGTGTCAGTTCTCTCCTCCTCGGCAGAAGGAGATTCTAATCAGAGGAAAAGATGCAGCTCCTCCAGCTGAGGAAGTTTAAATTTCTGGAGATGAATCTCTGTCCTTTTTGCTGGCTGCCTCCAGCCTCCTCTTTGCCTTTTGCAGTGAAGCCAGTTAAATTTCCTGGGGTTTGTGAGCTGGGTGTTGCCAGCGTGGCTCCTGTGCAGCTGTGCAGTGTCTCCACATGCACAGGGCACCTCTGGGGTTTGTCACAGCTCGGTGACACACTGACTGACTGACCAAGGCATTTCTGCAGCAGAGTGTTTGGAGGTGGACCAAAGGCCCCAGGGTTGGGCAAGGAGGGCCAAGGGCTCAGGGCTGGAGGTAAAACTGCAGCTAATGACAACTGGAGTTTTGAAGTGTTTGGGATTTTCTTTATCTTGAACCTATTGGCTTGCCTTTGGTCTTCACGTGAAAGCACCCAGGGCTGACTTAACTCCTGATTATCCTTCAGCAAGCAAGGAGAAAGTGAAAAGACACTTTAGGTCATCAACAGCAGTAACATCTCCTCTTTTCTTAAAAAAAAAAAACCAACCTCAAAAAGATCTCTAAACAGCGTCTCGTCTTGACTTCTTGCTTTTCTCTGTGTCCATGTGCCTTAAGATGTTACTCAGACAGAGAAGGCTTTAACTGTAAATTCTGGGTGAGGTTTCAGTGGCCTGTGGCACAGTCACAGCCGTGGTGCTGCTGGAGCTGCACCCCAGGGAGATGCATTCATTGCACAGCAGCTGAGCTGCATGCAGGGTGTGGCTGTGAGCACCTGTGCATGCTGAAGGTCACAGCAGCCTTGGGGAAGTGCTGGGGTGTGGATTTCAGGATTCTGGAATTGTGGATGAAGGTCACACACACTCTGGCCAGTGCTGGGGTGTAGATTTCAGGATTCTGGAATTGTGGGTGAAGGTCACACACACTCTGGGCAGTGCTGGGCTGTGGATTTCAGGATTCTGGAATTGTGGATGAAGGTCACACACACTCTGGGCAGTGCTGGGGTGTAGATTTCAGGATTCAGGACCTGTGGATGGAGGTCACACACACTCTGGGCAGTGCTGGGGTGTAGATTTCAGGATTCAGGACCTGTGGATGGAGGTCACACACACTCTGGGCAGTGCTGGGATGTGGATTTCAGGATTCAGGACCTGTGGATGGAGGTCACACACACTCTGGGCAGTGCTGGGGTGTAGATTTCAGGATTCAGGACCTGTGGATGGAGGTCACACACACTCTGGGCAGTGCTGGGATGTGGATTTCAGGATTCAGGACCTGTGGATGGAGGTCACACACACTCTGGGCAGTGCTGGGGTGTGGATTTCAGGATTCAGGACCTGTGGATGAAGGTCACACACACTCTGGGCAGTGCTGGGATGTGGATTTCAGGATTCAGGACCTGTGGATGGAGGTCACACACACTCTGGGCAGTGCTGGGCTGTGGGTTTCAGGATTCAGGACCTGTGGATGGAGGTCACACACACTCTGGGCAGTGCTGGGCTGTGGGTTTAGCCCCGGCTGTGCTATCCTGCAGCTCCCACTCCTCCCCCTGCCCAAGGCTCCGCTGGTGCCATGGGCACAGAGCAGTGTTGGCTCTGCTGGGCCCTGAGCTGCAGCTTTGGGGTGGCACAGCCCCCAAAAAGTGGGAATCTGGGCCAAATCTGCTCTGCCCAGGCTGTGCACACGGGCACACAGGTCCAGAATCGGGGCTGAGCTTAAAGTGAATTTCCTGTGAGCTGCAGAACTTTGTGCACAGCAATGAAGTTACTGTTGGGAGCGGTTGTGTTCGTCGAGTTAGTTGGTGGGTTAAAAAATAGTAAAAAATAGTGATAAAAACTAGGGAAAATAGTAATAAAAACTAGGGAAAATAGTAATAAAAACTAGGGAAAATAGTAAGAAAACTAGGAAAAATAGTGGGTTTTTTTTTTTTTCTTTTTTCTTTTTTTTTTTTTTTTTCTTTTCTTTTTGGCTGTTGTTGTTCTGTGTGGGTTGTTTTTGCTTCTGATTTATCTTTTTTTTCCTGCCTGAGCCCCCCGCGCTGAGCTCAGTGTGACCCTGCGGAGTTGCAAACCCTGCTCATGGAAACAGCAATTGCGCTCTCTGCTGGGGCTGCCTTGTACCTGCCGGGTAAAACTGGGGGGAAATGGGCTCAAAGGGGAGGCATTGGAATTTCAGGACATGGCACAAGTGATTAAGTGATTAAACCGAAGTTAATTTTTAAATCTGAAAAATAATGATTTAGTAATTTCTCTTAAACCTCAAATATATTAAAGGGCTCTTCAGTATATTACAAAATAGTTGTTTTTCTTGTGCCTTTAACTGGCAATTTGAATGTTACTGAGAAGGGAGAAGGTTATTAAATATGTTTTCTAAACCACACGTGAAGGATGAATTACAGCCTTTTTACTTCTCTCTTTATTTTCTTTTGAAAGGAGCAAAAGTCAGGTTCCTAAGGCTTAACTAATTTTCCTTAATGTGTATAAGATCTTTGTTATTTATCATACAAAAGGATCCTTTTTTACTGTTTTTAACTGTAGCTGTGTTCACAGATTTTCTATTATTTGGGAATATGTTTTTTGAGGTTTTTTTTATTCCCTCATGCCAGTATCCTTGGTGAGATGTACTCAGAGGAATTAGCATTAACAATTTGTTTGCCTTCTCAGTGTCAATGAGCTACTTTTCAATTACCTTTCAGTAATTCAAATCAGCATTCAGAATTGATTGTGGAGGCTGTAACCACACAGGCAGAATATTGTACTGAGAAATCAGCTCGGTGAATTTAAAGAATGGAAATGTTATGTAAATCACAAGCCATCCTTAGATGTCTTATACACATAATATGTCATTTTGTCATTATTAATTAGGACTTGTGCTTGCAGTGGTGGGCTGTGCAGCAGGATGGGAGCCCAGGTGGAGGAGCTGAACTTCCCAAGTGAGCTGTTGTTAAAGGAGATTTGGCATCCTCTAAGGAGCAGTTCAGTGGCCTGGGGCTCCTCTGTGGGTCCCCCTGCTGTCCTCTCCCTTTCTCTGTGTGTGCTGGGCTTTCCCCTCTGTCCCAGATGTTCCCCATGGCCCTGCCAGCCTGGCTGGGGCTCAGGGTGCCCAGGGTGGGTGTCCAGGCCAGCCTGTGCCCAGTGTGGAGCATCCCCCAGCCCCAGTGCTGGCCCCAGGCATGGATAACAGATAAACACTAAAATCAAACAGTTGTTCGGGGCTTTTTTCAATTCTTTTTCCTCTAGAACCTCTAAAATCCATTATTCCTTGGATACTCTCCAGTTACTTTCATGAGCACGTGCAAGCAAATCAGTGAGTGAGCTGGGGCACCCTTCACACGGAGGTGGGGAGCAGAGGTTTGGGGCAGCACTGCTGTTCCCTGCAATGAGCAGAGGTTTGGGGCAGCACTGCTGTTCCCTGCAGGGGTTTGGGGCAGCACTGCTGTTCCCTGCAGAGGTTTGGGGCAGCACTGCTGTTCCCTGCAATGAGCAGAGGTTTGGGGCAGCACTGCTGTTCCCTGCAGAGGTTTGGGGCAGCACTGCTGTTCCCTGCAATGAGCAGAGGTTTGGGGCAGCACTGCTGTTCCCTGCAATGAGCAGAGGTTTGGGGCAGCACTGCTGTTCCCTGCAATGAGCAGAGGTTTGGGGCAGCACTGCTGTTCCCTGCAATGAGCAGAGGTTTGGGGCAGCACTGCTGTTCCCTGCAGGGGTTTGGGGCAGCACTGCTGTTCCCTGCAGAGGTTTGGGGCAGCACTGCTGTTCCCTGCAATGAGCAGAGGTTTGGGGCAGCACTGCTGTTCCCTGCAGAGGTTTGGGGCAGCACTGCTGTTCCCTGCAATGAGCAGAGGTTTGGGGCAGCACTGCTGTTCCCTGCAGGGGTTTGGGGCAGCACTGCTGTTCCCTGCAGGGGTTTGGGGCAGCACTGCTGTTCCCTGCAGAGGTTTGGGGCAGCACTGCTGTTCCCTGCAATGAGCAGAGGTTTGGGGCAGCACTGCTGTTCCCTGCAGGGGTTTGGGGCAGCACTGCTGTTCCCTGCAATGAGCAGAGGTTTGGGGCAGCACTGCTGTTCCCTCCGGAGGTTTGGGGCAGCACTGCTGTTCCCTGCAGAGGTTTTGGGGCAGCACTGCTGTTCCCCACAGGGATTTGGGGCAGCACTGCTGGTTCCTCACTGTGTGCTGCCCCCCGAGGGCTCCCTGCTGAGCACTGACACCTTCCAGTGCTGTACAGAGCCCCAGTGAATTCCCAATGCACTGTCTGTGGGCATGTCCCCACTCTTTCATTTGCTTGAGAACGACAGGCCAACTTCATAAACTCAGTTGGTAATCACGGTTTAATTCTTACAGGTACTCAGTGCTGCTGTGTTTTATCACTGAAGTTATTTTTATGAGAAATCCATACCTATTCTCCTTTTGTGGTTTAATCTGGGGGAGCTCTCCCTCCCTGCTCCAGCTGTCAGTACTGCAGACTCAGCCAGGGAGCTGAAAATCCTTTTATTCCTCACTGGCAATAAAAGTTCAACACATCAAATTATCTCCCCATTTATTACTGTGCCACCTCATCAAAAGGCTACTGCAGGAAAATTTGTGAGAAATGATATATCCTGCAGATAAAGCTGAGCCAAGGCATAGCCAAGGGGCTCTTAAAATAAAAAATGTTGCTTAAATAGGCCTGTTCTGTACTGTTTTGTCCTATTCTTCACCTTCCTCCCCAAATTGTCTTATATTTTCTTTTTTCCCTTTGCTGTTCTGTCACTTTTCTCTTTGATCCCCTATTGATCCCTCCCTTAGTCCAGAACAGGCACCAACAAGTAGTTCCCCAGTTTGATCAGACTTGAAAAAATGAACATTCCATATCTTGCTTTCTTGATGTTGATCTGTTTGGTTTTTCTAAGGAGCTCTTTCACTAAAGCAGGCAGGGAAGCTGAGGCTGCTGCCCTGGTTAGGGCTGTAAGCCAGGGGCTCTGTGCAGAGCTGTGCACCACAGAGGGGCTGTTGGCAGTGCTCTGGTTTGGGGGACAGGCTGGCCAGGGACTGGCCTTAGCAATCTTCCTTCCATCTGATTTTCCTGAGCAGTGCTGCAGCCCCCATGCAGCGTGGCCTGGGCTGCATTTGTGCTCCTGTGCAAGCCAGAGGAGACAGATGTGATGGAAAACCTGCTGAGATGTGACGTCCTGCAGGCTCCTCCAGGGAGGACGAGGAGCTGGAGCTGTGGCACTGAGCTGTGCCATGCACTGAAGTGCAACACTGGAGATTTGTGCCACACTGGAGCCCTTGGAATGCCACCCTTGGAGTCTCACAAACAGGGGACTTGTGTTCAACCTCCTGGGGAGGTGTTGGCTCTGTGGAAAAGAAGCTGAGTTGAAATCACATCTTTCAGTTCTCCTTGGGGTGTTGGGGAACTTTTCTCACCCAGGACTTTACCTATTTTACCTAACTGTAAGGCAAAGGAAAATAATTTTAATATGACCTTATCCCTGCTGCCTTAGTACAAAATGGAAGTTATTGGAAATAAATGGGTTGTTGATGGATCCCATGATTTATCTGTATTTGCATGAATGTAAATTAAAAAAACAAAAACAGAGCTTCTCCTGGGCTCTGGTTTTAGAGAACCTTTGTAGCCTTCTGATTGTCCTTTTGATCTGATGGCCCTCAGCATCTTGCTGTAAATACCTGTCCCAACATACCTAAAGATACAAACCAGCACCAAGACACAAAACAGAATCAGTGAGGCAAATGCTTCCAGAAAAGTGAAGTTTCCCTTAGGATTTCTCTTTGAATATCCCAGTCAAAGAACTTTGTCTGTGTGAGTGGCTGCATGTGCTTTAATTCCAGTATTAAAATCATGTGCAGAATCACTGTGGTGAGAAGCTGGTAAGTAAAGGTCATGTGGGGTTTTTTATGGATTTGGAGAAGAGCTTTGTGGACTCTTTCCCCACCCCCCGCCTCTTTAGAGATTGTAAAAATATTTTTCTTTTACCACAAACTAATATTCAAAACTGTTAAGACAGGAAAGGAATATCCTACAGAGAATACTGAGCCACTGACCCAGCTTTGAGTGGAAATAAAGATGCACATTACTGTCTCGTTTTTAGTATGAAACCACCTATTTTTAAGCCTACTGTAAACAGAAATTGCGGTGAATAGTATAATGTCCTTAATGGCAGCCAAAATTGCAGCCTGCTGTTGCTTCAACTTTTAAATTTCCTCGATTTATTTCTGTATTCTCTTGGGCTAAAAGTCAGGCCCCTCCTTCCACTTTTTGCCATAATCTTTGTAATAAGGCAAAGTTAGTTGGAATTAATCATACATTTGCATTCACATCAGATGCATTTTTCAAGTATAAAGAGTTTTGTTTTCACCTCTATAAAGATTCACCATAAGGTATTTTGTTATTGAAATATTGCAGCAAATGTTATATGTGTCCCCAAAAATATTTCTAATTAAATCTGAAAATGTAAGAACAAGAGTAAATTCTGTCTGGTGTGTTTTTGTTCCTTGCCTTGTTGTGCTTTTATTGAAGTAAGCAATTAAAATGTGTGTATATATTACATTACATTAGAGTAAGAACTGGATTTGCATATGGTGCTTTATCTTTCATCTTTCAAACCACATCCCTGCTTATCAATTGGGTTATGATTTTAATTTCAGGTTATCTCTGTTTATGAGAGAGGCTGTGTGCCTTCCATTCCAAGCAGCCTGGAGAGATGCTGCATTGTGACAACACACTTGATAAAAATTAGAAATAGCACAAGTTGCATTTCTAAATATTACCCCCCCCCTTTTTTTTTTTTTTTTCTGTTTCTGTGTGGTGTCTTTAAATATTTATTGAGCTGATAGTTACCTTCTTTGCAGCTAAATGTTGGCCATGGGACATCCTGCTCCTGGTGCTTATTGAGAGATGAGTGTGTCAGTCCTAAACCCAGGAGCTGCACAGTCTCTGGAGCCTTTTGTGGTGGGTTTGGATGTGCTCTGGGGTGTAAGAGTGCAACATTCAGCACCATGGCCCCTTCCCAGCCTGCCTCCTGGTCACTGAGTGTCCTCCTTCTGGGGAGCTGCACAGAGTCCATGCCTGCCCAAGGAAAAGGACTGTGAACCCTTTGTGCTCTATTTGTTTTTCTTCCTACCTGAGAAAACAATTGTTAAACCAGAGTGTGTATTTAAAGTTTTAGTTTAGATCCCCCTGACCTGGTGTTTCTGTGCTTGTGGTGATGTGAGGAGGTTTCCTGGTGTGTGCAGGACGTGAAGCAGTGACTTGTATAATAGATTTAATCGATGGTGGATGAAATTTCTCCACTGAAAAGTGGAAGAATCCAGGCCATTTGGAGCTTAATAATGGCTGCTGCTCTGACACTGATCTGTCTGCAGTGACCTTTTGCAGTATGGTTCAGGTGATAAGAAGCTTCAAGTTATTTTTGTTTCCCCTAGAAAATGTTTGAAACACCAGAGAAGCATTTAGGAGATAAACTTGCTCCTGAGTTTCTTCTGAAAAGTGCTGTCCTCTAGATGTGTTGCTGTTTTTCTGCAAAAACAAAATGAGAGGAATTCAGATGTAATTCCACTCTTTCAGAGCCCAAATAATTCCACATGTGTTTGGTTACATGAGAGGAGCAGCATAATGAAGTGTATCAATAGCATTTTGGAATGCAGACGAGTTCCTTGTGTCTCAGGGAAGAGCACAAACCCACACATAAAGGGAGCTGTTGGCTTCTTTTGTTGCATGGCAGATCACGAGTTTGGTTGTTTCAACACTTGTGCCGTATTTATTTCTTTTAAACAACATCTGTCATGTTGCTTAGTTTAGCAGCATCAGCTCCAGGGATGGGAGCAGCTCCTGACTTGGTGTGTCTGAAGGGGGATGTGGAAATGATAAAAATCGCTGCATTTGGGGCTGCCACGGCTTGGGGCACACAGTGTCAGTTCTGAGAGTCCTGAAATCAATATAAAAGTGGGAATGGAGCTGTTAGATCCAACCTTACCATCAGAGGAGACCTCTCCTTGCAATTAACCATTGATTTTTCTGCTCACAGTGTGTCAGAATCTCAGAGTTTCTCTCTTTAAGTGCACCCCTATTACATTCATGCAAATACAGATAAATCATGGGATCCATCAATACCCCATTTATTACAATAACACCATTGAAAGCAATGCTCAAAATGTGTCTTGTGTCACATCTGCTGTTGCCAGTGGGACTTTCAGGTTAATCCCTTTGGATTTTGTTATACCAAATAGGAGGAAGCCTGTTCCAAAGTCCAGACACTCCTGACCAGCTACTAAAATGTGTTATGAAATATGTTTAAGAGGTTTGCAAAGTTGCCCATATTTTAGAATAAACCCACCTTTTGGTTCTCAGATCAAATTACCTCAACAGTAAAGTGCTATAGGCTTCAGCAGTCTCAAACCCACTGATTTTTGCCTTATGGGTAGCCTGGGCTGAAAAGTGAATCAGAGTTTGTTCTACAGTTTGTCAGAGAATTGAGAAATTCTTATATATCAATATATATAATTATATCTTGGTAAAATATTTAATATATATATATAAAATATATGTATATATATAATATAAAAATTGAGAAATTCCTTTAACTTACTCATTTATGTGCACAGGATCATGGTCATGAGCAACTCCATGACCTCTTTCATGTGCATTGTTAAGGTAATTTTATAGTGGAAAGAGAAAACAAGGAGATTTTCAGAGTAATAGTCCTGTCATGTACTAAAAGCCATGACCTATTTCATAACATGTTAATTAACGAGGAATAAGCATGAAACAATGCCCATTTAATGGAAAGGACAATTTAAACTTTAACAGTTTAGCAAAGTAATAATGAGTGAGGAGCACAGTGCAGTATTTCACATGCTGTACCTTGCTCCACATCCAGCTGGCCTATCAATTATAACCTGGACTCTACAGATGGTGCAATATATCAGAATTAAGTCAGTCACTTAGTTTGTTCCCAATTAAGTGCTAATACTCCCAGTGGAGGATATTACCCTGAGTTTCAGCTAAATGTCTGTCTCTAATGTCCCTTTATGGTCTTATTGTGGCTCTTTAAAGAGATGCCCTGTCATGTAGGCCAGAACTTTTCCTGCCTTGTTCTCCCAAGTGCTGCCTGCAGCGCACTCCTTGTTGTAATTTGGAAGTGACAGGGAGGATTTGGCGTTTCTTGGGGCTGGGAGGAGAGGTGTCATGCACGATAATCTTAAGATAAGTACATTGCCACTGCAGTGTGTGTGACTTTTCCCCATTTATGTGGACTTACTGCTGCAAAAAGGGAATGTTTCAGGGACAAACAAGCATTGCATGTCCAGCCTTTTGTTCTGTGGCTTAGAATCCTCATGGGCTCGTCCCCTGAGGCTTGCAGGCATTTCAGGGTTTGCTTTTCTCAGTGACTTACTGGGCAGCTGACTGGAGCCTGTGTTCCCTTTGCTCCATCCATCCTCTTTTCCCTGGTGTTACAAGCCACTGCAGGGCTGCCACCAACAGATTGATATCCAATTCCATTCTTTACTCTTTTTGGGTGTTAGTCCCGGCCCAGTCAATGGCTCATTAATTTCCTGCCACCTTTCCTGCCTTGTATCTACATGTCAAGCTGGTGCTGGATTTGGTCCCCTGATCTAATGGACTCGCTGTCTTCCCCTGTTAGTCTTTAAGGTGACCCTTCCCTGGGAGGAAATCCTTTAAAAGAATTTGTTGTCTGAACTGACTCCAGAGATTCCAGGCAATTACATGAGCTTCTGAATATCTTTATTTAGAAGTTTAAAAGACATGTTCTTGCAGTGCTGCTTAAATTACCCTTGTGGATTTGCTGGCATGCTCTGGGAGATCTCTATTGTAGCGTGCTCAGTGAGTTCAGCAGTGCCTGAGTTATGCAGAGAAATATAAAATAGTTCCCAGATCCAGAGAGTCTGTGCTGAGGGTTTTTTTGGCAGCCTGCTTTATCATTTATATGACAGTGACCTGGAAAATTTGCCTCGTCTACTCATTGTGAAAAGCATTTCTTTGGTATTTTCTCTGCCACCAGCAATGAAAGTTTGGTAACTTGCTTAGATTTATTGAAAATTGTCTGAATGTAATTAATTTTGCTACTTAATCTATGACCAGAAAAGAAAAATGTCAAAAATACGTGTTTTTGTGGGTGTGAAATATAAAATACTGTTTGGGAAAGAAAGTTTGTTTGTAACAAGGGGAAATTATCATTTTGTTCTAGTCTCAGCATTAGACAATGACAAAGCATTCTGCACTAAGTGCTAAAATTGATAATGGATCAGAATGCGTGTGGATTCATATGGCTCATAATTCCAGAGCGCTTTTCAGCAGAATTTGTGTGTTCTGTCAGTTTGGTTCCTGTTAAGGGCTGGGGTTTTGGTTGGATGTTTTTGTTGTTTAGATTTGGCTGCTTCACATTTCTGGAACAGACTTTGACATAAAATCACGTGTATTGATTTTATTTGCATCAAGATGAGCTAACATCCTCATCCTGAGTTTTCTTATCAGCTGTCTTTAAAATAAAACTACATGATTATGTGCTGCATATGGAGAACAATTTTTTATCTGAAATCTCTTTTACTTTGCTTGAATTCTGTATTGTGTGGGGTGTTTTGTTTGGGTTTTTTTTCCCTCCCCTTAAAAAGTAAATAGTGTTATGGTCAAGAGTCAAACCACATTGGATTCCTATTGTCTTTTTCATAACTGTGTTTTAGAAGATGTGCTGGGTCTCTTTCCAGTGCACAGGAAATGAAGTCGCTCCTGACCTGAAGTTTGAAAAATGAGCTCACAGTTTGCTCACTAAATACAATTAGATTTTTCAGGTTTTGTTATAATTCCTGGAATAAACCCAGTAAAAATACGTTTTCAATCTGAACTTAAAACATAAAGTAATTGCACATTGCAAATGGACAATTGCATGGAACATTTTAGACAGTGTTTTTCACTTCTTGAGTATTACATTTTTAGAAACAAAGTTCTGGAGTTAGAATAGGAGGTTAAATTTCAAAGTGTTTTTTTTTTTTTAATAGCTTATTTACAGATTGCAAATATAGAGTATGCTAGCTTCTTATTGTCTTATTTTTACTTTTTGTTGAGTCCTCAAGTAGAAATGTGGGAAAGTTTGGACTTTTGATGGAGGGAAGTGCTTTATTAGAAAGCTAATTACGATGCCAGGCTTGTCCTATCATGAATAAAGGAGGAGGTAATGATGAGCTTTGTGTAAGGAATATAATAGTCATTATGTGCCCAGGTACAAATCATGTATCTCCTGAGCCTCTGTCTTCAACCTTTCATTGCAGGCAAAATGTGTTTCTGTAAATGGTATGGAAAAGACACTGGTAGAATGCTGATAAATAAATTAGCAGTGTCTTGGTTTTATTTGTTTCAGTAGGACATTACTCAAATTACTGTGCAGATGAACGACTTGAGAGAGAGAAGAGGCAAAGAAACTTGCTGGTAGCTGCTTGCTGCTTAACAGCTAAAATATTAGCAGAGATAATAATTGAAATAAGCCAAATCAGTGCAAATAGAAATAGAGAAATGAAAATGATAGCTGAAAAATAATTGTTCACGTGGCTTTATGCTTCAAATGTTTTCCACTTTGCATCACCTTTGATGGGAGCTGGTCGATGTGACCTTGGATCTGCAGGTTGTGCTGCTGAAGGAGCAGATGGAGCCCAGGCTGGGTGTCCCAGAGCTGGAAGTGGCACCAGACATTTGTGTTCAGACAGCTGACCCAACCTTGCTGCAGTGCAAAGCAACACCTGGAGACAGGGAATACTGATGGCAAAGTGTGGCTGTGACCCGTTTTCAGCTCAGTTAATGCCAGTTGAGAACCCTCCCTCTCTCCCAAGAGCTGCCTGTGCATCCTCCTCACATCCACCTGGTGATTTCCATTTGGTTACTTCTCTTGTTGCTCTCTCGGGTCCCAGTTGGACTTTTAGCTTTGCCAGGGCAATGTACACTATTTGTTTCAATAGAAATTTTGATTTTGCTTCCTAGCAGCAGAGCATTCCTTCAGCAGTGCCACCCTGTGCACTTGGAGTGTGCTACGTGCTGGTGGCTACGGCTGGGATTGTCACCTGGAATTTTCTAAGAATATTGGGAGACCCCTGACTCCCTCTCACTCTCTCTCATTATCTTATATATCAGGTTTAATTGCTCCTAATGGGACAGTAGAGTGAATGGGACAAGGCTTTTGTGTAGGCTGTGGGAAAGGAGCAGCAAACATCCAAGGGAGGTGAGGAGTCCCTCCACAAATCCCCAAGGCCTGCAGAGGGTTTGTGGGAGTCTGTAGTTGTCCCTATCCATGGGAATCACTGAATTTACAGATCCTCTCCTCTTTTGGAGTTCTGAGGCACAAAGCAGTGTGGGCAGGCTGGAGGGACAGGGTTGGGTTCTGGGCACAGCCCTCTGGAGATGAGGGATTCTGCAGCCATCAGAATCAGGATCAGAGGGAGCTGCCATGAGCAAGTGAGGAGGAAGATTGGAACCTGGGGCTTCCCTGAAAGAGAATTGAAATTGAAGGACAGGGGGAAAAAATGTTCTGGTATCTTTATTTTTAATTTTTTCATTTTAGTAGTAACTTGCAATGAAGCGCTAAAAGGAACATGGAGGATATGGTAACTGAAATAGAATTTATGTGCATCGATTGTACTTTATTAGTGTATGTTTCTTCTGCTAAAAATCCATTTATTAATCCTTTGCAAGTAATCAGTAGCTGAGGTAACTCTCTTACTTTGAAACTCGTGATGATTTAACAATTCTAAACCATGTGACTTTCTAGACTCCCTTTTACCTTAATATGCTGTGGAAATGGAGGAAGCCTTGAGCAGTTGTAGGTAGTTGAAACAGGGAAATCTGTAAGCTACAATTTGGAGAAATAATTACTTATGTGTTGATATTGTAGTGCAAAAAGACAATAGCCTAAACATAAAATAAAACTAATTGCAAAAAATCAAACTTTTAAAAAATTTAGCTTTATGCAGCGTAAGACTCAATTAAAATGGTTAAAATGTAAATATACAAGTCTTAGCAATATACATGGAAAATTTAAATTCTTAAGCTTGTGGTATGTGCTACAGTTATTACTAAAAATGTAGATAATAATTGGGAATAACAAATTAGAGGGATCTGTAAGATTGCTGTGAAGTAGATTTTATATCTTTTTAAAAATACTTTCTAAAACCTGAAAACCAGAAGGGCTAGAATAAGGAAACCCTTAACCTCAAAATGCAGCTTGGATGAAAACCTTCCTTAATGGATCATGATTGGAAACTGTGGTCAGTTGAATTTATTTATTTGAAAAGAATGGGAAAAAAAAGAGAGTAAAGAATGAAGAAGTTTTGCTGCTCTCCTGAGAAGGGGATGAACTGCTGTAGGAATGCACCCCACACCTGAGCAGGTGTTTCCATGTAGGGAAAGGTTTAAGATTCTCCCCTTGCTGTTCTTAGAAGCTTAAAGTGCCAGAAATTTTGATGTTCTCTTCCCAGTAACTGGCCAAGTGCCAAGCAGAGATACTGGGTGGATGCCTGGACCTCAAACCTGTTGCCAATTTCATTGGGCAAGGTGCCCAAAAGCCCACCTGGACCATTCAGTGCTTAAAAGACTGCACAGAACTTCTTGGGGCTTTTTGAGACCTCAGCCAGTGCCAGAGTTCTCTCTGCACTGCCTTCAGCTTATATTCCTTTTGTTTGATGCTGTTTGTTGCTTTTATCATTATCAAACCCTTTTCTTTTACAAAGCACGTCCAGAGAAGTTGTCTCACTGTTATTTTGAGCCATTTCTCTGTGAGTGTGGCCCCTCAGGGGAGACAGAGCTTCGTGGGGTTTATCACATCTGACCCACACCAGGTTCCATCGAGCCGCACGAGGAGAATTTGAGTTATTTGTTATAAACCTCCCTGTGCCAAGCCTTTTCTCCTGCACCAGGCGAGGGCAGTGGATCATTGTGTGCCCTGGCCAGGCTGTGGGGACGGTGTGGGAATGTGTCACCCCATTGCTGGGCTGGCTGCAGGGCCCTGATCCATCTGGGATAAATGGCATGGCCATAACATAACCACGTCAGGTCAAGGGCTCTTTATCCCTGACTGATGGCTGGGCTGGGGACACAAGGCGTGTTTCTTCCTTCCGAAGAAACTCTGAGGAGATTAGAAATGTCCTTCACAGCCCCCAGCCTCCCCAGCCAGGCCTGTGAATTAAAATGGGGCCACCAAAGATGTTCTTGTCCAGAGGGCTGCAGGGATGGCAGGTCTCTGAGGATGGACCCAGCAAGAAGGGTCTGTCAGTGCTGCTGCTCAGCAAACCTGCAGCAGGTGAGCTGTGGCTGAAGCAGTACCTGCGTAGTGTTCTGCATTCCAAACATATTTCATTAACAAGGGAAACCTTAATAAGAGTTTTCTGTGGTTCTGGGACATGGACAGTGATTGAGGTTGGTTTGAGGGAAGTGTCCTATTGTAGTCTCCCTCTCCTGCTGTGTGCAGAAGTGCCCCCAGTGTGAGCCCTTTGGTGTGTGCCGCATCAACAGGAGAGAAAATGGATGAGGATTTTTCCAACTGCGAATTTTGTGAGCAGTAATTATCCTTATTCTTGTCTAATGAAGGTACTTAACAACTAAGAGTGACAGTTTTCCTTAATTTCCCCCCTTGCTCTTGAGTGAGGAGCACATGGGTGTTACTGTTAGTAGTAGAATTACTGCAGATGATTTTCCTGAGACGAGATCCTCGTGTTGCTGTGCACCATTAAAATCCCATCTCCCCGTGCTCCCATCGCCCTGGCATTAACACCTACGTGTGAATTCTTTTGTAGGACTTAAGGAAGGATAAAAATTATTGCTCCTGCCCTTTTGGGGCCCTCTTGGAGCTGTGTGTGGAACACGATGCCCCAGTGTGCCTCCCAGAGGCAGGAGGGGTTTGTGTGGAGGCTGGAGCAGGTCCTGTCCCAGCGGAGGATGCTGGGCACTGCTGCAGACACTGCCAGAGGGTCCTCTCAGGGGACACAGCTGGGGAATGACAAGCAGTGGCTGCAGGGAATGGGAGAGAGGAGGAGGAATCTCTTCCCAGGGATTCCACAGACCCTGGGGGCTTCCCAGACCTGAGGGCATCCAAAGTGGGACTAGACAGGGCCATGAGAAAACTTAGCTCATTGTGCAAGTAGGTCCAGCTTGAGCAAGAGCTGCAGTTGCGGCTCACTGACCTCCAGAGGCTTGTCCTCCTGTCCCCAATTATTCTGCAGCTCTGTTTGTCTGGAAGGGTTTGCAAATACACACCCGTGTGTTTATTTCATAGAGAGGCTGAGCTGCTGAGCCCATTTCACTGCCTGAAAAGTTGTAGAAAAAGCTGTAAAAGTGATAGTGTTGCAAGTAGCGTGAGTCATTTTTGTTATACAAGTATTTACCCTGGTTATCTTCATCCCATTCAGAATAAAGCTCCAAACTGTCTGTCTTTCAGTGGCAGCTGGATTGTTTGCCTTTCAATTTGTGCTGCATTTTTAATGATGCTACAAAATAAAACAAAGTATTTGAGTATGAGGCGTATTTGAGAAGCAGAATTAATAACCTGAAATAAGGTTTTTATAAGTAGGGTCATATTAAAATGTAGCCCTCATAGTGATTAAACTTGGAAGGAAGAAGGAACAATCACAACTTTTTTTATTTCTATTCATCTTCTAACCAAAAACTTTTGTGGACAGCAGCTGCTGAACTTCTTCATTCTGTTCTCTGTGGTGCTCTTACTTTTCAGAGCCCTTGGGAAGAAGCAGTCCCTGCCTGAAGAAAAAAAATGTATCTTTTGGCAAACCCATGGCCATCTATTTATTGTTGTGAGAAAGATCCTTTAGCAGTCAGAATTTCTGTGATGGAGATGTTTATCCCCTCAGTTACAATTCATTCTCTATGTGCTCTCCAGAGCTATTAAATTAAATTAATTATCTTTCAGAAGTTGGACAGAGGCAAACCCCCTAAACCTTTTTTTTATACTAATGTGGAACTTTTATTACAAAATAATGCTTGGGATTTTTTTTTTTCTGCAGTCTGAATTTGAAAAGAGGCTGAAAGGAGGCAGAGGGGCTGGAGTTGATGAGTGCAGGGGATGATCTGGAGTGTGACAGCCCAGGCTGAGAAGCAGAGTTGGATTCTTCTGCCAGTAGAAGGACTCTTCACAAGGTCTGTTCTCTGAACCTTGGAGCTGGCTTTGACCTTTTTTTTTTAGTGTGCTAACATATTCCTCTTCTCTTTGGCCGCGTCAGGGATTGTTCTTTTTTTTTTTCTCTCAAAAGGTTGTTTCTGCTGGCTTTGTGAGGGAAGGAAAAAAAATCAGTGGCCAGCACTATTTTCATTCCCCAAACTGGAATGAAACTCACAGTCCCCTGCTGAAACCATCAGAACCTCCTGAAATCCTGAATGGAAAAGCTTTGCCTCTTTTCCTTGTTTGCAATGAAGTGAGGATTATAGTAATAGTGTAAGTAATAGGCTGCAAGAATTATATAATGAATGTAAAACAAAACTAGATTTGGTGAGGCAAAAAAGGGATTTAAACAGCTGCTTGAAGTGAAAATAGATGATCCTGGGAAATCACTAGGAAATAGCATATAGTGCTAATAATGCCAGTGTTATTATTTTCACTTTCCTGACACGTCAGCATGTTGTTTGCAGAATTTTTTCATAAAAATAGAATTTATTCAAGCGATTTACTCTTAATGTGTGTAGTACAAATAGTTTATATTGTACTTATATATCATATTAACATTATTTGATTTGTGCTTTCTTTACAAATTGGGATCATTGATTTTTTCTGTGGTTCTCATTTTGCACTTAGGCTGGTGCTTTCAGTTCCCATTTTAGGTGCTGTGCTTTGAAAAAAGCTGTTTTCTCATAAATTTATTCTCTTTTATAAAAGGGCCTAGGTACCATATTCCTTTTTTAGGAATTGCTTGACTCTCTTTTGAAGCCAATTAATGTCTTAAAAGTTTCAACTTGCTCCAAAAGAGCACTAAGTGTTCTTCTCCTTCCTCAGAACACCAACCTTCCAGTCTCGACCTCAGGTGACATTCACTCTGGGTTTTCATTGTCTTAATTCTCTTTCTTGCTTCCACTTTGTCCCACTGATTGTTCCAAAAAAAATCTCTGGAGATGATCACCAAAAGTTTCCAAGCACCTGCTGCTTGTAAAGGAACCTCTGTGTGTGTAGAGCCTTTATCTTGATTCTTGTAAGTTCTTTAATTTAACCTCTTAATTTATCCACTGACAGGATTTATTTGAATGTGTTCATTAATTCCTGCTTCAGTGTTTTCGAGGTGCCTTGAGACTCAGCCTGCTCATGTCAGTCCCACCAGGCACCCTTTTTGCTTTTTCTCCTGACTCAGACACAGCCTCTACATTTATTTTCTGATGTTCCCAGACTGTGGTAGGGTTTTAAAGGTTTCTGAAGTTATTAAAAATGCTGATTAAGACTTAGATCTCCATATAGAATGTTTCAAGTCTTGGTGAGCATAGTGGGAATCTTTAGGTACACCCTTCCTTGATTTTATTTAGTCTCATTTCCTAGTCGATTGAGGTAGCCATCTAAAAATACAATAAAATCAATAAACTAATAAGAAATTAGGCCTTTAAAAATTTTGCTTAATATGGGGACAGTTCTTTGGCTGCAAAGATGTAGAAATCCTCAGCTAGAGCTGCATGTGGGTGTTTTTCATCTTTCTTTATGTGCATAGAATTGAATTTACTGTATCATTCAGATATTCCTGTTCTTGCTGGGAGTAAATAAATATTGAGCAGTAAAAGGCTGCTTAGGAAAACTTTATAGCTTTGTAAAGACTCCTCCCAACATTTCAGACAGGAACTATTGAAAGCTGCTGGTACCTGAATACCTGGGCAGGTGTGTGGTTTACACCAAGGCGTCTCCATGGTCCAGTTTTGTTGTTATTTTATAAAAAGGGAGGGCCTTGGGTTTGGTGTGCTGCAAGAGTGATAAATCTCAGTTAGATCTCCTTTCTTCTAAGTCTCTTGGGATTAAAGCTTTTGGGGGAGAGATCCATTAATGTGTTTTAAATCTATTGATTCGCAGTAGAAAGGGACAATTTAAACTCGGAAGTCACCAAGTGAACTTTCCATTAAGTTGGGGAGCCTGTGGTCACAGCTCATTGGATCTTTATGAAGTAGAAAATGTGATGTTGGCCACACTGGCATTCTATTAGAGGAAATCATGCATTTAACCATGGGGCAAAATACTGTAGCCAATTACGTGAACATACACCTATTTTACACGTGGCTGATCTTCTGAGCAAAAAGTATTAACAATGTGCATACTAGCTTGTTTTAGGGGGCTGCTTACCTTTAAGTCAGTGATATGGGATAAAGTTTAGAGAGAAAAAATATTAATTTATGATTTCTATCAAAGTTTTCTAACTGGGAAGCAGCCTTGCATAGAGATGTGTGGATGGTCTTCAGCTGACATCAGCAAAGACTAATTATAACCCTGTTCTATGTTAATGTGTCATGCTGTAGCCTGTGTGGAAATGCTAACATCTGAAAGTGCATGTAGAAAAGAAGGAAAAATGTTCACCATCGAAATTAACTTCTTAAAACTGTATTTTTAAAATGACTGACTTTATTAGAAGATATACAAGTAAGTGCTGATTTATAACTCAGCTTTTTCCCTACTTTAGAGTATGAGGCTATGCAAAAATCTTTACTTTCAAAACATCTGTTCTTAAATGTAACAGGATGAACTTTCCATCAGCATTAGATATTTACAGTGGAATATCTTGTTCAATGTTGCTAAGACTCCTGAATTCTGCTATTGACATGTTTTATATATATGTAATAGATGTATTCCCATGCACATGTCCATGGACATTTAGAAAATGCCTTTCTGCAGTTTAGTCACAGCAGTAACTTCCCCACTGGCAGGAAGTTAAGTAGCACATTGAAAACTGATAGAAAAGCTGAGACCTGAACTTTTACAATAAAATATTGTGGGTGTATTTGAGAGCGTGTAAATTCCTGATTTATTTGCCAGTGCTTGTGCCTCTGTCTAGGCTCTGGGAATTTTGAATGGCAGAAATTATTTTCTTTTTCACATCTTTTTTTTTGCCTTTACACAAAATCTGGCAGGAAGGAAAATGCTTTACAGCCTAATTTGTATGACACAAACTCTTTTCACCAGTACTTTTGACTTCTTCCATGGCTGGAAATGAATGAGGAGCTGAGAAATTATAAGCTCTGTCATTATGGGTTGCTGTGTCTATTGGCACACGTTGTGCCTATTGGTATATGAAGATTAATGTGTTGCATGCCAGCATGTCCTTGCCTATGCAAAATATCCTGAGAGTGTTGAGGGGATTTGTACAAGAATTATGCAGAGAACACCAAAGCTAAGTGAAAGTAAATTAAGCATCCCCATCTGGCTTTACTTGCTTGCAAATGGCCCCAGCTATGGGTTCCAATAGCAGTGACTCTTCATTGCAGCTCTGATTTACAGTGCAGATTCCTGAAGCTCTGCTGTGTGCTCCATTAGTCACAATTTCTCCTGTAAGTTTTCTGGATATTGAGGATGTGGGCACTGAGGGAATGACAGAACTTTGCACTGAAAGAACCCAGGATATTCTTAAATATGTGATATCAGCCTGAAAGTGCTGCCTCTGATTTCAGTGGATGCACACACTTCCCTTTTTCCTGCCACCTCACCGATGCTGTGGCTCATAAGGAAGCAGCTGGAGAGACTTCTAATCCCATCTTCCAAAATGTCAGGGTAAGGGTTAGTCCAGCCAGCAGTTTTCTCACAAGGTTTGCTATAAATACTTGCATCAAGAGTGCTGGAATTTCATTTTTGTGTGATGGTTGGTGCTAAGTGAAGGTTTGATATTGATGGGTGTTACTAGGCAGTCTCAAAGGATGGAAATAAATATTGCATTGGTTTTAATACTTTCACTCTGTTCAGATTTAGAACTATAAGGGGAAAGCAGTCAATAGCAGAAGTAGCCTAGAAAATACAAATTCATATCCATTTCATTTCAAGAGACAGATGGTATAAATCTATTTAGATTACATTCAGGTTTTATTACTGAAAGGTGCAAAGATCCAGCATTCTCCACAGTCTTGTCATGTGTACTTAGCTGGGTTCAAGGATTTTAGATTTCAATCTAATCTCTCTTAGCAGCATCCCTGGTTTCCTCAGGCAGATCCCTTGATTGCAGTGTCACAGTTCTGTGCTGGTGACAGAGGAATCGGTGCCACTTCACCTCCACGGGCAGGGCTATCTCAAATTCCTGACGTGATCCTGGTTAGAGCATCTCAGGGCTTGATAAAACACAAATGCTAATAATCCTGATTAAAGGATGTGTGGGGCATGCCACTAGGTCTAAGTGGATTTCTACTGATTATACTAAGAATTATTATCGTGGATAGTGTAAAGTAAATTGAGAATTAATAAATAAACGCCGATACCAAGAAAGAATATTGCAGGAGAAAGCTTTGTTACAAGACAAAAAATAATAGAAAGTGTTGTATTAAAGCTACATTGAACTGAAAGAAATGAAAGAAAATGCAGCCAGTTGCTCTCTGAAACGTGTCTGTGGATTGCTGGGTTGTTTTCATGCCACGCTAAGGGCAAGGTAGAAATTCTTGTTTCTGGCCCGGTGTAGCCTGTTAAGCCCAAAGTGAGTGGAAAAGATGGAAACTGATTCTCCACACTCTCTGTTTAATGGCTTCACCATTTTTTCTCCTGCTTTGAGCTGCAGAATGATTTGTCTTTCTTCTTTCTTTTATTTTTTTTTTTATTGCCTGCAAAATTTGAACCAGATTTGTTTAGAAAGACAGACACAGTTCTCTTGTGTCTCTTGCTCCTGCTTTGGGTGGCTGGGCGCTGAGCTTAGATGACTAAGCAATTATGACTTAGGTCTTTCCATCCTTCTGTCCTTCCTTCCTCAAAAGCTGAAAAATATGACCTTTTCCTTGAGCTTTATGTGTGACTTAAATGCCATTGCTGAGGATCTGGAAAACCTGGGGATAAACTTTAAAAACGGTTTTGTGTCCAAACTCCTTCTTTACGATGAATAAATTTTTGGATGCTGAATGTGTTGAAGGATGCTTAATAAAGGAATGAAATAGCAGCCTACAGCTAAACTCGGCTTTCTGAGCAAGAAAGTAGAACCTTATTCCAAAAATAGGGAGCAACTATTGCTCAACAAAGTGAGTAGTGCCCACATACACTGAGCAGTGCAAAGGCTCCAGCTGGGTGGTTTTGAGCTGAGGAGACTCTGGTGATGCAAGGTGCTTATCCCATCTCCTGAGAGGTAGGTCTGCATGTGTGCATCCCTTGTTTTTATTTTGGAATTCCTGTTTGCTTGGAGCTCTGAAATGGAGCAGCAGAACTGCTACAGCCAGGAATCCAGAGTCCAGGGGAAAAACTGCCCCTGACAGGAGGCAAACATTTTGGTACCATCCAGAGGGAGGAATGAGACTTTTTTGCATATTGAACAGCAGGCAGTGGGTTCTGAGCATTCTCAGAAAAGTGCTCCAATTTCCCAAGCTTAGTATAGAAAAACAAGCATTATTTTGTTTGTTTGGGTCGAGAGGAGTGGTGTTTTCTGGTGGGCGGTTTGGTGTTTTTTATAGCTGTAATTTCTTTTTTCTGAAATGCTAAAATACTGTCCATGAATCATGAAGTTGGTATCATTGCAGAACTTGATATCATTCAGTTGTGATTCCACAGAACTTTGCTGCTGATGGAATAGTGTCTGGATTCTTACATTTCATACCTTCAGGATCTTCAGAGACACTGTTTTATGCATATTCATTCCTATAGGAAATGGTAGTGCTAAAGTTTACTAGTAAAATCCATCTTCCAGCACAGTTGTTTATCAGATCTATGCATTCATTAATAAAGAGTCCCTGCTGTTGTTGGCTCCAGTACAACTTAATTAATTACTATTTGAAATATGGATGTGGTAAATGATCCAGCTTAGTGAAACAGGAGAGCAGCTGTTACCTTCTTTTACGTTTGAAGTCACTGGCTTTTCTCCTTATTTGTGTCATCTCCTTCTTCATCTTATGACAACAATTCCATAGATTTTGGACTCAGATTCATCTGTAAACCCTGCCCCCTGTTTTGTTTTCTCCCTGTGTCATCTTGTTCTCCTCTGTACTGCCCGTTTTATCCTCTCATGTTGCACCATCCATTACTGTCTCTCCCTCTTTTCTCTGTCATAGATTTTTAGAATCCTGTCTCCCTTTCCTTTCCTGCTCCTTTTTTCAGTGGTTCTGCATTCCTGAGAGCCAAGTAAGTTGTTTCCTGCTCTGCTGGAGAAACTGCTGCTTTTGCCATTTCTCCTGGAATTGTATCTCCTGGTGACATCTACCTAAGTGGTTCCTCAAAACAACCTTACAAAATTCATTAAAAGTTTTTCCTAAATGTTTCCATTTCCTTTCTTAGTCCTGCAGCTGTTTTCTCTGCTCAGTTACTGAACTCGATTAATTTTTGTTCCTCTGTCTACTTACTCTTCTTTTTCTTGTATTTATTTTCTTTTTGCTGTGTAGAAGAGACACTGAGAGCTGCTGTTTAATACCACCTCAGGTGGCTGCAGGGTTCCCTGACAGCTAGAGAGTAATTTCTGTGCAGTGCAGTGCTGGAGAGAGGGAGGGGACACATTCCAGTCCTGGAGTCAATCACTTCCATCCTCCCTGTCTTTGCCATGGATATCCTGGCACTGCAGGCTGTGCCTTCTCTCACTTGATTCCTGTTCTGGTGGTTTTTGGAGAGTTTTCTCAGTGAAGCTCTCTGGGTTTGTGCTGCCCTGCCCTGAGCAGAGGGATGGATGGACTGTGGTCTCCAGAGGCCCCTTTCAACCTCAGCCTGTCCATGGTGCTCTGGAGGAGGAGAGGAGCAGGAGTGGAGAACAAAGGAGCCAGTGTAGTGAGCACTGTGTGTTTGTTCATGGAAAGAAACACCACGCAGAGCTGACAAATGCCACAGCAGAAGCAATTTAACCTGCTTGTCTGGGCACAGAAGATGTAAATCCCAACCGCAAAGTTTCACAGAAATTGAAACAGCCAGGGGATAAATCATATTTGACTTTATTCTAAAATAAAGGCAAACAATGAGTAGCATTCTAAGTCATTTATTTGTTCTGTTGCCTGTATGCTGTAGCATTAGAAACGTGCTCTGGCAATACAGATTTAGTTATTTTAAGGGCAGGACTAAAATGAAAGAACACCTGCAGAAATGTAAGCACCATTTGAGTCCTTGATGTAGCTCTCAGGTGTCAAGGTGTCCAGTATTTTGTTTGTTCCAAAGAGGTTTAATTATTTCAGAAGTGAATAGTTAGGGAGGAGCTGGGAGTATTTATAGTGTAGGTAGAGCTACAGAGACCCCTAGAAATAGTCTTCAGTGATTGATGCTTTTATAAACATGGGATGAAGAAAATTTTATGTTCTCCATTTTAGAGACAGAAAGCAGGAGTGTTTAATGAGGAAAAATAGGTTTTATGAAATAATTGAAACAAAGGAGAGCATGGGGTAGGGAGAATATTGTAAACAACATAAATGTGGGACTTTCTTTTTAAGAAGTCTGATTTTCTTAGACTACCATTATAGAATCAGACATATACTTTAAAAAGCATGCAAGTCTTGAAGCTATTTCCTTTTTGAAATGAGATGTTGGATTACAAGAAAAAAAAAAGACTTTATTTTCTTCATAGAAGTAGATGGAAGTCCTTTATTTCATTTATGTTCGATTCTCATTATCCTGGGACACAGAGTAGGGGCTGTGTGAAGAGGAGTAGAACAAAGAATAAAGACAGAATTTTTCATTGTCCAAAAAACTGGGGTTTTTTTTCCTATCCACAGGAACTAAGAAAGCCCTTGTGCTTAGAGGAATGAATAATGATTTATCAGTCTTGATACATATGGAAGTGAGTAAGTTCATGGAAAGGTTGTCTGTTGGCTTCAGTTTGCTTAATGGAAAGATGTATAAAGGAATGATATCTATCACTGGCTTTTTTCCTGTAGCTGTTTGAGGTTAGCTATCTAAAGGAATTATATAAAGTTTTAAAGTGGCAATATATATATATAGTATATATGGTGTTATTAACTTTTATTGCTCATTGTTATGCCTTACACTAAGTGTCCCCCTATTAATTACTGTCCTGGTAATTTTTTTTATGCCTTGCTGCTGCCCCTTCAACTTCTTCTTTAGTTTTGTCACTTTGCTCCTGAAAGCACCAGATTCAAACGTCTGCACGCCTGGGCTATAAATGTTTATCAGTTCCAGGCATTCCCCACAGAGCAGCACCCATTTGTTTATCACACCAAGCCTCTTCTGGTTGGTTTGGTTGCTGTTCTTGGGTTTTTGTTGTCATTGCTTCTTTTTTTGTGTGTGTGTGTGGTTGTTTTGTTTTGGTTTGGTTTTTTTGGTTTGTTTGCTTTGGTTTGGTTTTTTGGTTTTGTTTGCTTTGGTTTTGTTTTGTTTTGACAGACTCTTTATTTCTTCTGGTTTTTGCATTGTGAACATGATGTGAGAGGCTCCCAGCTCCACATCCTGAGCCACTTCTGAGAGTGGGATGGGCAGAGCTTCTTTTCAGCAGCATCCAGTATAATCTGTATTCTGTAAATAAAATTTTCCAGGTGCTGAGGATAGACTGAAAGATCCTCAGGGCCTTTCCTCAAGCCCTTTTGTGCAGGTTGGAATAATCCTGGGGCAGGGACGTCCCCAGACTCCTGAGCCCCTTGGCAGATGACAGGGAGGGGTTAGAGCCAGAACATCCCCCAGCTCCTCCAGAGCTCTGGGGTGAATCCCACCGGGTCCTGCGGGCTGCTGAAGGTGTTCCTTTACTTCCTTTAACAGAAAGTTTCCTCAAGGTGTTTTGTGAGCCAGGAATTGTCTTTATTCACTTTGTGTCTTTATTCACTTGAAAATTCAAAAAAACAAAGCAAACCAAACCAAAACAAACCCCACAAAAAACAAAAACAACCCCAAGAACACAAATTTGCATTCTTGTTGTGGTCTCAGTTGAGAAGCTAAACATTATTGCAGGTAAGTTCCTGCCCTGCCCTGGAGTTAGTCTCTCTGGTCAGAGTGGAGATATTTCACTGTGTCACTGGGCATCAGTTTTATGGATGAAAGGAAGTCTGGTGTCGAGAATTACAGAGACTTTTTTGAAAACAAATGTTCCACAGCTGACTAATGAGGGGAGAAAAGTGGGAATGGGAGAATATTCCAGTATAAATTCACGATGCAAAGTGAAATTTAGTGATCTGGGTACTTGTGGCTAAAGCAAGGAGATTTCTTCTGCCTGGAATATTTATGGAGAGCCACTCGACTGCATTTATTCTGTAAAGGCTTGGCCATGGTACGTGGCATTGTGGATTACCTGACACAACCAAAACCACTCAGACTAGAATACAGTTTTAACAGAGAGTGATTCTAGAAGTTTGTGGATTTCCAAATGAGCCTAACAAAGATGTTACGTGTGCTGTGATGAAGCTGGCTCCTTTCTGTGGAGCGCAGTGAAATCACATTTCAAGAGTTTCAATTTTTTTTAATCAAGTGCTTTAAAATCTCTATAATAGGAAAAGACTTCAAAGAGGAAAGATTAAAAAAGAAAAGTAAATAAAAAGGAAATAATATAATTAAGGTTTGACCCTGTAAATTGCTAACCTTCAAAGCTAATGCTGGAGAAGCACAATATTATTAGCAATAAAAAGAATTTGCTTTGCCCTTTTAAAATTACCATAAACCGATTGACTGAAATGGAATGATGTTAATATTTAAGAAGTAGGACACCAGATTCTATTATCTCAGAAACTCTGTCACCTGGTACACTCTGTAGTCCTGTTATCTAATTATTGTCCTTAAATTGCATTAGTGTGCCAGCAATTTGTCTGCTGTTGGAAAAGTAATTGACATTTGAGTTACTGCTTCATATTTGGGAGACTCACTAGGTGGTTCCAAAGAGCCCTCTTCTGTCAAAGCAGATTAGCTTAATTTTACCTAAAAGAAAAGGGAAAGTCTGCATTTTTGAGTATGCCATTTACACAGCGCTCCTGTAATTTGGCATTAAAATTCAGGTTATGTATCACAGCTGATTGCCAAGAAAGAAGTGGGGAGGGGGGAAGTGGCAAATTAATAAATGACATTTGTGCCTTCCAATTCACTTCAGTGCAGTGTGGACCTTCAGGGATGGTGCAGTGGGACTCTGCTGGTGGGAAGGGGCAGAGGAAATGCTGTGGGTGCAGGGAGGGTTTGATCCTTGGGCTGTGCTGTGGTCAGTACTCTGATCTCCAGGGGTTGGTTTGGTCACTCGTGGGCACAGCCCAGAGCTGGGGGCACTCACAGGACCTTTCCCATGCCAGTGGGAAGGGGCTGAAAAGCTCCACTTCATCTGCATAATCCTGATCTTCTGCAGGAATTTCAATTTCCTGTTAGTGTTTGGAGGAAAAGTGCTTCCAAAAATCTTTTGTACCATTTCTTTGATGAAATTTAAAGGAAAGTTGTAATTCCAGGCAGCCTGGAAAGGGAAAGGAGCAGCCTCTGTTCCAGCAGTTACCTTGGATGAATGTTTCCATGTCCACCAAGGTTTGGTTCCATGACTGTGCAACCCAAAGCTTGAAACTTTCCAGACAAATGTAATTTGGGATCTAAACTTGATTAGAGATGCATGATTACAAAATGTGCATAATAGTTTATGTGACAACTGGAATTAAATTTAAAATGTATTTGAAATTAGCATGAGGAATGGAGCTGTCTGCTGGTGGTGATAATTTTGCTAATATAAATTGTTTAGAGATTTTTCAGTTCATGTTTAAAAACAAGACAGTCTTAAATCTCTTCAAAAGATTTTTTTTCCCCACCGGGCTGTTGCATAAACTAAAGTGCATTGCCTGAACTTACAAGATTGTGTCAGTGCAATCTGAGTGAAGCATTTAGGAATGTTGGCTCAAACTGGAAACTTCACCAGAATTTCTCTTCACAATGACTTCAAAAAAAGATTTAAAGCACTGGTTAAACATCTCTAGAGATGTCTCTTGATATGCCTTTGAAATACTTCATTTTCCACTGACAGAAATCAGGATTGTCTCTCTGCTCTTGATGGTTTACATCAATAATTGTATTTTTCAGTCATTATTATGAAATTGTTAAGGCCTTTTGCAGACCATGTAAATTGGTGAGCTGTTTTGCAGAAAACACACTTTATCTTCTTCATCTCAAAAAAAACACCAAAAAAATTAAGAAAAGGGGTAGAATAATGTGAGCTTGATTAAATCATCAAAGTATCAAAAGCTTTCTGCAATCCTTTGTGGTAGTTTAGTTCTTCATTTAAAAAATAGGATTCAAACCCGAGCTTTTTGCCCACAAAGTATCTGAAAAGAAAGGAAGCTTTGAAAACAAAATACTCGAGTTGATTCTGCAGGCAAAGTGGTGAGGGAATGAAAGTTTGTAGAGTGAGAAAGGCAACATCTATTGTAAAGAAATCCCGCAAGTTGAGTGTTCCAGAAGAACAATTGATGCCTGTGCGTTGTACTTGATGTGAATAATGTGCTGCTGGAATTGCAGTGTCTGCAGAGCACAACCTGCCCATTTCTGCACTGTTTTGTACTTTGTCTGAAATGACCCTGGTGTCATTACTTCCCAGAAAATTAATGGGGGATTCGTAATTATGGGCAGGTCTGTATTTTTATGAATTGGGTGCTGTCATAATTTGAGGGGGTGAGGGAGAACGAGGGCAGGCTCCAGCTGATCAGAGAGGAGCTGGCTGTGTGTTTGCAGCCTGTTAGGAGTGTACCTGGGCAGGGCCAGGTGAGGGCAGTGACCACTGGGGTGACACTGGCAGAGCCCCCCGAGTCAAACGCCGAGCGTTATTGCAGTTTAAAATTCTAATGGCGCCAGTAATGAGGCAACTTTACCATTAAACCAGGGGAAGAAAAAATAACCTTTTCTCCCTGAAGAAGGATGTGTTGGAAAGGTCAGAGCTGCTCCTGGAGGCAGCGAGGGGCCTGGTGGCAATAATGGGAATGCAGAGTTCTTGAAATGCACGAAAAGTGGGAGTTTTCAGCAGGACAAAGGACACTGCAGAAGGAACTGTAATTTCCTAGATTTAGGATTCTTGCTTACAACGCTGTTGGTTAGGTAAGGCCAGGCTTTTAAAGAGCTTGGGACCAGAATTTCATATTCTCAGCCTACACAGCAGCTGCTAGATTTTCAAAATAGCTCAGCTCCTCACAGTTCCTGTTCTGCGAGGCACCGAGCTCCCAGCAAAGTCTGGCTCTCATTTGGCTGCCAAAATGAGATCTGAACTCTCATGAAAAAAATCTGTGAGTACACTGATTCCTTGGGGAAAAAGGAATAAAGTCAAAAATCCATCAACTGGAGATGAGAATTAGTTATAGCAGTATATTTATTTAGTAGTAATTAACTTTGTGGCATGACTGTCACAGTACTCTGAGAACCATAAGACTTGTTCTCTGAATACTTGGTAAAGGACTACAGATACTAAAAAGAAAAGGTGACCTGTCTAATTATTTATAAATCTCTCTCATTAACGTTCCTCTTCTTTACATTCTTTAGTGCTGTTGTTTATTTGTTTTTGTTTGGTTTTGATGTTTTTTTTTGAGGCACACAGAGCAGTGATCATAAGGACTTTTCCTCTAAAGCTTAATTCAGGCAGGGACAGCTGCTGGTAGAATGTATATTTAATGCAAATACAATGCCAACAATAGATGCAAACAATTCTAGTTTAGAGAAATGCTTCTTGAAAGTCTGTTGTCTCTCTTGCCTTTTAAATAGGAAAAATTGAACTTCAGAAGATGAGAAGAGGGAAATTTGCTCTAACGTTGTCTAGAGGGAAACAGAGAGACAGGGAAGTGCTAGAAAAACTCTTGTCTTCAGTGCTAACATAATTCAAATATAAAATGTTACACCATTATATATTTTATATTTACAAGAAGTTTTTTTTCTGGAGTGGAGCTGGTTTCCAGTGATGTGTGGGGATTCAGATCTCTGTTTAACAACATGGATAACTGGGTAACACCAGAAAGGGAAAGCAATTGTTGGCTCTAGAGACATCTCTAAAATATCTCCTCATATATGTAAGAATTAAAATATAGATTGAAATTTTCCTTCTTTCCAAACGTAGTCTCTGCAGCATTTTTGTCAACTTTCCTGGGGCACCATTCCCTTGGAGATAATGGTTTCCAGTGGCCTGTGTGTTAGAAAGAGAGAAAATAAGACTTGCCATGGGTGTTGGATTTCTCAATTCCCAGCCTGTGTGGTTCTGTCCTTTGTCTGACAACCACCATGTGCCACCAACACATGTTTCATCGTGGAATGAACGCTGCCTTATCCTGCAGGATGTATGCAGTAAATGGATATGTGCACATATCCTGGCACATCTATCTGTGGGTGCTACAGAGGTACCTACACATCACTTATTGGAGGTATTAAACACCTCCTGCAAGGAGGACAAAGCTCTGTAGCCAGGCAGAGACAACAGGAGCACCAGCGTGCTCCCAAACAACATTCATAAAGGCTGAGAACAAGTTCACTACCTGCAAGAAAACAAGTGTTTATTTCCCTTTTTTTTTTTTTTTTTTTTTTTTTTTTTCCACTTTTGTAGCATCTTAATTCAAGCAAAAGTACCAGGGAAGCAAGTTGTGCGGCAGATGCACAAGCCAATGGATTAATTTAATGTTAGCTTGTCAGTGGAGCTGCACTGTGCTGTTTTTAGCATTAGCTCCGTTAATGTCAGTGTTATGTCACTGGATGTGTGCTCTGTTCTGTGTGCTGGGCTTGTTAGCAGGGAAAGAGAGAATTCAATCCAACAGGACTTCTGCTTTCATCCTCTTCTGAAACCACCTCTGGGTGTGTTGGAGTTTTGGCTGTTTCTCTCCCGTGAATGTGTGGGCATTGCAGAGCTGGAGTTGCCCTGCTCTGACCCAGGAGTGAGCCTTGGATTAACTTTTCTCTCTTGGTGCCTTCTCAGACTCCCTGAAAACAGAGGCCAGACAAAGTTCAGGGACTAAAAAGCAGTTATATTTATAAAAGGGCCTTTAGGTATATTTAGGGCAGACCAAACCCATCCAGGGGCTACACCCAAAAATGGACCACGTGTCACTGGTTTCACACTTCAATAAATTTGGGCCATTTGCATATTGGGGGTTAATTTTCCAATTACAGCTTCAGGTAATGAAGTAATTTACCCCCAGTTTGCTGCCCCAAACTCACTTTTGTTTTACATTTCTGGGGCCTGAGGCAGTGAGGTGTCTTTGATTGCCAGCCCTGGAGAGGAATTGTTGTGTCTGACCAAATGGGAGAACAGCAGCTCACACGTGTGTGGAGTTTGGAGTCATCCACTAAAGAACTGCAGGGTTACAAATAAATGGAAAATATCCCAGCTGAAATCCCAAGGCATCCCTCTGACTGGAGAGACCCCGTTGTGGGGCAGTGGCAGAGCTGTTTTTGCTCCCCAGCTTCATCTCCTTTGGTCCCACAGAGCCCTGAGCAGCTCCTGGCAGGGTGACAATTGTCATCTCTGGGCTCTGCTCTGCACCCACCAAACTCCTGCCAGCACTGATGGGCACATCAGGGCAATGGAAGGAGAGCCTGAAACATCCTCTGCCTCTGCCTGAGCCGCTCAGAGCTTTGCTGAGCTGAGCCCAAGGCTGACCTTAACATTTTGAAGCTACAGAGCGAATTTCCCATGACATTATCTACAGAGGAATTTAGAAAATACGTAACTTGCCTTCTTTTTTCATTCCCCAATTATTTTTAAAAGCAGTAGTGGCATCTTTTTGCCTTTTGCACGGACTTACTCATGCAAAATGAATATTTTTTAGAGTAAGTGCCAGAAGGCAAAAATTGTTATCTTTGAATTGAGCTGTTTTAAAGAAAGTCACCTTGAAAATGTATTTATTTATGAAATTTTATGTCTGTAGGCTTGCGTGAGTGGACATCTAAATGTAGCACAGAGTTGCTAACACAGAGCTGCTGTTGCTGAGCAGCACCTATAAAACTATAGGCAGTTCTATTCAGCTGAATTAACAGTCAAAAAAAAGTCAAATGAGACTGCCAGAATTAAAATATACAACTAATTTGTCAAATCTGGATTTTTAGGACAAGCAGCATAGCTTAACTTGAAGCCTAAAGTCAGAAACACCAAATTTTAATGGAATAAAATGCAGATGTTATGAAATGTGCTCGGTGGATGAAGTGTGAGCACAGTGGTGTTTTCTGAGTGCTCAGAGATCCTAGTGAGTCTTTGGAGGGTTTGATGGTTGAGCTGGGGGAATATTTTTTCTTCTGAGACATCAGGATGCAGGTTTCTGTTTACAGCCTTATCTAAAATCATCATTTTTTATATCTCTGAAAAAAATAATTGAAAGACAATAGGAGGAAAATTAAAAATAATTATTTCAGAAATGTTTTCTACTATGTTTTAATTTTTCTGGTAAGTGCTGAAGGATCATTGGCAAAAGTATTTTCCTCCTTATCCTGTTTCTGTTTCTCATGCAATTTTTGAAAGGATTTGCCTTCTGGCCAAGTTGGCTTTACATAATTGATCCATCCAAGAGCTGAACTGTCTGTGGAGTCAAATGTGAGTTAAAATATAACTTTTTTTTTTTTTTTTTTTTAAATGACATTTTTTCTGGGAATATTCTTGCCTTGCCCTTAGCAAACAGAAAGATCTGTGCTGCAAGATCGTTCTCTCTCTCTGTGCTGTGCCCTGGAGTTTAGCTGATGCTTTGCTGAGGGGAAATGGGGCAGTGTGGTCATTTGGTGTAGTGACAGATCAGGAGAGGAGAAAACAGAACTTTGGAATGCAGGTGGCAAAAACAGAATCTGAATCTTCAGCATTTCCACGTGCAGGCTGCTAATCTTGATGCTTTTGGGGAAAATGTTTGTTCACTGCTCTCTCTTCCCCTGTTGCCATATTAAATTAATCCTGGGTTTGGGAGTTAAGGAGACTCCTCTCAGAGCTGTGGTCATGCTCATAGAATGACAAAAATTGGGATTAAAAAGGAAATCCTTGTCTGGGTTAAGAAAGGGCAGGATTGTGTGGGGCTGGCAGTGGGAGGCACACACCATTTCTGATTAGCCTCTGTACCCTTGGGGTGGAAACCATAAAGACTTTCCAGCCTTAGACCTTTTTTTAATGTACCTTCCAGTGACAGCTGCCCTGCCTTGCAGCCTCAGCCCTTTGCTCTCCCTGAGTCCCTGTGGATGCTCTTGGGCTCATCAACTCATTGAGCTTGGGGCAGCTTGGATTAGATAATTCAACCTATACATTAAACCTATATAGGTACCTATAACCCATCTATATGAACCATATTCAGCAATAAAACTAATCCATGTTTTGGTGATTTCTTACAGTAATTGATTGATTCAGGCTGCTGGATGTTCTCTTTGATTTGTTATTTTAGGGTAAACCAGCAGAGAGCCTTCTGGAGGGGAGCACAATCCTTGGGTTTGCATCTCTTGGGGGGGTTTAATAATCTGTGTTTGCATTTCATGAGGCTCCTCCAGCTGCACTGCTGGGCACTTCACAGCCTTGAACGGGCTGAGCTCCCAACTTGCTGCCACTGAGGGAAGGGCTGTGGCTCCTGGTGTGTGTGGAAGGAAAAGCACACAAGTGATGTGCCCAAGGGTTCCTGACAGGGTAATTGCTGTTTTTCTCTGTGAAGGGTTTGTCCCCAGGACCCCTGAAGCCTGTAACCATGTAGTTTGACCCTTCCTTCCTTTCTTGACCCAACTGGCTGAGGTCCAGTGTCTTTTCCTGAGCAGGAGTCCAGATAAAGCCCTGTTCTTCCTTGTTCATCCTTTCAGCCTTCAAGATTAAACGCCTTGGACTAATCCCAGGGGTAAGAGTCTCTTTTGGAATCTTTTGTCTTGTCTCTGAGATATTCCTCCAAAGCCTCCCAAGGAACTGAGGTAGCCAAAGAGCCCCAGGAGGCTGCAGGGGTTTATTTCAGATAATGAGTGTCCCACACTCAACTGCTGCACCTAATCCAGGGGTTTTGGCTTTGAGTGATACTTTTGAATTCTCTTTCAAAACACTGTTCAAAATCATCCAGGTCCAGGCTTTCAGGTAAAGGCTCTGGAGAATGTAAGTTCCCTTCCTACCCTGAAGTGCTCCCAGGCCAGGAATGGGAAGGAGAAAGGGCACAGCAGCACTGGGAAGTTGTTTCCTGCCTAAATTCATACACAGGCTGTGACCAAAGGATTAACTTCAAAATAATTCCCTTAATGTATAGTTTTTTTCCTGGATATTTCCCCACTCCTTGTTTGTCTGATAGTTCAAAGTGGGCTTTTTGTTTTTCCCATATTTCAGAAGCTCTGTTTTAGTGTCACCTTTAATGGGAATGGTTTATTTGAAAGTTAATTTGAATTATGGCTTAATAGGATAAAAGAGCATGTTTAACAATTTGTAAGTATTAAAATTGGAACTGTGCATTTGGCCTGCCTGCTGTGCTGGGGAGGGGATGCACACACAGGATTTTTGTGACTGGTGCTAAGATGCTGGAGGATGCTTTTCCATTCCTGTGGGTTCTCTGAGGTCTATAAACAAAATCCATATGATAGAAACAATGTTGGTTTTGCAATAAGCTTCAGAGTTCTTCGGGTTGTTTTTTATTTTCTTTTCATTTATTGTTCAGTCATGATTATCAAACCAACAAGAACATGTTTCCCCCGCAGTTGTGTAAAATAATCATGTATGTCATACAGTTGTTTAATGGCAGATACTTTAAAGAAATTTTTCAATAAGGGAAGTTATTTTCAGGTCTTAGAGACTGAAAGAGAGAGACTTGAGTTTTTTTAGAAAAGCAGGAAGCTGAGAAGAGGGCTAATAGCAGAAAATAGCTGGCTTTCTCTGGGTGCTGGGTTAAGAAATTGAGAGGTTCTGAACTCCAGAGATGGCTGAGATGTGGCAGTGGGAGCAGTAGGTAATCATGCTTGGTACCTGGCAGGGGTCTGAGAAGAAATGTGATGTAGCCAAAATTCATCATTAAAAGTGTTGGAATAAGATTTTAAATCCAGGGCCTCGTTTGGGAGCTTTCTCTGAAAATGTTCTGATTCATGCAGCAAGGATAAGAAAATGTCTAGTCTAGATAAATGCTTGAGAAGGTGGTGGAAGACTTCAAATATAGATTTTAATGAAAGAAAAATAAACTATTTTCATTATGGTTCTGTCTTTTTGTATTCAAAGAAGAATCCAGGCCTTGATTGCTTCTTCAGTTTGACTCAGATAGATTATAGCCCCCTAATTGTGCCATGCTTTATCCAGGGCTCCAATGGCTCTGCTCATTCCCAGGGAATTTCAAAGGGAAATTCTAGATGGTGGTCAAATATAATGTGTGGAAATCATCTTTAGGAAAGAGATGGATGAAAGAAACAGCTAAGTACTGAATATGGAAATGAAGTCCCTCTCTGATCACCAGGGAAAGACTCCAGCCTGTAACTGTGGGAATTCAAAGCTCAAGCAAAAGAAGGCAGAACTGCGATATGTTCTGAAGTGAGTGCTTAAATTCAAAGCTTACAGAGTGAGCAAACAGCCACCCCTCTGAAAAATGTGGAGAAAATCTCTCATTCTGTTCACACTGGATTGAGAGTGGAAATAATGCAGTTCATCTCATCACTGCCATTTTGGTACCTTCAGCCCTGTGTTCCATATCCTAGGCTAATAGAGCTGCTCTTTTGTATTCTTTTTTCATTAAAGAATTTACTGAGGACCAAAGTGGTCATTTCACATGGACAGCAGAATAATTTCCAACACCGAGGAGAAAAATTGCACACAATTTTTGGCTCATTTCTTCAGGAGCTGGAAGTGCTGTGGGGATCGTTTCCAGCGCTGCCCGAGGGGCGCCTGGCACAGACCACGAGGGCACTTGCTGGATTTAAAAAGCTGATCTGTGGAATTAGAGCTGAGATATGAAAAAATGGCTCAGGGAGGAATTGGTGCCTGTTCCAGGGGTATGAAATAAATTCCTTATTTCTCTTGAATAATGACTCCAAATGGGAGTGGAGCGTTGCAGCCTGTTGTTCCCAGGGGATGATGAGGAGCCTCCTGCTTGGCATCATCTCTGGGAAATATCAAGGAGGAGGAGAGGCAGGAGAGATGCAGGGCTGTGTTGGTGTGTTTCCCTTCTGAAAGCATTCCTGGGAGACCTGAGTGAGGCCCAGGTGGCTGCTGCTGGTCCCTGGCACCAGGGAAAGCCGCTTGTGCTGGCTTTGGCAACCAGCAAAAATATCCTTAAGGGGAAGGGCATGAATTGTTTTTTTGGTAAATAAAGAACAAAGATGCAGTTTGTTAATTGAGTGTGAGAGGGAAAGAGCATAAAAAGAGAAAAAATGAAGTATCTTTATTTTTGGTAAAATAAAAAATATTTTAATAAAAAAGTTCTTTGGCTTAGTGCTAAGAATTATATTTTCTGCAGCAGTAAACTACTGTGGCTTACATTCCCATGCTCTATTATTCCAAACACATGAGATATTTGAAAGTTGCTACATTAAAAGCTTTTAGCCATGCAGAAGTGGGGGTTTTCAGCATGTGATTTCAGCTCTTCATACTCTGGTGTCAGTTCCATTCATACTCATATGTTTGGGTGGGATCTGTGTATCAGTTACATATCCTAAGGCTGTAATTAAAAGTTTGGGCAGTGTCATAGTGGATACATAAAGCAGCAGTTTAGTTCTGCGTGGTGAGAAATTCTGAGCAAACTATTCCAGAGGGGCTGTGGTTTGTGTTTGTCCATCAAGCCCTGGAGCTGCAGGCACAGGCTGAGGTACCTACACACACATTTCACTGAGGGAAATACAGAATGCTCTGCCCACTGCCTGGATTTTGGCAGGCTGGAGCATTGCCCTTTGCAGCAGCTTCCCAGTGCTTTCATTTTCCCTTTGTCCAGCTCCACCAAATGCCTTGGTATCCTTTTTGGATATTCCATTCTTGCTTTCTGCAGCAGTTGAGGAAAGTTGTTGAGTCCTGTTCCTTTGGTGTGGTGCTGGGGCTGCTCAGCACCCATTCATGGAATTAATTCTCTCTCAGTGGGACAGAAATACATGGGAAGCCTTTCCCTCTGTGTCCCCAAACCCTGCAGTCAGATTATTTGCTCTCCTTAATGGTAAACCTGGAAAGGATGAAGGGAGATGTGCGCTGCTACTGCACTGGGAGAATGTCTGCCAGATTCAGGAGGCTGGGATGAGCATCCATCCCAAAAATGCCAGGATCCTGGTATTAGGCAGGATTGTGCTGTGGCCCTAAATCCCTCGAAGGCTCAGTGCTGTCATCAGCTGGAAGAAGATCCAAGTGAAATTCCAGTTTTCTTTCATACCTTGCAGAACGTGCAGAGTGGAAGCTTGTGAGGTTTGCATAGCTGGTGATGTTTCTCATACAAATATTGTCACTGTTCATCAAGAGAACTTAAATAAAATCTCTGAGGGAGTTAATTTTAAACAAAATGAAAGTAAAATGACCCAAGGATAACAGTCATTAATGAACCCTTGGCTTCATGAGCTGCTTGCAATGTTTTAGTAGAATGGGAACTGTTCAAGTGGACAAAAATCCTACCTGCCATTATTTAGCCCAGGTGCATTTTACTTCTTTTCCCTGTGTAGTTGCTTAAATAAAATGTATATGTTTATAAAATAATACAAGGTTATTTCATGAGTCTTAGTTACTGTACTAAATTCAAGAGGCTGGAGAAGAAATTATGATGTTTTCTGTTTTTATTATATGGCTTTAATTTTTTTCTTTCCTTCCCCCTTCTCCAGTTTGAGTTCCAAAGTGAGCTGTAAGGTGACTTATCTGTATGTGACTTCACCTATGATTTGTCTGCTTTCAGTGACCCAAACCTGAGTAGTTATTATTGTTTCAATCCTAATTTTGGCCCGGTTGAGATCAGCTGTTAATGTAACTCTGAACTGTCTTAAAGTGCAGAATGGGAACTGAAGCTTCCTCCTTTGACTGCTGAGATGCCTTGGCTGATATTTTTCTGTAGCTCTTCTTCTCTTGCCACATTCTCTTATTATCTCCTCTACCTTATCAGCACCTCACTGAAGCGTTATTATACTAAAAATATCTATTTTTAATATATTACCAGGCAAACTTTTCAAGCTTCTTCAGAGCTTTAAAAAAAGCCTTGTGCCTTTGAACTACTTCTGCCACGGTAGTTTTAATGAAGCTACACAGAACAGGGAACATGATTCCTTTAAACATCAGCATTTCTTGGCAGAATGGAAAGATGAATAGATGAAATCCCTTGGAGGCCACGGAACTTTTCCCATTAATTGTAATGATTTTGGAGAGAAACCACAGAAAGAGAAGAAATAAGTGTAACAATTGATATAATTGGATGTATAAAGGGATGCAGGTAGGAGTTCTGTGAAGAATTCTTTCTCTCAGGAGCAAAGGGGCTGTGATGGGATGCCTGCTCCCTGGGCAAACAGCACGGTGCAGTCCCAGAGTGGAAGGGCTGCTTTGCAGAATATTATTACAAACAGACCCTGTCCAATTGGTGTTGATGAAAGCCCTTTGAAATCGTGCTGCATTGTACCAGGGAAGAAATATAGCAAAACTTTTTTTTTTTATTATTCCTAGATGTATCAGTATATTAATTGACATTATCTAGCAACAGGAAAAAAATGCTTTGTATGAGGAAATAACACTGGATTTTTCAGGTGATGCTTCTGTATTTGGTCTTTGACAAATCTCACTGAATATTTTTGAATCACTGATGGGTTGATATATTCATGGAATAGACAAAACCCTCTTTTTCCTCATCTGTGAATAACTTGCATAATTAGGAAAATAAATATTTTAGGATGGTTTAAAGGTTGGTTTTAGTTTGGTTCTCTACGTCAGAGAGTGAGCACTGTTAACCTGGGTGTGGGCTAATCCTAGAGAAGGTTCCACTGAGCTCACAGCTGTCTCCTGTGTGCTTTGGAGTGTTTTGATGAATTGAAATCAGTGTTGGTAACATGATAGAAACACATGCCACAAATCCAGGAGCTCACAGCAATTTGCTGCAATTTCTGTGTGTTGTATCTTGTCTGTTTTGTGTGCCCGGGTGTTTTCTTACTGACCTTCCAGAGATGTTAAAACAAAGGGGATAAGCACAAACTGTGGCTTTTCTGGCATTTTAATCTTTTTTGGCCAGTGGTTCAGTTAATTACATGTCACTATCACAGGATTATTCTGTCCCTTTTGATACCAGGCAAGGAATAAATGTAAAATGTATCAGCCAGAACCATTGAACCAGGTGTGTAGTCTTTGGCCAGTGGTGCTGAAAGATAAAGTGCGAAGTTTACAATTCCAATTTAAAAAGTTTATTGAAGTTACAGAGGAATTGCATTGATTTCAGTACATTGGTTGGAGTGAAAACTGAGACTCTTACTTAGGACAAAAAAAATGCAGGCTTAAAGCACTGCTCAGGATGACATTTTAAAACCTCCAGGCATCATTTTAAATGGGAATCACCCTCCTGCACAGTTACCCCAGGGCCTCCCTGATAGCCCATGAGAGTAGAAACTGTTTGAATGTGAGACAGAAGACAATTTGTAATTCCTGTGCAGAACACAAGGCCTCGCCACCAGGACTTGTTTCTGGAGAGATTTCTACATGGAAACTGTGGTTGTGATTAATAGATGGCTCCAGGCTGTTTTAGTGTAACAGTGACTGTGCTATAAACAGGACTGGGGAAAAATGATTACCTTTAATAGAGGAGCAGCTGTAAGGGTGCCTTTATATTAAGTGACTTAATGAATACTGATCTGGAAGCAATAAATCAAAATGCAAACAATCTACTCTAATCAAGTAAGCAGAATATTTCAGATACCTAAATTACATTAAATGAACACTTCAATCAAGGTCCGTACCTGCACGTGTTCTTATGTTTAATGAAGTTACTGTTGGTGTAACATCACTTTTGGGATATAAAGATTTAACACACTCCTGTTTCTTCTTTGCTTTTCTTGCTTTTGCATTTGGGGTTTGTTTTTTCATTTGTTTGTTTGACATGAAGAAATTGCTTGCAGAATAATGAATAATCCCTGGTAAATCCTGCCCTCTGCTGAAGGGTTTTCTTCTGAAGAGTGAGCAATGAGGTTATTGTGAAAGGCGTTGCAGCAGCTTCTTCAGGTAGATGTAGCTCTGTCTAAATGTCTGTATTTCCACATTTATTTGGTGGAGATGTGTGTGAGCACAGTGCATGTGTGTGTGTGCCAGGCCTGTGCACACCCAGGGCAGAAATAAACCGTGGCAGTGCCAGCATTTGCTAGAAAACCAATAGCTGGGCTCACCCTGTAAATGCACCACGTGGAAATGATACGGAAATGACATTTTGTCTGCTGGGGTTCTGATTCTGGAGTCCCTCGTGGGATTCTGGGTGTGTCTGTCACAGCTCCAGTGCAGGTCCTGGCCCTTCAGACATCCCTGGGTGTGGAAAAAGGGGGAGTTTCTGCAAAGAATTTGCAATGCAAAGTCAGAAGTCTCTCTGCAGGGTGCTGGTCTCACCTTGTTTAGAGGACGTGTTTGTCCACCTTGGCTTTTAGTTTATTTGCTGACCAAATTCCACACCTGCAAGCCAGAGGGAGACAGTGGTCCAGAGGGGCACTTGTGTTTCTGTCAGACATTGCCTCAAAATCCACCACTGAAGAATTAATAACTGTTTTATTTTCTTGATTTATACTTAGCATTTGTTGCTTCTGTTTATTTGCTTGACATTTTTGTGTGGGTTTGGTTTGGGGTTTTTTTGGGATTTTTTTAGAAGTGGAAAATAATACCTGTGAGGCATCTGCAGCTGATTAAAATATTCAGTCTTAAAATAAGGATTAAAATATCTGTCTCTTCCCTTGATTTTGGGAACAGATTGCTGGGTTTGCCTCAAGAATCATTCATCTCTGGTTCCTGGTGTCTCTAGTTCTGTCTGGGATCAGAAAGGTGCTTGATCTGCTGCCTGAGAGTTTCCCAGCAGCGAACTAGACTCAGAACGGCAGAAAGGGATGAAAACTAAAGCTGATTCCATTTTGTAGGCAGCTCCCAGGGCTGTGAGTAGCTGCTGAGGGTCTGTCAGCAGGGGAAGGAGGGTGGAAATGCAGCTCCAGGAGCTGGGCTGCCCCTGGATGGACACAGCAGGAGAAGGAGGTGTGGGGTGTCACTGCCCCATGGCTGCACAGGCTGGTCCTGCACAACCAGAAATGTGGGAAACCTGCAGGGAAATAAAACAATCCAGAACAGCTGCTTCTGCATTAGGCAAGCACAGGTCTGGAACCTGAGCCCTTGACAAAGACCTGCTGAGGTCTTGGCTGAGACACCTTTTATTGCCCCAAAAGTAGAAAAAAATAAAAATAAATGTATCAACTAAAACTGGTCCAGCCTTTATGGCTGTGGTTGTCCCTAAACACAACACCTGCATGAGATGCCCTCTTGTAGATGTGAGGGTAGATGTCAGGGGCTGGCATTCAGTGCATTTAGTTAAAAAACACCTTGAAGGGAACAGTGGAGCTGCACTGAGCTGATTTTCCTGTGTATCCAGCCCTACAGATATTAAGCAACAGAAAACATAAGGGAACTTGAGGCTTTTTGCTTTGTTTCGAAAAGGAATTGTTTCTGGGTTTTTTCCTGTTGTTCCAGTGCCAGGGCACCAGCACAAAGCCTGTCAGAGTTCAAGCAGCATCTGGATGATGCTCTCAGTCACAAGAGTTTGTTTTAAGAAGATCTCCAAGGATCAGGGACTTGGACACAGAGATCTTTGTCTGGGTGCCTTTTCATTCTGTCCTCTGATTCTGGTTAAACTGTGTACACCAAGGCTTCAGGCTGTGATTTACATCAGACTTTGTACTAAAAACTGAGAGAGAACTTTGTTCTGGGGGCAGAGCTGATCCTCAGTTCTCCAGACTGCAATTCTGGTTAACCCAAACTGGAGGCCAGTTAGAAAAACATCCACTAAAATTGCCCAGGCTTTTTAGCTTTCATTTGTATGAAATAAAAGATGCAACCATCAGTCACAACTTCCAGTACTGTAAACTCTGAGAGCCCCTTTCATGTCACTTCTGAACGTTGCTTACTTCCACTTGAAAAAAAAGAACAAAAGCTGTTTTCCTGTTTTTAAAGGGCTGTTTCTGCAGAGCCCAGAGCAGGCCCTGAGCAGTTCAGAGTGCAGGGAGCTGTTCCTGGGGAGCCTCTGGTCTCTGGGCAGTGATGGTGATGTTACTGCAGCTGACAGCAGCTTTTACAGCCGGTCTGGGGAGCTGCAAGAGGCTGGGAACTGCCATTAACAGTGCCTCTGCTTTGTGGAAGCTGCACATCCTTTATGATGGAATTCCCCCTAACAGATAACACAGGGCAAAAAGTTAAAAATGCTCCTGCAGGGGGGAAGGTTGATTAAAGTGCCTTTATGTTTGGTAATCCTTTTTATTCTCTCCAAATGAAAGTCCATCTAGAAAAAAAACAGTCATTCACATCCTGGAGTTACTTCCCTTTTGTGGTTTTGATGATCAGAAATCACACATTGCTCACCAACATGATTTTTCAAGGTATTTCAGCAGACAGAAGTTATCTGTTTGTTTGAGTAACGCATCCCAACACGAGTCTCTTGGGAAGTGCCCTGTGGCACAAATGCTGGCTGCTTTGCTCTGCTCCCAGTGGAAGGACTGGCATGAGAACTGTGCAGTTTATAATCCTCACAAGGGACAACTTCATGTCTGGGGCCTGGTGCTCATTTTCAGTTTTATCATAAAAAAGAGGCAGAGTCTCAGGCATGGACAGAGATCCCACCAGTAAACAGCCTTTGGCTGTTCTGTGAACGCCTCTCCATTCCCAAAGTGGAATTTGGTGGTCAATCAATATTAAATGAACATTGCCAAGTTGGGAGCAGCATTTTGTTGGTGTCTGAGCAGCCTGGGGTGTGCTGTGTACCCACAGATCTGTGTCTCAGCCCTGTACCCCTTAATTAATTTGTCTGAGATAAATGAACAGAATTAATTGCTTTCAGTAAGATGGGATTTTTGTTAGTGATTTGTCCAAAAGATACATTTGATTCTAAATTGTGGGGATTTTTTTACCTTGATGGTGGGTAAAGTGCCTTTTTTCCAGCTCTCTCAAAGGATGGGTGAGTGGAACAAGTCAGAGAAGGTTTGTCAAATTTGTTGCAATGACAGCAAATGGAAAAGCCAAACCCTGGTAACGTGGTGGGAACAGAGGCTGAACTTCAATCCCTTTGAATTCATGGCTTCTCAAGGCAGGCAGAAAGTTTCTCCTGAACAATGAAGGAAACTCTGCATTCTCTGTGTTGGGTTTCTGTTTGTTCTGTCTCAGTTTGCCCAATGCTCTGGGGGTGAGAGGAGCATGAGTACCTGGAAGGATTATGGATATGCTTTAATAAATTAAACAGATGTGTTTTTTCTATCATTATAAACCCAATACTTTTTATTGATTCATGCGAGCCTCAGAGATTCTTTTCCTCTGAAGGAAAGAGAATTTAATGAAAATACATAATTTGGCAGTAAGGATGTTTGCTGCTCTCACCTCTCTCTCTTTTTTTTTTTTTTTTTTTTTTTTTCTCCATTATTCTAGCAGTTGTAGCAAGTGTAAAGTTGTGGTACTGATGAGCCTGGCAGCAAAAAGGGTAATGGTTTATTTCTGAGGGTGTGAGAAGATGGGAAATAATGCAAACAGAAAAGCAGCTTGAAGCAATTAGATGAGTTAGTCTGGAATAAAGGGGTGCAAATGTTCTCCTCCAGAAACACACAATTTCTGGAACAAATTACAGATTGAAAACAGGCCCCAGGAGATTTTCACTTCCATTATTGTTCACCTGTGCATCCAGGGAGCTCATAAAAATACTATTTCTGGAAGGGAATCTCACTTCACTAGTATATCAATGTACATATCACCTTGATAGAAATAACATTCTGTGCATAGCACATTAAATAATTCAGGTATTTTAAGTAAAACTGTTTATCTGACAACTCAGCAGGTTTGCAGATTGGTGTCACAAGGCACTGAAGAAATAGCATCAAGCAACTCATTTTATTCTAATAGTAATTTTATTTTTAACTTGGCCCAGATGAATAGGGGGAATGGAAAATGTTACAGCTACCAGATCCCTTTCCTCTCCCATCTTCTCTTGACTCATACGTGAAATTTAAAAAATACATTTTCTACACATAGGTACCTGTAAAAATGGTAAAAGTTGAAACTAGAATGATAACATGAGCTGTGACTAGTTACAAATTTCCTAGGCTGAGTTTCAGTCACAGTCATTTGCTTAGGCTGAATTTTAATTGCTCATCTTGTAATGAAGGACCGTTTTCCTTCACTCCAACAATATTTATTCATTTTGAGACTATTCCAAAGTGGTTTGTTATGTCAGCTTGGTGGGGTTTGTTCTGTCCGTGTATCTTTGCTACTATTTTCTAAGTCTTTTTTTCATGTGCTCTGTGGAAAGTATTGGAAAAATCATCGAGTCCTTACAATTAAAATTGTGTTTGGTTGCAAGGCCAGTGCCCCGAGGAAAAGGCTGCACTGAGATCTGGTTAGACCTTGTTAGAACACCAGAAAATTCTAGAGAGTGGTGCCTTTCCACCAGTTTTTGATGACAGGAAGAGTTTTGCATTTTCTTAGGCACCAAAGTTGATCAATTACAAGTAAATTCAGAGGAAATCCAAACTTTCTTATTTCTAGAATTTATGTACTACAGAGGCCTGTGACAGGATTTGAGGACTCTCAAATTTTGCTGTGCTTCCAAGGAACCATTCCCCACCAATACCAAACTGGCTTTAACCCCAAGCAAGGGCAGGTGTGAAATCTGTGTTGGTGAAGTTGGTATCTTGTTAATCCTTGGTTATTACAGACAGCAGCTGTGTAGGTGATAAATGGGAAATCAGGGTGGAACTTGCAGCCAATATATCTGTAAAATCCAGTATTTTAGACACTGGCCTCAGAGCTGCAAGGAGCTGAAGCAAAGCACACAGATCTGTGAAAACCATGAGGAAAGAGGCACCGATTTGCTTTGCTTTGCTGAGTCAGGACTGTAAAGACAGGAGAAATGTGACCTCAAATCAGCTTGACTAGAGAAAAGGTGGGTGCAGGTTGTGCCTCACCTCTTCAGCACCTGTGGGAGCTGTGTCTGTGCTGGAGGAGGGAAGGGAAGGCTCTCAGGGCTGTGGCACACACTTCATTTATCTGCAGGGGCCAAAAGGCCCAGCCAGCAGCAGGGAAATCAGGCTCCTGGGCAGGCAGAGAGTAACTGCAAAATAACCAGCCTGCAAGGCCTTTTGAAAACAGGTAAGCTCTTTATTAGCCCCTGGGACAACCTGCTGGGGCTATATTCACATTAGGACAGGCTCCATCTCATTCAGTGTATGCATTTCTGATGTCAAGTCACATTCATGCCTGTTGCAATTTGAAATGTAAATTAATATGCCACACGTAACCTTCTAACTATTTGTGTTTCTTACTGGCTTGAAATAATTTGCTGTGGCATTTGGATGTATGGAAATAAAGTCTTTTAAATGCTACATAAAATGATACACTGATGAAATGCTATTTAATGGTAGCTGTGAGTGATTTGGTGTTGATGTTTAAGGATGTATTTGTGGATGTAGGTAGATTATAAAATAGTTCAACACAGCATGAATGAAAGGGAGAATGCTTGTTCTTCTTGATACCTACTACTTTTACAGTTAATTTACATCTTGTTACCACTTGTGTACGAAGAAAATCAATGGAATCCCTCACTCAGCATGTCCTGGGATTTGGGAATGGGACTCTTGAACAGCTGAAAAGGAGATCTGTGTGTGGGCTGCTGTGCTTCATTTCCTTCAGAGCCTTCTCTCTGTGTTCCAGTGCAGAGGGAAATGTTTCCACAGCGGAAACAGGGCTGTTCCCTTTGGGGGCCACGTCCTGCTTTGCAGGGCCGTGAGTTGGATTTAGGATGAGAACAGTGCTGGTCACACCCTGAGGGTTCTGGCACTGAGGCAGGGACTGCTCAGCCTCTCACACTGCCCTGGCAGGGAGGAGAGGGGCACAGGAGGCTGAGAGGGGACCAGCCATCCCAGGGATACTGCAGGGCACTGGGCATCGTGCTCAGCTGGGAGGGGAGAGCTCAGGAACCGCCTGGGCACTGCTCAGTTAGTGGGGATGACTTTCATTTGCACCACTTGTTTGTCTTGGGGTTTATTTCTCTTCTTTCTTCTCTCTCTCTCTCTCTTCTTTTTTTTTTTTTTAATTTTTTAATTGCAATTTCTTATTCTGTTTCAGTTATTAAATTGTTCTGATGCAATTCATTATTTTTCCTGCTTTTCCCCCTCCTGTTCTCTCCCCCATCCCCCTGGTCTGTATGGGATGGGAGGTGGCAGTGGGGTTTAAACCATGCCAGGCCAGGAGGTGCTGAAATGGGCCATGGTCCTTGCTTTGTATCTAGGCAGAGACCTCCTGCTCTGATTTCAGATTTGGGAAGGTGGTGGGCTCAGCTCTGGTGCTCTTCATGTTATGACCACCAAGCAGGGAATTGTTTGTCACCATCCCTCTGCAGTCACTGACAGGTTATTGCCTGTGCTTCATTCCCACATCCCAACACTGTGGAAGCATTGACAGCTGCAGCTGGGCTGATTTTCAGCCCAGAGCTCTTTGCGTGTCCTGTCCGGTGCATTTCAGGGCTCCCACAGCTCCCTGTGCTTTGGTGGCAGCAGCAGCAGCTCCTCCTGTGCCTGTGCACAGACAGGAAAAGAGTTTTGGAAGTTCAGGTGTCTTTCATCTCCCCATCTCATTCTGAGATTCGAGATCTAGCCTGGTTTCATTTTCTGCCTTTCCTCACAAAAGTACTCACCTAAAGAGCCTTTATTTCCATCCTGATGCTCCCATCCTGCCTCCTGAAATTACCTCTGGTTCCATGGGAAAAAAAGGATATTTCCAAGAAGTGCAGTTGCACATACATGAATCGAAGCTCTTGGTGTTTGGGATGAGTGACACTGGCTCTGTGTTTCCAGCTGTTTGACCACTGCAGAACAGTCATGATTGTGGTGTGTAGTGTCCTGATCCTCTGATGCTGCTGTGGATAGAGCTGCTCTTTCTCCTTTGGCAAAATTGGGGTTTTTTTAGGTATTAATTTTCTAAATGTCTGTGTTCAGTGATTTGACACTCACTTTCCATAAAGCTAATTTTCTCTCTCTGTTCTAACATGATCTCTGTTTTGGTGTGCTGGCTCCTGCAGTGGGTTTGTGTTTCCTGGGTGTGACATCCCAGCGACCTGCTCAGATCAACTATTTGCTGCCACAGTGTGGGTTTTACAGAGGTGTAATTAATACCTCATTTACCTGCCATGCCAAAACTTCCACCTTGCTTCACTGTGCCGTGGAATACCTATCAGGAGGTGAAATCTCAGGAATTTATTTCGGTCTTCTCTTTCAAAGATTAATCGAGTTTTAACATGCTGTCCAGTTCTCTCTGCCAAAATGTCTTCCAGCAGTAAAAATCTGCTCTTGGTTGGCTGCAGACTTTTGGGAAGATGCTCAGATTTTAGAGCTTGTGATGTTATCAGTAACAAAATGATTTGCTGCACAGTTCAGCCATTAACAATGATTTGATCAGTTTTGTCAGTGCCTTAATTTGCCACGTAGATAAAAATCCCTTACATTCGTGTCTATCACCTGTGGGCAGCTTTCTGCTTGTGAGCCTGACATTTCATTCTGTCACGCTATGGAATTTAGTTTTCTTTTTCTTCTGTACTAAAAAAGGAAAATCATTCTGTAGGTGAGATTTGATTCCCTCCCCTGCCCAGGTCCCAGGCACGCTGCACGAGCAGGAGGAGAAAGCTCTTCCATACTGCCACCACCTGAGTAAGGAGCACAGCAAAAATCATTGTGGCACAGGGCTGGGTGCAGAATATTCCATCAAGCCCACAGAGTGTCAGCTATGGACAAACTCATCAAAAACTGGGATGCTGCAGGAGATGAAGGAGGGAAAACTGAAGCCTGGTTCTCAAATGACACCCATCCATGGCAGAGGTGAAGGCAGGCAGCTGCTTTGTTAGCTTTAAAATCTTAATTTGAGTGACTTGTTTTGTCTGTGCTTTGTCCTCCACTGCAAATACAATTTTACCAAAGAAGTCTCTACGGGAGAAGGGGTTCTCAAAGCTGACAAAAATTTGAAGTTAGATACCAAATACGAGTTCTTTGTAACTTCCCTGGCATGAACTGATCAAATTTGGCATGTTTCTGTGTGGGCTGGGTTATATTTCCATAGGTGAAGCACAACAAACATTTCTATTTTTTCAGTGGCCAGGCTGGGGGTTAATGTGGCCGTCACCACAGCAGACTCAGATCTCACAGGGACCCAAATTTCCACCATTCCCTTAATGAAGTGGAGAGCTCCTGTGTTTCCTTTCACGTTTGGGGCTGTGCTCCTCAGTCCTCTGGGGACAGCACAGCTCCACTCAGGGTGGCACTGAGCACCCTCACTGCAGGAAAACAGTCCCTTGGGATGAGCAGAAACCCAAAGCAAACCCCACAAACCTGCAGCAGCTTTGCAACACTGACACTGCTCATGGGGCTTCTGGTTTACTCCACTGGCAAGCTGCATTGATATGCTGCAGGATTCTTAGATAAAGGGATGCCAAATGTGGCTTTCTGTTTCTCACAGCAAAAAGAGACACTGGATACTTTAAAAATACCACTTCATTTATTATGGTGAAATCGAGCATTAAACACAGTGGTGAACAGATAAAATAACTGTTTTGAGAATTAATTGAAAGTCAGGTAGGACAGGGATAAGAAAATTCAAATTACTTCCAAATGCTTTCTGTTTATAGTTAGATTTACTACATAATATAATTTAAATAATCAGCGAATTCTTTATCTGTTTTTTGATGCCAAAGCTATCACGGATCTCTCCTGACCCTCCCCTGATATGAGTCTGTGATTTTTTAATAGAAACATTGATAGAAATCAGTAAAAACGGGTTACTCAATATGTGTGCATTTGTGTTAAACACCTGATTTAAATTTTAGAATCTTTTCTAGTAAGAATTTATTTATTTATTCTTTTTGTTCTTCACATTTTGCAGACAAATTTATTTTCTTTTTCAAGGTGCACAGATGTAGATCCCCTCCCTCTGCCCCCAAATTGAACTAAACCCATCAGTTGTTACAACACCAGTAAATCATTTAGGCCTGGATTATGTGAGGGCAGTATAATTATGATGGTGAGAATTTTTCTGCCTCCGTTTTTATGCCTAAAATGGTTCCTCCAGCTGATTTTTACAACCTAGATGATCCATTTTTCATCTTCTTTTGTTATCACTTAACATTGTTTGCAGATTTTTGTCTCTGTTGTTGTTACTGATAAGGAATTTCTTTAGACAGGGTTGTGTTAGCATCAGCAAAATCTGTGAAATTCATTATATACACAGCTAAAAAGAAAATGGAAAATACACACTTATATTGGTTCCAGGAACTATAAATTTATTTGAGCTGTAACATTATTTCAAAGTGATTTCTTGTCTAAGATAAAATTATTTTAAAAACATGGGTTTTTTTTTCTTAAAATAGTTGAAAATGTTATTTTCAGTAATATATTACTATGACAGCAAAAAAGTAGATTAAATAAAATCTGAACCTGATGAAGAGGAAGGAAGGAACAGGGTAATTTAGAACTGAAATCATTCTGGAGCTGATCTTTAAATATTTCCAGGGAAGGAGCTTGCTGTGGGATTTGAAGCTGCAATGCTTCAGGCTGCTGTAGAATCGATTTCTCTTAAGTGACAATGCCATTGGATTTCAGTGCCTCACTTTGGAATGAAGTGTGTAATTGTGTTTCCTGGAGTTTTCTCCTCAATGATGATGAGGGATCACAGACAGTGGCGTGCACTTTGGAATATTTGTAGGTAAACAAAGCCATTGAGAGTGGTTTATCTCAGTGTCCTGTCATGCCTTGCATTCTGTGTGTTGCACAGCCTCTTGTTGCTGTTGCTGGATTCAATTCAGATTTTCTGCTTTGGGACAGAGGTGGATTTTGTTCCCAGCTGTTGCTGCCCCCTCTCACATCTTGTTCCTCCTGTTGATGGAGAGGCTTCCTTAGCTCAGGATTTTCATTCATCCCCTGGATCCTGAGCACATGACTGCAGTGCCTTTCTAAGGAGCAGAGTGGTGAAAGCCAACTCCTTTCACCAGCAGTTGTTTTGGAATTTTGTTAATGCCATCAGACTTCTCAGGCACAAATTATTCAGTTCTGTGCTGTATAATGAGCTCAGCTGAACTAAATGAGTTCCTTGTAGAGCTGTCACTGCCGGTGAAATGATGCTCAGATGAGCTCCACTCAGAGCAATCTGAGCCACAGGTTGTGGTCTCACACATTGAAACAAGGTGTTAGGATCTCCTCTTGGACTGAGGGAGAGGATTTGTTTGAGATTCACGTGATTTTAACAGGATGGTGTCTTGCTAATTGGGTTTTTGGTCTTCTGGGTACATCTCTGCCTGATTGATGGCAGCATCAAGCAGTTAAACTTTCCACCTGAGCCTTTCCTTGGGCTTTACCTGGGGGAGATCAGAGCTGGATGCATGGAGAGGGCAGGCTGGATCATTTTGGAAAGGATCACTGAGCAAGTTTGGGGTTTGTTTTTGCTGGTCCTCAGGCCCGTGTCACCTGTGCACAGCGTGTGGGGTTTTGTTTGGGTCTTGGGGGGCTTTTCCTGCAGGGAGAAAATGGCTCAGAGCCACCCTGGCAGTGCCTCCCTGAGCAGTGGGTGAGGAAAGGGACACCCAGAGGTGCAGCAGCAGTGGCCCCTCCAGCCCCAGGGCTGTGTGTCCATGTGGGGAAGGGTGAGATGGATCTGGGGAGGATTCTCCAAACCTGACTGAAAGCTCACACAGCCTTGTGTGCAAACTGTGAGCTAAAAATGCTGACTTGGGAAGGCCATGGAATAGGACAGACACTGTTGAGAGAGAAATTGAACCAGAAACACGTTTCAAACCATGGCCTTGCAAACAGACCAGATATTTTGGAGAATTAGAGCTGTGAAAGGTGCCTTGTAGCAAATAAGTGATTGGTGTTAGAAGTATTAGCAGCACTGTGTAGCAAGAACTCACAGGCTGAAAAAAATTCGTAAGGTTTTGTAAGAAAAACATAAATAAAGTAACAAAGAAATAGTTTGGCTTCTGATAGAATGGTGTTGAATTTTACAACTCTGGTGTCTCACCCTTCTGTGAGGTTGATACTGGAGTAGAGTCTTTAGAAGCACCTCTCAGTTGCCCCACCTGTGTGGAGCTGGGATGTGCAGCAGGGAGGTGCCAGGGGAGGCAGGCAGGAGGTGGCAGTGGCCCTGGGGACAGCAGGCTGCCTGTGCCATCAGAGGGATGTGCCTGGCAGCACTTGGCTCCCTCCAGCTCAGTGCTGCAAGGATCTGTCACCTTCCCCGGGAATGAGGCAGTAATTCACACTGGGAATGGTGCTGCCAGAGGCTATGGGAGAAGGAAGGTGCCATTCAGCACAAAAAGCTGACAAAATCTGATTGTTAAGTACCAGTCAGTACATTAAACTTCATATCTCTCTAAAGAGCGAGGAGGGAGAGAAATGCCTTGTGTTACACAGAGACAGGTTACAGGAGACAAATGCCAAGTGAACGCTTGATAAAACTGCTGTGCTTTAGAGCATTTTGCAGTCAGCAGCCTGTCTTTTGTCTGCCCTTCCTTGTGACAGCTGCAGTGTGCCACAGACCTTAAATCAACCAAAAAGCACCGGAGTATCCTGCTCTGGCTGCTTGGCAAGGGGCTGCTGCTCCAGCCTGCCTTCTGCAGAGAGCCTGGCTCCCCCAGCACACCTCTGCCTTGGCTGCTCTGAGACCTCAGCTGGTGTTGGCAAACACAAAGTGACACCAGGCTTGGGACATGAATGTAATTCTGGGTTTGCAGGGGGAAAAAAAAATGGTAAAAGTAGCAGTGGAAGGAAAGAAGACTTGAAATCCTGATTGTTAAGTAGAGAGATAATAATGAAGTCTGGTGAGCTGTGGTTTGAGTCGAGAAGGCAACACCTGGAAGCAGAGGGAATGTGGTGTGGGACAGTTTGCCAAAATTCCTGGGGCCCTGAGGTGGAAAGCTGTGTTTAAAAGGTGTGAAACAATTTCAGATGCAGTCAGAGACTGGGCCCAGAGTTTGTTCTACTGGTGGTGTAAGCAAGCAGGGACTTGGAAGTGGATTCTGGATGGTTTTTGAGGAGGATGTTGTTTATGTAGAGGCTTTTTCTCCTGGCATTCTTTGCTGGAAACAAAGGGCTGAGCCAAAAGGCTTGGTCAGAAACACCAGTGAACAAGCAAAACCTTCAGAACTGAACTGGACTTTTTTTGTCATTCAAACCAATCTAAGAATCATTAAAAGGCCAGCTGAAATCAAGGTTCTCCAATAAGTACTGCTCTAGAAATGGAGGGATTTTTTTAAAACATGGCAATTTGCAGTAAGCTGGGACAACAATTAGTTACTTCATCAGAATGTGTCTCATTTCCTCTGAGAAAGGAATAATAATTTGAGCAGCCAGTTTACACCATGGGGTTTTCAGTAGGTTAAAAACATCCCTGGTCAAACGTGGGGGTAGGATGAGGAGCATGAATACAGGTTGTAGGTTATCACCCTTTTTAGTTTACCTAGAAACATAAAGGTTGAAACTAAGATTTACTTTGTCCTTGTCCATGAGGTTGAAGTAATTAACCTGAACGTCTTAAACACAAGGATTTTCTCATTTGGTTCTTAATTTCTTGTAAAAATGCCATTAATACTTAAATTTCTCCACCCTCTAGTGGAATCTGTTAATAGCCTTGCACAGTGTCAAGGAAAATCATTGGTGCAGTGTTTAGAAATGGAGTTAAGTCAAATGTTCCACTGGTTACTCTTTGTTAAAATAATTGGCATCTTGATTTGTTATATAAGAAACCTTCATTTATTCACCTTTCCTATGAAACTTTTCTCCCTTTTTTTGTTCCTTTCCAACTCCCTTAAATGAGGAGTTAGGGGAAAATTTCCAATTATCAAATCATCTTTTTTATATTTCGGAAACAAGAAGATAAATGATTTACTTGACTGCTTTTCCACAACCTAGAGCAGTGTCTGCTTTCTTCCTGCCACATCCTGCCCCCACTCTGAATCCCAGTGTTGATATTTCAGTCCCTAATGGGAAACTATTTTTCTTGTGTGCTTTCACACCTTTGTGTCATTCAGCAAATCTTTATGCAGGTAAGATGAGAAAAAAGAAAACAACTTTCAATTATCTTGTGTTACTTTATGTTTAAGTTGCCATTATGGATCTAATTGTGTTCTGTTTGCTGCTTCATGTTCTGGTGAATTGGCATTGGGGTCACAAACCACATTAGCTTTTTCAGCTTAAGGAAAATCAGAAAACATAAACCTGAAGTCTAAAATGACATTTGTAATCTCAGAAAAATAGCAGTGGTTTCTTTCGTATGTTTTTCAATCAATAGCAAGCAAATCAAATCTCCATGCTGGCTGAAAATGCTTAGCACAACTGCAATATGTGCCTAATTTGGAAAAAGTTAAATTACTTTAAAAAGCATTATTTAAACAAACACTTCAGAGATGCATTAATATTTGTGAAATGACTCCAACTGTGTTGTAGATATTTATTACACACATTTTATGTATATTCCAGGTTCCTATTTTTTGCTGTACACTTGTTTTTTATGAATATTTTTGCTTTAGGATTATGCCCTGGAAGCCAGGGGAAGATGTGCAAGTGAGGTGGGAGAAGAGTTACATCCAGTCTGTAGGGTTGACTTTGTAAACAGGGATGATAATAATGGGAAAAACAGCTTGGCTGGTCTCAGTTTTCAGAACTTTTTTTTTTTTTTTTGGTCAGCTTGAGCCCCTGGTTTTCTGTTCTGTGCACTCTGCTGCATCCTACTTGCTTTATTTTTTCAGTTGGTGAAGTTTAAGTCTCTGCAAGAAAGTGCAGTTGTATTGAGCAATTGAGAGGATCTCTAAACAAAGCTCCAGAGAGGTCTTAATGTGTATAATTTGTCACTGTTATTTCAGTCTACGCATAGAAAACTGAGTTTGTTTTGAGGTTCAGGTTTTTTCTCTCTGCCTTCTCCCTCATTTCCCAGCAGAATGTGTTGGTGGTTGTGGGGATGGGGAAAAGGAGTAGGAGCTCTTGTGTGTGGGGGGATTTCTTGGGGATTTGAGGGCTGCAAAATGTGAGGGCAGCCCCAGCAGCAGAGAGGAGGGGAGAGAAATACTGAATATTCCAGCTGTGCTGCAATGGACAGCCCCGTTTCATATCAAGCACCTCGGCAATCCCCTTGATTTTATTATTTGTATTGCAGACAGGGTTAGAATGAAGCCAGGCTTAATTCTCAGTTTGGGGACTAAGGCTCCGAACATGGTTATTTCTCTGGTTTTCATTCTTGCCTGGTTTACTTTTATATGTTATTGTTTACAGTGGGATCTCTGGACTGCAAACCTACATTGTGCTTTTTAAAATTCATTTTCACAAGTTCGGAAATAAAACTCGGTGAGAAAAAGCTGTGAAATGAGGCAGGCCAGGCTTTACAAATTGCAGAGTACTTCCAGGCTGCTGTTTTACTACTATTTCCAAGTTATCTCTGCCTGAGTAAGAACAAAACTCCTTAATATAGGGCTCCTCTCAAGTTTTATTAAACCACTGGCTTAGTGTGAAATTAATTTGTTCAGGAAGGAGTATAAATCAGCTGAGGTGAAAGAAAATTGATTTTTACACCACCTTTCACTTGTTGCACTCGCAGTAGTGTAAGCTTCATTAGACTCTTGGAGTGTTTATAGGTGTTATAAAACGTTTAACACTTGATGTATTGAGGTACTTGAAGGGGTTTCAGGCATTAGAAGATTATATTGAGATTCCATTGCTGTCAGTCTGGTATTTGGCATATGGGGAAGGAAATGTCTGCTCTACTGGCATTTCAGCCATAAATAGAATTTTGTTTTTGTCTGACACTACAGGACTGATAGATACAGTGAGAAACTCCAAGACTTGGAAACAGTGCTGTAGCATCTAAGGTAAAATTGGTGTAAATAGTTTCACAGTTATAATGGCAGTCACAAAAAGCATTTGGGATTGTGCAGGAGTTCATAAACACTCCAGTCTGGTGGGCATTTTTACTTCTGTGTTCCGTCTGTCAGTCCAAGTTCCCAAAAATGGGATACTTGAGGTGTTCCTCCCTTGTGCATGTATAATTATTCTCCTATAAGAGCACACATGCTGACATGGCAGAGTTTTGCCATGAAATGAAAGAACAAGGTAGAAAATACAAAAAGTACTGAGAAGTCCAATCCTGAGCCATATGACACAGTTCACATTTAAGTTACAGCTCTTAAAAATTTAGCAGCACAGTTTGTTTCTGTGTGCTCAGAACTTTTTAGAAATGCAACAAGTTTTACATATAATGGCAGAATTTTTTCTTCAGACTATGTAGTAGATTAGCCTTCCTAAAGCCAGGTGGTTCATGGAATAAATGGAATAATGCCTGTGTTAGGTCTGTGCGCTTTGAGCTTTGGCCTCGTGTACAGCAGCTGGTGTCAGTGCACTGCTGAGCTGTTCTGCTAAGGGAAGTTAAGTTTGGAAAATGTGCCCAGAAACCCACCATGTACTGCAAATCCTCACTTCACGTCTTCTTGGAGGTGTGTTTGAGCCAGCTGATCCTGTGTCAATTGTTGCTCCTGTGGTGGAGCAGGTCAGAAATGAGTTTTCAGTCAGTGCACACCTGGAGCAGCAGCTCAGGCTGCTCGTGCTCCCTGGTCTCCTGGCAGTGGGGCAGAGACAGATGCCACTCTAATTAACAGTCAAAATTAATAGCCTTCCTGAATGAAAATGATTGAGGGAGGGCAGTATAAACAAGTTAATTCTCTCTCAGTTTCCAGAGGTTGATTTTCTCTCGTGTCCTCACCCCTGTTTTCCTGGAGTGTTTGTGAGTCTGGGGAGCAGACAAGCCCAGCTCCTAGAGGATAGTGTACAGTGCTGTGGGAGGCAGAAATGAAGTTTATTTCAAGAGTCCAGGCTGTGTGTTGGTCCTTTATCCTTCTAACCAAAGATGGGTATTTACTTCATGAATTAAAGCTTTTTAACTCTTCACTATTGGCAAATAAGAAAAGCTGAAATCAATCTCTCTTCGTATCGCCGGATTTAATTTCAATATTGTGTAAGCTTAATACGCAATTTACAGGCATTTGGACAGAGGCTTTCTCTGATTTCTTATTTGAAAAACGAGGGCATACTTTAGTTGTTGTTTTCCTGTGATTTTATGTGCCTTTAGTCACCTCTGAGGTTTGTTAGTGGGATGCTTGGGTAACAGCACATCAGCTTCAGTGTGCCAAGGAAAACGTGCAGAGGCCAAACAGGTTACTTCCCACTATTAAAAGAGGATTTTGATTCCATGGAAGTACAAGCAGTGCATTCCCTCTGCAATAAAAATTCTGGCTTGATTAAAAAAAAAAGTTTCCTACTAAGAAGCAGCTAATTCCGTTGATAGCACAATAACAGAATATGTAACTCGAGTAAAGGTGCAACAATAAATCAAATAAAGCAGTTACATCAATTGGAGCATCTTTGAAAAGTAGGACAAGTTAGCTGAGTCTGTTATTTATTTAATACCAACTTAATATCACAAGAGCAAACAGTAAGACAGGTAAAGTACATCAAAATATTAATTATATGGACCCATGCTATAACTTATAAGCAATGCTTACTTACTGCTCCTCTTCAAGGGAATTGCTGATAGAAGTTAAACCAAACCATCTTGAATTATTCACAACTATCTGAATTATGATGGGTAGATCTAAGTGATACCCAGAAGAGCTTTGATATTTAAACAGGACAAAGACATTTTACCAGTTCTCTGTGAGTTGTGGCTCTGAGACTTGAATCATTCCTTCCTGCACAGATTTTTCAAGCTACAAACTATGAAGGTGTATTTTTGGACAAAGAGAATAATCTTGTTTTGGTTTAGTAGGCTGGGTCTTAATCATGATTTAAAATGTTTTAATTTTTTTTAATTCCAAAAGCATTTCCAAAATGTTTTACAAGGTAAGATTAGGGGGAAAACAAAAACAAAACCCCGTATAAACATTGCCATGATTCCTTTAGACAAACCTTTATCTGGCAGCAGTGAGTGTCTGATGCTTTCAAAGTGATTTCCTGCATTATCAAGACACTGAGCCTTTTTTAACTTGACTTGGGATAAAATTCCATTGGAGCAAGCAGTTATTTCCTAGTCCTTCTAACAATTTCTCTTAACCCCTGGAAAGACAAAGACACCCTACACTGCAGCCAGGGTGCAGGGTTTGGTTATTGCCCAGAGGATTGGGTGACTCAGGCTGGGATTTGCAGCCTTTGCTGAATGTGGCAGCTTTTTGAATCCAGTCTAACCCCTGATGAGTTGCAAATAGAAATGATAACGAAGTTATTAGAGCTGGCAAACAGCTTGGGGCTCTCGGTGGCAGCTCTGGAGGCTCTGGCTGCTCTCCAGTCCTCCTGGCCCAGGACAGGGACACTCCCCAGGCACTCAGCTCCTGCACTGAGAAGCCAGAGAGCAGCAGAGCAGCTTTCAGGGTGAGAAATCAGCGTGGAGAAGATTGTGCCTCCTCTGAGGTGCCAGTACATTGAGCCAGTTTTGGCAGGAAGGATTGTTCACACACACCCTTCTTGGGAAGAGTGGGGAGGGCAGCTCTGAGGAACATCCAGTTTTAGTTTTGTTCCAACCACTTTATCTATCCTCAGTTTGAGCTCAGCTTACTGCACTTCCATATCTGCACTCTCTAAAGAGAGATGCTGATCTGTTCCTTAGCATTGGAGGTGATTTTTTTTTCCAAGGCTCAGTTAAGAAGTCTGTGAAGAAAAATACTTTCTATGGGCATATAGGAGCTATTGCCTCTTTCTGTATTTCTCTTTCTGTATCAAGTCTGAGAGGTGCATGCTGTCTGTGAGTGGAGTCCCTGAGAAACGGAGCTTTGCTCAAGAAGAGAGGAAGAATGAGCAGCAGTTTATGCCATAACAATCATATTTGTATGACCTGGAGATTCAGCTGCTTATTCCCCTCTGTAGACTGAAAACAGTCTAAGGGGAGCTAATGTTTAGTATCTTTATTTTCAGTATAAAACTATCAGGCATTTAGTTAAAATTTTGTTCATTTTAAACCACTTCTAAATATATAACATTTACAAACCCAACAAAAACCAGACAAACAAAATTAAAAAAAAACACCCCAGGAGGAAGTTGCCTAGTTGTTGTAACATAAAATAAACCTTAACTAGGAAAAAAATATATTAAAAAAAGGGTGATAACTTTACAGTGCCATTGTAAAACAAACAATTAACATCTTACTGTACAAAGCACAGTACTATCAGTGTTGGATAAAATACAAAATAAAACATGACTAAGACTGAGGGGTGGAATGAAGTTTAAACAGCACCTAGAAATTTGTTCATTGGTGACCCAACGTGGGACCAGTGAGAACACTGGTGAGGTACCATGTTCAAGGAACATATATGGAGGTTTTAAATATTTCCAGAGATTTTGGCCTCACAGCTGACATGCTAAATACAAGCTGTAAATTGTTGGGAATGTGGGCAAATTCTTAAATGGTTTAAAGCAGTGTACGTCTGGCTGAAAGGATTTGACCCTGCAAAACTGAAACTGCATAGTTTATTTGATGTATCCCTGTGTCTGATGAGCAAGACAAGGACTGGGGACACAGTGTTCTGATATTGAAATAAAATTCATTTTGCTGCTTCTTTACCAATATCTAAATGTAGACTAAAATCATATTTTCCCTTTCCATTGTTTCCCTCACTAAATGGGAAGCACTGTTGTTTCTTTTATAAGAGGAAAACTCCTGATTCCTTGTTAGATTAAAAACCCCAAACGATATTCAAAGTGAGCTCCGCGCTGAGAATTTGTATGCTGAGCCTGTCAGGCTGTGAATCTTTATTATTACTGAGCTTTATCCTTGAGTCCATAGCTTGCCATCCAGTGTGAATATTAAGTGTCAGGCTGAGATGCTCTGTGAGGGATTTGCAGAAGCTGCCCCAGCCTTGGCAGCCTCTGCCCTCTGCCAGTGATGAGTGGGTTCATTTCCCTCTGCTGGGCTCAGCTCCTGCTGCTGGGGGGATGGAGGAGGGACCATCAGCTGCAGGCTGGCGTTTTCCTGGGCTGCTGGGGAAGGTCATGAGGAAGGAAAAAAATACCATGTGGAACTGGTCCTTCAGAAATGTGTGATGTTTGCAAATCGGGATCTTTTCCTGCTGAAAGAACTCTAGTGAAAACAAAACGAAACCAAACAAGCAAAACCCAAAAAACAGCAACAACAACAAAAAAAAGCCATTGTTGCTGTAGGACACGAAAGAAAGGGAGTCCAAATATTTCAGAAGGCAAAGAGCACAGAAAAAAGGCTTTATTGTCTAAATTCTTACTACCTTTTATAAGGTGTTCCCACACAGACTTACCATGGTTGGTGAATAGGAATGACACCTCTCTGATGCCATGGGTTAAACTGGGGAAACAGCAAACACCAGCTGGAAAAGATTGTTTTGAGAGAGGAGAGGTGTTTGCCAAGATTGGTTTGAGAAGAAGCTTTCTTGAGAAGCTTTTCCTTGGGTAAAAAGTTAGCAGCTGCTAGCAGGTTAAAATCTCTCAGAAATATCAGTCCCACAAAAAACCACCTCCCCCTTTTTGTTTATTTACAAATTACCAATCTGTGCCTAAGAGTTTTTCACTGATGGATTCTGTGTGCCTGGCCTATGGGTTGCATCATTTATACTTTTTGCTCCTTTTTTCTCCCTGGGGAAAATTGCTGCTCGACACAACTGAACTTCTTCCTTCCTTTCCTTCTGATCAGAGGACAGCCCTTGAACCCCAGAGTGGGATCTGCATGGACTTCTCCCTGCTTGTGACTTTACATTTTGTAATCATTCTCAAATTGCACCCAACTAGAAACAACAATGATAAATAATTATTTCAGCCCAAAGCTCTCCTATGTTGTGTAAAACAAACACTGACCTGTCCTTTGAAATCAGCTGTAGTCATTTTATGCACCAGGAGTAAATCTCCAAATGTGGCAGGCTTAGATTATTTTACTTTTGCCTCTTTTTCAGACTGAAATGATTTTTCATCCTAAACAGTAAGAATGCTTTTGATAAAGCCATGGTAGTGCAAGGGTGCAGCAGCTCCTCCCTCCTCTGCAGCAGTGGGGCTGTGGTGGGAGCCAGGGCTGGGGGTGCCTCCAGCACAGTTGATTTGATATTTGGGGGAAGATATTTGATATTGGGACCCTTTCAAGCCCCAGTGACCTTACAAAAGTCCCTTTTCCTGGAGACTGGTGTTTATCAGCTGATCCATCCCAGCTCCTCTTTGCCTTCAGCATATGAAACGAGGCTTTTCTTTTCTGTGGTGATAAAAATGACTTTGGATCAGAAAATTTGGCGTGTCTACCCAAATTAGATTTTTTTTCCTTTGCTTTGTCCACCAGAGATGTGCTCCAGTCCATGGAATATGATGGACCCTCAAACCATTAGTTTTCTGTTAGGACTCAGAGATGTAGGACTTAGATGTAGCCAAAAGTTGTGCTGTTTCTGGAAGAATAATTGTGTCATAAATCACAAAGCTGTTGGATAAACTGCTGAGCTTCAGTTTGTTTTTTTTTTCTTATTCTAGTCCTTGATTTTAAATATCATTAACACCTACAGTTCTTAAGCAATGTCAAAATTTCTGTTAAAAAATAATAAAAAATAAGTAAGCTTACCATGCTTCTCTCTACATCGAGGGATATTCCTTTCCAAACTGCATTCCTTGTAGAGGTGTAATTAATTTCTTGACCTGTGACAGATGAGAGAAGCACTAGTTTGAAAATGCAGAATGTATTTTCTGCCCCGGAATTACAATATTCCTGCTTTCTAGTGTCTGTCAGGAGCAAGGCATTGAGGGCTAACAGCACCGCCTGAATTGGTGGAGGGATTTCTCTGGTGGCAGATGAGGCCAGTCAATCCTTTTACAGATTCCTGGTTATTTCTGCCCCTCCTTTGAGCAGGTTGTCCCCTGGAATTGGTGCTCAGGCACAGCCCAGTGTCACCGTGGCTGGCCTGGGAGCAGCACTGCTCCATTGCTGGGGTTTTCTACCTTCTCATGGGGCTGGACAGTCTGTGCTGCAGAAACGTGGGGGGAAACAGGCAAACAGAACACAAGAGAAGTTCTGGGCCTCAGAAGAGTCACAGTGAGAACAGGAATGGACAAACAGCCCTGGCTTTGCCCCTTCCCAGCATGGACAGAGGAGCTCACAGCTCTGCCCCTGAGCTTCTCTGCAGCCAAAATTCTGAAAGGTCCTTTTGTAAGACACCAACGTTCCTTTCAAATTCATGAAATGTTTACTTCCATACTTAATCCTACGGGGTTTATGCTGAATATATACCTAAACATCCCCATGGCCTCAGCCACAGGAGTAACCCTATTAACTCAGTGACTTACCTTCTTTTTTAAAAGAACAGGTATTTATTCAAACCTCCTGGCAGTTTCAGTCACAGGTAGGGGGATATTCGTTGTGAATGATGGTTTTATCTCAGGTGAGATAAGGAAGTAGAAGCAAGGATAGCTCGAGGTTATCACAGTCTAGTTCTGTGCAGCAGCACGTGCAGCTCTGCTGCCCTTAAGGGCTCAGGGCACGAAGGGGCACAAAGAACTTCTTACACAGCTTGTACAATATCTTTTAAATAATATTTTAACAGCTCTGTGCCATTTGTGCTCTGGATCAGCATGCAGTGGTGAAGGCAGTGGTGGTCACAATTTCCACTGCGCACACACCTTTCAGCTGATGAGTTAAAGTTCAGTCATTTGTTGCAGTGAGGGGCAGAGCCCTACAAAAGGAAGGTTACTGTGCTGTGCCAAAGGTTCAGGGCAGAGCTGAGCTCCAGCCTCTTCTCACCTTTCCAGTGTCTCCCCTCAGGTACAGATATAAACAGATATAAACAGTACAGCAGAGAGCATCGACCAGCAAACACAGTGCAGAGCACTAACATTTGCATTTAATATTTCCAATCAGTTCCTATGCCAAGAGAAGCCATTCAATTTTAAGTGCTATTTGGATAAATCCCTGCTCACATTCACCAAATCTCAGTGTTTATCCTCCTATAATAAAGAAAACTTCGATGATTCCTTTGTACAAAAATACTCTCTCTGCATCCCTTGGATTCCAAATGTGCTGTGAGCCGTTTTCATTTTGAGACAAAAAAATTTACTTAATTTCAAAAGATCAGAGACTGAGACTTCCTAGATAATTCTTTTCAGAGGACTTCACAGTATTCTTCATTTTATAGTGAGTATTGGCTTCTAGCAATGACTGCAACTGTCTTCTCAATAATCTTCCTGCTGTGACCCTGTGCAGTGTCCCACGTACCCCACATGTGCACTCTTCCACGTGCTGTTGGTTGTGCTTTTCCCCTTCCACACAGAGCTTCCTTCCTGACTTCTTATCAGATGTTTTTTCTCCTCCTTGAGTTTCTTCTGTGCCCACTTCTGTGCTGGTGCTTTGTCCTTCCCAGGTTCTCTGCCCCAGGGCACCTTGATTCCATCCTGGCACACAGAGCATCCCCTGGGGCCACCTTTCCATCGCTCCTGGCAGGAAAAGAGAACCCAGGAGGGTCTGAAGGTGCACCCAGCACAGCCCTGGTGGCTGTGGCTGCACTCAGGTGTCCCGAGGCAGCTCCCAAGAGGACAGAGGCAGGAGCCCAGCTGGGGCTGGAGAGCAGAGGCAGCTCCTGAGACAGCCCCAGGACACATCTGGGGACTGCAGGAGCACATTGGGATGGAGGGGGACCATTGGTGTCCCCACAGGAACAGAAAGGCTGCAGGGAAGGTGCAGTGTGGTCAAAGAGGGCCATGTCTGAGGACCAGCCAGGCTGCACATGGAAACCCCAAACCACAGTTTAGGACAGGGCCCAGAGTCTGAGAAATAATAATTTCTTTCCCATTGTGATAAGAAGTGCTGCCCTGTAAAGTATTCATTGTAATGATTAAAAAAAAAAAAAGCCATTCTAAGGTGATGATTAAGATTCAGGATTAAATTTAATGGTAATAAAGTGCAGCTAGAAATGCTCAGTAAATGGTTTCAGTCCCCCTCTTCTGAGGCTAATCAATGCACTGAGCTGCTCTGTGTTGAGTATCCTGGCATAAATATCAAATGTGGTTTATCATATTCCAGTTGCATTTAGTTTTTTTCCCCTTTTCTCTTTTTTTTTTTTTTTTAACCTGATGTTCTGAGGATTTCCTTTTAGTGCCTACAAACATCTCCTTTTGACAGACAGTGCAAATTAAAAGATATGGCTGGGCAAAGGAAACTGGAACCCAAATATGCCCCCTGGGTTTTCATTTACAGTTAGAAGCTACAGACACAATTACTGCTGACAGAAATGCAGAAGCCAGTGGCAGAGTGCATGTGGCAGTAGAGTCATGCCAGGCAGTAATTGGGAAGATTATTTTTAATCAGAGCATATCCTACAGCCCAAACATTAGAAATCTCTTGTAAGGCTGACAGGAAATTAAACTGAGACCAAACAAAAAAAGCCTCAAAATAGAAGTAATATGGTTAGAAGTCTAATGATGGCAGAACTCACTGCTTGTTGTATTTGGTTGTTATCTAAAGGGAATGGCTTTTAACTTGCAGCAAGAGATATCATTGTTTAATTGCATTTTTAGAACAGAATTAAAAAATATCAGATTAGATCAATTTAGATGTAGGCTTTTGATAAAGGGCTGAAGCAGTAGATGTTAAGTCAGACTTAGTAATTGTATACATGTATTAGCAGTGATTATTATTGCTTTAGGTTCTTTTTGTTTTTGTTTTTGGTTTTCTTTTTTTTTCCCTTTACTTAATACTTAATAATACTTAACGAAGCCACTGGAAAATAATAACATGTCTGGGATACTTTTGGAATGCTGGGCTTTGGGGATATTTTATGAAGCCTGAATGGCCCTGGGGCTCTCTCTCAGTGACCCTGCAGAACAACCTGGGCTTGTCTGGGCTGCCTGAGCTGCTGCCCCGGGGGAGAAACTCCTGGGGTATTTCAGTGCTGACACTTTCACCTGGAAACACCTTTTCATTTTTAAGTGAATCTTAATAGATCATCATCTCTGCCAGACTTGTCCCTCCACTCCCAGCTGGATTTCCTCCAGCTGCCTCTGCAGTGTCCCTCATCTCCGAGCAGAGCAGCAGCACCGTGGTCACTGTGCAGAAGGGTTCTGCTGCTCTTTGTGTGCCAGACACAGGCAGATATTGTAATACCAGCTGCAAGCAAAGCTTCCCTGGTTGGGAATTTATTTCTGAGTCCCAGGAATGCAAAACTTGGCTGTTTGGTGTTTTGGAACAGTTTATGGCAGTCGAGGAAAAGGGAATTTAGCATTGGAATTGTGCATGTCGTGTTTGTCCATGGGATTGCTTGTACCTGTGTGGACAGTTCTCAATGGCATTTCATGTCAGTGTAAAGAATAAGGTGTGATGCCCAAGTGCAGAGCCAAGCAGGTTATCCTGAGGCCTGGATAAAAACAGGATTTTACCAGAATTACAGGAGGGTTTTTTTGCACAAAACCACTGGCATTTTCCAGCTACTCCCTTCCAGTAGTACTCCTTCTACTGAAAATTGTTTCATAAAACCACGTGAATATTCCTGAAATCTTTCTTCTTGTTAAGGTATTGCCTGAGTAGCTGGGTAACAAATTCAGTTTACTTGGTAAAATAGACAATTTTGGGCCTGTTCAAGCCCTGGAAATCGTGACCTGCTGAGGGGCAGGTGGTGGAATGTCACCAGTGGTGTGAGATTGGCCCTGTTATAAATCCATATTATAATATTGGCTTTTCACAAATATTAAAATGCATGCTATACATATAAATTTAAAAGCAACTTTGTTATAAAGATGTAGTTTTTATTTCTGCTATGAACTCAACTTAGACATAGGAGTGGAACAGCTGATACAGTCGTGCTTGTGGTGATCAAACTGCCTGCTTGGTTGGCATAACACCCAGGGAAGGGGTGATGGAGACCCTGGTACTGATACACCAACCATCAGCTGTCTGTAGAAAGGATGGACCAAACCCCAGGCTGGAGGTGATGAGAACAGACTCAAACCACAGCCAAGAAATGCTCCACAAAGGCAGACCCAAGGAGGAGCCAGGCTCAACAGTCCTTGGAACATGGAAACTAGTTTGGGGAAAAGTTTAAATCTGCATAATTGTTTATGAATATGCAGCAGGCTGATGCAATGCAAGGGTATATAAAGGGTGTCTCCAAAATAGCAGGGGTGCTCCTGGCTGGACACAGAATTTGCTTTATTATCTTTGTCTCCTATTGTCCTTTATTAAACTATGACATTTTACCAGGAGAGTGAACCTCGTTTTCCACAGCCCTGCACAAGGAGCTGCCCTGATCAGGGCTGGGTGTCCCCTCCAGTGGAGACAAACCTGTGCCAAGTGAAAGTTCCTAAGTGTGCCACTCTGCCTTTTGCCCAGCAACGCATAAATAGAAGCCACCTTGTGTGTTCAGCTCAGCAGCGGGTTGTAGGGAGGGTTTGGGCAGCTGGGCAGTGTCCTTTGCTGCTGGGAGCTGCAGTGTGGAGTCAGCTCTTAACTCTGAGATGCTCCCCTAGTGCTGGTCCCAGCTCCAAGGAGACAGACATTCAAATGTTTGCTGTTCCTGCTGCTCACCTTTCCAAACCCTGAAGTTCTTTTATCGGTGTGTGTGACCATTGCAATGCTGCCTGACATGTCTATAGAGCTTGTGCCTTTCTGCTGCTGCTGGTTCTTGTTCCCATTTTTCCTCACTTGCATTAGAAAGAACTCCACTAATTTTTTCTTATTATTATTCAGGTGGTTTGAGGGGTTTTTTGTGGTATTTTGTTTTGTTATGGTTTTTTGTTTGGTTTTTTGGGGTTTTTTGGGGGATTTTTGTTGGTTTTTTGTTGTTGTTTCAAGAGAAATCATACATAAGGGGCAGGATATTTGGTGAAAAAAATACCCAATATGTTTACTGCTTGGAATTTTACCGAAGTGGATATAAAGTTTATTAAATTTATTCACAGAATGATTTGATTATACCCTGACCAAGGTGTTCATTATCTTTGGAGACTCAAAATATGAACAACAATTCTATTTTCAGAAGTATTTGTACCAGAGAGTACATTTGTACATGGAAATGAAAAATGTGTGTAGGGAGAACCTGTTAGGTAAAACATGGCTGAGCTTATTGTACCTACTGAAATTCAGTGAATAATTCAGTCCAATGTTATTTGTCACAGTTGCTCATTAATAAGAAGGAATGGCATGGTGTTACCCTATTGGAATTCCCAAATATGTGCTTGTAAAACATATTCTGAATGCCCCCCTTTTGGTTTTGCATTTTTTAATAATAACTTTTTCTTTTGCAAAAATGCTGCAAATGTTCAGTTGAAGGATACACAAAGAGCAAATTACAGTGGTGTGTTCCTATTGAAACAGAAACCTGTGCTGGGGAAAAGTTACAGCTATAGCTTAGTAATGTCTATTTTAGTGAGTAAATTTGCAATGAAAACAGAGATCTTTGGTTTCAAATGCATTGCAAACTGTCTGAACGTATTTACTGTCCATAGGAATGTTTAATAAATAATAAAATCACATTTGTGAATCAATGACCAGATTTGGCTGTTTGGCTTTGTACTACAGTAACAATGCACCTCTGACCCACCAGTGTGTGCAGTGACAGCCCAGGCAGTACATTAGAAATTGTGTTTTTTATTGAACCTTTCAGCCTTCCCTGAGTGCAGGGCACGAGCAGGAGCTGCCCTGGAGCCCTCCCTCCCAATAAAAATGTATTTTTCTTTCCCCAGGAAACTCCCGAGAAGCCCCATGCGAGTGGTGCCTATTGTTTCCATGAGCAGAGCCTCCTCTCAGTAAGTCCCTGATTCTTTTCTTGCCTCTTGATTTTCCCAGATCTCTGCTGTGCTCTCACAATTGGTGCAGAACTCCTCTGGCTCTGCAGCTTGCTGCATCACCACACTGACAGAGCACAGGGGAAGGGTCTGGTGCCTTTTAGTCTTCAGTGAGCAGTGACATGCTTAGAAAATGATCTTTCCTGCTTCTGGCTGCAGGTTAAAGTGATTTTCTCTTGTGTTTGCCTTGTATGTGTTTGGGTTGTGTCGCTGTCACGTTTGTGTCACCTTGGGCTGGTTACTTTGTGTGCAGATTGTTCACAGACACGTTTCCCCCTCAGAACAGCTATGGATAATTAATTCATCGTGCTTGCCTTTAGCAAATGCTCTCTATAAAGTCAGGATAGGGAATATCATGAATTAAGCTCCAGAATTTTATAGGGCATGTGAAAAAAGTATTTGTGCGGATTAATTTTTTGCCTGTTCCCTTTCTGAGAAGAGGCTTTCAAATCCAAAACACTTGTTGCTCATTCGTACTTGGAATTTATTCTTTAGTTAAGGTTTTATTTGTAGCACATACATAAAACCAATTATGATCAAGCACTTTTAATTCAGGATATAACTTTCTATACTTATAGTAAACACAGAAGTATCAGACAAAGCTGTGTAATTTATGGTAGATGTGTGTTTTATACTTCTTAAACAGTTTTTAATAATCCTCTGCTTAAAATAAACTCCAGTTCTTGGTTTTTTTGCATCAGGCAATGAGCATGGCTTGTTCTGTATTAGGCTGAGTATATTTTTGCTTTGTATACATTTATAATTACACTCTCCTCTGTTCTCTGTTGCACAGGAGTATTGACAAAATAATAGACTGTGTTCTCTTTTTTTGTTCCACTGCATTAATGTGAGAAGCTGAGCTCTGCCCCAACACACAAAGTTTCATGTCACTGGAAAAATTAGACACACAGTCCTTGCTAGAAAATAGAAGAGTTTTGCATTTATTCTCCTACACTGAGTAGAATCTTCCTCTTAATGTCTTTGATATAAGATTTCATTATTTCAAAAAGACTGCCTGGCTTACTGGATGAAAAAAAAAAATAGCCTGTTCATCTTGAGGATAGATTTAAATCAATTCTGTAGTGCTCAGTGTGCTTGTTGCTTTTAGCTTTTCCTCTGTCACGAACAGTATTTTCTAGCACGGAATAACCTTACAGCCCTTAGCAGAATTTGATGCAATTGACAGCTTTTGTTAGAAAAAATTCTGGTAAAAATTGCACGGAGGAGGTTGGGGTTTCCAACCCAGGGGAGACAGCGGTCCCTGAGATAATCACAGCATGTTTTGAGGAAGCTAACATTAATTTGGCTGTGAACACAATGCCTCAGTAGCTATAAACGTAGTTTCCAGGAAAAGATATTTCATTTTCCCTCAACCAGCTAAAGCAGGGGTTTGGGGACTTAAAACCAGAAAGAAGAAAACACTCATTTGGAACCTGCTGGAGGTTTAACCCTCCCAAACCTCGCCGTGCATCATCTGTGGAGGATTTTCCCTGGTGCCCGTGAGGCAGCAGCAGGACCATCCATCAGCTCAGGGGTCCCTGTGGCAGCAGGCTCAGCCCCAGCCCCGAGGGTTGCCTGGATACAGCTCTGGGTGGGAGCTGGCTGCTGGCAGCTCCATCTGCCTGGGAGGGATGCCCTCCTCACCCAGGACACGGGGCACGGCTGCCTCGCTGCTGAAAAAATCCTCTGGCCCCTTCCCTGCCTGAGGAAAAAGCATTCCAAACCAGAAATTCCAGCCCAGCACACAAGTGGTAAGGTGCTGGGATTGTATGCTTTGAAACAAATATCTGCCCCTTCTCAGAAATGTCTGGTAATAATGGAATTTTGTGTTCAATGTCCTGTGGTTGAATTTTAGTTCAGTTCCTGCCTGTAGTTGCTTTGCAATGTTTTTCTATTTCATTTTGATAGAGAAATATGTTGAGGTAAGTCTGGTTTTAACAGCCTAGCTGCAGAGAAACCTGGAATTTAAAATTCAGTTTCATAGCCTATGGATTTAGGTGTTTGACCTTCTGTTAATGGTGCAGTGATGCCTACAGTACCCCAGCAAAGCTGCGGTGCACTGAGCAACCCAGTCAACAAAGCAAGAGAAGACAGCTCCAGAAAACCACTGAAAATGAACATGACAGGCAGAGGAGATAGAATTGTTCCAAATGTGCAGTGGGAAATCAAGGACAAAGAGTGACTGGCAGGGGGTCTGGAGCAGGAATGGATGTAAAGCCCAGATGTGCAGAGCCCTCACTGATTCCCTGGCGTGGAGAGGAGTTCCCAGGGCACTGGGGTGGGGATGCTGCAGAGGGCAGGGCTGGGGCAGCACCAGGAGCCCCCTGCTCTGGCTGTGCTGTCCCAGCTCAAGGTGCAGCCCAGGGGCTGGGACTGATCCCTGTGAGCTGGGAGGGAGCTGAAGGGCTCTCTCAAGGTTGGACACTTGGGTTGTGTTGCATTTCTCAGAGTCGAGCTCATTCTGGAGGATGAATTGCTGTGTTTTGCCCTCCCTTACACTCCTCCCTTGCCTCAAACTGCAGCCCTTTGGCAAACGAGACGCTTCCTTTCAAGATTGCACCAGAGCTCTCTGAAAAAAAGAAAAAAAAAAAAAATCCGAGGTGTTTCAGTGTTTGGCAGAAAGTTTATACAATTCTTGCCCGTTCTGTTGTTTTTTCTTACTCTTCAGGTTGTGCATACAACAACAGCTGTTCCATAATTTGATAAACACGCTGTAATTAAGTGATCTTGGTTGATTAGTAGCACCTTTCCTTGACTGGGAGATTCTAAAGTAACAGAGAAAGGATGAGCCAAGGGTGCTGCTTCATGTTAATTTGACAGCTTCATTCTCTGGAAGTTCTGCCATGGCTGTCCGTGTTTTAAGCCCTGCTGGATGTAAAGGTATTTATGCTAAAAGGCTTCTTACTTTCACTCCTCCTGCAGTCTGGCAGTGACACAGAGACAGTTGCAGGAAGAGCCTATAAAGCCAGTAAAAGCAAAATATTTAACCCCCTTTTTCTCTAATTTTAGAGTGAGATGTGTTTTTCTTGGAGTTGTAAACATGCAGAAGAAAATAAGGGAGAAATAGCTGTTATTGCATTGAAAATATTGTAGGGCATTAGGAGTCCTTTTTTCCCCCTCATTAGACACATCTTTAAAAATTCTTAAAACAAAAAATTCTTAAAACAATAAATCTAGTTTCCAAAACACCACAGTATGCCGTGGAGGAGTCTGAGGAGTTTAGTGTGATCTAGGGATTTCTACCTGAGAGGCATGGAAAATTAAAATAATTGTGAAAGAGACCTATTATAAAATACCACAATTCTCTTAGAAATAAACCAATATTAGAACTTTATTCTAATAAACAGTGAAGAAAAAGATTTAATGATGGTATTCTTATTTATTCATCTCTCTCTATTCTGTTGCAGTCTGAATGAGAGTATTAGTCTAGAGAGTTGAATATTTTTGAAATTGCAGCACTTTGAATTACTGATATGTGCAAATTACAATAAAAAAGGGATGAAGAATGGTAGTTAGACAAGGTAAATGATGCAGTAAGTTCTGCTCCATTACTTTATCTGAGCTAGGATGGGGAAGTGTTGAGTTGTTAGGATCTGCTCCACTGTCATAATATTCATTGTTGTTTTGCAATATCTTCAAATATCTTCAACAGTTATTGTAGGAATTCATTAAGGACCAGGAGCAGCGAGGCATTTACCAGCTCCTAATGAGGAGCAGCAGAATATTCTCATGGATGTTTTTTGCTTCAGAAAAAGTTTAACTAGGGTAGCTGAGCCTGACCTGTGTTGCATTTATTTTTTTTTTTTTCCTAGTGCTGATGTGAGGAAATTCAGTGTTTAGGTGGCTGATTTGTAATATTGCTTTCCCATTAGTTAGAAATGTTTCACGATGTGCTTTCCTGTTTAGGGAGCTAAATATACTATTTTTGTTTAATTTGGTGGGCTTGGGATTTTTTAAGCCTGCATATTCCAAGGTTTCGTTTCCCACAGGGGAAGGAAATGTTACAGGGGTTTTTTTTTCTTGCCATCATTAATGTGAAGTTTGTGTGAGTAAAATCACCAATATCTTGGACAAAGGAGCAGTTATGTGGGAGCAGGTTTATAGGAGTCCCTGTTAAACCATTGCTGTAATTTGTCATTTCTTAAATGGTTTCACAGGGTTACAAACCAGAGTATCAGTGGTCTGCTGTGATTTACAGGTGGTTCTGCTGCTCAGTTCACTGAAGCCACGATCCTCCTACAGAAATAAAGGCAGAAAGATGCTGTCTCTGTTTAGATTGTGCTTTATCACTGCTGCAGATGATTTCTGTATTTATTTGGGCAGCTAAAGTTCCTCTCTCAAAGCAGATTCAGGAGCATTAGACTCTCTGGAATCGAATAGGACATCTTGAAAACAAGAGGCAGACCCAGAACATGAGGGGTTTTTCGGAAATATCAGTGTAGATTATTGCAAATCGTAACTCTGTAAGTAAAATTCGCATTGTAGTTTTCCCTTGGCTGTATACAAACGTACACGTAAAGGAACATTGTCACAATTCCCTAATTTTCCCTTCTTCTGAGAATTCAGTTCCTATTTCTTTTGGATGGATTCTTCTGTGAATTTTCCGAATTCTCCATCTTTTCAAGGGGTATTTTGAATTAACCAAGTAAAAACCTCAGGGGCTAAATGTTAAATTCACAGGCCTGGCCTTAGCCTGTGAATGTCCTGTTAAAAAAAAAAAATAAAATAAATAAAAAAAAAATATATATATATATCTCAGCCCATTTTCTGACACCACTGAGATACTTCCTTCATAAACATCCCAGTGCTGACATTTTCTCACTCAGCCTTTAGGAGCATTTCCACATGCATGTAAACACCCCAAATACTTCCACTGGCAATTGTTTGCACTCTGGATCTTCTCCAGATTGCAGCATTAAGAGGGTTTTGATCAAGTTCATTTCCACAGCTCTGTGGCATTTAAGAGATATCAAGTCCCAATATTCCAGAGAGATTAGTATGTGCTATTATCTCTTTATTACAGAAGGAGAAGCCAGAAAATTGAGCTGCCTGAGTGATGTGCCAGGAGAAGGACTATAGCAGAGCCAGGATTTGAATTCATGTTTCTCAAATCCCAAATCATTGTCTGCATTCTTGGGCCATCTTTCCTCTGCTCTGCCTCTAATCCAGCAACTTTTATTGTTAATGATTTTTTTCATTTAACAGTGAAAAAGGCTTTATGATTTCATGCTCCTTCCTGTCTCATAAGAATTTGAAATTTTTCCTTAAGAAATTCCTGCAGTTATTAAATGTGCATGGAAAGTGTGTGATATGCAAAGCCCTATGAGCACAGGGCAGAGCTAATTGAAATGTGACATTCCTGGTGATGAGCTGGGTCATGTCAAGGGTGTCACCATCCTTTAATGAAGATATACACTTGATCCTCTTTTCTTTCAGGAGCTTACAGACTTCTGAAACTTTTGGTTTCTCAGAGTGGAGGTACAGCCACAGCAAGCACTTGGGGAGTTGAGTACAGCAAATTTTAAACGTGCCCAGGCTGCTCTGAGCTTTGGGCTGTGCTGCTGGAGGAAACACTGAGCGTTGCTCCATCCTGCCTGCAGCTGCAGCCTGGGGCTGCCCAAGGGCAGGGAGAGCCCTCAGCAGTGCACTCAGGGGAACAGTGAGGTCACTAAATGTAACAGTGTGGCTCCTCAAGGTAAATTGAGGTTCCTCAGAGCAAAAATGAGGTCACTGAGGGTAAAAATGAGGCTACTAAATGTAAAAGTGTGGTCACTCAGGGTGAAAGTGAGGTCCTTAAAGGTAAAAATGAGGTTCCCCAAGATAGAAGTGTTGTCACTCAGGGTGCAAGTGTGGTTCCTCAGGGTAAAAGTGAGGTCCTTAAGGATAAAAGTGTGGTACTCAGGGTTAATTGAGATCCCTCAAGGTTAAAGTGAGGTTCCTCAGGATAAAAGTGAGGTCACTAAATGTAGGAGTGAGGTCACTACATGTAAAAGTGAGGTCACTAAATGTAGGAGTGAGGTCCCTCAGGACCATGGTCCCTGGGGAATCACTGTCCCTGCACTCTGAGTACTCAGAGCCCATCTGATGCCACCACAGGTGGCTCTTTGTGCCCTGATCCTGCTGAGCATCCCTGGGCACAGCCTGGGCCTTCCACTGGGGCAGTCTCTGCTGCTCCTGCTCATGGAAATGGACAGCAGCATTGGATTGCAAGAATTTAGAGGTGGGGAAAAGTTCCTTCCCTTTTTGTCCTGCCATTACATTTGAGGTTAGTTACTGAGTTCCCAGGTCTGTGGTGTAGTGCAATTCCTGTGCAATAAACAACATCCTTTCTGGGAATTTCTACTGCTCCTGCAAGATGTGTGAGAAGTCATAGAACTGCTGGGTATTTGAATTTTGGATATGGGGTGGCTGTTGGAAAATGCATCTCCAGGGAGGAAGGAGAGCTCTGGGAAGCAAGAAAGATCTGTTGATGTAAAAAAGGAAAGTTTATCTTCATACATCATTTAAGACATTTAAATCAGTGAAACAACATGGGTTTGGCAAAGTAGATTTGTATTTGGCAGCACTTGCTTTTCCTTCAGGAGTGTTTAATATCAGAAACTGAGATGTACCTCCTAGAACTGCTTCTGACCTTTCTGGGAGCTCACTGCACTGTGGAGCATTCCAGGACTGACCACTGGGGTTTAGCAATCTGGGATTTCTCACCAGGTAATTGACCCTTTCTCTTTTACACTGTTTAATGCTTACATCTGTTAATGCATTAATGAGAGCGGTTTGTGACCTGCCAAAACCCATTGCACACTGCTCAGGGCAAATTTGGGCAGTGGGTCAAAGCACAGAGCTCGTGTCTGTGTGTGCACAGGGTGGGCTGTGTCCTCTCCTGAAGTCTTGTGCAGCCCCAGCTCCCAGTGGAGAGTGAGGAAAAAGAAGAGAAAACAAAAATAAATAAAGCAAGCCCTGCTGCTGTGCAAACACTGCTCAGCCAGAGCCTGGCAATAGCCATCACACCCTTCTCAGCACTGGTGTAGCCACAAATCCAAAATACAGCCCCACATGGGCTTCTGTGATGAAAATTAACCCTACCCCTGCCTCACCCTATCAGACTCCTGCTTTTCTTCACTTTCTGAAGTTTCTGCTTTCCTCAGCTGCACCCCGGAGGAACTGTCCTGTGAGCACACCTAGAAAAGAGAAGAGAAGCACTGGCAGGGTGGTCTTGTTTGTTTGAGAGTTTGTTTTCATGGTGGTTTTTCCCCTTATCTTGAAGGATAGTTTGCACAGCTAAATGACACAGTTCTAAATATATATATATATCTATAGGGCCTACACTAAGAAAAAGATTGATCTGAAATCCTTCACAAATTATGTTTTTATCAAGACCAAGTTGTTGTGTGCTATTGATTTTTAGATCCACACAGCCTACAAGTAATAGAAATTGCAGAGACAAAATAATTTAAGAGGGTTTTCTGTCTTTTGTGTAAGCCAGGGTAGGATATTGAAGAACAAATCAATTGCTTTGCCACTCAGATTCCTTGAAACCCAAAAGAAAATTTCAGCATGAGTTATAGTTTCCAAATACTTGTTTTTTTTCTGGTCCCAAGTCCTTTCCTGCAGGCAATAGGCCTTGTTTTGTCTGACAAGCTTTTTTGCACCTTGGTCACTGGTGGTACAACAGGGAGCTGTTAAGAAAACGATACTGGAGGCAGGAACACCATGGATGAAACCCAGCAGCAAAAATGTGAAGTAGAATTATGCAAAAATCTCATGGAATTAGCAAGATCTGCAGAGGATTCAATCCAGAGTTAGAGGGGAAAGGATGAAGTGGCAAAATCCCATCTCCGGGACTGGGCTCTGATCACACACTGAGGGGCTCAGCTCTGCTAAAACAGCTGAATAACCTGACAATAGGAGCTGGATGGAGCAGGGCAGAACCACCTTCAGGGAGGTGTCTTTGCCATTCAAGGCAGAAATTCTGAATACAGGAATCATTGGGCTTCAAATAACACTCACCTGGAGGGATAAAACAATGAGAACTAATAAGACAATAAACCCCTTAAAACTAATGAAAGCAGAGAGTACACAAGCGATTTTATGGCAGCTTAATACAAGTTCCTGTTGCCGCCTCAGGAACGTTTATTTAAGGGATGTGTTCAGGAGGATGTAGATCTACAAGCTGCAGGTATGCTCAGAACAGCACACCCTGTGTTTTTGTGAAAAAATACTCGTTTAGACTTGATGTTTCACTGGCACAGGAAACCTGCATTTGCATAACTTGATGAATAACATTAGAGTTGGGTTTTTCTTCAGCTTTGTTGGGTACCAGAGGGAGAGAGCAGTAACATTCTTCAGAGGGTACTTTTAAAGCACCTCTAAAATTCACTTGTTGAAATGCTAAAAAATATTTTGTATCAGCTGATGTGCAGTTAATTGGAATAGCCTGATCCTCTGTGGGTTTAGGGCTATTTGTATTATCACCATCTACTTTTCCCTGAAAGACCCTTTGATGTAATAGGAGAAAACTTTTTCATGATCCCAATTCTTAAAGAAAATGGCCCATATTTAAATTTACTGTGGCTCTGTCTCCAGATGTCAATAATTTATTTCTTTCAGAACACTGGTCCCAAATGCAGATCCTTGTAAACACTAATTCTCCCTCCTGGTATCCAAACGCTGCCTCTCTGTTTTCTTGGGAGACCTTTTTTATTGTTCCCAGTGGGGAGATGATCCCAGGCACTGTTTTGTCTGCACCTCTGGGGATTTCATCCATCTGTCCCAGACACACTCCTCTTCCTCTTCTCTCTGTTCCATCCCACTTCTCCTTGTTTCTCCTGCTTCCCTCAGGTCTGGGAAGGAATTCCTGCCTGGATTCATGCTGCATTCCAGGGGAGATTTTGTCCCTTCCTTTATGGGATCTCTGGGTTCAGTGCTGAAAGAACAGAGAGGACAAAACCAACATAACTCTTTCATTGCTAACAGTGCAGGATGGGAAGAATCAAAACCCCAAAATGTATGGAAAGGCCATCCATGAATATTGCAACCTGGAAAAAAAAAGCCCAATTCCAAAATTCCAAGGACAGGAATGTTCTCTGCAGCAAAGCTGGGAAGGTTCTCACACAAAGATCTGCTCTTTCGGGGGGTGGATTGGCTGCTTGAGCTGCAGTATCCATGGAACACCTGCAAAAAGGCTGAACTGGAAGGCCAAACCTGCTTGATGAGACAGTTATTCAAGAAATTAAATGGAATGGGATCCAGATCTCGCAGTGCTGTCTGTGGCAGATGCTGAAAAAAGGACAAGTGGTGCAGATACAGATACAGGTTGTGCTGAGGAAAGAGGAGTGGGATTCACTGGAAGGACAAGGAGGGCAGGGGGAAAATGCAGCCAGACCCAGGAGAGAGCAGCAGCGTTAGACAGACTTTAATAATGGAGACTGGAAATTGGGCCTTAGACTCACTTTGATCATGGAGACTGGAAATTGGGCTCTGCAGCTCAGCACAGCCAGGAGGAGCGATGAGGAGATTTTGGAGCACACCCATGAGCCATTGTGAAGTGTGATGAATCCACTGGATCTGCCAGTATTTCACTTTAGTGAATAATGTGATTTTTTTTTACATTGAAGGGGATTGATGGAGGGAAGTCCATAGGAATCTACAGTGTTCAGTTTGTAAAAGGGACCAAATAATGACACATATTTCTGTTGAGGCAGGATTGTTCCAAGCAGGCAGAACTAAAACTGACTGGGAAAGTGCAGAAAGCTGAAAGATTAAGTGCCAGAATAAAATTCACTTTGCGAATTTCATAATAGATGGAAATCTTCCCTTGATGAGGGCGTGTGTGACTATTATTGCTCAGAAGTTTTTTTTTTTTTTTGGAAACATCAGATGGAGTTCTCAGCAGCACTAGTTGGATGCTTGACAGCTGTCAGAAAAAGCAAATTGGATATTTAGCAACTTTGAGAGAAGGCACTCCACACAGAAAGTACAGCCCTGTCCCTGCTGTTTTGCAGCCCTCTCTCTGGCTTTACACGTGCTGCTGGACACAAATTTTGTGCCCCTGTGTGTCACAGAGGTCCAGGGGAAGGGATGATCAGAGGGGTGGAGGAGCTGCTGTGCAGGGAGAAGAGGGAATATCTGGTACAGCCCTTGGGACAGGATTGGCAGATGAGTGAAACGGCAGAAAAGGATTGAAATTATTATTGGTATTGATTGGAATATTGATGTTCTAATGATATGACTCATAAGGCAGGGATTATGGACTCAGTGACTCATGGAAAGAATGGCTCTTCTCGTGCTATTCACCAGCTTTTCCTCTGCATACTTCACATGCAAAATAAAAAAAAATAAATGCAAGTGAAGAATAATAGTTTAAATTAGTGTGTGGCATTTCTTACACAACAAAATGCAGGATGTCCCTCTTTGCACATTGCTGTGGGCAACACTGGTGCTTTTATTCTTTCATAAACATCTAAAGGTGATTGTTGTTGGACAGAGTATTTTAACTGATGCAATCCAGTTAAAACAGCTCCTCTGATGCATGGCATTAGAAATGTATTGGTGAATCTGGTGTGTGCTATTGCTGTGTACAGAAATTGTGTGTCTATAAATACATAATGGGAAACTTAAAGACAGGAATCAGCATTTATGATATTCAGTGGCTTTTAGAGTGTTATTTGTTGAATTATGATGAAAGAGTATGATTTAAATCTTTTAAAGTAGCAGTAGTAGTTTTCTTGAAAGCTGTTTTCTGTTGAATTGAATGTGATCACATTATTTTAGATTCCAAAATGTTTTATTGATCTGTTTAGGGAGAAAATCAGTGCCTTGGCTTTCAGGTAAACCTCATCTCAGGGTCCTGTAATATGGGATGCAGTTTCACTCAGCTTGGATACTTTTTCAAATTCCTCCTTTTTTTTTTTTTTTTTTTTTTTTTCTTTAGTTTGGTTGTTTGGGGTTTTTTGTTTTGTTTATTTGTTTGTGTGTTTTTTGGGGGTGTTTTTGGGGTTTTTTTGGATTAATGGTAGAAAAATAAGCATATTTTGTAGCAAGCAACTAGCAATGATGCTGTAAGGCAGGCAGGCAGTGCTGGTGGGAAGGAAATGCTTTCAGACCAAGTGTGTTGTGTGTTCCCTGTTGCTGGCAGTTCATGTGGCCCCAGGAACAAACCTGGTGAGTTCTGTAGATCCCCTCTGTGTTCCTGCAGCCTCTGAGGATAGTTTCAGGACTACAATCATAAATTCAGGACTGGAAAAAACTATTGAAATAAATTATAATCAGACAACCCTTCCAGTTGTTTGAATGTGTGTTTGGAATGAGTTTATAATTTCAGTGCTTCCTCAGCCAAAGATCAAGGAGTGCTCAGTTTGGATCCTGTGTGGGGATGGGTTTTCCTTTTTAATCCCAGCCTTAATCAACCTTTGTGTCTTCTGCTGCCCACAGTAGTTGTGACCTGGAGTGGGCTGACACTGTTTTGTGGATATAATTAATACAATAATATGATCAATAATAAATATCATTAATAGGAAAGTTTGGTACCGGCCACAGTATTTATTTGCTGCTTTTTTCCCCCACCATTCCTAAGTTCAGCTGAACACAGAGAAGGCAGTTTTTCATTCATTTTTGGAGTGAATTTGGGTGTTTTATATAATGTAGAAACACTGGAAGAAAAACCCATTTACATAAGAATTCAGGAGCAAATGAAACAAAGCTAACTGCATCCTCATTATTCTATTTGAATGCAGCGTGCCAGCCAACTCTGCCATTTGGTGGAAGGCCTTATTAATGACTCCTAAATGAGCAGACTTGGGGATGCTGATATTATCTGTGATGCATTATTGAATCAACAGAAATAAACCTGCTGTCATTAGCCTAATTATTTAGATATGCTGGAAGAGAATGACTATTTTAAGTGCAAATAAGCTGCAGTTAGCAAACAACTAACCAAATAAATAAGGGAGGTGGGATGGGAAGGGAGTGACTCACCAGAGCAGGGAGGGAAAGTGGAGAAATGCAAAGAAGAAAATTACTGAAGAAAAATTCTTGTTAAAGAAAACCACTCAGGATGGCATTTCTCACTGTCCCAGGTACATCAGAGGGCAAAGCTGCTCCCCGAGTTGATAATGGTGATATTTTTGATTGGATTTTTTTTTTTTTTTTTTTTAATTTTAACTCTCCTGCTTTGCCAGAACATCTGTCAAAAGTGAACTCTGAGCCTGTGCTGGAGCAGCTTTGCCAGTGGTTATTGGTGCATCTGTGAGTGCTGAAATTACCCACAGATGGGCTGGCGGTGCTCACTGGGACTTGGCTGCTCTGCTGCCCTTTAGTGGAACAACCTGGGACTAGAAATCAGTGCCCATAAGGTAAAATAACTCTTCCTCTTATGAGTTAGTGGGGGAAGAGAAAAGAAAAACCAAAAAAAAAAAAAAAAGCTGAGAGAGAGAAGGAAACGAAATTAACTTCCTAAAAAATACTTGTCAACTGTAGTTGAATAACAGCTAATTTGAATGTCAAGTTTTCTCATTAATCCCTTGATTAAAATAATTTCCTTTTTATAGCCAAAATACTTGCATAAATATAGAAAATATAATAATGTAGGAGTTATATTTAAAACCTTGTTTTCTGAGGTTAGATGTGTTTGTAATTAAGTCTGTCTGTCAGAAGAAAATAAGGGTTACAGGCATCTCCTCATAGTTGTGTGCAGGAATCTGTCTTCATGCAGCATTTTTCCCTCATTAGCTCTTAAAATAAGGAGAAACCAGTTGTTTTATTTATTGTTTTGGGTTATCGTTATGATTTCTTCTTGATATCAATGTAAAAGCAGTGAAAATAATTCTCTCTGATAGCAGGAAGCCTGTATTGTATAATAGAAGAGGAAATTTTAGAATTAAATTTTCTTTTCATATCTGTGACTTCACAGTTTGCCAATAAATTCCCTTTCCTATTTCCTTATGGATTGTGTGACTTTTGATATCTGCAAGATTTTACGGGATTTCATCCCGCTTCTGTTTTAGTGATTGCAGAGTGGGAGATCCTCTGAGCGAGGGGGAAAGGGGAGTCCTTTGCTCTGAGTGCTCAAAAAGAGACCAAAAAAAAGCCCCAGAACCCAAAGAGAAACAAAGCTTCCTGCAGTCTCACTGAACATTCCTCCTCAGTGGCAGAACCCTCATGTTAATTCTCAGTTCAAAATCATCTCCTGTGGGTGTTTACCCCCCATTAGAATTCATCCTCGGTTGTATTTACAGCACAACACTTACCTGGTGGGAGTACATTCACTTGGCCAGGCTTCTTGTTGGGTTATTATCTACGGATTCTTTAAACTGAATTTTCTGCTCTTTCTGAAATACACTTGGAAAGTTCCTATCAGACATTTTCGTATGCAAAGTGCTAAATGTGTTTCAAGCAGAAAAACACTGTGCTCTCCACCTTTGGTTGCTAACAAGTGCTCACAGACTACAACTTTTGTTTTTAATGAGGGCAAAGGAGCAGTTGTTGAGCCAGGAGAGTGTTTCTGTTGCAGTGACATCAGAGAAGAATTAAAATGCCAATAATGTCAGGATTTTCTCAGGTCTAGTGTTAACAATTCCACGGTGTTCAACACGCCGAGATAGACGTGGTGATTTGTACTTCATTTCTCATTTCAGTGGCTTCACGTTGCTCATGCTTTGGCATAAGAGGTAAATTAAATGGTATTTCAGCTGAGAGATTTGCATGTGTCTTGATACCAAAGCAGTTTCCTTTCTGGAAAAGTTTAACCTACAACAAAATTGTAATGCTCAAAATATACCAAAGAGAAAGCGCCGAGCAGAGTCCTTATGAAACCATTCTGAAGTTGATTAATGTTTCATGGAGTTTATTTACAATATGTATAATAGAATTTTGCATAATTCAAAAGCATGCTATTTGATCTTGCAGCATTTATTGAACTAAGAGTTTTTATAAAATGCATAAACAAATATATCAAACCAATGGTAGAAGTACTCCAGGGTAAAGTACATCAGCTGTCTGAGAACTCTCTCTAAAGTGCTACTCAAGATTGTTTGTGTGCAAATGCCCTGTACACAATGAGCCTTTAAAACACATTTTCATATTTGAAGTGATTCTTCTGTCCTTTAGTACAAAAACTAATTTTTTTTTGGAGTCACAATGATTGGAGCCAGTCGGGCATCAACAGGCAGCACGTGAGGATTTATGCAAGTCCACAATAAATCCTGCTTTTGGGGGGGTTATTCTTGCAGATCTACAGTTTGAAGATTCAGTCTTTTGGGAGTCACTCACCCTTCCCCTGCAAGGGGTGTGGGGTGTCACCAAACACATTCCAGACAGAGACACTGATCTTCCCTGAGGTTTTTAGTGCTCTCTGTGATACCATCGCCTTGGTTATCCAGGTCTGGTTATCCAGGTCTTGGTTATCCTGGTCTGGTTCTGTCAGGGCTGTTGTTCATGTGAAGGGAACCTGCAACAAACCCATCTGCAAAGGCAGTGGCTAAGCTTGTAATAGCTAAAATATGTCTTGAGACAGAATTTTCCTTTCCAGCTTTTCCCTTTTTTTTTAAATATCAGATTTTTCTTTGTTTAGTTAATGAGGTGTAATCATTGCAGCAGCCTGTGAAACAAGCATTGTGACATCTCCCTGTTGTTCACAAGCCATTGTTGCTGTGTGCAGGAGAGAAAATTCTCTCCCACTGACTTCTCCCACCTCCCAGTCTGGCACAGGGCTGTTGGACAGGAGACTGACAGAACAGAAAACAACCTCAGAAAAACTGATAATTGATCATGGGAAGTTAGATTCAAACTTGGATTGATTTGCCAGTCTCAGCTCTTTGGCTGCTGCTGCTTTTAAAAGTTTAGGAGGTCTGGTTTATGTGTGGGGTTTTGTGTGGTGTTTCCTTTGCCTGCCAAGTTTTCCCAAATGTCATGGGTTCATTTCACACCCATCCAATCTCCTTGGCTCACCCAGTGCTTTTGTCAGGGAATATCTCTGTGCTGCTGTGGGCATGACACAAGCAAAACCAAAAAGAAAAAATGTGGGGTTTTTAGGGGTTTTTTGTCATTTGGAAGATATTTAAGAATTTCATTGCCTGGACGAGTACCAGCAGAATTAGCAATTAGTCAGTTTTCCTCTTGTTATATAGAATTCTGTAAGATGACATCTCCAAGTGTCACCATTCTGTGATGATATGGGGACAGTGACAAATCACTTTTATTGTTTAACTTCCAAAGCTGTGTTTTGTTGTTTATTAACCCTTAAAGGCCTCTGATTCAGCAGCAGTATTGAAGCTTGCATGTGAAAATAGAAGAGGGGCCCCACCACAGATCCCAAATCTCCCAATGGTCTGGCTATAGACCCTCTGTGACTGTGCACTGCTTTTAAGGAAGAATAGGCTTTACATGTAAACTCTGCTTGTGTTACTAGAGTCGTGATTTATAGAGATTAGAGAATCACAGAAGTGTTTGGGTTGGAAGAGACTAAGAGCAGGGACACCTCCCACTGTCCCAGGCTGCTCCAAGCCCCGTCCAGCCTGGCCTTGGACACTGCCAGGGATCCAGGGGCAGCCACAGCTCCCAGTGTGGGATGGGAAACCCCACCCTGTAAAACTGATAAGAAAACGCAACTGAGAATGGTGGACTTAAGGAGGGACCACAAATGTAGTGGAAAAAAAAATCAGTGATATCACTGGAAAAGTAAAAGAGAAACTGTCTGTTAGCACGTGAGGAGAGGCAGCAGTGTGCCTTCATGGCAGAGGGGATGGATAGGGATGGATGGGGGATAGATGGGGATGGTGTAGGGGATGGTGTAGGGGATGGTGTAGGGGATGGTGTAGGGGATGGATGGAGATGGTGTGGGGATGGTGTGGGGGCTGCTGGGGGCTGCTGCTGGCACTTGGAGTGGGTCCCCCTGTCTGCTCAGCTGGAGCTCTGGGGCCAGCCTGGCCTCCCAGGACAAGGTGATGTGGCACTGGCTAACCTGGAGGGGAGGAGGAGGCTCAGGATTCCTGCTCAGTGTGCCTGAGGAGCTGGGACAGGCTGCCAGGACCTTCCACAGTGCCTGGTGACAGAGCAAGGGGCCCTGGGCACACAGGGCACAGGGTGGCACTGGGGGGTTCCCTCTGCTCAGGGGACATTCCTGTCAGACTGCCTGCCCTGGGGCACCTGGGCAGCTTCTGGGCTCTTGGGGTTGTGCCAAAGCTGCCACTGTCCTGGGCAGCTCTAGGTGTCCCTACTTTGATGTCCAGAGCTCCTGTCCATCCTCAGCAGCTGAGGGTTCATTATGCAACAGTGCCAGAGGTTCATGTGACTTCTTCAGGCCTCAGCCTCTTCCTGCAGCATCGTTAAACACTTCAGCAGAGAGGCAAGAAGAGAAAAGGAGGGATGAGAATATTACTTTACAGGGAGTAGTGATTGACATAATTAAATTAGCTGAGAGTCATGCCCTTTCATTTACATCAGCAACTGCCCAGTGTGATCTCCAAGCTTTGCAGGCTCCCACGTGTGGATCCGTGTTGATAACATCTGTGCCACAACAGCTAGGGAATTTTGTCTTTTCCTTGTGTGGAGGATGAACTGGACATTTAAATGAACAGAAAATATCCTAAACCAGACAACAAATGTGCAACAAACCACCTAATAGCAAACATCATTTAGTGCCAGGGAGAGGTTTTCTCTGTTGGAGATCTTAAAAAAAAAGTGAAAAAAAAAATAGAAAAATGAATTAGCCCTGCTCTATCAAGGACAGCAGAAATAAAATGTGAACCTATCTTGGAGCAATGGAATGGAGCAGTGAAATCTCAAGGTGCCTTTATTTGAACACTTGTCTAAAGACAAGGTTTAGGATTCTCTTAGAAATTTGCATTGTCAGCTGAATGCATTGGAAAGATAACATTCCCATGCAGAACCGAGCAGGATATGAACTGTTTTAAAGCAGAATAACCTTATCTAAAAAAAACCCAACTGATAGCAAACAAAAAACCCCACAAACCAAAACAATGTGATCACTGCAGCCCAGTGTACCCAAACTGATTTTTCTTTGCTTTTCCTTCTTTCTACCTCTACTCCTTGGCAGTAACACTTCTCTGAAAAAGAATTTTCACTCTGCTGCTGTCCTTGCTGTGCTAATCACCTGTATCTGAAAATACATCTTCAAAATTGTTTTACTCTGACAGGTTAGCAGATAAAAGCTGGATACCAGGGGGTAAATGCACTCACTAATAGACTTTCTTTCTGTAACCTAAGCAATATTCCAGGAAAAAAAACTTGGGTCATCATTGGTGTTAGGTTTGAAAATATTACTGGAAAATGAAGTCCTGTACTTGGTTGCTGAAGCTGAGATTTTTTTTTTCTTTTTTTTTTTTTTTTTCTTTTGATCTTAGGTTCTGGTTTTCCTGTCTCTCAGTTAATTTATGTGATAATTACCACCACAGTTGACTGACCAAAATCTTTAATGATAAAACTATAGGAGCCCAGGCACCATGGTGGGAGAGAGCTATTAGAGCCTCTACGTGTGAGACACACACAGAGGGCTTTTGCCTTCTCCTGTTTCCCTTCAGCACAGAGTTAGTGCAAATTCAGGTGTCACAAAACACTGCCTGCTCCTCCATTCCAGGTGTGGCTGGGGTTTTGTGCCTGCCTGTAGCATTTCCATCCTGCTGATCCCACCAGTTTGTGCAGTATCACACCTTCCAGATGGGAGGTCAGAGCTCTGCAAACAGAGGCTGCTCTGCTCTCAGAACAGGCTGGGCAGTGTGAGCTCTGGAACGTGCTGAGTTATGCTGATGTGCACAAAAGGCAGAGCTGGCCGTATTTCCATCTTTTTCACACTTGATGGCTTATGGTCTAGCAGCGCTGTGCTATATATTATCTGTAAAAGATGATTTCCCAGGTTGAACTTAAGCATTATTGAATTATTGATGCATTTTAAGCATGCATTAATGGCTTGGATGTGAATTTCTATATTTAAAATAACCACTAATGATCTGAGCCTGCTTAGGAAAGAGTGTGGTCAATTATTTTTCCCATTATCTCATGTTTGTTTCAGTAAAAACATGATTTATAGTCATCTGCTTTATTGAAATATGGGGATTTTTTGGGCAATTTTAGTATTGTAGAACAGAATGTATTTATTAATTGCCATGACCTGAGAATGACTTGAATCAAAATGTTGTCCTTGCTAATAGCTGAATGCCTGCATACTAAAAAAAACACCCCAAAAACCCCAAACCTCAGAAGAATCTTTGAAATCATTGAGCCATTGGTTGTTTCAGAGCAGCAATATCACAGCCTCAACAAAAAACATTCTTCACTGTGGAGCCTGGATCTAAAGCCTCCAGAATCTCCCAGTTCTGCATCTTCTACTGGAGCTCAAATAATGGTCTGGGTAATAAAATCCTGCAACAGGCACGAGTATAAAAATGTTATTGTTTTACTGTTGGCTGGATCAGGCGGCTTCTGTGACTGGAAATGACTTGGGTTTTGCGGGGTTAGGTTTGTTTGCATCAGCTGGCCCTAATGTGATGGACTGGGCAAGTGTGGGACCACTGGGACCAACATTTGGGAGGAGAGCACTGGAAAGGGCAGCCCTCTGTCCAAGGCACTGCCTTGGGATCTCACACAGCAGTAGGAAAGGCAGCAAAGAGCTGCTGCAGCCTCCTTCCCACTCCTAGGAGTGAGATTCCTTTTCTGCCTTAAAAAAAAAAAGACCACGAAATCTTGATTTTCCACAGCCAGTCAGGGCCTAGGAAATTGATTGGCAATGCTGATACCAACGTAAGTTTGCTTTTAAAATCAACAATCTATTTCCAGCAGCCAGTGCACGATAGCCAAGGTTTCAAAAGCTGAGTGCCAGAAGGGTTCTCGTGCCCAGGCCAGCAGCAGGGAGAGATTTCTTTGAGACACTTCATGAGACAAGTGGTTTCTCTGGCACCAGGGCTTGTACTGATGCCAGGAGCCTTTCTGTGACAACAAGGCATGAAATTTCCCTCCAGCCTGGCATCTAGCTGCATTTGCTGTTTGGTAGGGATAGCCAGTTAAATAATACAAAGTGATTTTCAACAAGTTTAACACACCCCTTATCTAGCTGAGATCCTCTAGGACCACTCTGAAACCCTTTGCTGCTTTTTAGTGATTTTTTTTTTTCCTGTGTAAAAAAAGAGCATTTTACTCTTAATGAAACACTGTTCTGTCACTGAGGATGGGATGGTGACTTGAGGGACCAGACTCCAGTGTGTAAAGCCAAGAGACAGATGAGCTATTTTAATGTTCCCTGGAGAACTACTGCTCTGAGCATAGGCTGCAGGAAATAAAAGCTGGTGTGTGTCATTTTGGACAGAGGGAAAACCCCCTTTGATTTCTGTTATTCTTGGAGCAGTGATTACAGGGATGCTCAGTCTGTTCCTTAGGGATGCTCCATAAAGTGTTGGCACTTCCCAGTTTATTTCTAGTTTTAAAAAACCCTTAAAAAACAGAATTAATGAAGCCAGCTCCACCACAGCCAAACAAGCCCATCCACTGCAACTACCAACCTCACTGGCCCTGAGAATAAATCCCCTAGTACGTTTTTTAACCTGAAAATGAATTTTCCAGTTGCAGCACTTTTACTAAGCTTGCAAATATGATCCCCACCTCCCATTGCCTGCCTTCTGTACAGATGAAGTGTCATTTGAAGGGAGAGATGAAATTTGGTACCTTAGGAAAACATGGTGCTGAGGAGTTGTTTCTGGTGCATTCTCCACGTTCTCACTGGGGCTGGCAACTTTTAATACTCCTTGTGAGAGAGGCATCAAAGCCTGAAGGATGAAACAAAAAGAGAGGGAGAGAAGAAGCTCAATATTGTCAGAGCTGGCTTTTTCTTGAGGCTGTTTTTACACTTCCTCAGGCAATAAGATTTAAAAATAAAGAAAAAGTAGTCTCTAGCATGAAGCCCACTTCTGGAGTCTGATAAGATAAAGCTAGACAGGCCAAGAAATCTTTATTTCTCTGCAAAGTTATTGGTTCATATCTCATGTCCACAGATTAAAGGAGAAATTGATCTTGCTTTCAGACAAAGAATTTATACAATGCTGATTGTCAAGCACGGGTTAATTTGCTGAGTTCTTTTTGCTCCTCAGCAAAAAGTGTTTCTGTTGGAGTGGAGTGTTTTTGTTGTGGGGCTTTTTCAGGTTTATATGAAAATGTGTCTTCATTCTGCTTTGAAGCTTTTTTTACACATAAGTATGAAAACACATGCTACAAGTATTTCTTAGCTATGCAGGCACTAATCTAATCTTACCACTTCAGTTTGCAAGATAATGTATTTCCTCTTTCATCACTGGGTCTTTAAAAATAAAAAGGGAAAAAAAGGAGATAGGAGACAAGACTTTGCTGAGCTGAAAGAACATGAAATATTTTTTTTTTATTCCCTCCTTGTCTTCCTAAACATACCTAAGTAATCCTCTGACAGGAGAGATGCCAGGAAAAAGTGCAGAAATGCCTATGTAATGACCTTTGCTATGAAAATTACCGTGTGCCTCCTGCACCTGTTCAGAAATGGTTTAACATTCTTCTGCCTGACTTCAGAAACGCTGGGTAATTAAACAGCGCTTTCAGTGAAGGTCAACTCTGAATTAGTAGTTCATTAAATTATTTGTCATGCTGAATGTTACTCCTGGTCACCAGGAGTGGTGAATTCAAACAAAGAGCAGAGGAATGTCGTTTTCTGTGCTGTCTCGTCGCTGGGGAAATTGGTGTGTGAGCTGTGAGGTCACCCAGCAGGGAGGAGCCCTTGTGCCCAGCGCAGAAAATCCCTGTTTGCACAGGGATTGGTAGAGGTGGCACGCTCAGAACCATCTCAGGATAACATCTCTGAAGACACAATTAAAGCTGAATAAGAGCTGCCTGCTCTTGTTGCAGAAATGTGCAGGTGAGAGCTCAGTTGTCTCTTCGGGCCCTGGAAAATGAGTTTGTGTTGGCAAGAATTTCTCTTGTAGCGTCACGCCTTTTACACCAGCTACAGGGAGGACCCTGTAATTTTTATTGTGATTTTACATAGTGGTAAAAGTTTGAAATGGAACAAATTATGGCTTAGACATCCCCAGATTTAAAGCACCTGCTGAAACAAGCCCAATTATGAAATGGATAATTAAAACCGATTGTAAATACTGCGGTGTGTCCTGGGATGGGAAGCACTTGGCATCACATTTCTCTCAGTGAGAGGCAGCAGTGTATTTCTGTGAAGGTCTGACCTGGCTGTTCTCTCTGGCATTTCCAGCACTGCTCCTCAGCAGTTTTCCCCATCAGGATGGTGGCTGGACCCTGGTGTTCCTCCTTGAGCCTGCAGCACCCAAAGCTGTGAGGAAACGAGGTGCAGGCACAATGTGCACTTTGTTTTCTGTCCAGGTTACACACCTTCTGTAGCTCCTTTAGTCCTTGAGTAGGGCTTCCATGTAAAATCAGGGGGAATTTAGGATTATAACCTGTACTAATGCACACTCAGATTGATCAGAAACTGTGGCAGGTGCCAGGATGTCCCCTGGAGGCTCTGAGTCTGTCTGTCCCTGTCCCTGGTGCTGGCTCTGCCCATACAGGGACACAGGCAGGAGGCACATCTCCCTGTGTGGGAAATATCAAAGGTAATAAGACTTTTAGAAACTGTGAAAGCAGGCCTCAGAAAAAGCAGAATAATTTAGAATCAGTTGTAATTGCAAAGTTTGAAAGTAGGAAAAGTTACAGTTGTATAGTAAGTCAAGATATGGAAGAATAGAGTGAGTTTTTGGTTCGGTTAAGATAAACTTTAAAGCTGTAGAAAATCTGCTTAGTAAGACAATAAAAGGTTTTCAGCTTAATAAGGGAATATTGTTTATTGTTAATAGAAAGCATACAGGTAAGTTTTGTTTGAAGTAGGTGTATGTGTGCTTTCAGTGATTGGGTAGAACAATTGTCTGTCAGCTTTAGCAATGTGGTATTGGCTGGAAAACTTTTTTAATTCCTTAACATCCCTGCTCCTCTCGGGTGTGCCTGGATTAAAACTGAGCCACAAAGAGCTGTGAGACCTCTGCAATATTTATCATACTGTACATATAATGAAACTCTGCTGTTGGTAATTGCTAGGAGATGAAACCTTTCCAAAGGCACAGTTAGTGAATGATAATGCCCTGCTCTCCCGAGGAAGGGCTGTCAGGAGAGCTGGGGAGGGACGAGGGAGGAAAACCTTTCAGTGCTCGGGGGCTGTGATACCAGGGAAAAACTCATTTGTTCAAGGCACCAGCACAGGATTTTTGTAGGCCAGATCAATCTACGGCTGCTGTGTGAAAGGGAATTATTCCAGGGAATGCATGTGAAACCCTTCTGCTCGGATCCTTGGGCTGCTCTTGAGGGATCTGGCATTATTCCTTGGACACTTTTTGCTGTGGTATTGACAGAGGGAAGGAAGGAACCTCTGCACTAAGGAGATGTTGTTATACTCTTGCCACCATTCCTAAAGCTGATCCTGCCCCCTTTGGTTCTCCAGGAGTGTCAGCACAGGTTTCCCCTACACCTTTCAGGAGGAAGGACAGGAATTTTGCATTACTCTGGCTCTGCTTGGAGGGATTTCTGCCAGCACTCCTTCTTCCCCTGCTGTTTCCTGTAGCTCAGTGTCAGTCACAGGCTCAGGAGGGATGTAGGAGCCTTCAGCAGGTGAGACACCTGCCCTTGGGGATGGGCTGCCTTCAAATGCCCTGCCTAGGAAACACATTAAACAGGGCAGGACAAGCAAAAAGTGCATTTTATAGGAAATTTATAGGAAATTTATAGGAAATGAAATCTCTCCAAAAAGACAAGTTGGGAGAGGAGTCCATGGTAGAGAGAGGTCAGTGGGGATGGGAGGGAAAGGTTTTCCCACCTGAGCACAGAGAGGGCTCAGAGGCTGTGGGGTCTGCTTGGGTCAGGGAACTCTGCCACAGGCAGCAGAATTCTTGGAAAGATGGGTAACAGCAGACTTCCAGGGCCAGGTTAGGGTTTTGCAGCCCAGACTGCAGTGGGATGGAAGCTCTCAGTGAACTCAGATTGTCCTGGCAGCTGAGATGCTCTCAGACCATCACCCACAGGGGAGCTGCTGTGGGTGAAAACCCAATAACTGCAATTTGTTACTCTGTACACAAAGAATATGAGGTAAAAACCAACTGCTGACTCTTTTTCAATGCCCTGTGCTCATGTGTAGATGGTAGCATAGTCCAAACCCCACGTGGCCCTAAATATTTTTATATTTATTATTTATATGTGTTTCAAAAACCTCAGAATAGACAAGGGAATAGGTAAAGAATGCCACATAGTTGAGTGGGAAGGCCAATAGATGGATGATACAGATGAATAACTTCTTTCTGTCTGGTTTCTTGAATAAGAATAGTTGCATTTTATTAATGTATATTCAGACAGAGATATATCCCCACACTAAATCAATTGCTTTTGGAAATAGTATTAAAGTAGAAAAGGGTGTTTGAGATGATCAAGAAAATGGAAACTTCAAAAAAAATCTTTACAAGGCTCACTGAAGAGATATTAAATTTTCTGTGGACTTTGTAAATTTATGTCCGTTAGAAACTCCCAAATTCTAAATGACTTCTAAATTATATATCCTGTGAGGGTAAAATAAAAACTCAAGTTTTCATTTATATATATATTAAAATTACAGCTGAGATCCCTGATTTTATTGTAGTGCCTCAATCTCATTAACACTGAGAGAAGTCAGATATTTAGATATCTTTGTAGATAAATCCTACAAAATGAGGTTTTTAATGGACAATTTAATGAAAGCAGTGCTCTGTGTGCAACAGCTGACAAAAAAAAAAAAAAAAAGGCAGGCAAACCCCTGGAAAAAAATGGAGCAAAGAGGGATAGGAAACAGTTCTGAAGATTTGATATGTTATGAAATAATCAATTGAGGAAGGGGAAATACTGAGTGAGCAGAGTGAGGAGGACACGGGTGTGTGTGCAGCCCCTCTGTCTGTGGCTGCTGGGGTTAATTCCAGCAGGTTGGGCTGTCCTGGACATCAGCCCTGCTGGGGATGGGCTTGGCCTGAGCTGGGATTTCACACCTGCCACTCTCATCCCACTGCTGCTGCTTGGTGCCTTCAAGAGAAAGGAGAGCAGGCAGCAATCTGGGAGTGTCAGGTAACATCTGCTACCTAAAGAAATCACCCTGAGTGCTGTATTGTAAAAATATAATTGAAATACCTCACGGTATTCCATAAAATAGCCCCTATTATACGTGTTAGATAAAAATGCAGGCAAAGGTTTTCCTGAAATATGCTTAATGAAAATGAGGAATATAGTGACTCTGACAGGCGGCTGGGAGAAATGTTGCCATAGAGAATTTAATCCTCCCCTTCTGGGTTTGCTGGTTGTCTGCAAGCCGCCACTGGCAGGGGAGCACTGCTGGGATTTTCTCAGCAGCACTGATGTTCCCGATGTCTAGGACACAGTTTTTACTCAAGGGAATGCTCTGGGAACAGCCCTGTGCCATGGAGGGAGAATGAGAAACTTTGCTGTCAGTAAAAGTTGTTGTCTGCAAGGCCAGAGTGAGTTAATGTAGGAAAGTGCACTCGCTTGTGTGATGTTCTTTATGCTTCTGACTGTATTTCTAAACTCCCTGAAAAAGGTTCCTTGAAGAAATTCAGGGATTGCCTGGGAAAAAGAAGTTTTGCTGTAATTTTTTTCAGGAAATCCTCTCGTGATTAATCTCTGTTTATACTTGAAATTTCTGTTCCCAGACAAATTTTCCCCATGTTAAAGAAATGAAGGAAAGAACAGAATGTCTGAAGAAGACAGCAAACACACGCCTAAAATAGCAATTTAGTTGTGATGTTTCTGTGCTGTGCTTACATCCCTGTGTTCCAAGAGCTGATTTGATTCTGTGGCAGTTTCTTGTTGGAAAACCCAGCATGTTTAGGAAGGCATTGACTCATGGCAGAGCTAAAACTGACAACAGTTAAATGTAACTCCTTCCATTAACAATAATAGAATGCATGTTGTATCATTATCATGGTTGGAAAGCCTGACAAGAAAGAAAAAAAGGGAAAAAAGAGAAAGCACTGCACAGCATTAATTTATATGGTTTTTTATGTTGGGAACATGTGTTGGTGATCCCAGCTGGACTAAAAGGGGCACAGGCATTCCATTGCCAAGGTTTAGCTGCCGTTTGAAAGTCCAAAATCAGGTTTTGAGGCAAGAGTTAAAGTTAAATCTTGACACCACACAGAATATAAAAATGTGTAATAAGAAGAAAGAAAATATACTCAGGACAGAGGATTTCTTTAGAAATTCTTTATAGAATAAAGAGGGGCACAATAAAATATGTTTAAGGCCAGGGGGGTAGTTGATGTGAGACTTTCTTATGAATCTTTAGGTTGCACACTGAAAATTCACCAGCTCAGTTGTTGAGAGCACAGTGCTGATACCACCAAGGTCATGGATTGGGCTGTGATGATGCACTGAGGAGCTGGACTCAGAAATCCCTGTGGGTCCCTTCCAGCTCAGAATATCCTGTGAAATCCCTCTCAGGGGTGGCTGTGCTGTCTGGGCAGAAATGCAATGGCTGCAGCTGAGCTGTGGTGGCTGATGCAAGGAAAACTGAGTGAAGAGCTTGAGAGCAAAGGAGGATAATATGGCTTGGGCTGCGAGCTGGTAAAAAGGGTGGGCTTGGACTGTGAACAAAAAAATACCTTATTTACAACAAATGGGGTCATTCCCAGTGGAAAGATGAGTAGAGACTTATTTTCTTGAGCTCAGCCTGAGATGAGTCCAGGGGTACAGGATACTGTGGTGCAATCTTGACTTTGAATTGGACCCAAGAACAGTAATAAAACCAAAATTGTTCAAATCATTTAAGAAGAAAAATCCCTTCAGTGCTCATGCTCCCTATTTAAATTTCCTTAAAACAGCATTTCCCTCTTCTACCTGTGCTGCTGAGTTTTTAATACATCTATTTAAATGCAAATTTTGACTTTTGGTCTGTAATCACAAAAATGTTTGACACATAAATTTTTATCAGCAATGTAATTTTATAGAGAAGCAGTAATGGAGTGGTAGGCCACAAATACCAGGGTGATGCATTGCTCACCCTATTTCAGTGTGGGGAAGTGCCTGCTCCTGTGTCAGCTGATGGGAACAATTGTTTCCTCAGTGCTCAACTTATTGAGATGCATGTGGTGCTCTAGAGAACTTTTTGACTGTACTTGGAGTGTTTGCTTGTGTACCAGAATCTCCCTGAGGACCATCATTTCTTTGTGTGCTCTGAATTGCTGGGATGGCAGTCCTGACAGCTGGATCTTCAAGAAGGGAAGGTATTTTTCCAGCCTAGTATTTTTCTCCTCTTCTCAGTAGGTTTATTGCCTGGGTGGGGGGATGTTTTACAAGAGTGGTGTCAAATCCAGTGCAGGTTACTCTTTGCTTGCTGCTGAGTGTGTGTGGTTTTGTCTCAGTTTGGAAAGACAGGTGTCTGCCAGGGAAAAGCTGGAGCTTCCCTTGGAATGGAGAATGGAAACCCCCTCCCTGTGAATTATTAGAATTTTGAAATTAAGGGGCTTTCAGGCAAAGATATGGGAATAGGAATGACAGTTCTTTACTAGGGAAATTAAAAACGTAGTAGTAGGAAAAAAAAAAAAAAAAAACCCAAAGTAATAAAAAAGAGAAAAACCCCTGACAGAGTCAGAACACGGCCTGACCCCCTGTTGGTCAGGGTGTTGGAAGCAGTCCAGTGAAGTCCTCCTGCAGTGACAGATGTGGTTCTGCTGGAGCAGAGATGATCCTGTACAAGGGTGGAGTTTTCCTCTGAGGCCCCAGTGGTGCTGAGCTGGGTCTGGCCCTCCTCTGGCAATCCAGTGCAGACAGGCTGTGCTGGAGTTCTGAACCCCAGGTTTGATCCAGGTGGGAATGCTGGGCTCCTCCCCCTGGGTGGAGCATCTCCCAAGGGGATGATGTAACTGTCTCAGCCCTGCAGTGAGCCTGGATGGCCCATGAACAGCAGATACCCCTGGAGGGAGGATGGGTCCTGGAAGGGATAAAGAACACTGCTCCCCTGGTTTAACAGCTGCCCATTGACAGAACACACCCACTCTCCTCCCCCGGAGTTATGAGATAAAGAAAAAACATCTCTTCAAACTGTTTCAGCAGATGAGAATAGAATACATCTTGCATTTGCAACCCAAGACAGGTTTGTATTTCATCTTTCCCCATCAGACAGTCTGGCCCTGGCTGAGGTGTTGGTGGCCACCAGCCCTGGTGTCCCTGCCAGGGCCACAGCAGCTGAGCAGGGCCACAGCTGCCACAGTGACAGAGCTGCAGCTGCAGCAGGCAGGGTGGGTTTGGCAGAGCCGTTCTGTCTGTGTGCTGTGATTGCTGCAGCAGCAGCCGGTGCTGGACTGGGCAGCCAGGGTTTGGCACAGCTGGGGTGGCCCAGCCACTGCCCTGTGAATCACAGAATATCCTGAGCTGGCAGGGACCCACAGGATCATCCAGTCCTAACCCTGGCCCTGCACAGACCCCCCAACATCCCACCCTGAGCATTGTCTAAGTGCTCCTGGAGCTCTGGCAGCCTCGGGGCTGTGCCCATTCCCTGGGGAGCCTGGGCAGTGCCCAGCACCCTCTGGAGAAGAACTTTTCCCTGATCTCCACCCTGGCACAGCTCCAGCCCTTCCCTGGCTCCTGTCCCTGTCCCAGAGCAGAGATTGGAGCTGTCCCTTCACTGCCCCTCATGAGGAGGTTGAAGACCACAATGAGGTCTCCCCTCAGGCTCTTCCAGGCTGAACAGACCAAGTGTCCCCAGCTGCTCCTCGTGACTCCCTCTCCAGTCCCTTCCCCATGCTCGTGGCCTCCTCTGGATGCTCTCTCATGGCTTCATGTGTTTTCTGTGCTGGTGCCCCAAACTGCACCCAGAACTCGCGGTGAGGCAGCGTGAGGAAGCACTGTTTTCCAATTTGTATTGGTACAAGGCGTGAAAGGAGTGTTAATCCCAGTCTTGACTTCTGAGGGATCAATAATATCTGAACATAAATGATTTTAAAGAAACACTATACCCATACAGTGATCCAAGTCTGTGCCTCCCTGTGATAGCAGGCTTGTAGTTATTTAATTCTACTATTAAGTGAATGTAGGTGGCTGCTTTCATTTTACTTACTCTTTTAAATGATTCTTATATTATGGCAAGGATCAATATGAAATGTCAGATATTTTATTGTACTTACAGAAGATAGCACACCTTGGGTTCTGCACATTCTGCATTTTGTGTTCCCTAGATACCCTGGCATTAATTACATACTTCAGATTGCAGATGACAGAGGATCTGAAGGGCACTGTGCTACGTTTTCATTCTCATCATCTCTATCTATTCTCTGAATTTAGACAGGTTACAAAATGCTACTGAAGACTTGAGCAGCTTTGAAGCCATTTAAAAAATAGCAGTGACATATCCAGTGTATCAAATAGTCTGGTTCCTCACTGTTTGTCAAAGGACAAGACATTTGGGGAGGAGGAAAATCTTGAACCAAAAGCTGTTGGACTGCATCAAAAGTCTGGAGAAATTATTTCTCACCCCCTCCACTCAGTGGGTTCATTGCTGATTCTCCTGCTCACTGAAATGTCCTGGGGCCTGCTCCATTGCCACTCATCTCTGCTGGCTGGGTTTGCTTTGCTCTGCTGGGATCTCTTTATTCTCTGCTGCTAAGGTTGGGATGGGCTGGATCATTAGCTAACTCTTCAAGGTTAACCAACTTTTGGTGCTGAAATGGCTTTTTATGAAGCACCTTTTAAAGTTTTGAAAATAGTTGGCCTTGTCTTCCCCAAAAACCTGAGATTTGAGTGCAGCCATTGTCATATTTTTAGTGAGATTAAGATTTTGCTCTTTCCCCCTCTCTCTTGGTGTTGTAAAAACACGTTATTTTTAGTCCATTTCTGCTTTATTCATGTGCAAGAACAACAAATGTCCTGAGTATATCTGTGAAGTGCTTTTGAAGAGCTTTGCTTTCCAAGTGCTTATGTAATTTGTTGGACACTAATGTTTAAATGTTTGCCTATTCAAAAATTATTCGGTTTTGTATATTCAGAAACACAACTAGTGGTTTTCACTCCTCATTCTGGTCAGTCTTCTTTCTCTTAACCAGTAATCAAATTTCCTAGTGTAGTCTTGCAATTTTTATAATAATTTTGACACTGGAAATTAATTGTAGGCTTGATCAAGATACGTGTTCAGTTCACATCTGCACAGACCAAATTTCCTATACAAGGTTGAGATCAGTGTCAGCCAGTTTCTTTTTATTTGTGCTGACCCTTTTTTGTGGGTTTTTTTGTTTTTAAATCCATGGTATGGCCTTAGTTTTTGGATATTATCTTCACCAGTTTAGATCTTGAGAGTTTGTGTCCTCAAGTCACCAAAGCACAGGGATATTGGTCTGTCAGTTGGGAGCAGCATCTGGAGCTGGAGGTGCAGCACCAGGAGCATCCCCTGCACCTCTGAAGGTCCAGGAGGATTTTCAGGTTCACATGAGCCACTCCAGGACACCAGCTTTGATACAATTAACCTTCCTGACCCTCCTTGTTGTGTTTGGCCTTTTAAATTACCTGATTTCTCAGCTTAACGTGCAGTAAACACTTCATTAGTGATTTTGGTCGTGGTGCATTTGTAGGAGGGATGGAAGTGGGGTAAATTGGCTCACAGTAGCTAAAGCCAGACCAGGGGTATAGCCCAGATGAAATTCAGGAGAAGAGAAATCCCAAGGGGAAGAGAGAACAATTTTTATTAGCAATTTATCCCCTGTGGTGCCCTGTGCTGAACCTGGGGAAGGGGAAGCCTGGTGCTGCCAGGCACTGAAGGAAGTTCTCTGTGCTGATCTTTGGCTGCAGATGAAGCAGGGCAAACATGGAACATGGAAAGGGAGCTTGCAGGTGACAGCTTCAAGCTGTAATACGGTGTCTCAGACTCATTTTAAGGTATTTAATATGTGTTTGCTGTCGTGCATTTTTTTTTCAGAAAAAAACTTTTCAATGTTTTATTTCAGATGGGAAAAGTACAGGCAAATAGATGGTCAATGGTGAAATTCTGTCACCTGCTGTGTGAGAGGACATGGGACATATTAAATGCTGGATTCTGGATGCAGATCTGTGGTGCCAAGCTATGGGTATGGGTCAAGGTGGATTGTTTGCAGGCAGGCACATGTGAACAAAACCACTCACTGTTTGATCCAGTGCCTGGAGAATTCCTCAGGAGGGAATCAGCAGCTGGCCAGAGGGATGGGGCAGTGCCAGTGAACTCTTCATGGCTGCACAGGGCTCAGAGTTCCTCCTGGTGGGTGTCAGGGCTGAGAAGTGTGTGAACCCCACAATGTCACAGCCTGTGAGCCAGCCCTGCTGGTGTGGGATTCGTGTAGGTCAAGGCACTCCCATTAAATATGGGTCACATCAGTTCCTGCACAGGAGAGGCTTCTGCAGTGCTGGGATCCTGGACTGCAAATTAAGGAGCAAGGGGAAAAAAGGAATAGAAATTGGTGTATTTCTTCCTCTTTATGCCCTGTTGGCAAAGCTGAGATGTTTTTATAATGATTGCACTTGTGCACCTCTCAACTGGACTTAGTAGAAGTTCACTAGGTAGAATTAAAGTTGTGCTTGCTGGGCAACCCAAAATCCAAAATACCAGGAGGTCTGAATGCAAAACCAAAAGTTTAAAAGAGAAAAATATTAGAAATAAGGCATCAACTTTTACTTTAGTGTTAGGACTATTATAGATATAAATCCAAATTCACTGCCATTACTCATCTCTCTAAGGTGTTGATTTTATAAAAACGATGCAAGGGAAAAAAACCCACCCAAAAGTGAATTAAAATCTAAATCTTAAGTTATCCCACAAATGTTTGCTATTTATACTGTCCATCTGTCTATGGTGCCTGACAGATAATCAATATACTCTTACTTAAAAAAAAAAAAATAAATCCTGTTTCTCTGGAGAAACACAGCCCTGAGCCCAGCTAGAAGTTGCTGTAATACCCAGGCAGCTCTCTGTGCATAGCTGCATTTGTAGAGTGGTCTAAGAAATAAGGGCAGCTGAAGATTTTCTAATAACTGAATAGTCAAACAGTTTGATTTGAAAGCAAGAACAAAAACATCTGTTTCCTAAACTCTGTGTTCTTGGGGCTGCAAGGAGTGGGCAGTGCTGCCTGCTCTCGGTTGCACTGACACTGATTTATTTGTGTTTTCCGCGTGGGGGAATGTTTGCATTTTGCTGCTGAGGTTTGGAAGAAATTCAGGTTTTCTTGCTTGGTGATCAGCAAGCTGTTGTGTGGAGCTCAATTATGACGGTTCCAGTTTTTCCCTCCTCGTGGGCCTTTCTGTTGAAATTTGGGGCTTTTGGGGGGCTGGTTTCAGTGGGAGGTTGGTGCTGTCTTTTGGTGGAAAGAATGCCTAAACTGCAGCTCCTGCAGATGACTCATGTGTCGCAGCTAATCAGAGTCACAGTGGTTCTTCATACATCTGATTATCTATGTTTGTAGCAGGCTTATTTTCATTAGGGAAGCAAACTCTAAAGCTATAATAATCCAGTAAATTATTATGTTCAGTTGTATAGATGTGAGCTGAATTTGTTTTCTCGGCATCAAAGAGAAATGGTCACTGCAATGAAACAAATTCTACTTGTATTTGTGCAATTCAATGGACAACTGAATATGAAAAAAGGAAACATTTTTTCTCATTTACTTTTCTGGTTTTGCAGAATGATATTTTTTGTCTGTTTTTCAGCTCATGATAAACTTCCGTGGTAGAATCTTCCAGTTAGATCTGAAAGGTTTTTTGCAGGTCTTTGAAGTACAAGCCTTTATCTTGTTCGGGATGTGTGGCTCTTCTTAGCAAGTTAATAGAATCTACCTCCTGAGACATTACGGGCTGAAATGTTAAATAAATGCATTATTATTGCATTAAATCTCAGAAAAAATGGCTGGTTTGAAAATAAAAGTTTTGTTACTGAGTGACTTTTCAGGGTTTTGAGGGTTCAGCCAAAATAAAATTGAAATAGTTACAGTGAAAAAACCTGCAGCACACAAGTTCTGTTCAGCCCTATTTAGTGTTCTTAGTGAGGCATTTTTAATCTCTTCGAAGGTGAGTTTGAGAGTTAATTGTTGATTTTGTTGGCGTTATTAGCACACCCACATAATGAATTTTTGACCTGCTGAAAGAACAGTGAACAAGTTCAGTTTGGATTTTCAGGAGTGCAGGGTCTGTGTCGTTGTTCTGCTTTGGCATTATGGGGTGTAGAGCTGAGAGCAGCCCACCCTCAGGACTCTGCACTGCCACCAATGCTGTGACAGCAGTGACTGCATGATCAGCTGCTTCAAACAGGCTAATAGTGAGTAGAAGTGCTGGGAGACATTAAAAACGGGCATAAAAGCAGAGGGGAAGGAGATGCCTTTGGCTGGTGGCGTGGAATAAATCCCTTTGGTTTTGATTGTTTACCTGTAACTGATAGCTCTTTGTGCGGCCAGCAGAAACCCACAGCGGCATCCAGAAGTTACCTGTGGGTGCCCTGAGTTTGCAGAGAGAGGCCTTATTCCCCTGACTGTGCCAGGTGTGTTTGTGGTGTGCACCCCTGGCATGTGCATCCCTCGTGCCCCTGCACATCCCACGCCCCTGGCAGGCTGCAGCAGCCTCTGCTTTTTTTTTCTTATTGGCACACAGGAAATGCCCAAAATACCTCATGCAAAACAACAAGAACAACAAAAACGTGCCTAGAATATTTGGTAATTCATGTCACAATTAGGAATTTGCTGGTCATCATCCTGCCCTGGGACAGATTTCAGAGCAGTGATTGAAGCCGGAACGGAAGAGACGTCGTCTTTTAAAGTCGTTCCGTCAAATCATTTCAATCACTTTAAAGGGCAGTTCATACTATTTCAGAAAATACTGTTGGTGTCTTTTCCCACCCTTCCCAGATTTGGAGAAGTTATAGGTCCTGTCTCAAGGAAAGGACAGTAAGTGCAGTGAGAGGGCAGGCAGCTCTCTGCACAAACACACGGCAGCGGCTCTGCATGAGAAGCAGCGCCGAACTTCACAGGAAGAGTATTTTGAGCAGGACCAGTTGATAAGCACTCCAGAATCAATATTTCATGTTATTCTCCTACACAAATATAACACTGATAGCGGCAGCACTACAAGAGGCTGGAAACAAGTCAATGTCACAGGCAGTTGGCATTCAGGCTGCATGTCCAGCAGGCAGCTCCTGCAGCCCTTGCTGTGCTCTGGGCAGGGCACCGTGTGATGGAGTGGCAGCACCAGCCACGCTCACAGCAGCTCTGGGTAAGTCTTCCCAACCTTCTGCCCCCTTTACTGGAGCCACACTGGGACATTTCGATAGATAGGTTGATGCTGACGTGTTTTTTCATCTTTTTTCTTAAACTGTGTTGAAAGGATTGATTTTAATGCTCCGAAATCAAAATTTTGTTACTGATCTTGAAATCGACCAACCGCATATGTTTTGCTCAGGGAATTAACTCTGGTTGTGAATCACATAATTCTCTCACAATAAAGACTCTGGAAATTCTCTGTGAGGAAGATCAACGCTCTTTGGCATTTATATGTTTTAGTTTAGAGGACGTAGCAATGGGAAGACAGAATAATGAATTGCCAGGAAGGCAGGGAAGTTAGAGGAATATAACTGGTGCTTATGCCTATTATTGTTGCAGGTTTTTGACATTTAAAGGGGTTTGCAACCCTTCCCTTATCAGAGCTAATGCCAGACAATCAGTCACCCTGGCACAGCAGTTCTGTGCCTCACTGTTAGTAATGCTGCTGATAATTGATGTGCAGCAGCAGAATTTATAAATGAAATTAGCTCCCCAAAGTTTAAGTATGACTGTGATTGAGGCAGTAATGATAGAGTTCATGCAAGTAGGTTTGCCATTTATCTGAATGTATCATTACTGACAGTGCTTTTTCGTTAACATTTTGTTATCCTTATTCATGTCATTGTTATAATGTCCTCTCAGATACCTGCAAATTAAACTGACTTGTACTCAATGCTGATCCTTCCTGCCCACCCCTGCACCTCCTTCTTTGGAATTAATTTGTGCAACATTTGATTTTTAAGATCTCTGGGAGCATCTCCAACATAGTCAGAAGAAAGTGCTGTTCAAATAATTGGGGAACAGCTTTGGCTTTCTTGCCAGTGAAGGCTTTTCCATGCTTTATTTGTCAGGAAGACACAATATTAGCATTTTAACTCAACATTCGAAAACTTGCTTTTAGCTACAAATAAAAGTGAATAGAAACAGAATTTTTAGCAATCCAGCAATGTCTCAGACTTTGTACTCAAAATCAAGAGAGCCCCACATCACCATGGATTTGAAAATGTCTTTAGCTAATAGTGGAGACTTTAAAAAAAAAAACCAAAAAACTCTGATGAAAAATTATTGAAGGAGACTCGATTTTGGTGAAGATTCCCTTGTAATTTGAAAATAAAGTGATTAAACGTAAGTTGAGTCAAACAGATTCTGATTTTTTAAAAATTATCTATCTGTTTTCTGAATCTTCAAAACCAGAACTTGATTAACTCATTTTGTGATTGTTTTCTCTTGTTGCAGTTACTGCTGCATGTAGAGATTTTAAAGGGCTATAGGACAGAAGGTTTTTTTGGTATTAGTGAATATCGAAGAATTTTTTAGAGAACATTTCATCATCTCCATTCTGTATAGCAAAACCCCAGAAATTCTGTGCTAAGAGGCAAGGTTAAAATAGTTCAAATCACCTTGATTTACTTTAAGGATAGACAAGTACAAATTGTTTGGTTGGTTGGGTTTATTTGTTATTGTTTCCTTTGGGGTTTTTTGGGTATTTTGTTTTGTTTTACTAGACCAATTTCTCTAATAAACTAGACTGAGATCTGAAAAAGAAAAGGTTATGTTTGTATGGTTCCCATCACTGGAGTAATTTTTCTGAAATTTCAGTAAAGATGGGGGGAAAATCCGGCAGTTTAAATCAGACAATGTGTATAAATTCATAGAAATGCTTGGTTTTAGAAATCATCCAACCCTCAGCACTGACTTAATTTTAGTTCTCGGAACTGTTTTGCTTTAATCCCTTTCCAGCCACGAATTAAACTGAAGAAAATATTTACAGTGCATCTACTGCATTCCAAGGGAATGGTCCACACTCCCCTGGCCTGGCCTGTGACTTTTGTGTTTTTTACCTCATGAGGAGGTTGAAATGAGTGAACACAAACGTAATTTCAGAAGGTTATGCCTGGTGTCAGCAGTGCTCACTTCAGTCTCTGCAGCAGAGGAGCTGGAGGACTTCCAGTTTATTCCCTTTTTTAGTATAGGAGCCCTCATCTTTGAGCATGTTCAGCAAATTCAGGAGACAACAGGATCAAACAGGATCTCCCTTGCTCAAAACAGTGTTAAATATCCTATATACACATAGGTGATTCTGCCTTTTTGGCAATGTTTGAATATTGGGAATAAAGGAGGTAAAGAAGCTGCAGCTTCTCAGATTTTAGATCTTTGCCTGTTCAGTATTGTGTGGGGATTTCCACCTGGGTTTCTGGTAGGAGGACAGAAGTGTTTGATTGCCTGGATACCTTTATTTTGAAGTCTTTCCTTCAAGAAAAACCTGATTTGTGACATCAGGTTTTGGTTGCTTCGGTGAATGCAGTTTATTCTTCTAGAGGTTTATATTTAATTAGTAATGTACTAATTGATACACCAGACAAGTTCAGCGAAATCAAGGACACAACACCCTCCCCAAGGTTTCACCAGCCATCTAATTTATATGAATTTCCTCCAAGTCATGACAGTGATGCTTTAATCCATTAAAACCCACATGGAACTTCAGAGCCAGGGCACACTTCTCAGTTTCTGAGTGGTGAAGTGTAAAACCTGCACTTGGCAGTGTTGAATTCTGTGCCCTGGTGTGGGGATGGGGAGTGTGGCTCAGTGCTCCCCTTGTTGGTGCCAAGGTGCTGAGGAGGGGCAGCTCAGGCTCTCTGCTGTGCAGAGGTGCGAGCACACAGGTTGGAAAGTCTTGAAAAGGATGAATCAGAGACTTGTTTTAGCTGCTTATTTCCTGGTGGGGATCAGGCATTCATCATTTCCATGTCTGTCTCTCCATCTCTAGAGATTAGACTCCATACTGAGGGGAGTAGGAGTTTTGGAGGTTGATTTGGAGTAGCAGAGATCAAAGCCAGGCGAAGATTTGTCACAATAGGACACGAAATAAAGATGCTTGGCTCCAGTCAGGAGGCAGCAGAAATCAGAAGGTTTATTTACAATTGATCCAGCCCTTTTATAACACTGTGCTAAAGGCACATTATTGGTCCATAGGGCTGACACCTCTCCCATTGACTATGTAACAGAAATAGCAAACAACCTGTTGTCATGGGAAAGGAAGATTGTTCATACAAGGTTGTTTTGGGAAAAAGAAAACTGTTGAAAAGTTTCCCTTGGGAAGAGCTCAGCAATTCTTAGGGTCAGAAAATATGGAGCCCACGAAGGTTGTTAAAGAGCTGTCTCTGTGCTCCCTGTGACAAAGGTGAGGTCTCTGCAGGAGGGTCACCACACTCTCACAGTCTCTCTCACTCCTCTGAACTCCTCAGAGGGCCAAAATCTTATCCTCCACTTTGTCTTTGTGGGGATCTGTGACCCCTCTGACTGCAATCTGGGAATGGGGGAGTTGAGCTGAAGGACACCACCTAAGGAATGTAAGGAACAGAGTTAGAGAAGTCCATCTCTGCCACAGCTGACCACCAAGCGAGGTGCTGAAAGGCAGGGACACTTCTGCTGAAATGTCAGCAAACCTGGGATTTGGCTTTGTGGTTTGTTTTTAAGGACAGTCTTTATTAACTCAGTCCATAAACTGGTCACCAAAATGGGAACAGCAGTAGTTGTCTCTGTTTGTAGCAGGAAGGACTTTCCATAAAAGTTTATCTTCCCTGAGCAAACAAATTTTAATCTGTGGGTTCCATCATCTTCTGCTTTTTAATAGTATTGCTCTTTTAATATCACTTCTTTTCTAACAAGATCATACCCTGCTCCCTTAGGCCATGTTAAAAAGGTCAGTCACTGAGTGGTATTTTAATTTAAATAAAGAGTGAAAGACAGAGTGTTTTTGCTAGAATACTAAAAGATCACCTATTTAAATCTTCCTTTTAATGTCTGTTTAACTATCTTTTTTGAGGCTTTTTCTATGACCTTCAACATAATTTAAACTTAATTTTTAATTCATTATTCATGCCGTTAAATACTGAAGCCCGTTTCTTGCTGCAGTTTATTTCTCTATTAAATGCATGTGTTCTAGTGGTTTTGTTTGGTTCTGTAATGAATTCTGATGTTCTGGCATTTTAAAACGCAGCGGGGAAGAATGCTTATTTTGAGAGGTAAAAAAACCTCAATGTGTAAACCTTGTATTACATCAACAACATTATTTAAGGTAAAATCAGGGGGTGAGGGAAGGACAGGTTGAACTTGGGGAGCTCTTACCTCGATAAATTGTGTGTAAATGCCCCTGTCCTGTGCTGCCCTGCGTGGGCTGGGCATGAGCTGCTCCCAGTGTCCCCAGTCCCTGGAGAGCTTCAGCTGCACACAGTGATAACTGTGGCAGCTCCACTGACACCCTGACACCTGCTCTACATCATTGTTTTGGCTTTTCCCCACTTTCTCCTCCACTTGGTAATTGAGTTTCATGGCTTGGTGCAGGAGATGGGATGAACTGCAGATAGTTATGTTATTATAGATTAGCCACAGTGATACTGGGGTTTGTAGAGACCTGATATGCTGCAGGAAAGCACCCAGAACTAATATCACCGAATAAAGGAAATAAATTAAGCCCTTAAAATGATGTATTTTCATTGCCAGGGAGCAGTTTTTTTCCACCCCCTCCTAAAGCTGATATCTCATTTGCTGTAGCCAAGTGAGAGCTGCACCCTTGCACAGCAGTGTGAAGAAGACACATAGATTCTCATCACTGCAGAACACATGCACAGTTATTTTTTTTTTTTTTGTTGTCTGTCAGCATTCAGGTACTTTAGTGATATAAACTACTTCTGTATCTTTCCTCACTTGATTCAGTGGCCTAAAGCGTGGCACATTCACAAGCAGTTGGGCAAATAAGGAGAAAATCCAGTGTTCTGGTACTGCTGCTTCCCAGAATTTCTGTCTGACAGTCATTAGCAGTGCAAGTTAATTGGAGAAACTTTTGAAGAGGGTACAATGCCCTGTTAAGGAAAAAAAGGTGCCAGAGAAAACAAGGTTAAGCTGTAAGAGTGAAGTGGCAGAGCTGTAATATTTTACAATGTTCCTTTGGGGTTTTTAAAGCAGGAGAGAGACAGCAAGCACTTCCCAAAAGCACAAAGTTTCCCAAAATTTGGGACAGTTCTGTAGGTGGCAGGAGTAGGGATGCCACATGACTCTGGGACATTGTCAGTGCTGTCACAGTGACCTGCAAACCTGCTGGGGACCCCTGCATGTCCCTGAGCCAGGGGTGACATGTCCCTGTGGCTCTAGATTGTCATGGATGTCCCTGGGCCAGGAGTGACACTGTGGCTCTGGATTGTCATGGATGTCCCTGGGCCAGGGGTGACACTGTGGCTCTGGATTGTCACATGTCCCTGGGCCAGGGGTGACATGTCCCTGTGGCTCTGGATTGTCATGGATGTCCCTAGGCCAGGAGTGACACTGTGGCTCTGGATTGTCATGGATGTCCCTGGGCCAGGGGTGACACTGTGGCTCTGGATTGTCACATGTCCCTGGGCCAGGGGTGACACTGTGGCTCTGTGTCTGGCTCTGTGGGGCCACAGCAGCCCCTGCTGAGTCAGCAGTGTGTGACATCCCTGCCCTGTCCCCACTGTGGAGCACAGCCAGGAGATGCAATCTCTGCCCAGTCCAGCTCCCAGTGCTGGAGGAGACACAGGCTCTGCCTGAGGTGTTTGATGAGAGAATTTTCCACGTCTAACACCCCTCCCAGCCAGCCCAGTGGGCATCATCTGCCTTCCCCAACAGCCCTGGGGCAGGATTGCTAATGCCAGCTCCCAGCAGTGCCCAGGGAGCCCCTGAGCTGGTGGCCCCCGTGCTGAACAAACCCAGCGTGGCCCCTGTGCCATCCCTGGCTGCCAGGGCAGATGGATGGGCTCACTGCTGGCTGCAGTTAATGGAATCCATAGATCCTGTCACCCTGGGAGACCTCCCTGGGAAATTACCTCCCCTTCCCTTGCTCTTTGAGAAGAGTTATTGTATGGGAGCTAAACTGGGATTAGGTGCTTATATCCACACAATATATCTATATATCTATATCTATATATATCTTCATTTTTACCCCTATTTTTTTTTTAATCCTCTCCTTGCTTTCCCACCTCCCCTTTCAAACATCTTGAAGGAAGGAGACAATTTGTGACAAGGTTAAATTTCTGTGCTGCTTGTTGAAACACTACACTGGAGCAGAGTTTGAACAGCATTAATGAAATACCAACCTTCTACTGTACCATTCTCAATTCTGGTTTGAAAAATAGAATAATGGATGGAATAGTCTTCTAATTCTATCTTATAGCAGATGGAATGTGTGTCTAGGACCATATGGCTGCTGATTCGGGCTCTTTGGGGTATCCTGTTGCTTTTACCATATATGTTGTTGCTTTGGAACTTGCTGGTGTGATGTTGAAGCACATACATTCCAATTCTTCATGAATTCTTAATTAAAAACCCTTTAACTGTGAGATATAGCTGGATCTAGGGCTGCCTGAGTTTTGTGTCAAGCTTTATATGAAATGTATGCAGAGAACCACTTTATTGGGTGTGTAGACAGAAGATAAAAAAGGAGCCTTATTCTTATGTATATTTTGAGTTTATTTTAGTGTCATCAATGTAAAAATAATTCTGTTAATTTTGCTAAATGATACTGTACATGTGCTTTTCTCAGTTTACACAAAAGTGGTATTTATGGAAAGCTTAAGATAAAAATTACCTTTTAATTTGTCAAAGAAACGAGTCTCCTGTTTCCATTCCAAAAAAGCCAAGATGGATAATCTGGAGCTTGTGAAGGAGCCCATATTAAATTAATTCCTCAAAAACAAATTTTACGTATTGATGAGCTGAGCCCTTATTAAACAAATGTGATTATGTTAAGAGAGCGTTGTTGTCTTTGCAGGATCCAGAAGTTTGTTTGATAAATGACCTCCCCTGAGATTCTCAGCAGAGAATTTGGGAGCTGCAGTGATTTTACACCCCGTTGGTGGTGCTCTGATTTGTGTCATTGTCCTTGACAGGCCACCTCTGCTGGGGCACAGCCGTGACCTTTATGTAAAACGCTTTTGTCACCTGTTGGGGCTCTGCAGCAGGGCAGGATTCACTCTGCCACCCAGAATTAGTGCACACCGTGCTAGGGGACAGATTTGGGGATTTTCCTGCCCAGCTGTGCCCTGTACCACGGTGAGTGAGAGCCACAGCTCGGGCTGAGCTCAGCTCCAGCACAGAGAACCAGCAGCCCCAGGGTGTGTGGGGTGACCCCAAACAGCCCCAGGGTGACCCCAAACAGCCCCAGGGTGTGCGAGGTGACCCCAAACAGCCCCAGGGTGACCCCAAACAGCCCCCGGGTGTGCAGGGTGACCCCAAACCCCACTGTGTGACTCCAAACCTATTTTCCCCAAAATCCACTGTGTTCCCCAAACCTCCCTGTGTGCCCCAAACTGTGTTCCCCAAACCTCCCTGTGTGCCCCAAACTGTGTGCCCCAAACCTCACTGCTGACCCCAAACATCCCTGTGTGACCCCAAACCTCAGTGTGCCCCAAAACCTCACTGTGTGCCCCAAGCCTCACTGCTGACCCCAAACCTCCCTGGTTTTGTGTGGTTTCTATGATCTACTCAAACCAGTCAGAGGTGCAGAATTTTTCTGAATAATAAAATTCCTGCTTTAGTCTAGATTTATTTTAATTTTCATTGTGGTAATGCTGTTTGAAAATACCAGTCTTTCGAGTGACTCCTGTCAAATTTAAAATCAGTAATTTAAACAAAAAGCAAAACACCTTTTAAAAAGATAAATCCACCTAGAAATGTGTGGTACACTGCACGCAGAAGCCTTAGGCCCTTCAGCTTCAGCATTTGTCCAACATTTTTTTCCAGCGTGAGCCTGTCTTTAACTGAGATGGAAAGTCAGTATCATTCTTTTTTTGCCTCTAAATGCTTTATTAAAAGTATATATTTCGCGTGAGCCTTTGCACCTACAGAGACTTTCCTTCCCCGGATGAATTGAAATGGTCCACACATGGATGTAGAAGCTATTATTTTCCCAGCAGGATGTTAAACTGCTCATCAACTCTTGCAGAGCCAAAACACTCATGAAAACCATGCAGGTGAAGGAGCTGCAGCTCGAATAACCACGGGTCAGCACTTCACCTCCAGTCAGGAAATCTTCCCCCTTCAAAGCAGCTCTGCTCCCAAGACCTGGACACTTGGTGCTGCAGAGAAACTGTTTTACTGGGGGGCTGGAAATCATCAGGAAAAGCTCAACTTTTTTTTTTGCTGAAGCAGACACAGGTATCACAAACCTTCTCTGTGGGTAGGATCTGGTTGCTGCTGTTATTTTCTAGCCTCATTTTGCAGGGTGTTGCCAATTAAGCCATTTTACATACCCCCCCCTACACCTGCTCTGACTTGGACCCCACTGGTGCGATTTGAAAGGCAGAGAGGGGAAATCAGATCTGTCAATATGGAAATACATTTCTCAGTATTGTAAAACCTCCAGGAGGGTTTGGTAAACTGGTTAGCTCACTTGTGCTGGGAGTTACCCATTACTGTAGATTACACTGAGAAAACCTGAGAGTATTTCTTCTTTCTATTTTTAGGTGTGGATTTTTTTTTTTTGTGGGGGTTTTTGTTTGTTTTTCCTCAACTGTACAAACATGTAACAATGCCTATTATGAAAACTGCAGTGACAGTGATTTTAAACTGATAGGATTGAAGAAAATGAAATGCGGATCAGAGTAACCCCAAAGAAATGGCACTGAGTGTTTGGACAGGGACTTTTCACGGGGCCAGGTACTGACAGGACAAAAGGGGACTGGCCTGAAAAGGAGGTTTTTAAACCTGAAGGAGGTTTAGATCGGAGATTAGGCAGGAATTGTTCCCTGTGAGGGTGGGCAGGCCCTGGCACAGGGTGCCCAGAGCAGCTGTGGCTGCCCCTGGATCCCTGGCAGTGTCCAAGGCCAGGCTGGATGGAGATTAGAGCATCCTGGGGTAGTGGGAGGTGTCCCTGCCCATGGCAGGGATGGGACAAGCTGAGTTTTAAGGTCCTTTTTGACCCAAGCCATTCTGTGGTTCTGTGAATATATTGCATTTTGCACTTCCATAATCTGTATTACACAATATTTCAGCACCCTGTGAAGCTGAGCTGTGGAAATCCACATTAGCCTTTGTACCCATGAAGCACCTTTGCTGTGGTTTGTGTTCATCTCTCCTTGCTGACTTGGATTTTCTGCACCTTGCTATTTGTTCCTCTTTGTTTGCAGTGGTGGTTGTCAAGTGATTTGCCATCCTCCCAGCTGGCTGTTCTGCCTACAACTCCCATGGACACTGAATGGTTTCCTAACACTTCTCTTTGCATTCCGTAGTAGCTGTCAGCTTTAAAATTTCTGTTTTATTTCTATTTTAACATTTCTATTCATGGAGGTGCCAACAAAAATGAGAAATGTCCATAAAACCCCTCTTCTCCAGATTATAAAGCAGTAACTGATGCCGTTTAGGAAAAGATTTCTCTTGCATGTGGCTTATTTCAGACTAAAATACCTTCAATTACTTCTTTTTTTTTTTTTTTTTTTTTCAGTGTCTGAATCTATCCACTTCTGAACCTATTTGACTGGATATGCCAAGTTCTATGTTTTTCTGGGAATACAAGATGCCCTATGCTATTAATCTTTTTACAGCAATGATTGACTCAAATGGTTTGTGGGAAAAGGAAGGAAAACATATTTAGCAAAGATCTCTGGTAGAGTTAATTTGTCTCCCCATGGCTCTGAGATGTGCAATTCAGATTTCTGCATGCTGTGGACACCCTTGTCAATGTATTGATAAAGTCCTGTGGGAATACAGCAGTTTTAAACAATATTTCCAAGCAGAAGTTCTGAAGTGGTTTTTTTTGGATGATATTCTTTTTGTTCTCAGCAACTGTAAAATACAGCAAAACCAAAGAATATTTTATTTACGTTTTTAAACAATAGATGAGTTTTCAGGATGCTCGTTAAAATGGGAACTAGTAAATGATGAAAGGCTTTCTTTAATGGAAAGTAAAAATGCCATGACATCACCAGGATATATTGGAGCCCAGGAAGCAGAGCAGCTCTTGCCCAGAATGCCGATGAGCTGTGCTGCTCTCCTGCAGGAAGGAAGGATGAATTTTCTCCTTCTGTTGTACGTTGTTATATATTTATACACAAAAGTGTACAATGCAAAAGAAGTTATTTCATCAGTGATGTCCAAGGGCTGCACACCAGGCTGGGAGCAGCTGAAATTTGTTCATTAAAAGTTCATGGTCTGTTGACCTTTTCTCGTTCAAGCCTTGTATTGAGTCCATTCCTTATCTCTGCTGTGCATGGCAGATTGTTTAGCATATTTCTTGTGTAGAGAGTGACTTTGAGTGCCACAAGGACCTCACTTGGCACTTTGCAGGCATAAGCAGAATGTGTTTGAAAATGTTGCTGTGCTCTCTAGTGGATAATTTAGTTATAAGTGTCTAAAAAATCAGTATCAACACCAGTTACCAATTTATATTTCACTTAACTGAAAGACCTGCAGTAAGACCTTCAGCAGAAAGGCTGGGCTGAAGTGCAGGGCTGTGTCTGCAGGGAGCAGCTCACAGGTTTTACTGCACACATTTCCTTTCTGATATATTTAGGGGAGAGCCCACATCCTGTAGAAGCTTTTTGTAAAGGCTGGTTTTCCATGGTGCAGGCAGCAAGAGGACAGCCTCTCTCAAATCACGAGAGATGAGCTTACTCCACATCTTGTTCCTTCCAGCAGCCCTTGGCTGGCCCTGGGGCACCCAGGTATCAGTCTTTGGGACACACCTGACCCCTCATCTCCTGGAATTCCACCACAGCAGCAGAGTTGGCCTGCTCCTCACCTGGGATGGCCCTTCTGGTGCTATGGCTCATGTCTGGGTAGTGATCTTACAGTTGGCCTTCCTCTCTCCATTCTTATTTCCTTTAGTCTGTTCAGATCTTTGTCTGGTCTGTGTTCTTCAGTCTTCAGCCAATTATTTTCCAATTATTAGCAGCCCAACAACCATCTCTGGTGGCATCCTGCAGAGTTCTCAGGTAGTTCAGTGATGATTTACACTGTGGCTTGGGCTGCCATTCCAATTGTCCTCTCCTTTCCTTGGCCTGTCAGTCATTCTGCATTCAAGGCCTGCCATTCCTACTTGTCTGAGTCATTTCCAGCTGCATTAAATTTATCGAGCTTCTTATTATTTGAAGATTTATATGGTAGAATTGGTAGAAATGAAAATGTCTTTCCTGGGAAAACTTGACTTCCAGTGGTAGATTGGCTTCTTTGATATGGGCCCAGAATTATGTACAAAGATATCTGGAATGGTGAATCATTGTTCTAATGGCCAAATCATGGGAGCAGCAGATTTGAATCAAATGACATCCTGTCCCATTTCACAAGAAAAATAATTTGGTTTGATTCTTCATTGAACTTCTGTTGTAAATTTCACTAATGAAAAGCTTTGCAAACTTCTCTTGTTTCAATGGTTGTTTTCACAGAAAAATTCCAAAATCTGCTTGCAGTTGTAGCTGTCTGCATTTCTGCCTCTGTGTGCAGGTGAAGGGGCAGTAGTTCAGCTGTTACTGAGCAAAGGATTCCATATGTCCTCGGATATGGTAAAACTTACCCCATTTTGTGTAATTTTATTGGTCTTGATCAGTCTATGGTGTAAGACTCATCCAGAGAATTAAATCTTGCTGTAGTCTCAGCAGCTCTCCAAGTCTGGATTTGGAGCAGATTTAGACTCTTTTCAAAGTCTTTGATGGAAAAGTGTTTCCCTTCATCCACATGCCAGCCTCTCTCTGTTCCAGTGATTCAGTTCTGACTGTACTTTTCAGTCTGCTGTTTGTAAATATGCAAACAAATTGAATAGGAAATATTCAATAGGAAACAAGGAGAATCTAGGAACAAGTTTTCCCTTTGGTGGTGTTTTCCTTTTCCTTGGTTTTGGCATTTAGATAAGATTTAATTTAGTTTCAGGTTTCATGCCAGATTTCAAGGTAACGATGAGTTTTAATTTTACATTTGTTGTTCCATGCTCTCATAATAACAGCATGAATTCTACAATTTCAATAAATACTGCATAACTCCACAGGTTAGAAAACACAGTTTATTTGCTTGGGGTGATGCATAGTTATAAAAGTGTAAACAAATATGGAATATTGTGTTCTCTTAATATATTGGTAAGTTTTAAGGTGTAGATGGAGCAACCATTTAAAAATTTTAAAAGGGCTGTGTTGGGAAATCTACAGAGTAGGTGTGACACTTGGAAGGCATTTGTGGCATGAAGAGCAGCTGAAGTCATGAAGTAATAAAACTGCCAGAGCAGAGGTGATATGATGGTCACTCACTTCTTTAGGTGTGGAAGTTAATAAAAATAGGAGAATCTTTAAGTGGTGTTCCAAAAATCATCCTGCTCTGACTTGAGTTCAATTAGTGAAATCACCCACATCCCACAGCTCTTTGAATAATACAAAAAGACTTAATGATGTGTGAGAATTCACAAGAATGCAGGAAATTTTCTTTTCTCTTGTAAATGAAGCCTTACTCTTTCCATTTTATTAAAAGGTGATGGCACTTTATTGTCATAGCCCTGGCAGTCAGAGCCCTCCAGCCTGTTGTAAACAACTGATCTAAACAACTTCCCTACAAAATATTCCTGACCATTGTTCCTGGCAATGTTGCAATTCAAAAACATCTCTGATTCTTTTCTATTTTCCAAATAATCACAACCAGGTTGTACTTGCTCATCTGTTAAGATTATTAAACATAAGTGGATACAAAAATATAAATAATGTTTATTCAGGGCAGCGATGTTCAGGTGAGCACTGGGGCTTGGGGGGTAATTTGGATCCCTTTTGTTTTTCTTGAGTTCTCTGTCTTACTCTTGGAATAATGGTGAACTGTATTTATTTTTTAAAGTCTCAGCAAATTTATTAGTTTGGGGACATTTCTGTGGTGTTTATGGATAGAAATATAAAAATACAGATATTTCACAAATATATATATCTAAAAGGATAACCTCCTAAATCTTTTCGTTCTTTCTTTTGAACTTTCCACTAGAATGAGATATGACATACCGAAGCTTTGAGTAATATTTTTATTGCAATGCAGTAAAAAGTTGACTTGCAGTTTTATTATTATTGTAATTTTTATTCAAAATTTTATATCCACAAATTATTATTTTTTTTAGTTGAAGTCAGTGTGGAATATGTTGCCCTGCCTGGTGTCCTGAATTTCCCCTGTTTTCCTTATGTGTTGTTCAGAGTGTGAATGCCATTTTGTTTCTCAGGTAAAATTATCACTTGCTAGTGGTTTACAGCCTTTCCATTTATCTTCTGAACGGAGGGATTGAGGGTTTTCCTAAAAAGAAGAGAGAGCAGCAATGGCCATGAAGTTCTGGGAACCTCAGAACGTACTGGGAGTGGTGACATTTGACAGGAACAATAATTCTAAAATCAGGAGGGGAACCCCAGTGATACTGGAATGGAAAAGCAGTGCTGATTTTTGTGTGCTTTCAGAAGAAAGCCAGGTCTCTCTGGACAAGTATGCTTGGTGGAAGTTGGTGTCTGGAGCAGGGATGTGACCATAGTATTATGCTCAAAGTGGAATTCCCGGTTTCCTCATCTAGAATCTGGAGTTCCCTTTAGTGCCAGCTCCAGCTCCGTGTGCCGTGTTGTGTCCTTATTCCAGAATCAGGCGGAAGAGCTCCCAGTGTACAAATAATGAGTTTTCATTTTCTGCCTTTAAGAGTCGCCTCCAAGGTCCAGCTTGTCCCTGAGAACCCCGAGTTTGCATTTCTACCCGAGTGTCTTGGTTTGGAAAGACAAGTATCTGCCAGGGAAAGCTGGAGTTTACCCTGGAATGGAGAATGTAACCCCTCACCCCCTCCAAATTATTATAATTTTTCAATTAAAGGTTTCAGGCAAAGATTTGGGAATAGGAATAACAGTTCTTTACTAGGAATATTAAGAATACAAATGTAGTAGTACAAAAACCAACCAAACAAAACAAACAAAAAAATACTAGAAAGCCTGACAGAGTCAGAAATACAACCTGACACCATTGGTCAGGGTGTTGGATACTGTCCAAAGTAATCTCTCCTGGAGTGACAGATGTGGTTCTGTTGGAGTAGAGATGGTCCTGTAGAAAAAAGGTCCAGTAATGGTGAGATATGTTCAGTCTTCCTTTGGGAATCCAGTAGAAAACCAGAATGTCTGGTGTCCCTATGTCTCAGTTTTTATCTGGGCAGGAAAGGTTTGGCTCCTCCCACTGGGTGGAGCCCCTCACACTGGGATGATGTAATGTGTGATATCATTGGTGAGCCTTTCTGGCCCATTAACAGCAGATATCCCCTGCAGGGAGGACGTGGTGTGGAAGAGATAAGGAACAATGCCCCACCCAGTTTTAACATCTGGCCAGAAGGCACCCGCCCCTTCTCCCCTAGAGTTACAAGAGAGAAAGAAAAACATGTCCTCAACTGCTTTCAACAGATGAAATAGAATACACTTTTTTTTTTTTTTTTTTGGTTACATAACCCAAGATACCCAGCCACACCTTTGTGTGCCCCAGCATCAGTCCTGGGAGGATGCAGGCAGCTGGCTGAGCCCCAAGCTCCAGTCCCTGCCAACACTCATCTGCCCAGCCTCCTTTCCCCTGTGCCAGCTCCGTGTCCAGGAGAGACTGTCAGCTCTCAGAATATTTGCTCTGTTGTCCCATGCTGTCTGCATTTGAGACGTTCATGCTGATACAGATTCCTCGGGGCCACTTTTCTGGCACCCGTTTTCCAAGTACTGTCTAGATGGAATTGCTGCAGACAACCAGTTATGAGTGCCAAAAAAATCACCTTGTAGTCATAGAAATTATCCATAATTCAGTTATTCCTGAGTTTCTGTGCACCTCATCCCTTTGAGCTACCAAAAATGTCCACTATACCCAGACACAGGGACTTATGAAGCGGCAGAATACACAGTGTCCTCTTCCTCTTCCTGGTTTTCCACCCTGAAATTTGTTTCTCACCCTACAATCCCTGACCCATGCAAGGCAGGAAGGGGCTCTCCCTCTGAGTTTTACTCTTGTGAGGGACAGTGTGGCATGCATGTGCTTTGAGATTCCTGCCATTGATACAGGGACACGAGAACTTGTTTTCCTTGCCTCTCGTGAACAATATATCACAGCTTTGAGAAATCATGTTCAAAAGAGTCATTATTATGCCATTTGAATTAGTGACATAAAAGTAAAGACTTCTTGTTTTCTAACAGCTTATTTTCCCAGTGGTTGTCCAATAATAACCACCACTTCAGTCACAGGGTCAGGGAGTTCACATGTCATTAGCACACTCTGAAAGCCCGTAATGCCTTTCTGATTTATTTAGTTCTTGATTTATTCATTTTCTTGCTCTGCAGTTCTGGGTGGAACCCTTGCAGTCCTGAACCAGGGAATGCTTTGCTGCTTCGACAGTCCACTTGTGCATCCAACAGGGAGAATTCTTTGTGGAATGGCACAAAGGATGTCGTTGCTATTGTGACTGCTGAAATTATCTCACAAGTTTTGTGCTTTTTTTATGGGTACAAATTAGTCTTGTGATGGATAAGCCTTTGAAATAGGTAGTTCTGAGTTAGAGAACAAATTTTGAGTTTTTAGTTACCAAGATCTGCTGTTGCTTTGTGATCAGTTGTACTTTGGGAGCATTAAAGCATTGGATTGAGAATTCTGCTTACTAAACCAAAACAAAAAAATTTGTTCCACTTCAAGATTACTTTTTTTAAATGAAAACCCATATGAAAAGTGCTAAGAGTATTTACACTTCAAGTGACCTCAGCACAATTCACAGTTGTTCAGCAGGGGAAAAAAAATCCAAGTTCTGATGTTCTAATTTATCTTTAAAAAGATTCCACAAGACAAATAAAACCACTTATATTCATTTTCCTCCCCAGCCTGCTTCCATTACTCAGTAGTGAACAAGACATAAAGGTGATCTGAGCCTGAGAGTTTAACCAGAAATAAAATACAGGAATGGATCCTGGCCCTCACACTTTGGTTATATTTTCCTTTAGAAAATTCCTTCATGTGCTTGTGGGATATCAGAGATAATGATGTGTTGAGTAGGAGCAATGAAATGAGACTCTCAGTCAATAAATTTGCTCAAAATGCAAGCAAGTGAAATAATCTATTGTCTGGTGCAGCCGTTCTGTGCAGGTACATAGTTCAAATCATTTCAAAGCTTAGGCTCTAACAGAAATGGTTGGGTGGGAGTGTAGCACACCAGAAATTAAAAGTCATTTATGTCTCTTTGCAGGAATTTAGGACAGGGAGAAGAATTGAGTTTAAAATTTTATTCTGAATCTTATCCTAAATTTACTTAAACTTATCCTTTTATTGCTGAAACTCGTAACCGTTCTTGTAGAAGATTTCTATTTAGACCCAAAAGGAACCAAAAAGCATTTTTAGCAGCCGAATGAATTTCCATAAGAATTTTTAAACCTGGTAATTTATTTTTTTTTTAGTAGTTCAAAAGAGAAGATAATTTTTTTCCATTGTGAACTTCCCATTATATATTTTACTGTCTGCTGTAATAGTCCATGTTGATCTATTGTAGTTCAATAGGTCCTGGATAGTTCAGCTGAAAACTCATGGCAAATACTGACTCTTGAGAAGGGTGTCTTTCTCAAGGAAGACTTAAATGACCCAGATTTATTTTTGTTAACATATATTTTAATTTATTGCCACATTTGCAATACTGGGAATAGCAAGAATTATCTCCCTCAATATGATATTTGCCTGAAATTTTTGTGTCAGGACCAGAAACCTTCTGCTGCCTTCGTGGTTTATCCATTTTCTAGACTCTTTTCCTGCTATTTTGCATGCAAATACTGTGCTGTCTGCAAGCTGGGCCACGGATGAGTTTTATACACAGGTCATTAAAGAACTTGCCTGTGCATCTCCAGATTTATTAAGTGACTTGGAGTGCCACTCTATCAAGCCATTGTATCCAATTAGTATTTCTCTCCCTTACAGAAGGATTTCTTGAAAAATATTTGCAGTTTTTGAAATTATATATGTAATTATATAGGCTTTTGGGTAATTACAAGTATATTTTAGCTTTTCAGTAGATTTTATTATGCTTTGTTATGAACTGTTTACAGCAGTTCTCGCTGGCAGGGGAGGGGAGAGAGGGACGGTGAATGGAGCTGAATGTGGAGTAAAACCAAGGGAAATCTCATATTAAAGATTCACCAGTGAATCTTTGCAGAGTTTATGCAAATCCAGTGGGTATTTTGTGGAAGTGTTAATGAGTGTCACATCCTGATTACTGCAGATTTCCCCTTGCATTTCCAACCGCACCAAATCCAATTGAAACTGCGAAAATTAACACCAACATTTTTGTCAGAGAAACGTGTGAAATTTGTTTTTAAAATATTGTGGGCTCATTATTCTTGGAAGCATCTTACGTAGATGTTGATATGAAATATCCTGCGTGCATTCCTTGATGGGTGACCAGCTTAGCGTTGGTCTCCCTAAATCCTTCTGAAGGACCATCTATTTCTGAACTGTGTTTTGCATCTCACTGGAAAGCAAACCCCATAATTAACTGCCCTGGCACTGAGGATCCTGTTAGGAATGGGCTTGTTTACCAACAGCTCTCGGGAGCAGCCCTTTTTTGCCAAACACATGAATCCCTCAATGGTTTGGGTTGGAAGGGACATTAAAGCTCATCTCATCCCACCCTGCCATGGGCAGGGACAACTTCCATGATCCCAGGCTGCTCCAAGCCCCATCCAGCCTGGCCTTGGACATTTCCAGGGATCCAGGGCAGCCACAGCTTCTCTGGTCACCCTGTGCCAGGGCTTCAGCACAGTAAGTAAAGGATTTCTTCCTGAAGGACCTGCTGGTCCTTTTTTTGTGAGTGAAGTGGGGCCTGTGACGTGTGAGGTGACTCCAGACTCATTGATTTAATCTCAAGAATTGGAAGGTAAAACATTTAATTAAAAAAAAAAAGAAAGAAAAAATGAATCCTTCTGTTCCCCTTTAGTTAACAGTTATTGTCAGGGTTTTGAACACTCCAGCCAGCTCACTTCCCTGTTTCCTCATTCCCTTTTGCATTTTGCTGCGTGGGACATCCCTCCTCTGAACCTCTGTCAGCTTTTGCTGGGTTTGAAGTTTCGAGAAAACTTCATGTCCCTTTTGCGCTCTTTAGACTCAGTTTGACAAACATACCCTGTCTTTATAACTAGGCCAGAAATGCCCTTGCAACTCGTGAAAACAGCTTAAATCCAGGAACATTTTGGGGGGACGGAGATTTTCCCAACATCGCTCCGGGATGCCACGGGTGGGATGGATCAGGATATGGCACCAGGCAGTTGGGCACGGATCTTTTATATCTCTTTTATTTCTCTGCCAGCCCACCGTGTGCTGTTAATATACCCCTGAATGCCCGTGTTTGTGACCAGCCACCATCACAATGAGCCTGTTTATTTCCAGATACGTGGTGCCATCGTTCATTTGCACATTAAAGGGAACTTCGGCTGCAAGAAGGCAAATTCGAGGCTGCAAAAGCTTTGTGATTATTGTAATGCTAATCTGTATTCAATCCCGTATATGTGTCACATCTTGAATACTTAAAAAAAAAATTAATTAGTCAACTGTGTTGTGCCACAGATGAGCAGGAGCAAGGGGCTGCTTTGCATCCACAAGCTGTGACATTTTCTGTGCCAGCAGGACTTTGGAGGAGAGAAGGTTCCCAAGAACTGAGCTGGAGGTGGTCCCAACCTCTGCCTTCTACCTGATGCTGCAGAAAGTGGTGGCATTTGCGTTATATTAAGTGATGAAAATGTGTTTAAAGCATCTCAAATAACAATCTTTATGCTGCTTATATCCTGTATTTATGAAGATATTTAAATCTTTGCATTCATTTTAGTAGGAAGTAAACATCGTGCCTCTAAAGCTAGGGACAAAAGTCTCATTGGTGTGCTCTGCAGTCTGGAGAGCAACTGCAAATGAAGATAGGTGGAGTAAAAATAAATACAGCTGCAAAATAAAGATTTGTCATTAACTAAGAATAAAAATTAGGCAGTTACCCATTTTCTCAACAAAAATTCTACCTCCATCCATTTCACAGAGCTGCCCAGGAGTATTTCTTTGCCTACTTTCTGGGGCAAAAATCTTCTAGGGAATCTCCAAACCCTGTCATTCCATTTCCTCAGTGGTGGGTGCAGGCACATCTCAGGTTCAGGGGGCTCTGCTTTACTGAGGGGGCAAAGGCAAAGTCTCAATTTAGACTCCTCCAGGGCTCTGAGGATGGCTGGGGTGTCTGGTGTTCCCTCAGTGCCTTCCAGCTGTGCTGCTGGGCTGGGAAATGTTTTAACTTGACTTTTATCTCAAGTTCTGAGCAGCATTCAGGGCCCTCCTCAGTGGCATAGGCTGCACTTTATCACTTGAGGGTATTGCCTTGCACCTTGATTTGTTCTCCACGGGGAAGCAGTTGCACTTCCAGGTTTTTTTAGGTGTTTTCCATTGTGTTTTGACATTTCCTCATGCTGGTGTGGTGAGCCTGTCACATCTGTGTTTTCCTGGTCATGAGGCTCTGTAGGCAAATTAACCTTTTGCAGTTTTATTGAGGAAACAATTTGCATTAATATTGTGGGAAGAAAAAAACAAAAAGATTGCAGAATTGGAAGACATCTTGAATTCACAACACAGTAAAAAGTTGTGTTTTCTAATTGACAAAAAAATTTTCTAATTGAACAAAAAAAAAATGTAATTTGTTTGGGCAAAACACCTAAATGTAGATCCAGATTGCCTCTGAAGGACACACATAGTGGAAGTTAAAGTCCATATTGCAGCCTTAACTGGTAATCCCTGTTCCTGTGGAAATGCTGTCTGCTTTAGGAATGCAAATTCCCGTGACTACTTTAGCATTTCAACAGGGCTGTGAATATGTATAAGCACAGAAGGAATTATTTTGCTTCAAGACTTTTCAGAGACCTGTTTCTTCTTCATGTCAGTAGATGTGTTGTTACCTTATGTTTCACATGAAACTTTGCAACAAGCTCAAAAAAAGAGTCAACAGCCTTGAAAGTGAGTGCTGCTGGTAAATGGTGTCTGGTGCTTTCCTTACACTCGAGATACAGATTTTTTTTTTCCTTGATTTAATCTTCTTCAGAAACTTTGCTTTATTTTATGGCTTTGGATAAGTAATTCTTTTTTGAACTTGAGCTCCTAAGCAGCAGTGGCTCTGCAGAAAATCCCTGTCCTGTGGAATATGTGTTTTTGCTCTTTACAGGGGGCTGAGTGCAGGCATGAGTGGTTATTTTTATAGCAGTTTCCATAGCTTTTATGTAGAAAACTTTTTTTCTTGTGGCAACGTTTGAAGTAACATTTTTTAGAGCAGTACTAGTTTAGTTGCATCAAAACTATGTTCCTCTACTATTTTATTGGTGGTGTTTGATTTCTCATTTCTGAATGAAATTAGGCATGACATTTTGGAAAAAATATAGAAAATAAATTTTTCATTAAATACGCTGCAAACTTTTGCATTTAGCATCGCAGCAGGAGTGTGAAAGTACCTTTGGACACTTGCAATGTTTAAGCCACCTCATTTGTGAACTACTTTAATTGTCTGAATGGCAGAAACAGAACTAGAACCTTCAAGAGAGATTGGTGACATCAGTAGCAACCACACCTTGTGAAAAGGCAACCCCAACTCCTAATGCAAACTGAACTAATTCAGATCGGTATAATAACATTTACAAATTCTTTATGGAGGCTATTTTTGAACAATTGCCTAAAGAAAAGTACTGACATTTTGAATATATAGAAAAATGATTTCTGAAATCACCTAGTGTTTTGTGTCACTGGTTTTTTGGAACATCTCTTACATAGGTCCAATGCTAAACCCAATTATTTTTGTGTACTTTTGTAACCAGTTTCCCTGTGCTCTTAACAACATTGTGGATGCTTGCAGGGTCCAACCCCTGGAGACCATTTTAAAATTCTGCTTGGTAGAGGGAAAACTTTTGTTTTCTGATTGTATTTCTTTTGAATGTTCAGGTTTAAAGTCCTTATCATTTAGATTCTCTCCAGAAGATACTTTTTAGTATCAGTTAATACCATGCATTCTCAGATGTAGATTTCCTGGAGCTCTAATTGCTCTCTTGGGTTTGTGGCATCTGATGGATGGTGGATTTTTTAACACCTTAGTTGTCCGCCTCAAGCTTGCATGTGGAAACCTCAAACCCCTTGGAAATAAAAACTGCAGCATGGTTGTGATAAATCACACGGTCCTTTTCCATCTGAATATGCTCCTGAGGCTCCCCTGGTGTGGTGCTGCTCCTTGGATGGCACACCGGGAGAAACCATTCCAGCAAGGATCCATCAGGCATGGAGAGCCCCCGTGTGTTGGACATGGACGTGCAGTAAAGGAAGATTAAACCACATTTCACTGCCCTGGTTAACTGTAGTAAAAGCACTTTACAAACTGGACAGCTGCAGAATAACCTTCTGCTCAAGATGCTACTTGTGAATTTTACCACTATTCACTTTCCTTCAGTGCTTAATGTTGGTTTTTAATAGCTCCCATGGTGCAGAAACTTAGTTCAGGAAACTGTGGCTAAATCAGTTACCCACTGAAGACTTTGAGCTGGAAGCTTTCTAGGATGACACATGCACCTTTGCATCAGTTTTAAAAAAGCTCCAGCTGCACCATTCACTAAAAGGCACATATTTTACAGTTAGTTGATTTGGTCTGCTTCTCTGATTTTCTTTGTCAATTGGGAAATTCAGAAGAAAAATCTCCCTTTTTTAAGGAGGAAAGGATGTAAGGGATGACAAACAGCTAAATTAATTTAGAACTTTTGATGTGCCATGAGACATAATGTGATGGTCCCTGTCTGTACTATTCAATCAGTACATTGAAAATACGTATTTGAAGATTTCCAGTGAAAAAGGTGAAAGTCAGGAATTACTGACACCTCAACAGCTATCACAGTGATATTTCAGCTATTTAAGGCTTGTCCCTGCAAGTGCAATGGGAAGGACAAAGGCTCAGGAGGGCCCTTGGCCATGGCAGGAGATGTGTGTGTGAAAAGGTCATGGCAGCAGCTGAACCCTGCTCCGCCCTGCTGTGATCCCCACTCCACTTCCCGTTCCCACTTCTGCTCATCCCACGGCTCACCTCACAGGGCCCTGAACTCTGGGGGTGCCTCCAGTGGCTCTGATTCACCTACAGCTGCTAGAGCATCCCTGCTGGCAAACAGGGGCATCCCAGCTGAGTTCTGCAAGCCCCTGTGCTGACTCAAGGACCAGCCCTGGCAGCCTTGGGCCATTGGGACTTTGAGTGCTGTGTCCAGCTCTGGTGTCTCAGTTTAGGAAGGACATTGAGTGCTGTGTCCAGCTCTGGTGTCTCAGTTTAGGAAGGACGTTGAGACCCTTGAGCACATCCAGAGGAGGCCACGAGGCTGGTGAGGGGCTGGGAACACAAACCCTGTGAGGAACAGCTGAGGGAGCTGGGGCTGTTTATCCTGGAGAAAAGGAGACTCAGGGGTGACCTGATCACTCTCTACAGCTCCCTGAAAGGTGCCTGTGCTCAGGTGGAGTTGGGCTCTTTCTCCAGGCAGCACTGACAGAACGAGAGGACACAGCCTCAAGCTGTGCCAGGGGAAATACAGGTTGGATATCAGGAAAAAGTTTTTTACAGAAAGGATGATAAAATACTGGAATGGTTTGTCTGGGGAGGTGGTGGAGTCCCCATCCCTGGGTGTGTTTAAACAAAGCCTGGATGTGGCACTCGGTGCCAGGGTTTAGTTGAGGTGTTGGGGCTGGGCTGGACTCGATGATCTTGGAGGTCTCTTCCAACCTGATCATTCTGTGAATTCTGTGATTCTGTGATTAGGGATTTCAGACATTTCATCTCTAATTCTACCGCGAGGTGGAGGAACCATGGTTACCCACCACTGAGAGAGAGTGGTGAAAAGGAATGTGTAATGTGCACAGATTTTTATTCAAGGTTACTATTTCTATAGACTGAAGCATAAATTTACAGTGATCTTTTTTAGTTGGACATAGGAATTCAGACCATTATTTTGACTTGGACCATTGTCACAACTTAATGAGTGACGCAGCTCTTCCTGCAGCAGTGTGTGCTTTGCCAGTGCTTCCCCCTGCCCCCCTTATTTTTTTGCTAATGAGATAATTACTTGGTTCAAACTCTTTTTCATTATTTGAATAAAGCATGGGGACCTCTGAAGAAGAGCACTGACCACATGTAGCATGTGCCAGAATTGCAGGTCCTCTCCTTGAAGGCCCATATGTGCTGCAAAGGTTCAAAATAACAGACCAGGGGTAATGGAGATGTTTTCTGACTGCTCTGACTCTAAATGACCTTGCCCTGGATGGCCTGGTTTGGTAAATTAGCAGCGCTAATTGCTGCTGGTGGCATTTTCAGTGGAACTGAGCTTAATGCTAGGAATATATGGCAATAATCAGATTTAAATAACAGAACTAATAAGCCAACCCATAGTATTTTGTTGGTTGTAAGTGGTAGAAGATGGTGTTTTAGTAATCCCTGTGTTTTACTTCAGCCATGTTTAGACACACAGGGTGATTTAATTGGAATTTCTAACATTTCAGTGCTTTAATGCTCTGAAACATATTAGCTCTGCCTTAGCAGTTAGTGTTTATTCATTCTCAGAGCATTGTAGGGTCATTAATCCTTTGAGCCCTCCCGAGAAGTCAGAGATGGGAGACACTGGAAGTCGTATTATTCTAATTTTACAAGTGAGAAAAGTGAAGTGATGAATAATGTGCTCAAGGCCACACAATGAGGCAGTGTGAGCTCTGAGATGTTCTGGCTATTAAGCCCAGTGGTCAGGCCAACCCTTGCAACATTCTCTTTTTAAATTATATACTTTATTGTGATTAAGATGTCTCAATGGTCCCACTGTCTGTCTAGGTAGAGAGTTTTCTTTTCCCTTTGGGTAATAAAGTGAGCATGGCTCCAGTAACAAACTTCCAAACAAGGAAAATGCTATGGAATTACCACCTGAATTTAATATTATTTTCTATATGTTCAGTTTTCACAGACCATAATTAATTAAACCTTGTCTCTCCTAGTCTGTCAAAAAGGGGCGCAAATTCTGTGACTTGTATTTACAAAAAGGAAATGATTGATGTAAGTTCTTCTCCAAGAGGTCAGATTGTTCTCGATTTTGGTTGCAGAATAATAATACTGAAAGATGTTTTAATAAACTTTTGGGGTTGTTTTTTTTTTTTTTAGAAATAGTGAATGTGTGGTAGGGAATTCATTTTGCAGAATTAGAAAAGTCCTCTGAGCAGCATCTTGAGAATTTTTCAATAGAGCACAAGTGGTTGTTTACAGATTGTAACTTCAGCTGTAGAAATAGATGTACTTTGAAATAGCAGCTTATTTGGTAGGGTATAAGCAATGTTTTTGTGTAGTGAAAGGGATCAGTTTTTAATGTTTATCTGAAACTTTTTTTCCTCTCCACAAATGGGTTAATTGCTGCCATCTCTTGTGCGAGATTTTTCAGATTTTGTTTCAGTTCCAGCCAGTCTTTGCCTTAAAAAAGACATAGTCTGCAATGCTCTTCTAAAAGAAATTCACAGTTTCACAAGAGATTAGTCATAATTTAACCCAAACGTGAACCATTTTGTGCCGATAACATTTCCCCTGACAGCGAGCCCCTACAAACTTTAGCACCACGTCCAATATTTTGCTAAGCAGCTATAATATTAAGTCCATCCATTAAGCCACTCCATAAATGAATTATTGAGTGTAATCTGCTCTCCCGTGCCCACCTTCCTTTCCCACAAGGCTGCGGTTTTATTTTTTTTAGCTAAGCCGGCGCGGAGCTGCTCTTATCTCCCCATAAAACAGCCGAGCTCCGGCACGGGCGAGTCCCCGGGCGGGAGGGGCAGGCAAAGGCACCGCGGGGCTCTGGCCGCTCTCGGCGGCGTCTGGAGCGGACTGAAAGTCATCAATAGTGTCCCGCGGCCGGCCGCAGCCATGCGGGCATAGCGGGAGCCAGCGGCAGCGCTGCCCGGCCTTTTGTCCGCGCCGAGTCCGGCGGGGCCGGGCGCAGGGACAAACACACACACACACACACACAGACACAGACACGCACACGGCAGCCGGGGCCGGCCGGAGGGGCGGTGGATGCTGCCGGGGCTCCGGGGCCGCCCGGGGCCGCCCGGCTGCCCACGGCTCCTCCCGGCGCCGCGCCGGCATCGCCGCCGACCATGAAACCTTGGCAGCTGCCGGCGGGAGCGGGAGATGCCCTTCAGGTAAGGCAGCGGCGGCTCGGCCCGGCCAGCGAGGGATCCGGCCGTCCTGTGCCCGCGGGGACAGCGCCCGGAGCCGGGGCAGCGGCCGGGGCTGCGCGGCTGGGGACAGCTGGGTGTGGGGACAGCTCGGTGTGGGGACACACAGCTGGGTGTGGGGACAGCTCGGCGTGGGGACACACAGCTGGGTGTGGGGACAGCTCGGCTAGGGACAGCTGGGTGTGGGGACAGACGGCCGTGGGGACACACAGCTGGGTGTGGGGACAGCTCGGTGTGGGGACACACAGCTGGGTGTGGGGACAGCTCGGCTGGGGACAGCTGGGTGTGGGGACAGACGGCCGTGGGGACACACAGCTGGGTGTGGGGACAGCTCGGTGTGGGGGCACACAGCTGGGTGTGGGGACAGCTGGGCGTGGGGACAGCTGGGCACGGGCACACACAGCTGGGCGTGGGGACAGCTGGGGATGGGGACACACAGCTGAGGATGGGCACAGCTCGGCGTGGGGACAGCTGGGCACTGGGGGCTGCCGGGGCCGTGCTGTCACCGGCGGGGACTTCCCCACCTGAAGGCGGTGGCGTCAGGGGGCTGCCGGCCAGGTCAGGGGGATGTCCATCAGTGAGAAGATGCGGTGATGCCGACCAGCTGAAGGGATTTGGGGCTGCCGGCCAGGTGAGGGGTGCGGGGCTGGCGGGCGCGGAGCGGGCTGCAGCCTCGGGTCAGCTGTGCTGTGCTGTGCTGTGCTGTCCTGTCCTGTCCTGTCCTGCCCTGTGCCCTGCCCTGTGCTGTCCTGTGTGCCCGGCCCCGCGCAGAGGCAGGGATGCTCCGGGGCAGAGGCAGGGATGCTCCGGGACAGAGGCAGGGATGCTTCGGGGCTGAGGCAGGGATGTGCCGGGACAGAGGCAGGGATGTGCCGGGACAGAGGCAGGGATGTGCCGGGGCAGAGGCAGGGATGTGCCGGGACAGAAGCAGGGATACTCCGGGACAGAGGCAGGGATGCTCTGGGACAGAGGCAGGGATGCTCCGGGGCAGAGGCAGGGATGTGCCGGGACAGAGGCAAGGATGCTCCAGAGCTGAGGCAGGGTTGCTCCGGGGCTGGTCTGGGCCGTGTGTGCTGTACGAGCCCGGCGGTGCCGCCGCCTGCCCCGCGTGTTCTCTGAGTGTGAGGCTCCTCGGCGAGATGCCGACAGAAAACAGCGTGCGAGGGGACGGATTATCCATCCTCCCTCTGTGTTTGCCTGAAGTTTATGTGAACTTCATCTTCGGCAAGCTGCTTGGCTTTCTGTGGATGGAATATGCATTAGCATTTATATGAAAGAGAGCAGGAGTCTCATTAGAAGGGGTTTTGTCAGGTGGATTATTGCCTTTCAGCAGGCAGGTTACAGCATTCCTGACCAGCCTGGGCACCTGGTTAACTTCGTGTGTCACCAGCATAAACACACTGATCTTAGAAAACACAATTTATGGGTATTTGAAGGTTTCATTACTGTACTTGTTAAAATGCATGGGATATAACAGCAGCGTCATTTTGTTAATAAATACAATTTAAACACACCGGTAATTTTAGCTAACAATCCATTTGTATGTATTTGCATTGAAAAAAGGCAGGAACAGGGTATAAAAGACTGGGATTTAAAAACGCCTATCAGTTTCCAGCTGGATATAAAATTGCAAAGTAATTTAAATACTTTGAATGACTTTAGCAATATTCTTCCTTTACAGAACCCACACACTTCAAAGTGTGCAAAAAAAGGTTGAGGGGAGTGGGGAAGGTGGATTTCTCTAGCTTTTAAAAAAAGGAATCTTGTCCAGACTCCTGATAGGGGTATAATATTTTTGAAAGAGTTGCTGTCACATGGAGGAAACTCTGGCACAGCCCATAGTGGAGTGCTGGGCTCTGCAGTTCAGACACCGTAAAATCACGTTGCTTCCAGGACCAGACATCAAATTCCACCTCAGGTATTTGACTTTGATGGATACTGATGAATTTAGTAAGATCCAAACCAGCCTTTGTATTTGTCACTTCTGTACTGATAAGGAATTAGGTCTTAATACAGAACTAATTAGGATTTATAGCAGTGTTACATAGGAAGTTTGCATTTTCTTTTCCTAATGAAATATTTAGAAAGATCAGTTTACATGCAGTACATTGGTTCCATGTGTCTATCTAAAATTAAGCAATAGATATGTATCATTTTGAATCTCTTGACCATAAATTGTAGCTTTTTTTCTTAGATATTTAATGTTCCTGTTGCTGATCTGTTTCTTGAACATGCAAGCAAGGTTGAAGAGTGAGCAAAACTGTAGTGGTCCCTTGTCTACAGCAGGAGCAGTAGTGCTGTGGACAATTATTAGTTTTTCAGGTTTGAATCATTTAATTAAAAAAAAAAAAAAAAAAAAAAAAAAAAAAAAAAAAAAAAAAAGAAAGTGGACTTTGGGGTTTTATCCATTCCAGGGGCTCCTCTGTGAGTGCCTGGGCAGTGTTTGTCTATCATCAGCTTTACTTCCTTTCAATCTGGATCTAGGAGGGGTTTGATTATCCCTTTTGGAGTTCTCTTTCCCAAAGCAGTCCATTTTCTGGTCTTTGAGGTGCTGTGGACACACCATAGCTCCCATTCCCATGGCCTGCTCTGGAAGCTGTGGGCAGGAAGTTCCATTTCATCACATCCAACAGCCCAATACCTCCAGAAGTGTCAGCACAGTTCCTTGCGCCCCTTTCCAGCCATAGCTTTAGAAAGTTTGACCTTTATATTCTTGCCTATTCCTACTTGAGTAAATATTTGAAATCAGAGTAACTTAAAAATGGATAAATGAAGCAACTTCAAGGTGTTATGTTCAGTCTTTCCACCTTCAAACCACTTACCTCAGTAGCATCATTATCATGGATTTGCTCAAATTTATTCTTTTCGCAATAGAAGTTTCACCTAGAATCTCAGTTTTGCTTCTAAACCAGAAAACTTTTCCAGGAACAAGCAATAAATTGATGGTTCAAGTGGTCAGCTTGGTGGCATTTGAAATGCTAGAAAAGGTATAGAGAAATGTTCTCAAAAACAGTTGTGGAAGTTTGGGCTTTTCCTTTGTAAGGAAAAAATATTGCTGTTAAAATTGTAATTAATTTTATGAAGACAAGTATGCTAGAAATGGTAACTGAAGCATCAAATTAAAGAGGAGAAGGAAAAAAAATGTGACCAACTCATCCTTTGAAGTTATTGTGGCAGTAATTGTGATAAAGTAAGCTGGGGAAAAACACATAGGGAATTTTAACTATAGAAAATATCTTGTCTGAAGTTTACTTCCTATTTTAATTTAAGCAGACAATGTGCTAAGAAAGAGTTGCTTTTAAGTCCGTAATAAAAATCAAGCTCTCAAAGTCAAGCTTTCAGTTGACTTCAGTGATAGGGATTTTGGAGTTTTTGTTAGAAGGATTGTGCCACAAGGTTTAGAGATGGGAACAAAGACTTCAGAGGGCCTTGATTATTTCAGAGTTTTTTAGTGTTTTGGGGGCTTTATATATATTACAAGATCGGGACATAATTTACAGCATCTTCTATGAACTAACTTTTGAAGTGTGCTGACTTTATGTGAGAATAAAGTTTTGAAGCTAATTATTATGCCATGAATAGGTATATTTCCATTCTAGGTGAAAACCAACTTAGCAGAATTATCTGCCTTTAACGTTGTCTTGGAATGTTTTACAGAGGAATGGGAGGAGAGCAGGAATTCAGGAATATACTGGATCCAGCTGCTGGCTGTGCCTTTTGGAGCACAGGGAGTGCCATAAGGACGCAGTCACCAGGTGGAAGAGAAAGGCAGGCTTGTCCTTTCAAAGGACTGACTAGGAGAAACTTTGGAATAAGCAGTTCCTTATTCTCTGGAAACTTCTTATTCCAGAGTTTCTTGTGGCTCTCTGTCTTCTCAGCTTCTAAAGGAAGGTCTATGGATCCCTCTGGCACTGAAATAGGGGTAAAAACTCAAATTTCTTTGTGGGAATTGCCAGCTGAATAGGAGCTGTCTCCTCTTACCTGCAGTATGAACTGAGCTGTGGGGAGAGCAGGAATTCAGGGATACACTGGATGCAGCTGCTGGCTGTGCCTTTTGGAGCACAGGGAGTGCCAAAAGGACACAGTCACCAGGTGGAAGAGAAAGGCAGGTTTGTCCTTTCAAAGGGTGCATCACAAATACCTGTGGTTTAAAATCCAACTGCTGTGGGATTGCATTTGGGTGAGACACCAGACAGCGGAAAGGAATAAATGTGTCACTGCCAAAACTCTCTTCTGGTGGCATTTCCTTCTAAATTTATCATGTCAGTTGTGGAATTCTCCATCTGTAGGAAATAAATCTTTTCCATTTTATTTTCATTTTCTTTTAAAGGTATCCAATGGGGACATTCAGGAACATGGCAAATCTCTGTCTTCAGTGCCTTTGTGCACTCACTACCTTTACCTTAACTGAACTTCAGTTTGGACAGTGTGGGGACTTGTTTGCTTTGTGGAATTGGAGTTGGGTGCAAGCATTTCTGCTATTTGTCCTCCTTCTGTTTGTACCTGTTGTTCTTTTCATTTCACTTTCCCCTGCTAAACTGCAGAGGCTGTGATTCCCTTCATTGCCTTTGAAAATGAAGCACAGTATGGGCTTCCTTCATTGGGTGGCAATCAGAGATTATTTTGGGTTTTTTCTGTAGTTAATTACAGATTTCATGCACAGCAATGAGGCTTCTGCAGAGAGAAATTTCACTGGTGGTCAGGAATATTTCAAAAAACACTTTGGTCTCACGGGAGTGGAGACACAAACTTTCTCTAAGGTATTAAAATGGAGAAGCTGCTTGAGTCAGCAGTAACATCCAGATTCAGCAAAACTAGGTTATGAATCCGAGCAATTAAACATGACAAAGAGCCCAGTTTTACTGCCTGGACTTAATATCCTTCCAGGATTTTTTTTTTTTTTTTTTTTTTTTTGAGACATAAAAACTTCAAAATGTTCCTTTGTGTCAGGTGTTGACAAAAACAAGGTACACCTCAATGCCCCAGAAACTCTTGAAAATCCTTTTGCTTTACTTTTGCACCCATAGTTTTTATTTAAGTGGTTTTGTTCTCAGGAGAAGGAAACATTGTTATTTTCCTCTGTTTTGGATAAACAGAGTTCAACAGCTACTTATTAATTACCTGCTTTTTGGTAGAGATAATAATAATTTTAAAAAAGTTAAATATTTAGAGATTAATGAAAGAAGCTTTTTAAATCAGTATTTAATATGTATGAAATATGAGGTTTTGCTTATGATGATTAGAAATCCCATCAACATTTTCATGTGGAAGACCAGAGGATCTGTTTTGGTTTTGTTGGGATTTTTTTGGTGAGGTTTTTTTTGGTGTTTGTTTGTTTTTAATCCTCTGTTTTTATGAATTTGATGCTCAGATATTTTAAGCAGGTTTCCCCTCTAGTGATTACTGCAAATTTAGCTGGGAATAGGAGAGGAGGGCCATAACCAGGTATAAATCCTGGCGCTGATGACCAATGGCCCAACCTGAACTTGATCAGAACTTCAGCAAAGCTTTTCTCTTCCCTGCTTCTATGGTGGAGTGTGGTGTCAAATCCTGAGAACAGCCTCCCACACTTTGCATATGTGAATTATTCTGTGTGTGCTCTGCTGCTCCCTGGACAGGTGTTTATGTCTTTTTTAACTTAAATGTTTCCTTGTTAAAGCTGACCTTTCTGATTCCATGACTAATAGGAATCCAGGAATGAGGTTTGATCGTTTCTCCAGATAAATGAGTTGTAGCTTACGTGAGGATTTGTTTCTGCCTGCTAATTAACCTGACTCTAATGACTTCTTTAACTGTAAAGAACTCACAGCCAAGTGAGGAGGGGGGCACACGTGGCACTGAGAACTTGCACTATTGCCTGATGCTCTTAACAAAACCAGCATCATTTGGGGATTTCAGCCGAGCCTCAGTACCTTTGAATAACTGAAGCAAACCTTCAAAGAACACAACATTTAGATCAGGCCCTGCTGGAGCATCCTGGCTCCCTCCTGGACTGATTTATGTGAATTTTCTCTTTCCATGTCAGCATGAAGTGCTCACCTTTTCCCAGCTGCTCTGCCTGTCTGACAGGACATGTCCTGGAGGCTGTGATCCTGGGGACAGCCCCGGGTCACCTCTGGCTTTTCATGGCCCAGCTTTTCAATATGTGATAGCAACAGGTCGTGTGTACAAGAGCAGGAGATGCATTTTATGGAATGTATCTGCTGTCACCCGTGCTTACAGGGAAGCTTTGATGTTTGGATGTGACACAGAGTAATCTCAAACCATTAGTTTGATTTTTTCCTTGGAACATTTTGCAAGAGTAAAGAGTAATCTCATGCTTTCATTTGAATAGTTCAGCCATTTTCCAAACAAGTGGTTGTTGATGAGGTCTGGATGATGGACAGTGATGGGATGTCTTGTTTTCCCACCTTGCTGGTTAAGCAAGCCCCAGTTGAGGCTGTAATCCTGCACTAATCTTCACAGCTACCAGGAAAAGCAGGATACCACTGCTGTGCCAGGGAGCAAAATCATCTCTGAACCAGATCTCATTTCAAATGGCATTTCATTCCAGTCGTGAGGCTTTCCCAGTGCCAGCTGCATCAAAAATCCAATCGTGGCAGACTGAACTTTGTAGCAACAGAGAGGCTGTGGGAAGCAACTTAATTTCATTTTGACTTTTGTATTTGAGAGCTTGAGCCTTTTTCTTATCCTTGCTCATTCTCTGAGCCACAGCAGGAAGAAAGAATTTACTAAAGAGAAATATTAAGAATTGGCATCGGCTATTTTACTGTATTTTCTTTATTTCCAATTATATTTTGAAGATGCCACAGTCTCTTTAACAGGTTTCTTTGGTTTTATGAGAACTGGTCAATCAAATTGAGCACAGTCATGTAAGAGTTTAGCAGAAGTTCTGTGTTTTAATCTCAAGAAGAGCAGGTTTCAGCAGCTCCCTGCAGCAGCTGTGGCTCACTGCAGCCCTTCTGAATGCAGACACTCCAGGGTGGTCTTTAGAACTGGAACCTGGGGTCAGGGAAGAGCTCAGCTCTGAAAAGTGTTCTGGCTGGGAGTTATCAGGGAAACGAGGCTTCAAAAGGAGGGTCCAGGGGGATGCTGATCTCTCTGGGATCTGCAGCAGCTGCAGGGGCTGAGCTCCTGTGCAGTGCCCTGCACAAGGAGAAATTGCACTGGCCAGGTCTTGCTCCAAGTAAAAGAAGCAAACTTTCAAAGGAGTGAGTGCAAAGAGCATCAGCAATGCTCTGGCTCTTATGAGCTCTTCCTGCAGCAGCCTTGAGCTACAGAGCAATGACAAATAAAGCTCAAGCCTCTTTGTATGTTGGTATTTCTTCTAATTAATAGAAGCATCATGTCTGCATGTGAGAGTTTCCTCTAATTAATGGTTACAGTCCAGGCCTGGGCAGGGCACTCTGCAGAGGGGAGGAATTTCTGCTTTCATTCATTTTTGCCCACAACTAACTGAGCAAGCACAGAACAAAACTCCATCCTGGTGTTACAGTGAGGCATTTATGTGAAAAAAATCCTTTTATCCCAGCTTGCAAGAAAATGATAAAAATGTATTTATTCTCCATGTGCAATTTTTTTTTTTTTTTGGTCACTTTAAAGGCTTCATCCTAAATATTGGTCTGGATTTTTAAAAACAGTGATTCAGAGGATGCTCTTCCATGTCATGGGGTCCATCCCTGCTTCCTGCAAGGAGTCAAGTGTCACTGATGATGGACATCCTGTTAATCTTTCCAGCTGTCAGGAAGAGAAGGTCCCTTACCTCCTCTGACCACCTGTTCCAGTGCTTGGAAGTCTTTACTGTCTTGAAAAATATTTTTTTGCTAGACAAAAAAAAAAAAAGAAAATTCCCATGCTGCAGATGCCCTCAGTGTTTCATCTTCTCAGGGAACCTGAGGAAAAAAAAAAGATTTCCCTGTTCTCTGTGTGAGTCTTTTATGACAGAATCTGGTTCAGGCCTGAGGTTTCTGTCTCAGGCATTTTAATTTCTGTATTTTGCTTCAGACTTTTCTAGTTATCATTTAGATTGAAAAATCTTTAGTTTGGATCTAAGACATTCTTTTAGAACATTTCGCATTTAAATAAAAAACATTGCATTCGAACAGTCTACCTTGGAAGACAAATATTGGCCATGGTTTATATTCAGGATTAGAAAATTATTATTGTGGGATGTCAGACATTTGGTGCTGTGGCTCTCACAGCTGACTTGAGATCTCTAAGCTGCCTGTTGGGGTTTTTTTTGCACCAGAGGTTATGAGGTTTTTTTATTTTGCTGAAGCCTGCTAGAAAGTTTTATTACCTTCTCAAATTTATAGAAGTGTGGATATGTGTGTGTGATCATCTGTCTCATAAAAAGATAAAAGTTATAAACTTCTGCTGATACATTCAAGACTTGATTAGCTCTGCCTGCTCTTGGCTCACAGTCTTTCTGTGGATGAATTCCTCTGAATTATTGCTCTGTACATTTTTCCTGTCAGTTTAACCTCACAGCACAAGTGTGGGGAGGGAGGATGGTAAAGGATTCAGAAGATGAGTGTTGGGTGAAGGAAGAGCTGTGAGGTGATGCCTCAAACCCTGCCTGACCCTTCCAGCACCTCTGCACCCCTGGGAGCTGGATCCAGGAGGATCTGCCCTTGGATAAGCTCCTTCCTCCCAGCCTCATCCGCTGTTATCACACAGGATTGCTCTGAAGAGCTGTGGGTCACTCCAGCCCCTCACAACTGAGAGTGAAACACAACTGGCATAAAATGGAAAAAGCTTCTGCAGTTTTGAGATACATTTGCATCGATGGAAAATGATGCAAATCTATTCCATGAATTTGTAGTAACTCTTTTTTTCTTTGTAATTAGCAGCTAAATGACTAATATTATAAAATAACGGGGTGTGAGTCACTGGCTGGTGCACAGCTTGACTTTGGCTGTGGTGTAGAACAAGAGAAGTGGAGGTTACAAACTCCAGCTCATCATGCACTGAGTGTATGACTCAGGTAGATTATCTTGTGCCTCCTCAGGAGGGAGCTGGGCTGGGCTGTTCTTATTTCCTTCAGCTTTTAGCACCACTGGAGGAGCCAAGGGCATTTTGCCCATTAAGATAACAGGAGACAAAGATGGATGAGGGAGCTGAGATTCTTATGGGGAATTATCTTTAGGAATGGCAGCCAGGATGTATACATTTATTCCCCCAAAGCTTTGTATCTGTGAAGCACAAAGACTGTGAAATTCTAACTGGATCCAGGCAGGTTTTTTTTTCAGGCAGCTATTTCACTGAATGTAAGGAGAAGGGTTGGGTAACTACCAATCCTTTTTAGTTCTTTTGACAAATTTCCGAATTTTACCTATGTCTTATGAAAACTGGAAACATGGAAGGAGAGAGCCAGACAGCCTGTGACTTCAGCATTGTAAAAGGAATTGTCTTTCTTTTCCCCACTGAGAAATTTCCTTTTCATTTCCCTGCATATTGTAGGAAGTGCCTGGGTCCAGCTTGAGTTGGTAACAGATGTTTCATTTGATCTTTCAATCCTGCAGACACGAGACTGCATTTCTCCTTAAAGGAACAAATTCTGACACCTAATTGGATGTAACAGCATTGACATGTTCTTCTCCTCCATGGCTGCAGCGAGTAGGTTGAGAAGCTGTGGGCTTAAATGACACAAAGGAAGGTTCAGACTGGGCATTAGAAAGGCTTCCTGATCATAAGAATACTTAATATTTAATCAGATGAGTTAGGAAGATTATGGGATTTCTATCACTGGAGGCTTTTAGGAAAGGTTTGGGAAGCAAATGCCAGAAAAATGCAGCTGTATATGAAAACATGTCCTACAGAATTGATTTATAGCTGCCAGAACTCGCTCTCAGTGCTACATTTTTCTAAAATAGAAAATCTTTCTCAAATACCAAAATTGCTTCCCGTTTAGAGGCAAATCTCTCACATTCTTACCAAGAGGGTTTTTTAACCCAAGTTCAGGATCCGACCTGCTGCTGCTGGCACTCTCTGTGAGCTGAGGCAGTGAACCGACATGGGAAATGTTTCCTAGGAACAGAGTTTGGGAGATTTTCTGGAGTTTTGCGAAGTTTCTGAGGAAATCCTGGATCTGCTTTGAGGGAGAGTGCAGTGAGGGATGTGCACCCCTCAGTCCCTCCTCCCAGCCCCTTCTGGGGTGCCTCATCTCTCACACTCTGGTTGCTGGGGAAACTGGGCCACTTAGTTCTGAGTAAGTCCTTGGGCTGTGTTTATGGCAGTTCTGAATAATCCTCTCAGTGAAAGACAAGACAGGTGTAATAGAATTGACGTATTTGAAGATTGGTGCTGTATAACCTCTTACAACGTCTGTATCATATACCCCAGATCCCCTTATTCCTGTAATGTTGCCTGTACCATTTAAAATACAGACATTTGGAATATTTTTTTGCTTTGTTAATAGAAAACACTTTTTTCATGTGAGGACTGTGCAGACTTTTACCTCTATTAATAACATAACATTAAAGGTTTTTTTAATAAAAAGCTGATTACACAGAACATATTAGAACTTGAGACTTTTTATTTTGCTATTTGAGAAGTGTAAAAGTGCCTTGGGGCCAGAGAGGCTCTGTTGTGCTATTTTCCATGTGGTATTCTACACAGGGATGTAGTGTTCTGTACAGGAGCCAGCAACCTCTTGTCAAAAAACCTCCAGCTGAGGAAATAAGAGGAGTAAAAAGGATGTGTTCTTAACCAGTGGTCTCTGTCCTGGGAATTTTAGTTTATCAACAGAAAATGAAGTTGCTTGATTCAGTTTGAGCACTGTGAGGAGGATAAACATGTTTTTTATTTTTCATCATTCTTTCTTACTAGAGCCAACAACAAGTTTAGCACAGGATAGACTATTGTGTTATAGAGAACTAATTCAAATTTTGAAGGCAGTGCTCTATTAGTTGCTGTGCTTAGACAGAGAAGGAGCAGTAGGGAACCAAGTCCCAGTGCCCTCCCCACTCCTTTTGGTACTCACAAGCCCCTATTGTGTCTAACTGTAATTTTTAAAACTAATTTTCAACTTCTTCTCGATAAACAAATAGCAAAGCATAATATTCTGCTTAGAAATTACATTATTTTGAATGAAAGAATGCTCCTATTAATCAAGTTCAAAGAAACCTGTAGTTTTAGAGTAGTCTGTGACAAATAGCAAAGTGATAGGGAGGCACTAAATAGCTTTCTGTAATATCTGTATTAAAGGAATAGCTGCCAAGATGGTTATTACTTACAGGCATTTCAAACTTCAACAGGTTGATAAAGAATTTAATATTTTCATATGCTTCAGTGTAAAGCCATCTGTCACAGTGGCAGAACAAAGTGCTGGGAAGGAGAACAAACGTATGTTCATGGGAGTCCTGCGTGAAATGTTAACAGGGAAGACACAAGATGCTCAGCAGTACCTTGTAACAAGTGGGCAAGGGATTTGGAACAGCATGGCCATCGTCTTCAATATTTACAATTGCCATTTCTTTTCTAATTTCTTTTTTGTGTAGAAGTGCTAAAAAAATAAAAGTCTGTCAATACAGATGGTGAGGGAGACAGACATACCGAGGAAAATAGCATTTGCATCCACCTTTTGTAGTTTTTCATGTTCCTGCTCTTGTATCCTACGGTTTTGAGCCTCTGTCTGGGTACATCAGTGTATACATCAGACCTCAGGCAGTGTTTCATACATCTGCTGGGCTTTTTAGTGCAAATTAAACAGCCTCAAACACACACAGGAGCTGAACTTTGCCAGTGCCTTCTCCCCATCCCCCATTTGGGAAGGATTTTTATTCGTGGCTGCACAGAAAAATGAATCACATTGCAGCGTTTGAAGCCAGAAGGTGACATAGTGTGACTTTTAACCTGCCATACCCCAAATGTGGGACACAGTGTGGGCTAGTAAGAGATACAAAGGGATTATAGGGGGAAAAAATGGGACTGAGACATAAAAACGAAAGCAAGTGTTCAAGAAAAGTTACTTTGAATCTTTTGTCAGTGGTATTGCAACAAGAAAGATCCGGTTCTAAAAAATCTATATGGTTGGATTTTTAGTTATAAGGTATAAAGGATATATTTTACAGTGATCCTGTTATTTTCAGGCCTCCATTCTCTCTCCAGGTTTGGGTGACTGAGAGCAAGGATTGAATTTGATTGTGCCTTAGCAGCACTATGAATTTTCCAGGAAGCGTATTTTTATGTTTTAAAATGATAGCTCCCAAAGAGATGTGTGCTGCTGGGTTAGGGAGCAGGTTATGGCACAATTCCCTCCCCCATTCAGGTATGAAATCCTCTTTTCTGACAGCTCCATGCGCCAATTACCCAGTTTGAACCGGCAGCATTCCCCAGGGATGTGGGGACAGCAGGGCTGATTTTACCCTTGGAGAGATGCTTTAAGCTGTGCTCTCATAATCCATTTACTTCACAAGATTTATAAACATAACGTGGATTCATTCTCATCAGCCTTCAGAGGTTGATCCGATGAGATGCAAAGGTGGAGGGTGACACAATCCCCTGGAGGTGACAAAGCACAGAAGGGTTCTGATGTTGGCACTTCTGTCATTCCGTGTTGGCTGGGGACGTGCACATCCTCCCCTGGCAGCCACTCTGGACGTTTGGGATGGATTGCACCGGGCCACCTGCCAGCTCTGGGAACTTGTCCCGTGATCGCCCTAAAGGAGCAAAAATGTCTGAACTTTTTATTTGAGTCCCGATAAATATGCAAATTCCCAATTTCTACTCGGCAACACTGACATCGTGTGGCAAAGAGGAAAACCCCAGCCCCGCTTCAAGTACCGAGCAGGGAATAGTTAAAAAAACCCCAACTCCTCAATTTTAACAAAAGCATCAAAAAGAAGCGTCTCCAAGACCTTCAATGTTACCCTCTAAATGAAGACAAAGAACCAGGTAGAGAGAAATACTCAGACTTGAGCTTATTTCTGATCTATTTTACTTTGGGCTGAGCAGGGCGCTGGGAACAGCTTTACCTTGGTTTGTGATGTTGAAGGGATGAGTTTGATCCTCAAGGCAGCAGGTTTCAGTCAGCAGGATGGAATGTAGCTCCCCTTGGAACACCCTTTGTATTTCCTTGGGTATCCAGCTCTGGTTATACATCTTTGACAATGAGTCTTGCAATTGTGTGTATCTGCAGGGTTTAAAAAAAGATTCTGGCAGGTAGAAGTTGTGGGAGGAGAAATATCCTTCTGCTTTTCTGTTAATTTTTGTTGCATATTTCCATTTTTTTTTTTCTGAGATCTGAATTTTTTAGTTCTCTGTGCCAGGTATTTATTTAGAGTCTGCTTCTTATTTCCTTTAAAAAAAAAATAAGCAGCCTCAGTGTTAGTTCTCTGAGTTTTGTATAAGAATCTCGGAATATTTTAACCAGTTTGATCTTCTGTCATTACCACGGATGTTCTCTTGGACCCTCTTCTGAAATTTCCATTCTAATTTTCATTCTGACTAAACTCTGTGCAGCTGAACCTGGTGTGTTGTTACTGCAAATTGCAGGGAAAGTTCCTGGTAGGGAACAATCACGTGCCAGTGATTTTAGTGCTCAGCCAAGGGGTCCTGACTCGTTGTAAATAAGGTTTACAAATTAGGAAGATGCTGCTGAGACTTTTTCTTACTGAGAAAATGGAGAAAAAAACTGCAGTGCTTTATGTGCTGGCATAGTTTCTTTGTCAAAATTCAAAATCCAGTCTCTTTCCCATTACATTTCTCCCAGAATATGAATTTTAATAGTACATTTATAGCTATTTTAATTTTCCATATATTTATATGCTACCTGCATGGTAAAACAGTTCTGAAGCTATATTTTAGTATTAATAAATTGGCTTTTCTTACTCAATAGACAATTCCCCCTTATTTGACTTGTATTTTTGATGAAAAAATGGTAAATGATGATAGGGGTTGTATGCTAACCCTGCCCAGCATCAAATGTTGTGAAAAATATTTGCTAATGAATTCTTCCATGCCATTAATTAAGATTGATATTAGCAAAATGAGCTTAGGGATTTGTTACATTAACTGGTACTGATTCTGTAGAAGTTCCAGAACTGCAAGGAGAATGCTGAATATGATGTTTCATCCGAGACAAAAAAACCACAGAAGAATAAAACATGAGAAACGTGCAGAGTCCTCAAGGATGATATCAATAATCTGAGTGGGATTTGCTGCTCTTTGTGGAAGTTCACAGTGTCCTGAGAGCAAGGGTTGAGGCAAGGCAGCTCGATTACAATTAACTGGTAATTAATGTGGGCTTCCTGCTGTCCACATCTCTGTGCACTCTTGATAAACTCTCACCAAGTCCTGCAGCATCTCTGCAGCCAGTCCTGTTTGCTCCTGTGCTCACTGCTGTTTGTTCTTTCTGTGCAAACACTGAGCATCTCCTCCACTGGTTTTCCTGTCAGAGCTGTTTTCCAGTTCTCAAAAACCCATTGCATTGTCGAGAGATTGAATTCTCCTCCAGCAAAGCCTGGTTTTTTGGCAGGTAGCTTGCCCTGTGCTGCAGTTTCTCTGCTGGTGATGAACCTTGCCTGTAGGGCCCCAAATTAACCCAGGAGATGCTGCTGGGGGTGGTTTTCCCCCATTAATTGTGGCTGTGGCTGCTGGTTGGGCACTTGGCAGAGCTGGTGCGGTCTCATTTGTTTGGGGATGTGTCTCAGGGAGGATCAGGCAGAGCATGGAGCTGTCCAAGTGTAGCTACCAGGCTGAGGTAGGAGATGGAGCAGCAGTTTGGGCATGGACAGAAGAAAAATTGAGGAACCTGCTGGGAAAAGGGGAGAGGGAAGTCCAGAACAAATAACTGCAGGTGTTCTGAGGGTGGCAGGGGGATATGTGTATTCACAAGTGCATCCTCACACATCTGCACAAACACAAATATCTCTGTGCCTTTAAAAACCTGCCTGTTGCTGCTGTTGTCTAATCCACAGTGAAGGAAGGTTGGGAATCACAACTCTCCAGAGCTGGGTTGAGGATAAGCACCTTAAAGATTGAGAGGAACTTAAAAGGATGGGGCTCTACCGTAAATTGAGATTCCTTGCCCTTCTGTTCCCTCTTTCTTTGGAGTCTTGCTGATGGCACTGAATTTCAAGTGGAAGAAGAGAAATAATTTGAAAATTTCCCCCCTCCCTAACGGAGTAAATGCCAAGTGCAGAGCTACTGATTAAAAACATATCTCTGAGGAGCCTAACAGGAGCTAATCCTTAGGATATATTTAACTGTCTAATCCCTTTCACTGGGAAGTGCATCAAGAGGTAAAAGTTTCTTCTCTTCTCCATAGGTTACCTGTTCTTCACAGAGTGATTCCTTCACTTAGCCCAACTTAGCCCTTTCTTTTGTCTGTCTTTGACAGCTGATGAACAGTTAGGCTTCATTAAGAGCACCATTACAGTGCTTAAAAAGTACTTATTGCCAAGAATAAGCCACAAATTTCAAAGTTTATTTACCGTGGGGGCTCTAGTTAAATAGTTTCTCTCTCTCTTCTTGCAGTTCTATGGCATAGCAAGAGCCCTCCTGGCTGGAAGGGATAATAGAGGTATTATTTTCTCCCCTTAAGCAAAATGATGAGTTCCTAAAGTAATTGGCTGCAGTGCAAATTATAACTGCTCCTTTTGTCGTGACAGGACTATAATAATTTTGTGTCCCTGGTCAGCCCTCTGACAGCTTTTTTGGTGCTCAGTGCTACCAAGTGGAAGTAAAAGGAGAAAAAAAAAAAAAAAAAAGAGAGAGAAGCATTTTTGTTCTTTAGCTGGTGGCAGGGCTTTTGGTGTTTACATATTGTGTTCTCCACTGTGCGGAGAAAATAAGCTGGTGAGTATTGGAATTACTTTTACAGCATGGAATAATTTGCTGTTGAGTGAAAACAGGAAAGCTACTTGAAATATTAAAAGGCATTTCTTGTAGTCTGGGTTTTCTAAGATGCAGTTTCTGTGAGAGGTTTTAAAGCCTCACTTCAAGTCTGCATTTTGTATCTGCATAATTAATGTAGGGGAAGAAGAACGTAGAAGGGAAAGTTGTTTTAAGTGAGGTAATTAAGCAGTTAAATGTTGATTGATTTGTAGTCTGAGGCCCTGTGGAGAGGGCAAGGGAGAAGGGCATTGTGTTATAATAGATACAGGTAAAGAGGTATTTTGGTGCAGTTGTTTGTGTTTTTCATCAGCATCTCCCACGTGGGCCATGATTCCAGTACACACTCTTGTAATCTCCTGCAGTGGCCATGATTCAGCTTAAAAATCAATAGGGCATGAGGTGTTTCAAGTTCTCATTACTGTAATGTGTCAACATCACTTCAGTGACCCCAGAGCCCTATGCTGGCTGATTTGTTCTCTGATTTATTGTGCAATCTTGTAGGCAAACTATAATTTCACTTGTAACCAGAAACTCTGCTTTTATGGTTTGTGTCCCAGTCTCCAGCCATTAGGATGTTCAGAGAGAATCAATACCTGTGTTTGCTGCTGAAGGTTGAATGAAGTTGTCAAGCAGCTAAATTACAAAGAACACAAACAAAAGAACATTGTTATGGCTGAGCAGGCCAGGAAATGTTTTTATTTAAATTTTCATTCCCTATCAACTCACAAATGCTTTTATGGCTTAGCACTGTCATAATTTATATCTCCCTCTATGCCTACCAGTTTCAGATCTTGAATTTAGTGGTTGTGGTGATTTACTCTATCACTTTAGGTTATCTGTTCTGATCCTGTTAGGTTATCTCTATGATCCTGTTATCTCCTCTGGATCTGTCCAAATCTAATAACATCATGAACAGGAAACAAATTATTTTAATTGCTCCAACTCAGCTTATTGTGGCTTTAATACATCAGAGGCAAAGCAGCAGTGCTCTTTTTTGCATTCCAGTTATGCTAATTTTGATGTTTGTTTATGTGATCAAAGTGCTGGAAGTGATAACAGCAGAGTCTGTCTCAGTTTGTCCTGGGCTAGATCACACCTATTAAGGTATTTAGAACATCTGACATAAAACTGAGGTGGCTTTGCACAGTCCAAAGCTTTTTGGACTTGTACCACTCAAATACCCAACTGCACTGGAGAAAGCAAAATCTGTATTTTTGATACTTCTTGAATAGCTGATGACAGGACAGTATTTTTGCAGTGTACATAATAAATGTAATATTTTCCTCCTTCAGAAGTGCTTGTTTCAGTAGAGCTTTCACCTTAACCATTGAGAGCTCACAGCTCACGTAATGAGAAAGCCAGCAACATGTGGAGGTAGGTATGGGAGCCTTAGGTGGAATAAATCAAATGTTGTGCCTTTTTTAAAAGTTATATGAATCAATAAGATCTATATTGATCACCAAATCTAATGCAAATAGAAGAATATTCAGATCTTGAAATGAAATAGAAAAAAACCTAATGTCTCAGATTCAAGATCAGAGATTTTCTAATTTTCGTAGCTGTTTAATAGGAATTTTGTAGTTAGATTATGGAATGTTTACTATGTTATTGGGAGATTAAAGCAAGTTAAAATTATCAAGATTTTTTTTTGTTTCTGTCCTCTTTTTTTTTTTCCTCAAGCCCTCGTTTGAGTTATAGTCTCTGAAACTCATTTTTTCTTCAGCTGTGTGTGTGCAAGCTGGGGGCACATCACTCAAATGGGGAGCACTTTTTAACAGCTCCTGTGTCAAACCATTAAAATGTAGGTATCACTCTTATTCAGGCCTTTTAATCACCAGTCTCTCCAAGGACACTGGTGTCATTAATGAACACAGTGCATGTGCAAATTTCCCTGCGCATTTGTCAGATACTGAAAACTAGGAGTGTTTGGCTGCTGGAGGAAATGGTGCACAGGGTTCAGATGCTTCCTCAAAGTGGGTATCAGCAGCCCTGGCTCACTGTGGGGAGAAGGGTTTTAATAGGAAAGTGTCCCATAATCATTTACTAAGCTGATCTATTTAAAGACCTTTACGTGAAATTGAAATAATTGTCATGGGGTTGGCACGGCTTTCTAAAGTTAACATCTCTGGCCTTACAGATCACAAAGAGATGTGGGTCTTCTCTGCAAGGGAGTTTGACCTATATAGCAGAATAATCTGGCATAATGCAGAGCAGGGAGACGAGGAGGAAGATGGGCAAACCTTTCAAGTGTTGCACAGGCCATGGAAATCTGGGGAGCTGCTGGAAGGTAGATAACCTGTGCAAATTAATTTGTCGCCTGTACATTCCATGATGTGTAATTCAATTTACATTGCTGCTGTCCCACATTCTGGAGGCCAGGACTGGTGTCAGGTTTCCTGTCTGAGTCTCTCCTCTATCTCTTGAAGTGCTTATTTAAAAACAAAAAAAACTTGCAAGAAAGTTCTATTCATTATTTGTTGGAAAGCTTCCTCATCCTCTGTACAGTTTTTGAAGTTTCCAGAAAAACCCTTTGGAGATTGAACATTTTTTTTCCCCTTTTGCTAAACACCCATTGCAGCATCACCCAGAGATTTCTAATGTACAAAATATCAGAGATTTGGGTCTTTTAGCTTGCTCTGGATGCTTTGGGGAATTAGAGACATCTGTTGCATTACAACCCCTGTGTAACAAAATTAAATGATTTTTCACATCACTATTTGCCATTTCGGCTGTATGCACACTGCTGTTACACTTGGTATCCTGTTAACTATTTCTGGGAAAAATAAACATGATTATTTCATATTCCATCACAAGGCAGACCTCGTCTTGGTTTGAGTCATACATTTAAATAAAAGCTACAGCAAAACTCTGGCGATTTTTATTAATCTACTCTATTTCCTTTGATCTGCAAGTTTCACTGGGATGAGATTGAGTTGTAGGTATTTCCACTGGGTTTTGAAGGCAGCTGATCAGACAACTTCTGCTGGGGTCTCCTGATACTCTGCTGTCATGAGGTGTGGAAATGGAGACTCGTGTTGGGCCCAGGAGTGTTGTCATTATTGCCAGTGAGTTCTCCAAGCATGGTGTTAAGGAGCATTGTAGGGAAAAAAAATAATAATAATAAAGGCTTTTTACTGCTTGTTTTGGGGTTTTTTTTAAGCTTTGAGAGTCGTTGTAATTCCAGCTGGATTTATTGTTTTCACTGTGCATTACTGAATTCCTGCTGGCCCTGCCACTGCAGGGAGCTGCAGCAATACCTGTATCCTCCTCAGTTACCTTTGGGGGGGCTGTGAAAGTCAGTGTTTTCAAAGCACTTTGCAAAGTGCCTTCCTCAAAGGATACTGTGTGTGTGTGCGTGTAAAACACTGCTGCTCCTGCTGGAGCCTGGACCAACCACAAACCTCTGTGGCTGCAGGGAATTACTGAGTGCTGCATCAGCTGTTCCAGGGCTGCTTCACCAAATCAAAGATCCTGTGCTCAAACCTGAGAAAAGAGAGAACTCCCACGGTGAGGCAGCTTGCTACAATGGCATTCAATTCAAGGTCACGCACAGCCTCAGCCACGGCAGGGAAAAAAGCCAAAGCGAGCGTTTTTAGCAGTGCAAATATGTTGAGAAATATCACCAAAGGTGTGAAGATGCTGGGAAGGGAAACACTAAAACCCATGTAGCAGAAGAGTTGTGTAGGCAAAGTTACAGGGATGGGCTTGGAGAGATGAAGTCACTTCACATTTTGGGTGTCACTAAAATGCTTTCCTGACGTGATCCTGCTTTTGTGTGTGGCTTTGGGGCATCTCACTTTAGTGGTTGCAGCTCTTACCTAAAGGGATTTTTATATCTGTATAAATTGCAGTGAAGTAAATGGGAAGGTCATTTCTTGTCACAGCACTGGTTTGATGATGGGAGGTGTTTGTTTTTTTTCTTGGGATGAGCAATATTCTTTTTTTCTTGGGATGAGCAACATCTCAGGGTGCGAGAAACAGGACAACAAAATTTAAAAAGAAAGCCTTGGGAAACAAATACAATAAGTGACATGGCTCCACAGCTTTGACATTTGAGAGAGTGTTGGACAAACACATCAGACACTGCAGGAAATATCCTGTCAGGTCTGAGGTGCTCAGTGCAAACCAGGGTCTGGCAGGAGAGGATTCAGAGGCACAATCCGGGTCAAACAAGAGGCATTGCAGCCATGGGGGAACGAGTCTGTGTTTTACATCCTTTCCTCTCTGGCACCAGGTATGGGAGTTGTCTCTTCTCTCAAAATTCCCAGGCAATTATGTTTTGAAAGAAATTGAACATAATGTGCAGGTGCTTAAATATTTGACACGGCACATCCCATTCTGCCTCAGCAGGTACTTATTGTTCTTTTGGCGCTGTTCTGATGAGCGTGTGATGCCTTTGAAGTGCTCTGGTGAGCAGAAATCCTGGCTGTAAAACATTCCTGGTGGTGGGGTATCATTTCTGAGTCGCTGGTTTGATGCACAGGAACATATGGCTGCTTACAGCAGTGGACTGAAGAGATACAAATGACACTGTGACTCTTTGGCCAGGACTGACATCACAGAAAAGAGGAAGGCAAAAGCTGATCTATATTTTAATTACAGTATTTGCATTGCTAATATTAATCACTGTTGGAAAAGCAGTTTATTTCGGGGTGTGCATGCACTAACAGCTCTGGTATTAGATGTAAAAACACATGGATCTAACCAGGCAGGTCCCAGCTAAACCTTGGTTCCTTCCTTTCCCAGGCCTGCAAAGCTTCCCACCCCACATCCTGTGTGCCAGGTAAACGGAGCAGATTCAAATGCAAGAATAAATAATAAGAGACATTTGCCATGCCTGAGGTATTTGGATGGCCACTAGAAATGAAACTGAGATGTCCTGGATTATTTTGTCACTTCAAGGCTTGATTAGGAGTCCTGAGTATCTTTCCAAGTTGTATGTTTAATTTGTGATGGAGGCTTGGAGAAACTCAGAAGTTTCTGAGTAAGAGAGGATTATCTGAGAGATCAGAGTCGTAGAGTCTGACAGAAAATTCAGAGTTCTTTCCCAGGGTGGATGACTTGCCCATGGACTTTCCACCATTGTGACTGATTATATTAATATATCCTCTCTTTTTGATTATATTAATATATAATCTCTTCTCCCAGGTAATTTCTAATCTGCCTTTCAGGGCTGAACAAGCACTGACACTGTAAGATGCTACTTCCACCTATTCCAAGTCCTTCCCCAAAAGTCTGGAAAAGTCCTTTGCAACCTATAACACCTTGCTTTTGTTTTGCAGATAACTAAAAGGAAAACCAGGAAAAATCTTTTTGAGGAAAGAAGAGTGATGTGGTTTTGGAGTTGTTTTGGTTTTTGTTTGTTTAGTTTTTTCCCTAAACAAGAGTTTCACATTTCATGAAGGTGAATTATATAGTACAGATGAATTATGTAGCACAGAGATCTGTAATTAACTTTATCTGCTTTTGATCTAACAGGTCTTCAGGAGGAAACATTATTTAATTTACATTCATATTATCTCTTTCTCCCCTTACAAAAAAAGAAAAGACCCATTTTCTCAGTCTTTGGAAATGTGAAGACAATGTTATTGTGCTCCTCTGTTCTACCCTGTTGCTTTCAATTCCTATTTAATAAGACACAGGACATCTCTCATAAATTCTGCACCATCAGTGTAATGTTGCTTTGATGATACATTGCATGTTAACTTGGGATTGGCATGAAAGGATACTGAGGGCTCAGGAGAGATTTTTTTTTTTTTTCTGTACTTTTCCCATAAATATTCTGCATTTCTTGCTGTCAAAATGCATGGAGACCTCTTGGTATGACAGTTTGAACATGGGCCGTTCTGCAGCTGCTGCCCTCTGCCCCTTCCTAATTTTGTGGCAATACCAACTTCCATGGATTTTCAAGTTTTTAAATATATATATATATAAAAATTAATACTTAAATACATATATAACCCATATTTTATATAGGATCCCATATTGTAAAATGCATTTATTACCTCCTAAAAACTCACTCAAAGTTGTATTGTTCATCTCTAGCATAACTCTTGCCGTTTCTTCTTGCCTATCTTGTTATTTCTGTGCTTTTCATCCCTTTTCTTCGTACTCTATACTCCTTCCACATGAGCAAATTTTATCTCTTTTTCTTCCTTTTTATATGCTAGTTCCTTCTTCAAGTTGCTATCTCCTTGCAGTGCAGTACAGGATAATCAAACCAGCAAACTTTGTCCTTTTTGAAGCTGGGGTGTTTGAACATTTGAAAACCCACAAAAGAAAGGCAGATCAGTAGTTCTGGCATTCTTCAAAATTGCTCTTTCATTTGAGGGGAACAGAGAAGCTCTGGGTGGGCAAACTGAAACTTGTGTGTGTTTAATGAGGCTGTGGAGGGAGGCAGGAGATGGACTGCTAATGATTCCATGTGGTGAATGCAGATGTGTCCACTTAAAGGAGAAAAATGTGCTTGAAGAATAATCTGATATTGGATAACCAGGCGACAATTTGGATGTATCTCGGGAAGCCCAGAGGGGTGAGATCTGCTCCCTGAAGTTCCAGCAGGCTCCACCCTTTTCTGGGCGAGTTGGACAAACCTCAGTGTTCCTGCTGAAGTTCGGGGTTCAGATTTGTGTCCTGCAGCTCCCCAGGGGTGTGCTGCTTTTATGGTATCAGTCACCTGGCAGACCCCTGGTGTGGATTCCAGGGAATTCTGAACCAAGGATGTTATCAGTCACTTGTGATGTATTCCTGGGAATTCTGAACCAAGGATGTTATCAGAGTCACCTGGAAGACCCCTGCTATGGATTCCGGGAAATTCTGAAACAGGAATGTTGTCGGAATCACCTGGCATGGATCCCAGGGGATGCTGAACCAGGGATTTTGTCAGAATTACCTGACACGGATTCCAGGGAATTCTGAGCCAGGGATGTTATCAGAGTCACCTGGGATGGATTGCTGGGAATTCTGAACCAGGGATGTTACCAGAGTCATCTGATATGGATTTCAGGGAATTTTGGACCAAACCCAACCCCAACCCCCTGTGTGGTCCCGCGGCTCCTCAGGGCTGTTCCAGGCACTGGTCCAGGGGCTGTACCGGGATTCCCAGAGGATCTCAAGTGAATTTATCCATCAGTTCCACACTGCGGGCTTTGCTGAAGTCCTGCTCCTTCCCGAGGCTCTTTGGTGTGTGTGATGGGGTTGTTTTTGCTGCATCCCTCATTCTAATTGGTGCAGAAATAGAAAACTAATAGAAAACTGTTCCCTGCGCATTCCCCAGGCAGGGAATAGTTTTCCTGCCTCTGGAAGCCGCCTGTGCCTTTCTCATCCAGGAATCGTTAGCAAGGAGCAGTTCTGGGGATTTATAATGCCGGGAGCACCTCCCAACACAAACTTTATGGCTCTTAATAGCTGTTCCTTTTCCTTGCGAAGTGCGTCTCTCCCCAGACACGCTCCTGCCCTCGGAGCAATTAGTTAACAAAGTAGTCATTAGCTATTGATAATAATCAATTTGTCAGGGATTATTGTGCAATAATGCCATAGTCTCTATTAATGAGATAAACCCTTGTTAATTGTAGCTACTCTTACAAGCACTTTCTTGGAGGATCCAGCTTGCCATAAGCCAAACTGAGCAGCAGCTAGGCAAAAGTGAATTATAAATGAGGAAATGAGATATATACTTATTATAATGATATTTTTAGGAACGTTCACGATTTGACAGGTTTATAATTTTCACACGCAGCTGCTCATAGGGAAAGAAATCAATCCAATCATGGTTTTTGCAGAAAGCAGGGTCCTTACTGGTCCTTTCTGATACCCTTTCCTAGAATAAAGGAAAGAAGCAGCACACACAGACATAAAACCGTATGTACCTCAAAACTGCCCATGTTTGGGTCAAGAGGACTTCAGTGTGCATGTTCATGAAAAATCTCTTTTTGGTTCTATTTTTTTGGCCAGTTTATGATGCATCCCAGAATGGATGTATCATCTCTTCAGGGAGATGTGTATAGTTGTTGAAGCTTAAGAACTGAAATTGGTATATCCATATACATAAATTTTTAATTATAAAGCTCAGCTTCTGTTTCTCATCTATTGCTTAGTTTCAAGTACCCAACACAAATTTCTGTCTCCTGAAGATGTGATTCTGCAGTAGCTCAGCATGTTCATCATCATATCCTGGGGAAATATGGTCATGGAAAACATATCCTTAGGAAAATATTAAACCAATAAAAACGCAAGAAAATCGCTGCACCTTGGTTAGATGAGAGGGCTGGGATTCAATGTGCCTACATGAAATTCTTCTTGGCCTCCATTCAGTTTTAGCATAAATATGTTATAAAATCTGCAGAGTTTTAGGCTGTTTCCAGCTGTATCTGCCATCAGGTAAATTAAGGGCTTGAGTGGATATTTTATTATAAGCGTGAAAAATTCTTCCAACATAACATTGCAGTTGAGTTGTGGCCACTTGATGAACTTAAGCAAGAACTCCTGCAGGCCATTTCAGAGTCTAATCCATTCATTCAGCAGCAAACAGAAGGTGAGGAAAAGCTATCACATGACCATTTTAACAAGACAAAGCCCCAGGTGCCTCTCATTGGTGGATGGGATCCTGGCATTTTTGAATGTCCTCTGGGGAATCCAGTGAGGATGAACAGTGTGAGCAGCAGCTGAGATCTCCTGGGCAGGTGGGCCTGGGGCAGCACCTCCAGAGGGCTGGGCTGAGCCTCCCTCCAGCCTTGTTGTGCTCTTTTCATCCTCCTGGAGAGGGAGAGGAGGAGGAGTGAACGTGAGCACAGCTCTGACATCTGACTGCACCACGGTGATAAGGCAAACCCCAAATTCATCCTCATCTCAAAGCTGGAACTTCAGTTCCACAGATCCTGCCATTTATTCCTGCATTTAACGCTGCTGCTTCTAAATTTCAGGTCAGAAAGTGAGAAAAAAAGGGGGGATTGTATTGAGCTGCTGTGGAGAAAACCTTCAGGTGCTTTGAGGTTTAGATATAAAACATGGATTCTTTATAGCTCCCTGTCTTTGTCAGAATGTTTTCCATTGTGTTTGTGTCTTGTCAATGCCTGAAATATTGATTTCCTGCCAGTGTGAACTGGATTCCCAGCGAGCCTTTTTGTCCTTGTCTTCAGGACCCTTCGGTAAAGTCACTCAGGATCGTTTGTTAGGTTTGGTTTTACAAACCATAAAATAGCGTTTTATATATGACTTCCTTCTTGTAAATGTAGCAGCTTTCCCTTCTTTTTTTTTTTTTTTTTTTTTTTTTTTTTTTGCTCTGATACTCAGGTTTTAAAGTGGTAATATTAGGAAAAAAGGCAATGTAAACACAAGGTGAACTGATGTAGCAGAGAATTGTAAAGATTGGTTTCCTCTGGTGCTTTGTTCCATGGTGTTGGCTCATGAACAGGTTGGAAAAAGTCATGTAGTGCTCACCTGCTGCACAATTAAAAGTGATTTCCCTTTATGCATGAGCAGTGCCAGGTTATTGTGTAGTGGTCAAGAAAAAGCAGTTAAAAAATGGAGTATAGTAGTTTGATTACACATTTGTTTTAAATAATTATTGGTCTATTGCATTTGAAAAATGCATATGATAATAATAATAATTCTCCCTTTCTTGACTTGAAATGCCTGTGTCATGTTTGAGGAGATGAATTAAGCAACACTTTTTCCTGCTTGTTAAATGGTTGTGGAAAGTTCCTTATGTTTGCAGATCATTGTTCTTTGGTTTGGTGTAATAAGGGGCAGATTTCAGGTCATGATCCAGTGGAGGTTTTTCTGTGGATTCCTTTGCTGTATTTCAGAGTACCTGTACTGCACAACAGTCCTGTCTGTACTCTGAGCCGCCTTACCCTGCCAGTGTGACACCTCTGCCACCTGCCTGTGCCTCAATCCACTGCTGTTCCCTCTGGGATGGTTTCCAGCCTGGCTCTCGGTGTGTTCTGAGCTCTCATTCATCATCACTCCGCTCTGCTTTGCCAAAGGCAGCGGGGCTGGGACATCTCTGGGTGTCCATGGCTGTGGTTTGGGCTCCTGCTGGGTGTGATCCCCACTCAGCGCTCCCGTGTGCCCCGTGCTGTGTCACAAGAGGTGGCCATGCAGCAGCTTTCCTCAGGAACCTTCCTGCGCCTCTTGCATCCGTGGTGCTGAACAGCTGGTGGTGATCTCTATAAGCATTAATTATGAGCTGATGGGCAAGGGCATAATCAAAGCAGAGATGAATGAGAACAGCAATCCAACATCCAGACCTTTAGACCAGCTGATAAATCTCTGCTTTTGATTAATGAGAGGGAAATATAATAGGAAAACTTCATTGTCAAGGGCTCTAATCGCCCAGTTCTCTGCTCAGTAAGTGTTAAAACGCAAGAGCTGGGCAAAAAAAAAATCAGGCTAACAAAAGTCTGCACTGAATTAATGGTTCAGTAAAATGCCTAAGTAACATATGTCTCAACCTGGCTGGAGTCCTAAAGCAGGAGTAAAAGACTTTAATTACATGATTGATGGGCCAGAGGAGAGAGCTCTGAGGAATGCTCGGTGCCTGCAAGGTCACAGGAGCTGTCTGGAAAGGGCAGGGGGACCTCGGGGAGGAGGGGACAGGGGAGGCCACCTGCCCCAGGCGCAGCAGCACACAGCAGCCCTGCCTCACTGGGCTTGGCACCTACCAGGGAGATGTAAGAGCTTGGCTGTCTCACAAAAAAGTATGTAAAATATCCAGCTGCTCTCTGCAGCTTTCAGGAGCTGTAAAACTTCTGGATTTTTTGCTAGGAAACAACAGAAGAGAACTTGTTCTGAAGCAGTAAAATCCTTACACTCGTGGTTGGTGCTGACACTCAACTTCCCAAGGCACTTGGTGATGGTTAGAAGTATCTACTAGTATCTAATATCTAGTATCTACCTAGTTTAACTAGTTAGTATTTAACTAGTATCTAATAGAAGTATCTATTAGGTGTTTTTGTTGAGTGATCCTTGGCAAAGTGGGGGCCAGATTTTTCTGTGAGAGGGGTCCCTTCTGCACGTGTGACTGCACATTTCAGTGTAGACATCACAGCCACATCTTCTGAGGCACTGAGAGGAGATAATGAGCGTGGCCAAACCCTGGGCAGGTTATCCCAAAGTGCCTGTGACCAGAATTCTGTCTGGGATTCTCTAACAATTGGGTTCCATTGTGATCATACTCATAATCCATGTTTTCAGCTGTGGTGGGATGGGTGTTTGCTCTCCCATAGACAGAGGGATTTTTTCAATTAACTATTTAGTTGATTGCAAGATCATTTTGAATATTACTTTCTATTTCCAGTAAGGTATTGACAGCAAACCCTTTCTTTATGTGCTATTTAAATTTTTCTATCTCAACCTTTCTGTGCCCATCAAGCCTTCTTTTGATTCTGCTGCAGTTTTCTTCTCTGGAAGCCTTGGTGGCAAGCAGTGGCCCCAAGAAAATACTGTGTTTTTCAAAATATTTTCCATCTGAATCTTGTGGCAGGTTATCAAGTGAAAAAAAGTGAAATGGTCTGAAGTGAATTTACAGGATCTAGGTTAAATAATGATTACTTGTCCCAGTTTCAGTTGTGTCCTAGATTTGAATATTATGCTGTATAGTCAATTCAGACAAATTAATGGTGAATCTGTTTCACAGCTGATTATTAGTTTCCCCTGAGATCATACTTGATTATTTTTTTTTCTGTAGTTTCACATATTTCTGATTTTGGTTTTAGATTTTTCCTTTTTTTTTTTTTTTTTTTTTTTTTTTTTTTTTTTTTTTTTTTTTTTTTTTAATGGCTATGTGCAAAAAAACCCAAAACAAAACAAAGAGTGAAAATGTCACTTTGCTTAGGGAAGATGCAGTTCTGACTAATTTTTGAATAATTTGAAATATTTTGACATTCATGGCAGTAGAGTACATCTCAGTAACTAGAATTGGGAGATAGGGAATGTTGCTTGCTGGGTCACCATTTCAAAAACACCGGGATGCAAAAGCAATGTGTTTCCCACCAGGATCATCACTGCTGTTCTCAAGGACGGGCTGAGGAGCCAGGCTCCCATCCAGCAGGATTTGTCTGGCTCTTACACTGCCAGGCCAGGGTGTGCCTGTTGCACCACATCCATTTGCAGGAGTCTCAGCAGGCTGCAGAAATGATGTTGTGCCAGGGAAAAGCACCTCTGCCCTGGCAAACATGACATCGATTCCAGTCCCTGTCTGTGTGTCAAGTGTAATGCATTGGCTTAGCATAACCTGAGCTAATACTTTTGTTTTAATGAGACAGGTGGATAGAAGTTTCCCAGAAAGGTATTTAAGGTTCAGGCCATAAATGTGGTGTTGAATGTTTGTGGTGTACTACATCACAGCTAGAGAAAGCAACAATAACCTGGGCAGCTGGGGCTGTGGGGAAAAGGAGAGGTGAAAAGAAGCAGAGGATGAGGTTATCAAGTGTTTGTGTTCTGAGCAGTGAGTTTGACACCTGGGAGTGTCTTGAATCCTGGGAGCTGCTGAGGGCACATTTGGCTGCAGAGCTTTAACCCTGTGGTTCCCCAAACAAGTGGAATGACAACAGTGGGCACCCAGCCCTGGGTTACAGTCCCTGTGCACTCCATGACCACTGCTCAAGGGAAACAAATCTGGGAAATAAATCCTCTGCTGTCCATACCAGCAGTTCAGGCAGCACAGAGGCTCCAGCTTTGCAGAAACCTGTTTCAGTGTATTTGATATACCAGTGGCAGTAAAGGTGTATAATAATCAGCAGGGCTGATGTCCTCCTGAAGTGATTTGCAGATACATTTGTGAGCAGCACTCAAACAGTCTGTTAAAATCAGCTTTGCTTTAGAAGAGGGGCACCAATCAATGCAGTGTTTTGGAAAGAACCGATGTGTTTGGGATACTGGAACTATAATAGAAAAAGTAGTTTGAGTGCACTGAACAAAAGAAGTCCTTTTCCAACATCTTCATGTTGATCTTTCTGCCTTTGCTGTAGTAAACAGCATTATGGTGGCCTTGTAGTTTATTCTCTTGTTATTAGGAAGAATACTTCATGTACACATGAAATTTTACCCCAAACATAACTGCTTTTCAAACCTGAGATAAAGATGAATCACACAAATGACAGCATTCACTTACAAAGTAAGGATTTTTTTTTTTAATTTTATTTTAGTATGGAAAGTACAAATTTAAGTGCCTTGTACTGCAGACAGTTTGGGGTGGGGGAATCTGCCCTGGCAGCACGGTGAGTGCTTCCACTATAACAGTCATTAAGCAAAACACAAGGTGGTGGAATCAAAGGAAGGCACTGAGGTGACAGTGACCCACTTTGCTCAATCAGAATAACTGCTTTAAAGGTCCAGCACTGCAGGAGCAACCTTGAAAGAGCTGAAAATCTCAAGTTTGCGACATTAGCAGAGTAGAAATTAAAAATCCCTATGAATCACTGTTAGAACAAGCCTATGCATTGTTTCACTGGGATAAATTAAAAATATGTCTCCAGCAATCTGCATGTGAAACCCTGGCACTGCTAGGCTGATGTAATAAACAGCAGCCACTTCCACAGATTTGAGCACTGCTTGCAAAATGCCCAGAGGAGGAAGATAACACGGGGTCAGAACTTGCTGAGACTTCTGGTTTTTATTATTTTTTCCCATTGGTCTTGGGCAGGACCTTTTCAGATGCACTCACTGATAACTGATGCATTCATGACAGCATCATTTTTCCTTTCATTGATTCTTACTATCTAAATTGCCAGTTAGGACAGGATTTTATATGTCTCTATTCAGAACAATATTGTGCCTGAACTCAGCTGCAGGTTGTGAGATGATGCCATTTCACTGATAGGGAGGAACCATGGTCAATTAGCTCAAAGTGGAGCTTTCATCTGGGTCTGTAACCTCCACCTAAAGCTATTAAAACTGTATTTTATTTTTTTTTTAATTTTTTTTGGTTAAGGTTTGAGATACCTCATTTGCTGTGCTTATGTTGGCTGAAGGTGTGGTGGAGGAAAGGGGAAAATACCGCTTTTGGCTTAATGAGTATCTTCTTATTATCTTAATACGTACATCCTTCTTTTTATCTCTTTTTTTGTGGTAAATAATAGTGAAATTCCAAACATCAACTAAAAGCCAATAAACAACACCAGCCCTAACCCCCAAATTAGAACCAGTGGCAGAGTTGAGCTTTCTCTGGTGGAGCTGCCTTATTGTTTGTACCTGAGAAATGCACTTTGCTCAGGGAGTTTTGGACCAGGAGAGGAGCAAATGAATCTTATTTGCCTCATTGAGTCCTTCCTGGAGAAGCAGGAATGAAGATCCCATGGATGGGGAACCTGAAGTTTTGAAGCATTGATTGGACAGGAAAATGAACTGTGAACAGGATGTGGTACCAGGGGTGAGCCTGTGCAGTGATCATTAATGACAGTCATCATTAATGACAGATTCTCATTAATGAACCTGCAGAGGCTGCTGGTTGTAGTGAGGTGACTGAAATACTGCTGTTTTATCCCACAGCTTAGGGTTTCTTGCTGTTATTTGGTTGGATTGTGTTCTCCTTGGATAACAGTGTGGGGAGGATGGGGATTGACTGAATGGGGCAGAAATTGGTCTTAATTTTTGTAATTCAAAAGGGGTGAATACCTCTAACTCCATGATGGTAAGGAAAAAGTGACTGTGTTGTTTGTGAGGAATACTTTTGGAGTTCTGTCTGGCACAGCAGAGTTGTCATAGGTGACAGCAGCAATAGCTGTTGGTCTAATGGGTAGTCATTATGAGGAGGAATTAGGTTGTTCTTTGCAGTAAAATTATCCAAGGGGAACTTGCAGTACCAAAGCTGTTGCTTGGAGTTATTTGCCTTTCCACTGATTGAGTTTCATTACACTCCTTTCATGATGCTGAACTTGAAATTTCTTTACTGAGTTGTTTTCACTAATAGCAGCTCTGCTGCTGGTGCTATATTACAGTCTTCTGGGGACATGACCCTTGACTCTTCTGAAACTTTCTTTACCTCATTTTTCCACAGATTTCTTAAAATTTCTCTTAAGCCATTTTATATATCTTTATCAAAACCCTACATGGTACTGCAGCAGTTTTGAGTCATGTTTTCAGCCCTCTGCTTTCCCTGCACAGCCTCTGGAACCCTGGGACTCCTCTGGCACATTCCAGTTACATCAATTCTAATATTCTCTCTGCTTCTTTTCCCTGCTTCAATGTGTCCTCCCCTTTTTTGTTTCACCTATTTGTTATTTATGTTTCATCCTATTGTATATTTCACTCTGCAACAAAATGATCATTTTGTCTGAAGGCTTTAAAAGGATGGTGTTTGCATTGCATTCCCTGTAGAGATCCATCAATATGAGATTCTTCACTTTTACTTTTAGGCAGAAAATCACAATCAAAAACCCATCTGGGAAAGCTGGGACTAAACTCAGGAGAGATCTGATTCCTATAGGATACTGGTGAATTACATCTGTGCTTTATCACAGCCATCCTTCCTGGATGCTCAAAAGCTGAGATACCTCATTTGCTGTGCTTATGTTGGCTGAAGGTGCGGTGGAGGAAAGGGGAAAATACAGCTTTTGGCTTAATGAGTATCTTATTATTATCTTAATACATACATCCTTCTTTTTATCTCTTTTTAGTGGTAAATACTAGTGAAATTCCAAACATCAACAAAATGTTCTTGGTTGGTTGTCGTGGCATTTCTTTGTGGAACTGACTTTTCAGGCCATTTTGGAGACTAACAGGAGACAAATTCCAACAGAGTTTCCTTTGAAACACTTTTCCAGGATTGAGTCCAGTCTGGGGCACCCCCAGCAGTTATTTCAGATGTTCTTAGGCCAGGAGTGCTGGCTGATGCCTTTGGAATGCAGCAGGGCTCTCAGAGGGGCTGGCTTCATTTTGGCACTCTCAGATTAGGTTGTATTCCTTTCCTAAACACAAGCTGATAAAGAGAAGTGTTTTCTTTCAGAGGGAACAAGGTGGGGTCTGTCTTGAGCCTGCAGAGAAGTCAATATCCTTAAGAGGCTCTCGCTGCTCCTGACCTTGTGTTTTGTTGGAAAATAATCTCAGAGCACCAGGCTGGCAAAGGAATTGTGTGGTGAATTTATAGAAGAGAGGATGTGAAAAGAAACTTAGCGTGGACACTGGATTGGAGGCTTAGCTTACCTCATCAAGGTGCTTATGTTTGCTGGGATAAGTGCCACTTGCTTTGAGCTCTGTAGTCGTTCAATAACGTTTTAGATGTGGAACAACTGAAAACTGAGCTGTGTTAGGTCATACATAACAATGTGTTGGGTCATGGATTCGCTTCTATGCACACAGCATTTATTTAAAAAGGCTGCAACCACTGCTTAGGATGAGTAGCTGCCAAAAGGAGAGCTGCTTCTGCTGCAGGAAAGGTAAAAAGCTACAGCAGGGTGACAGGAGTGCAGCAAACCCAGGAGCCAGAGCTGGGAGCTCAGGGGCTCCCCTGGACATCAACAGAACCTCCCAGAACAAAAGGGGAGCAGCTTGCTCAGGGTGACCCTACTGTGAGCAGGATGTTCCCTCCCACCTCAGTCACTGAGTCAAACATTAATTCCTGGGACACTTGTATAATTGGAGGTGCTGTGGCATCCCAGTGTGGCTGGCTGCACAGAAAACAAATGCTGTCCTTCCACATAATCCAATCCTGAAGGGCTGTTCTCTTTCTTTTTTGGTTTTTTTGGTAGCTTGTTTAGCAGGTTTTCTATTCCTTCTCAGCTGTTCCAATGTATTTAAGGAAAATCAAATCCCTTTAGTCAATTTTAATTCCATATTGTATTTAGAATAAGTACTATAAGGTTCAGTTGTCTTCAATAACAATATTTGTTTTGTTAAACCTTCTAGTAATTTTGTTTTTTTTTTTTTCTCCTTTTTTTATTTTTTTTCTTTAGTAGTTGGCTTTAGGAAACACGTTTCATTGTATTATTTAGAAAATGACCTTCACCGCTGATAACATTTTGTTGTAGTGCATTTCTTTTCGTGCACTGTTTAAATAATGAATTGTAAATCAACACAGTCAAATGAGATATGACTGCATAGATTTCTGTATAAATTGGGAAACTTCACCACCTGCTCTGCAAGGATAGCCTTTACCAATTGTGGATATTTTTCTGTTTCAGAAAACCTTTCCAGAGGAATTCCAAATCTCTCACATCCCAGGTCAAGCCATGTGAGCAAGTAGTCCTTGTACTGCAGAGTGGTTGAGTAGCACAAGAATGTTTTTTTGTGCTGACTTTTTCCAAGCCACTGCTTTGAAAATGTTTGAAGGAACAAAATACAGGAGAAATTCTAGGAAGAACAATCTGTGGTTCAAAACACAGAAAACAGTTTAAAAAAAGGTACTTTTTTTGTGTGTGTCTATAGCATGGCAGTTTTTAAATGGAATTGAGACAGTATTAATATTAAATAACTTCGGATATTTATTAAATTTGAAAAGCAGTTAATTTTTTTTCTTAAGAAGTATGAGAACTTTTTTTTTTTTTTAATTTAGATTTGGCTAAAATTATCTGTCATATGCAGATGATTATGCAATATCTGCCAGCATCCTACCCTAAGACAGTTTTACCAGATGGTCAAGCGTGTTTCATGTGGCACTTGTTTAAATGCAACTATATCTAATTTTTCCTGTAATTATTAACATCATCTTGCATCTAAGGACTTGATCTGCATTGAATTAACTACTCCTAGACTATTTCTGCCCCATTTTGTAGTGAAAAGATGGTATTTCAACCTTTATAATTGGCAGGACAAGTATTTTGCTTCAATATCTAAGAAATCTATATTATCACGTGGGAAATTTACAGTAGGAATAACAAATATGTTATCCAGCACTGATTATGCTGCTGAATAAAGAAAACAGAGCTTGTTATTTATTTAATTGATGTGTCTCCAAGCAAAATGAGACTGTGGCACTGAGACTGAACTGGTTCTGAGTATTGAGGCAGCAGCTTGAGGTACACGTGACAAATGTAAACAAAATCTCTTAAAGATGCATTTGCTTGAATAAACCCCAAAACAGGGATGTAAAAATAGGCTTGCACTCACATCAGTGATGGAAGGTGATGACCAAACAGGATCTTCACTGGGAGCTGGACAATTCCATAGTTTTATAATGTGATTATTATTACTCACATACAGTGGACACTGTGCTGTTCCCCCAGTCCTTTGCTCTTTAGATTTTTCCTTGCTACGGTTTCAACTGGATCCTCCTTTAGAATATTCTGGGGTTTGAGCTGATTTTTCTGCTGTGCTCTTCTGTAGACAGCCCGGTAAAAGGTTAAATGATGATATCTTCACTGACACCTAGTTTGTAACATTAATGTCCATTGCAGGTAGCTAAAACCCAGTAGCACCCAGACAAAGCCCAGTACTGGCTTTTAACTACCCACTAATGGGTAGTTAAGTCAGCCGTGGGATGCCCAACATGCAATTTGGGCTTTTAAGGTTTATTCTTGAGCTTCAGGCTGCGATTTTTGCCATGAGTACCATAGCTGGCAGTTTCTCATTTTTTATTGGGCATAAAAAGTAATAATATGGGACTGTTATTAGCTACAGAATAAAGCACTGTTAGCACTCCCCTTTTATGTTAAATCCAAGTGCTGTATTGATTTTGCAGTAGGAAGACATGCAAGTCAGAAATGCAGTAAACAATAAGCCATCAACAAAACACTGGTTGAGGGTGTGAAAGAGAATTGCAGAGCTCCAGTCAGAAATAACAGGAGGAAGGCTATAAAGGAAGTCAGTAGAAAGAGAAGGCAAGAATAAATATAAGTAAAATAACACTGAAAGCACATTCAGTCACTGAGAGGATTTTTACTGCATTCACTGTTTGCTGTGGGGCATCACCCTGTGGATTTCAGTAGCAGGTTTTTTGAGAGCAGGAACTGGAAGGCTTGGCTTGTATTTTCAGGATGCTTCCAACAAAAGCAATAAATGCGTGCCTGAGTCTGCTTGCACCTCTTGTGAATGGCCATAATCAACAGCTCTCAGTCTCACACCTTTCCTCTGCACAAAAGGGGCTGACCCTTTAACCACCACCGCTAAAATAATCAGCAAAGCTCACGTGGCAGCAGGGGGAGCAAAGTTTAAATTGTCGGAGGTGAAGTGCAGCCCAACCTGGCTGTGTAGCCCTGGGTCAGGCAGGAGGAAATTCAACATCACTTCCAATGAGATGTGCCTCAGAATCTACTGTTTAGTAGCACTAAATTTATATTCAAACCTAAAATCGAAGTGACAGATAAATAACATTTCCAGCGTGGTTCTTGTGGCCAACAGGACTTAGGAAAGATGTTTTAGCTGTGTAATTTATTCCTGGATAATTGTGATTTAACTCATTGGGGGAAAAACACTTGGGAACAGCTCTGACTCTTGGGTAAGCACAATATTTGGATAGGTTTAAACGTAAATATCTGTGATCCTATTTGTTACTTTATGATGAAAAAGTGATACTATCATGAGCTATTAGGTATGGACTCTATTATCTCTTATTTTCTGTGAGGCTGCCCAGGGGTCCAGACTCCCAAGACAGGTAAGAAGGGAGAGTTTTCATGGCTTTCACCTGGTGAAATCCTCTCAGTCATATTGCTTTTGCAGGATTCCATCTTGTCTTGGAGACACACATTTTGTGCAGTAAAACCCTTGTTAGCAAATGCATTTTAGAGGTGAAGGATAAGTTTTTCTTTTACTCAGGCAATGTGTTCTTGTGTATTACATTTTTTGTTTTCAAAGTACATTGCAGTACACAATTGTACAGCCTGTCTCATGTTTACTAAAACCCCTTTATTTTGCAGGGTTTCCCCAAATTCTCAGTAATTTTGCAGTTGTTTTTTATGGCCATAACATTCTACACTCACAATATCTAAAAAGAAGCACTAGGATAGGGTATCAGCAAATCCTGGAAGTGCTGTAACCTACCAGGATTGATCCAGTAGTAATTTGCATCCCCCCGGGGGTGAGTGAGGATGTTGTGTGGGCAGGAATAATCTGAGGAATGGGTGCACACTGCATCTCTCCTGGCAAGAGGTGGGTGTCAGCTTGGGAATGCTGCTCCCCAGTGGCTCACAGTTGCTCCTGTTTTCTAAATAAAGCTGCAGATTAAATTTCTCCTTTTAGGTTGCAGGTGTTTCAAGAGACTGTACTGTCTGTGTCTGTACTGTGCCAAAGGTGCTGGTCATAAATCAAAATACTGATGGGAAGTGGTGATAATGATGGAATATTCCATCAGCTCTTTGTTGGTTTTTCTTCTTAAGACTTCTTGAGAAGTGATTTGTGGTTAGAGCATTTGACCATCCCATCTCCAGTACTGGGAGTTGGTGTGGTGGTGAACCGGTAGGATGCAGGGGATGGGATGTGGGAAAAGATAACCTGTGCTTTTCAGGATGACACACACAGGCACTAAGGATGCTTTATTTTTAGACAGATGCTTTATAATGGAATAGAAATGGTCTGGAATAGACCACCCTTTCTGGTGGTTGTGGCTGTCTGTAATAAATGCCTTGCAGGTGATTCCACCAGGGATGTTCTTGCACTGTTGAGCAGGAGAAGGTCAGCACTGAATGTTGGAACCACGTTGTTCCTGACTCACAGAAATTATTTGAACCCTCCCAGTGGCTCCCACTCCAGAAAATGTAAAGCCAAATGTTCCTGCATGGGTAAGGCATTAAAAGAGGCTGAAGGAAAGTGTTTGAGTGGATTGCCAGGCACCTCTGCCTGCCTAGATGGTCATTAATGTCAGGTAACCATTACTGAGATCATGTATTCAAGAGAAAATAATGAGCTGGTTTTCAATAAATCAAATATTTCTCTTTTCCAGCCATTGCTTTTCTTCCACCTTTAGTGTACAGCTTTCCCTCTTTGAACCATCTGATCTTTTACTTGGAAGAACTTTAATAAATTAGGTGTTCATCCTTTCTTCTAACAGACAATTGTGTCAAACTCGAAGCTCTGCACTGATTCCAAGGACTTGATGTCTGTTGTGGACACACTCCTCTGTCAATCTGTTACCCCTCTTGCTTTTTGTAGTGTGTTACCCATTTTTAGTTTTTCTTCCTTCCCCTGCTCAGCCCTCTGGGTTTGTTTTCCTCTGTTTTCTTCCCTTTGCTTTTTGGCTTTTTTACCTTCTCCCCTCTCCCTTTTTGCTTTCCAGCTTCAGTTATTTTAGAACATGATGCTATGGATCCCTTTTATTCTCGTGTCAGCATTTCAACCCTCGTCAAAGATCCCATCAGCTAAAACCAGATTCTGCACTCACACAAAAACCCCCACCCAAATTGTCTGATGCCTTTATGCAGGGCTCAGACACATTTTCCTTCTGGGAAGAAGAAGAAAAGTGGGAAAGAGAGGAGGGGGCTGCTTCTAGAGAGTCTCTTCATTTCCTCCAGCTTAAAACTGACCTTTTGTCTACCTTGCCATTGACCCCCAGCTCCTGGGCCTCTCTCAGCCACCTGCACTTCTTTTTCTCTTTGCTGTCTACCTTTGTTTTCTCTCTTTGCTGTCTACCTGCAGAGAGTTTCCTGCTCTGTCAGGAAATAGAGTTAAATAGTTTGCTCCCTAAAGAAACAGAGACTGCACTGGAATTGCTTTATTTTTTTTCTTTTTTTGCTTCTATTGCACCTTTCATGCCGCTGCTTCATCCTTAAGTGGTGCTTTATGTCAGATGAGGGACAGTCATTTTTTATCTGAAAAATGAAGGCTGCCCTCAGTCATATGAAGTCTGGGTTCATTACTCTGTGGTAGGAAAACCCAACACAAGCCGGGATGAGAAAGAGCTGCTTGATGACAGAAACAAAACATAACTTCCAGCGTATTTGTCTTGGAGTAAAAGTAATGTATGGCCTCTATTGAGCAGGTAACCTATTGATCACAGCATAACCAGAGCTCTCAAATCCCCACCAGGCTCTCCCTCTAATGGATATTTATGTCTCCAGCTTTTCTCATGTTGGTTTGGAGAAATATTAAGGGTTACTGCCAATGTAACAAAGAACTGCTCAACAGTTCTGGTATCTTCTGACTTTAAGAGCCACTTTATCAACTTTGCAGTTGTCTAAGGATACTGATTAATTTGCATTCGTGTTATGTAATTTAAAGATAAAATGATTCATGTTTCATCTATTTAAAAAAAAAAAGAAATTCTGCAGAGGCATCCTACTACTGTCTGAAGAGAGATTACATAAAGAAATGTGCTACTGAATGCATTTATCAACTAGAAAAAGGCTCCCCTTTTATCTGAGTAGCTCTTCTAAGTGTTTCTGTTTCCTTTTCCCACTGTGTTTTATATAAATTTGTGAACATCAGGAATATATTTTCTGACATTTCGCTGGGGAGAGCTCTGGAGGGATGAACACTGTTGCCCTTGCACGTTGGTGAAAAGCTGGGGATGTTGAGTCTTTACCAAGGCAGCTCTTCCCAAAATGTTCAACCACTGTTAAATAAGCTAGCAAATAGGAATTAGTGAGAAGAGAGCAGGTATCTCCTCTAGGCTCTGCACTGTTCAGTTTGATTTCTCTTGTGTATCTACTGTCAGGGCAGTTTTTCAGTTCCTGTAGAATGATAAATATTGATTAAAGCACAAATTTCCTACAAACACATGCATGTGTACATATAAGTACATATATATGTATATGAGAGGTCATAGATATAAAAGAAGCCTGTTGCAGTTCATTTCAGCTTCTTATATCACCAAAGTGAAAAGGGCTAAATGTTGTCTGTGGCTGATTATCTGTTGTTAACAATGAAAAGGATTTAGTTACTCAGGGTGTTATATTAATAGACTGTTTAATAGACAGTCTTTCACCTGAATACAATTTTACACTCAGGACAGAACTCTGTCTCAGTTTGCATTGCTTCTGCTGGTAGACTCAGTTGATCAGGAACATTCAGATAAGTTTTTTTTTAATAAAACCCTCTGGTTTTCTCCCAAATAATGCTTTATTTTGGTAGTCTATATATATATATATTTTTTCCCCCTCTTGTACTCTTTCCTTTGTCCTCCATGTCCTCTTGTACTTCCTTCCTGTCTACTTGAGCTCCCCAAGAAAACTTCTCTGTGGCAGGTCTTGGCACACCCGTGGCTCTGCGGAGGCTCACGGGTAGTTTTGTTTTCCAGCTCCTGAACAATGATCAAAGCTGTCACATCAGGCACTTTTATTTCAAACATTCGAAATTTCTTCCTTGTCTCACCATCCTTTTATCGTTGTTTCAACAACCAGCAGCTCCAAAAAGTCAGATTCTCTTTGTGAATGTGCGTAAAGTTTGTGTTTGGCTGTTCCCTTCTAGCAGGGCTGTTCTCCACGTTTAAAGCCCTCCAGAAGTCTGGACTATGGGGGAGTTTTGAAGTTATTCTATCCAGAGGCTGAAGGGTCCTGCATCCCTCTGCAGGACAGGGATGTTGGGGGCTGGCTGAAGAGTTTTCTTTACCTTCTGCCGTTCTTGAAACTGCTGCTCAGGGATTTCCTTCCCCCAGGGCCTCCACAGAGTCACTCTTCAAGTTGTTTCTGTGGTGGTCTTTGTCTCTGCTTTGGTTGTGAAGTCGTGCTTTTTAATCTGCTTTAGTTATCTGGGTCTTTAAAAACCCTTCTAATGTCATTCTTACCACCACACAGAACAACAGGTCCAGTTTTAGTATTGCTCAATTAGATTATTTTTTGGCTGTTTCTTGAATTCTTCTGAAATGGAGGTTTGTTTGGGATGATACCCAATACCAAATTTTAGTGCCAAAAATTGTGTTGTTTTTCAGCAACTTGTTTTATTTACAAAATAAGAAGCTGGAACTTCAAGCAATTTGATTCCCTAGTACTGAAAGCTCATCAGTTCTGTTGTGTGTTGTGTGTTGCTTGTGCATGGAAAGAAGGATGTCATTATTTGATGTTTTGTCTGTGACTGTAAAGCCAGAAGCCAAATATTCAGAAAAAAAGCTTTGTAAAACCAGGTTACTTTGATAACTCACAGCCAGCATGCAGAGGTTTGATTGGAGTTAAATCACAGAATTATGGAATCGCAAGGATGGTGGATTGGAAGGGACCTTTAGGGTCTTGTCCCACCCCTGCCATGAGCAGGGACACCTTCCACCGTCCCAGGCTGCTCCAAGCTCTGTCTAGCCTTGCCTTGGACACTGCCAGGGATCCAGGGGCAGCCACAGCTTCTCTGGGCACCCTGTGCCAGGGTCTGCCCACATCCCAGGGAACAATTCCTGCCCAATATCCCATCCAGCCCTGCCCTCTGGCAGTGGGAAGCCATTCCCTGTGTCCTGTCACACTATGCCCTGCTCAGAGGTGTCTCTCCAGCTCTCTTACAGGCTCTGGAGAGGTGCTTTAAGTTTTCCCCACAGTTCTGTAATAATGTGGAAACTCTGGTTCTGCCTCTGTGTGCCTGTGTGACACCACACGTGCCAGGGAAAGGCACGTGGGAGTTGGAATGTGTGGAACAGAAGGGGAAGGGCAGTGAGGGCTTGCTTAGGCTGGATCAGAAGCCCACTGTGGGCTAAACCTATCAATTAAAATTCCAGTGCTTCCACATTAATGCGCTGTCCATTGTCATTACAGGACGCCCTGAGCTTTCTCACATAGTGCGTTGAGGTTTGGTGAGTGACACTGCTTTTCTCAGAATATTGCTCCAATCCTTGCCTGCTGAATGCAATCCACAAGCTGTGGGTGTCAGTCTGGAGGGAAGAAAAGGGAAAAAAAAAAAAAAAAAGTGTCTGAGCAGCAACATTTGTCTCCTTGACGTTTAAAAAAAGACAAGTTGGCGTAGTGGCTCTCGGTTCAGTTCTCACTTTCATCCTGCACTTAAACTTCTGATTAAGGTCATGCAGGACACCTTGTCATCTTTGCACCACTTAGCTTGACTTTTATCTGATGCTGAAGAACTCGCTAAGTTGTCTTTGAAGAATAATGTTCTGAGGAAAATGGATCTAAATGGATAGATTGGGTAAAATAAATTCACCTGCAGGCCTGTGGAGAAGCACTGTAAATCTTGCCATGACCCTGTTCACTAAGGAGGTTTGTTGATAGCATTATATTAAATCAGGAGAAGCAGAGGAAGCTGTAGAGATATTCAGCAGTAACTGGAGAGGGAGAATTGCACGGCTTGTGGGATTACAGAATATGGAATTTTGTACTTCCAGGTCATTACTTTGAATTCAAATACACTCCTGGTAGTAATAAAAATCTGTTAGCAGATGACAGCTCTCCAGTTTCATGTATGAAATGAGCTGAGGTTTTCTCTCCACCTGGTAATGGGCAGATGCCTGCTACAGGAGAAGTGTCACAGCTGACACTATGAGCTACTCCTGTTGACATCTCAGGGGGGTGGGCAGCACATAAATACCTCCTAGCACAGTCACCTCTTTGACCTTAGATTAGATTCTTCCCTGCTGTTCCGCAGGGAGCTGTGTGCAGAGAAGAGTTTAAGGGATAATATATCTTCCTCCTTTATGTAGCATTGTTGAACGCTGCTGCAGTGAGCAGGAGGTAAAAAATTGAGGGCAATTTCCAAATTATTGCTCATAAATTAGAGACTATGTGTTGTTCCTTATTTCGTATGGCACCAAACAGGGCTTCAACAAGGGAGGCATCTGAAAGGAGGTGTAATTAATAAGTATTTTGGCATAGGCTAGCATTACCCTTTCTCCCTTATTCTCTGGGGCTTACCATTGTTGACACCGCTGAAAAAGAAAGCTAATTTATTCTGGATGTGTAGGTGTTATAGAATATAGCTGCTTTTGAAGAGGAGATGTAGTGCATTTAACATGTCTGATTTAAAGACAGTCATCCTTTGGTGCTTGCAGAAGTAAATTCTGTGACAAGTGCCTGTGACTGCTGTGTGACTCATGAAGTGGGAAGTCCTACAGGAGCTCCCACAAAGTAGCTTCTCTCTCCTGGAACCAAACCATCTCTCCTGTGCCTTCTCTGGGGTTTGTTTTGCTCACAGTGTGAGGCAGTTTCATGAGAAGCTCTCGTTAGCAGACGAATAAAGGCACAGAGCAGTCACCTCATGACTCCTGAGGTGGAGGCTACTGTGCAAATCCTCATCTGTCTGCAGATAACTGTTATTACTGATAACCCAGCTACCATGGGAAAGAAAGATTTCCAACAGGTCACATGCACAAGGGGATGTGCAAACAGAGGAGGAGGAGGAGGAGCAGTTCTGGTTGTGACAGGAGGACTCCAGGTACAAACATCCCTGTGCCAACCCACGGGACAGCATTTCCACCTGCAGCCCTCCAGCCAGCTCCTGCCTTGCTTGGAGGTGCTCACCAGCAAGCCAAGAGAGGGCAGATGCCGTTTCCAGCCCAGCACAGTGATCTTGGTGATTGGAACTAATTCAGCTACTGTCTATAAAGTGCTGTGACAGATTGCACTGGATACAAACCCTCCCTTTTGCTGGAGGCATTGTCAGTACAGGGGATTTGAGGATGGAAAGAAGAGAAGCCTCTATAGAAAGCCTCCTGCAATTATCTAGGAGTTGAAAAGAGAAAAAAAATTTTTTTTTTCCTTTGCTCATGATCTTGATGTTCTCCTTACATTGAAGTGTATTATACTTTTTTCTGGATCAGATCTTAAATATGCTGCAGAGAACTCTACTTCTGCCACTCTTACAGTATAACCAGCATATGCAGCATTTTTGATAAGTGTAATAATTGGTAAACAACTATGAAAATTAATTTATAAGCAAAACATAGGATGTTAATTGCTCTGAAAGCACTAAGGTCAGGCAAAATTTCCAGCACTATGTGGTTTTTCTGTTTGGAGTTTTTGGTATTTTGAAGTTTTTAAATGAGAAGATTTAAATAGCAGTACTGATAGATTTTTAGCATTGGGACCAACAGGAGCCAATAAAATCAGACTTGGCTCAGAGCAGCAATCCTAATGCTGATGAACATGGCAAACATGCACAGCTTCCACTTGGGGACAGGTGACACAGATGGCAGAACACATTTTACCATGTGCTATATGTCTTATTAATTGCTGTGCCCATTACTGTGAACTCCAGAGCCTGCTTTGTTCCACTGCTGTGGGCACTTTGTCTGCTGTGTGTTTACTGCGAACTGTCAGATTTCTCTATTTATTTTGTGGCTATCCTGGCTTTTCTTTTCTTCTCCTCCCTCTCCCTGCTCTCCTTCCCTCCCCCTGGACTTGTGCATGTGACTTGTTTTGGGAAAGAAGATGCAATCCCACCCATTTCAGAGGTGGTTTAGCATTCTGAGTGTAGAATGGTTGGAGTGACACTCTAAAAACGGGTGAAGTGCATGTGCAGATTCCACAGGAACGTTTGTGTCCATGGAATATGGACAATTATACCTCTGAGTCCACTCTGCCAGGTTTGTAAAGATTTGGATGAGCAGAGGTTCTGTGTGATGTGATTCCTGGGAGGAAGCCCCTGCACAGCCATTAAATTCATTGTGTGGAAAAGCAGCTGGACAGAACTCACTGAAACCCCCAAAGTGTGAACTCTAGAGGGACCTGCCCCTGCTGCTACCTGGCAGAGAAAGCCTTGAAACTGAGTGAAGGACTGCATAAATGAGTCTGGGTAAAGTGGGGATGTTAAACCAAGAAATTACATGAAACAAAAAGCACACTTATGGCAAAAAAAAATATAAAATACCGTGTTAATTGCTATTTTTTTCTGGGTCTGACGGCATTATAAGCAGCCAGTGGGTAGCACTGGGTAACCACTGGAGAACAGTGTGAGTTAAATGTTTTCTCTTGTCCTAAAGAGCTGGTTCTGGGGAAGTTGATTGAGTTATTTCCAGTAACAGCATTGTCCCTTACACAGCTGAGCATCTCAAAAGCTGAAGCAGTGTCAGGTTTGCTGTGGGAGCAGAAGTGAATTGTAATCAAATCCTCTCTGTGGTGGGACAGAGCTCACAATGGTTATGGTTGGAGGCTTGAAATTTAAGTGGGCTGCCTCTCGGGGCTCCCAAGGAGTCAGAGAAGTCCTGCAACTGTGACAATTAAATTAGTACATGAAATCCTGCACAAAACCATAAAACCTTTGTGAGCCACATCCATGGTAAAATAACTCCCTGGGAGCCAGGCAGGCTGCTCTGGCCCCCAGCAGCAGCTCAGGGGAGGAAGGATGTACAGCACATTTCACCTCCCAACTCACACAGTTCATCCCTGTCACTGCCTGCTCCTGCAGCTGTGCTTGACTGGTGCACTCAACATTGGCAAAAGTTATGTTTTTTTAACAATTACAGGCGTATCTGTAAAATCTTCTAAGGTGCAGCTGGAATTGCAGCATGGAAAATAACCTTCTGGCGAGGCAATTACTGTAAATTGTTGTTCCTTCCTTGCGAGCACAACATAAACACACTAATTGCTGAAAGTTTTTTTGTCATTTGTATTAAATAGCTGTTTTTCAATTATTTAAGGGTTTCAATAAAAAGTATAAGGAAAAAAAAAACCCAAAAACCAAAAAAAATCCCACAACCAACAACAACAAAAAATTTCCCAAATGTTTCCAAAATAGCCTCATCTCACAGTTTTGCATTTCACTTTTCCTGCCAGCTTTCACAACATCAGACGTTGGTACAAATATGAATTTTAAAAGATGCATAATGATTTTTGACACATTTTTCCCCTCCCCCATTATTTTCTGTTAGAGGATGGCACAGGTTTAGCTCTCAATCTATTTCAATTACAAGATTTGGATGACCTAATCAATAACCCATTCTTTTTCACACGCTTTTTATGTTCATAGAATCAGTAAGGTTGGAAAATATCTCCCAAGATCACAGAGCCCAGCCCGTGCCCAATGCCCACCTTTTGTTTCACACACATCATATTCTTTTGCAGCGTGTTGGTTTGTTCCTATTCGTGTACAAGGCTCTTTTCTGTTGTTTTGTTTTTTAAAGAATCCTTGAGGCTGAAGGAGTTGTAAACCAGAGTTAGAATTATTCTTTTACTCATTTAAAAGATGGCCAGAAGGTTTGTGGTGGTTGGCTGGTTCTTGAGTTGGCTTATTCCATCTTATACAGGCTTTTATTGCAACAGCAATCAAAGCACTGCCTACACATTTTGTTCTTTAATCCCAGGAGAATTGTATGTGTTGTACCAGGTTATAAGGTTTAAATTCTGCTTCCCAGGACTCAAAGTAATGTGATGAATATTAAGGCAGTAAGTTAAAGACATCCAGGATATTCATAAATTGGAGGGGAAGTTAATTCAGAAAACAAGTTGAGTTTTGCAAAAACATGTTTTTTGCTAGTGACTTCAGGTGTGTCTGCTTTGGAGACTGGTCTAGCTGTGGTTAAATCTGGGTTTGAAGATGGTCCCTTTGAGATTGGAAGTAAAAACAATCAATATCTGGTTTGTTACTGCTTGTTATTTTCATTTTGAGTCATTTCAGAGAATATATTAATTTCTTAGCAAATGTTGCTCCAGAGGTGCAGAAAGACTAGATTGTTTCTTCAGCCACAGAGAGCAGATTTGAATTCCTGGCCTTAGCAGGTGCTTCAGAAGATTCTCATGCCTTGAGTATGTTTTTCAATAGATTTTGAATGTAAATCTATCATTGCTCTCTATAGAGAGGAATCTGCTGCACGTGATCTGGGGCTGTTCCCAGGGAAAGTGAAATACAGTAGAATTATATTTCTAATAGAGAATATTCTCATAGCACAAGTCTAACCTAAATATGTGGGATATTTACAGGGTTTCTTCAATCCACCTGTGTTTGCTTAAGGAGAATTTGATGAAACAAGGTAAACCCTTCCCTTCCTCGTTTTCATTTCTCTTTTTTGATAATTTATCCATCTGCAAAGCTTTAAAAGATACATATTTGCATTTATTTCAGTTTTAAAATCAAAACAGTAGCGTTGGAGAAATTCAGATTGTATCAGGCTTAAAAACGTGCAATGGATTCATTTTAACACCTCCACACGTGGCCCTTCAGTGCCCATCCTGCCACAAGAAAATCAAACCCAAGATGTGAAAGACAAACCCCAATTTAACTCCAGCCCTGGGCTGCTGGTTGTGATGTATCACAGGGTTTTTAAGGCTGTACCAGGAAGCGTGTGGAAGGCATCAGTTTTACAAGTTTCAAAAGTAATCCCATCTTGATAAGGAGTTTCTTTTTCCTGGAAATGGAGCCTTTATTTTCAATGATTCCTTTTTTTCTCTAGCGCTGTGTGAGGGCTTTAGAATTTCTCATTTGCCTCTCAAAGACTTATTTTGCTTGGCCCTCAGTGCAGCACGTGAATATGTTCTGAAAGATGCAGATAGAATTCTGTCAAAGCTCTTCATTGTCTTAATTTGGGAGCTGGTGGATTTCCCTGATCGATCTGGGAACTTCTGTCATCTGACAGTGGTAAGAGATCAGCAATCACACAGTGGGATTTGATTGAAGGACATTTGATCTTGCTTACAAACTTGTCATCCATTCTTGGAAAATCAGTACCAGTGGGACCAATAGGACAAATCAGAATATCTGAGCAGAGTTTCTCCTACAGTCCAACACAATTACAGGGGTTAAAGTCACTGTTAGGGCAGTGGGTCAGGCAGTGGGAGGACGTGGCCGATGACACAGGAAAGCCAAAGTAATGGAACAGCCATCTCCATCAGAGCAAATTTACAGTTTGTTCATGGAGAGAGATGATTTGTGTGATTAATGATAACTCAGGGACACAGCTGAGGTGCTGCATCCACAGAAGACCTCACAGTGAAGAAATAAGAAAAAGGCATTTTAGAAGAGAGCTGTTTTGGATACAGGGAAGTGACAATAATTGCCTGCTTATGAATACTGAATAAATACTTGAAAACCTCTGAGCCATGAGTGACTGGGATTTACATGCTCCTTGTGTCCTAGGAAGATTCTGATTGCTGGTGCTGTTTTTGCTTCTCAAAATGTAAATGTTGTTCTTTTAAAAGATGAGAGTTTAAAATCCTGAATTGGTTATGAGTTACGGCGTTGCTTTGGGTTTGATTTATTAGTTTGTCGGTTTGGTTTTGTTTTCTAAGATATTTATATGACGAAATAAAGAGTACAGAGCAAGTAGTAAACTGGCAGATTTGACTTAAGTTGAACATACTAAGTAAACCAAGAAGAGAACTTTATAATTGTGCACATGACATGGGCTTGCAGTTTCACTGTGTTCCTAAACATATGGGATAGCCACGAGAAGTACATGGATATTTGAGTTCAGAATGCTCATTGTCCAAGTGGGATTGCAGTGCATTTGTTCATCTCTTTCCAAACCATTCCACAGGAATATTACACAGAGTGAAAGAGATTAATCCAGGTAGGCTCTGCCTTTCTTTCAAGACAAGAGGAGGTGGAGGGTGTTGCTCATATTTTAACTGATGACATGCCTAGAGGAGAATAAACAACGTTCCCTTGGTCAGCAGGGGCCATGATGGGTATGTGATACTCTGTTTGATCTCTAATCCATACTCTCATAGTTTCTTGACCATTCAGACCTGTGGAGTAATTCCTGAAGGATCCTTGGGTGTTTCATGGCAGAGCTGTGCTGCTTTCCAGTGCTGACACAAAAGTTTTCCTGTCTCTTTTGTGCTTCTCATGCAGTTTTCCAGCTGCATTTTCTATAGGAGAACATGCTGTTATATCTCCAAAGCATTTTTTTATGAAGGAGTTTATGGGGTGCTAGAATAATCCCATTGCTACAGCAGTGCTGGCTGAGGAGAAGCTCCTTCCGGGAAGATGCTTTGTTGAAGTTGGGGTGCTGTGTTCTCATTATTAACCCAAGATGCATCAAAGAAAACCTAAAGCAAAGTAACCTAAGCCTTCACAATATTGAAAAGTATTTATAGTGGGCAGAGCAGAAAAAAAAAACAAAAAGTAAAAAAGGGAAGTAAAAAGAGAAACCTATTCTGCTTATTCTGAGGCTGGAATGTTATTAATTCACTGAGCCAATTTAACTGCAGTTGGGATAAGGAACCAGTTCCCTGAACTTTCCCTCACTGCTTGGAACGAATAGATTTGAGATTAATGGCCCGAACCTGTTTACAGTCCAAAGGGTCAAACTGTTTCTTCCTTTGGTAATTGAATCAAACAAATTACCAAACAAAAAAATGCTTGATAACTGAAGTTTTTCAGTTTCAAAACTGGGGTTTTGAAGCAACAGTGGAATTTGTGGCCCTCAGTGGCCTAAAGGAGTGTTCTCTACCCTTTGCAAAAAGCATCACCTGGTTTTGAAAATCAGTTGAGAAATACTCAGGCTGTATTTAAGTATTCTCCTAAATTCACTTCTGGACTCGGCAATTAGAATTTAATGTGACAAGGACGTATTTGCATGCAAGCTTTCACACACAGAATGAAAACATCTCCATAAATTAAGAGTCCTGGTAAATCCCATGGTAACCTGACAGAATGGAGAGGGAAAAAGACATTTTAAAACCAATTGTCTAAGAACCAAGATTTTCAAACCACCTTTTTATTTAGTGTGCATGTTGCTATTTACATAACCTGATTTTTTATTGTTGAGTGTTAAAAAAAAAAAAGATGGAAAAAAATTATTTACAGTGTTGGTCTCATAAGCCCAGTCTTTTATGAGCTTGATATCATCCTGTGATAAATACTGAGCAGAAATAATCCTGCAGCTGCAGTTCCTTATTTCCCCTCCTAATTGTGGAAGGTTTGTGATATGTAAGATGAGATTTATGGCAGGCTGTATTCACGAGGGTTCCACACCAGATTTCCCACCCCTCTCCTGAGGTGGCTTTTTCTTTCTGTGGATGATGTGCTCGGCTGTCAGTTTGTGAAAAGAATTTTGGTACCAAAGAAACCCAACCCCTCGTGTATTGAGGTGGTGTTTTTGTGAAAGTTGAGAAGGGTTTTTATGTGGTTTTTATTTTTGTGGTTTTATTATGTTCGGTTAATGAATTTATACAGTTTAAAAAACATGGGGTTTTTTTTAGTTTTTATTTGATTAGAGGTAGAGTTCTTTTAAGTTTGGTTATTTGGGGTTTTTTGGGTAATTGGAGTTGGTTTTTTTTTGGTGGAACTCTTTTTTGAGTTTTGTTTTTCTTAATTTAAGTATATGTTGTGCTAGATTAGTAATAGATTTTTTAAAATATAAATATGTAGGAGAGATTATAGTTTATTTTGTAGGATGTTTGGGGATGTTTGTCTTTGGTATTTGAATTTTTTGATTTGTACTGTTGAGATTTGGAGAAAGTTTTTTATTATTATTTTTTAAAATTTCTTGAGTGCATTGTGATTTTTTAATTTTTTTTTTTTTTTTTAGTGTATTGTGGGGTTTTTTTAGGTTTGTTTTTAAAATTTTGTAGAGGAGTCCTGGCATGTGGTAGGTACCTGTACCAGATAGGTCAGGCAAAAAACCCAACATTTTCTGCTGCTTTGGCATTTCATTCTTGGGTTTATGTTTGTTTTTTGGGCACATTTTGGCTGTGTGCTGAAGGCAGTGTGGGCTGCTGCTGCCATCCCATTGCTATAAATGCACATTATGAAGATGCCTTTTCGCAAGAGGTGTGCTATATGATTAATAACGTTGTGGTAAGGATATAAGTTTGTATTTCTGCTATCAGTAAAGAAAATTAGGCAGAGTGGGAGTAGTGGTATAGTAGTTGCTTAAACTGTCTGTTTGGCTGGGATAACATCCAGTGAACATGGAAAGAACACCCTGCTATTGTTATAACATGCTTAAACTGTGTGTTTAATTAAAATAACATCCAATAACCACGGAAAGAAGACCCTGCTATTGATACACCAACCGTATCAATGCAAAATGATACGGTAAATGTATCATGAATTTACTGTTTGGGGCCATGTAAAACAGTCCCTGGAATATGGAAACTAGTTCATGGAAAAATCTGAATGTTCTACACATTGATACAATAGAAAGGGTATTTAAAGGATGTCTCTGAAACAGCAGAGTGTGGCCCCAGCTGGACCCAGCCCAGATGTACTTTGCTTTTTTTCTAGCTCCTAATTGTCTTATTTTCTATTAAAACGATTTCTTAAAATTTACATAGAAAGTGAGCCTTGTTTTTCCCACTGTGTGCTGGGTGCAGCTGGGGGCAGGTGTTTGGGGTTTCTCAGCTGCTCTGGGTGTCCCTGGCAGGCTGGGGACACCTTGGGGACACCTGGTGCTCCAGCAGGGATGGAATGGTGCCCAAGCCCTGGGGGAGCAGGACAACGTGCAGGGCTGGGGCAGAGTCCCTGCAGCTCCCTGGGGGCTCTGGAGCCCCAGCTGGGGCTGGAGCTGTGCCCTGCAGGACCTGTGGCAGGTCCTGACAGCCCCAGGAAGGGCTCAGCCTCACCCAGGACAGCCCCAGTGCCAGTGTGGAGATACGGAATTCCCTGAATCTGCACAGGGTGAGGAGCTGGGGCTGTTTCCCACCGTCTCACCACTGTTCACACCAACGTGTCATTTCGAGCAGTGGAGAAGGAAAGTCACTCTGTAATTCATGAGGTGTAAGTTTTAATTATTGCAGTGACCTTTCCAGCTGTCCTTGTCTTTCTGCTTATCCACTGAACTGTGCATTAGACTCCCTGACTTGGAAGTAAATGATCCTCAGACTTGTGGGAGAGCAGGGATCCCCGAGCAGGCTCCTGCAGTGCTGGGTGTGTTCCTCATCAGAGCAGAACTGGGACTGGGATGGACATGACCCCACAGCAGGGCCCTCTTGGCTTTTGGTGTCCTCAGAAGGGCCTTTTGAGTTTATCCTTTTAGTTCCCAAAAAAAATTCTTCCCATGGACTTGAGTGAGTGTGGAATCTTGGCTGCATTATCTTATTGGTCATTTCAATGCTCCTTAACCTCCCTCTGTTTGCTCCCAGCCGCAAACCTGTCCATGCAGGAGGTGGATCCTCCTGTGTTCCTGCCCAGAGACAAGAGCTTTGGCAGGTATTTATTTATCCCTTAGTGTGTGAGCTGACACCGACAGGACTGGGGACAAAACCAGGGGTGAATGGCAAAGGCTGAATTTGTTTTCCTTCTGTTGCAGCCTGGTTGTTGTTGTAGGGCACAAAAGAAAGATGAGAGACTCCAAATATTTCAGAAGGCAAAGAGCACAGAAAAAAGGCTTTATTTTCTAAATTCTTACTACTTTTAATAAGGTGTTCCCTCACAGACCTACCGTGATTGGTGAATAGGAACGACACCTCTCTAATCCCTTTGGTTAAACCAGAGAAACAGCAAAAGCCACCTGGAGAAAGATTGTGTGGAGAAAGGAGAGTTGTTTGCCAAGATTGGTTTGAGAAGCTTTCTTGAGAAGTTTTTTCCTTGGGAAGAAGTCAGCTGCTGCTAGCAGGCTAAAACCTCTTAGATCCAGAAATATCAGGCCCACATCTTGTAGGTCCCCCAGAGCAGGTCCTTGCTGAGGATCTCTGAACCTGCTGGTGTCACCTCTGTCCCAGGGATACACAGAGGTGTAGTTTACCCTGGGCTTTGATCTTGCCCACAGCAGGGCAGGAATCCCAAGTGTGTTGGGATGGTCTATCCAGGCCTCTGTTATCTAAACACAGATGTTCTACTTGTCAAGTACTCAGGAATAAGCAACAATCAGGATGATGTATGTGCTCTTCTACACCCCAGCTGCAAGTCACTTGGATATGCTTGAAATCCTCCTCACCTTTCCTCCATTTATTTTCCTACACCTATTAAAAGTGATTATGCAAAACACCCTTTTTCCTGCTCCTTTAGCAAATTCCTGTCCTCCAGTTCATCACAAAGATGCCATGTGCAAAATTTATTAGATGTGTGAGGAGAAAAGCTGCCAGTGATTAGATTGGCTGTTCATCCTCTCTCTGCTGGTCCAGCATAACCAGCATTTGCTTCCTGAACATTAGCCAAAAATTATCTTCTCTCCAGCTGGACGGGGATGTTTCATCATCTTTAAAAACTGAGGTGACCATTATGTTGTTATTGTTAGGCAATTATTTCCTGTTCTCATACAAATTTACCCTCTGACCAGTTCTGGCCACGATGTGTCTGGCAGAGAAGCCAGTGCAGACTAATCAAGGCTTGTGAGAGCTGCTGTTACCATAATGCAATTTGTCACCTTCTAGCCCTTGCTGCCTTTGCCACTGCTCAGGAAATGCATCTGTCATCTTTATCAAGGCTTCCTGCCCCTTGCCTGCAAAAGGAAAAATACTGGGATTGCAGTGGCTGTGCCAGGGTGGAAGAGGAGCAGGAGCTGTGTTGTGTTCCCCTTGCACAGTGCTGAACTCTGCAGGGAGCTGCTTTGGGGCTTGGTCTGGGTCTCTCTGTGCTCCTGCCTGAGGCACAGGAGGCACCAAGGGCTGCAGGGAGAACTGAGCCTGTCTGGAGGATCAGGCTGGGGCTTTATGAAGCAGCTAAATGCACACCAAAGATGGAGCCAGACTCCCCAAAGTGCAGTGAGAGGATAATGGACACAGGCTGCAACACAGGAAATGCTTTCCAGACATCGGAAAAACACTGTTGACAAAGAGGTTACACAAACCCCAGAGCAGGGGTCTGGAGAGGCCGTGGACTCACTGGATTTGAATGTACTTACAGAGTTGTGAGGTTTTAAAAAAAGACACTTTGCTTCTGCTCAGAGATATGGGTTATTTTGCCTGTAAACATTTGTATAGCTATTCAAGTACCTGTAAATAAGCATTTTATCTCAACAGTAGGTTAGTCATAAATTACTTTAGAAACGAAATAGGAGCAGAGGCCATTTGTTTCTGTCTTTTTTGAAGCCCCTGGAATGAGCACAGGGAGGGTTGAGACACTGAAGTGGACAGTCACTGGTCTGAGCCAACACTTCCAAGCACAAAGCTCTGTTCAGACACCTGACTTGCTGAATGTAAAACTCTTCTGTGTTTGCTGGTCCATTGCAGTGCTCTGCTTTAGAATTCTATTTCTCACACAAGTTTCCAGGTTTTAGTTTTATCTTGAAGTAGATTAGAAAGCTTTTCTCCCTCCTCCCACCCCTGTCCTCCTCCCAGCTTTACTCCCTTATGCTACAAATGGTATGACCAAAACATGAGACTGTGTAGAGAAATCACCCTTGGAGAATTCAGTTTTGTCTGCCCTCTTACATGAGGTGTAAAATTTATTTTGAACCCTAAAAACCATAATATGAATCTTACACAGAGTTACGAGTTCTAAAATGCCTATTTGTGCTGGTAACTTAGAGGGGAAGAAAAGGAAGCAGCTGGTTTTCCTTTTTTAACATTTCAGCTATTTTTTAGGGTTTTATTATTATTATTATTATTATTTAAACTTTTTGCATGCTCTTCTACTTTCCTCCTTTTCCATTTTGTAACTCTGTTATGCAGATAAAGATTTATAACATGTAAGCTTAATAGCACTAAACACTTGTTTAATTGGTAGAGATTTGGGAGGAGGCCCAGACTAATTAACACCACTTTCTACTCTATTGTCAGTGTTTAATGGATCTTAGGACCAGATCTTTTTGGAACTAAAGTTATACTGAAGGCATGTTGAAAAGAGAATATAAAATCATGTATGGCCACCTTACAAACCATCTGTCCCTGGAATAATGCTTGCTTTTTATGAGGAACAAGACACATATCCAGTGTAAACAGTGAGTTTTCCTTTTGAAGCATTATTTATAACAACATAAACCCTCCTAGAATTCTCCCCAAGTATATTCATACACCTCTAATTTCACAATTTCTCTTCCTTGAGAACTGAATGTTTAGTGCACAGTGAGCAATTTTACTCTAGGAAATCCTGAGAGTGATCTTGATTAAAGCACAGAACTTAACTGGTTGTTTATAAAAAACACAGAAGCTAGAAAAAAATATGATAGAACTCTATATAAATACCTAATAAACTATCTTGAAAGGTCCCAAATTAGGCAGGGATAACTACAGTGCAAACAGGGTGAGATTTAAGTTGAAGTGTATTAAGCACGTGGTCCTCTCTGGCTATTTCAAGTTGTCCATGGCAGCCCCAGAGGAGGATGTGCCCAGCACAGCCCAGTCCCTGAGCAGCAGAGGATGCCCCAGCCTGGCAGAGCTGCCTCCAGCTCAGATCAATCCAGTCTGGAAGAAAAAAAACAAACGATTCAGCATCTCTTGGGTGATTTTCTACAAAGGCCTTTGAAAGAACCAGAAGATGAAGGAAGCTTTGTGTCATCAGGATTTTCTGCCTTTTGAGCCTGTTCATTGCTTGGCTTCCATTTCATCAGCTGAGCTGATATTAGTGGAATTCTCACCTTCTTGCAAGTGTCTGCTTGACCTTTTGTTGGGTCAGGACCCAAGTGCCCTGCTATTAAAGGATGATGCCCTGTGATTTAATTCACTATTTCTCGACTTTTCTCTCCCTTCTTCTGTGCTCTGCAGCTCGGGAGTGCCTTGGCCAGCTGTGATTTTGTATTCCTCTTGTCACTGCAGCGTGTTGCTGCTCAGAAATCCAACTTGGGAGTTCCATTGTCTGCTTTTCAGTGTTAAAACAAGAAGCTCTGGTTCCAGCCCTCTGTTTGCCCTCTGGAATGTGCCAGGGGTGTCAGGGGAATGGGTTTAAGTGGCCTGGCACCGGCTGCTAATGCAAATCCTTTGTTGTTCATCTCGGTGTAAGGAAATACAAATTTGGAATTACTTGACAGGATTCTGCTGAAATCCTTGGCATTGGATGCCTTGCAGCTCCCATTAGTGTTTGAAATTTTGGTCTACTGGTACATACCAGACTATGTTTCCTTTCAAATAAACCTTCTCAAATGTCTAATGTCTTCAGAATTGAATGTTTAGTGAACAGTGGGCAATTTTACTACAGGAAGTCCTGAGAGTGATCTTCATTAAAGCTCAGAACTTAGCTGGTTGTTACAAAAACACAGAAGCCAGAAAAAAAGTTTATAGAAAAGTCTTTTACATGAAGATTTTCTTGTTTCTTGAATTAAATCATCAAATGCAGCCGAGTATTTGCACAGGGTGTGTAGAGAGATGGTGGAATTCTTGATCAGGGTTCTTTTTAAGGGAAAAAAATCCAATAAAAATGGATGGTTGCTTTATACATTTGATGGTGCTTCAGAGATGCTGCATTGTCCAGAACACTTCCAGGCACAACTGAGAGCTGGTTAGTTTGTCTTCAGAATGAATGCTTTCTTCCTGTTGGTGGAAATTTAAATTGTGGATTCTTAGGGAAGAAGACATAATTTTTCACCCAAGCTGCTGCAAGGTATGAATGCATTTAGCATGTCTTCATCTCAAATCCTGTAGTGTGAGTCACATGGAAATGATTGGAGCAGAAGTCATGTTGGCTGTTGGCCGGATTTTAATTTTTCACTGCCCAAGTGTTTTTCACATGTTTATTTACCTGAAGATGAGAGAGCACCAACCAATTAGCATTTGGTTCTAGGAAACACAATGGATATTCCAGTTAGTAAAAAAAAGAATTTAAATGTGTTATTTGTCATCAAGGTGCATGATATGTGACTGGCCTTTTAATGGCTTTTGGAAATGTGCTTCACATAATTTGAAGCCAGCTTTCTTATCAGTATGTCGTGCAATTAATTTAATCTTGTTTCTGTTATTTCCACAGTATTTTTCAATTCAGTGAACCTCATTACATTTGCAAGCGCATTAAATTAGAGTCTGGATAGAAGAAGAGAGATGATTATCAGTTAATTTAATTATATTTCTAGGTTTGCCCATTTAATGATATGTCTGCCATTGTTGTTGCAGCCTTTACAGCAGTAGCAGTGTGCAGGAATTAGTTCTGATTCCATGTAAAGTTTGTGTTATCTGATAACTCCCGATGACTGCTGGAGCCACATGTTCAGTGATTTATGAGTCTAATCAAAAGTCATTTACTTTAAGCCTGAAGGATGGAATGCTTTCACTGTGTTCACTGCACCGTTTTTTGACTCTGCATTTGTGGGAACGTTTTTGCAGAGCTCGACATGCAGAATTAAGAAACACAACTTTGTGTTCTTCCAGTGATTGCAGGAGCAAGGAAATATTCCACTGCACAGGGCTCTTCCAGCCAGCTGAACACTGCAACTGGGGATGCTCTTGTTTTTAAAAAGAAAACAAAAAACAACTCCCAAAATTCTCCACTCTGCAGTCCTCCAGATGAAATGGCCTTTACTTTTACTAATAAAATTCTGTGCTCCTTTAGGGAGATGCTACAACCTGAATCGTTGCACTCAGCTTTTGACATGGTGCCTGTCAATGGTACTGCTTTTTGCAGTAAATAATATTTTTATTCTTTTGCAACTCTGCAATTTTTTTTTTTTTTCCCCAAAGTTTCGTGCCATATGTTTGAAATTTCAAGGTGCATGGCATTTGTCCTGGCAGCTGGAAATCCTAAGGAAGCTGAGACTCTCCAAAGCTGTGCTGCATTATCAGTTATCTGGATCAATTGTGTAGCTCATTAAAGGCAGATCTTTTAAGGCAAAAGTTTTGGGTTTTAGACATTTATACATACCCAGTATGAATGTGAGAGGAAAAGAAATTCAGCTCCGAAGCACAAAATGTTCCAAATGCCAATTTTTTAAGATGGCTGTTTCTGAGATTTTTAATGATTTAAAATTCGGAAGTAAATCTTAAAGTCACGTTAAAAATGATAGCAGAAATAACCCATAAATGAGGAAGAAAAAAGATTAAATCCAAATTTTGCTAAACTCTGAGAGCTGTCCTTCTATTCCTATATTTAGGAGGGTAAAACAATTAGATTTACATTTATATTTACTACTTGTACGTGATGAAGCATCCTGTGGCTGCAATGCAGATAATGCACATGGGTTGTGTACAGGAAGTTGTTTCTTTTTCTGGAAGTACTTGCCACTAGAACAAGGCGAGTTATCCTGTCAGCCTGGCAATCTGGGGAGTTGGTGGGATGGTTTGCAATGGAATAGATGGATTAAGCTTTGGAGGATAAAGATATTTTAATATTTCTGATGCCCTTAATGGGAGGAGGGGGGAAAAAAGGCAAATTTATTATATTTTTGAAAGTGAGACCTGTGTGTGGGTGCAGAATGAGACTGAACAAACTCATTTGGCGGGATGTGTGAGGTGTCACTGCAGAAAAGTCGCATTGTGCCAGCTGCTCCCTTCAGTGATGGGGTGAGCTGCTGCCAGGGAATTAGTCCTTACTACAGCTGAGTAAAGTGGTTGTAGAGCTTCAGCAGTGGAACTCCAGTTTGCATGTTCACATTGGTAAGAGATAGACAGAAATAGCTTCTTGGTTTTTTTAACAAATCTTTACTGGCTTCTGCCTTGCCTCATTTTTTGAATCCAGTATCCCATGGTACACCTTCACTTCTGTTTGCACCTTTCTGTTTATTTTTTTCTCACTTTTGCTTACTTTTACTATGAAATTTTGGGGTTTTTTTGTTGTTGTGGTTTGTTTGTTTGTTCATTTGTTTGGGTTTTTTTGGCAAGGACGACTGATAGAAAGGCACTAATTAATTCAGGATAATGCAGGGATATGCCAGTATTGGCTGGATGAAATGAATTTGGTGAAAATCAAAAATACAATTCCTACATAGCTTGTTTTTTTTGTGAGGAGGAGTTAGTCAGGGGACAAACCTCCTTCTCTGTTTATCTTGCAGGTTTCCAGCTGGGCTTTGAGGACCACATGTTTGTTTTGAGTTGCAACTCACAATTCCGTAACAATGACGGTTTTTAAACCTTATTATTTTTCTAAATAAGTACAGTCTCTCTGTTCAGCTCCATTAGAAATAAGTGCTTTGAATTTCTGCCAGTACCCAGGGTCTCTGGCAGTGTCCCCTGGAAACCTGCATGGGCCAAAATGTAATGTTATGCTCCTTTATACTGGCAAAATCATCCCTTGGAGACTGCAGAGCAGGGATAAATCCAGCTGCTTGTCCAAACACAGAAATAAAGCAAGGATTTATGAGCTAGTTTTGACAGCAATTTTGTCTGGTTACAAGAGTCCTCAGCTAATGCTAAGGGCAGAAAAACAGACCTGCTCTGACTCTGGATTGCAACGGGGACAATGAAATAGATTTAATTAATAGAGCAGTGAAATTTTTGTTCAGGTAGTTGATATATGGGAGAAGAAAGCCTCTTCTTAAATGGGGATAAACCTACTTGCTTCATCGTCATCCTACATTACAACAGCATTGTATTCTCTGCTTAACTCTTCTGGAAGGTGTTTTGTTGGTTGGTTTGGTTTAATGTTGGGTTTGTGTGTTCTTTTTGTTTGTTGGTTTTGGTTTTTGTGGGTATTTTGTGTGCTGTGGTTTTGTTTTGTTTTGTTTGAACTTGTTAATTGCCTATGACTTATTTAATGATGCTTGCCATGATGTGGGTGATTTCTGCTCTCCTTGTTTTTGCCAGTTCACTTTGGTATTTTCCCCCCAGCTGGTATTTCTGTAGGGACTGGAATGAAAGATGACATCCCTTAGTATTCTGTGTTAGGAGCTGTGTTTCCCTTTGTGGCAGGAAGAATTCTTCCAAATCCCTCCTCGGCCTGAGCTGCTGCACTTGACGTCTCCTTATTTTGCCTCGGCTGTTTCTGTTTCACCTTCCCCCAGCTAATTAAGTCACTCATTGAATGTATCATTGAGTATTTGATTCTGCTATATCTGAGTCGGTGAGAGATGGAATTAAAACACACACACACACACACCAAAAAAAAAAAAAACCAACAACAACAAAAAACCAACCAAAAACCAACGCCCCCCCAAAAACAAAAAAAAATCCCCAACCAAAAAAAAAAAAAAAAACCAAAAACCAAAAAAACCCCAAAAAACAAAAAAACCCCACGAAAAAACCCAAAACCAAACCAAAACCAAAACAAAAAGCTGCAATAAAATCCAACCCCACCCCACACCCCCCCCCCCAAAAAAAAAAACAAAAACAAAAACAAAAGAACAAAAAAAAACCCCAAAAAACAAAGCCCAAGAAACCAAAAAGCAACCAACCAAAAGACCCACAATGAAATGTCCTCGATGTGATCAGTGGAAGGTTTGCTGCTGGCCAGGGTGGGCTGTAGGGAGCTGGGGTTGATGGGGTTGGTGGTACATAAATCTCTCTGTGGCTGAGCCTGGCTCGGGCTGCTGGGGGAGGACTGGCATTAGTGCTGATTGTTCCTTGACCACCCCTGGGAATTGTTTCAGGACATCTGTGGAGTTCCAGACGTTCCCTGGCTTTATTTCCATCTGTGTTGCCCCTCTCAGCTCTGGTCCTGCAGGGCATCCTGTCTGGGGCAGGTCTGGGTATGGAATTAGCCACTGCTGGAACTCGGCTCTGCTCATCGGTCTGGCTCCAGGGCCAGCACAGATTTGCTTTCCAGGGCTTTTGGTCATTTGTAAATAATTTATTTCTTTTCCTTGGATTAGAAATGTAAACAGGAGGGCTCTGCAAATGAGCAAAATCCAGTGTTCAGCTGTAAATTATCCATTTGCATTTCCATCCCTCTGACTTGGACTGCCTTTGTAACTGATCTTTTGTATAAAAGAGAAGGGTTATTACAATTAAGTTAATTATCTTTTTACTTTAGACTATTTTTCCTTAATATTTACATTAAGCAACTGAATTAAATGTGACTATAAATAATATTCTCCTTCATGGAAAGCCTACATATTTTTATCATGCCAGTTGAACCTTTTAAAATACATTCTTAAAAAACCTAAATTAACTAAAAATTATTGTCACCAAAGAAATCTAGTCTCAGAGTGTGATATGAATTTTAGATACAGTAGATTGAAGCGTATGAATTCACAGAGTGGTTCATATGCAGTGCATGAATCAGGTGCAGTTAGGATTTCATTATGTTCCTTTAGGATCCCAGAAGAGTTTTCTGTTCAATTTGCAGTTTCTTGTGCTGATGGAAGCGTCTCCCTCCTCTCCTTCCAGGGCTGGGTTGTCCTGAAGCACATTTTGGGCTTTGGGAAGCCTCAGCTGGCAGGAGTCCAGTGGGAACTGAGAACTCCCAGTGAGGTGTTTTCAAAGTGGCTCTGGGGTCAGCCACCAAAAAGCCACCAGAAAACTCCTCATCAAGCCTCCCACAAAACATCTGATACTTTGTCTCTTACAATGTATGAAACTGAGTGAATCAGTGCAAAAGCAATCGCTAGAAAATCCTTCTTGTTGGTTTTAAATGATCAGTACTTTTTCTCCTGGTGCAGCTCTGTTGTATTAAAGAAATGGGAGCTCCATTCTGAAAGGTTTCATGGCAAAACAAACAGCAATTTTAGCAGATTGTAGCAGATTCTGGTTTTGTGTAATTAATGTTGCTTTTGCATTATGTTTTGAAGATTGGGGCAGTTCCTAAAGCAATATCCTTTTTAGAGCATTTGAATATAACATGTGCTTTAAATGTAGAGTAAAATACAGCAAGTCAAATCATTGTCTTAATTGAGCATCTACCTAATATTTTCCATTTTCAAATAAGAGTACATTTCACCTTTAGCTTAATCTGCTTTTGGTCTGAGCAGTCTCAAACTTTTGAATCTTGATACACCAGGGGAAAAGGAGGATTTTTGGTAGGAGTGGTGGCTTTGGAGAGACTCTGACCTCCTTGCCTTGCTTTTGCAGATGCAGTTTTGTTAGCCCAGAGGGTTTATTGTTCCCTGCAAGGAAAAATAAGTATTTGGACTGGGATATCTCCAGATTAGTATTCTGGCAGGTATCTTTTTATACTCATCTTCTTGCTAAGGAGAAGATACCTAAATATTTTATTAAGCTACTAAAAGACTGAGAACATTTTATGAGACATGAACTTTAATGAGACATGAAGTAGCAAAAATTAGACTCAGTCTTTCAATAATTTGGAACGGTGAAAAATGTTAACTGTCTTATCACACTAACAAGGACTCAGAATATACACAACTGTATCAGCAAACTGAATTTGTATTCTGTTATTTTCTTGGTTTAAAATCATTTTGAATCTCTGCTTTTTATGTGCATTTCTAGAGAAGGGCTCCAGCGATATTTCTTCCTGCTTCATTCCAATGAGAAAAAGAAGTTAAACCATATAAAAACTTAACTAAGTTTTGGGGTTAATTTAATATATGGAAACTTAGCTAGATTTGTAGAAAACCAGCAGTTAATCAGATTCCTTTTTTAATTTATGATTGTCTTAGAGCTAATGACTGGTTTATATTTGCACATTTTCATTGTATAACATGTTCAATTGCACTGTACTTTTATGTGGTGAATTTATTTACTCTTTGAATCAGAAAATAATTCTTTTATGTGGTGAATTTATTTACTCTTTGAATCAGAAAATAATTCATAAAATGTGAATTGTTCTTGACTGTTTAAATAAGGCCATATCTTAATTATGCTGTTTAGGATAATAAACAAACTTCTCAAATTATTTTAGCTGTGAAAGTTGAGCAATGACTTGATGAATATATGAGGGTTTAATTCATTTTCACTGATGAAGATTGAAATATTCTTCTTTTAGAATTGAAATATTCTTCACCTGAACTTAAATATCAAGTGAATGATTTCTTTTCAATTCTCTGAAAATTTTCAATTGTATTTCAAAACCTCTTTGTTCTCCAGACAGTAAGAGAAATGCTTGTCTTTTTTTTTTTTCTCCTCATGTGCTCCACCCAGCCTCATCGCTGAGGACAACTTCTTTTCATCTCTCTCAATGCTTATCTCCAAGTACCTTTCAAGATAATTTTTCCTCATGCAGTTGTATCTATAGCTGGAAAATATTCCTGAGAGAAAGCTGCTGCTCTGAATTCCCAGGTGTAGCAGCAGGAGGATGCTCAGCATCAGCTCATTTCTGGCTGAGCAGAGGGAGAGATCAGCCAGGTACAATGAACACGGCTTTTCCCTGTGTGTTTGGGGCTGAGGTGAGTCACAGGAATTATGAACACAAGAGTAGGTAAACAGCCAGTTTTTCATAGTGGTTCCTCTGTAGTTTCATTGCTCTACAAATCTACCATTATTATTTTTTAGAGTGCGTGACACATCAATTTCCACTCCGGTTCTGTGTTCTTATCTCAGGATTCTGTGCTTGCACTTGAAATATTAATGACTTCAGGCACAAGTTATATTAATGGAACAGTTATGTCTTTTGGGTTTAAGTATCATTAATTTTAGGAAGCTGCTTCTCCTGAGAGTAATCAGAAGCAGCTGTTGGTTTTGCTGCAAAATATTAATGCATAATTAAAATAAAAAAGAAACAGTGACACTTAGGAAACAGAGCTGTTTGCTGGAAGCATTCCTTTGCTCTGCCTTGTTGTGGCCATATATTCCCAAATTCAAACACTCTGGTGGGTGCTCAGTGTGCACTGAATTCCTACCTTTCACTGAGCCTTTTTATTGCATCACACTGAGGTTTGTTGAAAACGGGCACACTAAAATCTTCTGAAATGTTTCTTCTTGAAATAAAAGACCTTAGGGGTGTTATTCACATAATATTTCAAATTACAGCTAATTTCGTTCTCTGCCGTTTGACTGTTTTCCACGTGTAAAGGGTGATTTTGGTCTCCAAGCTGCTGTAAGTTATTTTCTGGCTGCCTTGTTTGTCCTCTGGATGATTTACCCCGAGTTCCTCTGGCTTGGAGCAAGCCCCAGCTGCAGCAGGCACCGTGTGCTGGCTTGTGTTAGGTACTGGGTTATCATCACCTTTTAGTGCCTGGGGAGCCTGTCCTGCCTGGGGAAGGGGTTTCAGCAAAATCTCTGCCCCCAGAGAAGCTGCAGAAGAAGGGGGAGCCTTGTCCCCTCCGGGCAGAGCAGAGCATCAGGGCTGATGGAGATAAGGATTTTGCTGATGTGCACATCTGCAGTGTTCAGGAGCAATTCTCTGCATTTCTGAGAGAGCTCCAAAGCAGCTGGAGAGTTCCCCGCTGCACTGAATTCCTCCCAGTGCTCTGTTGTATTTGCTCTGTAGTACCACAGAGGTGTTCTCTGGGCTTCTGTGCTGCTGGAGAGCTGTGGTGCCTCTCACCCTGCAGGTTAAACTCACAGCTCCTGGCGTGTCCTTGTCACCTTTTTCCAGCTCCTTGGAACCACTCAGTGGGATTATAACTCATCCTTCTCAGCAGTTACACTGAAACCTTTGCAATATGTGCGAGTTTCTGTAGAATTTCTCAGGAGAGTTGGTCAATTCTATTTCCTTGCTGTGCCATCAGTTGCCTAAAGCTGCAGCCTTGCAGCATTATTGAACAAGCAGACCTCTGGGTGCAGTTTCTTTTTTAGCTGAGGGACCTCCAGGATTCCTGGAGCCCCACAGCTCAGGTATTTAAACATCTGAGGTTTTGTTTTGCTCCAGCTGGGATTTGCACACTTGGGAGTGTGTGCTGCTGGAGTTTGTGCCCGTTTTACTCTCCCCCAGGGAATGCAGGTCTGGCTCTGCTGTCAGCTCTGCCTCTCACCCAGTGACCAGGCAGGGTTAAAAAAGAGCGTAAAAAAGAACCATAAAAGAACTTTATCTCATAGGATAAAGCACGGACTGTGGAGAAGCTTCACTAAGCCAAGAAAGGGTCCTTTTTTTAATTATTATGAATGAATTTGGTGAGTTCATTTCCTTCCTTTTGTTTGTCTTTGTGGTTGTTCAGGGTGAGATTTGCAATGTAAGCCTTTGGAGCATGGCCTTGGAGTGACTGCTGTTCCATGGTTAGTGCACCATGACAGCAGGTAGAGATGAAAGGAATAGCACTGCTGGGATTGCTTTCTTATTAAAAGGACTTCTTTTGAAGAATATGGGCACAGCTCTGGTTTTAGGTTATCACTCTCAGCCAGCAGAGCTGTTTTCCCATCTCCCCCAGCCTATCTTAAGCTTGTAGGGATCCCAGTTTATACAATTCTCTACAGGGCTTTCTGTTATCTCCTTCTCTCAACTGACAATTTCCCTGTCCAAACACAAACCAGGCTAGCTTGCTTTCCCCTCCTTTTTCTTTAGTGCATTAGAAAACAGCTTTCAAACGGCGCTGTTATGGCTCTAATATTGGCTGCACACACATTTGATTTCCTGCCTGGAGCCCAGATCAAGGGCTGTGTGCCCCCTGGGCCCTCTCCTCCCGTGGGTGAGCAGCACCAGCACCTTGCAGTGGCCTCAGTTTTCAAATGCCAGTTTTCTCAATCAGCCAAAACACCATTTTCTGAATAACTTGTATTCAAGTCTTCTTGCTCTCTCTGGGCTTGAACCGAGCTGGTGTTGCTGGATGTGGAGTTGGATGTATTTTTCCTTGTTTCAAATGAATAATTTTCTGTTTTGAAGAGTGTATTTGTGTAAGTGTAACAGCAGTTAACTAAGGTGTCATCACAGTGTTGTGGTTGCCAGAATTTCAGTGGAGGGTGTAAACATATGACCTATTCTAAAGTAGATTTAAAAAAAGACTCATTTTTAGTGTTGTGGATTGCAATTTTCCAAGTTTCTTTTTCCTTGAAACATTTATATTTATGTCACATCCATGGCTTTTTATTCAGTGTGTTTTCTGTGATCATTAATCAGCTTGCAACTGACTTGTGAATAAAATAAAAGAGCCTACAGAAATTGTACTCAGTGATTTACTAACACACTGAGTAAATAATTTTTCATCACTGTAATGTTCAGTGTCTACAAGCATGGATTGCAATCTCTTTTTTTAGGCATCTAAATCAGAAATGAGAGTAAAAGAAAGTTAATATATGTAGGCTTTTATCTTTTCCAAAAGTTTGAAGCATCCACAAAGAGGCAAAATTGTCTGGATGCCGTGACAAAGGAAGATGACTTGAGTAGTCATTGTGATTATTATTTTTGGAATGAAGAATGGTTATTTCATCTTGTTGTAAAACCTTATGGTCTTTTTCTGGTCAGAAAATAATGTGCATAGAAACAAGGTGCTCAGAACCAGAACTCTGCTTTGTAGAGTACAGAATTCAGACCCAGGGTGAAATGATGGTGGCTGAAATTCCTGTGGGGACGTGGGCATGGAAACCTCATCCCAAAGCCCTGTGGCACTTCCAGAGTTCAGGTTGTTTAGTGTCTCTCTGAGCTTTTGCACTGATGCCTTTTGATTATTTGGGGATTTCACAGACACAAACACAGTTTTTCAGTGGTTTGTTTTCAGCTGTCAGAAATCCTGACTCAGATTTTTGATTGCTTTTTCTGCAAGTTCAGCTCTGTGGAATGAACTTGGTGGACTTGGAGCAATCAGAAGTTAGACTGGGAAAGGTGCTTCTGGGTCCTGGGTTACAGAAACCTGCTGTGTTGTTGTTCAGTGCTGTGCTTTTGGCCCACACTCACAAACCCTGAGTGCTCCATATTCAGGATATCAGAGCTCCTGCCTCTGTTGAGATGAAATACAGGCAGCTATCATCATCATTCTTAGTGCTCTACATTCCTCCTTCTACCCTGTATTGTTATTTAAATATTTGGTTTACATATTCTATATATTATAAGTTCTCACACCTTTACAGAATTGAGTATGAATTACCCATTACAATTCCCTAGTCAAATTTAAGACTCTAAGAAATGATTCATGATCTTAACTAGTTTCTCATGTAAAGAAATCAACCTGCTGATCAGAAGCTTCCTCTCCACTCTTGTGGAGCTCCCCTTGCACTTCAAATTCCTGACAGGGAACAGCAGACAGGGGCTGATAAAATATTTGCCATGAATGGCAAATGAGAATTCTGGTTTTTTTGCTTTTGAGGATGCCAGATGGGAATTCTGTCAAGTACAGTTAGCTGGGGACCTCAGAAGAGGTGCACATTTGGGGATTGATTCTGCAAGTGCTCTCTTGTTGTTGTTGTGCTCCTTCAGCATTGCAGGAGGTCAGAGGACAGGAGGAGATCACTCTGCTTGGTTGTGCTCCTCCAGAGCCTCTGACAGTTCTCATATGGGCTGCCTGGGGTTTTTGAACCTTTATTCATTAGTTCCAATGAAATGTTTGCATTGTGGAGAGGCCAGAAGAGACAATATTTAGTGGGGCAGAGCCTCAGTGCTCAGCTGCTGCCAGATCCTGTCCTGGGTCTGCTTTTCTGAAGTTTCTTTAGATCTCCTGAACATCAGCTTCACGTTGGTTTTACTGAGTCATTAGACCCCGTCAAGAAATGGATTTTTCCAGTCTCATGAGTGACAAAAAACGTGTCAATTGTTGGCAACTGTCTGATGTGATTAACTCAATATTATCCTTTGATTGTCATCACGTGACTTTATGGAATGAATTTCTCTGACTGCATCATTGTTATCATTAGGCTCAGTAAAAGGGATTCCAGTGTAAAAGGATGATTTCCAACATTTTTGTTGTCAAGTTAGCCACAGTTTTAGAGCTTGTTATAAGGAATGATGAAATTGCATGGTTAATCAGTTTAAGCAGTGAAAAATTAACTAGTGGCAGAAAGGAATACTTTATATTTGGTGGGAGTTTAAAGCTCCAGAAACAAGAAAACAAAACTGGTACCAGATCTCAGATTAATTTACTTTGAAGTTCTTTATTATTGATCAGTCTTGAGGCAATTTTTACCAGTTATGACTTCAACTCCGCATCATTCCAGGAACTCCAAAGGGAAATACCTGTCTTTATCAGGATTCCTTCAGTGAACATTGCTCACCCTAATGACTTGCTGATGCTATTTTTACTTTTGCATTTATGGCATTTCTTTTATCAGATAATGGATTGTGGAAGAGACAGTTTCTGTGAGTCAGCTGTTTTAAGGACAGGCTTTATATACAAAACTGTCATGTTGAAACACAAAATGGAAAGGAAGACTTTTGAAAAGCCTCTTTTCTTAATTTTGTGCTAATGCACCTGTAATCCTTCTAAAAAATCAGAATTTCCAACAAATTACCGTATAAATTCATTTAATATTTTCAATTTTGATGAAAATATGTTTCATTCCAGCCATTTAAAGGGATTTTAGGATCTTTTCAGGCTTCAGTGAGTGCTGAAAAGCAGTTAATTACATTTGTGTTTAAGGATCCATGTTTTACAGAACAGCCCCTTTGTTACAGTGGAAGATATTACTGTAATTCTTTTATTTCTGTTCAGCTAGGATAAAACATAACAGTATTTTTCTTTTTGTTTTAGAAGAGTGTATAGAATGTAGTGTCTATATCCTCTTCCAGAGGATATATTAGTTGTGTTTTCACTTGGTAGATGCATGGCCATACCTCAGTGCCTTAGTGCTGTTCTGAAAGATATAAAATATCACTCTGAAAGATATAAAAATATATTAAAGTTATAAAGATATAAAAAATATCACTCTCCTTTATAACAGTGAGTTAAAATATGCTTTTAAAAATACCGTTGTTTGCTTATGGGGAGGAAATTGAAACATTTGGCTTTACTGTAGCAAGGAATCTGGACCTTATTGTGCCACATGTATGAAATGCTTTAATTAATTCCTTGGGTTTTGGGTCAGCACTGAAATCAGTGATAAAATAAAGCACTGAAATCAGTGATAAAATAACCCAGCACTGAAATCAGTGATAAAATAGAGCACTGAAATCAGTGATAAAATAACCCAGCACTGCCAGGGACCTGCCATTTCCTGTTGGGACACAGTGGTGGCACCATCTGAGATGCAACTCCCATTATCATTTCAGTTTTACTGGAGATTGCACCCCTGAAATTTGCCTTGAAGAGCAAGAAGAAATGCAAAGTTTATGGGCAGTTGTTGGGAGAGTTTGTAATTTGATGTACTTGTATAAATGAAATCTGAAGCTGGTTAAATGGCAGGAATCCAGCTAAGAAAACTCCTTAGACTCAGGTTGCAATTAGTTTTGGTTTGTATTTGGTTTTGTTTTGTTTTTCCTGGTCTCTTTTTTTGCCTTTTTTTTTTTGTTTGTTTGTTTTTTGTGTTTATGGGTTTTTGGTTTTTTTTGCATGGGTTTTTTGGGGTTTTTTTTGAGGGCAGGGATTTAAAAAAAAATTTAGAGAGTACAGTATCCTTGATAGAAAAGTTTCAGCCTGTGTACATTATAACAGTCATTCTGTCAACTCATTTCTAATAAATTATTTTTAATCACTGTTATCATTATTACTACTACTGCTACCAGCACCACCCCAGTAAAATCCTTACAATTGATAAGAAATAAGTAACCACTTTATGGGCACACTGTTTACTGAGCTGACATATTAGATATTAGTTGAGGCACAATTATTTTAATAGATCCACTCCTACCCCCCTTTCACCTTGGTAAAGAATATTGGATTTTCCAGTTCAGTGAGTGTCTGGTCGTTATCATTCACGTGCTCTATTGCAGTTATTGTTAATGGTTATTTGAACAGCAAAATAGGAAGCATATATCACCTGTCAGCCTGTGTTCTCTTGTCCCATCTTGGGTTAAATTATAGTAGGATTGAGAGCGGAAGCTGCTAAAATTCAGGTTTCATGAAGAAGTTTTGCGGATTTTTTTTTTCGCTTTAAGGTTTAGGGTTCGTGTTCATCTTTAAGGAAAATTTTTCAGTCTATTAGGATCATAAATTCTGAATTGGTCTTGCCAAAAGTAATTTAGAAAATTTACCAGATCAAATAAAAGTGTATTAACCTGGTTTATAGAGAAAGAAGGAGAAATGCATTTTTCTGCTCCAATGTGATTCTAACAGATTTCTAGTTTAAGGGAAATGTCTGCAGTTGTGCTTACCATGGGCTGAAAATAATTCATCCAAGCAATGTTCTGAGCTCAGGACCAGTGCCATTTGTGCTCTGTCAAAAAGTGGGCTTTATGTAATCAGATTTTTACCTTTGAAATTGATCTACTGTCACTATTTTACTTTGTTTTAAATTGTGCAGCTTAGGTACCATGCAGTATTCATGCTTGAGTGACTCGATTGAACTGGAAGAAAAACTTTATCAAAAACACACACTTGTGTATTTTAGCCCATAACGTAGAAAGAACAGACAGAAAATGTAATGTGGGGGCAGGAGGTGGAGGTGATCACATCTCTGATGTAAATTTATCCCTCAGATTCTTTTGGCCTGCTGAGTTGGCATTTCTTAATATGAAAAGCTTCATTTTGTGCAGATTTTTTTTTTTTAATGGTATCAGATTCGGTGAGATAATCTTTTAAATTGAATTTTGAAATAAATATGGGAATCTCTTTTTCCTGGATCAACAAATCACCTGCTTCATTAATTAAACTGGAACATTCACATTTTATCAAGTGTCAAATAGTTGAAGGTTACAGGGAAGAGATGAAGGATTTTCCTTAAGATTGAGAGAAGTATGTCAGTGGGAATTCTAATATTTGAGAGACGTCTCTGATGCATTTTAAATACTGCTCTAGCTGTTCACTTTTTCACTGGTGAAAAGACCTGTTGACATCTAATCAACTGTTGATGGACAAATTCAAACCGAACAAAAGGGTGTGTTTTTCAATATTATATGTAATTAAACTGTGGGATTGCCACGGGACGTTTCAGAGGCCAAAAAAGATGAGGAGTTTCTGAAACAGAATGGATGAGGTTTTTTTATAAAGATTAAAAAAAACTTTTAAAAATGTGTTTTGATAGCTAGATTTTCCTTCCATTTCTCTATTAGTTTAAGAAAAGGAGAAAGAAACTGGTTTTCCTAACTTTTTGATTGATCCAAATCTGTTTATTTACCTCTTGTTATGCTGCTTTAAGATTACCTGGCACCTCTCTCTCCCATGTGCCATAGCTCATTTTTGCATTCATTTTTTATACACACCTATGGGGGAAAAACATTTGCCAGTCTGAATGTACAGTGACATCAGTTATAAAGAAAATGCAGGAACTGTTATTTTTCAGTTATATGCTGAAATGTCCTCACATATTGTACAGTACCACACAGAGATATTTATTATCTGCACCCCAATTAAAAAAATATTGCATTGGTTTATTAGATATTTAACAGTATTTACTACAACTAAGGAATCAATATTCCTGATTTAAAAAGAAGGCTAATTCCTCAGTGCACATGGATCTAAACATAAAAACTACAGAATCTGTGGGCACAAGTGAAGAAAGGGGTTTAGGGGAGTGAAGGGGTTGTGCGCTTTTATGGTTTGTTTGATGGAGGAAAATTGGTTTGGTTTAGGTTTGTTTTTTTACATCTCTTGACCTCTTGACCAGCTCTGGGACAGAGTATGGTTTGTTGGTTGGTTTGGTTTGTGTTTTTTCCAGGGCTGTTTGTGTTCAGTGATCCTTTGCTCATCACTTTAGTGCTGCTCTACAAGGCAAAGCATCTGTCTGGGGGGAAACAGCCAAGGAAAGGTGCAGGAGGAACAATGCACCGTGTGTGACTCCAGCAGCCCATGGATGTGGTGCTGGGACACTTCAGTGGAAGCCCAGCTGTGAGCTGCAGCCCTGGGAGCAGGGCACGTGCTGGGGATGCTGAGGGCTGAGAATTTGGGAGCAGGAACCTGTCTGTGCCAGTGACATTGGGTTTCCTTGGCAGGTGAGCTCTGCTCTGTGCCAGGGCAGTGGGTGTGGCACACTGTCGCCATAGGACACGAAATAAAGATGCTTGGCTCCAGTCAGGAGGCAGCAGAAATCAGAAGGTTTTATTTACAATTCATCCAGCCCTTTTATAACACTGTGTGCTAAAGGCACATTATTGGTCCATAGGGCTGACACCTCTGCCATTGGCTGTGTAACAGAAATAGCAAACAACTCCTGTTGTCATGGGAAAGGAAGATTATCCACACAAGGTTGTTTTGGGAAAAAGAAAAACTGTTGAAAAGTTTCCCTTGGGAAGAGCTCAGGCTCAAAAAGTATCGAGTTCCCAGAACACGGGCTCTGATGTGACCAGGGTCTCTGAGCGGTGTGCTTCTGGAGGTGTTTGGGGAAGCAAAGGGTTCTGCTGCCTTCCTGAGAACTCAGCTTGGCAAGTGTTTCAAAGCAAACTGAGCTTGTTTTCCCTACCCTGGGCATGGAAGAAGAAATGGCACCTCAGTCACTCTCTCCTTGCCAACAAGAACAAAAAAAAAGTCTGACTGTTGGTCGATAAGGAAACTCCTCAGAGCTGAATTATACCAACTTGCTGCCTGAGCCTGCAGTCCAATTCTTTATTTCTGCTGGATGCTGAAGCAATAGCTGTCATCATCAGAGCTCCTGTGGAGCTTGTTCATGGTGAGAAGAGTCCTTTGGGTGCAGTGTTCACTCATGCCTTTGGTTCTGCATTCTCATGGGTGGAGTGACACAGCGCTGGGCCGGGAAGCTGAAATCATTCCCAGCGCATGAAGCACCAAGAATTTGTGCCCTGACTCCTCGTGACTTTTGAGAATAGGCAGGAACTGAAACATTTGAAGTTTCTGATGGCTGTGGGTTCACCCCAGTAGGCAGCAGAGCCCCACTCACTCCCCCTCAGCGAGGCTGAAGTGAGAAAGTTCGTGGGCTGTTTATTAAGGGAAGTCTTGAGTCCAACATGAAATTCTGCTTCACTTTTTTCCTCAAGAAAGCCTAGTAAATACATAGCCAGCTTATTGGAAATGTGACTGCTTTGCTGCACAGAAACAGCCATATTTTGTGAAAACATATTAAAAGCATAAAACTCGACTTTTTGTGATAGTCAGAAGTGTAGTGTAATATCAAAAAGAAAATGGATTTTTACAGAGCCCTAATTTTCCAGGGCACTTCTGCAGTCATCACGCATTTGCTGTCATTAAACAATTCCTGTCCTGGCACTCTGTAAGCCTGAAAAATCGCTATTTGATTTAAAATTTATGCTTTTTATCACTACAGAAGCCAAAATGACTGAACTCCATTTAAAAGTTCAACCAAAATCCTCTTCAGTCTTGAAGGAACTTATTTTGTGAAAATTGGACTTTAGCGAAAGAGTTTTATTATTGATTTATACCCTGTGCCCACACAGTCCCTTCTCAGTAAACACAGGCTCCTTCTGGCAGCCACTTCAGTATCTTCACAAAGTGAATTCTCCTCCTCTCAGCATCCTCACCTCTCTTTGGGGTCTTTTATCAGCTGCAGTAGGGAATGGCTTTGCAAGTTCTGTCTTTTCCTCAGGCACTGATTTATGAAAAAATACAGGAATATCTTTGAGCTTCCAATCACTTCCCTGTCAAATATGGCTAAACTTAATTTCTAAATTCTAAGTATTGAATCCAATATTCTGAATGTTTTTAGGTGTCTGAGGTATGAAGCAATTTTATATGCTTGTTTCCTTTAGGAAACCTGACTGAAAAAAAAGATAGATTCCTTCAGGAATTGTGTTGTGTTGTTAATTTGAAAACAATCAACTGTCAAATTAGGTTCTTTCTCTAAAAGTTGTATCTGTACTCTGGGTACATGTTGCCAGTTGTCACCTTACCCAGATTCCACACTGCGTGGCCCTGCTGAAATCACATAGCAGCTTTCTCAACAACTCCTTGAATTTATCAGGAATGTCTATTGACCACTTAGATTTCTGTGGTTTCAAACATAGGACTACTTATGTGGAGGTTGGTTCTACTTGACACCTAAGGCAACTTTATTTGTTAAATGAAATTTAGTTGAAAAAATCCCATTTGAACAGTTTAAATCTGTAAAAATTTAAAGTTCTGGAAGTTCCTGTGTATTTTCAGCCTTGAAAGTAGAGGGACATAGAGAAAAGGAATTTCAGATTTGACCTGTAGGTCATTTGCATTTAGGAATCTTAAGTGTTTTGGTACTGGCAAACTCACAACTTCACCAAATGTCAGTTGCCAGCTTTGAAAATGAAATATTTAAATATTTCCTAGCCCAAATTTAAGCCTTTACCTGATCTAGGCTTCAAAAGCAAATATTTACAGCTGGATACTGATTCACATATTGAAGTTATGTCTGTATCTTGTGAAAATGCTGCCAAAAATGCTGCTTAGTTTGGGTTTTGAGCTATCTGAGGAGAAGGGTGGAGGGTTTGCACTCAGGTACCTTTGCATCCCTGGGCTAATGAAACCTGTGTTTGGAGAGACAGGGGAGTGTGAGGCACGAGGGCTCTGTGCTGTGCAGAGACGTGTCTGTGCATCTCTGAGTGTTTGGAGAGCATTAGGGAAAGGACAAGAAACTCCTGAAGGTGAGAGAAGGGAAAGAAAGAGGAGTGTGAAGGTTTTATACACTCCAGTCCATAAAGCTCCAGCAGCAGCTGTACCTGGTCCCTCAAACAAGAGAAAAAAGTCAAAGCTATCCTTGGGGGGGCATAAACCCCCGAGTTTTAACTCTTGCTAGCCTTGAGAAGTGTAAATGAGCACGAGCAAAGGGAGCAGAAGGAAGCAGAGCTGGGTGTTCAGTGGCGCAGCAGGGTGGTGGGTGGCTGTGTGGGAGGGCACACACACACACCAGGCCTTTCAAATCTCTATTAAAAATACAGCAGTATTTTTATAAGCTGTAATTTCATTTTTTTTTTTTTTATTATAAAATTTGCCAGTTCAGTTTCCAAGTGTCTTGCCAACCTTCCTCTCCCAGTCTGCTTTTATCTAGAAACAAGACAAGAAAGCTCCTAAAATCTGGCAAAGTTTGATTTTCAGTCTGTGATCAGATGGGTTGTTTCCTTTTGGCTCTACTCAGACTGCCCCAAGGCTGCCCTGAGGCATCAGAAATAGGTGCAGTTTGCTCCTGGTTTGAGCTTGTAGACACAAACCTCTTGGTCCACAAACGTTAGTAAATAGAGAGGAAGCTATTTCTTTCAAAATAAAGCTCCTCTCCTACATCTTTGACATTGCAAGTGTTGAAGCCATTCAAATCCTTGAATTGGTTTGTTAATTTGATGAGGCTTCTGCCTGAGTTGCCGGGGACAAACCTAGTGAAGACTTGAATGTCACATTCTGAGGTTTCATTTTTCATTTATTTTCTTCTTCAGTAAGTATTACAGTGTGGTTAATTTGTTCCCTGGGATGGATGAAATAGAACTAATATGAAATTCAAATGAATTCTTCTGCTGGCAGCCTGTTTGTTAGCAGCAATAATGAAACATAATGGCCAATGGATAGAGAAACACATTAAATATTTTCCTTAATAAGTCAGGGCTTTGAGATATTTAACAGTCAATAAAAATATCCAGAAAAAATCAATAACCTAGAATTTGACTGCGTAGCTTTTGATTTAATATATATATTTTGTCTATATATTTTTATTTTTTTTAAGATCGTGTTACCTTTATAAAAGCTTTAGTCATTTGAGTCCATTTCAGCTGTACAAATTTCAAACCTAAAAAAAAAAAAAAAAAGATGCAAACCTCCTTTTATCTCTAATCTACTGGCTGTTTCACGAAACTGGAAGGCAGTATTGTGAGAAAAACCCTATTATTTGCTGGCACTTGTTGGGGTGCCAAGGACACGTGTAGAACACCTGACCAGCAATGGGTTTATCTTTCACGGGAGGCTGAACAGCATTTTTTTTACAAGGTTATTTGCTTCCACCTACTGCTCATCCTTGATATTACAGAAGAAACCGAGCAGGGGAAGCCTGATCCCAGCTGGAATTCCAGAATTGTTCCTTCCTCCCCTGGGCTGTGGGAGCGCAGTGTGCGATAAGAAATTCAGATTGCCTTTCACAGCGCCTCATGTGCCCCGGAGGAGAGAAAACGTGGAAATCCAGTGCACTTTTCTGAAGTTCCTGAAGTCTTGTGGTAGTTTTGGGTGGTTGCTGGAGGTCTGTGCTGGTCTGGCAGGGCAGCAGGGGATGGGAGCAGGGCTGGGATGGATGGAGGGATGGATGGATGGAGGGATGGATGGATGGAGGGATGGATGGATGGAGGGATGGATGGATGGATGGATGGATGGCAGGGAGGGAGCACAGGGCAATGTGTGATAATGCCCGGGGCCATTCAGGGTGTGGGGCTGTTAGCAGCTATCACTCAGGGTAGTGATTTCACTGGTCCTGCTTGCAATTCAAGGGGTGAAATTAAATGTAGAATTACAGGAACTGTCGCTGTTAGGGACATAAAGGACGAGGCAGGCAGCAGGAGGTCAAACAGGAAAGCTCTTTTTTAATTTCCCTGACTCCATATATATACACTTTATCAAAAGGCCAAAGATTGGGTTGACACCTCTTTGACCTCGTAGGTGAACATCACCATCAATCACAAGACTCCTCCCAGGGGGGAAATATGTGAACAAAGTAGATATTTCTACATATTTACATAAAGCTGAGTAGAGAATCTCGACTACAAAAATTCAAACAATCAAAAGGCAAGAAAAAAATTTTCAAACAATCAAAAATTCAAACAATCAAAAGGAACTATGGAAAATAAAGTAGATGCAGGTTTCTTCTGCATCCTACAGCCAAAATCTCCTGCAGGGCCATGCTACTACCAGTAATTACTTTTTCTTTCTAGAACTTTTACTTCCCTCTGTTCAGTAACATTTTTATTGTGCTACTGTTGATGAAGGTGGTAGATTTGTTCCTCAAGGGCCCAGTGTGTTAAACTTGAAAAATCCCAGCCCTTAAACTTGTGTTTGTCCTGCATTGCTCCCAATGTTCTGCAGAAAACCTTGCTTTGTTTCCCTGTTGCTGCCACCAAACAAAACAGACCAAAAAGGCAATTTATATAAAACAGAGCTCTTCATATCTTTGTAATAGTATTATTAGTAGTTATATTACTAATTTCTATATACTAGTAATTGTATTAGTAATTATATTACTACTGTTTTGCAGTGATACCTAGGGAAAAAAGGAATTGTGTTGGTTTAAAACTGAAGTGGGTGAGATTGAATTCTATCCTTCCCATGAAACATCCTGTGAAGAATTCTATCATTACATAATTTGCTTAAAATAATTTTTCAGAAGAAAGACATTTTCTGGGCTTTTACTGTTTTTGGGTTTTTTTGTTTTGTGATGTAACAACATTAAAGAGAATGCCTGATACATTGTTCAGATCTCTAGGATTTTACAGTTGCTTTACAGCAATGGTGCTTCTCCACCTCAAATAATTCCCAGAACTGGGAAATTTGCAATACACATATGAAGTGACAGCACTTTGTCATTATGCACTTAGAGAAAGTGGCACAGATGTCTCCCAGAGAAGAACATTTTCATTTCTTCCCTTCTTGCTCTGAGATTGACAGATGATTCATTTTGATGATTTTTAAAGCTTAGGGTCTGTGTACATTTTTTCTTTAAAAGAAGTATATCTAGGATGTAGACATATACTCAAATATTTATATTTAAACATAGATTTGATTTAAGGTCAATAGCTTCACTGGTTTAAAGAATCACAACACTAATTGCTTCAGAAAATTAATTGGTGTTTATCTTGCCCTTGTGCAGAAGTCTGAATCCAGGTGTGTAGTCTTGAAGACACACAGCTAGGTACTTCTTCAGCTGAATCTGACTGTACACAATTTCAAGGATAACACATTCTTGCGGTGAGATTGAGCCCATGGAGATGTGGTTTCCATTGCTAAAGATGCAGTGGTTAATTTTTAAAGATTCATTTTCTATATCTTTAGGCAGATAACCAAACGCTAAGGGATGAAATGCTTGTCTGGTGTTCAGGGGTAGCACAGGGGATAGAAAAGCTGTAATTTGCAGTTCAGCCTGGCTCTTTTCCCGGGGCTGGTGTCAGCTGCAGGCAGGTCCCAGCTCCAGGGGAGGCTGGTTATCTTGTTAAGTCCTGCTGGAGCAGCAGAGGCTCAGCTGGGCTGGCCCAAACGGGCTGTGTCCCCTTGTGTCCTTTCCTGGCTGCTCCACACTGCCAGGGAGGTCAGCTGGGCTGGGAGCAGGATGGGCTTTGCCTCACCCAGGTAAAACCTGCATTTCTCATTGAGGAATGAATGCTCATGAACTCGGGCTTCTTAGAAATTGCCTTTAATGGGAAAGGACAGTGGGGAAATAACAAACTGAACTGTTCCAGGGGCAGCAGGAGGGATCAGAGTGCTGTCAGGTCTTCAGGCATATTCATCATGCTGAGAGGCTGTAATAGCCATGGCTGCAGTCTGAGAGGAGCTACTTTATTCTGCTTTCAGTTAATTTAGGTCAGTGTGTGAGACAGAGCCACTCTTGTCCTTGGTAATGTGGAAAGAGATGATTCATTTTTGATTAACCAATAAATATGTTAAAGAACATTACATTCTTTCCAAAAGGTGACTTAGGGCACAGCTAGGACATGAAGATCACCGGTGCTAATGAAGTTTGAATTTATTCTCCTGAGGGAAAAGGCTGTAGAAGAGCTGAGCTTTTTTTTTCCCTTCCCTCACTCCCTCCCCAAAAAGAAGTAAATGTAAATACCCCAAGAGGCTAGCTCAGGATGGGAGCCTGAGGCACGGAGTATTTCCTTCTCCTCCACATGGGAGACGTGGGGAGGCACTGTCTGGCTGCCAGGAAGGCACACTTCAAAGAACATTTTTGAGTGTTATATTCCACAAAGTACAATCTGCCTCCCCATGAGAAGTGATGGAATATAAAGACTATTAGGGGTGCTGATTCATGTATTAGATTGGCTAGAATAACAAATGGGTTTTTGCTGCTTAAGAAGTGACACGACTTGATATGCCTCATGAAACCATCTTTAATATAATTTGCTGTGAATTAAAGTATTTTTTTCCAGAAAACCTTGTTTCATCTAACTTGGTTGAACGATTTAATTTTTAAAAATCTCTTGTAGTTGTAGGTAGGAAGTCTTTGGCTTTGAAGTAAAACCAGTCCTTCCTTTAAGATGAATAGACATGCTGTTGAAGAAACATAAATTCTTCATTTTACATTTCTTTTAATTTTTAATAAGAGCTGCTATTTGCTACCAGCGTTGGAATTTATGTGCAAGTAACTAACCAACAATCTGAGATCTGATTGGAGTAGATAAAACTTTGGCAAGAGGTCGAAGAAGTACTTTTTAAAAAAATTGTCCCTCAGCCATGTGCTAGTCTTTTCCCAACAGAAATCTCTAAAGCTGCAATAGTTAAGCAATATTTTGTTTCCATAAATATCCTCACTAGAAAAGTAAAGTTGAAAAGAAAATTAGCAGGTCACTTGTCTACAGTTTAGTGACTTGAATTGTATTTGGCTTGCTCAGTTTCCAGTAGTGACTTGCTGTAAAAAGGGTGAATGTGAGTCAATAAATGCCTTTCAGAGTAGAATTGTTGTCATAACCATTATCCCCGCGTGTCTTCAGCGCAAAAATCCACAGGTTCAATGAGTGAAAATACTTTAGGAATAAAAGGACTGTGTGTTGGGTGTCATTAGGTTTGAGATCCTTTGTTTCACTCCTGAAGAAAACATGTCCCAAATATCCTCATGGAAGTGCACACACACACACACACACGTTTATCATAAATGGAGGCTTTTCTGTTCTTGAACATTGCAGTTCAGAGATTCAGACACAAATATTTATCCTCCTAGTTAGCATTTGATAACAGACAGAAGGTTGAGTAATTTTTCCTCTTTTGCTTACCTTTATATTTCCTTCAGCTTACATCACTTGTTTATTTAAAAAAAATAATGAGCAAGAAATAGATTTTCCTCAAGGTGGAAGCAAAAAAGAAAATTTATATAAAAATACATATATTTATGTCTATAAAATTATTTAAAAAAAATATTTTCCCCTGAGAGCTGGCTACACCATATTGAAATAAGTAGGGTTTTTTTTTTTTGTTGCTGTTGTTCTTTTAGTCCTGTGATTAAATTCATGCCTATAGTAAAGTTTAATAAACTTCACCTAAAGGCACAATACTAGACACTGTATATTAAATAACTCTATGAACAAAACTAACAGTTCTTCAGCCTGAGTTACTCCCCCAGGGCTGGTCAATGTGCTTTGTGACATGGGCTTCTCTGTTTGTGCTTTCAGGACACTAAAGCAGAGTGCAGTTCTGGTGTAGAAACTGAGGACAGAAAAGTAAGTGGCTTTTTGTGTGATTTTTTTATGTGATTTTTTTCAGGCAACTCTGGTAGCTGGGATGTTCTCTGTTTGTGTTTTGTTTTGTTGGTTTTTTTAAAATTAAATAATTTGGAATTGTTTTATGGCTCTTTCTAGGCGCATGTGTTCATGTGGTATTTTAACTTCAATGGGGACAAATCAGTGTTAGTCTATTGAATACACTTATTAGAAATTTGTATAACTGCTTGTTCAGAAGGGAATTATAGTCTTAATCTCTTTATACTGCATAAGTTTACAAGGCAGTTGCACTTTTTATTCTTAATTTACATTATTAACAGTGATTGCGTGTCTTTCATGATAAAGTTGGCCTGTTAAATGTTTGTAAGACAGTGAGATGACTGTTTTTTCTTGCTTTATAAGTAGTACCTTTGAAACCTTTTTTTCTTTCTTTCAAAGGGTTGATTAAAACAAATGTTTCCAGTTTTATTTTCTGTGGACAAATATAAACCAGATACAAAATACATTTTCAGTTGTGTTCTTCACCTTACTCATGGTAAAAGCTAACCAAGAAACAAATTCTTCACAAAGAAGCCTTCAGCTTAAAAAAAACAATTAAATTGTCAGAAATAAATATCAATCCAGTTTTAAAGAGAGTAACATGTTTTGTTTGAAAACCTGTTGCTATTGAAATTTGAAAATCTGGATTACTAGATCTGTGCAGGGTATTTCTGTGTGGAATAGTAACTGAGTTTGTGGAAGTGTTGAGCAGATGACACGTAATTTATTAAAGTCTCTAACTTCAGCTGATGCTCACTCTGTCCCACTGAGGCTGCAGGTTCTGAGCATCACCTTCCATCAAACTCTCCACGTGCTTCCATTTGGGTTCATGTGGCTTTAACATGTGCTAAAATCCAGCCTGGGACCTCACTTCTTATCCCCAAGTTCTGACTGTTTTTAGTGTTGGCAGCAGCCACTCAAACTGCCCAAGCCAGGAGTTCTTTCTGTGATGTGAATTGTGGGAAAAAGGTGTCAGGAGCCTGACAAGCTTTTGGACAACAATTTATTAAATGTTGTATTTCTTTGTCCTTGTATTGCAACTTTTATCCAGCAGAGCACCAGCCTGCTGCCAGGACACTGCGGGGTTTTTTCATGGTTTGTGATGCCATGGTTTGTACCTCAGGAGGAATGACAGGAGCTGTGTGTCTGATGCCTTCTCTTGTGGCCCCAAGTGACTGCTCTGAGCTGGGCTGGTCTCCTGGAGGGTTTTTCCCACCTGCAGTGACTCAGGACATCCAGCTCTCACATGCAGAGACTGCAGATGGCAGGAAGGATTGTCTGGAAAAACCCCTCAATCTTTTTTCTCCTTCCTTTTGGTGATTTGTGGAAGCACTTTGAAAGAGCAGGAATGTGATAAACACCAGTTGTTGCATGATCTGCTTCATCTTTCCTCTGTGTTTGGTCCCAAAACTGAAGTTTCCACCAATTTTAGGTGGCAGTTGTTCTTTCTAGTCCAATTAGAGAGTTACCAGTGAACATCAAATACAGACCCATCAATCCTGGGTAATACTAATGCATTGTTTCATGTTTGTTGAAAGCATCAATTAAGAATGTAATGTAATTCATAAACCTGAACCATTGTAAGTAAATATTTTTATTTCCTCCAACTTGAAATCAAGACAAACTGCTGCAATTAGGGCACGCATCATTAGTATCTAATAATTTGCCCTTCCATAATGAAATATACTACTAATGAACTATATCATTAGTAATTAATGGGAAATTTTCCCAGTTAACCACAAAATACAAACCTGCAAGGTGCCTTTTCTTGTGCTCCTTTTTTTTCTGAAGTTCCCTAATCCATAACTTCTGAAGTAGAAATTAATGTCACCACGACTAAAGCATCGCCTGGAGGCAAACTCAAATTTAATAACTGTACTTATTATTTTGAAATCTATTATTCTGTAAATTCCAAAATAGCAGTTAATTTTTGTAACCACTTCATCACTGTGATCTGTCTCTCTCCTTCCATTGTCTTCAACTGACCTTTCCATGTAAGGTTTTTATTTATTTTCTGCAAGGCTAAAAGCTCCCAGGTTTGAGAATACCAGGTGACAGTCTGCTCTCTCTCGCCTGGATAATTATGAATTACTAAATTGCCTTTACCTTTCCCAGCAGAAGACCCTTAAGTGCATGTACAGCTCATGTCCTACATAGTGAATGCTTTTTTTCACCCAAAGCTTTCTTGTTTTGCTCTCCTACCACCATTCTGAACATCACAATATTGGGTGTTTAATGACTGGGATCACAGAAATGCCTCGGCTTTGCTTCTCAAAGGAACATGTGTAGAAAAGTGACCCTTAAATTGTCACGGGAAGAAACCTGTTAAAAACATACCACGTGTTATTTTTGTAAGAATACATGGATATCTGCTAGCCAAGGGATGTTTGGGAATTTGAGTCGTGATTCCAAAGCCTGGAATGTGGTGTTGCAAGGCTGATGGCAGATGCTCAGGTTTTACTCATGTTTTCTGGTGTAACTCTGTGTGCTGGGCACAAACAAAATGGTTCTGGTGGAAGGCAGTTAATAAGGACATTGGTCATTTTGCCAAGAGGGAGAGCACATGGATTCCTCTGAAATCCTTCCATTTAAAATAACAAAACCATGGTCTGTCTCTAAGAAGACTTTTAATGTGTAATTCCTTTCTGTTGTTGTTGCCCTTGCACAGCTGCATCATCCCCCATTGCCTGAAAAACCTGCCTTGTTTTTTATAAAATTATATTTTATAAATCTTCCTTGTTTTTTATTCAGTCTCAGTTCATATTGTTATTTGGTCTGAACAGTTATTTTTTTTTAATATGTTTAAATGGGGCTTGCCTCAAACAGTAATCTTCAAAAATATAAAAAGAAACTATAAATAAGATTTCTCCCAGTCCTGCTCTGTCTTTGTGCTATATTCAGATCTCAAAGGCCATACTTTGCTTTACTCTGCAATTGTCATATCATCAGATTAATTCATGGCAATGCTGTGAACCCAAAACTGACACCAAGTTACATCCTCTGACATCCTTTGTGTGACATTTCCGCCTGAAATGGAAACCTGACACTGCAAACTGGAAGTTAACTTACAGCGACCTTTCTGTGCTGGAGAACTTGGTCTCAGCTCGTTTTTACTATGCTGGGAATGTTTTATTCTGCTGTTTGACTCCGGTTTATTCTGCCCCTGCTGGGGCTGTGCTGGCTGTAGTGTGCAGTGGCATTCTCCTGCCTGTTCTGCAGCAAATCCCTGTGCAGCAGCAGCTCAGCACCACTGCTGGGGGCTCAAGGTCACCAGGGGTTTCCTGCTGCTTTTTCCCTTCTGCAGAGGGAACTGCCTCATGGAGAGTATTTCTGAGATGCATCTTGACTTGAAAACGTCCCACTTTGGAGCTGTGAGCAGGAGGGTTTATGGGAGCTGCAGAGTTGATGGCAGTGAATCAGGGAAATAAGCTGGGGGTCAGGGAGGTGGAGAAGTTCCCTGGAGTGCCAGAATGTTTCCTCCTCCCCATTCCCTGCTGTGGGATATGGGGTAGGCAGGAATGCCTTTGCTTTTCTCTGCCTGCTGTGGAAAATATTTTATAATTTATTTTTTTTTTGTTAGTACCTTCTGTCAGTGGATCTCAAATTACTTTACGAACAAATTAAAAACACCTATGAGGAAAGCACTTATGATTAGATGGGTTGAGTTACATATGGGGAGATATGTAGAAGTGTGAAGGGCAGGTGTAGGTAAGGTTATAAAGCGTGTCTGAGAAAAAGCATTACAAATACATTTTGCTTTGTCTATTCAATAGCTTCTTGCAGTTTGGTTTGTTTTGATTTTTAATTTATTCATGGTGATCATATAAAAAAGTTTTTCCTGGAAGTTTCAGGGAATATTTTTTTTTGGAGAAAGTATTTATCAAATTTCTCTGATCTTAAGAGTGCTTTAGGGGGGAATTCGTAAAGGTATCAAATAGTGAAAAGCACCATTGAGGCACCATCATAGATGTGGATGTGTTATTCTACTGTTTTCTTTCATGGGAATCCCTTTTTCTGCTGTTTAGGGGCTCTTTAGCAGTGAACAGGAATAAGTGTCATTTTTATACCCTTGTGAAGGCATCATGCAATCTGCATAATTGTGTAGTTTATTGAGATGCATTTTTGCTCCCATTAAAAGAAAAATTTGTTGTTGTTGTGAGGGAAGATCAAAGACTCCAATGGATTGGTAGGGAAGTGTCTAAACTTCATTTGGGTGTACAGATTTAGAGGAATCTAAGGAAATTTTGGATGTTAATGGCCCTTCTGGTGTGTAAGAGGGTGAAGAAAGGACTCCTGCTCCTCCTGCCTGTTTCCCTGTGGCACAAGCAGTGCCTGGTGTTGCTGAACCTTTACAGGACAGCACCACACAAAGTGGGGAGGGTTGACCACAGAATTCAGGAGCCAGGGGGAGTAACCCAGAGGGGGAATAATGAGCTGTTCCAGGAATAGCATCCTCCTGTCAAGCACAGCAGATGTTTCCCCTGACAGCTCAGCTCATGTAAGTCAGATTCAGGTGACGTTTCTTGAGCCTCCTCAGTGCAGAGCTGGAAGTTGCCACAACTTCCACAAAAGGGTGAAGTTATCTAAGAGGTGTGTGTGGTGTGTGTTCTTTGCTTGTTTATTACCTAAAAAGTTACTTGGGATTCGTGGCAGATTGTTTCACAATTGTTTGTAACCATGATCTGTTGCACTCCAGAGATCCTAAAACTCAGAAAGTTGGATCAAGCCCATAATCTCCATTGTCTAGGCAATATTTATTGTTATTTATACTACTTTCACCGATGTTTTTAAATCAAAGGATTCTTTTCTCCTTTGTCTTAGTTTTATGTTCTTTTCAAATAAAAGCTGGAAAAAAAACAGGGAGCTGAAAGTTGCCCTGGAACTTAAGACACCGCATTAGTCAGCCTAATAAATATTGGCAATTCTAATGCGAGGGATTGCTCAGAAATCCAGTCCATTTCCTGGCATGTGGCTTGACAGAGTGCAAAGTCTTGCTGCAAAGTTTCCTGGTATTTGAATGCTCATAATGTCAGCCCTATTACTGCTCTCTTGTTCTCGCTGTCACTGACATGCAATTATGGGATTTCACAACTGAAGTGGTGACAGTTGCTCCTCTGTGTGTGTGTGTCTGTCTTTCCCCCTAATCCAACTCTATCTAGCAATCTGTAATTTGATAAAGTGGAATTGAAGTGACAGGCGTGACAGAAGTGCCAAAACAATAATTTGACCTCCCACTGAAGTGTCAACGTGTTCTGCTGCATGACTTTTACATATGCTGAATACACAGAAGGGACATGGATAGTGCATTTCCTGTGCTGCAATAAGGCAGAGTGCTAAAAAACCCTTTTTTTATCTTTTTGCCAACGTGTTCCACCTTGAACCAGCCCATCTCCTAGCCCTGTATTAATATGTATAAACATGATTGCTGCTGCAAATAAATTCTATTTATATTGGGAGATTTTTTTTTTCAAATCTTCATTTTGAGTCTATTTTGATAAATCTTGAAATTGTAATTCTGTGATTGTCTGCGGAATTAGTTCTCAGACTATATTTTACTTTTTTTTTTTAATAAAATCTCTTCTACCTTGAAATAAATTTCATTAGGTATATGACACATTCCTGCTAATAACTCCTAAAAAGCTCACTGAGCTAGAAAGAACATTCTTTTATATGCATGAATAAAATATTTTATTAGCACTGAAGTAAATGTATGCACAAGTTACTTTGGCATATACTCATATGTACTGTACTTGCATTGCATACAAGTAATTATGTTTCACTTGGGAACAAGGGAGAGGGCAGGAGACAGAAACTGTTGGTTTTAACACTTGGCTAAATGTAAAGTTAAAATATTGAGATTCAGGGGGGAAGAATCAGAGGGCAAAGGAAAACTGACGTCCGATTTCATGCTGATTACCTGTTTATTTTATTATGATTTTAACTGAAATTATTATTATAACTGAAAAATAACTCATGGGAGAGAGACACAGGAAAGGTAGAAGCCAGAAAATTTATGAGTTGAGAAAATTTAGTAAGTGAAGAGACAAAAAACCCTAACCAAAGCCAAACCCCAGGAGATGCAGATGAAGTCTCCAGCTGCTGCAAGTGTTTCCAGGAAGGAATCCCAGCAGCAGGACAGGATTCCTGCGGTCAGTGAGGAGCCAGCAGCCTTTTGCCCATACTCACTATGAATTCACATCCAGGATTTATTTATTTTTAGTCAAAAGGAGTCCATAACTGTTTGAGCTGCCTCCCTTCCCTGTGCATATCCCAGCACTTCCTCGAGCAGCAGAGGACAATTTACACCCTGCTGATGGCTGGGGGAAGCCTTGGGCTACATCTGTGTGTGAGTGCAGCTCTCTGCTCCTGTCTCAGCCCAGATTGATCAGCTGGCATTCCAGGAGCACAGGCATGGCAAGATCAGCAGTGGCAGATTGTTTGCAGCATATTTGAAGGGGACAGACTGAATCAGACGATTGTTTTGTTTGCCAAATTAATATCCGGGCTGGAGTCCAGCCTGATTAACAGCGTGGCTGTGATTGGATCAGGAAAGGGGAAGCAGGCATTTGGAAGGGGTTTTTATACCTGCTGGCTTTCTTACTTTCCCAGTAGCTTGAACACGTGCAAGAATATGCTTCTGTCCAGTAATCCAATTCATTCCTCATTGATTCCAGTTTGTCTTTTTCTGTTGCATTGGATCTCTTGCCAGGTGAATCTTTTGTCTGTGGCAATAGATGACTTTTTATGGCTGCCTGAGTTGGTTGAGCAGTTCGGTCAAAACTTCCTCACTCCATTATTTCAGAACTGATTTCTTCGGCAATGATGGCAGGGTGTCTTTTTCTCTAAAAAAGCCTGTTCTTTCAAAACCACTTAATTGATACATATTAATTATTATATTGATACATTTAATTGATACATATCCATTTTTAGAAACCTGAATTTGTATGCATGTTTCTGCAGTCTGTGAAACATCGTTGAGGATTCTTTTGTAAGGAATAAAATAAGGGTTAATGGATTTTTTTTCCCAATTTTTTCTTACAGAAGTATGTTTTATTGTCTTTCAGTTTGATGGATGAGACAGAGACCATGGTTTATATATAAACCATGTGCTTTCCAGATTAGATTGATGTAATCATTGCAGTTTTGCACAGTTCAGCTAAAAATTTGTTCTTCTTGATCAAGGTCAGGAAAATCCAGAGATTCTGCCATTTATCTCATCTCTTCAGAACTAAACCAGGACACCCAGGGCAATATTAAAAGGACTGGTGTACAGGCATGTCCTGCTATTTCATACTTGCTGTCTCACAACTGTTTTTTAAAAGATCAGGGATTATTTCTGAAAAATAAAATAGAGTATAAATGTTGAAAAAAGAATGCTGATATTTAAAGTCTAAAGTAAAGCTTCTTTTATCCTTCCTTTAATCCTTCCCTATCAGCAGGCTAATGCACAAAAGAAAGCTAATTTAGCTTTTTTCCTAGATAATGGCAATATGCATCCCATGCAAGGAACAAACATTTTGACTTCAAAACAATGCCATTTAAAAAAATCCGATTTCTGTGACGTCTTCCACTTTCAAGACTTGATAAAGGTTGAAGTCTAATGCACAGAGCAGGTTTGTTAGGTGTGTGAATTGTCTGAAATCCAGCAGGGAGCATCTGTTTCAGCAAATGTGGCTGATGTGTTTCTTAAACCTTTAGTTTGCTGTGGCCTTTTGCTGAGCAGCCAGTTGGTTAATGAGTAACACAAGGCAAAATTTGCAGGGAGGGGTAAAATCTTACTGAGGCTCAGTCACAGCAACTGGATGGAAAATATTCTTCGTGCCTTAGACAATCACAGTTGGGACACTCTTATTGTACCTCCTCTAACTTTTTGTCTTTGCACCCAAAGTTTGTTGCTGTTTTATTGAGTTGCTGGTTTGTATTTCCTTTGTCCTCCTCTGCCTGTATTATCATACTTCTCCTAAATAGATTCTGGTATTTCTTTGGTTCACGGTAGCCAAAGAAACTCAGGCTTTACCTTTTACCTCTGAGGTGCCAGGTGTGGGAGGTGACACCCAGTCAAGAACACACTGGCTGGCTCAATATCTCCACCATTCTTTTCCAAAGCAGTAAAACACATTTCTGCATTAAAAGGGTTGGGTTTGTATCTGCTTTGATGCCTTTTCACTGCTGTTGGAGATGCAAAATGCTTACTCAGTTTATTTCTAACTGATGTTGGGATGAAATTTCTCATGAAAGCACTTGAGTAGTTTTGAAAAGCTGGAACATCTGAACTTTGCCCTTCTGTATTGGTTCTATTCTATAAAATGCTTTGGAAGAACTGTGGTGCACTGTTTATTAAAATGCAATGAGTTTTGAATCTTTACTACACATCTAAGTAAAAAAAAAGAATGCAAAAGGTGAATTGAAAACCTTTAGAATCTGTATTGCATCAAATCTATGAGAGCATTAAAATTCAACAGCATGCAGAAAAGTAGCACTCCATGTGTCAGTCTTCTTAAAATTGTTGGATTAAGAACATGTGTTAATTAAGAACATGTATTAATTAAGAGCATGTATTAATTGTGGCAGTCCTGTGAAGTACGAAGTTCTCCCTAATTTAGTGAACAAGTATTAAACTATCTTGTCTTCTGCCACACATACCACAGTCTTGGTTTTTAGTGTCTGATGTTTTAGTCTACAGCATTGAGACGGTAATTTCCCTATGGATTTTATTATAAAGGATTAAGTAATTTCATATAATCACAGATAATGTGATGTAGAAATTTTTTTTCCTGCAATTTATTCTAGGGAGACATTTAAATGTGCAAACCTGTTTTTCTGTTTCCATGTAGTTACAGGACCCTTGTTGATTTGATACTTTAATTCTATAACATGATACCCATGTGTTTTTTAAATATTTCTCCAGCTAGTGGACTTGACTGAATCTGCCTTGATGCTGTATTTCCATTCCTATGGGATGCCTGGAAATAGAGCTTGTTTTGTCAATCCATCGAGTGCTAAAGTTGTCCATGTCCAGCATGGGTCTAGTTTTGATCTGAGCACAAATCAGCACATGCTGGTGTTTCCCAGCTGCGTTTATTTTCCAAATCCTGTCCCAAAAAGCTGGCTGTATATGACCTGAGGGCTGGTTTCTTTCAAAGAGGTCTTTGCTGTCCCAGCTTTCCTGCACTGTGCACAATAACCCCCCTCACACCAGGTGCTGGAGTTCTGGCCAGTTTTTGTTTGCAGTGAGAACAAAATGCTTTCAAGGGACTTGGAAATTCATTCTTCAAATCAGCCCAAGTGACCTTATTTACAGCCCCTGGCATTTCCAAATGAATTTAAATGGAATATTGCTGTATGATTGACATTCCTTTGAAGAACCTCCAAAAACAAATCCTGGGCATTCCCTCAGTCCTCTCCATGGCAATTAAGATAATTAAGACTGCTGGGTAAGGCTGCTGTATTTACATTGCAGTGTGATTCCAGTGAGGCTCTGTCTCACTGCATGAAGGAAAAGCATCCAGTTACATCTGGGGAAATCAGGGATTATGTGGGCTCACTTGCAGTGCTTCCAGCCTCAGCTGGAGCAGATGCAAATATTAGTTTTTGCTTTGAGATTTGGAGGTTATTTGGTTCCAAAACTTTTAATCTTTGTTCCTAAGGTCAAGTTCTCAAAAGAAAGTATCATAATTTTTAGAAGTTCTGCACACTTTTCAAGATTCCTAACCAGTACAAACTCTGTCAGAGTGTCTGTATTTATTTTGGAGGCTCTGTAAGCTGAACTCCATTGGGAATTTATTAACTTTATGCCTTTAAACCAAACAGCAGTGAACTCAGATCTGGTCTGTTGTAATCTGACACAGAAGACTGTGAGAATTGAGATTGGAGCCTAGACCAAGTTATTCTGCATGCGAAATGAATTTATCTTTCTAAACATCCCTTGTGCTTAGTCTTTCACCTCAAACACTGCTTCAAAATTGAGTAAAAGAGGTCTGAAACTTCATACTTAAAAAAAGTTGATGTAAATGTCACAAATTGCTCTTACCTTGCCTCTTACTTTCCTGTGTATTTGAAACCTACCCAAGCTTATTTTGAGTTTTCCCAGGGCCACATGTGTCATGTTCTGGGGATTTTTTTATCCCATCTATCCGAATTTTAGGACCAGACTGATTATCCTAACAGTCCACAAATGTCTCTCCATTACTTTTGTTTGAGCTTGTCTAAAGCATCACTAAAGTTTGATTTCTTTCCCCTAACATCAGTTAGCTGTAGGTGCTGTAATAATCTTTATAGGAAAGAAAATGCTCTTTTATTTTTCTTTTTGCTGGCATAGTGAAGCTCAGAGCATGTGTGTGGTTGAAATGTTTGGAGATATCCAGTTCAAAACATATTGTTGTAGTCCCTAAATTCATGAAATAGCACTTTCTGCATTTGCCTTTAAGGTCTGTAATCATAAACTATTTAGCGATGGTTTTCAAATTACATCATTTGACTTAAAGTTTAAACTAATAACTCTATTTAAAAAAAGAAAAGAAAAAAATGACAAGACAACCACGATTCTAGATTACATGGCATTTTTTAGCCACTGTTTTAGTCTGTTGGCTTGAATATTGTGTTCTCATGTTCTGCCTCGCCTTGAGAATCACATTTTCATTTATGCATTCATTGCTTCTCTATGTAAATACCACAGCTCCCCTCGGTACTGTGGACTTTAACAAATGTGCACAGTATTAAAACTTGTTCTTTTTTTACATTTAAATATCCAGCTGCCTTTCCCCACCCCACGATGAAATAGCTCCCGTAGCCAGACGATGGCACTGTAGGCTAGAGAACACACCTGCCGGTAAATCCTTTTTAAACAGAATGTGTTGGGTTTATTCCTCAGCCCCAACGACTTCATTTCATAACTTCTAAGTTATTTTAAGGCCTTTTCATCCTCAGCAGAAGCCGTGGTCTGGGTTCTCCATTATTGTATGTCACTAGAGCTCTTCTGGATGTTTATTGGACTTGGTTTAGATCTGATACCACTCCAAAATAACTTTTTCCCACTGCCTGTGTATTATTCTTAAATGTGTATTATTCTTTAGTGTTTCACTCCACTAAAACTACTTTTTTATTGTTTTGCACAACAAACTTAATTAAAAAATGGCTTATCTCAGGCTACTTTTCTTCGTTCTACTTCTTTTCTTTGTTGAATGTAGTAAAAATGATTACATTCCAATGGCCACAAAATATTTGGCACTGTAGTTCCATGTTTATAGTTGCACCAAATCAGCGTGTGACAGGAGCTGCTCCTTCTCCCTGAATCACACAAGAACCAGGCAATGAAGAGCTGGTATTGACTTAAGGCATTACAAAATGCACTTTACTTTTCATGCTGGCCTCTGGAAACTAGTCCTAAACACTGTTTTTTTACAATTGAGCCTAAAATGAGAGCACTTTTTGTGACCAAGTGGCCTCACTGTGACAGAAGCCTCTGTGCTTTTCTTTTTGTCTTTTACCTCACTCCTCCTTTTCTCCCCGAACTCTTGATGTCATTTAGACATTATTTGTATTAGATTATTTTATTAGAGGGAGAGGATTACTGCTGGATTTATGTATCTTGATAAGGATTTCCTTTTTATTTATTTATTTCAGTTCATAATGAGCCAAGAGAAGCTGGGGTAGCCAATTCTCAAAGCAGGAATAGGAATGATATAACACAAAACCAGACTGGAGGATTTGGTGATTAAGCATGTGAATTGTTCTGGGATGGCACTTTGGAAAACAGAGTTTATTTTATTTATTTTTGTAATAGTCATGATGAAATTCTTTCATAAAAGCAATTCTATTAATTCCTTCAAACCACAAGTGAACACATTACTAAACTGAAAGTTTAGTAATTCTAAACCCCACCAATTCTAAAGCTTTTGATTTTGCTGAGATTTGCTTTGCTCTGTAATATGATTGTTACGCTTAAGAGTATTTATCTGAGCAGGTTTATTACCTGTAATAGTGGGGTTTATTTATATTTTTTTTTACTTACTGCTGTGTGTGGGATTGCCAAACAACTGGGGCTTTCACAACAAGGTTGCTGTTACATCACTGTTCACAAAGGAAACATTTGCACATGAGTCCCTGAGGGATGGGCTAATACACAACGCTTGACATTTATATAAGGGAGAGTGAAATTAGCAGTGGATTCTTTACCTCTGGAGCTGCCACGTGAAACTCCTGGGGATAAACCAGAGACCTGCTCCTATGACCCTGCCTTTTGCAGGCAGTTGATGAAAGCCTGACTGGTGTGGCCTGCCTACTTAGCCAGGCATTTATTTACTGCAGCTGGGGGGGTTCAGGGGGGTTTTTTTGACTTGTAAGATTAATATCAGGTTGGAGGGGGCAGAAGTGTGTAGGGAAAGCTGCCTTTTTTTTTTTTTTTTTTTTTTTTTCTTTTTTTTTCTCCTGTAGGTACTATAATAAAGCAGTTTTTAGTAATAAATCAGAACTGGCCTGGCCTGTGTTACCCCCTCTGACGTTTGTGCCACTGCTGATATGATAATGGGCATTGTGTCACAGAGTGCTTGCTCTTCCACTCTTGCCAATGCAATTTCAGGTGCCGCAGAAGAAAATCCTAAATTAAGCTCAGTTGTAATTGCTGGCATTCAACTTTTTGTTAGAATTTTCAAGTCTGGCCATTATAATTATTTAGACACAGCCTTTTATAGTCTCTGTGAAGGAGAATTTTAGTTGTTAGACATCCAACTGTTCTGTGGACACAACTGAACAATAAGTTCTATCAGAAATTGGGAGCTGTGAGTTTACTTGGTTCAGTTAATTGTGTGCTCATAGTAGTCCATTTGTGCTTCAAGCTAACCCTAACCCTTTTTTATGTCTGCCTGGCTGGAGAGCTAATTAACTCATTTGGACCTGTCCTTCTGGCCTTGGAAGTCTATAAACTTGTGCAACAAAGCTCAGAATTTACAAATTCTATAATGAAGTTTGCCTTGACTGTTGAGGGTCTTGATTTTCTTTTTTTCTTTTTTTGTTGTGTGTTTTGTGTGGGGTTTTATTTTTCATTTTGTGGGTTTTTTTTTTTTGTATTTCTTTTACCGGCTTTTCTAATCTTTATTTTCTCAGTAGGCAATATAAAGTCTTTAGCACATAGGCTTGTTTATTCAAAGTTTCTGCTTCTTTCTTTTGTTTCCTCAGGCTGATTTTTATTTTGTATTTGTACTTAAGAATCTGTTAAAAAGTTAGGTTAAATTTAGTATGTGTCATCCCTTTTGTAGCAGTGCTCCTTGAAGGAATATGATACATGATTATGGTATTTCCTAATTGTTCAATAAATTGTTTAAGGTTTAATGAAGTTGAAATCAATGGCCAATGACATTTTAATATGGATGTAGTGCCTAAGAAATTTTAATGTCTGGATGTTGTATTTTGAATATGTTTGGGCTGAGCTGGGAGTGGAGGTGTGCACTGTGGAGTTACCATTTACAGCTTTTAACTAAATTATCCTTAATTGCATTTCTATTAGTGTAGTGAGTACTTGGGAATCCTGAAAGATCTTTCACATGAATAACTCATCCAGTGGTAAATAAATATTTACCTGTCATGAAGTAGGAAATTAAAAAACTAAAGAAGCTGACAGAGATTCAGTGTTACATCAGGGAGTTTGTCTGGTTGAAAAATAAATAACCTGTATCTTGCTAGGGCTTATCTTCTAACTTACTATTTCCTGCTAAGAGCTAGTCAGTGAAAAGAGGTTCCTAAAATATCACGCCACTTTTTATTTTAGTAATTAAGCCAGCTTGAATTCCTTTTGAAAACACTGCGATGACTGTACTGTGTGAGGGCTGGATATTGCCTGAAGGGAACTATTTACCTGCTGGGTGCCTTGGATGGAGAACTTGGCTGTTGGAGGAAGAATTCCTCTTCGGTTCTACTGAGGAGAAGTCTTCACTCTGCTCCTGGCTGCCCTGGCACAGGGTGCCCAGAGCAGCTGTGGCTGCCCCTGGGTCCCTGGAAGTGGCCAAGACTAGTTTGGACATTGGGGCTTGGAGCAGCCTGGGATGGTAGGAGGTGTCCCTGCCCATGGCAGGGGTGGGGTGAGATGAGCTTTTTGAGGTCCCTTCCCACCCAAACCAGTCTGGGATTCCAGGATTTCCTGATTTTTCTCTGTGAATTTTTGTTCATGACTTGTCTTGTTCCTTTTCCTGTGTAACCTCCAAGTGCAATTTGTTGTGAAGCCTCAGGACAGGTGGAAATGTTTATTAGGTCACCGAAAAAAAATTGTTTATTTATTATTCCAGAACCAGCTTATCATATAGGGACATAAAAATTATTTTGAACTGTCATAATTTTTCAGGCACGTACAAATCTTTAGAATGATCCCTGTGATGCGTTTTTGGTTTTTATTTGAGGAAGACAAATTATACTGTTGATGGGAGATGTGTGTAATTGTCAGTTTAGACATTCTTTGCATTCAAACAAAACCTTCTGCCACTGCTCACTAATTCAAGTTTTGTTCTCTGTGTGTGATGCTGATGTGAAGCTAATGGTTCAGTCCTGGACATTTGGTAAATATATTGGTGTGGGGTTTCTTTTGCACCAAGTAAAGCAGTGATGCTGTTCCTCAGAGCTTCATCTGTGAGATGGGAGGGGCAGGAAATCAATTCTTCTTATCTTTACCAATTTCTTATAGGAGATAAGAATCTCTTTGAGTTGACACATATTAATTATACAGATTATATCAGTTGTCTTCATCAGAAACCCTTGCTAGTAAATCTGTCTTGCTAAATGGTTAATATAGCATCCTTTTGAGGAACTCATAACTTCTTTGACAAAACAGGATTTAATTTGCCTCTTTTTGCTTTCCTTTGTAAATTATTGTTTTATTATTGGAAGTTTTTGTAAAGCAGATCCACGAAATTCGATCTGAAAAAATGTAAAATCAATCCTGACATTTAATTAGATGTTCCAGGTTCTCTTCAGTATGAACATGAAAAGCAACTGTTATTCTGAGGTCATGTAATTAAAAAATTCTCTGTAGCTGTCCTTTAAAGGTTTTATTTAGATATACACGTGCATTTATGGAAATGTGCAGCTGCCTTAAAAATTCTCAATAATTCTTACTTTTTCTTTTTAGATTATTTCTTTAATAGTCTGCCTTTAGAAATTTCTTGTTATCTCACTCTTGGCTCTTGTGTGTTGAACAGTAGACAAAAAGAATTTCCATTTCTATCTAGTGATGGTGACAATCTTGAGAACACAATGCAAGCAATAATAAATACAAAGGGGATAAAAGGGGGAAGTGCCCTGTTGTTTCTGTGGTGGTACCAACACAATCTTTTATCCATATACTTGGGGCCTCTCTGGCCATCCTCAGGGTGCTGTGGTTTATCTGGATGTTGGACATAATCTCTGGAACAATTATAACATTGTACTGGCTTACTTTACACATTAAAGGAAAAAATGATTTTAGAAAATAGATTATTAAGATTTTAGAAACATTATTGTGGCTTTTGTTTTTAAGGCGATGTAAAGTGGAATCTCATTTTTAGTGTAATTGGTTTTCTTACAAGGGAAAAGTCAAGCACCTTCAGTGTGCTGTAGAATATGTTGAAACTTTTTTTTCTGAAGAATATGTTTTTTTTAATGTTTGCCTGAGCACATTATGCCAGACATAAAATGCTGACTTTGAAGTGGAAGCAGGAAAAGAGAGACTAATGATGAGCCTCTACCATGAGTTTTATTCAACATTCCCAATGACTCTCTGAGTGTTCTGGTCTTAGAATTTCCTCTGTACAGGAGGTGTGCAGCTCATCTCTTAAAGACACACAGGAGGAAACGTGAGGGACATTTCCAAGGAGCTTTGAGCTCTTCAGTCACTCTTAGATTCTGTTTTCACGTGAAACGTTCTTAACTGGCTGGCAGGTTTTGTATGGCTGCATTGTTATATATATAAAGCTATAATAATGGTATATATAAAAATAATAATAATGGTTCTATAATTATCTATAATGAAAGAGTTTTCCTTTTGTCAGGGCATTGTGGTGACAGGCAGAGGACTGGGTGTCCCCAGGGAAACTGCCCCTGAAGCACTTGCAGGGTTTCAAACAGAAAAGAGTTTAGAACTGCTGACCTTCAAAGTTCTCTGCAAAGTTACCTGTTGTAATGTGGGGAATATGATGGTTACAGGAGCTGATTGAGGAAAGAAACATATTTAATATCAGTATGCAGATTTTTTAATGTCATCAGATTGCTGCACATTGAAGAAAAAGCAAAGGTAAAGTTCAGCTGTTTTGCTCTAAAGTTTTCCTATATGAGTTTTTCTCTCTCTGTTTGCTAAATTGATGAGACATGCATAGTTCCAGATAAAACATGCAAAATACTTAAGTGCATGGAAGAAAGAAAACAATATTTTCACAATCCATTTTCTCCTTATAAAGCACCAAGTTGATATGGCTTAACTGTCATTTTTCCAGCCAATTCAATATAGAAAGCATAACTTAACATTAAAAAAAAAAAAAAAAAAAAAAAAAAAAGGCAAAACTAGGGAAGGGAAGCTTCATAAGATTAAAAAAAATATTTTTAATAGGAGAAACTTATTAATTCCTGGGAACAAATAAAAGTATCTGCACAAATTTATTTTGATGCTTACTATATACAGTCTTCATATTACACTGTCAACTGAGGTTAATGCACATGTGCAGGAATAAATATATTTACACTGGCAAAAATGTTACTCCTCTAGATGCTGGAAATAAGCACCAAGACTGAGGTAAGTGGGGATAAGAGTGTTTTCAGTTTTTTGGTTTTGTCTGTTCATAAAACATAAAATATGTAAAGTGTTGTTTTCTAATGACTCCCTTTACAAACTACGAAGTCTACAAACACATTTAGTTATTTGCTGATGATAATTCTACACTAAATCAAAATTACAGCATAAAAACACCTCCATAAAGCCAGCTCAGTCTTTTTAAATGATGGTCTGGAAACAGGAGATCCTTTATTCTTGTTTTTCCTCGGAGTAATGAAAAATGAAGAACGTTGCGTAAATGTCAAAAAACGTGGTCGGGAATAAATCCTGGGGGTTGGTTAATGGAGCTTTGGTGCCTGGTGGCGAGCAGCAGGCCTCAGCTCTCCAGCAGGCAGCACCAGGATGCTGGGAGCAGTAATAGCTCAAAAACTCTGTGCCACATTCCATCACCGATTCCTCATTTTTCCTGAAGTCTCCCAGGCACGTGGCTCAAGCTCCAAGGCAGGAGCCCCAGTGCCAGCAGCAGATTTGCACCATGGATTAGAAACTGTAGGATTTGTGTGAGTTATGCTATATTTGTTCTCTGCCACAGTTTCATTATTTAATGGGTTATACAAACAATGTGTGTGTGTATAATATCTCAAAGTCAGATTTGGGGTGGTTTTTTACGATGCCAGACACGCACTCTGTGCTGGCACTGTTGCACACAGGCATAGCTTATGTTAATGGAAAAAGAATAGCAAGAAATTGAAGGGAAAAATGAAAAATAAAGTGTGTGAGATCCCAGAACAGGACAGTTAATAGATGAGAAAACTCATTATTTTCTGTAAAATCCAAACTACTGATTTTGGGAAGTATGTCTCTGATGAGGAAATGAAAATTGCTCCTGCAAATCTTGGCCAGAGAAGGAAATGTCATCATCTCTTGTTGAGCGTATTTATGGGGGTGTGTTTGTGTATTTAACAGTTGGAATGATGGGATTTATTTAGGAAGGAAAAGGAGCACTTGCAAACTCTCAAATACTGGTCACATTTGCACCCAGGAAGTGGAGAGAGAAGTGGAAATGGGTATCCACAATTCTGTCTAGAACCAGATTCAGGTTTTTCAGCCTTTGTGGCTTGGCCAGTTGCTATCAGGGAAAAAAAAACCAAAAAATAAACCAAAACCAAAAAAACCCCAACCCCCCCCCCCCAAAAAAAAAATAAAAAAAAACACAACAAAAAACCAAAGAAATACACCCCCCCAAAAAAAAAAAAAAAAAAAAAAAAAAAGAGAGAAAAGAAAAACACAACCCAAAACAAAACAAAAAACAACCACAAAAAAACCCAAAAAACCCACACACAAAAAAACCCCACCCAACCAAACCTGGGCATGTGTTCCTCAGAACTTGTTATGTGTTGGTGATGTCCTGGGCTGGGCCGTATTTCCAGGAGTGTACATACAGGTTTTAGAATTAAATTCAGGGATTTGCAGTTAGCTTTCAGGGAGAGATCCAAGTTAAAAAATGTGCATTGTTTTAAAGCTAAAGGTATCATAGTTCAGTTGAAAGGTAGAAATCAGCACTTTTTTCCTTCCTTCTAGCAAATGCCAATCTCTCTTCAATGCAGGGTTTAATTTTTTGAAATTATTTTCAATCCTAAATATCCAGTATGTTTTTGTTGCTCAATTTATAGAGAACTCTTACCCCTATACTATGAGAAACCTAAGAATTTCATGAAATACTGAACTGACTGATGTTCTCTTATTTTCTAAGATGGCCTGTTATCTGTTCCTTCTTTTAGCTGGTTGATACAAATTTAATGTTTCAGTATGCTTTTATCGAAGGAGAACCTCTTTTGATCCCAATTATAAAACAGTTTGTGGTGTGTAATTACTATATGCAAGATGATTTCAATCTTAACACCTATTCAGATCTGTGTCATTATCTAAATAGAAGTGGAATTATTCATACAAGTTTATGAAAAAAGTTTGAACCTTCTTATTTCTTCTGCAGCTTTCCATATATAATATACTACATCTGGGAAATCACCTGAATTATTAATATTTATTTCTTTAAATCTTCTTGTAGACCACATTTTCTGTGTCTTACATATGGCCCGTCATGTATTTTTCTTTCTTGTTGGGATAGAAACATCTCGTCCTGTTATTGGTGAAAGAAATTGTTAGATGGAGAGTTTCTCTTTGGCAAAGACTTTCCCCGGCTGCCAGATGAGTAAAGTGGTTTCAGAGTCACTCAAATTTATTTTCTCAAGCTTTGCTGTCTCAGTAGCAGTAAGGCAACATCCCTCTTGTTTGTCTCCAGGGAAGGAAATCCAGTCCTGCCATATACAACAGCACGAGCCATGAGTTGATAATTGTTGGAAATAACCCACAATATTTAGTGTTTCTAACTGGGGGAGGTTTCTCTGTGAATGGATTGCTGGGCATATATGCTCCTTCTTTTGTTTTTGGCGTGTTAGCATCAATATGCACATGGTTTGATGGTTTTAGGGTTATGTAAAACCTTGAGGAGTATTTCAGCTGCTTGATAGAGGGTGTGAAGCTTAGCAGTGCTCTTGATTTTGGCATCTCTCGTGTGGAGATAAGGGTGGTGGTTCCTTTCACTGAACTGGCAAAGAGCCAGACTGACTGGAGAGCAAAATATGATCAATGGAAATTCAAAGAACACATTTTAAAATAAGTCAATTTGGTAATTACAAGTCGGTGTACCAGTAGATTTTCACAGCGGGGAGGACAGCAGGGAAAGCAAAGAGTGCTAATTTTATTTTAATTAAGCTTTTCTGTTAATGGGGATCAGAGGATTCTGTCACAAAGTGGGAGAGGAGGAGCTGAGTGATGATAGACTTGCTCCGTGCTTGACTCGGTCAAGTGGCTTCCATTTGACTGTGGTTAGAGCATGGAGTGTTTTCAAGTGCTGCTGAAGGAGCTCTTCAGCTTGGGAATGAGCATTCAAAGAACAGGATCCAGCTCTCTTGATCTCTCTTCAGTTCTATGGCTTTGACAACTTGCAGCAAGCCCATAGGGCTAACACCCTTTCCTTCCCAGGAGGACAAAAATCAGTAGGCAGGAGAGTCCTGTTAAGAGGGTAGGTGGAGAAAACACAGATTATCTCTTTTTTCAGTTTTGATCATTGAAACTCTTGGCTTAAACTAAAGGCTCTACATGGTTTGCATCAGCCTTTTGGGAAAACAGTCACTGTGAATAGACATGAAAATCTTCAAATCTGTAGCTGCCAGGTCCTCTTAACTCTTGGCTGTGGTTAGAAATTAAGCAGAGCTCTTGGCTTTGTATGAAAAAAGTATTTTTCTCTCTGTGTGGACCAGTTAGTAAACAAAATTGAGTTTTATATAGAAAAGAGCTATGTGAATGTGCCTGCACCTCTGAAGAAGCATTCAAAGAACAGAGCCCCTGGTAATTTCCCTTTTCCCAGCTGACCCCTCACACAAACACACTCCTTCCACATGAGAACAAACCAAATGGCTGGCCCAGGTTTTAGCTGGGGTTTGCAGTGTGCCTCTGGTCTCCTGATCCATGCCCTGACAGGCTCCCTCAAACTGATCAAGATTCATAGTAAAGACAGTGTTTATTTTTTACAGAATTGCTAAAGAACTCTTCTGTTCCAAGAACTAGCTGTGGGCTCCCTGTTCTCTTCTAAAATTCTCTGAACTGCCTTACCAAATACTTGAAAGGATAAGAATAGTAAACCTATTATCTGATAATTACCTGCTGCAGGCTGACTACTCATTTGCATGTTCTGATTCTGGCTTTGCATTATATAATTTTAATCTTTTGATAATATCCCACTTATGAAGGGACTTGGCTTTTTCTCCTGTTAACTGCACTATCAAAAAGCTATTGCAAGACATTCTGGATCGAAATGGTGATGTTTGATCCAAATATGTCAGGGAGCAACTGGGTTTCAATATCCCGAGCTGAGGTTGTAGTCGTGGCACTCAAGTAATTTTGAATTGGAGTGGACTTGTAATCAGTGAACTCAGAATGAAAAAGAAACATCAGAACTCTGTTTTGGCAGATTGTTTAATGAATGCTGAAAAGATTTTTAGGAGGCAGCAGTAGGGGTTCTTTGTTAAGTTACTCTAAAACAAGTAATTGAAAACATAAACCAAAGATTTATCTGGGATATAGATTTCCTAACAAATAATTGGTTAATCATGTGCAATGTGAGCCTGTTCCTGAGGTTTCAAGGCTTTCTGGCCTCTACAGATCTTCTTTTCCCACACTGGATCTCCGGAAGTCGGGAGGGCCCTTGTTTTAATGAGCAGAGTAAGGTGTTTTTATTTGGAGTTCATGAATTCACTTCTTGTTAGGCTAGTGTGTTCATAGGTTTTAGTTTGTGTGCAGTATCATTACATCAGATAATTCTGCACAGATAATTCATTTCCATGATTTAGGATGTTCTTAATTGCTTTACTGAAGGGAGATTGAGCACCTTTTAACCAAACAGCTGAACGATTTGCTATGACAATTCTGCCACTGTGCATTCACTTAATTTCCAATTAATCAAACATTCAATAAATCATTAGTATAATTACACCTGCTCAAATATTCCTACCCCAGCACATTAGCTATGCTCAGGCAGACTCTTTTACCAGCTGTGTGAATGGATTCATTTGTCTGACCCAGTTGGTTGCACGTCCTTGCTTCTTATGAGCCTTGAGAAATGATAGGGCAGAAATTTTAATTATTTATACTACCAGGCATTCTTTTGATTCGTTGTTCATGCTTTTCGCTTGGATGCTTCTAGAGCAACTTTAAACAAACAGCAGTGCAAGAGTGGCTGGGTAATTTCTGAAGGTTTTGAAATCATTTCCATTCCCCTGCTGTGCCACTTTCCTAATTACACCGTGTCCCCAAGTGCAGGATAATTCCCTCATCACCACGCATCGAAAGCACAGAGGATTAAAACAGTATAGCCTGTGTCATAGAAATGTAACCAAGAGTGGATCCCAAAAGTACTTTAACTGAAAGCCAGTCAACTGGTCCCAGAAACGAATTTTAGGATCTGTTTTTTTTTTAAAAAAAAATTGCACAAGTAGAAATCCAATGACACGTCTTCAAAACATCCCTCTAGATGCACTTAGAAACTAATTTTAGGATCTTTTTTTTTAAAAATTGCACAAGTAGAAATCCAATGACACGTCTTCAAAATATCCCTCTAGTTGTATTTACTGTCTGAGGAAGACTGAAATTTGAGGCAATTCTCCAAGTATTGAAGAAGGTAGCTTTGAACCACTTGTGCTCTGTAGGTGTGTGCTGCTGTTGCTCCCTCCACACAGATGAGAAATCTCAATTTCCTCAGCTACAAGAGGGATTACTCAGTATTTGTATCTACTGCTTGTTGTAAGCTTTAAATCATACTTAATGTGTGTCATCGTTGTGAGACTTAAAGTAAACACACCCGGACATGCAATTCCAGTCTGTAATGTTTTAAATAGGGAACCCTTTATGTGGGTGTAGACACACTTTAAATCGTGCAGTGTAGGTTTTCTGTTGCTTCAAAAATAGATTTACTGGTTACAACTTGCCTGTATTTTATCTTTGAGTTAGGAATTGGAGGAGATTCATAATACTTTAATCTCTTAGTACAAATAGGTAAGGTTTTTTAAAATTAACTGAAGGTGTCATGATCCATCCAGATAGTAAAATAGGTTAACTTTCCCCTGGCAACCCATTCCCTATTCTGTTTATACTTTATTTTCTTTTTAGTGAATATGCTTTGTGTAATACTAAGGGGATGTTCTTTAACCTGAAGGGAAAAGGCATCAAAGGATCTATTTTTAAAAAAAGGGAGATGAGAGAAAGATACAGTAATTGGACATTATTTTAATTACTTAAACATTTGTCAAGTTTCTTTCTCATTTGATTAAAAAAAAATATTGGTAGAGTGCATCAGCACATGGGTTCTCTGACCCTTCCAATCTGTTAGAACACTGAATGGAAAAAAAATCTGCTCTGGATAAATGTTTCTTGGCTCCTCATGGCGTGGAGCCTTACTGCTGGGGCTGACAGAAATGTCTTGGTGCATAGAGAACAGGGAGATTTATTTATCCATTAAGCTGCATTTGGGGTTGGATGCTCTGCCCAGTGTTATTGAACAGGAGTTTTCCTAATTGTGTGTTTACTTTTCTAATTGTGGCTCAGCATCTGATCAGTTTAATGCCCAGAATATGATCAGTCTGCCTGCCTGGGCTGCAGTGGAACCCAGAAATGTTGCTGTAAGGTGTAGTTGGAGCATTCTGTGCAATGCATGGAAGCCTGACTGGAAGTTTTAATGCCTTGTTTTTAGTTTATCTCGCATTTTTGGAATACTGCAATACAGTAACATCACCAGGTGTGCTCACAGCACCTTCAGAACCTTTTTAAGATTCTCTTTTGCTTCAGTCCTGAAAACTTTGGATCAAATCTATATTCTCAAAATTTTGCTTCACCCATCCATATTTTATAGTCAACCATTACATCTCCTTTTCCAGCTTTTGCCCTCTGAAGCTGACAGGATTCTTTGTCTTAGGCATTTCATTTTAGTTCCCCTCATCCCGATCCTTTTCACACCTTCAAAATGTCTTCCCAAGTCTGAGCTCATTTAGCTCTACTGAAGTTTGTTGTAAATAATTTATTACCTTGAAACATAACAGTCTAGGAAATTAATCATCATAAACAGCAGCACAGCTTTTAGTTGCCTAGGGACAGGGTCATAGTCTGCACAGAATCCTCTTTACCAGTTAAAACAGGGATATAAAACTCCACTTTACTTGCCATCACAAGGTCCTCTTCAGGAGTTTCCTTTAAGATTTACCTTTGTTTCTTTTCTGGTTTATCAAGTACACTGTAATGTGTGGGTTATTTTTCTGAAGCTCTTTGGCAATTTAGCAAAAGTATTATAACATTTGATTTCTTTTTTATTTTTTTTTTTAAGTAGCTAAGATTTATTTGGGCAATAGTTTAACAGACCTTCTCTTCCCCAGCATCTCTCATCCCTCTGGGTCTGAAGGGGGACAGTTTAATTCCAGATTCACATTTTCAGAAATACTCTGCCAGCTGGTGAGTGTTTTGAACACTAAAAGATGATAGCTTGCAACTGGTTTGAAGCAAAAAATCAACCTCTAGTACACACAAACTTGAATTAAGCAGCCAAAAGAATTTTGGCACACTCTCTTGGGTTCCACAGCATGGAAGGTTGGCTTGGTGGGCAGAGGCTCTGCTCTGACCTTCCTCTGGCACCTCTCCACTGTCAGATGGAGCCAGTTTGTAACTGGTGGATACTGGAAATGTAAAACCTTTGTCTCTCCATGCCTGAAAGGCAAGGCAGCCTAAAGACAGGCAGCATGAGGCAGTGGGAGATGAAATATCTGCTCCAAAGCCTCGCTGCAAACCTCTGGCAGATCCTGGAACTCACCTCAGGATTATCCTGAGCCTGGATCAAAATCTGTTTGCAGTCACAGAATAAACAACACATTAGTTGGGTGTCATCATTACCTATGCAAATATGATCAATTTGTGTTTTTTACTCCAGTCATTCACCTCCTTTCTGTCTGACAACATGAGCTAACTTTCTAGTATGAAATAAATAATATCACAGCATGACAGGTAGAAATAGTCCACACCTGAAGATAAAGCCAGCAGAAGTGAAAGTGAAAATGCTCCCAAAACGTGCTTAGGAAAGATAGACACAAGGCTAAATTAGTAGAGTTTAAATATGGACATTCACATTTAGGAAAAACCTCATCACTTGAACTCTAGAACACCATGTAACTCTATCATCTTGATGAGGGCAAATCAGTGTCCTCATCCCAAACTGGATTGGAAACTGCAGATCACATTTCCACTCTTCATTATGCAGAAAAATGGCATTAATGTTGTCAGGATTCTCTAGCAGCAGCTACCCATGTGCAGCAGTTCCTCAGCTGAAGCATGCCACTGCACAGACAAATCCATTTAATGCTATCTGCAACGTAAGATGTATTTCAAATGAAGGGGAATTAGCTTCCCAAATTGTCAGATTTACTTTATAGGGACAATTTCAATGAGCAGAAGACCACGCTGGAAGCAGGCGTGTAGGTGATGGGGGAATCAAAAGAGATTGCAAGTGCCTCTCAGTGCATGTGTTTGTCCCCCAAAAAACCTCCTTCCCTCTGACCCCCCTGAAACCTGGTGGCAGAGGCACTTCCAACCTGTCAGGTCTTTCCACAGGCGTTTGGAGAAGGGGAATATTTAAAGTATGAGCCCAGAAGGCTGCTGTTTGCATGGGCTGAGCAAGACCTCCCAAGGCTGCTGATTTGTATGATGAATTCCCTCAGCTCTTTATTTTGAAATCTACAACTATTATGATTTTTTTGATTTGATGTCAGATTCTGATGTCAGACAGATTTCTGTTTGTTGAGGCACATTTTTAAGATTGGATTGCTTTCAAGCTTGTAGTCTTTTCAATATTCTTTCTAAATGTTCTTTCTAGAACTGAAACGGATCCGTGTAGCACCTCTGAAATCATAATTTATATTATATGGATGATAGTCTGAGGAATGAGTAGAATTGAGGGCTACCTACACCTCCCCATATATTATCAGTAAAGACTGTTCTATGAGGTACTTATAAGATCTCCTAATTCTGTATTAACTGTTGATTAAACTTAATAATACAGTGAGTATCATATCAAAGCATATAATTGTAAAATGCTTTGCCTTTTGGAGCCCAGAGGAGTTTCTATGGTGATAACTTTAGAGGCTTATAAATGTTTTTATGTCTTTTCCTCAGATTAATAAAATTTTTATTATTTTAGAACTATGTTTGGATAGTCTACAATTAAATGAATTTCATGAGCAACCTAAATTAAAAGCCACAGTCATTAATACAGAGTGAATGATTTGGCCAGGGTTCCGTTTGTGCTGGTTTTGTGTGTCCAGATGGGTGTTTTGCTTTGCCATGTTCATCATCAAGGGATCTCAGAGCACCCTCACATCTGTGGGAGGCCTGAGCACACGCAGGAGATGATTTCCAAACTGCAGGGAGCAGCCCATATTTTTTCCCTCAGAATGAGATGATGATTTCTCTCAGAATGAGATGATGCTTTTTCTACTCCACTGGTGAAGGCAAAGTGGCTTCCCTGAGCCCGGAATGAGCAGGAGGGATCTGCTGACTGTGCTGCAGAGTGGCAGAAGTGGCTACCCAGTGATCTGGTGCTGCACATTCTCGTGGCTTCAGCTGCTCTCTCATTTCAGAGGGAGTTTGGAAAGGCACAGATACAGAGCAAACATTTCAGAGCTTCCTCTGCCAGCATAAAGTAGCATAAAGTGAATTTCCGTACCAAAAGGCAAAGCTCAGGGCAGTGATCAGTGACTACTGCTTCTACAACTGTAGCAGTATTCCTAAAGGATGTGATGAACAAAATCCAGCAGCATTTTGGACAAGATCATCACTTCCTGGTGCTCCAGGAAAGGCAGAAAGGGTCCCAAGCTGAAGAACAGAGCAGAATCCCTTTGCATTGCCCAGAAATCTGCAGCAGTAAATACCATGCAGGTTGCAGAAAACAGGCAGATTTGATGTTGGCAGAAAGGATGTGTGTGCCAAGTTTAGGAATTTATTAAGGTGTGTTTCACCCTGTGAGAGGTGCCCTGGCTAGGTCAGGTACCTGTGGACCTGATATTTCTGGGTCTGAGAGATTTTAGCCTGCTAGCAGCTGCTGACTTTTTCCCAAGGAAAAATTTCCCAAGAAAGATTTTTTTCAAACCAATCTTGGCAAACAAATCTCCTTTCTCAAAACAATCTTTCTCCAGCTGGTGTTTGCTGTTTCTCCAGTTTAACCAAAGGGATTAGAGAGCTGTCGTTCCTATTCACCAACCATGTTCAGTCTGTATGGGAACACCTTATAAGAGGTAGTAAGAATTAGACAATAAAGCCTTTTATCTATGCTCTTTGCCTTCTAAAATATTTAGAGTCTTTCATCTTTCTTTCGTGTCCTACAGCAACAGTTACCAGTTTGGCTATTAATTGTTTACTTTCTAAGTAAAAAAAAAATCTTTTATGAGTGCTTTTAAAAGCTCATGTGATTAATTTCCTACCAGTTTATGTGTTGGCTTTTATTGCAAGGTAAATTTAGCATGGGTCACTTTTTCATAGATTTTTTTTTAAGGTGAAGTAATACACAGTTTCTGTGGCAGGATCAGCTGGCATTTGATACTTCTGTCCTTAAGAAAAACAGTGGATTTTAGCAATCATGATCAGTAAAGGATCATAGGCATGCACCTCATACCACTACCACCCTGCAATGCAAAAATCTAAACCACAACCCAAACTAGAAAAAAAAACCCAAAAAACTGAGAACAAAACCCCAAACCAATCAACCAAAGAACCCCAAACAAACAAAAAAACCCCTCAAAACACAAAAAACACCCCAAGCAACAAACAAGAGCAACATCAGCTTCGCTTACATAAATGAAGAAATATTTATGCTCTTTAGGACAAAAGGCTTTTTCCCTTGAGCATCTCGTTGTATTTTTCTTGTGTTTTATGGAAGGAAATGGTTTCTGCTGCACCATTTTTCCATAGGACAGATACAGTTAAAGGTGATTCTGAGAAAATAATCCTGAAGTTCTTTGACTCCTGTCTTGAACTTGCTACTTTTAACTTCCAGGAGTCCCCCAAAGTCATCACGAGTTCTCTCAGCTCGCTGTAGGGATGGAGTCTGTGGTAACTGGTAAAAGAACATCATCCCTTGTGATTTGTGACTTGAGAGAAAACGTAACTTGGTTTTTTACCAGTCCAGGAGGGGGCAGTAAATTTCTTTTTATTGTCTTTGGAATCAAGCCCAACCTTCTCTCACCATGAAAGGCTCTCCTCTTAAAAATAGCACTTTTTAAAATTAGAAACCAGTATTGTTACTCCACGATTTCTTAGCACTGTCATTGTTTTTAACTCCCTTTTCTTGACAGTCTTCTTTATAAAATAGAAAATTACCAGAACTTTCAAAATCAGTCATTTGTAGCTTTGATCTTCAATACATTCAAAATAATCTGTAATATGATAGGCATTTTAAATATTAAAATCTCATATGTAATATATTCCAATTTTTTGTCAGTTTTGTTGAAAATACTCTTTTTTCAAAGAGCACTAATGAAATGGAGCAGACTTTCCCTTTGTGCTAAAATAATCTTGTTTTCTTTTCTTTTCTAACCCTAATATTCATGCTCATATGTATACAGAGGAATCAAGCTGCTTTTAAATACTCCCAAATTGCATGTTTGCATTTCTCAGTATATTACAGGGAAATAGAAATGAATAGGAGGTAAAAAAGTCTGGTTTGTATGAATGCACATCATTTTTCTGGGCAGATTTTAGGATTGAAAGTTATTTTTCTTACTTGGCTTGGAGGTAAAATGGAAATGATTATTGGCTCTGGGAAGGAGAAAACACACGTACAAGATCTAGTGCATATGACATTGGCTGGGGGAGGACAAGAAGCTGTTGCAGTCAGTGGAGTCTTTGGAGTTTTGTTTTTGCTGTCGGGCAAAGTTATTAGCATGAAATTTCAGGTGCAATTAAAGTGGCATTGTGAGTCCAAATAACCCCCTTGAATGTTCTCACTGCTTGTAATTGCTGTAATTCTCAAGAAGTTTCTGGGAAAAGAAAATCCCACAAAACATAAGTGGCAATGCAGTCATAGCTGGTCCAGAAGTTCACCCCAGAGGGGGCAGAAATAGCACTTCTCACCTTGATCCTCCTCGAATGGGATATTTTTATAAGGTTTGTTGAGGTGGTGTTGTGATGGTGTTATTAATTATTTTCAATTATCAATTATTAATAATAACTATTATTTAGGCACACTCACTCATAAGCTGGATGGGAGCTCATAAAACCCTGGCTGTGGTGTTCTGAGCAGTGGAAATGTTGTGTTCAGTGCAATTTGTGCCGTAGTTTGGAAGGTGTTCCTCGTGCCCTGGGAGCACAGAGTGTTCCTGTGGCAGCAAAGGTAGTGTCCCACAGAAATATCTGCTGTTTGTTTGGTGGATGAATCCACTGAAATATTTCCCAAACCAACTCTTCTTCTTTGCACCCTGTAATTTCTGTGTTTAAAATGTGTTCGGCTGATGGTTCATGACCCTGCTCCACCACAAACAGCAGCAATTTATCTCTTCTGAAGGACAAACTGCTGGCACAAAATTACTTTGCATTTCACTGCTTTTATTTATTTCTTGTACTACTACTGTCATTATTATGCACTATAATGATTATTAAGTGAAAAAATATCCCAACTGTATCTTCTTAATGCCATTTGTGGAGTTAGAGGGTGCTGATGGGAAAAAGAAATTATTTCATATGGAAATGTGTCTGAAATAAATTCTAGCCTGCAAATTTAGAACAGGAGTGGGCTGGAAGAATGTGGGAGAAACTTTGTGAGTGACTTGAATTAATAAATGAAGTATAGATTTTGAGTGAGTGCCAGCTCTGTTGAGTACAATAGCTCTGTGTAGAGCTAAAACTCTCAGACCAAAGTTATTAAATCAGGTGCCTGAAGTTGCATATGTAAATGGGATTTGATTCCCAGAGTGTGAGTCAGCCACGACTGGTGATGGGAGTTGATGGGAACTGCTTTTGGTTCCCAGCTATTAAAAATAGATTGCTGGTAGATATTTTATTGTTTCCCAACAGATTATGGCCAATATATGATGGGTCCCTATGAAACAGCATTCATTGATGATATGTAACTTCAGTGACATTTATCCTTCTCCCCTACTTTTGTCTTTTAAGGTTAAGGACCCAAGCACTTGATGACTTCATTTGCCTTAACTTAAAAGTATTATGTCATATAATATAATTATTCAGGATATTTACCTCATAAATACAGTCTTTCTTTCCAGTGTTTCTTCAGAAGAGAAGCAAAGCCTCTGGAGACTTCCAGAAGGGTTTTAGCGAAGTCTGCACAGTAGTTCTGTAGCTGGGATCATGCTGGGAGGTGCTCCAGTGGAGTCCTAAGCACCTTTCTTTGTCCAGTGAGGAGCTCTTGGTTACTCTGTGCTTGTGTTTTCTAACTTTTCTAAAGCTTTCCAAGTTTCCCTGTGCTTGTTGGTACCTGGAATTGAGAGTGAGGGATCTCACAGGCTGCCTCTGCCGTGCTGTATTTCAACTCTGCACTGGCAAGAAGGATCAGGGAGGTTGGGTTCTACATTTCATCAATTTTATGGCCTTATCATTCCTTACCCATACTCTTTAGAAATGATGTATCCTTAAGCAGCATCCCTACTGAAGCTATTTTTAAATCACTGTTGAGAATTGCTACACACCAATATCATGCATTTTTCATTAATCTAATCTTTCCAAGATTTCTTTAATTCTTGCTTGACCTGAAATGTTTCCTGCTACATTTTGTGTGTGGAATAGCTAGTACTGTTTTACTACCTCTGAGTGGAGGCACACGATGGTACTAGAATACAAATTATATTCATCAGGATTCAGAAAATTCAATAGCCAAAGTGGGGAAATGAACTTAAGCACAAAATTATCGAAGATGAACTTCAGTCCATTTTTCTTTTTATAGTTTAGTGTTAAAGGAGATAAAGATCCTGCATTCCGAAACAGTGATGCATAGCAAATAACCTGTTACTTTCAAAACAATATGTCATTATTCTGTATTAAGAAGGGTCTCTTTTAGCTCCTTCTGTCTTCATAACTTCCTAACTATAGCTAATGTCTGATATTGATTCTGAATAATTTAAATCGCAATAAAATTGGGTTTTCATGACAGTCAGTCAGAGACATTTTATATTTAATGTTCATTTAAAGAAACATAGTGCCTTCTTACCTTCTGAATTTCAAAGCCATTAAAGTAATTGCAGGTCGTTAAGCTAAATTTCTTTGAATAATCAGGACAGTTAATCTAATTCATACACCTTTCAAACCAATGGGCAGGAAAGGCTGGAATGCCAGGCATGGATTTTTGAGAGATTCTCCTGGTGGATCTTCAGATGTGCCCACCAGCATTTCCTCAGGAACCACCCTCGTGCTTCAAACTTTGGGAACTTGAAATTGTGTTCTGCTTTTGTCCATTTAAAATGTATAGTCTTCAAAACAAAGGAGGCTTAAGAAGATTGTTTTCTTTCCCTTGGAGTAAGCAAATCACTGTGTATTCATAGAGCTCTTGACTGTGTGCTTGCAATGTGTTTTACCAGAACTTGCTTTATGGACACGTAAACTGCCACAAAAACATTCCCAGATGATGCCCCATATTTAGCAAGTGTCATGATTTAGTGTGAAGGAAGTTGGAAGGAAAAATGCATAAACAAATAGCATCTAAAAATAAACGTGTCTAGGTCTGATGGGGAGAACAGCTACATTTCATCTCTTAAGGTTATTTCTCATTTATTTGGGGGCAGAAAACGAGGGTAAGGCAGTGGGTTGGTGGTGGGACAGACTTGCAGCACCTGAGGCTGCAGACAAAGTCAGAGTGTGCAGGTGTCTGTCATGCTCTGCCCATCTCTGCAGTGCTTTCTCCAACATCCCCACCCTCAACACGAGGCAAGGACAGAGAAACAACCACTGTCTGTCTCTAATTGCCTGCTCATTAATCAGCATGAATCTCAGAGACAGGAAAGGGAGAGTTTAGGCGCTCGGGTGTTTGGTGTGCTGGGGTGTTTGAAGGAGGGCAGTGGTTTGGATGCCTGGACTTGGAGTTGAGCTAAATGAATGCGGTTCATAAGGTGAACAAGAGCAAAAAGAAATGCTCCTGAGGGCAAAAAAGGGGAGTGTGGGCCTTGTCCATGCACTGGTGTCCAACAGGCTGCTCTGGAAAGAGGATTTCACCTGAATGAGGAATCCCCTCAGTTTGAGCCTTGGCAAGCAAACAAAGGATGTTTTGCACATCCCTGTGCTGCTGCCGTGCCATGAAGGGACCTGGCAGTGTTCTGGGCTTTGGGATCCCTGCATTTAGGGGTGGCAGCTCCTCTCCCTGTCACTCTGTTCCCTCTCCGTCAGCTCCCCAGGGTGTCTCTTTGTGACCAGTCGGTCTCTTGCATCTGCCTACACCTTTGCAGCTGTGTTTCATAATTGGGGGTTTATACTCACACACGCTGCTTTAAATAAGTTCAAATTTTCATGACAATAGACTATGATAAAATTAAGATTTTTTTTTTTAATTTTGTTCTCTAAGGAAAGCCATAAAGCAGCTGTATTATTTTTACTCTTCATATGAATTACAATGCACTTAAAAGAAAAAAAAAATTAAAAAAACCCTCCTACAGAGATTTAAAATAAAAAAGGCACCCCCCCCCCCATCTTTTCATACCCAAGACACATGACCAGGAAAGATTTTAAGCTCATTGTTGATCGCCTCATTGTCTGTCAAGATCATGGAGATTATTCTTGGTTGGAGATTTTCAGTCAAGATAACACTGGTGGCTTTGACTTTGTGTTTAGCTTGATGTTATTTATAATTAATTAGTATACATTCTTTTTGGAAAAGGTATTGAAAGAACCGTAAATTCCTTATTACTGTTCTACAGAGTCTAAACATGTCTTAGAAACTGTTGTTTTCCACAGATGTCATGTGTCCTCTGTAAAGAACTGATTTATTGTCTTGCAGTATAAGCAGGTTAGATATATATGTTCCAAAAAATGTAAGTCTTGACTTTCAGTACCAACTATTCATATTTTGATATTTGATGGCAGGATTTTCCTGTAGGACTCCCTTTGTTTCTTAAGCAGACTCACTTAATCTACATTTGATTTTGCTTACGTAGTAAATGGATATGTCAGGTAACTTCAGTGAATTCAGTGGGACTTAGCTCCTGGCTTAGGCAAGATTTTCAGCACTGACTTGAATGGAATTGGCTATTTTTGTATTATGTTATGTGAGATTTGAATCGATTTTTTTTCAAGCTTAAAAATTAATACAAATTTATTATAAAAACTCTTGCTTTGAATTGCATGTTCTTTTGATAACTATTCAAAAGTATTATTGGAATTGTGTTTTGAAGCTCCTGTTATGTCTTTAGAATGTGAGAGAATGCACTTTGAATGGAATGGGTTTTTTCTATTCTACTAATTGTTTTTTCAACTGTTTTAAATTTTGTTCTATATTCTCACTTTTACTGATATATTGTCTGAAATATACTCAAATGCATGTTGCAGCACTTGGCTTAATTATCTTTATTTGACTACTTAAATAAGGCAGAATATTTTCTTCCTCTTCTCTGTCTTGTCAGTCAGGAACATTTTACTGTTAAAATCTTGAAGAGAAAATAAACCAAACCAAAACCAAAGGCACCATTCAATAACTTGGAGCTAAAAGCATGTAGGCATGTGGGGAAAATATATAAATTATTCCCTAGAGTTAAATAATGGATGTATTTGTTCCCATGCTATGTAAATGGCACAGTTCTTATGGGATGTTCTCTGGAATTACAGCAATGATGTGCTGTACTTAAGCACATATATTTTAGTTATGCCTTTTGAATTCTTAGGAGGTCATTTTCCTTCCCTTGCTCAAAGCTAATGAACATTTTTTTTCAACTGAGTTGACTCGCTGACCTGTTAGTTTTTGGTTTAACTTCAAAATTATGTTAATTTTTCAAATTCCTCTTGAATTTTCCTTGATTTCAGTGACCAATTGCCTCCAAGTTTCCTTTGACCAAAATTAATAATTACATTTCATTATGCTCAAAGTCTGACCTTTTTAATCTGCATATTTCTTGTAGGCTCTGCTGGCTTATTTCCACCACAATACATTAGAATGGAAAACTATTAGAAATATTGATTTATCATTTATATAATGCCCAAGTGATATATTGAAATGAAAGTTGGATGCCATCCAGCCCTCAGATAACGTTGGCATTGTTGGATGTAGCTGTATGATCTCATCCTAATTAATGTGCTGCTTCCATGTGAAAAGCACGAGGAAAATAGACCTGGGAGCTGGTCAAAAGTAGGAGCTCAGCAATGAAGGCTGCTGAAGGTTGTAATTGTTCCAGCCAGCCACCTTTAATATTTAATATTTGATAGTCCATATACAGAGGAATCAGCACTTGGCTTTCTCTCCCCTGCTTTTTGTTTTTCCTCCTGCCTCAACAGCACCTTGTTCTGGAGCTGGTGTGGGTCAGGGATGGTACATGTGCATGGTGGGGCTTGAGCCAGCTCTGTGTTGGTTATGGGTCACACCCTGCAGTGCACGTGGTGCAGAAAAAGCTTCTTTTAATCGGGTGAAGTTCAAATCAAAAGAATTCAGAAGCATTTATCTCAGCCTCTACATGATTTTTTAATGCTAAACGTGTGGTCCCCACCACCTCCTGCATTGCAGCACATTCTAGTCCCTCCAGTAGTATGGAAACTTGAGAAAATAAAGGTGCTTTCAGTTAGCACGTGTGTGCCCTATATATGGGGTGGTGTCTACACTCATCGATTTTAGTCTTTATTAATTTATTTGATTTTTTTTTCCCTACTACCCATCAATCCAACAGCCACTGGACTGGCAGGCTTGGTTTCCATATTGGCTTTTTTTTGATTTTTTTTTTTTCCAAATGTTCTATCCTTTTATCCGTGAGGCTTCTGAAGCCTCCCTGTCTGCTCTTTGTTTGCTGTATGAGGAAGGCAGTGGGGCTGTCCCCAGGTTGAAGTGCAGTGGGTGGGAGTGGCACTGCCACAGCTCCCCTCTGATTTCACAGTGATTGAGCTGCCTGGGCTGCAGGGGCTTTGGGAGGGCTGGGCTTTTATGGTTGATATGTTTTTGGTCATTTGTCATAAAATCATTCCAACCGAGCTGTTTACTGGTCTGAATACTTAATTACTGCAGGAGGAAGGAATGGCACAAGCTGTAGGTTGTGCTGAATATTCATGTACAAATAGGAAATGGATGGTGCTTCCATTTTCTTACTTTTTTTTTTTTTTTTTTTTAATGAGGGTTTTATCCAAAACATACCCATTTTATTTTTGAAATGTTGGCCAGAACTTCTTTTGATTTAATCCTAATGTATGACAGCATAGTAACAGTTTAATACCCTACTGCATATGTCAAATTTGGATTAATTTCATTCTACTGGTCATCTGTTCATCTCATGTTTTAGAGGCTGTTTGACTGATCATGCTTTTATAAGGATTTCACAATTCTTTTCAATACTTGAAAAACATTGTAGTGAGATGAGAAAAAGTCAGTTTAATTTGTTGATGGGCAAAATAAAGGAAACATTCAGAATTGTAAATATAATAACTTTGTCTTCAAACACTTCTAGGAGCTTCTAGGAGTCTTCTAGGAGCTCATTTTAATTTTAAGCTATTATTAAAGAAAACCAACAAACCTTCTGATTTTCATTTCTTAATTCTCACATTGTCCTTTCCTACTCAGGTGTTTCTTAAGGGAGAAGTGTTGGATGTAAAAGCATAATTTTGAGTTTGGTTTGATATTAGAAATTTTTTTTATATTATATAATATTTTATTTGGCACTGTGCTTCTCTCAGGTGTAAGTCTGTTTTGAGTGTTATGGCCTCACTTATCACAGAGATGGATAAAACCAGAAAATTAATCTTCTAATGCTATTCTACATGGTTTCTGTTGTAAAAGAAAACAGCCATTTATCATGTTTGTTAGAGAAGGGCTCCAATTAGTTTGATTTCATGAAAAGCAACAGACTTGGATCATGACAACCAAAAAAAATCCAGAAGTGAAAAATTACAGTTTAGAAAATAAAAGGAGATTTTTTTATTTTTTTTTTAATTTGGGGAAAACAAAATTAAAGGGCTTTGCAAACTCTAGTGTAATTATGAATTATCAAGTCGTATGACACTACAGTGTTTGAAAAATGAAAAGGAAAATGCATTTTTACACCCTGTGGTAATAGAAGCTGCATTAAACAAATGACTATCAAACAGAATGTGCAGTGGTGTTAGCACACTGGCATGGGGGAACTGCCATGAAAAAACTTCAGTCTGATATGATTTCATACAATTTTATGTGAGTCAATATAATGCAAAATCTATTAACATGAGGACAGGGTTTTGGACAGATTTGTGATTCAGGTCTTATTAATGCACTGCAGGCTTTAAACTGGAGAAGAGAAATATCAAAAATCCCATAGTTACACTAAAAACAATTAATTTTGATTGTCCCCAGGTGAGAAATTTAATTCTAACATGCAAAAAGAATTATTTTTTATGTTCATAATAAAATAGTGACCTGGCTACACTTTTGAGCAGTTGTCATGAAGGACAGTTTCTCACTCCAAACCTTCTGCTCAATGTTCATTGATTTTATTCAGAACGGAGAGTGTTTCTCAGCTGGGTGTGCTCACACTGCTCTCATGATCCCAGGTTAGCATGCAGAGCTTGGGCACAGGGGTATCACTCCCAAAGTAACTCAGCTTGTCCAAATGTAATTACAAAATTACTCCTGTAGTAGAGATTTGTGAGTAGTTTTTATGCTTTGCAAGTATCTCATAAATGTTATTACTGTACCTTTATAAAATCAGTTGTCTCAGGCAGATCCCCCTCTGCTCTCCAGCTGGTTGTTGGAACTGGGAGCAGAGTGACTCAATTCAGGATAGAGCTGCTGTGGTTTGTTGTGCAGGAGGCACTCATGAGCTGGTTTATCTACAGCCCCAAACATGTAAATACTCAATGGTTTTCATTGCCACAAAGAAACTGAGAGTTCTCAGTACAGATTTATGTGTAATTGCTCAAATGGAAGAGCTTTGGGTTGTGGTTGTGTGATATATTGACTATTTCAAAAGCACAAATGCTTTATATTTGTTTTTTCCAGTCCTTATTTGGGTTCACTCAACTAGTTTAGAGTTTGTAACTTCAATGGTGTTAACGACCCAGCTGCAACAGAATTGTGATATCATTTTACTGATGCAGAGGTCTTCTACAGGTGGGAGGAGGCAAAGCACAAAGAGTCTCTTAAGAGGCCTCACTGGGAAGGCAGAGCCTGTAGCTGTGTGTCTGGGCTTGCAGCAGTCACCCCCAACACGTGGCAAGGGCACTGGGGATTGCCAAGAGTGGGGAGAAGTGGGAAGCAGAATGTATGAACTGCAAGTGAGGGCATGTCCAGCACAATGGGCACAGGCTGTGTCACTCTGGTTCTATAAAGGGCTTAGTCCAAAATGGTTGTTCTGAGCTACTGGAGAAGAGGGTGCAGACACTGGGTTCTGGTGATGGGGATGTCACTGCCATGCAGATAAGAGATTATTTCTTCCTGAGTTCCAGCCCAAACTGTGAAATGTCAGTATAGTCCATTGAGGAAAGTTTAGCTACCTAAAAATAGAATATGACTCTTCTCCTTTTCTCCCCATTTATTTACTGTTCTGCCATTTCCTGCTTCCATCTCAGCAGATGGGGATTCTGGATAGAGCTGGACAGTGTTCCCTAAAAGCAATGTTATCCTAAGTTATCCCTAAAAGCTTGATGTTAAATAATGTTATTCCAAGGCCACGCAGGTGATGCCTGCTCAGAAGGCAGGTACTGTGAACCAGGGACACATGAAAGGTCCTGTGAATATGGAATTACTGAGGTCCCCATTTAACTGAAGCCCCTAAATTGTACAATCCACCTGAACTCACAATAAACCTTGCTAAATCTGCAAAGTTAGAATGAATAAACAACAACCAAAGAACAGGAGGGTCTTCTTCACTTCAAAATGAGAAACACACTGTGTTTCATAAATGGATCTTAAATAGAATCTATACCAATGCATAAGCATTGTCTATTTACTTCAGTGTGTAGGAAGTAAATAACTTTGAATTATATTTACTTTTGCCTTCAAATCCTGCTGCTCTGAATAAAAGACAAGGATATTTTTATTGTTCAGAGGAAAGTATTCCATATAAAATGTATAATTTAGAAGCTTTTATGAATATTTGCTGAGCAACTTAAGGTTAATGTTCACCCTGTTCATGGGGAGTTGGAATGCAACTTGTTAATATATAATAATATATATAGTTTTTTAGCACTGATCTGAAAATCCATCCCTTGCCATCTCAGAGGTCAAACTAGGCAATCCTGAAGCCTATTAGCTTTTGGAAGAATATATTAATTTATGAAAAATGTATGGTTTGGGCTGGGCAGTCTGTATTGCACTGTGGACTGGGAGAGAAAACCTTGCTGTAGTGCTGAAAGCTGTGCACAGAAACCCAGAGTGGTGTGGGTTGGAAGGGACATTGAGGATGCCATGGGCAGGGACACCTCCACTAGACCAGGCTGCACCAACCATTTGTATTCTCTACAAAATACACTCTGCCTTAACTAGGGGTTCACAGACTTTGCTTGTGCTTTGGTCTTCACAATGACAGAGAATAATCCCAATTGTGTAGGTTGGAAGGAGGCCTTTAGCTCAGTCTCTTGCTCTGCCACCACGTGAAATGGCACCTTTTCTTAGAGTCTTCCTGCTAGCGTGCCTCAGTCTATTTTCCACTAGTTTCAGTGATACTCTGAAGTGCAAATAAAACACGTTATTTGGAAATATTTCATGTGCAGCTCTGTGCAGTTGGAAATAAGATATTTAGAGAGAGACAAATTCTAAGAGGGCTACAGGATTACAAATCACAGTGTAATTTTAAAGTTGTAATGAGAATAAGTTGCACGGGCAGGTCTCTTAACAATTATTGTAGTGAAAATGAAGTAGCAGAGCGTTAATGTTTCATGTATTTTGTGAAAGATGATAATAAACTGTTCTGCTTTGACCTTATTAATGTTCTGTAATTTGACTTGCTGGCAATTCGCATTTTTCTTTGGTTAGAGCCTTGGTAACCTCTGAAGGAGAGGTACAACTGACAGTGAATCTAAACACAGCTGAATACTGAAAAGGTCAGAAATATCAAGAATGATAATTCTGATACCTCCTTCTCATGACAAAGGTAGTAGCAAAAAGGCACAATGTGTGTGCTGAAATAACAAAGCTTATTACAGGAATTTTTATGTTATTTATTTAGACGTGTAAACAAAAGCACACTTTTCCCTTGTAGTTCACTGAGTACTCCTGCCCATGCCAAGGCTGACACAGGGGCCATGGCTTGCTTGCCCGCCTGGGCACACCTGGCTCTGCTGCAGCTCCTGTCTGAGCCTGACTGACTCAAACCAGTATTTTTTAATAAAAATTGACCAGCACCACCTGGGTCTTTCCTGCTGGGAGCCTTTCCACACCATCTGTCCTATCTGGGAGCTGCAGGGACTTCTTGTGGCCAAAGGCCAGCACCTGGTACGCACCCCTGGAACCTCCTTTTGCCCCACAGAAGCAGCAGTCTTGTGTTTTGGAGACTCCTGCTCCACAGCTCAATGAAAGGTGGCTGTAGCCAGGGGTCAGTCTATTCTCACAGGCAGAACAAGAGGACACAGCTTTAAGCTGCATCAGGGGAAGTTTAGGTTGGACATCAGGAGAAAATTCTTCACTGAAAGAGTGATTGGGCACTGATATTGTCTGCCCAGTGACACCTGGTGGAGTCACTGTCCCTGGATGTGGCACTCAGTGCCATGGTTTAGTTGATGAGGAATTGTTGGGTCATAGCTTGGACTTGATGATCTCAAAGGTCTTTTCCAGCCTGGTTCATTCTGCGATATTGTGCTCCAAACTCCAGATGAAGGAGACTGAATTTTCCACTCTGCTGAAGCTTTTTCTATTCCGCAGCCCAAATATTTCTTGCTGTGTAATTGAATACAATTTTTGAAAATGGCGTAATCTGTAACCAGCCTGAAAGTTTCGGGTTTTGTGCCCTGGAAACAGAAACTTCAGATTTTCCAGGAATTTACAGAACAAAGTTGTGGTATTGAACGTGAAGGGCAAAGGTCTGATTAACATCTTAACAACATTCTTTGATTTCTACTTACTTGACTGAACACTGAATCAGGCAAGTACAACCCAGTACTTTGTGATACTGAGCAATGTCATTGATCAATTTATTCCTGCACCATTGCAAAGTGAAATGAGTAATCAAACCTCCTAAAAAGTGTGCTTTGTTCTTGGGTTTGTTTCTTTTTTTTTGAGGAATATGTCTGTATGCTAGTGGAGATAAAGAGCATATAACATGTATTTTAATTTCCACCTGCAAATATACACATCAATAAAATCTGCTTATTTAAAAAAAATAAATAAAATCCAATTATTTTTCTTTTAAGTCTTTAGCTTGTTACGGTTTAGGGATAGGAAAGTAAAATATTTTGTGGTTCCTATTTGTAAACCTAAATATTTTTCAATCTCTCTCTCATTCCAGTGTTCTTCTAAATGTAAAGAATGTAGGAAGTTCTGAGAATGGTATAACGGGGTATTTTTCACAGTTGGTTTTATGCAGATTGGCGCAGTGTACCGATCAATGGTGTCAGTGGAGATACTATGTGGAATGCTTTTGGATCCAAAAGTTTTGCTTAAAATTTTAAATTATATTTAAGCTAATAGCATATTCAGCTATTTCAGCTTTTCAATTGTGGGTTAAGTTTTTGGTTTGTTTCCCTGGGAGTGTGTGTGAATGAGGGCTTTAACAACCCAAAAGTGTAATTTCACATACAGTCCTTCCCATGTGAAATGGAATCCATGAAAGAAAGCCAAGACAAATAAATACCCATGGCAGCTGAGAAGCTCACTCTGTTTTGCTGAGTGAGCTGAGCAGTACCTCCACAGTTCCTTCTCCAGTAGCTGGATCCTTGGTAAGCCAGGCACAGCTTTGGGAAACGCCTTAATTTAGAGGTGTTGAAGTTTTCAGTTTCCGCAATATTTAATAACCTTACTCATATAATATGAGTGGGATCAAAGTCTTCAGGCCAGTTCATGATGTGTTGAAGTTAAGGAGGTTTGTAAACAGCAGTGACATGAATGCCTGTCCAGATGTTTTGGAGATGGTTTAATTTTCCTTTCCTTTTCAGTCACTATCACACATTTGAAGATGTTTTTTTACTGAGATCACATTGAAATTCTTTCCAGTGTCATATTTCTTGCTTTTTAAAACTTCAGAGTAGTTGTGTAACATCATGGGAGATAACACCAAAACACTTCAGGATTCACGAAACAAAAACCAATGACTCAAAATAGAATTTCTAAACAAAAACTGACCATTTAGTGAAGGAAAGAGTACATTCATTCTTTAAAGAAATTAGCGAAAAGTCGTGGAAAATTGAAATACTCTGAGCTTAGGAGATGGTGTCAGAACCCTGTGTTATGGACAGTGCTTTTGGTAGAGATGAGCCACAGCTGGACAAACAGTTCCAGCTTTCAACTGTAGAATACACAACTTTCCATATTTGCCAAAATCAATTCTTAACACAACTTTGAGGATTCATGAAAAGACTTTCTCAGACTCTTGCTTTGCACTTAGAAGTGCTGCTTTTCATGTTTTTGCCTTCACAACTCTGCACACATCTCACCTCAGTCCCATTTTTTGCCCAAGCACACCTCTAGCCCACACAAAACAGCACTTATATAATTTTTATTGTTGCACATCATTTACAATTTAATGCTGAACCAAAAATCTGTGGCTGTAGAAAATGTTCTACATGCTGAAAAAAGGATGTCTCACATGGTTGGTTTATCATGGGAGGGGTCTCTCACTGCTGTCAGTTTTGCCTCTAGCTCCAGTTATCTCACAACCTGGAATGTAGAGCCTCAGAGTGATTTGAAATGTGTGAGGAAGATACTTGTTGAAATAGTAGTGGAAAGTTATATGACTTATAATATTTTAACCAAAATTGTCTGGAATTGGCTTTCAAACAGTTGTGTTTGCTGTGCAGTTGTCATTTGCTCTGTATTCCTTAGAAATCCCTAATTTGGAATAGTATGATGAGGTTTCACTTATCCAAATATGTATTACAACAATTTTCTAGTCTGTCTTGCTTGGCAGCTACTGTTATTTTCCACAGTGTTCAAATGACAAATTAGATTACCACATAAATTATACCATTAGTTTGTTATTAGTTTGTAATTAAAAACTACTTAATCTGTACTTTACAGATTTTTACAGATGGAAAAAAATAGTCTCAGTGAGAGCCTACTGTAGTCACATGGAAAATGGGTTTTGAATAAAGTAAAGAGCAGTGTGGTTGATAAATTAGCTAAATACAAATGTACATAGCTGTGATTCCTTGGAATTTGTAAACAGCCAAGCAGCTCACGGTGCACAGGAACACATGGATGTTTTTCCAGCACTGCAAAAAGTTCTATTGCAAGGCTGTGTGCTTGTATTTGTGCTTTTCAGGGAACACAGCTACAAATCAAAAAGAAATGTTAGGTTTGTGTCCAGTATCACACAATGCATATTCCATGGGGAATTCTCACCCGACTCTGAAACTGAAGATAGGAGCTCCTGCTGCATTTCAGGATTTCAGGGTTAGTCTGGGTGAGCAGGAGCTCATCTCACATGTTTATTCATAAATCCTTTTTATGTGAGTGCAGGATGGGTCCTAAAAAGTGCCAAGAACGTGTTTAATGAAGGAGAGGAAAGGAACTGAAGGGAAAGTGGTAGATCTTTAAAGTCCACTGGCATTCATAAAGAAGATCCAGGTGGGACATAAACTGTAGAACTAGATAGGTGAGGAGCCTACTTATAAAATCAAAACGTGTTTTATACTGCTGGATCTGAAAAATTTCAACAGCAGCTTTTAAAGATAAAGGCGAACTCCAAGAATATTCTTTGGTTTAGTGTGCATTATAAACTTATTTTTGTAATCCAAGGAATATTGTCTCTATTTTTGTTTAAGACGTAGAAGCAGAAAAGTAAAATGGTAAATTCTGTGATCACTCTTTCTTTCTTTTCAAACTTCACTTGAAAAACATTGTATTTTAAGTGTGGAGAACAAAACTGGCTTCTCTCTCAGTGACACTGCACAAAGATAAGGCAGTTTCTTTAGGAGTGGTGATGACTGGAATTTGTCAGTGTGAATTTGTACTTTCCTTTATTCTCAGCTCTGTGGGCACTACACATTTAGACTGAGCACAGGGTTAATCTAGATTAAGGAGGTGTCCTAAAGGTTTTTTTTAATATGGTTTGTTGCTCTGCTTATTATCAGTAACCTGGAATGAGTGTATATTCCACTTCAGACTGGTGGAAAGGTTAAAATAATATTTTAGCAGAATAAATAGGTTTTGTTTAGGAAAAGAAAAGGGAGGAATCACAAGGTAATTTAAATGCTTGTGTTTTAGTTTTTAAAAATTAATGGGAACTTGAAGCTTGTCTCTTCCTGAAGGAGAGACTAAAATTTCATATGATACTAAGTGCAGTAGAATTTTTTTTTTAATAGATTGAAAAAAGTGATTAAATTGAAATATGTACAAGCTTGGGGCAGGAGGGGAAGGTGCTGCTTTAAGGACTACTTTGTGCCACATGATGTGAGTTCTTACCTGCCACCCCAAAAAAAAACCTGAAAAAATATCAAATCTCTTCCTTAAACTTTAAAACAATTCTGCTTTTAATAATGTATGACTGAAAAATGCATCCTTTCAGTACAAGAGTAAATAGCTTTATATATACTTGGAATACAGTTTTTGGTATATTTAGCTCCAGCCTGTAATCTGGGTGTACTATTTATTATGTAAGTACTTTCAGGGAAAGCTAAGTTTGTCACTGTTGAAACTGAGATTAAAATTAGATGTGTCACAATACTGAAGTCGTGCCTAAATCCTTTGAGAATTGTTTCTGTAGAAAAGAGAAGTTATGTGTAACTATATAAACATATATAGGTATATATATATATGTATATATACACATGTGTATCTGTCACTCAGTATCTACATATTAAAATATTTTTTAAAAATCACATTAGAAATATTCTCTTGCTGAGGAGCTTCAAGTTAGAACTGTCTCTTTGTGTCACTGAGGGCATCCCTTCCCTTGCAGGGGACTCCCAGTAGCGTATGTGAATGAAAAATATCTTCCAACTAGGGGCTCAAGGAAAAAGCCTTCAGCCTGAGAGAAGAGCTAACAGCTACAAGCTGCTAAGAACCTACACAATTAGGGCAGGAAATGCATAAAAAAGGACCTTAGATTGTTGTTCTAGAATCCTCTGTGGGCTATTTTGTGGTACGAGTTGCTGTGTGGGGCCGGAGACCTTGAACATCTGTTTTATATTCCCCTCACCTAAAAACCAGGGTCACAAAATGGAGAACTCGCATCATATTCAGGAAGAAGAAATCCAGTTTCTCAGGCTGACACTTTCTTAAAGCTGTGAATCTTGATGTTTTAATCTCATGCATTTTGGTCGTGCTTGATATTCATAACTGGTAGGTTTGATAAATTTTTAACAAGGAAGTTGAAGATGATGAGAAAACACAAGGGGAGTTTTGCATTTCGCACCTTGTACTCAAGCCTTCAGGTTTAATTTTCACTTTTTGCACCAAGAATGCTCCTTGGAGGAAGACTGACTAGATCTCATGTTGCCCTAAGATGGCTTTAATCCATTAAGGTAGAATAAAAACCCAAACCCTGCAGAGCTGGCTTTCCAAACCTCCTGTTTTAGTAAAGACAACAATACCAATGCTTGAGATTCAGAAGAGATCCATTTATAACTAATAGAAGTATATGTTTTTACTCATAACCTATGGGATAAATCTTGTAATTCCTGCATAAGTAAAGTAACAGGTATATCAAGATGGGAGTACGGTTCAAATATATGCATTGTCTTAGTTGTATTATGGAAAGAAAATCTCATAAAAATAGATTAAAAGAGAAGGCCGATAAAAATCGGAACTGAGACACCAGCTAGGAAGCACAATTCAATGTATTTTAATTTTAGTATTCTAAATCTTTTATTTATAATTCAGAAAATTATATTAATATGAGTTTGGAGTTCCTGTGTTGATTTGAAGGAAACCATTACCTGCCTTTATGCGATTGTAACAATTTTCTTTCTGTTGCATGGGCCCATTTCAATTAATGTATGTTGACACCAGCACCACAATTATGAGTGTGCTACAAGCCATTGTGTTTACTCAGAGGTGCACGTGGGCTCTAACATTCTTCTCATTAAGGATAAATTAGAACTGGTGACTGTAGAAGGATGGCACGAGTTAATTGCTCAGGAGCATTTGGATAACTCACATTGGATTTACTGCCTTAATGAGAGGGAAGGAGGAGGGAGAAGCAGGAAAGTTGTCTCTAATAATGTCTTGGATGTAGCCTGTACACAGAATTCTGCTGCTGTGGGTAATGCCACTGGGTTCAGTCCTTGGAATAACCCAGTGTTGACAGAGCTTTGCACAAACAGACCTGGCTGACCTGTCACAGTGCCTCGTTATTGAGAATATCACTGGTGTTAGAGAAATGTTTCTCATGATTCCTCTCCAGTTTGGGTGGGGGTTTGTTTAAATGCTGACATGCTACTTGGAGCACCTTGACCCCCTGGGAGAGTCCTGTGCAGGAAACTCGTCATGTTTGGAGGTGGTCACTTGTTGAATGTCTCTGCACACGACGATGGCTGGTGCATGGAAATGCTGCAGGTTAAAGGAGGGAAGGCACACACAGTTTCTAGTTACTCCTGTGGGAACTGTTCTTGGTGAAACTAGATAACAAACAAAGGATTTCACAAGCATTTTGAGCTCTGGTTTATGTAATTTAGGAGCTCCTGCTGTTTACCATCTGAGTATTTGCACTTATTATTATTTAAAATATAATCATAAGATATAATTACAAAGGAATTGCTTACTTTTCAAGTGATATAACACCTTTTTATTTAATTCCTTATGTATAAATTAAAATTCTATTACTACACATCAAATTAAAAGATCCTAATAATTAAGAATGTTGACTTTGTTTTAAAAAAATCAAATGCAAGCATTTTTTGGGAGCATGTTGTTATAGCTGCAGCTGTATCCACTGTCATGACACAAGTTATTGCTGCATTTATTTCAGGAGCTTTTGTTTGGCACATCAGGCACGCACAGTTTTTAAAAAATATTTTAAAAAAACAGGTTCAGGTTGGCTCAGTGGCAGAGTCAGTCAGCAGGGTTCCTTGTCTGTGGGGCACAACACAAACAAGTAACTCTGGCAAGTTATTAATGCACATGTGTCCATGATGAACTTTGTCCATTGAGCTACATCAAGGCTTGGGAAACATTTGTTTCCTCTATTTAAATTCTATTTGAAACTCTTGTAGGACAATCATGATAAAACCCCACATCTTTGTAAAAAGCTGTAATAATTGGTATTATTGCAATTATAATTGTAATTATTAAGGGTTCTCCTGCTTCTGTAGCACCTTTAAAATCTTTTGGCACCCTTCATGTATCTTCATAACATATATTCAATAGCCTGGTTGGTTTTATTGTTGTTCTGTGTTTATTTTAACTGGGCCATGTCTTGCAGACTTAGTTCAAAATGTGTGAACAGTTTCAGACAAGCTGATTTGTTTCAGATCCTGATTTGTAGAGGAGGAATGATGTTCTCTATAATGAATATATTAATAAATTGCTTTGACACATTGACAAAAGCTTTCATGGAAATGGAAATAGAGTTCTGAGAGAAGCATTTCTGTATAAAAATACCCCTAATGATGGGGTACAAGTTTTTATTGTTTTTTTGATTTTCCCTTTACATCTGGATCAAATGAAAATAATTCAGGAAGCAGAGATGCCCTTCCTGGAGCTAAGTTTCTGGAAATTCAAATTGTAATGATATAGAATACTTTCTTGGCATTAGGGGATGTAAGTGATGAAGATTTTCTTTTGATTTTAATTGAAACCATTGGAGAGAAGCAGTGAGCTCTTGTGTTGCAATGCTCGTGAAACTATTCACGCTGGTGAGGGGTGAAACTTGGAGACAATTATGTTAAAAATACACAAAACAATGCATATGCATGCTTGCCTTCGTGTCTCATCATTCATTCCTTGCAATATCTTTGCAACTTCTAGTGCTGAAATTGATTCTGAGCATGCTGAAATTATTAATTTTGAGTAACTGTTAAAGACCAAATTATGTTCAATATGGCAATATGAATATTATGCTGACTGCAAGCTCCTATTGGCTTCATTGGAAGTAAATCAATAACCCTGAAAGGCAGTGCTGGGCTGCTGCTGTCCAGCTCTGATCACTTCCTGATCAATTCAGTTGCTGATGGGAAATGTTATGTTTAGTAGGACAGACTATTGAATAAAATAGAAAATACTGTTTAGCATGAAGAGAAGCCTGCATAGAAAATTGAACTGAAAATATTAAATAGGCAGAAATGGAATAATTATCTGTTCTTAGCAGTCCTGTTCGTTTAATATATTAAATTAGGTGTAACATTTAAACTGGTTTCTATGGTGTATTATTAGAATTTGTGGATGGGAGAAGACAGTCTGTGAAAATACTAGTATTGGTATTGCTGCTGGGGATAGCTGTAAAAATAGGATGCAAAGCATTTTTCTCTCTCCTGAGAAACAGGATGGTGGGGGGAAAAAAATAATAAAAGTTACCCAGTGAAATAAAACTGAGCAAGGGAAAATAGTAAGGATGGTATATGATTCAATAACAGCCCTGGATTGCTTTGTCGGCCAGCTAATGAAGCATGGAGCAAATTCCCCTGCTGCCATGAGTCAGAGCAGTGCCCACTCCCAGTGCAGCAGCAGGGGCACGGGGCAGGGAGGGGCTCTGGAGCAGTAAATGTGCTCCAGGAGGGGAAGGATGGAGAAGGATGGAGCACACTGCTCGCTGCGCTCTGCAGATCCCCAAGTTTCAGAATTGCTGCTGCATCCCTGGCGTCAGTTCCGCCATCTGCAGGGGGCTGAGTATGGATTGATTGTGGCAAAGACACGAGCAGAGACTTCACCGTGTCACCCTGATCTTTTCAGCCCTCTGATGTTTACATTTTTGTACTGAGTTCTCACTCGGAATAACATAAATAAAAAGGGATGTTTTAAAAACTGTGCGTTCCTTCCTGGAGGAAGGACAAACTGATAGACGTCTAGTTTGACCAGTGCAGTCAAAGAGGTGTCAATCTCATTACCCAACCCCTAATGAAACTCCAAAAACTGTATAAGTCAAAATCCCAAATAAACGTCCTTCTCCTTTACTCTCACAACCTGACCATGTGAGTGTAATTTTGTGTCCATCTAGCGACCTCACCACAATCAGATTTTAGAACATAATACTTACAGACCTGTGCCAATACTTGTTTTAATAGGTTTAGGCTGGTCCAAAACTTGCAAACCTGGAATTATTGCTGTTTTTTTTTTTTTTTTGAAATATTTGCAGTTTGAATTGGTAATGGTGCAGTTCAATTTGTTCCATGCGTTCTAATTACATTGCTCTCTCACAGATCTTTCTGTTTCTTTGTGTGGAAATTTGCATATTCCATTTAATATCATTATCCTAATGACCACACATGGTCACTGTTTCAGTTGCTAATTATTTTTAACAGGTAATGTATAAACTTGTAATTTGATTTAAAAAAATATACCTATTTTAAATATGGCTTAATTTTGCTAAATTTTGCCGTGGGTTTTTTGAAATTGCTTTCTCCTATCATCATAATTTCAGTCTGAAATATTTTTATTTTGTTTATAAATCAAAACTAGTGCGAAAATGTGTAATAAGAATTTGGTAGCTATGAAAGATGTATAAAAGATCAGAAAACAGATATCTGACTTAGTACAATTTAAGAATAAATTTTATGTTTTGCTCCTTATCAGTTGTGGAGAAAAAAAAAAAAAAAAAAGGCAACAAATCCAGATTCTGCTTCCATACCAATAATGCCACAGAGACCATTTGTAATGGGTGAGATGCTTCTGTTCCTGGGCTTCACTAGTGAGTATGTTAGGCTTTTGAATTCCACAGATTATCCTCTGCCATGGACAGAACAGAAAAGGGCCACAGGGTTGGCTGGGCTGTGTATAACCACTCTGACACCATTCCATCATTCTTTTGACTTGTGAGGAGCTGGCACCTCTTGCTTTCCTGACAGCTGTGAGGCCTCTGGTGACTGCCACTTTCCAGAGGTTTAGCAGGATGAAGATACAGAAACACGGTGACAAAATATTTCTTGCTGCATGCAAAAAGCAATGATTTACCTGAATAAAAATCTGATTTTGCAGTGATCACTTCTGGAGTGATATCCCTAAGTTATTGTGAAACCAAAGCCAAGCAGCTCAGAATGCACTCCTACGATCCTGCAAACTCGAAGGGAATACAAATAATCCTCCAGATATGTTTCATTCAGAATTACAAATTAATGCATCTGATATATTTCAGTAATTTTCTTGACAACCATTTACAGGACAGACTATTGAAAGTTTCTGTGAAAATTGATGGAGTTTTTGTTTCTGCAACCATAAATACTTTGTTTTTTCCTAGATAATTTTAACTACAGTAATCAGGTTTTCTGGGTGATCTAGCATATTTATATGGATAAAATGATGAAAATAATCAATGGAGAATGGTAAGAGTAGAGGAAAAAATAAACTAGATTTACTAGCACAATATGGTATTGACCTAATGAGATTAGATTGTATTCCCAGTTGTACTTCAGGGAGTATAATTCAATCTGTACTCACTTGCAGTCGTTTAAAACACTCCTCTTGTTCTTAATAAAGTATCCATTCAGATGGCTTCCCCATCCTTAAAAGCTGAGCCCTTTTCAAAGAGGCATCTACAGTGAGTTTCAGGATGGGATGGGGGTGCCTGGATGAGTCCTGTTCCTACAGGTTATTCCACAGCCATAAAATATTTGACTTGGTGCAACCTCAGGAGATGATCAAATCTAATCTTTGGTTGACAGTGGTTCTAATGCCAGTGGTAAATCAGGTCAGTTGTGGGTTTGTCAGGAAAAGCCTTGAAAACCCCTGAAAATGTGATTATATAAAATCTATGGCATGTTACCCTCCTGGAAGAGAGCTTTTCCATAGTCTGCATACTCAACCTACCCCACTGGTTTGATTTGTTGTGTTAACAAGGCTGAGAAGAGTTTGGCTTTGACATCTTGCAACTACACTGAAAGTAATTATAAGCTCCTGTTAGGTTTTCTTTAGCCTTTTCTCTGCCAGACTGTGCATGTCTGTACCCTCTTTCTCTGTGCTTTGCGCCCTTTGTCACCATGGCATCAGCAGGACCTTTTCCAGTTCTCCATCTCTCTTAAACTGGAGGAGAACCAAACTGGGTGTGGTTACAGTCTGAGAAAAAAAGAAAAAAACTATTTAAAATAGCTGATCCAACAAAGCAATTACCCCTGAGAATACCTGAAAAGATCTGCCTGTATACATTACCTTTTTATACCAGCTGTACTGCTTCTGGTGTTCCTGTCAAGTGTTAACATTAGACACATGAAAAGAGTTGGGAGCTACAGGCTTTTTTCATTAATCAGTAATATTAAATTAGTTGGCTAAATATTGCTGTGTTGGCAGAAATTCAAGACAGTCTGAAAAGGATGCAAAAACTGATCTCAGCTTGAATGAAGATACTGGTCTGAGTTCCCATGAGGGGATATTTAATGAGGAGGCAACTGTAAGGGAGCAAAGCACTTTTTGTGGAGCTATTGGCAAATACACTGGGTCAGGGAAATTTTTAGACTCCTTATAAGAGCTGTGGTATCTGATTTGGGAACGGTCTTGGGAATACTTCAGGTATCCTTTATGAAGAAACAGCTTTCTCAGACACGTGGCTGGATTTTGGGAGCTGTCTCGGGCAGACCCAAAAGCAGGACTCAGAATTATCTGTGTGGGTCTCTTCCAGCTCAGGCTGTTCTCTGATTCTGTGATTGATTTGCTGTTATTGGGACAGCACTTAAGAAAGGGCCAGGGAGAAAAAAAAAAAAAGAAAACCAAAAAACCCAGGTATTTGTCAACCAGATGGTCTGGGGGGATGTATTTTAAATCTTAGGATTTAAAGTGTTTGCCTGTGTTCGAAACAAAGTATTGATTGCCCTGTAATCAAAGAAAGATTTTATTGGTTCTCACAAGTACTTTCCAAGCAAACAAGGCGAGGGTTAGTGAAATGACTTTCCGTGCTGCAATAGGAGTTATAGTTATTGATGTTTCCCAGAGTCATCTGGACTTTGTGTGGGATAAAGGCTCTTCTCAATCAAATTTTATGGCCTGGCTTTATGTGACTAATGATTTTCAAATACATAGTTTGAAAATAATATTGTATATTGCTTACATAACTGCAAGGCTGTTAATATTTATTACACTTAAGATTTTTAGCAGTGAGTCAATGAATATCCCAGAATTATTTGGCTTATTTTAATTTTGTTTTCTATTTTCTGAATCACAGAGCTCTAATTATTCTGTGTCTCTAAACTGAAATATAACACAATCTTAAGAATGCTTTTCTTTTCAGAGGTCTGCTGGTCAGATAGCAAAGTTTGTTACCAGGGTTTATTCAGCTTGGTAAAAGTGGAGTGGAATTACCAAATACTGGATCAATTGTTCTCTTTAAACAGTAAATTCGTCCCTGAATTTGTTTTAGGGCAAAATCATATTTATAGACTGAAGGGCAAAAGTTGCCTGTATTTTACCTGCTAATTGAAATGATTGTGCACAGCGGTGTTTGTTTTGTTGCCTCTCATTTGTGCTGCTTTTTTCACCTCATGAATTCTGTCCTTGTGTGAAATATCACTGTGCATCATGCAGAGAGTGTAATTCAGCCTCTTCTCATGTCAGACTTGTGAGCATTAGAGCAATATTATCATTTTTCTGGGGCTAAGCCACTGAACCACAGTGGTTTGTGTCATTATACCTTGGCAAATATGGCCAGTCCTTTCGACTCCTGAATTATCAGATGTTTTACAAGCAGAATTCTCTTCTTTTTCTTTTTCTTTGTGATGTATTTAACTGTAAGGAAATTCTATTTAAGCAGAAGTCATTTGCCTGAATTCATACTATTGGTTATTGCCTGTGGTGACAGTGCAAGATTGCATTATGCTTTATGACTTTTTGTTTTTTTGAATAATGATGTTTCTGTTTAACAGAAACTGTGCTAGAGCTTCAATCAAAAATGCTGAGTATGGTATGAACTAGAGGGTTAATCAGAAATTCCTCAGAGAGTAGTAAACCATACACGTTTTACATTTATGGACACTGAACCAGATCCATTTTTTTAATGGTATGGATTTTTTTTCTTTATTAAATGATGGAGCTGGCCATATATATTCTTGTCATTAATCAATAATTTCTACTGTTTTAATTTTATGTTATGAAAGGCAAGAAAGCTCATCTGACTCGGGGAATACTAAGTTGACTCAGGTAAATGATTGCCAAGGGAAGGCGATTTATTATGAAATCTGGGAAAGATCAGAGTGAATCTTCCCACTTAGTCCTTTTTTTTTTTTTTTTTTTTTTTTTTTTTTTTTTTTTTTTTTTTTTTTTTTTTTTTTAATCAAGCAGATTCGGATTTGCCAAGTAATGGAAACAAAAAGCCTCCACTTAAGTCAATTATTTCAATCTAAATTAAAAATAATGTTCTTGTCAGACCATTTTTAATCTAAGCAGTTCTGCTGGTCTGAGCCTGCTGCTTTGTGTACTCCACACCTCTATTTCAATGCTATTAACGATATGGAACTTTGAGTAGATTTAGGCAATGCATAAATCTCTGTAGGATTAGAGTCCCATGTGCTTACATGTAATAAAGTTCTCTGCTGGGCTGGTGCAAGTTGAACTGTACCTCCATCATATGATACAAAAACATGATAATTTTTTCTTTTTTTTTTTTTTTTTTTTTTCTTACTACCGAAGATGATTGCTGTGGGATTATCCATTATATCTATAAATGTATTTTTACTTTGGTAGTAAAGGCAAGCCATATTGAAGAGGTATATTTTAGTTGGATGGCTCAGCAATAAATGTTATGTGTTTACCATTTTCAGGGCTGCTTTTTGTTTATCAACCTTCAGGAAAATCTTTAGGTTTATATTTGAAGGATGTGTCATTTACAAGGGTATTTAAGTGGCAGCCATTGGTGCAGGATCACAATAATACATAATAATGATTCCTAGTGGAGTGTTCAGTCGCTGTACTTTTTAATTTCAAAAAATTAAAATAAATTAAAAGAAAATAAGCGAAGTGTGCTTAAAGGTAAGGAATAGGAGTAATCCCGTTAATTGCATGAAGCAGGAAGTTCCCAGCTCTGTGGAAGCAGAGTAGCTGAGCTGTGAGTCTCTTGCACTCTGAAACTTCATCCAGACCAAACCAAAGCCATCAGTGGGGTAGAAGCAAAGATCTAACCAAGGGATACTGGGCATGGTGAGGATTCAGGCAGCTCAGTGGAATGAAAGTGCATGAAAAGGGAACACGGTAAATGCAGTTTGTGTGCAGAGCAAGTGTTAGTTGAGCCTTAGGTTAAGGATTCAGTCACACTGTCCTTTCAGAGTGGCTCTCTCTGTGCTTTAATGTGAGCATAAATGTTTCCAGACCTGGGCAAATGCACCAGTCATCTTCAGTTTCTGGAAGGGAATGTGGCATGAGCTGTTTTTTTGGGGAAGTAATGAACCAAAGCCCCTCAGCTTTGGCTGTGGCTCAGCAGATCTCAAAGATGACACTGGTCAGCTGCGTCTGGATTCCTGACTGCACAGACTGGTTTGGGTGTTTTTTTAATCTCAAAACTCAGGATGGGATCCCCCTGGGAAACTGCCCTGGGAAAAGGATTAGGGCAGATAATAGAAAAGAGATGATGGCTTTTTAAAGATATTTTTCTTACAGCACAAGAACTCTTGATTCCCATGTGAGAGAAATCAGGCAGTGAGGCAGGAGAATAATCTGAGTTAGAGTCTCCTGGTGAAACTGAAATATAAAAAGGAGTCAGTCCTGGGGAGAGCATAGGGGTGTTGCTAGCATGGGATCAGGAAAGGTAAAGCACATTTGGAGTTTGGAATTAGTCCAGGAATTTGAAGAACCAAAGGAAGAGCTTCTACTGGGACATTGGTCAGAAAAGGAAGAATAAAGAAAATACACCCACTCACCCCCTCCTGAGTAAATAAGACAGGAAGCCAAGCGGCAGCCAGAATGGAGAAGGTTTTTACTCGCAATCACTCTTCCCACATGTCTCAAGTCTCTGAGCCTCAAAAAGGACTGGGCAAACCAAGTCCCTCCCATTTAGGAGGAGGTTGGCTTTGAGATCACTTGAGGAACCTGAACCTACTCAAGCCCCTGGGAAATGGGCAAATGTGTCCTGGGGCCCTGAGGGAATTGGCAGATGTAATTGCTAGGACAACTGTCCATGATATTTGAAGTGGCAGTCAAAGGCCTCAGTGATCAGAGAAAAAAAGAACACCACGTGTATTTTTAGAAAGGGTAATAAGGAGATTCTGTGATTTGGAGATGCTTGACTTGGAGAATTTGAGGAAATATTTTCCATTTAAAATAATCAATACATGCTAAAAGGAAGTTTTGATAGATTATTTCCTGGTCTGTTACTTCAAAATGTGGGGCATGGAATGATGTTTTTCAAGAATCTGCTCAGACACGTAAAATGATTTGCATTTCACATGCAAATGCCTCAGCCCAACTCTTGGTGACCAGGCCTTTAAAACTTTATTAGTGTTGGAATATTTGGGGTTTATACAGTCTGAAATCTTCTTAGAGCACATTTATAAATCTGTGTGTGTGTGTGACCTGCACTGCTACCTTGGCTTGTTTTAAAGTGTATTTATATCAGGATGCATACAGTGCCCGTTCTAGGAGAGCTCTAATAATATGTGAAAGTGTGGTGAATAAGAAATAACTGAAAAAATGATATTTTCTGGGTCTTTTATTACTGTAAAACATAAAGCAGAGCTTTGTGGTCCTCCTTATAGCCAATAGTCTGGATAGATGTTTACAGATATATATATATTAAAATACTTAACTCATCGACTTATAAATCATCATAAAGAGGTAGCAATTTTATGAAAGTAAAATCGATACAAATTGCATATGGCTCTTGGGATAGATTTTATAAACTGGGTGTTTTTCTTGTAGTAACATAAACATCTATGAATATTAAGCCACTTTTTTTGCAATTCAATTTTAATCTTTCAAATATAGAACAGGGACTATTTCCCCCTCACTATGTAATTTCAATTCCCAGTTTTGCTGATGGCATTTATGATCATAAATAGAGATATTAAAAAAATAGAGGCACAAAATTTGCTGAAGTGGTTTGCTGAGCAGGCAGCGTGTGCATAAGTAGAAGATGCTTAGGTACACTTAGAACTTTAAAAAATGGTCTCCTTGATCAGTTCTTTTCTCAGTGGGGATTGTGAAACTTTACTGGATTACAGCAAATACAACAGAGATTGTGACCCTGGCAGAGATTGAATTTGAGTGTATTTTTTTCTGTCTGTTGGAACTTTGTGAAATAATCAATCCAGAAGTAGTGTAGCAATAGAAACAATTTTGGAATTTTTATTGTAAAGCGCTTAATTCTACTCAGGATTTGTCTTGTGGGGTTTCTTCATTTCCTTGCTAATTTTACAGTTTGCTGGTTGTATGTGCCTGTACATCCAGATCTGTCTGTCCCTTGGGAAAGGAATGCATGTGGCCTGGTTATGGGAGTTGCTTGCATATTTTAGGAACTGTTTGAAAAGCAATTATAGCGGAATAATTACAATTTTAATACCAGCAGAGAAAATAAATGTCAGGTGTTTGTTGGGAGTCACTTTTCAGGAGAGCAATCTGTAGAACACTAATATTGCTGGAATATTAGACTGGCTGTGAAGACATTTGATAAGCTTCTCCTAACTTGGATGCCACTTTACTCACAGTATAACTTTATTCCTACAGAATTTGTACTCATTTTCCTGAGATTTCTGAAGGGCATTAATTTGCTTGCAAAGTTTCTGCATTTTTTTGAATTACCCAATGCATGCAGCTGACATTAATCATGAGGTGAAGAGCCACTGCTCGCAGTGACAGTAGGGCTATGCATCTTAGTCAAGAATTTCACACCAGCCAAAGTGACTAGAGTGAAATAACTTCAGAAGATAAAACACAGAGGGCTCTAATCCTATTAAAACATGTCAGTAAATAATAGGGTTTTTTTTGTTACTGGTTTAATTTCCAAAATTTCTGAGGTATTTAGTTAAACACTTAGAGGGACTAATTGTAAATGATATATACCCGTTGTTACTTTGGTTAATAAAAATGGAAATACCTGTGCAAAACAGAACTGCTTTGGATGCCATAATGTAATTACATCTTGGAAAGCAGCATAATAAGGCAAGAAGAAAACCCTAGGTGTATGTAATTTCAGATTCAATTTCCTGTGGATTGAGAAATACTGTCTGAGTGTGGGGACTGCTTTTAAACTAGGTAGGAGAACTACCTCATTCTTACTATACTATTCCCTTTGATTAATTAATTCCAAGTGTAAAATTGTACTAGGATTTCTGTAGTTTTCACAAACTGAAATCTGATTTTTAAGCTGATTCTGAACCTATAGTTGCTTCTGAGCTTTTTCCTTGTATTTCTTTATAGTGATAATTGATGCCCTGAGTACATCAAAACAAAATTAGGGCAGAGAGCTAAAACTGTCCTTGCCTACCCTGGAATATCCCATTTCATACTCAGATCTCTCTTTACTTCCAGTCAAGACTAAAAATGATTAGTGGAGTCAGATGCATTTCCATCTTTGAGATTCATATTTGAATTTGCAGAAATTGTAGGGGAGAATCTTAGAAATAATCGGAACCCAATGGTCATATTTTTAAATTTACTACTTGCATTTTTTTTTTCCTAATTTCCTTAGGAACTGAGCTCATGTGAGAACCCAGCCTGACCCACTGCTTGTCCAATATGTTCACACCCCCAAAATTTAATCTGGAATGTCTGCCTGTGTGAAACCTTTTGTACAGCATTTATTTTCACTCTATAGACAGGCTTTTGCTATGTTAGCATTGCTACTGTAGCTGTGGGAACATCATGTTTATTGATGTTGTTTGCCTGCTTTTTTAGGCTGTTGTCTTTTTTTTTTTTTTTTTGGTGGTAAATACAAATAATATGCCTCAATATGAGCAGAGCACATTTTGAGCATTTAGCCACCTACTGCCACAGTGTTTGAGTATCAATGAAGAACATTATTTAAAGAATCTCCATGTTCTAACTTGTGGAAATTTCATTGTGGAAGTTGGAGAATAAAAGCATAAGAAAAATGCATTTAGTTAAACATAGCAGCATTAAAAGGTGCACTTTAGAGACATTAGCTCAGGTCTGTATGGAAGTGTTTTGTTGTTCTGTTTTCCTTTCCTTGCAGGATGAAAATGTAGCAGTCAGGAAACATGGATAATCAAGTAAGATAGAAACTAATAGGAAAAGAACCAAACTGTGGCTTTAAAGTCCCAAGACAAAGTCAAAATCCTTCTGAATAGATCCTAGTAACTCAGTTTTCAACCCAGGAGATGAGAACTACAGAATGTTGTGGGCATGTAGAAGCACCTTTGGTGGGTTTTATTCTACACTGTGTGTGCTGAGCTCCTCAGTGCTGGAATTCCCTGCTCTGCCTCTCAGCTCTCCTTTTTCTGATCCTGTTCTGCTCATGTGGCTTTAGCAAACAGTAAACTGTGGCACATTCACACGAATGATTTTGCAGAGAGTGTTCTTTTTCTTTCCTGAAAACATGGAATATTAGAACATAGGGTTTGCATGGTAGATGCCTGACTTTAACATCCGGTTTTCAATATTCTCTGTTGAATTTGTACCTCTATTTAGAATAATCCTTGAAACTCTTGATCCCACCTGAGTGGTATGTGAATAAAATACAGTAAATAAAACTCTTGAATAGTCATGAAGTATGAGACAGAAGCAATAAATAAGCAGCAGAGCACATAAACCTAGTGCAGTCCCTCCCTGCAAAAGAGCACCTGAGCACAGGGAAATCACCACTTTGTGAAAGCTCTGAGCTGACTGATGAGCCACGGTGCCTGTGAGGTGATGGAAAATGCTTGAAAAAGCCACCAGCAAGGCTGCCTTTTCATGTAGATTTTCTCTAATATCAGTTTATTTAAAATTCACTTGTGAATTGTACTTCCAGCAGGCTTCACACGGCTCTCCCTGCTACCACACACACAAATACTGCAGGGACAAATTCTGCACCACACACCTGGCAAGTTACTTTGCACAGGACCATTTCTATTTGAAGAACAATTTTTATTTTTGAGATTTACTATGCTACAGGAATAGCTTTGTGTGAAATCTTGTGAATTTGGAATATTCATGTAAGATAAATTACTTTTAAATTAAATTTCAGGAATGCAATTGATTGTGTTTGCCTGGGAAGAATAAGGAATTATCCACACAGTTATAGATAACTTAGAAATGCTGCTTCTGCACAAGTAGCAGAATAATTTGGGGATATTTCTGATAAAGGGCAGTATATTTCACATTGCCTTAGATTACTTGAGAATCAGAAAAGCAATGTTTTGGTAAAGTATATTTTCAACACATCTTCTAAAAGTAAGGTAAAGGTTGAATTTTCAAGTTATAAAAGCAGAAGTATCAGAAAGTTTCTACCTTCATCTCCGAGACTTTTCTTTTTAAAATCTTTGCACATCTTTCAAAGGCTTTGTTGTTGCAGGATGTTGTTTTCTTTCATAGCCAGCGTAGATTGGAATTAACTGCACTCCTTAGAACATTGCTCCAGTGTAAGTTACTGACCAGAATTTTCCAGTGGTTATGAAAAAAAACCCAAAACAATCATAAGACATTAAATTAGATAAGTGGCTTGATTTTATTCTGCCATTCAAATGCTTAGATGTGCAACCTCTTCTGCATCTGTCAACAGGGAAATCACTCTTGTAAGTTCTTCAGTGGAAGTAAAAGGGTAAAATCCATCCAGGAGGGACAAGAACATTGGAGGGTCTCTTAATCAGCTTTCTAATGCACAGTGAAAATAGATTTTTTTATTAGTCAGGAGTAACTTGTAGCATAACGTGGTGTTACTCACTTGAATAAATAATTTTGTTTTGATTGCAAATGAAAGCTGCCTTCTGAATGCTGGGTTGACAATGAATATCTCCCTTATGAAGCAGAAATTTATTTCTTCATCAAATGAGTGAAGAAAGGAACTCAAATGAACACAATAAACAAGATTTTCTGGGGAAAAAAAAAAAAGCAACACAGTTGGATTTGATTTGAAAAGAGGAATAGCAGGCATATGCCATGTGTCATTATAGGAGAGAACTGGCGACAGTGTTATTCATTATGTGGTTTCAGAGTGCCCTAAATTGGAGTATAAGATTATTGGAAGTGGTTGATTTCCCCAGATTACTGCTTAATAGTGACTAAAGGGCCTGCATTACTCATATTTGCAAGGAAAATAGTGCCAAAAAGCAGCAGTGGTTGACTGGAATGAAATGTGGAGCCCTCAGGGTTTTAGCTTGAGATGCAGCTTAATTGTGTGTCTCTTGCTTAATACAAATGTCCCCGAGTCTCTGAGGCTGGTGTGCCCCCAGCACTTGCAAATTGATCCAGCACTTTCCAAAGTATTTACTGGGGATTTTTTTTTTTTTCACTGCTTTCTAAACAAATTATTATAATGACTTCACAGACCCAAAGTAGGTTTCCCTGTTTCTGGCTGTTTATCGTTACCAAATTCCTTCAGCTTCCTGCCAACTTTTGTTTATTTCCTTTTTATCTGCTCAAACTCCTGTAATGCCATGGTTGGAAAAGGGTTGGGGTCTGATGTCATCACTGCGATTTTCCTTTTGCACTTCTGGAAAAAGAGGGAAAAATCACCCAGCTGGGATTAGGGTGTGTTTGCTGTCCTACAGCTGGTTGGTTGCCTCTTGATAATGAAATATAAGTGTGGTGAATTACTTTTAACTAAAGCAATTCATATTTTCAAGCAGATTTGATAAAGTACTTTTAGAAGGAGTTTGTACTGTGAAGTTTCTCATAATTTTGGGGGCATATATTGCTCTACTTGGATAATATTTTGCTAAATTGATTGTTGGGTATACACAGAGTCTTCTTGAAGAAAAGCTGAATAGAAACAACCTGAATTTTCCCCAAATTTGACAAAAAAAAAAAAAAAGTTATATTTCTTTCGCAATATTTGCAATTTCTCTGCCAGATACTATGAAATTAAGCAAAAATACTCCATTACTGTGAAATACAGTTATTTTGTTGTGTGAAGGTGCTGGACTGACGTGCAGAAGAACGAGTTTGAGTTCAGTGCTGTGCTGAATTCCTGCTATGGCACACAGGACTTCTGTGATTCTGTTCCCAGGTGATGAAGGAGAAATTAAAGTGCTTTCCTTTTGCCTAGTGAAAATGTCAGGTCTGGGTAGGCAAGAGTTTTACATAGAAATACCTGGGGAAAGAGCCTAAGAATTCATCTTGTCCATCTGCTTTAATTAGCAAGACCTGGAACTAAAGTATTTAAATGCTCTATTACAAATAGGGAGATGAGCAAAGGAAGAAATTATCCCTGTACTGTGATCCCGTTTCCACCTTTCCTGCAATAAATTTGAATAAGGTTTAAAAGAAGCTCCAGACTGTGGAAATGATGTTTCCAGGTTTTGAATTCAGAGGAATTGCTGAAGTCTTTGAGTCAACACGTTGATTCACGAAGTACCTAAGATTAACTGCTAAAAGCAATAAAAATTAACAAAGTCAAAGCAAGATCTTAAATATATTCAAAATAAACAGAACTGTTCACCTACTGTTTCACTGATCCCTGAGTAGTGCACCTCATAATACCAATGCCATTGCCAGGCTCTTCAAAGAGAAAATTACTGATGAGGATTTTTAATTGTTACTTTTTCCTTTAGCTCAGAAAATTAAATGGCTGCCTTACACTGCTCAGCAAAATTTCCAATGAACATTTATAACATCTGTAGATCAAGGTTTGTTTCTAATATTTTTGAGAGACATTCCTCCCTGAATTCAGCCACTTACACAAATGAAGTTATTTATTGCATTGTATTCATTTCAACCTTCTCCTTTTCAGAGATTGCATTTGCAGTTGATATTTCTGCAGGGCAATAAAATGGTAACTGTGCAACCAGGGGCATAATGCAGAAGAGCCCCTGAAGTGTTGTGCAATTAATACAATGGCTGAATATCAGTAAAGGTGTAGGAGGTGATTTGATTTGAGCATTTTTAATGTATAGAAGAAATTCAAGATGCAGAACGAAATTGCTTGAGCTCATTTTAAGATGAAAACTCAAAATTTGTATATAAAATTGTTCTAGAAGGAGAAAACCAGCATAAAATCTGCAAATTACATTTGAAAATTAGAAGGACTAGTGAAGGCAAACACGTGAATGAAATAAGCTTTTATTGATCAGTTATTAGGTGATGAAAGCTCCATTCCATTGTTCTGTGTAGACCTCCACTGAACAGATCAAATTCCTTCCACATCTGTGTAGCAAGGATGAATGGTTTTCAAGGTTATGGGTTTTTTTCCCCTCCTTTACAGTTTAATATTGTTCTTCCACCCCTTGGGCAAAGAAAAGACATCTTTGGTTATGTTCTGTTTTCCCTAAATCAAGGAATGCTTTTGATGTATCAGGATTACAGGGGAACAAGTGGGAAAACCTTGTTCTTCAGGAGGGTTTAGCTCCGCACTGGGTTTGTTCTCACAGACCTGAGGTGTGTCCAGGAGGTGACAATTCCTGTCCTGGCCTCACAGTTACATCCTCCTGCCTGAGCTGGGCTCCTCTGGCCCTGAAATCCCTGGATCTGCCTCCCTCCTCCCAGGACATTGCATTGCTCTCTTTGCCCCAGCAAAATTTGCTGCTGAGCAGGAAGACATTTCCCAAGTATATACAAAGGATTTTTCTCTTCAGCTCTCTTATTATGAAATGTGCTTTTCCATTTCATTGGTTCAGTAAAGACAAGGGACCTTCTTGGTTTTTATTCTCTCTGAAGCATCAAAGCACAGACCCAGCCAGAAACATGAGTGTGAAAAGAGTTTTAGTGTCTTGCTGCTGTGTCTGGTTCACACACCAGTGTTAGGAGCTGCTGAGCAAATATAGAACAGGAATTTGACTTTATTTTATTGATTTATTTATTTATTCTCAGGTCACCTCTCTTTGGGTCTTGCCTGCAGCAAAGAAAACAATTTGAGTGTCATATAATTATATCTCCATGCCATTTTGGGAGTGGTATTTGTTCTTTGCCCTGCTCTGGTATCTGCCTTTTTACTTTCATCCACCTCTTCTCCTGCCCTCTCCAAAGGGTGTTAGGACTGATTTAATGGCCTGTGGATGTCAGACCAGATGGTTTGGACCTGTCAGTCTCGGGTTTCTGTGAAAGCTCTTCTAAACCTGACTGTGCTGGTTAGTTACTGTCACAGAAATCACTGATGTGCTTTGTGCCTCAAAACTCCCATCAGAAAAGCCTGGTATTATTTAGCAGCCTCAGACATCATAGATATTAATTGGAAGTTTAATTAAAACACCCATGTTAAGAAAACATATTATTTGAATCTGTTCTTCCACATATTAGAGGAAGATTGGAACTCAGATCAGGTATTAATTACTATTCAAATATTGCACGTTTTTTGTTGGGTGATTACATGCCATTAATCTGTTCTTTGCACAGTTGGTTGTGTCACCCTTGTAATAGTCTCCTGTTAGCTCTTTTCCTGGCCAATGGCGGTGGTCCTTTAGCCATTCCACTTTTGGCAGGCTTCATGCTGTCAGTGTTCACATCTATTAATGCTGTGTCCCAAAATGCGGTGTGTGTGAGGGAATGCTAATTGAAATTATGGTATTTATTACTCTCAGGAAAAGTCTCAGTGCAGTGTAATAGTGTGTCTCAGGGCTGGAGAGGGTGGAATTCACATTCACAACAGCAGCAATCCACTCTGTGCTGCAGATAATAGGAGACAGCACTTTGCTGGGAGCAATGACTTTCATGTCTGCTCTGTTGTGTGAAGCCAGTGCCTAAGGCACTCACATAACACATATTAATAGGGACAAAACTTCCAGTGTTCTGGGAGTAAATATTCACCACTTCCACCTTAATCCATCCACTTTTGATTGTGGGATATAAAACCAAGTGGAGAAGTATCTGCTTCTCTGCAGATGGAAGATTTGAGAGGGGAACTGACTGCATCAAAGCAGCAGTGCTGTGTGCATGGAGCTGGGCAAGGGGGAGAAATTCATGTCACCTGCACCTCTGGGAATGATGGGCAAACCCCAGTTGATTATGTCTCTGTGAGGAATCTCTACTTTCCATAAAATTACAGATAATCTGATTTCAGGTTCACACTAGGAGGTTTCTGTTGAGGGTTTGGACAACCTTTACTTGCATAACCTTCTCAGTGATTGTTTATTCTGTTGGCTGAAAAAGGGACCTTTTCTAAAAGCTAGAACCTTGCATTCTTTACCTAAATAAACTGTGTCCTTCTCCTTGTTGTGTAGGTTTATCAGCAATCCCTTCAGTGTTGGCATGAGCTGTGTTTGCCATAAAAGACACCCTGGGAGAGTTTTGCTTTCATGTCACAGAGCTGTGCTGTTCTGGAACCAGTGCAGCTGCCAGCTAAATTTGTTATCATTTCATGTCATTAACAGCCAATAAAAACTTTTTGTGAGCTTCACTCTGCTCAAGAACACAGAATCCACTGATCTGTTCTTGTTTCCAGACTCACCAGAGCATGTGGAAGGTGCTTTTCATGGCAGGGCACGGAACAGGGACCAGGGGAAAGGAGAACAGCTCGAGCTGCTCTAGTGGGTTTGCTCCAGCACAGAGATTTTGTGCTAAAGAATGAAATAGTGTCCTAATGATGTTCAGTTGAGCTCTAATAATGATCTTAATGCAACCTACTGTCGCTGCTGTATTGCTTTGGGTGTTTTATTAGTTGTAGAAGAGCTCAAATCTAATAGTTTAAATGTATGTGATATTGCATCATCAAAAATACAGTGTGAGGCTGTGTTTATTTTCATGCATTTGGGTTTGGTGCCCACTGACAGTAATGGTTTGCTAAGATTTTTGGGAATACATTGCAGTATATGCAGTATCTGTTTGTAATGCCATTGTACATAAAATGTGTGGGGCTTAAATAAGAAATCTCGTGGATGTGTTTTGAAAGTATTTTCCAAAAAATTGCAATCCCAAATGCTTCTCTGTTCTCTAGAAAATAATTTTGTAATTTGAAAGAGCATGTGAAGCACTCCAAATGAAAGGATTTTAGAAACTCATGTAAGATGAGAAATCATGCAATGAGAAATCTGATGAAAAACCATGGAAAATTTGAAAGCCAAGTATTGTTCTGTTGTCTGCATTTTAGCATGAGGGGAACAACCCCGTAATATGTGTGTTTCTGGCTCTACTTTACCTGACTTCTTCTCCAGTGTCAAAACCTTAAAGCTCTGCAATAATTTCATTCCATTTTCTACTCACTTCGCTATGAGCCTAAAAGGATTTTAATTAGACCCACTCCACAAGCTGGGTGAGAGCATCAGCAGCGCCTGTTCATGAAATGAAAAAGTAAATGAAGCAAAAATTTGCTCCAGTCTCGGGCACGTTTTATTGGGGCTGACAGTGGTAACTTATTTAGCAGGGAAGAAGCATTCTCTTCAGGCCTTGAATTCCTGGAGCAGCTCTGGGCTCTGTGTCACACAGAGATTGCATTAGAATATCAGAAATACTCTGTCTTTCCCCTGAACGTTTCTGTGAAGCAGTGTTTTGGCCAGCACACAAATTCCATGGAAAATGTATTGTTTTCCTTCCTCTTGGTTTTTCTCATTCAGGTTGCAAAAAGAGATGCCATTTACAGCAATGTTATCCACTGGCATTCACAAACCTGGGCATCATGGGACAGCATTAATTTGTCCAGCCTCTTTTCAGTCTTTTCAGAGGAAAAAATGAAGTTCTTTGAAAAATTATCTAAAGTTTTCAACTATGAATAAAACTGGCTAAATTACTTTGAAATACTCAGATCTTGGCATAGGGCTGTAGTGTAGCAAATAGAACAGGAACTGCCATCATTGCAGCTCTGAAATATTTTGTACCAGTCTTTTGGGCCTCATTTTGTAATTCACTGATTTGATATTCAAATTCTGTTTGATGTTGTTCCTGCAGCATCTCCACCTAAATTAACAGTACTGAATTGTAACCTAATAGACCTACCTTCCACCCACATTTTGATTTGTCAGAAACTATTAAAATTAGTCATTTATTATTTAGCAAACCATTATTGTGTGCTTTCTCTGATCTGTAAGCAAAATTTCAAGGCATTAAAAAAATCTTAGAAAATGGCAGTGGAGGTTTACATGAAATCATCACTTCCCAACAATTAATAGCTGCATAAATGTATGAAGCCAAGCAGGCTTCTAAAACTTATTTTTAATTCTATTCTTATTCTTGCTAAGTATGAAATGGGCTGGTTTTCTGGCTGAGCAGACTCTGTCCTGCTGCCTTCCTCGGGAGGAAGGACACACATTGAGTAGGTGCATTTCTCTGCTGCTGCTCTGCATTCCCACACAGGACGTGGTGGTCATTATATGAATCAGAACTTCCCAGAATCTAGTTCTTTAATCTATTTATCCATTTGTTTTAAAAATGAGATTTACTTTTTGTATTTCTAGTATGGTCAAATCTAGTGCAAATTCACTGGGTCAAAATTAGAAAATGCATTTTGCTTCCTTCTTCATCACTGCCTCCTTTAAATCAGACAGGTGTTGTCACTTGTTCCCTCCAGGGCACAAGGGAAAACATTCCCCACTTGGTTCAACTGGATTTATCTCAGGAACCTTAGCTATTGAGTCTTCTCCCAAAATTACAGTTATTAATATTCATTTAACTCATGTTTCCTCAGAAAGTAACAGGCTGAGATGCTCCTCAAACTCCCTGAAGTTTTTCTCCCTATCAGATATTGCAATCTAATAATAAGCTAAGGAACTTGTAGCTCTGGCAAGACATTTCACACACCCCCTTCCCAAGGAAAACATCGTGTGGGCAGTGTCATATTTCATCACAGCTCCCAAGTTTTGCCTTCTTAGAGCAGCAGGGTGGAAGTGTCAGAGGACTTTATTTCAAGCATTATTTGCTTTTATTGGAGCAGGCAAGCCAATAAATTAATTTAACTGTTGAAAGGAGCCGTGGTTTCATCTGGGGTAGTTCGTTCCCCCATGTCTAATTGTCTCCTGTCGCCAGATGGACACAAAAAGAAGGACACACACAGTCAGTGTCAGGGCAGAAAAGAAGGGAGTTTATTTTGGGATCAGGGTTTAAAAAGTTTTTGGGGTTTGATCAGCAATTTGGGGATGAGGTTGACACCTCTCTGACTCCACTGGTCAAACCAGAAGTCCATCAATTTTTCCTTCCCCAGGAAGGAATGCACAGTTTTCTAAACTGTGTTTGTGTCACAACGCTGAGAAAGCTCCAGTACGAAATGCAAACATCAGAAGGCTGAAAATTCAGGGTGACACTCTCCCAGTCCCTAACCAGATCTGCCTTGCCTTCACGTGTGTAGGAGGAGTGGCATTGCTGACCCCTGCCTTAATCCTGAAGCTTCAGGTATCTCCTGGTATTTTAAGTAAACTTTCACCTGATACAAAAGACTTGCAGCCTTGATTCTCCAAAGTAACTGATGCAGTCAAACATCTCTTCTCTCTCTCTCTCTCTTTTTTTTTTTTTTTTTTTTTTTTTTTTTTTTTTTTTTTTTTTTTTTTTTTAATGCCACCCATCTTATTGGCAAACAAAGGATGAGGCCAGGCTTTTGGGCTGGGTGCAGGGAAATATCAAGGACTGGTTAATTCCTGTGAGTTCAGAATTGTTACAGGAAGGCAGAGACCCCAAGGTCAGGTGGTGGCAGAGGCTGAATGTTTTGCTGATTTGATTGCTGGGGTTCATATTAGGAGTGTCTCTTGTCTCTGGAGGAGCATTTCCCAGGTCCTGGGATTTCTGTGGTAGCTGGTACAGCTCATCCCATCTCCTGGAGTGATTTATATTAGTGTGGGCTACTCAAAGCCATTCCTGGAGGAATATACAGGTGACTTGGAGCAGGGCAGTGAGGTTTTTGTCATTTGTTTTGCGTTCATTCATCAGTTCTGCAACGGTTTGTTAATGCCCTTAAATGCAGGTGAAGATGCAGCACAGAAATAATAGAACTTTGAATTTTGTGTCTGTAATTACTGGTGTTAAATACACCAACTAAGGTTGGGGGGGTCTCTGTTTCACAGTGTTCCCTCTTTTTTGATGTTTGAATCTTGGAGTTTTAGAGCTGGCAGCCTGCCTGTCTTAAAGATGGCCTGGGGTTTATGGTGCACATTAAAAATTACATCTCTCTCAGCTGGACATCTCCCACTGTGCTCCCAGAATCCACCTTTGAACAGTAGAAATAATGACCTGCATTCCCTAGGTCCTGGAAACCTCACTGACTGATTTCGAATTTTGAGTATTTCAGATGCCTGCCGGGGAAGGGGAAGTGTTTGAGGTGAATTAAAACAATTAAGGTGAACAATGAGAAAGGGGTGCTTGTGAGGGTTATTTATTTCTTTATTAATTATTATTTTTATTTTTCCCCACCTGTCTTGGCAGTAACACCCTGATGTCTGAATAGGAAAACCCTTTATTATTTGTACACAGATGCTTACAGGGCACACATACAGATGTGTCTTGCATTAAATCCAAGTTGTGGGGTGGTTTTCCAGCACTCCCCAGCCACTGTTCACAGCCAGAAACAACCTGCCCCTGTTCCCTGCTCCTACAAGCACCATCACGTGCATTATTTTGGTGCTGGCTGAATAGACTCTGTTTGACATCTGTTGCTAATGCTGCAGTCAGATCAATTACTGCCCTTTGTGTCAGTTTTTCACAACAATTCCATTTTCTGGCTACTTGTTTTAGGGTTTGGATTTGGGTTTGGTTTTTGTGGGTTTTTTTGTTTTGTTTTTTTTTTAGCTTGTTTGTGTCTTTGGTTGTCCGTTTTGGTTTGGTTTTTTGTTTTGAGTATTTTTGTGTGTGTGTGTATGTATATGTGTGTTTTGGTTTTTTAGTTTATTTTTCTTTCCTTTCGTCTGCTTCCCAAAATAAGAAAACCCCAGAAAACCAAACCTGTTCTAGAGAGGAATTTTATGATTTTGGCCGCTAAAACTGTATTAAATTTCCTTATTTGATTTGTTTTTCTTTTTTTCAAATTAGTTAGTGTAGTTGGCTTAGTATGAGTTCACATATTCAGTAGCAGTGCAAAGGACTGACTAATTGTAATATAATAAAAAGGCAGAAAATTTGCCTTTCAGTTTATTCCAACTGAATAAAAGTCAGTTGGAAATGGGACTGCTTTCGATGTGTGATAAATGGGTTTTAGTATTGCATATTGCTAGTAAATAAGAAATTATTAAAAAATCACCCTTTTCAAAATTAAATGCTTTCACTTTTGTGTATTTAATTCAGATTTTCTCCTCTTTGAAACCCATTTGGTGCGGAGTAGTTTCTGTGGACCTGGACCCAAATCCTTAAGATTTGTCTGTTTTTAACAGACTGGGGTCTTTGGTTGGCAAAATCTAGTCTTTTCACTCCAAACTAGAACTTCATTTTCTGTTGTATGGATTTATGGGTTGGCAAAGCGCTTGGTGTGTAGCAGTAAAGAGGAGAACTTGCCTGGTCTACTACTGAACAGCCAAGGGCTGTTATTTTCTTCAGTGTACTTCTTAATTTCATGGCCAAAGACCATGTGAAAAGAAAACTGCTCTTCAGGCAGGAGGAAAAAGTGTTCTTGTTCACCAGAGGAAGTGTCAGAAATGGAATTTGAAGGAGGAGGGACAAACATGTGGGAGTGAGAGAGGAATATCATGAATTGGTGGTAACAGGGATAATGGGATGCAGTGAGAGTCAGTTTTAGAAATCACCTTCTTTTAAGGCCTATTTACTTAGTGTATATATATATATATATATATATAAATATATATAATTAACTTTAAAAGAACCTTTTCAGCCTTTACCAAAACTGTTTTAGAACCAATGGCAATATTTTAAGTATATTTGTAAATCAGGAATTGTACCAGTTGTGGCTGCCGTAAGGGCCTTGGCTTGGACATTCCAGCCCACGGGTGCCCTCAGGGCAAGCAGGAAATTTTATCCAACTGTGTTGTGAAGGGAGAGAGGAACTTGGACAGGTATAAAGTTCCTGTAAGTTCTAAAAAAATACATCCATAGGTGAAGAATGCAGGGATTCTGCTTGCCCCAAAACATTTCTGGCGACAATCAGTTGCCACATCTACCCACTCTGAGGTGTTCAATCAAGGGCTTGGTCTTTCCTTCTCCCTCTGGCAGTGATTTCCTGGTATCACTGTGCAAGTCTCTCTTCATTCCCAGTCTAGAAGGATTTGCTGATTGCTGGTAATTCTTTGATCACTTCTTCAAACAACTGATCATAATAATTATAATGTTCTTATTTAATGAGGCAGCACTCCTCTGAGGACTAAGCAAATATTATTTATGGCTCAAGTGATTCAGGTACAGAGAGGTTTAAATCATCATGTAGTGCCCAAGAGAGGGCTGCACTATTTCTGTCTCAGATGTCTGAGAAAAAATATGAGTGCTTGTATCTTATAAGATTTGCCTAGTAGATCTGATGCCCCTCAAATTATGCAACTTTTTATGCATAAATATGAGGACCTTGCTGGGATGGAGTAAACAGATCCTCCAAGATTTACTGCAAAGTATTTGTTCACATATTTTTCAGTCCATAATCTTTTATGATTTTCAGCTCAGCTGTCCCTTCTTCCCCTCTGCAGAAAAAAAAAAAATTTCTGAAGTTTTATCAAGTTTGTGCAAAATAGTTTTTACAAGGCCTTGTTTATGCCCAGTTTTGGTTAGAAATAGGAGCAAAAAACCCAACTTTCCTAATTACAGCTTCTTAACTTGAGTGCCTCTGCCAGCACAGAGCCCTCAGAGTGACACGGTTACATGAGTGGGGATTGTCTTTGACAAGAAATAGCTCAGTTTGTTCCAAAGTGGATTAAGCCCCACAGAAGGTTTGTGCAGTTGACCTGTTAGAACTTTGGGCAGGCTGCCCCCGGAGCAGCAAAGGGCAGGTTGCTCTTTCTTTGGTGATTTTCACACAAGAATGTTGGAATTAACCTATTGTACAGCTTCAGAGTGTTGTTCCTCCCAAGCCTTAGCTCCTCTAAGGCATTGCACAAGTGGAGCTAAACTCAAATTAACACTTAGAATGGGTAGGGGCATGGAGAATGTGCAAGGAAATGCTTTATCTGTGATTGCTGTTCATAATATTGAATAACAGTAAAGTTATATTAAGGTTAGTTAAGTGACTTTAGTTCTTTGCTTTCCTTGTTGTTCCTCCAAACCTCCTTGAGTGAGATTTCCTGAAGGGGCTGTGTGGTGATGCTGGGCAGGACTTTGGTGCCAGTATCTCCAGAGTCTCCCTGTGTGCCAGCCAAGGGAAAGGAGAACATTTGCAAGCACTGCTTCCCAAACAAAGCAGCTGATTGTGTGCTCAGACTGCCCAGATGCCTTGAGTTTAATCTTTCATGTATTTCAGGGTCTGTGCTGCCCAGGGGTGCAGTCCTGAGCCTCACAGTCAGTGTCACTCAGCTTTGCACAGAGCAGGGACACAAAACAAATCATTTTCCTGATGGAGACCAAGCAGAACAGTTACAGCTTTCAGGCCCAAAAGCACAAACAAGGATGTGCTGAAGGGAGAAAACCAGAAGGATGGGACCTCACAACCCAAAGCTGGAATAGGACAATTAAACCCCAATATGCAAATGGACCAAACCTTATAAAAATGTGAGACCTGGTGACCTGTGGTCCATTTTGTGACCATTTTGTGTCCACCTTGGGTGTAGCCCTGGCCAGGCTCTTGTCCTGCCCAAGGTGTACCCTAAAAACCTTTTAATAAATATCTACTTTGTTCTCCAGCTCTGTGCAGTCTCTGTTCCAGCTCAGCCTTCCCAAGGCAGCCCAGCAGGGTCAGCCCTGCTCTCCTCCCTCTCTGGGAACATCACCAGCCATGAAATTTGTGTGCTGCTTCTCAGGCCCTGGTGTCTCCACTGGCCCTGCCATACATGATTCATAAGGGCAAAGGTCTTCAGAAATTTCCACATCATCCTGAACTATTCTGTGTCTCTTTTAATCTGCTGCTCCTTCCCCTTGTATGACACCACGGTGCTTTTCTTTGCACCACACAGCTCTCCCACACTCCTGTTCTTTTCCCTTGCATATTAACCTTGTTTTCTCTTCTCCTTATTGTGTCTGAATTCCTTGGTACAGAGAGTGGAACTTGATATCTTTCTTTCTTCGGTCTGTCTTTGCATCAGAGACTGGCTGAATATGACAGGAATTTATACCAGGGACTGATTGTGTTCATTTCAAATAGAAGTGACCTATGGGAAAAAGGATTTATTGAAAGTTAATGACATTTGCTGCTAGTTCAGAACTGAAGGGAGCTACAGGGTCACTCACTTTAGTGGAAGGGGCAAAAGGTTTAAAATGGATGGAGTAGATTAAGACCATCATGTTCAGATACCTATTTTTCCACTTGAAGCATAGAAAATTCTAGTAAAAGGACTGGGAAAAAAAAAAAAAAAAACCCAAACAAAACCACCAAAGGCACAGCCAAAGGGCTAGAATGTATAGCAGACTCTTTAAAACTGCTAAATGAAACCAAAATAGGGATGGCAAATCTTACAGAAAACATTCTGCAAAGTTTTATAGCAACCAAATAAATAAATCACTCGCTGCTTTCGTTTTTAAATGCAACAACAAAACTGAAGATAATCAGCTGGAGAGAAAAGGAACTTCCTTGGTCTCTTGTATGTGTACACCATTTTATAAATGTAGTTTCTTGAACGGACATTCAGAATTAAATGCATTTTTTAGATTCCAGAATCAGGGATGATAATTTCCCCTTGAGAATTAAGATGTACTCAGAATGGATAAATTGCATTGTTGAATTTTTCTATATTGAGAGCACTGAGGATGATCAAGTTATTTCTCTATCATGATTGCTTGATTTAATTTGTTTCCTGAAGATTTGATGATACCCCTTTTGAAATTTCTGGGAATTGTTAATTCTGAAGTCTTAACTCTTTCCTTCCTTTCCTTTTTCTTTCCTTATAAAACAGGGAGGTTTTAGAACATTGTGCTTCTCTGTATCTTGTTTGTATGTTCTTATGTATTTTTTTTTAAATCCAGAAGACTGCAGATTTTTAGGAATTTCTCCAGTAAAAACATATGTGAGGGGTTTTGTTTGGGATTTGTTGTTGTTGTTGTTTTGGTTTTTGTTTGTTTTGGTTTTAGGATACCTTTTGTTTACAGATTCCTTCACTTTTGAGATAAATTTTAATTTTTTTTTCCACCAAGGTTACGCTGCTCTTAAGGAATTGCCAAAAATCTAGAGTGTAAAGATGGTGTTTTGAAAGGCAGTGTTTCAACCACTGAAACAGTGGTGAATGACCTCGGTTTTTGTAGTGTTCCATAATTTTTAAATGACTCTGTATGTGGTTATGACCTTATTAAATCAGTGCAATCATAATCTGAATAATTTACTAGTATGAGGTAATTAGAAGGGTACCTTTAAAAAAAAATAATTCAGTTTTACCTCTACTTTAGAACTGCTTGGAATCTTTAAAATAAATTTCATGGTTCAGTAATTTGAGAAATCATAAAAATTATTGCAATTAAAGAAGTGGTTAATAATGTCTATCTTGTGTAGCTGCATTATGGAAACCAAAGTAATTCCTGTTTTAATTGTAGAAGTGTTAAATTTAAGTGGAGGCAGGCAAATGGCTCATGTAGGGATTAGTGTTGGAATCAGACAATGGAGCTGCTGGAGCAGGGGCACTTTTGCTGTTATTGCTGTAGGGAATTGGGGCTGGGGCTGGCACAGCCCTGGTGGCTGCTCACCCCAACTTGGGGGCTTTGGCACCTCAGAACAGGCTCTGCCACCTCTTGATGATCAGATTCAGTCTCTGTGTCACCAAAACTGCAGGGAAACAAAAGCCCTCCAACATCATTTTTAGTGGTAGACAATCAAGGCAATACTTTATTCTGGCCAGGATGTGCAACAGAACTGATTTCATGCATGCACAGCCCAGGTTGTGCAGAGAAAATCATTCCATGACGCACGAGTTTTAGTTGATTTTCCCCAACTTTCTACAGTCAGAATAGAAATTCACTGGTTCAATGTTCAGTGGTCCCAATTTACAGAGTTCTCAGTATTTGGTTTCCTGGTTATGGATTTCTTCCTCTCTGGTGCTAATGTGGTTCTCCTTCCTTGGTTCTCTCATCTCTCTTTTCCCAGACCATGCCAGGGCTGGTGTTTGGGGTTAATGATCATTGATGGTCATTATATTTTGTGTATCTTCTGTGCTACTCCCAGTCTGTTGAGATGTTGAATCCTCACACTATGAGTGATGAAAGTCCTTTGGAAAAAACTTAAAATCTGTTCCCCTGAGGCAAAGGCAAACAAGACTGACTAAAGTTAAAAAATAAAATAAAATAAAAATAAATTTTGTATAATTTTCCAACATCTGGAGCACCAGGGCTGTGTATTCAGCACCAGGGTGGCCAGAGAGCTGGAGGAGCTGGTGAGGGCTCTTGTCCAGGTCACCTGTGTAAAGCTCGCCACAAACAAGGGAAGGTGAGCCCCATGTGATGTAAAATCCTCTTTATCCCTGGCTGATTTGGGCTGCACTCATCAGCTGCAGGGAAGACACTGATCTGAAGGGGAGTCACCTCAAGTGGAGAGTTTCCAGTAGAACAGAACTCTGAGCAGCCCAGTTAATTTGCTTGGAGCAGTCTCTGGACATTTATCTTTACAAGCTCTGCTAGCATGGTCATTATTGTCCACAGCACAGAGCAAATTAAAGGGAAAAAAACCCCAAAAACCAAGAAAACAAAACCAAAAGACTATTTCAAAAAGGCAGGGTTTCTCTTTGACTGATGAGCTGTCCCAAGAGAGTAATCTGGAGAAAGTAACCATACAGTATTATTTAACCAAGGCAACAACAGGGGGAGGAAGGCAGGAAAAAGAAGGGAGAAAATGCAGGGCGACTGCAGAAAGAGTTAAGCCATTTTTCTATTTACATGGTTTATTTCACAAGTGTCTGACTCATTGGGCATAACCAGCACAGTTAAATTACAAAATTACTATTTGGTTCTTTTTTATTGACTACAATTCAAAGCTGCTTCAAGCCTTCCAAATTTAATCCCCCCAGCTCTTTGCCAAGAACATTACCTTTTATTTTCAGCATTAAACTGTGTAAGATACCCCTAAGGCTACATGTGAGCTCACCCTCCATGATAGGAGCTAACAGAGTGTATCAATTGTTCATGATTTCCTATTCTCCTGTAAATTGGGAGAGGCGGGAGAGGCACTGGGATGCGAATTCTGTGCTGTCAGCAGTTCCTCTGCAGGCTCCAGCTCAGGCAGTGCATAGCGAGGTAATTAATTGTGGAGTGTTTGCAGCTCTTCACTCGGAGTTCCCGTTTAGCAGCCTGTCAAAACTAAACTGATCAGCCCACTGCGTGTATTTGGATATGCTTACTTTACCTTAACTGTTGGGATAGTCTCCCTCTGCCCCCTCCTTGGGGCCAGGGAAGTTCAGGAGCTTCAGCAGGGAATCACAGAATCACAGAATGATCAGGTTGGAAGAGACCTCCAAGATCATCGAGTCCAACCCAGCCCCAACACCTCAACTAAACCCTGGCACTGAGTGCCACATCCAGGCTTTGTTTAAACACACCCAGGGATGGGGACTCCACCACCTCCCCAGACAGACCATTCCAGTACTTTATCACCTTTTCTGTAAAATCTTTTTCCTGATATCCAACCTGTATTTCCACTTGCACAGCTTGAGACTGTCCTCTCCTATTTTTTTCTGGCCTTGTACGTTTTAGGAGAGTTATTTCATTTGTTTTAAGGGATTTTTGTGTGGGTTTTGGTTTTATTTTTTTGTTTGTTTGTTTTGGTTTGTTTTTAGCAGTCATGTAATTTGCTTCTCATCCTGACAGTCGCAGTTACCAAGTGATGCTTGCTAACTTTGCAAGAGCTTAATAAGGGTCTGTGAATCACCAAGGTGAAGGTAAACTGCACAAATAGCAAGGTATTTGCTGCCAGCAGAAGTTATTGTGTCTGCAGCTGGTGTGGTTTTTCCAGAGAGAATCATAAATAAGTAAAGCTGTGTACTCTGCATCTCAGCAATAATCATGGATTTCTTTGTAAAAATTGAGATTCAAATTAGAGGTTGATACATGACTGTCTTCAGTAGCGCTGTTTGTTGGAGAATTGATAAAATGGCCTCTGTTGTGGTTATTAAATATATATCTATATAAATAAGGTTTCTGTTCTTGGGATTTTATTACATTCTTAAAAAAAAAAAAAAAGTAATAAAAAAAAATCTCCAAGCCTCACTGCGGGAAAAAGCTCCAAAAGTAAAGCAGCAGGAGGGAAAAGGAAATGAGACTCTGTGATTCAGAGGCTGATCTCTGGAAATCTGAGACTGTTTTCCAGTTCTGATTGTAAGTCTTGTCTAAGCTAGAGGATTGGGTTTTCACCCAGGTCAGGGGGAGGCTCAAGTGTGCAGTTTGTCCCTAGAAGAGAAACGCACAGCCTCCCTGGGTAGGGGGACCACTGCTTTCTCTGAACGGGCCTTCAAGAGAGTTGGGTGTCATTTCAGTATGAAACTTCAGGTTTCCAAAATCCATCACACAACTTGCGTTGTCTTTGAAGACTTTGGTTGGCTTTGAACTACAGAAAGGTGAAATTTATTGAGCAGAAGAGCTATTTTGATGCAATTTACCCAATATGTTGAGAAATGCTATTTGGTTATTGGCTACAAAGCAATGTAGGCAAGTAATTAAATTTTTTTAACATTCCATGACTCTCCAGATTCTCTCACCTCCATTTGTTAAGTCTTTTAAGAGTGAAACCCCAACCCAATTGCTGAACCCAGGTGTCACAGGCAGTACTTGTCTTTCATCATTTCACAGATAATCCCAAGCTTTAAGGTTGTCATTTTTAACCTGTCACTGCATTGTTCAGGCATTTGTCTTTTCCAATTTCCCTTGGGTTGAAAGGAAAGACACAGTGGGAATTTTCAGATTCACTCTTTGAAGAAAGAACTGCTGAGAAGGTTGTGTTTGGTGCCTCACAGTGCCAAATGGAGCTGTTACTCAGTGCACACAGAAATCACAAAGCTATCGGGTACCCTCATGTACTGCCAGCATTCCACTCACCCCAAACTTCAAACTGATTTGTCTCCCAGTTTCATTACCCACCAGTCCTTGCCTGAAATATTTATAACGGAATAAATGATCTCTGAAGTTTGTTATTGAGCTGTTGAAGTTCCGTCAACCTTGCTGGCTGTGGCTGCTTTTGTTGCTCTTTGGTGTTGAGCAAGTTGCCACTTGGGCTGAGAAATTTGTGGTGGAGCAGTGACCTGCAGTTTTGGGGACCAAGTGTTCATGGAACTCGAGTCCTGATGTGAGGAGTTGACTCAGATCCTGGTCCATGAAAACCCAGTTAAATGGGAGCTCTTAAGCAAAAATCATCTCTGCAAAGAGCTGTATGGAGGTCAACAAAATAATTTAGAGTAAATATTTGCCTGTCTCTAACCTTACCAAATGAAATATAAACTTTGGTAGGCTCCTAAAAGTAAAGGAATGGGAACTGCAACCTGTACACTTTTGTTTCCAGCAGCGTGGTGTTGGTAAGATGAGGATCAATCAGGATAAGTGAGTGACAGACTTCCTGGTGAAGACTGAGACATTTGAAGTTCCCTTGGCATATTTTGAAGTCTCCTCTTGCTTCAAAAGAATGATGCCAGTGCCTGAAAGCTAGCAGATGGCCACTGTTTTCTTGGGTCAGGGTGGGAGATGATCTGCTGCACAAAAAGCAGGCAGGTGTGGAAGAAATCGTACCTCTGGGAGGAAATAGTGTCCAGTTGTTGGGGTTTAAGACGAAAATTATTAGCTCACACCACTGAGGTTGCCTTGTGCTTCACCCTGATGTTTGGAAGAGTTTAAGAATTATAAGGTCATTGGATATGCCACTGCCAAACCACAGCCTTCAAATCTGGGCATGGATTGGGTTTTTTAGGCTTGTTACAGTATGTGGAAGAGAAATAATAAGAAAAATAGGAAAAGGTGAGGGGACACTGTGTGAGTAAATACAGAGGCATAACATTAATGCCAGAGGAAAAAAGAAGAAAATATTCTGTCTTAAATGCTGGCAAGCCAGAAAATGACTTGGAAAACAGTGAAACAAACTGTTTCCTTCTTTCAAAGTAAGAAAAAAGAGTACCTGCCTTTTAAGCAACATCAACAACAACAAAAAAAGAAATAATCTCTACAGCAGGGACTCAGTTAGACCCTAGGCTTAGCAAAAGGAAATTGTGTTAATTCATTACAGAGTTATAATTTAAAGTAAAAAACATTTCTTGTGCTTGGCTTTGTTACTGCCACATGTGCTGCAATAAATTAAGCTTGTATAACACAAATATTCCAGAAGAGCATCACTCTTTAATTTGAAAATATCTAAAGCAGATAATCCATACTTTTTAAATGATGATCCTTAGTTCAGTATTAAAATAGACATTTATTAATAGGAACAATTACCTGTTTGCAGATTCCTTCTGTGCTCCAGTTAATTGTGTAAGGGGGAGCCCATTAAAAGAAATAACTTTGTACTTGTTTGTCTGAAGAAATGAGGTTGCATCAGGGATCAAACCCACCTAAGGACAAAAAAGAAAGCTACAATCAGTGATGGGCAAAAAGAATAAACCAGTCTGACTTTCAAATCCCAGTCTGAGCTCAAAGTTAAAACAACTTTTAGTGTGCTGACACTTTTGCTTAAAAAAAATCTGGAAGGAGAAATAAATATCATGCCTCAGGATATGAGGGGCATTGTTTTCATTTTACAGCATGATTCTATGAGTTGAGCTAAGTTGAGAAATGATTTGTTGTGGAATGACTTTTCATTTTTCAGTCAGGATCCCTACTTGAAGCACCTTGTCACCTTAGCACAGGAAGCAGTCCAGAATTCAGAGTTATTCTCAGGCCCTGCATATGCAGAAATCCATGCAGCTTTAAGCCTGTACCCACACCCCTGTAAGACAAACAAGACTTGAAGATGTGCTGCAGAGTTTTCCTTGGCTGCTGAAGCCCTTGGGTGGTTTCCCGAGTGGCTGCAGCCCTCCCGAGCTGGCAGTGCTCATGAGCTGCTATTGATTCTGCTGGGAGCCTGAGCCTGCACCCGGGGCTGGCACCACCGCTGACAGCTCCTGCCCTATTGACAGGGCTGCTGCTGCTGCAGGAGACACAGAGTAAATGCTAAACTTGCATTTGGGGCCTGGAGTACAGTTAGAAGTCACCTTTGTCACCACAACAGCTTCATTGCCCTGGTTGTGTTGTGATGGGAGAGGTGGCAAAGGCTCCTCAGCAAAACTTCCTCTGTATTTTTTTTTTTTTTGTTGTTGGAATTACATCTCTTCACTCTCGGCTTGGAATTTAAAAATGAGGCAAAGCGTGCCATTAAATCTATTTATTGCATTTTTGGGGTTTTCAGTCCCTGAGTGAACACCAGCTGTGCTGCTGTGAGTGTTTCAGATTGTGGAGCAAGATTGCAAACACAGACATTTAACTTTGCCAACCCCAGAACCTGCAGATCTTCACAGAGAAAACATTCTGATTCATTCAAGTCTGAACATAACCAGTTTAATGAGTAGATACAATTTTAAATAATTTTGGAATGTAGTGGATAAAAGTCATTGTTAACAGATTAGATTTATATACTCAGTAATTCATAATAAAATAAGAATATAAACCTAATCAGTTAATTAGTAAATTTTTAATCTGCACAGTAAAGTACTTGAAGATTTTGAATAAGTAATGGAATATCAAGTTCCTTTATTATTGCTGAGAAAAATGACTTGCTGAGACAGGTTCTGTTTGCAGTAGGACTCACCTGAGAAATCTTTGCAATCTCAGAATATAGTTTGGAATTTTTCATCCACAATTTGTGCACACAGGTAGCAGCAATCATCACTCAACCACTTTTAGATGATGAGGGTTTTATTAAAAATCGAACAAGAATGTTCTTTCAATTTATTCTTTCTCTTATCAGAGTAAGTGGGGGAAAGATTAAAGTAAAAAAGGAATGTGTTAAGATGTCAATAAACCCAGACCTGTTGTTAGATGAAATCCCTGAGTTCTTGTATCAAGATCCCCCAGGGCATTAACCAGCATTAGGTGGGATATCAGATTATCTACAAATACCCACACTAATCTGAGTAAAACCCTCTAATAAAGACTCACCATAAAGCTGCATTAAAACATTTCTGGAAAAATAAATGGATGAAATGACAAAATCTGTTTTTAATTTTCCTTCACTAGGATTACATATAATTTAATCTCCTTTGTTTTTATTCCCCTAACCTGTAGAAATTAGATATATAGTTATATATATAAAAATATATTATTTTTTAGTTTATTCTCCCCATACATAAATACCAATTGCTAGCTCAAAGCTTCTGAAAACAGGTAAATAATATTCCTGGCAATTCACATCTAGAAACTGTGTTTCCAGCTGTGAGCACAGTAGTAACCTCTGTTTTATGAACATGAGAAAACCTCTTATCACATCAAATCAGAACTTATCTCATGCTAACAGATGAGGAAATCCCTGCCATACTTCTGTGTCAGGAATTCACTGGGGTGTTATTATATGCTCAAAAAGCTATCTTCAGATATTAGGAGGAAGATTATTTTTGTTGGGGATTCCACACAATGTGAAGGTTTCGGGGGTTTTTTTGTGTGTTAGGATGGATGCTTTCAGTATGGTCTTACAGAGATGTAGATTTGTGTACAGAGAGAAAAGGTGGTTTTTCCTCGGAAGTGTTAGATCAAAATTTTCTAGAATTAGATTATTTCAGTTCTGGACTTCTATTTGGGTTTATTTTTCTTAAAAAAAAAAAAAAAAAAAAAAAAAAAAAACAAAAAAAAAAAACCACAAAACTTTTAGGAATGAAAGATCAAACTCAAACGTTTGTCAAAGATATTGAACTTTTTAGCATTTTTTTCTACATGATCTTTCTCTGATCGTTGGCATTTAGGATCTGCATGTTTCTCTTATCATTTTTAGTGTGATGACTCTCCAATGGTAGGCACAGTTAATATTCACCCCTCAGACAGCTGAATGAGTGTAATGGCATTTATTTAGGATGCAGCTACAGAATTCTTTACTGTCAGATAGTGCTGGCTTGCCCTTTGCTGGCTGCCAGACCCCACTGAGCCCTCACTGACTCCCTCTCTGCAGCAGAGTAGGAGGAGAAAAGATAAAAAAGCTCCTGGACCACGAGGAGGACAGGGAGATCACTCCTCAGTTACCAGGGCTCAACTTGGGAAAGACTAATTGCATTTATTGCCAATTAACCAGGGAGTTGGCTGGTGAGAAACAAAGTCAAAAATAGAAATACCTGAGCGCAGCACCTTTTCTTTCCAGGCTCAACTTCACTTCTGCATTCCCAGCTCCTTCCTCTTCCCCCAGGCCAAGGGGCACGGGGGGAGTTGGAGGTGCTGGTTTTTGTCCCATCCATTTACTGGGTCATGTATCTGTTTATTCTGTATCTATTTGTGAGGGTTAAAAAATGAGGGGTTTCCTATTCACCATTGAATCGTTTGAGCTTAGACACTTGAGATACTTTGAACCCTGGAGCATTTATGTGACCTCAGATTCTCTTTAGATGCTTCTGTGTAGACATTTAAGTCTTTAGGAAGAGGAATGTGTAATTGAGAGGCAGTGCCCACCCCGACCAGGGATCAGCAGTGTGCTTGGAACCAAGGTTCACAGGAAGGAAATGCTGCTAAATCCAGCTTTGATTTTCCTGGATGTATTTTTGAGACCAGTATGGGAATTCCTTGATAGGAATTCCTTTAATTTTCATATTACCTTTTTTTTAAAAAAAGAAAAACCATTCTTGGAAAGAGTAAAGTCTATTCCAGTCTAATGCAAAGCACTCCTCCCTACCTCCTTCTTTTCCAATCAGCAGCAAAGAAACCTGAATGAGGACAGACTAGCTCAGGAATATTTCTCCCACATTAAATTGTATCATTATCGTTCTCCTTCATCGTCACTGATAAGAAAAATGTTTCTTGGAACCTGAAGTCTGACTTGAGATGGCACTGATAAAGCATCCAACACGACTTGGAATTTTTATTATTTCACCTGTTCAAAGTTTAATTTAAAACCTATGACTCGCTTAGGCATTTCTTTAAAATACCTTTTTATCTGGGTATATTTTTAAACTTTCTGCCATGTAAGAATCTCGACAGATTATATGGTGAGGATGAATTGCCCTTGAATCATATACATCATGTACTACATCTTTTATGTAACGTGAAACAATGAATGTAAGGTTGGCTGTGACAGAGTTTTACTTCACATATCAATAACAAGTCTCATAATGTAAAATTTTAAAAAGGGAGAAAAGGAAATCGTGTGAATATTATTATGGCAGTTTTTATACAGCACAGTTTAATTATTTGCTTCAGTAATGATTGCTAAATAATTATTTCAACGTGGAAAGCCCTCACAATCCCATCCCTTCAAAAACTAAATGGTTTCATTATCAGTAACTAATTTACAAGGCAATTTCAAAGTCTCAGGATTCCTTGTCTGTCTGAGATTTACATTCTCTAATAAAAGGCCCTGGCTAGGAGAGATGAATTAACAACTCATTAAAAGGAGAGGATGCATTTGGTATCTTCATTCTGTGTCCTGGCTGTCCATGGTGCTGAGCAGCCCTGTGTGCTCCTTGCCCTGCTCAGGGACACACGGAGGGGACCCCACAACCCACGGATGGAGCCTGTGGCTGGGCTGCCTCTTTAATGTCCTGAAATAGTTTATATTCCAAAACACTTCCCATGCAGACTAAACTCAGCTTTCTGTTTGATGTGTTTCAGGGCTGAGGACGAAAGTTTTCTCCTGCCTAAATATAAGCTACTTCAGGATTTATTTTTTTTTTTATCCTAGGAAGAAAAATTTTTTGGTTTTTTTTTTCCTACCCCAGAGACTGATTCTGGCCTTGGGCTTAAATGTGTTTTTTCCTGAAGAGAAGGAATATTCTTTTTGGAGATCCTGGCTATATTTTCCCCTCAGGTCTAACTTTATTTTTATCATTAATTATTTCATCCTTTGGAAGGGATCTAAAGTCAAATTTCAGGCTACTTTACCAGCAATCTTTTTCGCACTTTATAAACCAGAGAGCAACCCTGGTATTTCTGCTCTGTTTCGATGTTCAAGACCACCTCTGCAATTTTGTTTGCACTTTTGAGCAGACATTTAATTCTGCTGCTCTCAGCACAATTGTGGTGACCTTTAATCCCTTTTGAATCCCCAGATTTTTCTCCTTTTTTGTGCCTCACAAAAAGGGGAAAAACCCCAAACCCTAAAACAAATCTAGTTTGATCTTTTCAGGTGTTCAGTTCTCAATGGTTCTAATTCTCTGTTTTATTTGCCTTGGGAGAATATCTCCCATGGTAATCCCTCTCAATGCAGAGCAGATGAAGACCTTTGTTGTGTTTTATTGTGTGGCTGGAGAAGAGCTGGACCCGGAGCGTGGTGGGGAGTGGGAGCAGCTTTGCAGAGAGGGTCCTGGGGGTCCTGACCACGAGCCAGCCCCAGGATCCCTCTGGGATCTGGGATGTGCTGGGAAAGTGCTACAGGAGGGTCGAGGGAGGTGATGCTTCCATCTGCTCAGCCTGCAGTGTCCAGGCAGTGCCTGAGCCTGGAGCACCAAAGGACAGAGCTCACTGCACCTAAACTTCTGCCCTCTGCCACCAACACCTGAAAGGTGCTCTCAAACTCCTCCTCAGCTGGTGTGTACGTGTGTGAATACAAACTTGCCAAAAATTCACAGTTTGCGTGTTTTAAATCCCGCAGAATCGAATCTGTTCATTGATTTAATGAAAACATTGCTAATTACAGCCAGGGAACTGCCCCTTGAGGAGGAGCACCACAGCAGAGCCAAGAGCACAGCCATAACCACCTGCATCCCCAGCTGGTGATGGATGATGGCACATTCCCACCCACTGGTGGCACATTCCCACCCACTGGTGGCACGTCCCCATCCCATCCATGGCTGGCACCTGAGCCCACACCCCAGGGACGGTGACAATCCCTGCCCACACCCTCCCCAACAGTTTCCCTGCATCTGAGCTGCAGAGCAGCTGCATTGTCTCAGCCCACTGTGATTGTTGGGATTAATCTGAGAACTCCTGCACAGTCTCACAAATCATCTCAAACCCCACTCTGCTGCAGGGGTCATTTTTCTTTGTGTTTTTTTTCTCCGAGAGCTCTTTGCTTTTGATGTTACCATGTGCAAGTGGGAAAGTGGCAGCCCAGCAGTGAGTTGCCTTGACTTTCAGAAGTTCTGGAAGTTTGTTCTTGATACCAATCCATAAATTGTCATATTTATGTGAAGATATCCAAGGAATCTGGAACCATAATGATGGTAATAATAATAAAGTGTCAGCTCTGTGCACACTGGTGGAAGATGACTTTTAACTTCTTTGTGCACGCTAAATAAACATCAAATATCCTTATCCCCTCAAAATGACCAAAAGATGAATTTCAAACCCATAATGGCATTAAAATGCATCAGAAATGAAAAGAACATAAGGATCCATCATAGGTCAGAAAACAAAAGTGCTTTTAAACTATCGAGAGCACAGTATGTGCTATTCTCATTTTTTTTCTACTTCAAGTTTCTGAAATATTTATTAAGGAATAATCTGCAGAATAATGAATATTGCTTTCTTGTAGAAGTACAGAATGTATGCTATATTTCTGCTATAGCATTTTATTAAATATGCATGATGTGAGTTTGTAGTCACTTTGGGGCCCACTACTGACTGCTCTGTGCTTTAGCAAACAATGCTGGTTCAGTTAAGGTAAAAAACCCCAAACCATTAGTTTAGTGATGGCTTCTCATCCCTTAAAAAAACCAAACAACAAAAAACGCCAAAAAAATAATTATAGAATTCTTTCTTTATTTTGATAGTTTTGTGCTATTAGAAAGTCACGTGTCCAATAGAGTGCATCTCACTGTCCAAATGAAATATTGATTTAAATTTTGGAAATAGGAAAAGTGTAAGCCGAAAGGTTTATGCTACTCTCGATAGCTAAGGTCATAATTCCTTAATAAAAAAAAAGAGTGGGAAAAGAAAGTATCCAGGATGTGTTCAGAGAGCAATAAAGAAAAAAAAAAAAATTGGCATTACTAAATTTTGGCCCCAAAATTGTAAGAGAAGCTACTTCAAACTCAGAGAAAAAAGAGAAGACACAGCATCTTTGGGGGCTGTCACAGCTCCAGTGCCTCAGCACGCTACCTCGTCATTCCTGCTGGGATAGGCAGAATGTGTCCCCAGAGACTCCTGGCAACCAAAATATTCCTGCAGACATGTCAGGAATCTCTGTCTCCCTGCAGTCACAGCTCTAGTCCTGTCTACTCAGAGAAAAATGAAAAAAAAATAAAAAAATTAAGATATTGCCTGGTTTTAATTACCTATTGAATCACTTGGGCCTGTGGTGACTGACGGTCCAAAAATCTAAAACAAATGTTCACTTTTATTTCTGATTTAAGATTTTCGTCATGTTTTGTTTTCTAAATGATAAAACAGCTAAAGGAAGAATGTCAGCAGCATATAACCTTTTTTTTTTTTTTTTTTTTTTAGCAGAACATGCTTATGGAAAATCTTGTTAATGATGTAAATGATACAAGTAGATGCAATGTCCATCTGATAAATCATCACTCTGAGATGAGGTTTTGCTGTTGGTATTAAAGGTTCGTTTCAGATGTGTGCCAGGGTATATTTTACCTGGATCAATTTGTATTGCTGAATTAGGGAAACACAATTTGAATATCTTTTTAGACCATGTTTTTTTGTGGGTTTTTTTTCTTTCCCAAATGCAGCTGTCTGTTACTGAAAATCTGAATTAATGGCCTTGGTTTATTTACATATACTGTGGGAACAATGTCATTTAAGGCTGATTATGTTAAATCACTGTGTTGCTCTTGTGACAAATGCAGTTGCTTAAAGGGGGTACTTCTACCAGAGCCAAGTCTTCCCTCACTGTTATTATTCAAGGCACCACTCAAATTGCCTTCATAAATATCCAGCTGTAAGAACTCGAGCATCAAGGTGTGATATATAGATAAGAACAGCTTCTAAAAGTGGCTTGTAGCTGGTATCTAAACTTTGCTGTAAATAATGCTCTCAACTGCCTTTTCCCCCACAATATTTCCAGCACTAACTGGGAATTTCTGCATTTGCCACCCCTTTTAAAGAACTTTGCAGCCTCTTCTCTGGTCTTTCTATAAGCAGTGCTCACAAAAGGAAGATAGGAATTCAAATATAGTCCAAATCTTTTGCTCTCAAATAGTATAAAGGAATCGTGACTTCTAAAAACATAATTCTTTGGTAAAGCACACTGTCAGAGTGGAAAGAGCCTTGAGAATTAATAATCTTTATAGGGTGGGAGGTTTGCTTGTCAGTGTTAGAGCCCAAAAGTGGAGTGGTTCTCGTGCCTCACTGGCCAGCTGAAGAGGCCATGGCAAATAGGCTGATTAATTCCTGTATGGAGGTTTTACACAGAGGCTCCTGAAACAAGAATTAACTCTATTTTATGAAATTTCAGAGGAAGGAAGGATAAACTTGCCTACTCAAAATTAGAACATACAGATACATTCTGTTTATTTGAGCCTTTAGTAATTCTGATTCTTGCTCACATTTCTCTTTTTCCAAATTTTCCTCTCTCACTGGGGGAAATGTACAGTGTGTGCATCATGGAGAGAGCAAGGCAGGAACTCTTTGAGGGTTTTGTTTGTTTTTATTTTTGATTTTGTTTTTGGTTTTTTTTTTACATATGAATGAAAGCTGAGGTGACAAGGCCAAATTTTAAATAATTTTGATACTGTAAAGGTAAATCTGAACTTAGTCTGTTTTTTGCTGTATGAAGGAAAACCGTGAGATAAATTTGAATAACTTCTGTGCAGTTTGTTTCCTGCTCTAAACTCAAGCCCTGTGAGAAGAGGGACTCCCAGGGTGGTTTTGTTTTCTGCAGCTTTGTGTCAGTGCTGGAGCTGAGCAGGCAAACTCTTAGTCTGTGACAAACACAAATCCTGCTCTTGCTGCTGCAGCCCAGTCACTGCAGAATCAGAAGGTGAAAACAGACTGGAGAAGATTTGACAGTCAAGTAATTGAGTAATAATTTAAAGAAAGGCTATCTGCTTACCTTTGGTATAGGAGACATCAAATAGGGGTTTATCTATTGTATGTACTAACCTAAGAAATTTTGATTTAGTTAAAAACACAGTTTTACACATAGATTCTACTTTTTAATGCAGTGAAGTTTTGCTAGAAGGGTATATCCTGAAAATGAATGCCTTTTCCTAATTTACTTTGGTAACAGACTTTACATGCACTGCCACCTTTTGTGTTAAACTGATGGAGTCTACCTCGAGCTGCACATAAATATAAGCAGTGCTGAATGAAGGAGCTTTTGAAATATTTGGGATGTCCTTATTTAGCCCATCATATCCATAATGTTCATATACTCCATCAGAGTTTAGCTTTCCCGGAGCTTCTGGACAGTTTATAAATCTGCAGCAGTTTTATTAACTGATGATAAATCACAGAAGCATCTCACAGTGTCAGATTTTAGCTGATACTGTCAAGTGTCCTTATGCATCAAAGCTTGCACTGCTCTGTATTGACTGTTGAGAAATGGGGGTAAAAGAACAATTGTTAGCAGTCATTTTGAGGCACTTGATGATTTTGGTTGTTGGGCTGGTTTTTTTCTTTTGTTTCCTTTTTTTTTTAACATAAGCACTAATAGAATGATAGGTGGCTTAGCTTTCAGTTGTCATAAAGCCTTAAAACGAAAAAGAGTGTCATGTTCGTTCTGACAGACTATAAATGGCTTATTGAACGCCCTGAGTGTGTCTTGGTTTTTACAATAGTTCTGTGTTCAGATCTAAGGTCATTTAGAGTCTTTTTTCAAATTATGATAATCTGCCTTTCTAATACTTTCTAAAAAGTGCGTGAAAATTGAGACCACCAAATACTTTGTTACATAATGCTACTGAGATTACAACTGCTTGCTAAAATATCATTGAGAAGTTGATTTTTGAGTAATGAATTTTCTAAGGAAGAAATTTGCAGTTAGAGAGCAGTTTTTAAGCAGAGTTCTTGAATTATTTCATTGTTGAAGAGGTCACTTGTTGACTAAATATACTTTCTGTACGTTGAAAAAAAATGGTTCATTTTCTTCATGACACTGCTCAGTACAGTGCAGCACTGAGAGGCTTCAGGGAGAGGTGGGAAACTGGAACCTGAGTGGAGCACTTTTGGAAAAGCAGATTTTTGTGCCTGTTTGTGTTTGCTGCTTGTCAGAGATGGTTGATCCTGTGATGTACTGGTCCCAGGGAGCAGAACTGGCTGGGTTTGTAGAAATCCCAGCCTCTGCTGGATCTGGAATATGCGACAGAAGGAATTTGGCTTCGAGGGTAAGGCTGAGGTAGTGATGAGGGGTTGATGATGCACCTTGCAGGTCGTTCTGAGAAGGCTCCCACACTGGTTAGGGCTTCATCCAGCACTCATGGCTCGGGAATTAAACCACATTCAGTGTTGCACATATTGGCCCTTTGGGTCTCACTGGGCTGGTTGGGTTTAGATTGTGCCCAGGTGTAAAGTTTGCAGACCAATACAATGACAGCAGACCCCAGCTGATGCTGCTGACTCCACAGAGCAGCTGAGGAATGAAGGAGTCAGGGGTTCTGCATTTGTCCCTGTCGCTTCTCTTCACACAGCAAACAGGAGCTCTGCTGGTCCTGGTGGTTCAGACACCCAGCTCATCCTTTTTGCAGTGCCAGACACCAATTGTTGCACCATTAGTTTGTCATTTGGGTCCATACACGCCAAGATACATCTTTAAAATTCTGTTGTACTGTGAAAAAATGCATAAAGCTGGATCTTAGAATCTGATGTACAATAAGAGGCAGACATCAGCTGTAACAGATTTTGACATCTTCTGGCATGGTTACAGGAAATCCAAATTATAAATGGGAATCAATCTATCTTTTTTGGTGGTTCTGAAAGAATCAAATTCAGTTGTGTAATGTTATTTCATTAGGCTTCCTTTTCTCTTTTCAAATAATGGTTATTTTCAAATTTCAGTTCAATTTCTCTTTCTTATGAAACAATTTGGTCTCCATACAGTTTCCATTTTTGTCACTTATCCCCAGTGTAAAGGACAGAGAAAATCTTAGTGCTTCATTTCTCCTTGAAAACAGGTCCATTTTTTTCTGGTAAATGACTATTTGATACAAGCAAATTTGTGTTATCCTAATTATTACAGCAGGAAATAGGCACGGCTACAAAAGAGAAAGAGAGAAGTTCTGTGTCCTCTTCCCACCAGGTTTAGTTCACAAGCAGGATTTTGTCACACCTTTGTCTTTGCCCTGCATCACTCCACGGTGACTGCCTGGGGGTAATAAACATCTGTAAAGGGGCAGAGTCGTGTTAGGGCCTGGATAAAATTCCTAACACAGAATGGCAGCGCAGATATTATGGGAGAAGAAGCCAAACATGGCCCTGGTTCCTAAATCATCACCCTTGGGCTCCAACACTTTCACTCACTGCACTCCACCAGCTTTGGTCTTGGAAGGATCATGGAGGAGCTCCTCAAACAAGTGAAATGTGATCCAACAGCCCTGTGAGCAGTGACATGTGGCATCAGAAGGCTCTCAGACTTGTTCCAGTTACATATTCATGCATTTTAATGCTTGTTTTAAAGTTGTCTGAGCCCACATGTGGAGGAAGTGTGTCGAACAATTTCCATATATCTGGTTGCACTGATCAGAGCTGAGCTCTAGATGTTTGCCACAGATGTGTTACCCCTGCCCATTGCAAATGTGACAGAGCAGCTGGAACAAGTGAGATTGATGATTTTGACAAGATGTGGAGGGAAAGTAAATAAATAAAAAGAAACAGAAGAAGGAGAACAAAAAGTTTTCAGATGAAAACAAAATTGCTTGGAGATTACAACATTCTCTCTAGATGAATTTGAGGTTTGAAAAATACTTGAAAGTTTGAAAAGGTTACTTTAAGAAGGCTCAGAACAACTGAGAACTATGAGTAAGTGCCTGTGTTCTGTATGAGATCAGCAGCCTTTTTTTTTCCTCATGATTCAGCCACTGTTGGTGACCTCAGACCTTAAACCCGCAAAGATGCTGCCCACAACTATGATGTTTCACTCCTGGTTTTGGCCTTAAGGAGGAGGGTGCAGAACTGTCTGTAAGAGTTAGAAAGGTTATTGAACACTTATGGAGAAGCAAAGCCACCGCTTAGAATGAGGAATTTACTAAATATCATCAAGTCCTGGAAAGAGAGAGAAAGGAAAAGTGATGCCTGTAGCTTCCTGCACTGTGAAAATGTCGAGTGGGAGAAGGGGAAGGGAAAGTTACTAAAGTGTAAGGTCTGTCTGCATTTCCCATAAAATAATGCTAAGCTTTCAAGAGATAAAAAAGCTTTAGTAAATATTGAAGTGAATAGAAAGAATACCACGAGGTTTTTTTAAGTATCTGCTGAGATGGATATTGTGACAGAAGTGCAGAAGACAAGAGTTTAAATGCTGTTATGGCCTGTTGCTGTTTTACAGTGATATCCTTGAATCAACCACGAGCTTGGGTTTCCTCACAATTATTACAGCTTGTTATCTTGGGAACAGTGAGAAGTAATGTGTGAGCTGTTATATAGTGACTACTTATTTAGAAGAAAAAGGCACAGTACAAGGAGAGTAACTTTGCAAAGTGGCTCCTAGTGCCATCTAAAGTACTGAATGCTACCACTTAGTTTATATGAAACTATAAAGACAACTTTGGCCAAGTTCCTGCTTTTACAAATTGGTGTTTCTGTGCTTCATTCAACAAAGTGATAGCAGTTTTAGCATACAGCAAATTGGATGGAGATGTGATTCCTTTGTCTTCACAGTGCTCTCTTACACTTACATTAATAATCGTTATAACACAGTTATTGCTCAGCTCTTTTTCCCTTGCTAAAGTAAAACAAAAGCAGTCCATCTCCTTGATGTATTTTGCAGAGTGAATATAGAGTGAATCTCACCCATAAAAGTGCTGTTGGGTTGACAGCATTGTGAAATGAAGTTCTCTGCCCAAATGAATATGGCCTATATAAAAGTACAAGTCTCTCAGATATTGTTTAGCTCATGAAGGTTAATCTGCTCCAATCCTGTGGTTTGCAGTCCTTGTTCCATCACTCTTTGGATGGCCTGTTGAGACTACTAATAAATACACGTTTTAAAAATATTGCACACGTAGATGAGTCCTTACAATTAACTCTAGTGATCCCAGACAGCGTGGGGCAAGGGAAAACAGGTTCTTCCCAAGTCAAACTTCCAGGGAATCCTTCTGCCTTGACAGACCTTTATTCTTTTGGTGTGGATCAGAGCCCAGCCTGCACCACCTAAAGCTCTTTAGATGTTCTTTTTGCACCTCCACAGTGGCTAAGTTGGGATATAAAAATACACCCTGCTGTTCAGGGAACCTTCCAGCACCAGGTAACTGATGGGGAAGGCAGAACTTGCCTCATCCTGGTGGGGAACAGTTTATCCTCTCAGCAGCTCTGTGTTTCACTGCTTTCCTTCTGTAATGCTGTGTTTCCTGTAATCAATGGAAAAGGAAGTAAAAAATTGTTTTCTTAGAGATCTCAGTCAGGTATTTAAGTCTCAGCAGTGCAGTTTTTGTTACTTTTTTTAGTTTTAATGGGAATTATTCGATACGATATAGTTACTTCAATTTGGTTGGTGGTTTTTAGTGCCCTGCCCCATTTTGTCTTGTCTGTCTGCAGGCCATTGTACTTTTACCTTTCTGCTGAGAAAAGACCAGTAAATCCATTCCATTTGCTCACTGGATTGAGAAAAATAACCAAGAAAGCATCAGAAAAACAAACAAAAGATACTCCCCCAAAAGCCCAAAGGCAGGTGAAACAGCTCATCTTTTTCTGCTGGTCAAAAAGCACTGGAAGCACTGCTGTGAAATTCTGAGTTGAATTATAAGAGCACTTATTCTGATTCCATGTTGGGTTTGAACATAAACAAATGAGAGCTGTTAATTTTGTGAGACGTTCCATCTAGATTAGGCTTTACCTTGAACTCCCACTATGATATTCCCCAGGACAACAGAACAATAATTTGTTGTATAAACAATAACAGTAGGGACTTGGTCTCTCTGGACACCCCCATCTGGCAGAGGAAATCTGGTTGTTAGCATATCAAAAGACCTGATGAATTTCCACGGTTTATACAGACTTAAATTAATAGAACTCTGCAAAACTTTCTACCATTTCTATTTTTTTTTTTTTTTTACTAAAATTTGGAGTCCTATAACATTTATGAGACAGTGTTATTTTTACTTTTACATATTGAAAGTCTCTACCTTCCTTTTCTTTATGGAGAGAATTTTTAATTTCTTAAAAAACCAAAATCCCCGACTCACCTATTCTCAAGTCCCTACTTTCTTTGTGAAGGTAAGTTCCCACTGGAGACAGAAATGTTGTTTTCCTGCTGCAGCTAAAAATGGTCTCAAGATCCCTTGTGGTCGTTTTTTGTTTCTTTGCACTAAAAAAAACTAAACCAAAGCACATTTCTGCCAAATTAACCATTGTCTCGAAACACCAATAAATAACTCTGTGTTCAGCATGTTAAAACCCTGCTAATGTTCTGAACCTCTGGCTGATTTGAGGTTTAATATTATTTTGTGCTATTGTAGCCTTCATAAAAGCATGGGCTTGGGGAGGTTTTTGTCCTTTTGGTGCCACTTTTGCTTTTGCTCAGTGTTACCTGGGAAGTGAAAGGGAAGTGACTCTTGGGAAGCACAGAGTTAAACTGATGTGTGTTTATTCCACTGTTACTTTTATTGCTTCTTTTTCTCCTCTCCTTTCTTTGATTTAAGTCTCTATTTTCTTGGATTTGTTTAAAAGGATAAAAAAAAATTGTTGCTTTTATGTATGAAAAGAAGAGGCAAAGTTTTAAATAAAAATGACTTGCCAAATATTTTATTTTCATTGAAGCAACTGAGAAGGTTTTGTACAAGCACTTCTGTCTGAACAGAAAGTGCATATGCAAAAGTAGAATAACAAAAAGATTTATTGGCTGAAACAATTCCCACTGTCATGTGGTACATAAGAATTAAATATTTATTCCTCCTCACTGGGATTATAAAACTCTATTCAATTATGTTGCAGACACTACCAAATGGTTGTTGAGGCCTCTAATAATGCTGCAAATGGTAAAATATATAGTATAAACAATACATGAGGAAACATTATGGGAAAATATTCTCTAGCCCACAGAGTTTGCTTCTTTGTTGCAGTAATTATTGAGACAGATGACAAAGCCATCAGCAGTCTGTGGTGCCAAAAATGTGAATTTCAGAGGTGTTCTGCTGTTGATGAGCCCAAAAGCTGCAGCGGCTTGGGGCTGCACAGCGCAGGGTGAGTGTCCCTCCTGACTGCCCTAAGCCTCCCTAGAAATTCCAAAGAGCTGGTTTTGTTTATTTCTTCTTTAGCCAGATTAACGTAACAAAAATAATCTCCCTTATCCCCTTTCCTCCTGAATGAAGCCATTTGTCCTTTCCCTGTGGGAGTGTGCAGCGTGGGTACATTTCTGAGTCCCTCCAGGCGCAGCAGAATGCTCCTGGGCTCTCTGCAGCCTGCACCCTGCTGCTGACCGCGGCAATTAGCACAGCCTGTAATTACACCCTGAGAAATCTGCACCTTGGGCAGAGCCTGCCTCCAGCCCCGAACACAACCAGCAGCAGCTTTTGTTCAGGATCTCTCCTTGTAGGTTTACAATTCCTCTTAGACTTGTTCACTGCAGGCATCTCTCTGTTAGAAATTCCTCCTCTTATTTCTCCTGGGACTGTTGTGTGTAACTTTGCCAGCCCAGGAGCTCGGGCTGTGTCGTGACAATTTTGTAATTAGCTGTTCCCAGCACTAACTTTGCTTTCAGAGGGAAGAGCATTCCTAACCCTTGCTTTTTCCCCTCGTGCCACATTTCTCTCTCTTATCTCTTAGAAGGTGGCGTTCTTTGCAGGCAGTTGTAACCATCAGTAATCAAAACCCAGCACAGCATTTGTCAGAAATCCCATTGCTTCCAAACTGTTGCTGTAAATGAATCCATTCCTATGCCAGTATGATAATTTTAAAAGCATTATCAGAAGAACTGGAATTATTTTCTCATTTCCTGCCAGCAAATGGATCCATTGATCCTTAATAACTTCCCAGTAATTCTGCTAATTGTCGTGTTTCCATTAATAAGTTTAAAACTATGCCATCAGATTAGTAGGTGTGTGTATGCATCACTATGCCTTGAGTGCATCGAACTATTTTTAAACAGCAGTAATGAATTTTGGCGAATAGAGAAATGTTTTCATACTTCTGTTAGTCAACAGCCTTCAAGTAGATGGAGAAAATGGGAAAATATCAACAGTGCCCATCGTCTGGGCTGCATGCCAGTATTGATAACAAAATAATTAAAAGATAACAGTGTTTAAAAACAAACTGTAAGCCTGGCCAAAGTGAAAATCAAACCCAATCAGACTAGTTCTATGCAGAGTATGCACAATATGAGCTTGTATAATGTTTTTTGCCATTATCCTCAGGAGCTCTGAAAGAGTCAGCACTCCAATGCACATTATTTCTTGTAGGACCCTGATGATTCCTAATTTTCAATTAGCATACAGTAGAACTGTACTATGTCTTCTTTTTTCTTACTTACTTTGTGTTAAATGAGAATAAAATAGGAAAAATTCCCCAAGGCAAGACTGTTTTGCCTGTTTTGCTAGTTTCAGGATGTCTGAGTAACAAACTGACAGAAAATTTTTCATGTTGGGTATTTTTTCCATAGAAATGTCTCACTTCAAATCAGTGTTTGAATGAGGGGAGGGTGTTTCAGGGAGAGAAACGAGACCACGTTTAAGAGATTAAACATGACACAAAGAGAAGCATTTGTCATTAATTCAGCTTAGCATCTATCTAGGAAGGCTTGGATTGTAATATTTTATTATTTTGCATTGACCATGGAGTGCTCTTCCCTAGATTGGGACTGCTACTAGCAGGGAGCATTTCAACCACCTTTAAACTGCAGCCTCCTCGGTGCTGCAGCTCTTCCCTAACAAACAAAAACGCTGCAAAACCCTGGAGATCAGAAGTGCTTATCAGAAACTTTCAAGCAATCTGCCTTTAGAAAATTAGAAACGTTAGAATTCCTCAGGAACCCATTGCATGTCAGCATCTGGCTGGGTCCTGGAATGCTTTGCCAGTTGTGACCCTGAGCCTGCTAATTGTGCTGGGTTTGTTTTTCTAATTGTTCAAGCTCCCCAGTCCTACCTGTGGAGAAGCTGTTCCAGAGAGCAGCAGTTTGGGATGCAGGATCCATTCTCAGGGTGGATGAGTAAGCACTGATGGACATCTGTACTGCTGGCACTGCAGCCAAAAGCACAGCCAGCTTTTGGGATTCAGGGGTTTTTACTCTTATGTGCTGAGGTGAGAAACTTTTGTGCGCTCGCTGTAATGAATGTGAGTGATGAAGATCAGTGAAAAATAGCATCTTTTTTTTCCATTTTTTTTTTCACCAAAAATCCAGGCCCGGTTTCTAGTACAGTGTGCAAGCAAGCCTGTGTTTGGACCAGCTACATATAAAAAAATCCACCAACCACAATGAATGAACCCAATTCTAGAAAAGAGGAAGAAACAGACATTTATTCCCTGCTTTTTTTTGCCTTTTCCCTTTTTCCTTTCTATCCATTACAGTCCCCCTGTCCTTCCCCCAATAATTAAACAAACATTTAAAGGTCTTTAACAGATGTTTTGTTGTTTTACTCAGGTGTGATATAAGTAATGCATTAGTCTCTTTTATGTCATTTTATTTTGGCAGCTACAGTCTGAACTAATTAGCACTCCAGAGAGATCTCCCAATAAGAGAACATGGGCAACCAGTGGTTAAGTATTCGGTAGCACATTGCAGAGTCCATGGGCTGAAATGGGAGGCTGCAGCCTGTTTGCAATCCCTGCATGGGGCATAATTGCATTTCTGAAACACTCAGCTGTCGGTGCTCTGCAGGTTTTGTTTGTGCAGCTTTATAAGGGAAACACCAAAACCTTCTTAAATAGTTGTGAATTATGATTTTGTAGAAGCTACCCTGTGCTGGCTGACTAATGTACATATTATGTTGTGCTTGTGCTTTGTGAAAAACGGCTGGAAGCATTTAAGTGTGTACATATTTAAATATGTGTGTGTGCACTTGCTGTGTGACCGAGATTGTGAGTTGTTTCTTTAACACAGCTAAAATTTTTAGAGTTACATTTTATGTGATGCTGGTGTAGAGGGAAGGAATGCGACAAAACCAATTTCAAATTTGTGCTAGAAAACAGTTTTCTCCTAGAGCATTTTGTGTGCTATCAAGCATTTATCTACAGCATTACACCTGCAGTATTTGTCTTCCAAAAAGCATAAAGTTTACGGTCACACTGAAGGCCGGAGTGTGACCACCGTGGTAACAATTCTAACCCACAGTCCACCTGGCTGGTAGTGGGAGATACCAGAAGCAAGACTGAAACATTTAGTTTTAGTTTTCATCAGAATGATGTGTCAGTATGAGAGTAAATGAGTGAGTGAAAGAGACTGGGGCAGGTTCAGGAAACAGCCAAGGTGGAGGAGACCCTGAGTCCACAGCTGTTCTCCCTTATTTAGAGTTTTCAAAACTGAAAAAGCTCAGCAAAGCTTCTACAAACCCTTCTGCATCCCCTCTTGCATGTTTCCAGCAATTTTTTCTGCCATGAATCTTCTCAAGAGTCTCAAGTGTTTTCCCTCATTCCCTGTGAGATGATTCCTTCCTGGTCATTCCTGAGCCCCATGTGCAGCTCACGGAGGCAGAGGCTCTGGCTGTGGTGTCCCTGTGGCCCTGCTGTCAGAGCTGTGGGGACACATCTGTGACAGGCTGCCTGGCCCCTGCAAGGGGTTTGTTAACCCATGGTGCCCATGAACTCATTAAGCACTTACACAAGAGCTAATGGTGTGATCACCTAGGAGCCAATGGGGGCTCAAATCTGAGCTGCTTGGACACTTGTGTAAATTCATGAGATGAATGTGCTAAACCACACAATTTATGCCCATGTCAATAATTTCTTTAGTTCCTCTTGTTTTTCCTCAGAGCTGAAATACTTTCCAAATTTGGCCTTGGCAGGAAGAATGGGCTTCTGGTTCTGTATGTGCATGTGAATGCTGGTTTGTGTCCAAGGGCACTGACCAAGAGACTGGGCTTTATGCCTGCCAGAAGGAAGCTCAGGTTTGGGTTTGTCAGGTGCTGTCCTACCCTACAGTGGCCTACGGGAGCTTTACCTGTGTAATGTTCACTTGTCTGACCAAACCGCAGTGAGGAATTTGTTATATACCAGTGTCACTCACTGTCAGAATGACTAAGGACACTTCTGCTTCCATCCTTGGGAAGAATTAATGCTTTTGTTTGTCTTCATGGTTTCAAGTTGCAGCATGTGAAGTGAGAGTCTGTGAACCAGGAAATGCACAACAATATATGAAACAAAAGCTTTTCCTTCACTTGTTTTTTGTTAGTGCATAATGGAGTTTTCAGAAGCCTTACTGGAACAGTGGAGTTATAGAACTACTAAAAACCTGTTAACTTTTAACATAGAAATTTCAATGGCATCAGCATTCTCTCTATCCAGCTGTTTGTCTTTTGACACAAAGCAATTGCTGTTTCTAGATGAATATACATAGCAAAAGTAGCACAATCTTTCTGCAGGAAAAGTAACTCCCTTGTCTTCTTAGAAATTCATTACTGATTTGGCAGGAGGATTTTTAGTTTTTCTAGGCTCTTTGATCCAAAGATTTATAAGACTGTAACCTTGAATGCCATTAGAACAGAGCACAGCCATCACTTTGCCATGTTTGAATCAGTTCTATGCAGAGATTGGGTTTTAATTAGATTAAAGAAATCTGAAAGAACCTGAGCCAAATCATGGTGTATCTGAACTGCAGTATAAAAGCAAAATGAAATTCAATACAGTTTTGTTGGTAGCACTTCATTGACTGTAAGAAGCATGTGAGGTGTTTGAACTTGAAGACTGAATGCAGTAGACTGTTCAGTAGAAACAGTCCTTTCTAATCTGGGAAAGATTTTAAAATCTGCCAGTCTTTTTACTCACTGGAATATGAGGAATTCTGCTCAATATTCTGATCATCTGCTTGAATGCACCAAGAGACTTTTTTTGTTTGGTTGGTTGGGTTTTTTTGTGCACCTTTTAGCTATAAATCAGTGCCCTTTCATTCCAGGCCTTTGATGTATACTCAGTAAAAGATGCAAGGGAACAAGTTTGTCTTTATTAATCATGGTGAAAACAGAGAAGCTTTCCACCCTGGTGATGAGATTTGTGTAACTAAAAGACAGCAGGAGCCTTTGCACTCTGCAGCTTCCAACACTCTCCAGAGTCACTTCATACATCAGTGTCAACCTTGGACTGTTCTCTCCAGGGACAGCGTAATTATCTTCATCAAGTGCAACTGGATGGTGTTTGTAAAGTGGCAAAATTGAGTCTCAGCTTTGCAAGAATTCTCCCTGTTCTCCTGCAGCCAGCTCTCCTGTTCCTAAATAATTTGTTTCCATGTGGACACTGTCCTGCTCAGCAGCTCTGGGTGTCCCTGCCGGAGCCCTGGGGCAGGGCCGGGAGCCTTCCAGAGCTTTCTTCCTCTAGGAGAAGGGAATACAGGTGACCACACACCTAATAAGAAACAGCTGTGTTAATTAATACAGCCTCGGCCCTAATGAGTCACAGCTGTATCCAATAAGGATGAGAGATAAAACAGGGGGTGAGCCGCTGAGGGCAGGATCATCACGGAGGAGGATCCTTGAGGAGTGTGAAGGAGAAGGGAATACAGGTGACCACGCCTAATAAGAAACAGCTGTGTTAATTAACAATACAGCCTTGTCCCTGATGAGTCACAGCTGTATCCAATAAGGACGAGTGAGATAAAACAGGGGGTGAGCTGCTGAGGGCAGGATCATCGTCGAGGAGGATGAGGGAAAGGGTCGTGGAGTAGCAGCTTGGGGAGAAAGAAGCACTGCTGTAAGGTGAGTTCTGGGTCTGTAGTTAGAGCCTGTTTTTGGAACCTGTAGTCAGAGTCTAGCTGGGTAAATCCTGCAGTCAGAGTGTGTCTGTACACCCATCCCTGCAGTCACAGTCTAGCAGGAAATAACCAGCAGTCAGAGGCTGTAAGGGAAACCTCCAGCAGGAGCTTGCTGCAGCCAGAGTCAGTGAGTGGTTGGAGTTAAGATGACTAAGCCAAGAAGAGGAGTAACCCAGGACCCTTTTCATGCTGTGTTTAACCAGAAGTCTGTGCCTTGGCTCATTTTTACTGTCTAATAAGAGGGCTGCTGCAGCACCTTCCAGCCTCAGCTGTTGTGAGTGATAGTGCCTCTGGGCTGGAAAGTGACTCCAGATTGTGCAGTGGGTTTGTAATGTTATAGCTGCACAACAGAGGAAGATGCAGTGGCTCTCTATCGTTAGCAGAATGCTCGTTAAGTGTTCCCTGGGATTATGAGTGTGCTGATGGTGACCCAGACTGTGGTAGTCAGCTGACAGTGGAGCTGCTGGGCAGATTCTGCTGCTGGCTGTTGTAGGAAATGGCCGGTTGGAGGAGTAGCAGTACAAAATCTAAAACTGGACACATTTGCTGTTTTTGCTATTAATTATGCTTTTTATCAGATGCCTCCCTTTCACACTGAGGTTCATTAGTGTAAGCCTCACCTTCCTTCTGCATTTCCTGAGTGATGGAGATAATGGGATTGATTCTGAAGTTATTGAGGTGTTGGTGTAAGTTAGAGGTGTGTCAAGTGGAGTTAATGATGTTGCATTCATGCAAGTGAAGTGAGAATCAGTAAATTGAGTATAGGAAAAAATGTGGTGGGCTGGGAGAGCAAAGTTGGAGCAGGAGGATAAATCTTGGTGGTGAGAACGTGAAATTAAAAAAGTGTATCATTTGGAAGGAAAGAGTATATGAGCCAATGCTTCTGGTTTGTTCTCACTATTGTAAGCGTCCTCCACTGAGTTCTACTGTGCACTGCATGCCACACCAGACTCAGATGGTCATTCAGGTGGTGACTCATTTCCAAAAATGCATTTAAAAATATTTTTTTGCATTTTTATAAGGGAAATTGTAACAAACTGAGCTTTTAAAGCTATTGGTCTCATTATTTTTGCCAATATTTTTTCAAAATTCCCAGTGATCTGCCTTTTTATAACTAGGTTTCTAAACTCTGAAAACACTTTTTTAAAATTACATAACTTTAAAAAAATTGAAAAAAAAAATTTAAAGGGAAATTGAAGTAGAGGAAAATTCAAATTATGTCTGCACATCATTTTAATGTTTGCATTAAAAGCCAGCCAGAATCAAGTCGGGTCAAGGATCAGTCAATAATGACCCCACTTCCTAAGGATCATTGTTATTATTTTGTGGTTTAATGTCTTATCAGTTCTGTGTTAGCAGGTTTTCTCATTGTCCTTTCCAAGACATGATGCTCTCCTTCATTATTTCTCCCTTCTGCTCTGCTTTTTTATACACCTGCTAAGGCATTTCCCACTCACACAATTAACAATTTTCCCACTACTAAAAAGGAGAGTAATATGCACTCACAGTGTGCAAAATAATCTTTTAACTTGTTCTGCCAACTGGCTGCATAAAAATAACTTATCTGGCTGCTTCATTGTTGAGAAAACTTGAAGCAATTTATTCTTTAAACATGCTGTGCCATTTGTATGTTTCAGGTACAGTAAATCTTGCTTCATTCATCATTTTCAAATAAATGCATAAAAAGCAATAGCTAGTCTTCTGTTACTTCTAACTACCCATGAAATAAATACTGTGCAAATCTCTTTCCATTGTGTTTTTTAAAATTTAATTTAAATTTTGATTTAGCACATTGCAAATGTGTTAATTCATTGTGTATCTGGAGAATGGTGGTAACTTTTTTCAGTTGCTTTGGAAAATGCAAGTGTAGATGTTCTATTATGAAACTACATAAGCACACATATACCCTACTAACACTAAGGCTGTTTCCCAGCTGAGGATTTAAGCTGTTTTCACAATGTCACCAAGGCAAGGGATGATGGCAAATAATGGACATACAGAAAACTGAATTTCTTTAAGAACTCCAGTACATAATTTAAGGCTGATTGCTGGGGGGGTCTGAGTGACAGCCTGGCTCTCAAAGACATCTGAGAGTGTGGACCTGTGTCTAATTCTTGAGAGGAAATTGCAGATTTGAGATTGGCTCTAAGTCCTAGATACAGTAGAGATTCCTGAGCTGTAATTTCACCCTGATGGAGTCATGCTGTGGAGTAGAAGCAGCACTGTGGTGTGGTGGGATGGTTTGCAGCTGTGATGGACCCACACACACAGAATTTGTTTGAACATCCTTACCAGGTACTGGAGAAAAGAAAAATAAAAAGGGGTTGGATTCCAGCTTTCCAGAATTGTTCATTTCTCAATTGTTAATTGGTGGACTGATCTCATCAGGTTTTATAATTTAACCTGTGATGTTTTGGTAGGAGTTGCCCAAGGAAAGCTCCAGACATGAAGCAAGTGCCACTCAATTGTGGTATCATTTTGTTTGTCTTACCCTGACTTTGGAAATGAAATTAGAGCCCTATCCATTAATAGGGTTTTCACAGGAAACAAGAGGGGGAAGCAACATGGCTGGTTTCCACCAAGGATAAGGGCATTCCTAATATCCTCCTTTCCCATATTAACCTTTTGGGATTTTTGTGTTATCTGCTGTGCTATTACACTTTATACTGCAGCATGGTATATTCTTCAAAATAGTTAATGGGATGGTGTTATTAGAAACTCTTTTGAGAGCAGGGCATTGTAATTATTGAAAGATTATCCAAATTACCTGCTTGGAACACATGAAGTGTAAGGCAAATATATCTAATAGTTTTATATTCACTTTCTAATGACCTTGTTTCCCCAGGTCTTTCCATTTAAGAATAGAGAACTGTACAGATTTTCAGGGAAATTGGTTTTCGCATTTGGGAATTTAGTGTGGGTGAGACAGTTTCTCTTTTACAGGATTTAAAAAAATAAAATTAAATCACTCATCATTATTTATAGAAACATACTAAATTACTTTGCCAGGTTGTAGATAAGTGTTCTGAGTAGAAAATACATAATAAAAAGAAAATATAAATAGCTCATTATTTGTGAGAAGAAACGTTTTTATGACGTTAGATTAAAAGAATAATGGCTTTGTATTCCAAACAGTTTTATAAACTCTTTTACTTACTTGCAAAACATGTTATATTTTGGGGCTTTTTCCCACAAGTCTCAAAAATCCAGTTGTGAGGGAGAATGACTGCAAGGTGTCAAAATAATACATTTTTTCCTCAAAAGGATCTTGTCGCCTGCTTGCATAACCAGTGCAGTGAAAAAAAAAAAGTGATACCAGTGGGTTGTTTTTCTTTTAAACGATTCATTATTTATGAAGTGCAGAGAAAAATAGTTACAAATTATTGTTCCAGGGGACTTCCTGTAGCTATACAGTTGTGTTCAAAGGATTTACTCATTAAACAGTGGTTTAATTCCAGTATGAAAAGTTCAGGCTCTTCTTGTCCTAACCTAGATTTAAAAAAAAAAAAAAGTTGCTCCATGTCTCCATATGCCTATGTATAAATATGTAAGAATATTGTTTGAAAAAGTCCTATTTGTTTAATAGGAAATTATAATATGTGCCAAACATTTGTTAACTTGGCAATATTTTCCTATTTCAACTTCAGTGCGGCTTGAATTTGAAAGTAAGTTTTTGGAGACTAATTTGACATTCAGTCTATTGTTTTTTATTGTTTTCAGTCTATTAAGAGGAAAAGAATAATTCCTGTCCCCAGGGAAGTGTGAGGTGTGGGATTTCCTGCTCCACTATCTTGAACAGTGCTGGAAAAGAATCATTCTAGCTCTGGGATTTCTCAGTAGAAGACACCATACTGAACCTCCAAATTACTATTGTTCCACAGAAAGCACAAAATTCAACTTAGCCAAGCAGTTAAAATCTGCTACCCCATTACTGTTCATAGCAAATGTCCTTTATGCCAGTCATAATATAAGCTGCAAGATAGTTGGGAGTGCAGTGGCAAGAGCTTTTGCTCCATGTTTCAGCTTAAAATGAGTTCTATGACTTGGATTTCTAACTCCCATTTGTGGTCTTAAAAGTTACTTTGTAGGTAAGCAGGAATATATTTCTCTGTATTATTTGAAACCAGAAAAAAAAAAAAAAACCAACCCCACAAAAAAACACCAAAACAATCAAACACCTTCACTAAACTGTTCAGGAGAATGTTAATGGGGGGTTTTTTAGAAGACAGACACTTCCTGGTCAGGATGAATTTTGTCTGGCTGCAGATGTTTCTTCTTCCAGCTGCAGGATGTCTCAGAGCTGAATGGGGCAGGGAGGGAAGTGCAGGACCAAGGCAGGAGCTGACTGGGCTGGGACTGTCCCCTCACAGGGGTGGCACTTGGGGCCTGAGAAGCTCATCGGTAGCCCCTGTAGGTGATGTGCAGCCAGGCTGATTTACACCTGCTCAGGTAACAGCCCAAAATGCTTTCCCTGGACTCAGCAGGATCAAGTTGTTCTTTCACAAGACAGCCAAGATTAGCAGGGAATGAGGTATTTACCCAGAGGGAAAAGCTAGCCTTGTATTTAACAGAAATGGAGCATGCTAAAGAATAATAACAATAATAATAATGGTGTTGAAACTTTTAATATTGTGGTGACAACTCTCAGAAAGAAATGTGCCTGTAAATTTGTAAAGTCCTGTCCTACACTGGTATATAAAACTAGCATGAAGTCAGATTGACTCTTTCAAAAATATTGGTGCTGTGTAACAAGAATAATTTTACTTTTTCCAGAGCCTGGTAGAAATGCTAGAAGTTTGAAAGTCAAGATGTTTTCAATGCGTTTTGCTGTGGTTTATGCTGTGTTGGCAGCAGACTTTGGCTGTATGTTTTTTACTCTGGGGCAGGGTGAGGTTCCCTTCTGTAGCCAGAGGGGTTTCTGCAGCAGGGGGATGCAGTTTGTTTGCCCTGCATATTTCTGCAGGACAGTCTTTTCAGGCAGTTTGTTTGGTTTTATTGAAAGGTTCTCATTTTGCTCCATTCTCCAAAACCTTATCAGTGTTTAGTGTTTGAAGATACAATCTATGCATTCCAGTGAAAGTGGTCCTGCTTACCTGAGAATTAATTAATTCATCTGTTCTGATACTGCATGGAGTTCTCAGTGTTCCAACAAATGATAGCAAGCTGATGGTTTCCCATTCTATTTTGCTCTTTTTTGGATGTCAGTAATATGATCACACACATAATGAGACCCTGAGTCAACTGGATCTTTTAAGTGGATTAAAATAGACCTCCTCTTTATAGAGCACTCCCCAAAGAAAGGTAAAAGGATTTTTGCATATTTTAAATGACAGGTTATATTCGAATTAAAACTAGAACACTCAGGGTTTTGAAAAGAAGGTACTCAGAGCACATAAGTAATAAATAAAAGGGGTTTATCTGCAACTCTTCTCCCACCTGCTGTGTCCACAAACAGGTTCTCACTGACAGATCTAATTTCAGGGGGTGGCTTTGCAAGTTGTAACAAGCTCTGCCAAGTTCCCTTTATCCCCTGTGAGGTTCTCTGTTCTCAGAGCCCCTTTCTGGCTGCCCCCTGCTCATCCCTGTGGTTTTCCTGGCCCTGAGCAGCCAGTTACCTTCTGCCACCTTGTGCTGGCCAAGCTGAACCTCCCCAGTAACACTCCTGGTAATTCCCAAGGGAAGGGCCACTCCTTCCTTTTCTGCAGGGCATTTCTGTTGGGGTCCTAGGAACTTAGAATTTGGGGGTTTAGTGTAAAGTAATACATATGAGTCAAGCTGGAGGATTTGGGGTGAAGCACTGCATTTGCCTCTTTGAAGTAGGTTATTAGCCTGGCTGGGTTTATGGCTATGTTCAATGAAGTTTTCTGTACAAGTCTGCCTCAAATAATTCTTAGCTTTTAACCATGTGCTTCCTGGTGTTAATAATAACAATAACAATATAAATTTGTAGGCACTTTTTATTTTTATTTGCCTCTGAATAGTGCCAATTAAATTAGCTCCTAATATATTGGAAATTTTGCTCTGTACAAAACAGTTTAGGGCAGATTTTGTCATCACACATTTCTACAGGGCAGGACCATAAAGAGACAAGAGTAAAATTGCATGGCAACTTCCAGCAAAGGACATCAAAGCATTGCTCAAACTTTAATGAACTAAATCGAGGTAAAATAAATGGTGAAATCAAGCAATTTTGAAACCAAATCATTTTCTACTTGCTAGAAAGCACTGGAAGAGGAGAAGGAACAATAACATGTATTTTCTGTACAGCTTCAGCAACACCAGCTACTCTAGTTTGTGAATTAACTTAATATTCAACATTTTGTCATGTACATTAGGTGTTATAATGCATGAAATGAATACAGAGTCACATCCCAGTGGCTGCAGTTCCCAGTAATGATCGACAATACTGCCTCTAGCTAGCTAACACTTTCCCCTATGAAATATTTTCTGCATGACCACATCCCATGGCAGCAGGCAGCAATGGAATTTATGAACTAGCTGGAGCTATCAGTGCTGGTGAGGAAGCAATAGAGAAAGATGTATGTTTAAGAAAAAAATAATAAAAAAAACCCAACAGAAATCTGTGAGAGGGGGGAGAAGACAAAAGATAAATATCCAAGCAGAAAGAAGTTGTCAGTATGTCACACAGACACTTTGAACCAGCAGCTTAATGGCACTGCAAATTCATGTCTGGGTCCTATTTTTAAAATATCCAGATTTTCCTAAATATAGCTTCCAGTTGAGCCTGTTTCTTTTAGCTCTAAATAACTCCAAAGAACTGACACAGAATGAAGCTTTCAGCTTTATGCCAGGTTAGAACCATGATTGGATTGTATGACTGGGAGTTGGAAATGTTCAGATTCTTATCAGGTCAAGTTTTTGTGGTTTGCTTTTTTTTTTTTTTTTTTTTTTTTTTTTTTTTTTTTTTTTTTTTTTTTTTTCCTGACGCCAGGTCAGCAGTGTAATTCTCTTAGAGAAAGGGGCCTCAACTTTGCAGTGTCTTGACAGGAGCTTTCTTTCCCCTCCTTTTCTTGCTGTACAGCTATTTTTTAGTCTTTCTTCCTCCACAATGCTACAATACTCATGCACCACATGTGAGACCTAGATTACAAATCAGGTTTCTTATAAATACATATATATAGCCACTAGGAAAAGCATAAATAATTTATTTTCAGACCTCTGAACCTCCTTGTGACTTGCATTGTGTTTGAGACTGTTATTCTTGAAAGAAAGAGTGGGAAATTATTCCAGTATTGTTCAGATTTCCAGAACCAAATCCATTGGAATACAAACCAGTGAGATCAAGTCAAGACTCAACATAGTCAAGAGGAAGTAGGAGTATAATTCATATTATTGTGGGTACCAACTTTAACATATGTTGGTCTGTTAATCTCACTTCACAGTGTGTTATACAAGAAATGCAGACAAGTAAATGCAGAAAAAAATACAGCAAAAAATATTATAGAAAAACTTAAAAAAAAACTTAAACTCTGGTTTAAGTTTTGCATTCAACAAAAGTGACTTAGAAACAAATACCTAAGTTAGAATACATTACATCTGTAACATAATTGTATGTTAATTTATAATAGTGTATGTTAAATATATTATATTATTACTATATATATAGTAATAATTTTTTAGGTGGCATTTTTGTGGAGAATTAGGGAAAAAAGTGTATTTTTAGCCAAAATCTGGGATTGGTGTTAAAAGTCTACATTTAGACATTTACCCCTGCTCAAGCAGGGCTATCCTGGGGTATCTTTTTGCAGTCCAGCACCTTTTGAGTGAGGAAGATCTCACCCCCTGTCTGGGCAGACTGCTGTGGTCAGTGTCCCTCACAGTGAAGAAATCAATGGATTTCTGCAATCTCTGGATGCCAGTGTGACCCTCAGCCCCTTGTCCCAGTTCTGTGTCCCCAACAGCCCTGCTGAGGCTGCTGTACCCCTCAGCCAGGCTGCAGCAGCAGGAATTGATCCATCAGAGCATCCACATCCAGGAACCTCCTGGACTGCCTGTCATTTAGGCACTTCCTGGCTTTTTTTTTTTTTTAATATGGATGTGCTGGAGGAGGCTCCATTCAAACCTGTGGAGTTGATTTTGTGTTCCCTTTGCTCATCACCCCCTGCACAGGGCTGCTGGTAACTCCCCTCCTACCTTTTCCTAGTTTAAACAAGTCTTTATTCCAGGTTCAGCCATTCTGCTGGCAAAGCAGCCTGGGCCCCTCAATTTCTCCCCATTTGAGAGTTGTCCTGCACTATCCTTAGTGCCCACAGAGAAATACAGGAGGAGGAATTAAAGCAGGGTGGGCTGGGACAAGTGTTGGCAGCCCCAGGTGCTTTGCTTTAGAGCAGGGAGGTGCTCATCCTCTTTACTCAGCGCTCTCTGAGAGCAGCCTCTGGTTTTCAGCCCCTCAGAAGAATAAAGCAGATAACAGCTGGTGCAGAGGGTCCCTCAGGATGGTCAGGAGTGCAGCACAGCCGGGGAGGAGACCCCAAAGGAACAGGGCTGGGACAGCAAAGAGCAGCCCCTGAGTGCCTGTGAGGAGCTGAGACACAGCCTGTCCCTCCACAGAGGTGTTGTGGCAGGAGGATGAGAAATGCAAATATGCAATTTAAACAAGGTGGGTTCAAACTGGAAAAGTTTTGTTTCCTGGGTATATTTAAGCTTCAGTACAGCACTGGAGAGGCAGCTGTGTGATCTCCCCTCTTGGAAGTTTGCAAAGAGCATCTGCATCCAACCCAGTGGTGTGATCTCACAGATGACTGTGCTTCAATCAGGGGTTTCTCCCTGAAATCTCCTGAGGCCCCTCCCAGCCTGATTTATTGTATGGGGCTGCAATTCTTGAGACCAAAATGCAACCAGTAGCTGAGAACTCCTTGTGTAGGGTGAACTGAAATACCTTCTTGGAAACATCCCTAAATATCCTTTCCTGGGCATGATTTAACTTGATAAATGTAGTGAAACATCCACTGGAGTTAAATCTTCACTCTGATACCTCAGAGGAGTTCCTTACCCATCTGCACGTGGCTGGGATGCTTTTTGTCTGTCGAATTTTTTGATGGAAAGCTCAAGGGTTCCAAACACAGGGTAAGGAAATGCTCAGAGCAGCTGAGGTGATTGAGGCACCCAGCTGCAGGTGTCAGGTTCACATTCTAATCCACGTGGTTCCATCTTTTTTACTGGTTATTTTGTTTATTTGAGCTCTGTTTCAAGCCTCTAATTGAGAGGTCAGAGGGATGTGGATAGAGGAATGTCAGGCTGGAGATGCCATTTGTTGTAAATACAATAAAAGCAAATACTGGCTCCAAACTGTAGCCTTTTGCTAAATGCCAGAGTTTCCCATGCTGATCCTTCTCCAATTGTTTCTGCAGAAAATGTGTAAAAGTAACAGAGTTCAATGAAAACATGTATTTGAATAACTAAATCGAAATAAGTTTCTAAAAGAGCTCAGAATAGCAGTAAAGGAGTAAAAATAAGCCTTGATTGATGTTCTGGCCCATTATAATAAGATTTGTGCCTCAGCTTTGGCTAAGTCAGCCAAGTCTTAGAAAAGAAATTTCAAGTGGGTCAGGTCGTTGCTAAGTTATGTGAATTGGAGCTAACTTTGGCTTGTCTCATCTTAATGTGCTTGATCCAAACAGAGATAATTAAAAAAGATTATTCTGAAGTTTTGTAATATCATTTAATCTCACGTCTATACTTGTCATATAAATACAATACCTGTCTTATTTTTATTCAAATAGCAATCCATCAAAATTGCCTTTTGACAGCATTTTGACTACTACTTAGAGTAGTAACTAATAGTTCTTTTTTACTATTTCCCAGGGGGGAAGTAGTATGGATGTGTGTGGAGGAGGGGGAGAGGATAGAAATACTGAAAATGATTTTCATTTTTACCTTTAAAATGGATCAGGAATTTTAGGTGCCTGTGAATTTTCATATAAGGCAGCAATCTGGAAAGGCAGTTCTGGTTTGCTTTTGTTCTGTTTGTGTTTCATTAAAAGAAGGTGTAATGGGCACTTTCAAAAATAAAGTTGAATCTTTCATTACTGTTTGCAATAAATCTTTTTTTAAAAGATGAAGTTATTGATACACAGTGCACTTAAAGGACTTTTAATATATTTGTTCGCTAGTGATAATGAGTTAAAAAAAAAAGTTGAAAAGGCTGATTGCAAAACTAACAATAAATCAATCAAATGGGTCTGGTAATACATCTCATATCCACAGTGTGTGATGCTTAGTTTATGACATCTTAAGGTCTCAAAAGCTGATTTATTTTTCCAGTAATCAGTGTTCTGATCCATTAGTTTTTATAAGGTAGAGAGATGTCACTGGATTTTTTTTTTTTCATGAATGATTTGTGTTTTAGAACTGCACATCTGTCAATCAAGACAAAACCAAGGACTTTTTAAAACTTAGGACCTTCCCTGTAGGTTTGTTTCTGTACAGTGCTGGTGCTGTATATTATTATTGAGTGAAATTTTTTATTGCACTTTGTAGTTTGGGATTTTTTGACTAATATGTAGCCTAAAAGTTTTTATTTCACTCTCTCTTTATTGATATTTTAATATAGCAAGCTCAGAGTATATTTTGTATGAAGTTCTTAGATATTTGTAGTCACTGCCTGACTGCAGGAGAGTTGGAAGCTGAAAACGTGGGAGTTGTGTTCTTGGAGCTTCACTGATGAGGAAATGGCTACTGGATAAAAATGTTATTCTAGGAGTGTCAACAGATGTGTAGATTTTTTGGTGTGGTTTTTTTTTTTTTTATATTCACTCAAAATCCAGGGATAAAGACACCTTAGATCTCTCCAATGATGATCATTCCAGCAGATATTTATATAGGATTAACTGTCATTAATCTCATTCTTTCATGTTCTCCTGCACTCTGGTGTGCTTTGGGTGTCTCCCTTGGTCTGTAAGACAGGGGTGGAGCCTCCTTGCCCTGCCTGGTTCCCCAGATCTGCAGTTTTAGTTCAAAACCTGACTGGAGGTTTCGATGGAATTGTTTTCTTAGTTCTGGCTACAGCATGTGGAGTACTGTGTGCTTCTCCTTGAATATTGACCTCTTTTTGATTTATTTAATTGTTCTTGGGAATTTTATAAACAGGGACGGGCTTGAAGCATTTCTCTGCTGTTTTGATGCTGAGTGTGTGCCCTGTCAGGAAGGACTCTGCTTTATCAGACAGATTCTTGTTAATGAAAACTATAGCTGGAAATCCATCCATATTTTAAAAGGCAATTATTGCCTTGCTTTCAGTTTGGCTACAGGCTTGATATCAAACTGAAACTAGCAGAAAAAAAAATTAATTAGTGATTGGGTTCATACAAGTGAAATGTGATTTTGATTTCTTACTGTTGTGTTCAAATTCACTTGGGTGTTTGCTTTTTGGTGATTGCATTTTAGCAATTTGCTGCTCACATAGTGGAAAGGAGTCAGTAATGGTTTGGGTGGGAGGGTTTTCTTCTGGCAGGATTAAAAACAAAAAAAAAAAGTGAAAAAAGGGTAAAGTTAATATGGAAAGCTACAAAAGTAGTGCCACAGCATTTTTTCCAGTAAGCTTGGCACTCTTTGCTGAGTTTTGCACTATACAGCCATTAGCAGGCTGGTCAATGCATTGCTTTATGAGGCAATTATTTCAGCATACTCTATTCAAAATACACATTAGAACTTAACCTTCTGAATCCTGAAGTAGCATTTTTATCACCCAACATTAGAAAAGAGTTGGAGTCAGCAATTTCCCCTTTCTTTTTATGATCTGGTATCATTAATAAAGCATTGAGCTGGTAGCTTCTTACCATTCTCCAGGATAATTTGTGACACAAAAGGTGCTGCTGTGATACAGTTGTCTGTTGACTTATTCAATAGCAGGGGAAACCTAGAAATGGTGTAAAAATAAAAATGAGGAAGGGAGGGGAGAAAGAGCTCTTAAAACAAATGTACAACCGGTACACAGCATATTAGGCCTGCTGCTGCTGGATATGCACAAGTAAAAAAGGGAAGTTAATATGGAATTTCTAATTAGGGTCACATACTAATGAACTCCCTCTTCATGTTAGTTTTATGCCGCTTCAGAAATTTTTTATCATATGCTTAAAAATTTATGGCTGGAATCATTAATGAAAATGAGGCGTGAATTGGAAATTGTGCTATTATGGAGATGAGGATGGCCATGGCCAGGCTGATTTCTAAGGAGGGATCCTTTTATTGCCATTTTTTTTTGGAGGAATGAGAAATGATACAAGTAGAATTAATGACTAGACATATTCTTTGCCCTGGCTTGGCTGGCGTTATTATATTTAAAGTTATAAAAGCTGGATTTAATAAAATTTTGAATTAATTATAAGGGGGATTTTAATCATAATTGGCAGTCTTCTGCAAGAAATAAAACTGTAAATCAGCAGAAGGGCAAAAATTAATAGAGTGAGGTGGTGATGCTTCCATACACCTATACCTGTGTGCATATTAAATATACATTTTTAAATACTAAATATATTTATGTATGGGTACAGACATGCTCATACACATATAGGTACAGTGAACATTTTTATGTGACTTTATTGCTAAAGGCCATGTCCTTTCCTTGCTGCTTGACAACACAATTGCTCTTAAGTTCTGTGGATGAATGTTTGGGTATAAATTTTCCAGAAGTGGCATTTTTGTCTCCGGTATCTTGTAAAAATCAATTTGGCTCGCTATTTAAAATGTCAAACCTCCAAACGCTACCTGTTGTATTGTTTCCTTCGGTCCCACTAAAATTATCATGCAATCTTGTATAAAATATATTGAAAACATCTGCTAGTCTGTCTCATTGGAATTGCCTTTGGAAATAGTCTAGTAACTTTTGACAGCTTGGCTTTACAAGGATATTGATTTCACTGTGCTTTTATCATGGAAAACTGATGAATGGTCAAAAGCTGAAAGTGATATAAAACTTGGTTTATAGTTTTTATATGAATCCATGTAATAAAATAAAGTAGGTTTATAAAACATAGTAAGGTATGCCCTTGTGAAAACATTTGAGTTAAAAAAGACTTTTGCAGCATTTTTGTGCTGTGAATTACTCGGGCTGGGGACACCAGAAACATTTCCAGGCTTGTAAGGGCTGGACAAAGGAAGTAATGTTCTTATTGAAAACAATACCTTATGTCGCTAATAATTATGTGATATTTGGGAGAAGATAAGCCTGCATAGAGTCCTGCTTTTGGATTTCCAACATTTCCTTTTGAAATAGGCTGTTAATACTGAACAGGAGCCAATGTGGGGAAAATATTGTTTCCCCAGTGCAATAACAAGGAGAAATAGGCAGCAGAAACACAACTAAATGATGGGGCATGTAACATGGGAAACAGGAACTGCAATCTGGGCAAGAAATACCTTTTTTTGTACACCTGAGGAACTGAACAGGAAAAATTAGAAACAACATTGACCATCTGTATTGCACCGGCTGCAACAAAAGAAAGTAAGGAAAATACAGGAAACGAAATTGCTTTCTTTCTGGAGGAAGTAATTACTTCACTGGTCAATTAAATATAAACACAATGAGAGGATGTTGAAGTAGAAACACCAGTGTCAGTCCTGCAGAACAGTGAATTCTGTGTGTACCGAGTGCCCTGAGGGCTGCAGGTCCATCTCCAGTCCAGCTGGGTCCTGTTCTGCAAGGAGGGGCAGAGAGATGGTGAGATGTTCTTTGCACATCAGTAAGAGCGGTCTGAAAGAAGTGGCTTAATAAAATGACTGATTTAGTGAGAGAACAAAAGGAGGAATAGCTATAGGGAGTAGATCCAGCATCCTTTCACAAGATGGGAACCCTACACTGGTGGGATGGGAGCTCCCCAAGGTGTTGTCAGACTTTGGCTTATGGAGGAAGCTTCCTCCTTTTTCTGGTTACTCTCTTTTATATAATTTTCTGACAAACTCCAGGTGTTTGCAGGGTTTTGCAGGAGAGGCTCTTGTTGCAGGGCCAGGTCCTGGGGAGAGCTGTCCCAGGCTGTCCTGCAGCTCAGGCACTGTCCTGCATACCCCAGTCTCACCAGAGGCTGCTCAGGTGAACACTCCCCTGCCTCACCAATGTGCAGGGATTGTCACAGGCACTTGCAGAAGCCCTGCACACCTCCTTTCTTGGGCAGTGTGATAGTGCTTTGAGAGTCCTTTAATAGCATCCAATCCTTTGGGTTTGGGAGTGTAAAACTTGCACTTGGTCCCAGGAGCAGGCAAACCCCGTTGCTATCACTGTCTTGCACTTTATAGCTTTGTGGACAGGTTACCTTCACCTGGCAAGGAATTCCAGCAATTGGGTTGCTTCACCTGGTTGTGATGAAAAGAGAAAAAATAAACCTGCAAGGGTCAGAATATTTGAGATTTGATAGAGGAGTAAAATGAAGCATTGGGATTTGTAGAAAAGTAACATGTACAGGAAGTTTGTGCTGTGGCTTTATTTATTGCCAACCAAAAGTATTGGATGCTTGCCAACCAGAAGAAAAATGTATATCCTGAAAGATACTGAGAGAGAAATATTAATAGAGTGAAGGCTGCTGTGTAATACAGTTGAAAATAACAAAATGCTAAAAGGGTATTGCAACTTGATTTTTGAGAAGATGGTTAGAAAAGAAAAAAATTCTATTCAGTTTTTATTAATAATTTCATACTCATTTTAATTAGAAATGTCATAATTCTATAGACCAAATGTATTTTATGAAGCAAACTTGATCCTGACTTAGGAAGTACAGTCCCATGAGTTATGTTTTATCTTGTATTCTGCTTTTGGGTGAATGTTTCTTCTTGGCATTTTAGAGTTAGGGTGGTTTGCAACTCAAAAGGATGTGCTAACTGTGATGAACCTGGTGAAGTGTGCTGGGTTTGAGTTCGTAATTGCCAGTGGGAAGCATCCACTGACTCCCCTCTGCTCAGAGGGGATGTGGAGGAGAGATCACAGTGTGGGTGCCAGGGGAAGGAATGTCAATTTACCTTTGCAAAAATGAGCTGACAGAATTGAGACAGGGCACTCTATTCTGAACCCTGAGGATTACCCTTCTTTTAATTAACGCTGTTACAACATTGCTGGCATTAACCGATTTTTCAAAAATACTCTTGTAATTGAACTGGATTTTTTACCTTGTTCTATGCTCCATGAAGAAATTTTTGCTCATAACTTCAACAAAACACTTTAGGAATCTCAGCCACTTATAAATGCTGCAATGAAAAGCTGAAGAAAGTTGATGTGAGAATGTTACAGCACATCACTTGATGAGGTAACTTAATAGGATTGCTATAGCAAGCTTCCTCTTAATGGCTTTTACAAACTACATTATTATATCAAACTGCTGCTGTAAGAACTGAGAAATTAAAGAGAATGAATTAGACATAAAGGGGGAAAAGAAAAATCTTAGAAAACTTACGGCTTATCTCAGGTTTATTTTCCATGGTTTAATTTTGTTACGATAAATTACTGCAAACACTTTAGTTGTGTACGTTTGTAGCGTAAAAGTATAATAAAAAAAATTGCAAGTTTAAAACAGCCATCAGCTGTAAACGCGGTCATTAGTCAACCCATCTGACTATGTAACTGATGCTAGCCCAGGGGTCTTGCTGTTACCAACATGAATGGCCCAGCTCCTGCTCACTTGGTTGTGAGAAGCACTTTATTTTCAAAGGCACAGGGATGTTGCAGTCTGGATTCTGCAGCACGAGGGAACAGGGCTGGCCACAAGTGACAACACCTTGAGATATCTTGGTATTTTCTTTTAGTGCAAGTTAATTTTTTCCTCAGTTATTGTCTTGGCGTTTGACGGGTGTGTAGCATGGAGAAATTGTCTTTTTCAGATGCAAGGCAGACTGGGGAGGAGATTGAGGAGTTGGGAGCTCTAAGGTAGCATCAGTATCACCTGACACAGTCATGATTATGCAGTTCACAGACCCTAAACTGAATTTTTTTTTCCCCAAGTCATGTGGTTATAAGATAACAAATGTTTTTAGTGATTTGACCTGGTTTGAGTAGTAACACTTTCCATTGTCTGAAAACTAGGGGGTTAAAATGTCTTTAATTATTATTTTTTTGATTTTAAATAATTTTCATTTAAAATTATTTCTAACCTTGACTGGTCATTTGTTGTTGTACTCTTTTTTTAGTACCTAACACCTACATGCATATATAGCAGTCAGATAAAAAATACACAGAAAAAATGTTGAAATAGTGCAGTTTGTTGGCTGTACAAATGTTGTGCCTGAGTGGAACATACAAAGGACATTTTAAGCATATGCTGGTCTATCTCACTGTCATCCTAAAGACACCACATACTGAGTTACTCGTTCTTTTATAATTCAAAGTCAAGCTACTGTAGTGCACCAATAGATTTTTTTTAGGCTCATATTAAATAATGAATTTTCACAGTACATGCCATAAAGTGAATTGGCAGGTTTTGTGAGCGATTGGACTGTAAATCTGAAATGAGACTCACTTCGTCACAGTTTCACTTCTTCCCACCAACTGTTCAGATGCCTCAGGTGCCAGAAAGGATTAGAAAACCCTGTGAGAAGGGATGGCAGTTCTGCTGAGGATGGGGAAAATGCAACACTATTTTTTTCTGCTTTTAACTGAACATGGTGAGCACAGTATGAAGCTTTACATTTTACAGTCTTAGCCTGGGCCATAAGATGATTCTATTACAATGCATCACTTACCTTTATGTTTATAATCAGGGCTAATGCTATAAAGTTACATCCTGCAGGTGTTTAACCCTGTTTTCAAGCATTGCTTTTTGTTATACCTTGAGATATGAAACATAACCAAGTAGTACAGAGTGACAGAAAAGAATTTAAAGGGGTGGTATAACTTTAAAATTACTTTTTTCTTGACTCTCTGGTACTAGTTCAATTTTACAATAGTACAGCCATATTTTAAGGAAAACCCTCCCTTTGTTAGCCATAAAATGAGTTTTATGTTCCCAGAGGCATTGCTGGGAATGCTGTCATTAAGTGGAAGTGCCCAGCAGGAGGGAGCTGACAGTGGCTCTTTGAACCACCTCATCCTGGGCCATGGCAGGGCTGCTGTGCTTTGCTTAATAAAGGAACTACCACTGCCTTTATTAGGGCTTCCATTTTGCCCTCAAAGTTTAGGTTTTTCTTAGCAGAGTTTTGTTGTGCTGAAAGAAGAGCAAACCAGTGATAAGCTGAAGGTCAGCTCCAGGTGCAGATTCCCTGTGCAGGTAATTCCCTGGGCATTACTCATTTTTGAAGATGAGGAGTTTTGCTGGGATTAGGTGCAGGCTCTTTAATCTGGGTGTCCTAGCCTGGACAGCACTGACAAAATGTTTGAACCCAGGAGCGTGGCCTGAGAGATTTTTAGCCTGCTAGCAGCTGCTGACTTTTTCCCAAGGAAAAATTTCTCAAGCAAGCTTTTTCTCAAAACAATCTTTCTCCAGGTGGTGTTTTGCTGTTTCTCTGGTTTAACCAAAGGGATTGGAGAGGTGTCGTTCCTATTCCCCAACCATGATAAGTCTGTATCAGAACACCTTATAAAAAGTAGTAAGAATTTAGACAGTAAAGCCTTTTTTCTGTGCTCTTTGCCTTCTGAAATATTTGGAGCCTTTCTCACGTGTCCTACAGTGACACAGGAGAGCAACATCTCACCCTTTTGAGGAAGGTATAGGTTTAGCTTTAAGGTAATACAAAATCAAACCATGAGAACCAAACTCCTTTTCATCCCAGGCTCCTGCTTCCACCTCTGCCCAAACAGACTGAGGTTTTCCTGGTGGTTTTGGGGTGAATCAGGCTCTGGCTGGCAGGCTCCTGCCATAGATTGGGGTCAAGTGGTTTTTTTTATGTCTGAGGACTGGAGCAGGGATGTCCAAGGAAAATCAGGGCAGAATGCACCTGTGTGTCTCTAAAGATGGGACATATTTATCCCATATTTATGGGAGATATTTATCTCGAGAAAATAGGTAGGTTGTATGATGTATCCTATGCATGTTTCGCACATATTAGTATTTATTTTTTGTTCTAAAATGATGCTACATGAAAAAATCATCCTGAGCGAGGTGATCTTACTCCCTTTTGTGAGAACTATTAGAAATTAACCCAGAATGCTGTCATCCTCCTTGGCTAATTATCAGACAAAGCACTGATTAGGATTGAACTCAAACAAATAGATTTTGCATAGTCTGAAGTACATAGATCAAAAGTTAAAGCAGCGTTCTCCTGAACAAAGAGCTAATGATGATGAAGAGCCTTTTTTCTCTTGTACCATTCAATTGATTGTGGGCCTGCCTGGCTTGATGGATTAAAATCAGTAATTTAGAAGCTGACAAAACAATGCATTACAAAAAGGATAAGACTCAACAAAAATGATAGAAATTATCTTGACTTTTAAACATTTAAAGCTTTTTGAGTGTACCTCTGTACTTTTTTTCCCCGATTTTCCCCAAAATCTCAGCACTGCAAGCAAATGGGTTGGTGTCATGATTCCAGCTATTGGGGGGGGGCTAAACCATTTTAAGATCTTAAGAATAGGAAATAAGAAGGTGAAAGGTTGGACTTGATGATCTTAGAGGTCTTTTCCGAACTAGTTAATTCTGTGAAAAGAGAAAAAGTGAGAACCTCAGGGTGAAGGAGAGGGATCAACGATGGACTGTAAAATCTTGCATTGTTTTCTGTTAAAAAAGAGGTGACCAGGCTATATGCTATAACTTTTTGTCATAACTTTAGTGATGCCACTGATATCACTTACAAAAGTGTCGATCACTTTCTAAAGCAATAAGGAAGTCAGAATTCAGTTTACAGAGGTGCCATGCTGCTGCTTCTGGTCACAAGAGGAGACTGAGGCGATAGAGGGGATGATGCAAAAAGGGCTGAAATAGTCTGTACAGTAATTTCACAAAGTTGCTCTTGCAGGAGTAATCTGAAAGGTTGTAAGTAGAGCCAAGATAGAAAACAGAAGTTAATTGTTAATTGTACAGTGATGTGATGAAGTGAGAATTTAAGTTCTCCACGTGGATATGAAGTGCTAGATCTTAGAAATGTTACACAGAAAACAAATCTGCAAGATTTTTCCATGAGCTCAAGATGATGAATTTATGGGGAGTTGAAAAAGGGGGGCCTGGAAGCTGATGGGCAATAGGAGAAAGAAAATTCTACTTTGAACTTGAAGCCATTGTTAGATATCTATGAGGAGATTGGACAAAGACAAGATTTGATTCTGAATGTCTGCACTTGACAACTGACCCCATGAATCATATGAAAATGTCCTTGGAGGTGGTAAATGACAAAATATAAGGTGTGTAGGGAAAAGAGTGGGAAAGCAAGAATGGGCACCTCTGAGAGTCCCTGGGGAAAGCTGATGGCAGACAAGAAGCTGACAGATAATGAGAGGGCAATTGCAACAGGACTTAATCATCTGTCTGGCTGAGGGCACAGAATGTGGATTAGAGGTTGGGTGAACACAGAGAACTTTCAGCTTTGGCTCACAAAACATTCATGAGGGGACTTTATCAACCACATTTCCTTAACCAGAGGGATTGTTTGGGAAGACAGATGGGAAACTGTCACAGGGATACTCCTGGATGTGACACTGAATCCAGCAGGTTTAGAGAGGGTTTTTTCCACAGAAATTCCAGAGAACTGTAGAACCAGAGGGGAGCAGAGTGGTTCTGGAAGAGTGTAAAGAAAGGAAACTGGTGTCAGAGAAGGATAATCTTACGTGAAACAGCAGAGGCCTTAAGCCTTCTGAGGATGGAAAGGAAATAAAATTCTGAGGCTTTCTAGACATAAAAGGAAGGGAACAGGGATCACTTTAAGCAGGGCCCTAACCTGTGGTTTCAAAGCCTGGCTGGTGTCTCTGGGACCTGCTGAGGAGTTCAGAGTGAAGTCTGTGTCTGTCCTGCTCCTGCCCTGTGCTCTAACTGCATTAGCAGGGATGAGCATTCCTCCTGTCTTTCTGTGGAAGAAAGTTGTGATTTCTACAAGTTAAAAAGGTCTGAACAGTTTTTGCAGAAATACACTGAATGGGCATTGTGTTCTCCACTTTTATAATGAAATGCAATGTTAGAGTAAAAAACAAAATAGTAGCACAAAACCTCTTCTCTTTAGAAGTCTGAAATGGAACTTTCTTAACTTCATACTTTGTTGTTTTAAGGAGAAAACTATCTATTTTCCTAATAAGGTATTCCAGTGCAGTGGGGATATTTTTATATAATGCTAATCTTATTCTTCTAGTTTTCCTTCATTTGCTTTTAATAATACTTATAAAATAGAATAATCTGTAGGTGCTACCAAATCTGAGCCTTCAGGCTGTTGCAATCACACAGTTAGAATGTAATTATTGTAAGGAGCCAAGTTGTTGTTATACCTGATTATAGCTGGAGGAGAAGGTAATTGAAACGAAATAAAATAAAGAGTTTGCAGAAAACTCTTGCATTTCTCAATATTTTTGCTATTTTTACCATGTGTCACTTCAGTGTTTTGCTTTATTTTTTTATTATTTACTCGTTTTTCTAACTAATTATTACATTTCCTGACCACCTGTCATAGTCTGAGCCAAAATTACTTTTGTTGTGGCTGTGCTGCCCTGCTGGAATAGTTCTGCTTAATAATGACTTAAAGTTCATAATGGCTGAAACTTCACATTCTATGACTTTTTTTTGTCTTTTTATATAGTTCTAAGGCAATTTTTAGGGAATAAGAGTTGTTTATGAGAAATGTTCACACCAGTGGTAACACATTAAAATAAATGGCAAAGTGAAATATTCCTAATATTCCTCTTTGAATCCATGTTTGGGCTAGTTCCTTTGGCTTGTATGTTGGGGTTTTTTTAGTGTGAAACACCTAAAGCATCTTACAGATGCCACATGTAGGTTTTGCAGCAGGAGGTTGCACATTCTAAATCTGTGCTTGTGTCCAATGGAAGACTGGAGAATTTGCAATTCCCTGATGGATTTCTTTTCCCTTAAACACAAAAATGTCCCAAATGTCCCACGAACTGCTGCGAGTGGGAAGATGCCTCTTCCTCCTCTGCTCTCCTACCAATGAGGGAATCTAAAATTAGGAACAGTTCAGAGGGTGGAAATGTGAAAGCAGAGGTTGCCTTCAAATGGAGGAGTTCCCTCAGCCAGTCCTTAGCTGGGAAAAAGACCCAAAACAAACAGATGGAATGAAGTTTTTATCCTCAAAGAAATATTAAAAAACACCAAAAAACAAAATCAACAAACCAACCAACCAAAGAAAAGAAAAAAACAACCCAAAAAAGCCACAAACAACCAACCCTCAGACTAATTATTTTTGATCAGAAGCTACTTGTTCTGGGGTTTGGCTCTCTTTGCTCACCCAAGACTCAGGTGGTGGTTTAGAGTCTTTTTGCCTCTGAGGGCCCTGAGCCAGACACGAGAATGAAACAGTCTTCAAGGTCTTGTTTTTTCAGTGTTTCTCACGTTATTTATTAATTCTAATCTCACAATGTTCTCTGTGCCCAGCCAAGGTCTGTCCTGCTGCTGGGACACAGGACGGCTCCCCCTCGATGGGAGGCCACCGCCCTTTATACAGATAATTGTGTCTCTGTTATTTACAGGGATGTGCCAATACCCATCACCTGTACTGACAGGGTCATCTCTGATCCGACCCAGTCCCCTTAAACCACTTTGTGCCACCATCACAGCAGGAGATGGAGGCTGGGGGAGGAGAAGAACCCAAGGCACCACCCACATTCCTCCATCTTGTCCCCTGTCACTGTTAGAGACAGGAAAGAACGAAGCAGACAGCGGGAGGTCAAGCAGGAAAGTGCTTCACTTTATTTTCTCTGACTCCATCTTAAATACCTTTGACAAGCAGGCCAAATATTGGCCACACAGGTTGCCACCTCTTTGACCTCGTTGGTGAACATCACATCAATCATCTTTCTCCTCCCAGAGGAGAAAGATGTAAACAAATAGATCAATTCTTAAAATATACATAGTTTACTTGAAGCTGTGTGAGAACAAAATGCAAACAGTGAAAAGCAGGCAAACTTGAGGCAACAGTCCCCCCATGCACCTTTATTCTAAAAACCCAAAAGTACACGATTTTCCACCCGGTGATACGCTACACTACTGTTTCACACCTTTGTGACTTGTAATTCTTCTCCCAACCTTGGATGTTTTTTCCATGTGCTGAAGTCAAAGGCTGTGTCCTCCTGGGCTCTGTGCCAGGCAACCCCCTGGACAGACCCCAGACCCCCCTGGCCAGGATTCAAACCCTCTTAACAGGGTCCCAGTCCTCTCTGCAGAGCTCTGTGACCTTCCAGGGTGTCCAGAGGAATGCCCTGGACTCCAACACTTGCCTTTGTCATTTACCTGCCCAGCCTACAGTGGCAGCTCTAGGAATTTGTGATACACTGCTTAATGACAATAATTAGGTTACCCAGTGCAGGTTTCTAGTGTTGGATTCTTTTCTTTTTTGTTTGCCAAGCTCTGTGACATCCAGATGTAAATGTAAAAGGCCAGACAACAATTATTCATTCCTAGTAAAAATAACTCCCCCCTAAAAAAGATATTTGGAATAATTATCTGTTTTGCAATACCAAGTCAGCGGTATTTGCAAACTTTAAAATAAGGTTATAGAAGATGAAACGGGAAAGCTTATTTCGGCTTTTAAGAAAGGTGCAAGGAATTTTAAACTGTACTCTTTCCTCAGGGTGAATTTAGAACTATTTCTAATGAATTATAGTATAATGAAAGTATTTGCCTAGGTGAGAATATATTTTTCCGAATAATTTCTAATTTCTAGTGTCGTTAATTGTAGCTCTCCGGGGTGTGGCATTAAGGCAGTATGTTTCCCTGTTGATAGTATGCACTGTATTCTTTTTTCAGCAGGTGGGGTTTTTTTGGTTGGGTTTTTTGTTGTTGTTTTGTTTTGGGGTTTTTTGGTTGGGTTTCTTTTTTTTAGTAAGAGTTACTTGTCTTGCCTAGAACTTTTTAAGAAATCAGAAAGTTCCTGCCTAATCCAATGGGACAGTAAAGGGAATTTATGAGAGTCATGGTTGTGAAATTGTTTATTAGAGATGAATGGGGAGGAGATGACTTTGAAAAAAGTGCACCCTCCAAAAAAAAAAAAAAAATTAAAAAAAGAGTAGTCTCGGCAGGGCTTCTCAGTGGCTGCAGGCTGTGTTCTGAGCAGGAAGGTGGCTGAGTTGAAAGATAAAGATCATATCCTGAAAAGGCAAAGGCACAAAGGCCAAAATAAATTTCTGGGAACTGGCTGTAAGTTAGCGCAAGAGTCACCCGTACAAATAGCAATGGTTTGGGCTTTCCTCTCCAGTTAGAAGGATGAGACTCCACTCAAGTTAACCTTGTAAACTGGCAGGTTATTGGTTATAAAATGAATGGTTGTGTTTGTTCCAATTTTTTTTTAGTGCTGAACCTGTAATTGATGTTAACAATTTCAACTTGAAAGGACCTTTAGTCAAAGAGAAAAAAAAAATGTTGTAAAGGAATGCAAATCCCTTGAAACACGTGAAGGGGCTTTTTTTTTCTTTTTTTTCTTTTTTTTTTTTCTTTTTTTTTTTTATTTTTTGTGTATATGTGGTGTTGGGTGTTTTTTTTTTTTTGGGTTTTTGTTTGTTGTTGGGTTTTCTTTTGGGGTTTTTTTGTTTGTTTTTTTTTTTTTTATCAGTTGTTCTGCAGTACAGAATGATGATCCGGTACCTTTAATTTTTTGGTTTATCCCACAGTTTAAAAGATTCCTGTATGTGTTGTGGTGGTTTTAACCACAATTTATTTCAGGTCTACTGAGAACTTAGGAAGTAACAGTTTTACCCATTCAATTTAGATAAAATAACAATCACTCTCACCCCTAAAAAAAACCCCAAACATAATACAGAAATGGAAAAATAAAGCATGTGGTCCTTTTTAAATCTTAAATATATGAAAATATTTGAAATACAAATAAATATATGTTAAATATGGAAATACTAGGAGCAGGAGTGTGTTGGCAGTATTGGACACACAAAGAATGAGGCAGGCAGCAGAAAGTCAGGGAGGAAAGCTCTATTTTAATATTTCTGAAGGCCAAGATTGGCTACACATGTTGCCACCTGTCCGACCTCTTAGGTGAGCATCACCATCAATCATATTTCTCCTCCCAGAGGAGAGTAAATAATTCTAAACAAAGTAAATAATTCTAAATATAGACAGGAGTTTACATGAAGCTGCTTGAGAATCTCCACTACAAAACATGCAAACACTCAGAAAGCAAGAAAATTTGGTGTGACAGGAGTGGAAAATGGGAAGAAAATCTTTGGGAGTTTCAGTTGAGGAGTGCATCCAGCCAGGGCCATGGCAGAGCTGCTGAAACATCTGTGTGCTCTGGGTCTGCTCGGGCTTTTCCTCAGCCCCATCCTCTGCTGCTGCCCTCCTGTGCTCCTGCCTCCTCAGGCTCTGAACTCTCTCCAGCACAGCCAAACACAACACTTGTCCTCGTGCTGTTACAGGAAAATGAGCTCAAACTGACAAGGGAATGTCACTGAAATTAGAATTTGCTAATCTGAAAGTTATAAATTGGATCCGTTATGAAACGGGCAGAAATACTTTCTAATTAGTCCACTGCTTTAAAAATTAAGTACATATAATAGTATGTGGAATTTTTTGTTTGTCTGATAGATTGTTCCTGCAGTTGCAGCAAAATAATCTAATTAAGCCTTAGAATTTATTTTTTTTTCTCCTCTTCCCATGTTGGCCTACCACATTAGTAATCTGTGTGTGTACCAATTTTAGTCCTGGTTTCTGTACAAATACAATTTTAATTGCAAATGACACGTTGTTTGGTGCACATATTGATAGCTTCCCAGCGTGTTACATGCTTGGGGTTTATGAAGCCTTTAATGTGGTTTCTTGTTGACACTTCTGAGTCCTCAGTTTCGCAGTTACATGTTAGGGACCTGGTTGATGTGTTTGCTTATAAATATATAATGCAACAGTATAGCCTTAAAAATGAAACGTGGGCTAATTTTAGAATTGTTTATCTCCTCTTTCTAAAAAAAAAGGAAAAAAAATAGATAGTTTCATCCATTTATGAGGATAAAACCCAATCCCAGCCAAATTCAGCCCTATTCAGTAAGAGAAGAGTGTTCAAGTTACACAGCAAGAGAGCAGATGGGAGTGAAGGATGTTTGGTGTCCCCTTCTGCCACTGAGAACCTGTGTTAAGCTTCTCTGCAGTCCCGATTTCCCTGTCTGCAGTGGGGCACTGAGCAGGAGGGAGGCTGGGGTTTGCTTGTCTGCAGGGACGGGGTTCTGCTGCATTGGGGGCTGCAGCAGTGTGTGTTTTAGATGTTGGAGCTGCTACCAATATCCCAGTTGGTAAAAGCAGCTTGGAGGGAGTTCCCCCAAGCTCACACATCACACACACCATGAGCCCAGCAAGGGGAGGCAAGAGGGGCCTTTGTATGATTCAGTTCCAGCAGAGGCTCATTCCTGGAGCCTAAGGGAGAACAGGGACAAAGACCTGGCCATGTGCTGAGCACAGGCTTAAATAAGGGTCAGGGACAGTGGTGTGAGGGCACAGGGGTAGTACAAGGGACAGGGCAAAGGTCGGTGACCTTTAGGGGACACAGAGGCAGGCCACCAGAGATGCCACCACCAATAGGGAAATGGAAAGGAGACCCCACTACAATTAGGGACATATGGGGAAAGTAACTGGGATAGGTCACAGCAAAGCACCATTGGGGAGGATTTTCCTTCAGCCTAGGCAGGGAAGGCTCCACAGTCTGGCCTTCCAAGGCAGGACCCTGGAAATTCCCCAGAGGGGTTCCAGTGACTCCACAGGGCGCTACAGTGGGTGTCTGCTGTGTTGGGTGCTGGATGAGGGGCTGCACTCAGCGTTTCCCATTCCCATCCTGTCCCTGTGGGTTTGGCTGCAGCTGCCAGAAATGCACTGCAGGAGCTCCTTGGGCTGGCAGGAATGACTGGGAATGCTGGCAGAGCAAGGCTGCCTCTTCCCAGCAAACCTCCCAGGGACTAAATTAATGGATCTCATATTGTATTGATTGTGGCCAATAAGTGCCTAAATGATTTGATGCAAGGCAGAGGGATTAAGAAGGGAAGAGGGAAGAGGCAGCTTGAAAGAAATATGCGGTTTAATTACAGGATGAATTTCGCCAATCTGCCTCCCCCTAGGAATTTAACAAATAGGCCTAAGTGCACTTAGCTGTTCTTGACATCTGTTGAAATGATATCTGCCCATGATGAGGGAATCATGGGAATTGGTCTGAGGGTATTGTCAGGATCAGTGAGCCACAGGAAACTGCCTCTCTGGCTGCAAAATTAGACGACAGAAAAGCCTGCATTAGCAGTTTTAGGTCAAGCTGTAATGATTACAATTTCCATAACAGAATTCCTCTTTCTGATTTAATGACACTGGCTCTGTCTTTAGAAAGATGCTAAGTAAATATTTAACGTGGTGTTGAAACATAAGCAATGAAATATACATATAAGCTGGAATCAAAATCAATTCCTGGGCCTGGTGTTGGTGGAAACTTGATCTATGACTTTCAAGAGAAATGTCCAGGTTTATAACGTTTTTTATGATGTGCTATGACATGAAACGCAGAATCTCTTAGGTAAACAATGGAGAGGGCATAAAACCCAGGGAACACAAAAGCTGGAGCTTCAGCTTAAATTCTCTAGGAAGACAAGCATGGTGAAGAGTGATGTTGTGTATTTGCTCATTTTGATTACATCTATAATTCAGCAGGAAGTATGTGTTGCTTAACGCTTTCTACTGCATTTTATAGTATTTATACTGTACCTCTGCACCAGAGAACCTGGCAATACCTTTACAGTCCTCAGAGACATAAGTTTCTTTGCATTATTTGAAAGCTGTTTTCTCGTGCTCAGAGCATTTATGTGTATTACTTCATAAATTACTTGTCATTTCCTTTGAAAAAGTAATGAACACTTATTTGAGGAGGTAGAAACAGAAGGTGAGTGTTTCCTGTTATCTGAGCTGCCTGTGCCTCGCTGCCTGCCTGTGTGTGCACCCTGACTCTGCCTTTTGCCTATGCAGGAACTAAAAATCCACAAGATTAAGCCCAGGGAGGAGGTTGTTTCTTTTGTATATAATGCCTGCAGTGATTTCATTTTTCTGTCATTTCCATACAAAACTGGATAGCAAAAATAATATGGTTCATTCCTTTCATTGTGAAAGACAAGTCAGGATTTATGGATATATGAAGTGTTTATTGTTAGGGGTTTTTACAGATCGAGTAGTTGAGGATGGAATTTTAGTTTGTGTAGCCATGCAGCGTTTTCCTGGAAATGACTTTGAATTCACATCCATCTAAATTCCTGATGCTCTTCCCTGTTTTACTTGTTTTACTGCAATGAGGTTAACTGGGCAAACACATGCTAAATCACAGCAATGTTAAAAATCGAGTATTCTGGCTGGCTTTTTTTTTTTTTTTTTTTTTCTTGTCAAGTTCCTGGAAGCATCATTATATTTGGATAAGTCATCCACAACAACAGAGACAGCAGCAGAGAAACACGAGTTTTGAATTCCTGCTCTGTTTTTAGAGCTCACCTGACCTTCAGTGACCTGTGTATCTTTGTGGGGAGTTGGGCTCAGCCTCCCCTGGTGCTCATGGAGGGTTTTATCCAGTGGAGCTTTTCTGTGGGAGCAAACCTGCCGGGATCTCTGCACTACCAACAGGCCAAAGTGCAGCCATCAGTTCTTAGAAAGGGAATTAGTCCAGCAAAGCAGAAGATTCCCTTTGACAGTCTTGCGATAGGCTACACCAATGTGAGAACCAAAACATTTTAGTATCCATTTTGCCCAGCAGACTGAGTCATTTGGTGACTATATAGAAAAAAGAAAGCAGCTGATTCCCTCTAGAAAATACAAAACAAAATTTAGCATCTTTTCCCTCAAGAGTAGACTTGTAGTCACAATTTAAAAATTCATTATTAATCTCTCAATAGTTGCAATATTTGGGATTGCTTTCCAATATCCTTTGAAATATGGTGTGATGCGAAATAAATCCCTAAATATCTGAGAAATTAAAAATTATTTGTACACTAAGCATAATTATTACCTCATTTTTAGAGTTGTATTAATTTGATATCTCATTGCCAACTTTCTTGAAAAAGAAAAGCTTCTGTGCCTAGAATATATCTTCTGGCAATAGGATTAAATAGAATGTTAATTTTTTTCCTTAACAGCTAAAATACTGTAGTCTTTTGAACAGAAATAAATAGGGGATTTTTTTTTTCCTCTGTAAGTACCCAACATAAACTGTAATATATTTATAATTGTAACATGTTTATAATTGCTAGGTGGGGTTTTTTCACTTTTACATGAATATGAGCTTTCTGCTATAGTGTATCATATGTCAAAGCAACGTCAAAACCTTTGTGAGGTAATGTGCACTTTTCTAGACTAAAATTCTCTAGGCTAAGTTTGTTCAAATCTCGTACCCATAATTAGGCATCTAAATATAACGGCCTGATTCTTGGAGGATGTGAGCACTTATAGGTACAGTGACCTGCTAAGATTTGCTGTGCTCTGCATTTCAAAATCCAGGCTATACATGTAGGCAGCCTAAATATAGATTCATGAACTAACTGAGGACTTAAATAGACTTCAAATGGTTTGGCATGTTGCTTAGCCCATGTTATTCCTGATGGAGAAAACCAGTGAGTGCAGCAGTGATCCTTGGCTGCCTGGCACTGATGGGCCAGGGCTGTTCCTTGGGTTTCAATGTGCATTTGGAAGCTCTGAAACAGCTCAGTGTTGTATTATATTATCCCTGTTTAAGGCACAACTTCTGTCTTTTAAATTCCAAATTTCCTAGGAATGTAATGGAAAGTTGTTTAGGTGGAGATCTTTCAGTGGGACTGAATTTTGTATGGATAATGTGAAATGCCCGCCCTCTTCAAAGCCAGGATGTTTGAGAGAACACATTACTTGCTTTGAATAAAACTCATTTTATATTTAATGGGGCATTTCCACCTGTCAGACAGTGTGTTTCTTTTTCTTCCTGGGTTGGTGGTATTTTCAGGGCTTACAGAAAAAAATGGTTCAGGGGTTGTTTTGCTTTTTGAATTGGAATAAATTGTGAGAAGACTTCAGTTGTAAGTGGCTTTTATCCATAAATTTAGATTCCTTAAAATACGATATTTATAAATGTGGTAGCACTGTCACAAATATACAGTGCAATTGTCACTGCTAATACCTTGTAGTTCTCACAGGTCCTGGCTTTGGCAACAAGCTGAGAGAGAGTGACGAAAAAAATAAATTATTCTTCATTTAATGAGGACATTGTGCATGCAAACCAGTCTAGAAAGTCCAAATTATAATTTGGATTTATTTATTAACATCCTTTACTCTTTTGGTTAATTTTCTTATATGTAAATTTGGTGTCTTGTATTAATTGAGGCTTCTTATAATGGACATCAGGTTGGGATGTAGATGAATGGAAATGGAACTGTAATAGTGAACCAGCATTAACATTGCTCCTTCAGGTTTCATGTTGGTTTGGTTTGTGTTTGGTGATTTTTATTTTTTTTTTCAAAACCACATTATTTTTATGGGCATTAAAAAGTACAGACATTGATTTGGGTATGTTCTATAGAAGGCAGAGAAAAGATAAATTTACAAAGAATATTCAGAAGTATGTTATTGTACTTTCCTGTGTACTCTGTGTTTTATTAGAAAATGACAGTCATGCTATTCTCCTCTGTAAAGAAAATTTTCAAAACTGGATAGCAATGTTTGTGACACAGGGTCACAAGAATGGTGTTAAGCAAATGTTGTGGTTCACTGTTTCTCCTAATGCCCCATCATTTCATTCTCCCTCTCACTGTGAAGAGATTTTCCTGCACACTTCTTTACCCTCTGAAAGAAGAGTAAGGTTTAAAAAAACAATTAGAGCTATCATGGTGTTTGTTAGAAAAAATATTAACAATCAAGTTGTTGACATATTTCCATGTCTCTCTTCTGTCAGTCTAAACAAGGAATGAAAATTCTTGCACTCATCTGAAATCTCTGCAATTCCCTGGAAGCTCAGTGTTTTCAGCATTCAGCTTTCAGACTGGCTGATGCTGAGCCAACTCAACAGTGTGATCTATTTTTTTTTTTAAAGAAAATTCTTTCTAGTGATGAATTTAGTTACTTTCTTGACCCTTCTTGTTGTTTTGTTTTTGGTTTTTTTTTCCATGTGATGTGAGTCATTCATAAACCCTTTGTGGTTTAGGCAGCAAGGTTGGGAGCAGGAGTATCTGAGGAAAAAAGAAAACAACCAAAAAAACATCAAGAAAATGTGTAGCCAGAATGACAAATCCTTAGGCACAGCTATAAAACATACAGATCAGTAGCACAGAGCCATAAGAATATATTGACTGTGGCTCAAACTCATCAGAAGATTGATCAATCCAGCTGACTTGCATTAATTGTGAAATAGAAGGAACGCCGCGATCAATGATAGGCACCAAAGTGCAGCGGTAATGATGCCACATCCAGCTAATCCAATAATGGAGAACCTGATGGATGGCATATTGGAATTCCACTGCTCGGGCCCCTGTCACAATAAAGTATATCCTGCAATTATGGGGAGAAATGCAGCAGGCAGCAGTGGGGGCCGCCTGCTCGGGCAGCGCCGCCGTCACTCTCCTGATTAAACACCCCGTTAAGTGGCACTCCAACACTGCAGCTGGGCCAGGGGATGAAAGGCAATCCTTAAATCCATGTGAAACCGTGTTCTCATCAAAGCAAACTGAATGTTGAGATGGGTGCCAGATCTGTTAACTGTGGGCATCTCAGCCCTGGTGGTCTCTTGCTGTTGGCCACGAGGAGAAAGGACCGTGGCCGAGTTGTGAGCCACTTGTGCTGCAAATCAGTTTGGTTTTAGAAAGGCTTAGACACCTGGTGGAAAAAAATAATGCTTCTAACAGACCCATGGAGAAGTCAAATTTAGTTACCTTCTGCCCATGTTTGCCTATGGTTACTAATTTCAGTCTGGTCAGTGTTAGGTGTTGACTGGAAAATAGATTTTTAGTAATATAAAAACCTGTGGCTACGGTTTAGATTCAGTGGGCACCTACTTATTATAAAACCAACCTGAATCCTCTCCAAAATACAGCATCTGTCACATTAAGGATAAAGTCTTTCAGTTCTTATTAAAGTATTGACTTTTCTACTATTACTTTAATACTGATACTTAATTTTTATCGTGACGTTTATCTCTATGAGCCTGCTCATTGTAATTTTGACTCGACTTTGGTGTTGGCTTGACTTTTTAAGACCCAGCTTTGTGTGGAGGTCCATGCAGGAGCCCTTGGCAGTGGCTGTTTAAGGAAGGTGTGTATTGCTCTCCTGCCTCTCCCTGGGCTCTGGGCCCTTCTTGCTGTGCTTGGAAAGGACCACTGGGAGCTGCAGAGGAGCCAGGACTGGTTTTTTCACCTTATCTCTTGTAAAAAAAAGCTCTACTTAATAAAACTCTCCATGAGCACCAGGAGAGGCTGACCCAACTCCTCACACAAACAAAAATCACTGGAGGGCTCCAAAAACAGAGCAAGAATGCAAAACTTGTGTGTCTTTCTCTGCTGCTGTCTGTATTGTTGTGGAACACTAATGCAAATGTGTTTTGCAGTTGTTTGCTTTTGTTGGGGGGGATAAATGGCTGATCTTGGAGCTGCTCAGCATTCAGGGTGTCCAAGGGCTGTCGTGGAGGAGTGGATTGCTGCCTCACCACTGAGGAAGCACCTAAACCCATCTGTGGATCACTGTGCTTTGCCTTCTGGAAATCACTGACTGCTTTAATTCAGTTCTGGATGGGCGTTTTCATGTTTCAGCTGTAGAAATTTGCCACTTTGCAGATACAAGTGTTTGTGCAGAAACTGGACTGAGGTTTTGACCCTTCACAGCTCTTGAAGCTCTTCAGCAGAACCTTGGCTCTATTTCTATGTGCAGATGTAGGGAGTTTTTCATGAGCAAAATCACTTTGCTGCCCTCGCTGGGCTTTTCTCCTTTGAAGAAGTTGTCAAGACAGAGAAGCTTGGGGACAATAATTTAAGCAAATAGCAAGTAAACTAAAATATTCCTGTTCCTGTTAAAATATGCTGGTAACAACTGCTGTGGCAGATTAGGAGCTCTGCCTTGCTGAAGCCTCTTTGACTCTGGAACATCCAGCCGGGTGTGTGTGAGCAGGAATTGTCCAGCCATCCCAGCCCTGCTGTAGAAAAGCCAGCACTTCAAGGCTGCAGCTCACATCTTCTGTTTCCCTTCAGTGCAGTGTAATTTTCTTGGTGTTGTGGGGAAATGATCAGCCTTGTGTTTGCATGGGGCTTTTCTTCTTCCTCCCTAATGTTGATTGTACCTGTGGGGACTGAAGGGACACAAAACCCAAGACTACTGCCATGGCTGTAATGTGAATGCAGGGATGAAATTAAGGAGATAATTTATCCTAAGGGTTCTGAGTATTCCAAAGTGTTTGTTTTCAGTAGAAAAAATTCGTTAAATACTAGATTAATAAGTGATCAATAAATCCCAAAATGGTTTTCAGGCTGTTTAAGTGAGCTGGCAACAAAGACTCTATCTTTCTGTTTCTTTGCAAGTAGGAAATAGAATCCATGTTCTTCAGGGTTTTTTTTCCTTTAAAAATACTGCAGTATAACTGAAATACAAGCTGACCAAGTTGTGAATGTAATACCACCATCCTGAGTGTTCACAGCATCTCTTTCTGTGAGGAATGGCCTGGTACAGAGTGTATTTTCCAAACCTATTTTTGACTGTGTGAAGTGCTAACAGTTCACTTTACACCTCCCCTCACAGCAGTAATAATAAAGAGAAGGCGAGTTCAGGCTCTGTGATGGTAGCTAATTGCTGTGGAACAAACCCTTGCCTTCTCCCAGACTTTGTTCATTTCTTTGGGCCACCGGGGAATAATTTTAATACATGAAAACTGTATTCAAGTTATGTTCCAGCAGTAAATGAGATCTACTTACTTCTTTCCAGAACAATTAATTTCAAGCCAGCCTATGTTAAAGAAAGTACTGAGCAGTGTGTTTTATAATTGCTGGAGAGCTGTTCATGCAATATTAGACTAGAAATATTGGGTTTCTTTTCAAGTTTTGAATAATCTCAATAGACTTGCAAGCTGCTATGAATAATTCTGTAAAGCCTAAGTGAAAGAGTTCAGATATTTTCCCTCCTCTCTTTGAGATTACTGCGGTTATTTGAGGCAAAAAGGCAAAACACCTCAATAATATGGAAAATGAAGATGCTTTGCTAAGACTGAAGTAGTAATGGATAGCCTGAAGGCATTGGATGAAACAAACTGACTCCAGCGATGCTTCTTTTAATGCTTTTTTTCTCCTCTCAGATAAGTTGTTAGATGGCACCAGTCATCTGTGAAGTTACAACACGGTATCTTCATAACAGGGGAACTCTGTAAACGCTTTACTTGGCTGTCAGCAGTTTACCATCGTTCCATAGGTGTGGATAAATCCTCACAGACATTCCTGAACAGGGGCAGGAGGAGCAGGAATGGCTCTGAACTGCCAGAGGACAGAGCTAGGTTAGATTTTAGGAAGGAATTGTTCCCTGGGAGGGTGGGGAGGCTGTGGCACAGGGTGCCCAGGGAAGCTGTGGGTGCCCTGGATCCCTGGCAGTGCCCAAGGCCAGGCTGGATGGGGCTTGGAGCCATCTGGGATTGTGGAATGTGTCCCTGCCGATGGCACTGGGTGGTCTTTGAGCTTCCTTCCAACCCAACCCATTCTGGGATTCTGTGATTATTTGTGGGACCTGCAATGAACTATCTTAGGGCCTCTGCCATACACTTTTTTTGGGTTTTTGTGGGGATTTTTTGTAGGATTTTTTTTTTCTTATTTTTCATTTTTCACATAGAGCTACGACTTAGTGCACGGCACACAGAATGGGCAGGTGAAGAACATTCCCATGGGAGTCTGGTTGTTCCAGATTCCATGGTTGTTCCATGGACCTGTAGTGGTGAGGTGCTGCTGCCTTTGCTTGCCCTGTACAGTGTCATTGCCTTTCTTATTTCCGTGCTGTGCTCTTGAACTAAAACTTGTAACGCAGATGGTGACCCTGGAAGGTCTTACAAACTTGCAAGTGCTTGGAAAAGGTGTTAATGCTTTTCCCCAGGAAAAGAGAGGGGAATTTTAACCTCCTCCAAAGGATTGTTTCATCTGTAATTAGCAGCAGCCGGATCATACAAATACAGAAATCGGTGAGCTAATTGCAGTAGGCTGGCAATGAGGGACTCTGCTGGGATCAATTAACATGATCTAGATATTAAAGGAAAGCAGAATGTTCCCTCTTTTTTGCCCCTCCTATGATTTGCCACATTTGTCTCTTAAATACAGACTCTTGCAAGGTAAAAAAAAAAGAAAGGGTTGGCTTTTATTTATGTATTTTTTTAAGTATTTCAAGAGCAATAAAAGTCATCATGATGATCTTCAGTTCTGCTGACATCCTGCTTGTTTCTTTTACGGCTGAGGCCAAGTGGCAGGTGCAGCTGGGCACCACTGGGAAGGGTTGTTGTTGACTGGTGCTCCAAGTTTTTTGGTATTTAACAGCAGATTTTCTCTCATGTTGAAACAGGCTCTGGTTCTTCAGCTCAGTACAACTCTGGTACATATTTGTGGGGCTTTTTCGCTGTTTATGTTGTGGGACACCCTTAGACCTAAACATAGGTGGTTATGGCATCTTTTTCCACTGGTATTGTGCATGATAATCCTGTAGTACCACATATGTGTGGCTGTAATTTACTGGCAGTCACAGGGTGGGAGGAACATCAGCTTTTTGGAACCTGTAAATACTGGGAAATCGTGTCAAGCTGGTCAGCAACCATGCATTAATATTCCAAATGCTCTGTGCTCTCTCCTCCATGTCACTGCAGCCATGCAGGTGGCATTTCTCAGCTGAGGGCTGCAGGGAGGGGAGGTGAGGTGGCAGGAGCTGCTGGGGGTTTGGTGTGGCAGCAGTGCAGCTCTCTGCATGTTCTGGCTGCTCCGCAATGTGTGAGCCCATCAGGAGAGCAAAGAGAAAGCTCCGAGCACTTGGTGCTCACTGCAATGACCCCAGCTCCAGGAGAACATAGTGATATTCCTCCTAAAATCAGCTCAGTTCTTGTTGGAAGTGCCAGGGTGCCAACAGCCCATTCAGGAGAATATTTATTGCTTTTGGGAAGATTTCATCGCTGCTCTCCTGGTCCAGCGTGGGGATGTTCAGCTCAGTAAGAGCTGACTACCAAGGCTCAGCAGGAAGGGGGATTTCTCACCTCTCTGGCAATCACTATTCATGTGTTCCTCCTTGCCTCTCAACAACAGAGGAAAAATGGGTTTTGAAACTCGGTTATTGAGCACTACAAGGAGTAAAATGCAGTGAAAATGGACTGCGGTATTCTTTTTCATTTTTGGAAAATAATTCCAGACATCAGAGAGGGATTTTATATAACCTGGTAATGAAGAATAGTTCTTCTCTTGTTCTCTGGGCCCCAGGCATTCCACATTACTGAAGGAACATGACATGTGCAACAAGAATGTATGAAACCTTTAAGATTTTTTTTTTTAAGATTTCTTCTAGATAGCTGCTGAACTTATTTTCTTTTCAAAAAGAAGTTATTATAGACATATTTCTTATATAATTAGTTCAGAACTATCAAATAAAACCAAAAGTGACTTGTCTTCCTTCCCCACTCTCTTGTGAAATGCCAAGTTTGTCTTATTTCTCATGGAGATGGATATTTAGATAACGATAGCAAAGCTATTTAAAATGCAGACAAACTCCTTCCTTAGTTGGGTTTTTTTGGGTTTTTTTTTTTTTTGTGCTTCACTCAATCCATTTTCTATTATAATCTCTATGGATTTGGATCTCAGTCCTTTCCCACACCACCATCCCCCATTTTGCTTATGATATTGACTTGCTTAGAGAAAAAATCCTGTTTTTTCCTTTCTCGGTAGGTTTGGTTTTGCAATTGGGTTTTTGTGTGTGTGTTTTCAGCTGCTTTACTCCTAAAGACAGATGGTGGCAACACTTTCATTGTCCAGCAAAGAAAAAAGAGCTGGTGAGGTGCAAGGTGAGGCCAGACCAGCAGCCCATGGCTCTTTCCAGTGTTTCAAAGTCTCTCTTGGCTTTCCAGAGGTGCTGGTAGATAAACTAAGCACAGAGTTATCTCCTTTCCAACTGTAACAGTAAAAAATTAATTTAAAAAAATCACAAATATACTGAATTTATGGCATAGTACAGGTGCAGTACTTTTCCTTTTTGGCTTCCGTATTTAAATCCATACTTGACTTAGGGGAAAAAAAAATGTGTTGCAGTCTAATAACTATAAAATACTAAGAGGAAATAAAATCAATGTTGGCCCCAGCCTTGGAATGCAAACCACACACACACACTCTCTGAGATATGGTCAAATAGTGCTTACTCAGGAGATTCAGCTCCAGGAATCGAGCAGCACTGAGAACCACAATAAAATATGCAGGAAATGAAAAAAAATGTTTAATAGATACTCACAAACTGTTGTTTTTCTAAGATCAACTTTTTTTTTTTTTTTAATTCCCTTTAGGTAAAAAGAATTCTCATGATTGATATCTATCAGATTTGGACAGGTGAAAGTTGCTTGGTGGTTTTTTTCCCCCCTTTTTTCTGCAGTGTCATTAGTCCCAAGTCCCCAGGTTGCTAAATGTACCCATATGACTTACAGTGTTTCAGGAAGCAAATGAAAGGCTTTGAGGAAAAAAAAAAGAAAAATCAAAAAACAAAACACAACCCAAACCCAAATACAAGAAGACATCTCCATGATGTATTTTAAGTCTGGCTTTATTTAGTAAGGAATTCTGTGCAGTCATTTTAATGAGTTATTGCTCCTGCCTAGCATGGGCAGCACACCCTGAGAGAGAAGTGTGGCTCTCTTGGCAGTCTGCATCTGTAACCTGTCACCCTGCTGCACACCTGCCAAGGGTACAGTCTACAATGAGGTTTCCCATTTTTACAAGAGGTCTTCATCTTCACCACCAGCCAGACTGACATGCAGTGAGAGCTCGGACTGGGGAAAAGGGGAAAAAAAACAAAACAAAAAAACCCCCACACAAACAAAAAAAGGGAGGGGGAAAATCTGGTGTTGTAGAACAGATTTTAATCTTTATTTAGAATGAAGATTTCGGTCTTTATTTAGAATGAAAGTTTTTTTTTTTTTTTTTTTTTTTTTAATTACACTTTTAAAAATGGAGCTTTAAATCAAGAGTTTTACCACATGGATGCTTTAGAGCCACTGGATCTCTGTGACTTGGAGTTTCCATCTCTCTCACTGTCCATTGCCTGCTGCAGGTTCTGGGGACCTGAGTCAGGGTTGCTTGGAAGGCTCAGGTCCCTAAAAAACCCATCACAGCAGCAGCTCAGCAGCTGAAGGAGAGGGGAATGAGTTTCTCTAAACTGTTGGGGCATTACTGAGCAGAACATCCCTGCAGAACTTTGCATTGGTTTTGATCTGGCAAATCTGATGAACAACTGTCCCCATCACAGTGTTTATATCCAGCTCTAGGTATGGAAGGATACCTTGTTTGGTCACTAAAACAAGATTTTGCTGTTTCTGGACCTCAAGAAGCTCTTGCCACTGGTGACCTGTGCCCAGTTTGTCAGTGCTGCTTGGTGTGAGGAAGCAGCAGCTCTCTCTCTCCTGTGTTGGACACTTGCTCATTGTTTTGAGGCTTCCAGGACTATCCCATGGCCTTCCTAACCTTTCAACCTTCAGAGATCTTCATGCCATGCAGCAGAGGCAAGACAAAGGCTGTGTTTTCTCCAGAGGTGCTCAGTTCCTGCAGGATTTCTTTCTTTCTGTAAGGGTGGGTGTGAAGTACCAGAAATGCCATGGTTTAGACTTATTTGTCTATGATGGGTATTACAGTGTATCCCAGCTCAGGTCATAATTCTTAAGCAAAAGTATCTTTTCACAACGGAAATGAATTGGTATTTGTAATTGTTTGTGCCTGCCTGAGACACATCAGGAATTTTTGTCTAAGTAATGAGACTCCCCTGTCTCAGAATATGCACACTGAGGTGTAAAAGGCCTGAATTCCAGTCTCTAGACACAATTAGAAATCAAAACAATTGCTGTGATATACTGAAAAACCAGACAAGTAACCTCATGCAGAACAGCATTCCCTACCCTTTTAATTGCTGCTTATCCTGTCTCAGTAAGTGGGGTAATTGATGTTTTACTCTCAGAATTGATCTCGGTGTTTCAGGTAGTTAGCAGACTAGAATGGCTTCTGCATCACAGCACTAAAAATCATTTTGTCTCATAAACTAATCCCAGGCTCAAAAATGTGGCACACCTCAAGGCTCCCTAGCTTAAAAATAATGAGTTTGTTTGGATCTTGGGTCCACTGGACCAGACTGTGATCAATCTGAATAACCACACAGAACATCACGGCCACTGGTCCTGCTCTTTGCAATTCTCCTGTTCACGGTTCTCCCCGAGGGCCACCTACATCAGAGCTTTGAGGAGCTCCAAATGGTGTCTGCTGGGACTTTGTTTATGCCTGTTTGAGTGAGAGGAGTTGTTTGGGGTCACAGCAAGCTGGCTGAACAGGGGCTGGGTTCCAGTTTGAGCAGCTTGACCTGTCAGGTAACGTGCACACTCCTGCAGGTGTGGGACTCACCTCAGCACCTTGGCTTCACTTTGCTCCAACATTTATGTTAATACAGCATTTCTGTGAGGAAAAGGGAGAACAAAAATTAATAATGTGCAGGTCAAAATGCTTTTTGTAGTATTGAACGTTTATTCCAACCCAAACGTGGTGTTGACAGCATTTGGTTATTTTCCATGTGTCACTGGATGGAGAGAAAAGGCTGTGTGTTTTTTAAATGGCTGCTATTTCACAATAGGATTCAGGTATGAGCTGGGAAAAGCCTGCCTTGCTCTGTTCTTTGTTGTCATAATTAAAGTTTACTCCAGTAACCTAGGAAATGAGTTAAGAAACAAACCTCCACCAGTCTCACTTGTTCACTTGTGCAATGGTGTCCTTAAAATTTCACAAGGAAAATGTTAAAATACAGCACGGTGGAGATGTAATTTTGTGCAAGTGCCCCGTGTCTCTATGATGGCATTTCTCATCCTGATATTTTCCTTAACGTACTTGGTTGCCCAGCTTCTGAAAGCACAGGGTTGGTTTTCAAAAGGGCTGGAATATCAAATCATGTAATGTATATAATCATGGGAAGTTCCTTTTCTCTCACCTTACAAGGCTTGAAGAGTTTACATTATTTCATTGCAAGATTTAGTGTAGGAAGTTAGAGAAATTCAGGTGTAAAAGCAGCTCAGGGCTGTTCCAAACACTGGAATAGAAAGCAGAGAGTAAATAACACCTTGCTTGAGGCTCCAGCTGTGGGTATTGAACACCCAGGCTGGGCCACCACGCTGGGAGTGTAACCTGCATGCAAATGAAAGTGAAATGTTCCTTCTGCATGGTGTGTGCAGTTATGATATGGATCATGTGTACTGGTATGTGATGTTGGAATGAGGCATTGATATCATGGTTTGTTCCCTCCTGTAATAGAGCACACAGACCCATGTGCAGGTAGAAGAGATGCTTCTCTCTCCCCCTCTCCATCTCTGTTGTATGTAGAGCTGTAGAGAAATGTGAGAAAACGTGTAGATGGAATTCTTTGTCCTTGGTGACTTTCAATCTGAGCCAAGGTGTGGCAGGAAAGTGAAGATGTGTGTAGTTATGTGAAGAAAAGAGGCTATATTTATTGCAAAAAGAGGTGATATTTAAATCTTTCATGTTTATACAGTACAAGATTTCTTTGTGCCTTCTCAAGGGACAGGGTTTCAGGTCACAGTTTACCTCACCTCATCATAGCTCATCACAAAGTTTTGCAGAGGTGTTGAGAGCAGCACTTTCATGCATGAGGATGGCATGCGACGTGCCATTGCAATTATTTCAGAAGGTGTAGACACAATGCAGCTTTGAAGCTACAATTTCAAGCTTGTTATCCTGGAGGTCGTTGAAGAATGTGACATCTCGTTTGCAAAATGAGCCTGGCTGTGCATGCAGGTGCATGCACATACACAAGTTTTAAATGTTTCCCTCTCCTTTGCTATTTTTAGGACAGTAAGGCCATTGCAGTGGTCTCATTAAAAGGTGAAAGGAAGTGTTTAACTTTGTCAGCTCCACCTGATTTTTGCCAATGGTTGCTCTTAGCAGAAAAGTAAAGGATCCTTTAAACGAGACTTATATGTTCAAGGTAACCTTACCACTTCTGAGTGAGAAGAATACAGTGCCCTAATGGATGCTGTTATATGACAATCTCCAAATGTCTTTCATTATTTAGTGTCAAAGTTTCTTTTAGGAAAGCTTTAGAAATTCTTGGGAGAAATGTTTCATTGCAGCAAGCTGTAGCAGTGCCACTAAAAATATATTGCTAATTAAAGTTTATTGACAGTCTCTGTAATGCATTCCTGGAACGAGTCAAAGCACTGAGTAGTTATTGAATGCAGGGCACTGCATCCTCTATAGTTAGTTAAGCTGTTTAGGAGAGGAGATTAAGGTACTCTGCCCTTCCTTCCCTGTGTAGTTATTGGCTGTGGCTGTTGTGCGGAATAAAACTTTCCTCTCAGGATGCCAACGCTGCAGACTCCAAGAAACTTTTGCTTTGTTACTTGGTGGCCACTTTGTCAGTGCGGTGCCAAAGCTGTAGCCATGAGCAAACAGAGAGGTCAGGTAAATACTGCCAAGGTCTGAAAGGTCCATCCCTCCAGGAAGGAACAGGGTTTGGATTATTCAGAAATCAACCCCTTCAAGGTGCAGCAGGGGCACGAAGGGTTACTTGAGCTCTGTGTGTGGCTGTAAGTGAGGAAGGTGTCAATCCCACCAGTGCCGTTCTGATGTGGGACAGAGTGAGGGACAGCCCTGCTCAGGTGTGCTCACACCCTGCCCTGGGGCAGCAGCTCTGGGTAAGAGCATCCCTGGGTGGGACTGCTCACACTGCACGGGCTGTGCTGATGCCTGGGAGGGGACTCCTGGAGCTGAGGCCAGACAAGATTGAGAGAGTAAAAGCAGGTATTTATCAAAGCAGGTATTAAAGCAGGTATTTATCTTCAACAGATACACCTTGGGCAGTCAGAGCCTCCCAGGGGCTACACCCAGGGTGGATAGTGGCCACAAGTTTTTCACACAATTATAAATTTGGTCCATTTACACGTCAGGGGTTAATCCTCCATTTACAGCTTCAGGTAATGAAGTTATTTACCCCCAGTTTGCTCCTCCCAACTCACTTTTGTTTGTACTTTTTGGGGCCTGAGGCTGTGGTGTGTCCTTGGATGACAGGCCCAGAGGGATTTTGTTTAACCAAACTGTGAAGGCAGTCAGCTCCACTTCATATGGAGTTCAGAGCTCTGCACTGATGCAGTTTAGGATTTGAAAAATACAAAAGCTCAAATCTTAAGGCATCAGTTCTTCACTGGTTTTGCTTGTATTGCTTATTTAGGGTCATGGAATGTGTTGGGTTGTAGAGGATCTTTAAAGGTCATCTAGTCCGAAATTACATCTGTGATTTCTTACTGGCGTCATGAACCTGGAAAACTCTTGCAAGTTGTTACGTAACGGTCCTTGGGTGTAAGCACCAAGAAACATTTGCACTGTCTTGCCACATCTCTGGGATACTCTGAGGCACAGTGAATCTGTGAGCAATTTTGTAAATGCAAGGAACAGGATTTATTCTTCAGATGACTGCCAGAAGACTTTTACTCTTCTTTAAATCACAAAGTCTAAGCTACTCATTTCAGTAGAGTTCCTCTGCAGTTCTCTTGCTATAAGCAAGGGCAAAGTACTGCCTCTGGGAAGTAAGATTTACAGTACAAATCAGAACCAAAACAGGATTTTTTACATGGGGTACAAGTGAGTATCACCAGCTTTCCAAAGTGATTGGTTTGTGGCTCTGAGAGCCAAACATTCTGCCTGCTTGTACAACCTACAGTTCCACTGAGGAACATTATCCGAGTTGTAAAGAACCGTGTAAAAAGCTCCTTATGGCAGGCCTGGTCCTGCAGCTCATTACATTTCTGCCTGCTCTTTCTGCTGATTCAAGCTTCTTGCACTCACAGAAATGGCCAGAGGTGCTGTGTGATGGAGAAGGGGAGAGAACCCTGGTGCAGAGCCAGGTCAGGCTCGTGCTGTGAGGGAAAAAAGCCCCAGAGCAGGGGGGACAGGCAGGATTTACCCTCTGGGACTAATTGATTAAAAACCGAAGAAAACACACTCCTGATTTTGGGTGTATTTACTGAGCATCACACACAGGGTGTCAAGTTCTCTCTCTAAACTTCACAAAAGCATAATTCCTAAATGTCTTTGATGTGCTCTGGAGAAAGCATCTCACCTGCAGAATCCACAACTTGATAAATTAGTGCAGCAAAGGCAACCTCTGCTTCTCTCAAAAGAATCATGGAAAAAAAAACCCTGATAAGTGTGGCAAAGGGCACAATATTTGTGTTTTGATTTGTATGTGCAAGCGCAGGGCCTAGCACTGCATTTCCAGTGCAAAACAGAAAGGTATCTAAATGTCATTAATGCCTTAAATTACCCCTGTTGTCCTACTGAAAAGGTGTGTGGATATTAATGACCAACTCTGCATCTTGAAATTCTCTCCAAGAGCTAAAGACAAGCAGCATGTATGTGTTTCATAAGTAATGAAGATATCCACCACAATGTCAAGTTTTAGGTAGAGTGATAGATGGCAAGAGACTGTCATTTTAATGCACTTCATGGTCTTCACCTCTTTTTTGCATTGAAATTTTACTGACAATGTATATAAAGTATATAAAGTACATGTCTGTGTCTATAAAGAAACAAAACCCAAACCAAAAACAAAGGGGGAAAAAAATCAATAACTTGATTAACCAACTAAATTATGCTATAATAGGATGCTATTAATTACCTATCAGTTTAAAAACAATCCTAGAATATAAATAGTTGTTAATATTAAACATTCTAAGGTTTTCCCTTTTTTATCTGCAGACGAGTAAAATACGTTTGGCAGATCAATTTGCTGATGATTGATCTATGAGGTTAATATTGCATTTAGTGTGCTTTGGATCATATATAAAATCAACTATTATATATATATATGAATACACCCATGGACACACACAGTCTTTCACTTTATGACACTGCAGATTAATGTTTTAATTGGAAAAAGAGCAACTCTGAGGAAGAGGACAAGTGAAAATCTTGAATATCTGTCAGTTCATTGGCTTCTTGCTGAGCTGGCAATATCTGGTTTCTCAGACCAGTTCCCTCTGTAATGACCTCTCCAGCCAATAACGTGGATCTGCCAGATAAAAGCTGTGTTTTGGCTTTTTTGTAATTTGTCAAGCATCAGTGACTAAAAGAACTTGACTTTTTTTTTTTTTTTATCAGCACACAAGCACAGCAAGTAGGCTTGCAGATGTTTGCTGATAACATGCAGGCTGTGTCTGTAGGAGCAATTTGTAACATAACTGGCTTTGGTAATTGTCTGGAAATCCATGCCTGTCTCCAGTGATATCCTCATTGTCAGGCTGCTGTTCTCTGCTCTGCCTTGAAGCTGTTACCTGCACCTGGAATAACTGCCACCTTAATAGGCTTGTAGTAATTTTCTAGAAAAGTTTTATTTCAAGTGGAGTTTTTTACTTAAACCCTTCCTTAATTTTACCATGCATTCTTGGCCTACAGTTTTCAGTTGTCATCTCTATCCATGATCTTTACTTTAGAAAACCTGTTATGCAGCACGTCAGATTTATTGCCTTGTTTGGGTAATACAGACCCTCAGAATTCAGCAGTACCTGATACTCAGATATTAATTAGTATCTCCAGTTTCTTTATTCTATAATTACATTAGCTTCAGAGTTTATCACTTAATTGATATTCTACCATTATCTGCCTTTTTTTTTTCTGCATAGAGTCTTAAAGGAAAGAAACTTCAAACTCTTTTCCCCAAAGGTGTGAGATTTTATGAGAGTAAATTATTGTAATAATGGTTTGCTTATGAAACAAGAATTGTTTGTGCTGCAGTGAATAGGGTAATACCTGTAATATGCCAGGCTCGGTTTAGGCCTGTTTACACTGTAAGATAATTTAATTCTCTACTGCTTTAATTCTGGGCAGACTTTAATTCTATACTGCTTGCTGCTTTTACATCACAGTATTTTTAATTACGTTTTTCATAGTGTCCATTTATTCTTTGTAGTGCATTGCTTTGGCCTTCAGATTGTTTTATGTAATATTTTCAGTGCTGTGCAGAGAAATTAAATGCACTATGGCCAGTCCTTTATGTATAAAAGGAGTTTATATTTGAATACTAACCGTAGATCAAGTTTCTTATGGGATTGCTCCATGCAGAGTGTACATCCAGAATTTCATCTTGAAGCTTTCCCACACAACTATTGCTCTGGAATGGTACTTGTAGAAGGTATTTTCTTCAAGACCATTTTCCTAATTCATAATAAAGTCCTGTGTAAGGTGGTTTCCAGAGCCTTCATGTCCAAGGGCTGGTCATCCACAGAGTGTGGATCCAAATTAACCCCAGCAGTGTCCTGGTCTGCACCATGCTTTTCACAGGGTCATGGCAGAGACCCACAGCTCCCAAAATGTGTTTGAAAAACAGGGAATTAACTGTGCCACAGGGCAGGAACACGGGGAGAGCTGCAGTGCTGGCTGCTGTTCTGCCATCCTGCAGGGATTTTACTCACAGGGATGTTGGAAAAGGAAAAACTTCCAGGCTGTGCTGCGGCACCTCGAGTTTCCTTGAATACTCTCACGGAGCCAGAGGCAAATTTGGTCACATATCTGTCTCTGTGATCTGCAGCATGCTTTGGGCATACAGCTAAGGGCTGTTAAAAACCAAAGACATCAAAAATTAAAGTGGGGGAAAAAAAAACCCAGAGAAAAACCCAACCCCCTGTTTTAGGTTGATGTTCAAGCAATATAGAAAATCTTGATGAAGAAACATATCTTATCCTGCAGCTAAAAGGTGACAATTGAGCTTCAAGGCTTCTTGGTTGGTTAAAGGAGCCATTTTGCAAATGGAAATAATTGCCTACGAACTGGTTTAATGTAAAAATCTTTAAAAGTGTTTCTCTTTTATTTTTGGACATTTTCTACTTTTCCTCATCTCCATGAAATGATCCTGTTTGGGATATGTTGCTAATTTGAGGGCAAAAAGAAAAGGAGAGCGAGAAAAGCCTATAAAACTATAGATTATTTTTTATGGATGATGAGATGGTCCCCATTTGCATTTACAGCTTTACAAGGATTGTAGCACTAGGCTCTTTTTCTTTTTTTGATGGAAATGCTTAATCTGAGCTCAATGGGCCATAATAATTGCCTGTTTCTTCCAGTAGAAATAAACCAACTTGTATGTGACACTTGAAACCTTAACTCTGCTTAGTATTACCCACGGAATTGGAGACAGTTCTTCACCCAAATATATTTATGACAGCAGCACCAGTCGATATACAATACCCAGCCAAGGGCGTTGGAGAATAAATCAGTCCCTCCAGCCCCTGCTGGAGCACAGTAACTGATGGTGGTAATAAACCCCCAGGAAATTAAAATTCTGTGCATGCAAACACACATACCTAGCCAAGAGAAATCTGAAGCTCTCTGTTCTGGAAAGAATTTGCATATGCATAGACATATAGATCCTGCACCCCTTTGTGTTAGAAACACAATGGAACACACAGTCTGGATGGATGCTGTCAGCACATTATCACCTCCTTAGACTGGCCTCAACATCTGGAGGCTTTCAGGAGACATGTCCGTGAAGATTTAGGCATCTTGTAGTGGAAAAGGCGGATCCCAGTTACTCCTTGAGGAAGAATTACTGGTGTTATGTTTGAAAGCTTCTAGATGTTGCTGTAAGTGACTACCAAAGGCTCTGAAATTCCCATTTCCAGTTCATTTCATCCTGTATATTTATGCAATTACTGGTATTTTTAATGAGTCCTCTGTGTTTGAGCACCTTGGGCTCTACTTTCTGCCATTGTGAGCTCTTGGGATGGATGTTGTTTCTTCACTTGTGTTTTGGGGTTTCACATGTAGTACTGAGAGGCAGTTTTAGATTAATACACAATATTATTTATACATTTATGTACAAGCCCACACTCTTTCCCCATATTAAATAACTTGGAGTATTATTTCTTCTGAATTCTGCGGGGCAATGAGATAATGAACACTAATAAGTAATAAAAAGATGCAGGGAAGTGGCTGTTTCCAAATGAAATACATCAGTGTGTGGTGCATGTCCTCGTGTAGCACAGCCTTTCTGTGCAATGTGGCAAGGAGAAAACCCAAGCATTTAATTTTTGACAGAAGACTTTTCCAGTCAGATGAGTGTCTGATGGGAGAAAGCACTGACAGATGGATTTTGCAGATAGTATGAAATCGTGTGGACTGTCTCAACGTGTCTGGTGAAACACAAGTGCTGTAACTGTGAGAGGATAATCTCTGTAAGAATGAGGGGATGGAGGATTTCTCAGTCAGATGATGAGCAGTCACCAGTTGGCAGGTGAGCTCTGGTAAAGGCACTGAGCAGAGTCACACAGTGCCTTTCTCACCTGGCTCTCAAGCCCCACAGTTTGTGTGCAGGTATTGACTGTAATAATAGAAACATGCTTATTGATTAAATTCTATTAATCATATTTGCTCTGTCCTTTTTGAGCTGTTAAAAGAAAGGCAGCAATATCAGTGGCCCTTTGATTTACCACGTGTTTAGTTATGGTAAAATATCTAGAAGATCAAAGACATTAGATATTCACCAATTATTTTTCAGCCACTGGGACTGTGCTCCATTACAAATAACCTCAATACTGAAAACATTTTGAATTTGAGAATGTAAAACCAATACTTGGGAATGTTGTACTGCAGCAGAAATGTTCTTTTACATTTAAGCAGACATTTTCTGTAAATAACCTTATTACCCTTCTATTGTTCTCTTTTCCCATCCACCTAAGCCCTTTCTTTCAAATGACACTTGACAAACTTGACTGCAAAAACCCTTCACAGTGGGCTGTTGGTGTTCCTTAACACCTGCAGGAATGCTGCTGCTCTCTGCCCATTCATGCAGAGATGGGTCCCATTTTCTGTTTGGTTTCCAGTTTCCTCAGAGCCAGGGCTGGTGTGTCTGTGTGAAGAGTGGATAACTGATAAATACATTTAACAGATATTCAGTCTCCCACCTGTTTCTGTTGCCTAAAGAAAACAACCTAGATCTCCCCATTCTAGTCCTGAACTCACTGAGGAATGGCACCAGCAGGTTGCACAGTATTTCCAAAGGGTTTTTTTGGTTTAAAATGATGGCAGCACAAGTGTCTGTTCTAAGACTGCTGTCCTATGAAGGAGCCTGTGGTTCTTTCGAATTTTCTCCTTGATAAAACCCTTTAAAGGGAATGAATCTTTTAGGCATTCTTCCACTAAACTCATACTATGTGAGAGCCTGACACAATGGCACTCAACATACTGACCAGTCTTAAACTAAAATAAGTAAATAGTTAATTGTATATGGTTCAATCAAGAGCCACAACAAAGTAAATTTAGGATTGAGAAGCAACGCATTTAAAATTGCAGGATGTGCACAAGGTTTGCTTCTAGGCTCTCTTGATCATTAATTAAATATGTTATGGCTTTCAGTTTTTCTCATTTATCCGTGCAGGTTTACATATTGTAAATGCATTATTTATGTTTTCCCTTAAGTGCTCAGTGCTGCCAGGATGTTTCTCTTAAACTGGCACAGATAGCAAAAAAGACAAAATGAGAGAGCAAATTTGGCACTGGTGGAATGCTCGGAGAGCTGCTCATGTTCAAATGAGCCTTTCCCAGATGTGTTTTAATAAACTTGAACTGACAAATAGAGGGCCACACAGGCAGATGGCATCCGTGTTTAAACTATGAATTATTTTTTTTATTAGGATAAGTTTGGTTTGTTTATTTTTATTTTGATTTTAATCTCGTCTTAATAATTCCTTATCACTAAGCCTTGCTGGTTTTTTTTCTGGAAAGCTCCTAGGATGAAGGGTGGTGAGGGAGCTGTCCAGCTGGATGTTCACACTGAGGGAATCCAGCTCTGGATTTTGTCGTTGTAGCTAAAACATAATTTGGAATCAACCATTTGCTGAACTTTGAACCAAGGGAATTGTCACCTTTGGTGTGTCCTGCACGTTGCCCCTGTTGTTTTTTTTTTTCCTTTCAGAGCAAACTGAATGTCATTATTAAAAATATTGTTCTCACATTCATATGAAAGCTGTTTGTTTTAAAGTAAATTGATGGTTTTCTTCTGTTGGTTGTGCTGCCAGATATGGAGAAGCAGTTGGATGTGAAGATGTCATCTTCTACTCATTTTTTGCCTCTCTATTGTATTCTCCCACTGTTCATAAACACTTCTTTCCCATCTTAAATACAGTTTTTCTGGTGTCTGAGATGTTAGGTGTGTTATGTTTCAAATTACAGTAGCAAATAGCTACTAACTAAAACACACAATTGACTATCTGCTTAAATTGTCAACAACCACAACCCTCGCTCCACTCTGAGTATTTGATATATTTTTTTTCTTGTTATCTTAGAAATTTCACCTTTCTTGCATTCCAAACCTGCCCCCTCCATCCCACCACCAGAGGGTAAAATCTCTAACACAGAAAACCTAAATAGTAAAAAAAGACCTTGAACAGAACAACCCAAACTCGCTTCTACCTTTGACCAGATGGTCACTGTAGGTCCTTTCCAACTGAAATATTCCATTCTCTTTATTTTTAATCAAGGTGAAGAGATTCACATGGAATTCAGATCTGAAATTAACTCTTGAGACTTATGCAAGCACACTTACAGTGCAGACTAATATAACCTTAAAGTGACTCATAAATGGTGTAAAGTCATGAACTTTGAAAAGAGGAATTGTTAGTCTGCAAGTGACAGTCACTTCTGCTGTACTTAATTTGACTCCTTAGGGGAATTGTAATTAGGCCTATGCTGAATTCCTTTACTTTTTATTCCCTGCTAGGAACTTCAAAGTGCATTTGTTTCTTTTAGGTTTGTAACAGAGAGTCCCTGTATTTACAGCAGGGACTCTGTTGTAAAACTTCTGCTGTGCAAGTAGAAGGTAAAGCCTGTAGTGTACTTTTTAGGACTCCTCCTGTGATGAAAACCAGGTAGTTTTATTTTGTTTGCAGTGACCTAACTTCGACTGAGATGTTGCCATTCTCATTATCACTACAGATAAAAATATACAAATGGGTACTGGTTGGTGTTTTAACTGTTTCTAAGCACAGAGTAGTGATGAGTGTGCTCCCAGCCTCTGAAGATATCCTCAGAAACATAGCATCCAGTTTCATGTTTTATGGATTGTTTGCCATCTACACTAATGACAGAACTGACAGTCAGCACACTTTCAAGGCTAATTACGCTCCCTAATGATTTCAAAATAATTTTTTAAAAAACAAAACCCAACCAGACACAAAACCTCTCTCTCCACACGGGCAGATCAACCCCCCAGTGCCTTCCTGAGCAATTTTGGAAGTTGAGTTCCAGAGGCATGTCTGGGTTAGACACAAAGGAGTTGGAGAGCAGGCTGGGAACTGGAAAGGAGCCTGGGAACTGGGTGTTTCAGGGCTGTTGTTGTTCCCAGAGCTCTTCTGGGATGTCCCAAATTGTGCTGCCACTGCCCCGTGTGTGCAGTCACAGGGAGTGAGGTCCCACACTCTGAACAGTGTTTCTTGTAAATCTGGCAAAGCACTAACAGCAGTATGGGGAAAAAAATAACGATGTGGAATCAAATAATCTTCAGAGTGACTTTTATATAAGATTAGAACGGGATGTTTTCATGGGAAAGTGCTTTATCACTGATTTCTGTATCTTTATTCCTGAGCCGTGCTGTGGATATATCATGGTATTGAAGGAGTGGGATATTCACAAGTCCAACAGGCTTGTGATAGAACACAAAAGGAGGAAAGCTTCTTCCTGAACTGGGCTGCCAATGAGGTGTTTAAAATCTAAACAAGATTCTTTTCTACTTCAGTTTTGTTGTGGGTTCTGGTATTAATTTCTTTTTGACCTTCGTAAATCGAAAATATAAGTGGATTAAAAAAATCGTTAGCAGTTTTTTTTTCTGTGTGGTTGCTCAGGACAATATTGTGTCTAGATGAATGGCTGCATTTCCAATATTTATATGTGTAAGTTAGGTAGATTTAGCAGCTTTGTTGTGGCAATAATGTTATGCTTTCAAAGTTATTTTGGCATTATTTTTTTTTTTCCCCTGCAGGGTTCAAAACAACAGATGAGTTGTGAAAGAGAACAGCTAAGGGTAAGTGCAATGCTATGCAAAATGTTCTGTTTCTTTAAAACATAAACAGAATCTAGTCTGTGCTATTGACAGATGGATTACTTAAATTAAGAGGAACATATTTAGGTCATTTGTTGCATGTTGGTAAATATTGTACATTTTTCAGTATAAAGGAGCTAGTTAAATCCAAGTCGTTTTTTTTTTTTTTTTTTTTTCTGTAATGCGGTGAGATTTGGCAGTAAATGGCTCTTCTTGTACCCCTGACCCTGAGTGAGCCCCTCTCTGCCCCGTGTGCAGCTCCAGCAGTGCTGGAGGTCCCTGTGCTCCCCAGCCTTCCTCCACCCTGAGGTTGTCTCCAACAAGAAGCTCTTCCCCTGTGGGTTTTTACAGTCTGTGTGCTTTGAGAGAGGAATCAGTGGCAGGGCTGTGAGAGCTGGTTATTTTAGGTCTGTTGGTTGTGTAAAATCTGCAAGGAGATGGAGCTCCTGAGCCTGGGATGCTGACCTCTGGTTTTCCCCTTTGCCTGTATTAGTGACCATGTTAAACAGCTTTTAGTCTCTGCTCCCTTCAAGTGCTGCAGATCCCTGAAGATGCTTTTCCATTGCAATATTTCTTGACTGATTCTAGTACTTGTTTGCGAAAGTATAAGAGCTTTCATTAACTAGAAGAAGAAAGAAAACAAAACCACAAAAAACCCAACCAACCAAAAGCTTTTTGGCCATCTGAGTGTTGCTTAATAGACCTACATTTATTGATAGCACATGAGGAGTATTTGCTCGAAATCCCACATGCAAGTAGAGAGGGAAATGCAGGCCTGAAGGAAGGGGAAGTTTCTGTACAAACAGAAATATTGTTGGAAATAGAAAAAGCAGCTTTCTGTCTGTTTGTTTGCTGTTTACTAAGCACCAGCAGTGCCTGCATGACTATAAAGTATAAAGAATATGCTTGTCTTAAAGTACATTCTGCAGTGTTCTTGTCCATCCAGCCATTCTTTAGATTAACTCCATCAACATATCTAGATGCTTCAGCTGCTCCTCACCACACTTGTAATGGGATTTTTGGTAAACAAGTTATGCAAGAACAATGCATCACGTATTGTCCTCAATTCTTTTCTTGCTGACATGTGACTGCATTGCATTGTGCCGGAGCTGGAGTGACAAAGCCTTGTTTTATCAGTTGTCATGTCTCAACAGAGCAGCTGTCAAAGCTAAAATATTGCAATAGGACCTGAAGGACAAGCTTTTCAAGAGGTAGCAGTGCCTTGAGAACAAAGAAAGTTTTCATTTCTTTTTATTGTTTTTATTTTCTCCCTTGAATGAAGGAAAACGTTGTTTTTAAATGTAACGTGAGGAGGCCACCAGCTCTTTCTGTGTGCTTTTTCAAAGCAGGGGATAAGATGTGGTGCAGTGAAACTTTGATGTCTCTTTTTATTCCAGTATTACACATCGATGTCTAACCATGAGCTCAGTGCTTAGGATACCTCTGTGCCACAGCAAACTGTGACACCTAAAGACAAAACCACGTCTGTAACCTGCTAAATTTAGGTACATCTCCTTCCGCAACTCCTGTGATGTTCCTGTTGCACTAAACACAGTTTCTGGTGTCAGCTCTGCTCCTGAGATCCCCTGTGGCTTTCCCAGTTTATCTGCCCTGACAAAAGGTCACACTGGTATTTAAATGTACTCTGTGGACACGTTGCACTTTGGACACTCTCAGGGTGTCACTTGACTATTCTGCCACGTTTAGGTTGGCTCCCTAACTGAGCAGGGCTGTTAAAGACTTGTTTCATTGGCTGAATCAGGTTTTTCAGGCCTGATTTTGTGTTTTCTTTTGGGGTTTGTGACCTGCCGTGAGTACTTGGCTGTGAGGCAGTCTCTTCATAAAAACGGTGCTTCAACCCAGCTGCAAGAATGAAAATGGAATGAGAAAACAGGATTAAAACAACAAAAATTTCAACATCCTGTTGTTTGTTAAACCAAGTATGCCAGATTATTGTTAGATCATCTAATGAACAATAAAAAAATATATATATAATATCTCCCACTTCCTTGCTAAGTCTGAGATGAAAATGTCTGCCACTCTCCTTTTTAGATTCCCTAGTAATTCCTTAGTTAAAGAGTCATAAAAAAAGTTTCAAAAGAAAGGCTCGCTAAAACATAATAGTGTGAATAAATAATAAGTCACTGTGTGTCTATAGAAAGAAATATTCAAGTCTGACTAAAATCATTTCTTCAGACATTTCTCACCTCTTACCTGTTTCACTGCCTTGTAAATTCTAAATGCAAAGCAGCGTGTCACTGTTCTGGAATAAAGCCTTTAGAATAATGAAACTCATTCATATTAGAGCCCCTGGCCATTATACATTATATTTGCAATGAATGATAATCCTAATGATTAAGGAAGCCTGTGTGTTTTATCCCTTTTCTACTCAATATTTGAACTTCACAACAACCACAAATGTGTAACTTATTTGCCCTGCCAACCTGGTACAGTCCCCAGGTAGATATTAATGTCTTCACCTGAATTATTTAAATGAAAAATTATACAAAAAAAAAAAGGGAGTTTTATCTCTAGAAAGGCTGGTTTGATTTGGTTTTTTTATTATTCTTTTAGAAATATAACCTAACTTCGGTGAATTTCTGTTGGATTTTAAAAAATAAAGCATCAGTGCCATTTTTCAAGTTTTCCTTTCTCTTGGCAGAGATTTTCATTACAAGGTGCTGCCTTGAATAATAATTATTTTCACGTTTCTTGATGTCCTTTTGCTTTGTAATCTGGTATCAATTAAATCAAGGTACCCTAAAAACCCCCCCAGTGTTTCTAAAGGCAAATTGACTCATCAGTATTGCTCTCCCCACCTCCCTCCACACACTGTGCTTCATCAGTCTTTCCTTTAAAGAAAATAAGGATGCTCTTGACTCCCCTTCATTGTGTGTTGTGTTTTTGGACCTCATCTCTGACTCTGTCCTGCTGCCCCTTGCTGCTCACGAGTGGCTGTGTGTGGTTGGCATTCTGAGGCATTAGAAATGACCTGTAAAGAACTCACAGCTTGCTGAGAATGGTTTAAAAACACTTTTCTGCTTTTATTTCAGTCTGAAAAACAGGCTTTGGAACGAACACACGTGGTCCGGGTTATTTAAGGCTGTGAAGAAAATTGGGATATGAGCCCTAAGCAGAGATTATTTGGAGTACATAAAGCTATAAATAAGGGCAGTGACAGCTCAGAAGTCTGTCTGCTGTTCCCACTGAACCTGGGATGGTACTTTTTTATCACAGCCTAAGGATATGACTTAAATGTACAGGCTAACTTAAAGCTTGCTGAGCTTTACCCCAACCTGCAGGTCATAATTGATTATTTTGCATTATTAATTGAGTATAACTGTTTAAAAAGATCTCCTCTATCTGCCCTGGCATGAGCCTGTGCTGTAGAAGTGAAAGCTGATGCTGCAACACCAGATGAGCTCTCCAAGGTGGGCAGAAAGCAATTTTAAACTCTACTGTTGGGAGGCTTTATAAATGTTCCTGTGAATACCAATGAGGTCTAATGGCAAATGGTGTGATTAGCTGCCTTGATCTGAAATTTCAAGTGACCTAGTTGTTGCTCTAATTAACAGCCTCTTTCACATGTGCTTATTATCAAGATGCATTCTATGCAGCCAGGGTTCTTGCTCTGGTCTGAAATATGGGCAGGGCAAGCTCTTAATATCATCTTGTATTCAATATCAACTTTTATGGTTTTACAGTGCTCTAGTTTTCAAGGAGACAGAAGTTTTGCCTTCAGTATTGTTCTATTTGTCTTCTCTCTTATATGGCAAATGAAATAAAGAGAACCATGCAGCAAAAAATGTATCAGTTACCCCAGGTAGAAAGAAAACAAAAGCAAATGCATTGATGCCCAGCATAATTTTTAGGCAACACTGATCCTGCAGTAATTAGCTTTATTTGTGGCTTATTCAGTGCCTTTATCAGGTTTGTAATGTGCTCGGCTGCACTGATGAGGGCTCTTGGAAACTTTTTTAAGGAAACTTTTTGAAGCTCACTGTTGTGGCATTAGCTTTCTCTCTTAGTGACTAAGAAGAATCCATTGCCGTTTTTGTGCCCACGGTTGCTCTGATGCTCTGGGGAGTTGCACTGAGATTCAGTGATAGACACTCATTCCTTAATCAATTTGAGCTGAGCAAAACCAAACAAATAGCAGGAGAGAAGAAGAGCATCAGAGTGGAAGTGATTTGTTAAGTAGATATCATTCCTGAGGGTTTTCTCAAATCTCACAGGGTGATGGCAGAGCTGGTGGTTGGCCAAGAGCCTCTGCTCTCCATCCACCTCTTCCCACACTGGACAGGAGGCAAAGAACTGGGTGTGAGCTTGTTTTGTGAGTCAGTGATGTTGGCAGAGGGCAACATGTAATTCACGGCATTGCTGCAAAACAGGGCGGCCACTTCTGGCCAGTAATAAAAATGTCACTTTTGGCCTTTCCTCTGAAAACCCCTTGGTCTGTATTTGTAAACAGCACGTGTGTGTTTTGCCTGGAAGAGTAATCTGGAACTACCAAGTATTATGTGTCCCTCAAAGGACAAAGGGTTCAAAGGGGAGAGAACTACTGAAGTTGGATCAATTCAGTGTGTTTACCACTCATCCTTTCCTCAGGAATTCACGTGTGCTGCATTTCATGTGCCAGACAAGTGGCTTAAAGTGATGCTGCTTTAGTTCCTGTAGTTGTTCTTGCCCGGAGCTGTGTGTGCCATCCTCTGTGGTGATGTAGTGAGGAGGTACAGGTACAGCTGAGAGCAATAAGATGATGTATTTTTGGTTCCTGATCTGTGTTACACATTGAAATGGAATGAAATCGGAGTATTCTCACTCGCTGTCTTATCAACTCTGTTCCTAGTGGTTCTATAAAGAGTAGTATACATCACAGCCCAGGGACAAAAAAAAAATCTTAGAAATAAGATCTAAAAAAAGACTGGGGAGAAGGGTTAATTGTAGGGATGTGATTTCATTTAAATTTTAATTTTGCTTGAAATCAGTGTGTGCCAAAAAATAAAAGGCAACTAGAAACATGTAAATTTAAATTGCAGTCTTGCTTGGCAGTTCTGCTAAATTTTAGGAGCCTTCCCCAGAATAGTAACTCATAATGCTGGCCTCCAATTTGTTGCTTAATATTATTGCAACTGAAAACACTGGCAAAGTAATGAAAACCATCGAGGTTCATGTCTCAAGTGCCATGGCCTCTCACCACGAGGATTCTGTTCTCTTCAAGTGCTAACTGTTAATAGGGCCCTTGGATCAAGAGAATCAAGTGTTTGCAGCACTTTGTTCAATAGTGGTGCCACTCACTTCAGGTTTCTTTGAATTCTTACAGGAACAGTTAAGAGGCCTTTAGGTATTGTCCTGACTCTGCTCTTGATGGAATGCTGTTCAGAAAACTTTCCATTCCTGTCCTGATGTTGTTTTGGCATCTCTCTCTGAGAACAGCAGGCAGAGGCTGTTCTGCTGTTCAAGCACCACTTTCCTTTGAATTCAACTTGGATTTTTGCACAGTCAAGTGTTTTCTCTGTGTGGTGCTTCATAATTGCTGGAGCTGAAAGATTACAGGAATTTTTGGTGAGGCTGAAGCAATGTTGGCACTGAGTGTCCAGTGAGGGTGACAGATTCTGTTCGGGGCTGCAGCACTTTGTATGGAACTCAGCAGCTCCTCAGTGGGTGTTGAAACTCATATCTGTACACAGGAACAGGGAATACATCCCTAAGGGTAATGAAGGCTCAGGGAGTGGTAAATTTGTGAAAGGATAGAAGGAAATATATTTGGACAGTTGAAGGGCTGCTGAGACAGTACCCAACATAAATTCAGTATCCTGGTGCTCCCTTCCTGCTGCACAGACATGAGAATGCCCAGTCCTGGATCCACTCTGGGTTTGGGAGCAGCTTCTGCACTCAGAACTTTTGGTTCAGACTTTGTGCAGTGGCTGCACACAGCTCCTGCTGCAGAACACTCGCTGTGAGCAGGGATGCTGTCCTAGAAAAGAAGAAAGGTTTTCTTGCTTAGTTGGTGTTTGTTGAGAGGGAGCTCTTTTTTCACACAGCTTTTGTAGTTTCTCTTTGATCATCTGGAAACCAGACCTTTGAGTGCACAGCTTTAACAGTGTTTATACTATCCTGACTTATTATTTCAACCTCTGCTGTTGCTGAGGCAATTTGACTAGCAAAGATCATGGTCTCTTTAGTGTCACACCTAATTCAAGCAGGAAACATTATCTAGTTTATAGTGTAGTTTGGAAGGTTTGTGATTTTAGAGGTTTGTTGGTTGGGTTTTTTTTTTTTGTTTGAGGTTTTTTGTTTTATTTTTGTTTTGGGTTTTTTTTGCTTGGTTGATTTGGATTTTTTTGCAAGTTTTGGGTTGTGTTTTTTTTTTTTGTTCCCCCTGGGTGTTTCCATGAGGCCTTTCTGGGTTAGGTGCAGGTTGTGTGGTTTTGCATGGGTAGTGCTGTTGGGTGGAGCCCTCTTCTTTTTCACATGGCTGAAAAAAGTGAAAACCCAGGAAAGGCTTTCCAGCTGCAGGTAGTTGGGCTGGATTTTTAACACACTCTTTGGTCCTTCTGCATGGTGGATTTCTATTCTCATTCACTCATATATAAAAGAACAGGCTGAGCAACAAGATTTTTTAAGGGAACAAGAAAAGCATTGAAAATATGGTAAGAACTGAAAAAAAAAAACCCAAACAATTTACATGGACAGTCCAAACAATGTGGTGTTACAGGGACATATAACATGAGCCACAGTGACTTCTTGAAGCAGTATTTTTTCAAGTAGAGAGAATGAAGGGATATTGATTTTTAATAAGGATATCATGTCCTTGTATTGATGTTAATGGTCTTTTTCTGTTCTGTGAAATCTTTCTAAACTGGTTTAAACTGGTCAGGCATACTACTCTACAAAAACATTTTGTTATGCTTTTTTAAGTTGCTGCCAAATTTTTCAAAGCAACAAACTTAGGAGGAAAAATAAATTCATCTTAAATCCCCCAGAAGCACATGAATCAATATTAATATGCAAATGTGCAAAATATTAATGTGCAAATATCTATTTGTATTCTACAGATAAATAAATACAGTTAAGGATCCAGTCCTCTTGACTTGTGGCATACACCACACTGTTGGATAAAGAGTGAAATCTTGGCTTTGGATAGGCCAGGATTTTAGAAGTCTGCATTTGTTCTTAGTCTCAATATTTTTAATGCTAAGAATAAGTGAACTGTAAGTGTGCTCTCTTCTATTCTGCAGCCAAATCCCAAAAGCCAAGTCCTTGTGTTTAACAGAAATGGCTTTCTTGCTACAAAACCCCAAAAATTCCATGTATTCCCCAGGAAGCAGGACAGAGAAATAAAAATAAAACAAAATTTGTGTTTTATCAACCTGACAGTAGTTTTGTCATCTTGAAGGTTTGGGTTCCAGAAGGAGCTAAAAGTAGTGTTGGAAGACAAGTGAGCTACAGAATTTTAGAAACACCTTTACCCAACTAATTTTTATTTTCTTCACAAAGACTTGCAGCAAAAATATGTTTAGGTAAAAAAGTGTATTATCCAGAGTTCCACATCTCCCTGTGTGGACCTGGAGAGATGGAGGCAGGAGAAGCTCATGAAGCTCAACAGGGCCAGGTCCAAGGTCCTGTATTGCCTGAGGCCACCCAAATATCAGCAGCTCCTGGGGGACAAACTGATGGAGAAATGGAAGGAATCCCCAGCTGGTATTTTCCTATTTGTTGCATGGTATCTGGAGGATCCATTTTATCCGCCAGGAAGTGGAGAAAGGTACAAATGCTCTGCTGATTTGTAGCATCTTTGTTGTTTCTTACCCCTGGGAGAAGCTGACCTTGTTTTGGGGATGTTTCCTCCTCCCCATCTGTGTGCTGTGGTGGATTTTGAAGCTTTGATCACCTCTGTTTTCTTTAAAGATGATGTGGCTTAGGCAGGGAGAGGGAGAGAGCAAACCAAAGTGCTTCAGATCACGGGCATTTTCTGTGCTCCACTAATACCAGAAATTTGAGCCCTTCGTGTGAAGGAGTGGCTACAGATGTATCCTAAGTATGTCATCAAATGCCACCAAGACTGTTATTGGTAGGTAATGGGCAAAAATACAGGTGCACTCAGTGCTCACAAGTTCCATTTCCAGCATTTCCCTTCCCTGCAGTAGTTATCTCTGTCTTTGGATTCTTAACATCTCTTGGAGTACGACACTGAAAGTAAAAAAAGTGGTGCTCATCTCAAGGTCACTTTGGTACTTGAGAGCAGCTGCCCTCCAAAGAGCACATAATGAATAGTTTTATTACCTTTCGGTTGGTTTTCTAGAGTGCTTCATATGCTATCAGCTCATTTCTCCTTTTTTGCCTTTTTTTTTTTTCCCCTCTCTGAACTACTGCTTTCTACAACTGTTTTCATCATTGTTAAAAATCATTTATATAGCACCATAAATTACAGGCACTTTACAAGCACAGAGTAAGATACTGCCTTTGCCCCAAATACTTTATGGTTCAGATACATCCTTGATATCTGGTGGATTTTTTTTTTTTAACTTAACACACTGCCTGGGAATTTTAAGGTAGATTGCATTAATCTCCTGGTTTATTCCCACAAGTTTTAATGATCAAAGGATGGTGAGTGCCTTTATGTGGTGCAGAGAAGCAGTCATCTGTTTGCTACTCCCCATAAAGGTATTGTAAACACTCTGCTCATGAGAATTCCAGGCACGCTCTTTAGTGCTCATACATTGACATCTAAAACCTGTAAGCACTGGGGAAAAGAGCTAAAATCCACCCTTTTGGTACTTTAACTCCCTCCTTGTTCTTTTTTTCTTGACACTCTAACTGGCATTTCCCATTTTTTGGTATGAAATATCCCAGGAATTTTCTTGTGATATTGCCACAGTGCCCAAGGAAAAATCTTGGCAGCATGTTCTTCTAAAAGGTAATTTATTTTTTGGCATTTTGAATGAACTATTAGGCTCCCAACTCCAGGATATCTCATACCTCATTTACACTCGTGCTTCCACAAATGCAGATATTTAAAATCTAATTGTAGTTATCATTTAATTTGAAATTAGGATTCTTTTTTTTTAAAATGTTTGCCTGGACAATAATAGTCCAAAATACAGTAAAGGTCTGATACTGTAAATATTTACTATTCTATTTCACCTTTAAACAGAGATTTAAAAAAAAGAGAGCTGTAAATCTAGGGGAAAAAGTAATAAATTCACTTAACAACCTAATTTTTCCTAAGCCCTTGAAATGTGCAGGTCTTGGGTGCTGGGCACCTTCCCAGTCACATGCTGGGCTGGAAATGTGGAGTCCAAGCTGGGATTGTGGAGGTTTCTTTCGGTTAGGATCATCTTGTATCCAGAGTACCTCTTTTACACAGAGAAACAGTAAAATATTTAGAAGATTCATCAGTGTTAAAATGATAACAAAACTTTTCTTGACCCATTTGTATCCGAATTTTGGATTTTTGTTCACGTGTTGGTATCAGAACAGAGCAATCATGGTGTGCTGGCATTGCCGTGAAGTTCTTTCTGGTTTGGAAACCAGATCTAATGGCTGCAAAAAATCAGTCTCCTATATTCTGTTCAATATGTTAAAATTACAATTTTGATCCAAAGTTTTGTAAAAAGTTTTTTTTTTCACTGATTTCTTTGAAAATTGACAATTTCTTTGAAAATTAGACACTCCAAAATAATGCTATTAGATTTACAAAATAATGCTATTAGATTTACATTTGAATCTCAGACTTCTATAATTTTTAGAGAACTCTCTGGCTTATATGAGACCAAATATATAATGATGTGGAAAATATTGGTTCTTATCTTCAAGAGTCTGAAAAGAAAAGAAAAAAAAATCATTTTTCAAATTGATTAATGGAAATATATTTCCATGTCTTATCCAGAATCATCCAAGCTTTATTTTGAAAGTGCTGGCAAACACTGGAGTTATTAAAAAGCGAAAGAAATTCAGGAAGTGAGCATCTGTAATCACACTGCCATTAGTGTGGCAATATACCTTAGAGGAAATTCAGTTGAAACAAAGATTTTTTTTGATGCTATTACAGTAAATAACAAAAGCAGATTGATGTTCCTGTGTGTTTTTCTGAACTAAACCCCACCCAAATGCTTGCCCTGTTTATTTTGCCGTGCTGCTGGCACTGAAGCATGGTATTGATGCACTTCAGGTGGATTCTGTGGAGCTTCTTCCTGCTGGAGACACAGCGAGTACCTTTGCTTGGCCAGGTGGAGGAAAGAATGTAAAATTCTTGGAATTAGACTGGAATTTGAAGCACAGAAATTCTCTTACAAGATGCATCTCAGGCAAAGAGGACTTTAGCCCATGTTTAATTAGGAGTTGGTGCTCCCTGACTGCCGTGCTTGGATTTCCACAGGCACAGAACTCAGAGCAGGGAGTGAGCGTGGAGACTCCCTCGGTGTGCAGAGAGCATCTAATTCAGTGCTCAGAGGAGAACAGCACCAAACATCCCCTCTGAGAGGCCAGATGGGCTTTATGCAACCTGGTCCTACAGCCCAGAGTCCCCCTGGCTGCAAACATTGCATCCAGGAGCTGTGCTCCTGGAGAATCCCCTTTTGGAAGTGCAAAGGGGGAAAACAAACCCGGCTTGTTACCCTCTGCTCTGTGTTCTTAGGGGACAGGAACTAAATACAAGCAGAGTCCCTGATGCTCAATGGGCTTGGCTTGTTTGTCATATTGGCACATGAAATTCCATGTTGAAATAATAAAAAAAAAAAAGGGGGGGGGGAAAAATCAAAGTATCCTTTGAAATACTTGAATATTGTTTGCTCGCAAAGCTCAGTTTGCAGAGATGTTGTGGTTTAGCAAGGTCTTGCTCAGTGAAAAGCAGTGAGTGCTGTGGTGCCTTTGATCAGCATTTTGCAGTTTCCTCTGCGAGTGGAGCCCAGCTGAGCCTGCTGCAGTCCCCAAGAGGAGGGATGTGGAGACTGTTACCAGCTCTGTGCTCACAGGAGCTGCTCCTGCTCCTCAGGTGTGCTTCTGCAAACGAGAGCAGCAGATGTTTGGTCTGCCCCTTGCTGATGCTCTTTTAGGCTCAGTCCAAGTGCCACCAGCCTTTTGTCAGGGGAAGTGCTTCAGAGCTGAGCACTAACCCTGGGCTGCATCAGAACGTTTTGGTGATTTGTCTCTGATGAAAGATGGGACAGTCAAGTGTGGAACAACCACTCCTTCTGATGCTACTGCAGAATTTCACCCCTGAGAGGGGGGGGAAAATAATCTCAGTTTTCACACATACACTAAGTATTATCAGCCTGTACTAGCAGAAGAATCTACATTTTGTTTTGAGACAGAGGTTATATTTCCAGAATGTCACTGTCTTCAGCACAGGGTGTAAATTTTTTTTTTTTTGTTGTTGTTGTTTGTGTTTTTTGGGTTTTTTTTAGTGTCAGTACCTGTGCATTTGCTGTTGGAAACAGTTAACTTGGCTTTGTTGCTGGGAAAGGAATATCCAACTGACGTGAACCATGAACCCCCAAGGAAAATAGAAAGTACATAGATTCAGAGCATCTCAGAACACCAATTAAATATTTAGTGTACAGGCTGGATCCCTCATAATGGAGAGTGTCTGAGGTAAACACAGCATCTCTGATGTACAATCAATTGAATAACAGAAAGGCAGCTCATGGAAGGGGAGACAATGCAGGGAGTGTTTTGATTTCAGGCTAAAGGACTGTATGAGAAGTGAACTTTTTAATTGTGAGAATGAATAGCCAGGAAATCCAGCCTTGGTTTGCTGAAGGAATTTCTGACACCCTGGAAGGCAGGGGGGAATCTGAAGCCCTCACAGGTTGGTTTGGTTATTGCCTGCTTTGATTGTGGCCTGGTGGTGGCTGAACAGCAGAACAAGATTTGTAATGCCTGAAACACGCAGGAAAAACCATTCTGAATCTGACTTTTTGCCACAAGCTACATACTCCCCAAATTCTTTTTAAGACCAGGAAAAGCAATATTCCTCCTGAAGGCACCTTGGTTACCAAGTGCTGGCACAATCTCCTGTCCCAGAGTGTTCCTTGGAGCAGTGCATTTACCTGCACAGCTACTCAACTGCAAGAACTCCTTGTCTTGCATTTAGCTTCCTTCTAGAAACACCTGTTCTTCAAAACCAGCCACGTCCTGTTTAAAGAGATCCTAGAAATGAGTCTTTGTACTTCTAAGCTTCCAGTGGGAACAAGAGCAGACCAAGGATAGCTGCATTCACACCCCTTCACAGATCTGTCATGCTCCAAGATGCCAGGAAGACATTCCCTCTCACTCTTCCTGGCGTGCTCTGCCTTCCCTCTCAGGGTTTGGACTGATGGACAGAGATTTCCCAGTGTTTTTGAAGCAATGTCAAAATAATTTGAGTCCACTTCTGAAAACCAGAGCCATTTGGCCACGCATGTGCATCCAGCACGTTGCATGATTTAGGAATGCACTGATGCAGCCTTAATTACTGTCTGGCTATTTATTTGTCTTTAATGCACAAATGTCAGGTTTCAGGAAACGTCAAGGGTTTCTGGAAAAAAACATAGTCTGAGACCTATTAAAGGGGAATGCTGTGGGAGTCTCATGCTAGAAGAAAAAAAAAAAAAGGCAATGGAGAAAATCTGCAGACATCAAGATGATGGAGAGGGTCCTACAAGTCACAAAATGGAAGGCAGGCAAAGATGCCCAAAGTGTTTTTGTGGTCTGGAAGGCAGCCAAAGAGGCATTGATTTATTAAAGAGCAGCATCACGGCTTCCTTTTCTCGATGTGATGGTGCCATTAGAGCTCCTCAAACGGGCTCTGATTTCCTTGAGAATGAGGAGTAGAAGTTTCTGAAGACAGTTGTTATTTCCAGGCTGCTGCCACTGCCAGAGCATCACTTTGTGTACCTGACTGGGGAATTCAGCGTGTGAAGTGTGAGCTCCCCGATTGTTCAACACAGCCTCTACTTGTGCAAGAAGCCCCCAGCAGTTGTGTAGGTTTTACACTCTGCAATTGTGATGTGGTATAAAAAACCCCCAGCTTTAATGAGACAGCAATCCTGAGACACCAATTGTCTCAAAAAGGCCCAAGTCAGCTGTTTTGGTAATGGAGTTACCTCAGGGCTGTCCTTGTGCACTGTTAATACACTGGCAGTGATTAGCACCTGTGGCATCAGCTTTTTGTCTGCTTTTGTAGATATCTCAATCCTCTTATGTAACTCCTTTCCCCTATTTTCTCTGTGAATAGGCAGGATTAGTTTTGTAGTTTTCCATTCCCAGCACATGCCTTGGCCCTGCCAGTGCCTCCCTAAACCCTGTCCCTGTGTCTCCTTGTTTGTCACTTGTCCTGCTGGGAGGTGGGCAATGCCTTATCCAGCAGGACACTGCTGCAGAGCTGTCTGATCCTGGGAGCAGAACTGGAGATGCTGGCCAGCCTAACTGGTGCTTCTGGTGCTGTTCCTGGGATTTCAGGGGCCAGAGGAGCAGAATTCTCCCCTTTTTTATCGCGGAGCTGCCATCAGCAGTGATGCTCTGGGAGCAGCACAAAGTGTGCTCAGCACACACTGTGGCTGTGCCTGTCCCTCACCAAATCAAAACACTGATCTAACCCAGCCTCAGTTACGAGGCTGCTCTCACCTTGTTAAAAAACAAGTGAGACGAGAAGACAGAGCATGAATTAGTTTTGTCAGATATATAGTCAGGAATAGCAGCTGATAGGTTTGCTGTGATAAGTTCTGTATGATGGCTTTGCTGAAAGGTAGGCTGTTCCATGATTTACTGAACTATTATAAGTGGTAAAACTGATCCATTTGTTATCATCCAGTGCATAAAGACTTCAGGATTTAAGGAGCCTGCACTAAATAACAAAGCAATTTATATACTCATAAACTGAAAATTACAGGGAAAAAGTCCTTAAGTCATTGGTAATAGGAACCTTTTATCATATTAGTGATGATTACCAAATGTTAACCCCTACTCCCCTTTTTAAAACAAAATCTTACCTTACAATAGTTGCAATTACTTAAAGAAGTCCTAGAGACAACTTGGTATTGATTTATTGTGCAAGTGTGGCAAGTTTTATTTATTTTTCCGAGTGCCATCCCTCTCCCAGCCCATCAGGGCCCTGCATCAGCTGAGGGGAGCTGATTGATGGTTCTGCCAGCAGCAGCATGGCGCTGATGTTACCTGAGGAATAGGATTAGCTGCCTCCAATACTGGGGAGCAGATCTTTACCAAAGCAAATCTGAGTGTAGTATCTTTAAAAGAGGTTTAGTGGTTTTTTTTCTGTCTTTCAATAACTAGATAATAGTTAGCAATAGTTGGTTTCAGATTAGCCTGTTCTAAGGAGAATATAATTATGTGTCCTACTGTGAAGATGGAAATACCCTCTGCCAGGTTTTAAAAATGCATTATAAGATTGTGAGTCATCTTTGTGTTCTCTCGAAGCAAAGATTTTATGGGCAGTGGAAAGAAGATGTTGACTAAAGCTAAGCAAATATTTGCCTGGAGGTAATTTTACTGATGACATTAGTTTCTTTTTTTCTGCTCCAGACTGTCCTGAGATATTTCATTCATTCATTCCTGAGATATTTATTCATTCTAATGAATAAAATCATTAGATTTTATTCAACCAATCTAAGTTCTCAAGGAACAAATGAATTGAGAGCCACTTGTTACCAGTACTCAATATTTGATATCCAGCTTGCTGTGTTCAAGTGTGAATGATTACACGCTGAAGCAGATTTGTTTCTTTTTGTGATCTGCATAAGCAGAGTAGCTAAAGCCAAGGGGAAGATTTGCACACACACACCTGGGCATTGTCCAGAAGAAAACTGGAGAGGTGTACTAACACTTCAGGGAATTTAGTTAAGGCTCTCTCCTGGCAGCAGGTAAATTCTGATCCCACTGTCCTTGTGTTAAACTTTTCTTTCACAGACCTTATTTAAGTAAAGTCAAATCCATCATCAACCCACAGTAACACCTTCCCTGATCGGCCTGAAGCTGGAGTCCAGCTGACATCCCAAAACCAGGAGAGATTATGTGAGGTTGTCCTGTGGCTTTTCTGGCAGAACTGTTGGTGAGTCTGTTCTCACCAAAGAGAGTGAAGAAGCTGCAGCAGCTGCCACTGAAATGAGGGGTAAGGGATTGATAGAGCTCTTACCAACTGAACAGTGATCACTAATAATTTGGCTTAATTATAACTATTGAGTTTTGTCAGGATAGAATGTTTGAGTGCTGGGAGAAATAAGCCATGGGCTGTGTTCCAGAGACCTCAGAAATGAAGTTTTTGTACCAGACAAAGAGGCAGAGCCCTCATGGTTTCCTTCCCATCACCTTCCTGTGCCAAGAGCAGGGAAAGCAAGGTTTCCTATTGCTGGTTCTGTGGGGAATGATCAGCTGTGTGCAGCCCAGGAGTGTGCCATGGAATCTGGGACCTGAGGAAGGTCCCATCTGCCTCCATCCTGCTTGTCCCTCCTGGGCTGTGCACTGCGCACAATTCATCACAGCCAGGAGTTCTCACTGGGGATTTTAAATTGTGCTGAGCTCTGATGACCAGATTGTTGGCTGGCTGCTCCTCAGGCCTTCTTGGGACAATATTGTGACCTTGTTGTACAGCAAATGAGCACAGACACCAATTTCTTGCATCAAAAGTGACTAAAGTAATAGAAATTAATTGAAAATGGAAAACAACAACAAAAACTGTGTGGTGAAAACACAGAGTTTATAAACCCACTGAGATGTACATAAAGTTGCACTTCAGTTGCTCTTCTGCATTTATGCTGAGATCCAAAAAGCAAACGCCAGAAAAGGCAAAACTCACCTCCTTGAAACTGCAGTGACACAAGAACAGATTAAGGGCTTGTTTTGTTTCCATACCTCTCAAGAATTTGCAGTTTTTCATTTCATATACTGCCATGATAGATGAGGCTGTTGAGGTGTGGAATTTAAGCACAAACACAAATATTTCTAGCCTTCTAAATGCTTTAAATTATTTTCTGTGTTCTTTGTAAATTATGTGAGATTTTAGTGTTGTTGCAGCTCGTGTATCATGTGCATCATTTGTATCTTCTCTTGGGGAGGTTGAAATAAAAGAAACCAGTTCATTACCAGTAACAGCAATGTAATCATTACCATCACGTTCCCTCCCTCCTTTATTAAGATTTTGAGTTTTAAGAATTATTAAATCCCTCTGGTTTAAATTTGGAAGAACAGAGACGTGAGTTGAAAACAGACTCATCAAAGTCAGTAAGTTTTGTTTTTGCAATCCATTAGTCAAATCTATGATTTTATACCCTTGTATATGATCATATAGCACCTGGAAAAACGGATTGTAGCATTTAGCACTGAGCTTGTTTTAATATTCCTGCAGTTCCTAGGAGTCTTACATTTCCTGCAAAAGGAGGAACTTAGTCTGCATTTTCTTATCTTCCAATGCAGTAAGCAGCAATATCAATCCTATTTCCAATCTTCTGTGTCATTAATAAATATGCCAAGATATGTCTATGAATTATGGTCCTTTAATAAGGTAATGGAACTCCTAGAATCTAGAGCTTGATTTTTTAGAAATGGGAACTGTTTAGGTGCCAATAAGAATGTGCTGATCACATATATAACTGATCTTGATTAATTAAGAGTACACCATTTATAATTTCATTGTTGCTGTTACCAACATATATTTTTATCTACCCTTAATATTTCACCAATCCCTCGTGATTCTGTAGGGAAAAGAAATGATATTCTGATTGATTATAAAAGTTCAGGCTATGGTAGGAGCTCACGCAGCAATGCTGGTTGTGAAGCTGAAAGTACCTGTGGAAGAGCCTCAGGTGAACATCTTTGGGAGCATCAGAGGAACTGGGCCATTATAGCAGCAAAGAGCAAGTGCCCAGAGTGGTAACAGAGTTTCTGACTGCCTTTTTTTAAAAAAGAACAACTAAGTTCTCATTGATTTCAATAGCCTTTGACCTGAACTCGATGTCAGCTCTCCTGGAGCGGCCTTTGTTAAAATGATTGTGGTCAGTACCTTTTATTTACTTTTTTCGCATTGTTTGCAAATCCAGACCGTGTAAGAAGTGACCTTAGCAAGCAGGGTTCTGTTGAAACTTCAGCCATAGGTGCAAAAACCAGAGTAATACACCTGTTTTCAGCCATCTCTTTATCCACATTTTTCTACCTGCACAAGAACTACAGATGCTGTAACCACATATTGAATAATTTCTGTGTGAACAATGAAACACTTGAAGTGACTGGGTTTGTACAGCAGCATTAGAAACTGTTCCTCTTGTTTGGAGGAATAAGATGTGAAGAACTGACTGAGTAACCAACCAATTTAATAATGAAGAGAATTTAGAGTACAGAGAGAGTAGTGGAAAGCCTTGGGGACACCATTCCCTGAGGTTTCATATGCTGCCTATGCTCCAAACCAGGGAAATTTTGATACAGAAGTGATTTATAGGCAATAGCTGTGCACAGTCTTTTATCACATTAATAAAATCTTTAACTAGTCTTTGAAAATTCTAAAGCCTCCTGTGTTCAGTTGAGGTGCACAGATAGAAAGAACTGCTGGCTGGCAGATGTTCAGATACATTATCAGAAAATGTATTTTCAGCCTAACCAGTGTAATGTAATTCATTCTAACATGATATTTCAGGTTTATGGCAGTGTAAGTGACTACAGAACACGGTGCACTGTGCAGGAGGCTAAAGGAGGTGAAGGTGTGCAGCTTCAAGGTGGCTGGGTTAGGACTGATAGAGTGCTCAGTGTTGGTGGGCAAACTGACAGATGCTTTAAACAACTCAAAACTGGAAACAAAAGGGTTTACTTTTCCTCTTGTAGTCTGCCCGAGTGAAGGAAGTGGCTTTGTTTCCTGAATCTGCACTAAACTTATACTAATGTTATTGTTGTACATTACAGTAAGAATTACCACTTTAGGAATTGCTCTGTTAAATCTTTGCCTTTTTCCTCCACTAAAAGAGGCCACATCATTTTGCCTGGCTGTATTATTTTGCAGATGAAGCATAAATAGTTCTCTGTGTGTGTGTTTATGTATTTGTTTTATCTGTATAAACCTCTCTATTGAAATCTTAGTGTGAAGTGCCATGTGAATTGATTGCTTCATTTGTTTGTTAAATCAGCTCTGAACTGTCAATGTTATTAAAAACCAGCAGTTATTTTTACTTGGACTTCACCCTGGTGGCAGATTCCAGTTGGTTTAGTGCTGTGGATTTTACTTTGTTCCCTCCAGTCTTGCTTTGCTATTGTGTCTCTTCTTTCTGGGCTGTTTCAGCAGGTGCCTCTCCACTTGCCACCTGCCCCGCTGCAGTGAGTGATTATGCAACGTAGTTAATGTATTTTAATTATTTAGATGACATTTTACTTTGTATGGTCAGGCCAAATATATAAACGGATTGGAATCTTTAGGTAAAAAGAATGTTTTTGGGTTTTTTTTTAAGTAGTGAGAAATCCGTGATCAAAGATAAAAATAAACAACCAACATAAAAATAAGACAAAATTTTTCTTTAATCTCACTCCTATGACCATTTTTATATCTCATCTCTTAATTTTTGATTTTTTACCATTAGAATTGATGCTCTTGGTAGACTGACTGTGTGTAGCTCTCCACACCAGCACCCAAAATGTGTCATGGTCAGGGTGTGGCACCAGTTCAGGAGGTCAGGCGTGATTTTCAAATCTGAGTAGCCTTAAAAGTAACTAAGATTTGTCTCCTTTACATTTTAAAATTGTTTCTCACCTGAGGGTGATGTTGATCAACTTAGTAAGTATATCATGTGTTTTAATGAGAGGAGTTAAAAGGAATTTCTTGTAGCAAAGGATAAAAGTCCAAATGTCAATCAAAAAAACCTCAAGTCCCTTGTATGCTCACTCATATGCATAAAGTACATTCAACAACAACAACAAAAAGGTAAAAGATGCAGTTCTCTTTACTAACCTTTATTAAATATGCAAATCACAATCATAACTTTGATTTTGAAATATGTATTACAGTAAGAAAACAAAACACAACCCTTCCAAAAATAAATCCAATTATCGCAACCACTTTTGCTGTGGTCTGATTTAGTGTTTGCATTGCCTGTTTCTGGTGCTGGCAGCAGGAACAGCAGCAATAACACTGTGGAGACAGTAGATGGCTGTAGAAAAGTGTGTTGAACACTCCTGTGTGAGCGTAATAAGATTGGGAAAGGCCTTGACCTGCCTGGATGCAGCTTTTATCTGAAGTACATTTAAAGAGATAAAGGAGAAGCAGGGTGCAGTACATGTTCCTTTCTTTTCTGTAGGGGCTTTGCTTTGAGTTTAAAAATTTCTCGACTGTGGGATTTGTGAACTGAGTCCTTCAGCAGGGAGAGGTAAATGGCTCGAGAGCCAGAGGAGTCACTCTGAGGATTCCCCCTCCTCTCTCCAGACGTCTTAGAAATCCTCCTATAAATTCCTACAGAGGGGGCGTCTGGAGATCCTATAATAATAATAATCAGGAAGTGGTAGATTCCCATTTATTTATTTATTATTACTTTTTTTTTTTTCCCTTCCCCCCTCTCTCCAGTGTAGTTGGCTGCCTTTAGTGCATGGACCTGCTCATTAAATAGATACACCAAGAACTGTTACCTAAGCAAGCTTGACAGTAAAGAAAGGACAGACTGAGTTAGGGAGAAAAGGGGAAGAAAAAAGACAGCCTGAAGCAAGTCACTTCACACGCAGAAAGAGCCACTGAACGAATGCTATTCTCATAAACAAACTAAAAAAAAAAAACTACCTTGTATGAGAAGAGAACTGTGAGGACTTGACAGAAAAAAAGGCAAGAATTTCTACCCACTGTTTTCAGTTTTCCTTCCAGACATACTTGGTGAAGTAAAGGAGACTTCTCTTTGCTGACAGAGCCCTTGATTTCTTTCAAGATGATGATGTATTTGTGGGTAGGTAGTGTCTCTCTCCATGTCAATCTTTTGTTAATAAATGGACTTTGGGAGTGTGGATTTTAGGCTGTAGTTGCAGCGTGTTTTGTGCTGTGTGAGGTGTGTGTGCTGCAGGGGAGCGTGGCTGGGGTGCAGTACATGTGCTTGTATTTCCAGGCAGAGTTTAAACAAACCGGGTCATTAACGTGGAGCTGGGGTTTATTTTCATGATTTGCAGGATGTGGCAGAGTGCACTGCTTTCTTTTCATTGCCTGAGAACATGCTGCAATTGTGTGAGATGCTCTGTGTGCTTCAGTTACAAAGGGAATGAATGCTGCATCACTTGTGGCTGCTCAGGATTTGCTTTCTTTGTAAGAAATGAAACAATTTTAATGTGATTAAAACTTCTACTGTGTGTGATACTTAACCCAGTTGCTTTTATTAATTAATTGTCACAGTCTGTCCTGGCTTTTGGAGTTTCTGGCGATTGACAACTGCAGATAAAGAAATAGATATTGTGTTCCTGTTTCTGTGGTTTTATATTCAGCATTGTTCTGATTCCTTGCAGCGAAGTCTGCTCACCTTAAAAATACTCTTGTGTTGTGCCATGTATGTTTTGAATCAGTAAAGCTTTTAACCTGTGAATTCATCCAGGTTTTGATACAGAACGTTTTGGGTTTTTTTCTTAGCAAAACAAACCCACAAAGAAATCAGCGAAGAAATCTGCATACTTAAAAGCTTTTCTGTGTTCCTCTTCAAAGCCCGTACATCTTCTGGGAAAATATTTTAAACTAATCTCGTTTGACAATCTATTTATTTATTTAATTTAAATGTATGTAAAAATAGCCGGGCGTGCAGCTAATCTGGGCCACCTCTGCAAAACAGGCTGCAGAGAAGTCTCAGAGATATTATCAGTAATCACTCCTGCTCTGTTTAAATCGCTCCTGCCTCATGCTGTAAATCTCCCTTTAGGCTTTCTTCTCATTCCTGTTGACCCTCCACTATATCTCAGTAACTTTTGTCAGCCCTGCAAAAGGCTCTGCGTGGAGACTTTTGAGTTTGTTATTTCAGTACTTTGACCTGTGCTATCGTTTCGGGAGCTCACCAATCACTGAGCCTTATGATTTTGTCTTTTTTTTTCTTTTCTCCTGCCTTCTGTAGTACAAGTCCCTTGAATTTTCACCAGTGTGAAATGTCTGTGCATTTACCAGCAGCCCCGGCTGCTGTTGGTGTTTAACCCTTAGCACCGTTCTGTGCTGAAGCTGCTGGTGCAAGGATTAATTCCATTCTCATTTTAGATTTATAAATCAGGTCCCTCAGCTGCAGCAGTGTGTCTTACATTCGGTGTTCGAGTTGCCATCACCCAAAGGAGATGCAGAGTAAATAAGTGAGGATAAGCCCTTCTCTCTAACATTCTTAGCACACTAAGGTGAAAGGACATGCATTATTGTGTCTTATTCTGTTTCTCTGTGGCATAGGCTCAGAAGGTTTAAAAGCCAGGGATCTTCTCCCTCCCCAAGCCCAGGAATCACTGTTAATTTGAAAATATGGTAGAATACATTTTCTTGCAGGTAGCTATGCAGATTTCTATCACTTTCAGTGTGTTGGTTTTTTTTTAATTTTGATGAACTTTTCTAGTTATTCTTCTTAGAGATGCATATAAATGCTTTGAGCAAAACAACCATAGTAACCAGCAGTTTCTGTTGGTACTAATTCCTGGTTTTTAAAGCTCCTAGTAATTCATATAAAGGTTCTGGTAGTTAATATTTCACATTTAAAAGTGTGTTCACTCCATTTTTATATTTTTTCCTTTTTACTTACATTATATGTACATTCTGGTTTTCTGATTTGCAGAATTCTTTAAACAGCCCCTTTCTCTTTTGGCACAACTACACCTGGGTATTGAATATTCTTCCCATTTGCAACTGAACTTTTCTAGTCAAAATTATTTGTATAAAATCTCAAGATTAGTAGAAAGAAGCAGAGAATAAATATTTATTTTTTAATTGCAGCAGAACATTGCTACATCATGGGTTTTTGTGGAAATAGAGCATTTGTACTCACAGTTTTTCTTTTCTGAAATGTTACAATTTTTAAGCTCTATACATTAAGTGGCCATGCAGAGGTGCCTAAGATGCAGCAAATGTAAAAGATGCAGTAGATAAACAAGAGACTTTCAATAGATGTAGGTGCAAGGTATAAACTCACAGCAGCCCTTGAAATACTTTCTCCTGGCATCACATCAATTTTTTATAAAATTATAAAAAGCTTCTCAGCAATATTATTAAAATTTAAAGTAGCCAACTTGTGTGAAAATGCAGTCTTCTCTTTTTAAAGGGCTTAAAATTAATTTATTACCTTGACTGAGATTTTTTCAGATTTTATTCATTCATTTGTGTGGCAGTTCTTACCTGTTGTTTCATTTCACGTGTAACGTACAAACATTTTGGATACATACAAAGTACAAGAAAATTTTGATTTCTTCCCATTTTCTAATGTCTTACTAAGTAGCATCCTGGAAAGGTTTGATGTCCTTTTTTTGAATGCTACTGATGACAGTGGTATCAAGTTCCTTTTATTGCAAGCTAACTAAAAGCATTATGCAGGAATGCAGAGCACAGACACGAATTCAGTCTGTTGAATGGAACAATCTTGATCAGGTGCTGTTTTCTAAATACTTCAAATTTCAGAAAGTAGAGGAAGTTTTTACTACTGTCTTAAAGGAAATCCATATTTGATGACAGCCTAAGCAATTAAATGATGTTTGCATTTATACTTTCCTCCTTCCCTGGGCAGAGGAGATTTTTTTATTTTTTTTTTGTCTGGCACTTCATGCAGAGACGTCTGTGCTGTGGGAATCAGAGTTCAGCAGTGTCAGAGTTCACACTGACCAGGAAACTTTGGGGGCTTTCAGGGGTTACTGATTTAGAAAGTGCTGAACTCAAAAGGGAATTTATTCTCTCTGAGGGTACAGACCCTTTTACCTCTGCTGCAGGTTCAGGCCCCTTTCTCCCCAGATGAGATAGTTGCAGTGACTCAGAGTGTTCTCAGTCACTGCAGATTACCATTCCCATTTCCTGTGTAACTCACCTCTCCAGAGGTGATGGGGTTTGCTCAGAAGGCAACAAATATTCGGGTTTTTCCAGTCAGAGGGTTCTAGAGCTGCTGACTCGTCCTTAGTCTGCAACTTTTGGTGGTGAAATGAAAGTTGCTGGCTGAAAGCTGAGGCTGCTCCCCATCCTGCAGGGGAGTCCCCAGCCTTGCAAACTCCCTCTTTCTGTCCATTATTCCTCCTCCTCCTTTTCATACTTGGAAAAATAAGTGTAGTTTATGCACATGACAGCACAAGGAACTGCTTGATTCCCAAGCAAACAGTTCCATGGTTGGCTGTTTTCCGTCTGGTTGTTCTGTCTGGACTGTTTTGAGTTCTCACCAGCCTAATGTTCAATCTTCATAGTCTAAGTTAGAAGTTGGGGGTTTAAAGTTACTACATGTCATGAAAAAGTCAAATGCAATCAAATGTTCTCGTAGGAAAATCTGGAACAAAGTCATTGGTAAATATATTTTTTAAATACAAACTATTAGTTTTCCACATTTTGTTGTGTGCTACAATGCTGGATGCAAATTACCTTAATGTACCATAATAAGGTTTTATAAATTTTATAAACATCTGATTAGTGTCTGCTTAGTCAGAGGTGTGTTTCATTCCTGTCAGTCTTCTGTTCTTTTTAATAGTAGGGAATGAGTTGTCACAAATCTTGTGTATATTTAGCAGAGAATTTTTTCAGCAGCAGCTTCAGAATGATACTTGATCAAACAAGGCAGAAAGCATGTCAGCAAATGAAATTTGGGGTTTTTTTCCCAGAAAAAAGAGTAGATAGATAGGCAGATACAGAGAAAACAGATCAGGGAAAAAAAAAAAAAAACAGCAAACAAAAAAAAACCAAAAAAACAAACCAAAAGTGTATGCAACACCAACAAGATAATTTTTTCTGGCAATAGGACACTGTTTTGACAGTTCTGTAGAAAAAAAGCTTTTGGGTCCAATACAGAGAATTGTACTTGTCTGAACTAGCAAAATGGTCTTTAGATGAACATCTGGGAAGAAGTCTGGAGGAAAAGGAAGTAACAGACTCTAGCACAAATTTATTCTGGTTATTTAGGAGTTTAAACTCCCTTATGGTTGCATTTCTGGAATTTCTCCTATTTAGGGGCATCCTAATACACATACAGGAGTCTGTGTCAGCTCTCGTATTCTAAAGCAGATGGTGTTTTATTCAGCTGACCAAAGTCTGTATGTTTTTACACACCCAATGTGTGCAGGCACAGTGTGTGCCTCTCTCCTGGCTTAGGGAAGGGTGTCATTTCCAGCCTTGTAAAGGCTCGTTTTCTGATGGAAATGAGAACCCTAAACAGATGTGAAGATGACTAAAATAATAAAGGAACAAAACCTCAATTTTTTTTTAAATTGGAGTAAGGAGCAAATACAATGCTCGTTTATTTTTGGGTTATTTGGTAACTTTACCTCCTGTGTGTTTTGCAGCATTGGCATTGTTTGCATTAAGCTAAGGATTGCTCTCCTCACTGAGGACTTTCCAAAAACCTCCCTAGACTAAGACAAAATGCACCACTGACTGTGCTTAAAGAGTTACAGACAGTGAGATCCAGCATGAACTGAGCTGAAAGAATAAATGACTGCTGAAAACTGTCAGTGGAACACTTCAGCAGTATAGATTTTATTGCATAGAATTATTAAATAATCAAAGTATTTAGATCCTTTTAGTTAAGAAAAGTCAAACATATTAGCAGAAAAGCTGCAGGTATCTTCAGAGACAGAGTGATCCTCATTCTGCTTTCCACTGAGACCTTGAATAAAACATGTGGCTTCATCCTCTGCATCTGACTGCCTGACCGCTGATGTTGAATAAATATGTACCTTTTATTATTAACACAGAAAAATACAAAATGATTTCATAATAGAGTGTGCTGATGTGAATAGTAAGGATCTTCAAGGGTATCTGGCTCAATAAACTTGAATAATGAAGTGCTTCAATTTAAAAAACTACAGTCTTGATGGCTAAAATGAAAGGACTGACAGGTGTTGAATGAAAACAGGATTGCAATTAGTTATGGTAGAATCTAAGACAATTCTCAGTAGGCTGTCTTTATGTATCTATTGGAACACACACATAATTTGGCATAAAATCATATATATAATAATTTATGTTGTGATGACAAAGCTAAAGTCACACTAGCATGCAAGGCATGAAGACATTCAGCAAAATTATCTTTTTTAGTATGAACAAAGAAATGAAACAGAAAAGAAAAGCAGTTTCAGTTCAGAATATTTGACAGTAACTTTTGGTCATTGAGTACAGTCAGCTCTTGAAGGGTTTTCTTGCCCTGCTGTGGTGTTTTGTAGAACACTATTGTGTTACTGATGTGGGGTAAGATTGGGAAGAGAATAAATCAGGATGATGCTCTGTTACGTCCAGCACTGCAGATAGGCAGTTTTGGTTTGTAAAAGCAATGTACATTCCTTCAGACACAAACACACATAAGTGTTTGATGAAACTGAGTCTAAGCAGGATCAAACTGAGTTTAAGCATCAAGAGGATTTGTATTGTCATTCCTAATTCATGCAGCAGAGTCCGTGCATTTTGCGTGAGGCAGCACTACAGGCTTGCTCTGTTCTCTTCTGAAGTTACATTGGATGTTCTGTAGACTTTAATTGCCCAATCTGTTCCCCCCAATTCCTCTAGCAAGGAGTTACACTTGTCCAATTAACCTTATCTTCATCGTGTCCCTCTGAATAGCGCTGGTTTCCATCAGGGCTGAGAATGAACTGTGTGGGTGTCTTTATCAGGGCAGGGATGTGTGAGAGGGAAGAATTGAACAAAGGCTGCAGGAGATGTGGCTGGGTGAGCAGGTTACAGTCCTCCTATTGTCCCACGATTGTTCTCTCTTAGTGGAAATCCTTCCTGAACACCACTTCTGTGGGTGGTGGGTTTCAGCTGCTGCAGCTGCAGAACCTCAGCTGCTGTTGGAATGGCCTCAGTTGTGGAGGCTGAGGAATGAACAAAGTCCTGAAGATTTTTCTGGGCAGTTGAGAAATCTTGCTTGTGTTAATTTCTTGATGTGCTCCTTTTGGATATTTATTCCAGAGCAGTGTGCCTGCTCTAGAAGCTGTCGTAGTCCCTAAGCCAAGATTTGCTTTTCCTTTTCACTGTGAAGTGCAAGTGCCACTAGGCTGGGTTTACCTTTTCTAACTGGTTAGACTGTCTCACAGCTTAATCAACAAAAGGGGATGTTCACTAATTGAAGTCTGGGTATCTGTTCACATCTTTTGATGTCTTTCCATATGGCTTCCTTTCCCCCTTCTGCTCCTGGATTGATATTCCTCCCTTGCCAAGCAGATGAATCTGTGTTTAGATCCTTGTCATAGCCTAGTATGGAAATCCACCTGTTCTTGCTGCAGCCAGAAAGCTGAAGTCCAGCATTTCTGCAGAAATGACTGCTTTTCATACAGATTTCTAATGCACTAGGAAAAATATTTATTTTTCCCCATCAGGATGGCAGTTGTGTCACGGGTTGGACCCAGTCAGCAGCCAAATTCCCTCTCACTCTGCCTCAGTGGGCCAGGGAGGGAGGAGGGATGGGAAGAACTGGAGTGGGACAGCTCAGGAAACAACAGGAGAACATGGACATCACTTCCTGTTCCCTGCCATAGACACAACAGGCTTGCCTTGGAAGAAATAACATTTATTTCCAATTGTCATTTCTGCCAGTTAAGTTTGTCAATTCAATTTCTGATTCAGGTAGCGGAAAACAAAACCAAGAACCCTTTTTGTTATCACCACAATTTAAACTCTTCACTCTTCAATGAGGCAGTGAGTGACATGAAGGGACTGCAGTCAGGACACCGAAGTTTCTTTCTTCAGCTCCTCCTCACTCTTGCCGTGCTCCCTGTGTGTTCCTCCATGGGCACAACACAGATTTGAGTCAACCAAATACGTCAGACTAAGTCTGATTATTGGCATTTTTGAGTTTCTTCACAGATTGTTGTGTTTGTAGAGTTTTGTACATTTAGTCTTTTGTAACGTAGATATAATCTACAGGGACTCCTTTTATAGGGGAAAAGCTGATGTATGTTTGAATTTTACTTTTCAGTGAGCTTCTCCTCAAATATAATTACAGGAATTCAAGGAAGGATAAAATGTGACAACATATTTGTGAATTGCGAGATTTAACAGAGACCGAAGTAGATCTTATTATTGATGTGCTTCCTGCTTCATTAAATTCCCCTTAAGGTTTGCAGCATGGATATGGATCATTTGCAATAATAATTATGCAGTGATCGATTGATTGTGTCTGACATTGTAGTTGTCACCTTGAAATGCAAAAACCATTTATTTTCGAGTGTGTGAACATTCCTCTCTAACGTTAGACGCAGCATGGACTGGTTGGTGTGAGAGGGGGATGCGTTTTATAAAGTTGGGAACTTCACATAAACCTTTACCTAAGAGGAAGGGCCACTTGTCGTTCCACAAAAATGAAAATTGCCCAACTGGCAATGGTTTTAGGTTAGAAAACACGATCTGATTGTTCACATTGGAATGTTTGCATTGCAGCTGATTCCTGCCTGGGTGTGACAAACGTGGGGCTGGAGCAGCTCTGTGGTGAGGTGGGATGCAGAGGCTTTTGTGTTCTCTGGAAAGTCTGTCTGCCTCACAGAGACTTTGACCACATCAGTATTAATTAATTGGAAAATCAGCAAAAAAAAAGCTTCAGCTGTAGTCATTCTATGAGTAAAATGCTGTACATTTCATGTTTTGAGTGGTGCAATCATCATAACCATGGAATTTTCCTTTTATTAAGAATATTTGTAGCAACGAATGAAACTTTTGTCTTTTGGGCTTTCGGAATTTTGTTTCTATTGAAATTCCAGTGAAGCAGCTGGTTGCTGGCTGCAGTTAAAGTGGAGTTAATCTGTGCTTTTCCAAGTAGCATTAAAGCAGCAGCCAAGGGAAATGCTGCATTTCTAGAGATTCCACTTGAAGCTTTTACAGAGCATCCACTGTTATGGAATAGGAAGTAAAGACCAAAACTGCTGAGATGTAATTTGATTAAAAAGTGACTTTTTCCAAGCCAAAAGCTGGCTTTAGATTACATCAAACCAAATATTTATAATTACCTTATTTTGAGATTTAAACTTTTATTCAGAGACCTAGTGTATTTGAGCTTTGGTTTTAATCTGGATTTTTAAAACGAATATATGAATTTTTTAATTTTAAAACCCCCAGATTTTAAAATTGTCAGCATTCTTTAGGGTGAAATGTTGTGCAGATGACTTTTTTTTTCCTCCCAGGGTGAACATAGGTAAGCATATACTTTGGAATATGGAAGACCATTTAAAAAAAAAAAATTGTTGTTGTGGAGGTGGTATTATGTTAGCTGAAAGGCAATTAAATACTTGCTTTAGAAAAAGGTCTGTGTCCCTTCCTGGTGGGACTTGGCTTCAATTCTTTGAATTGGATGGTTAAAAGTCAGAGCATTTTGCTTACTTTTTATTTTCCTGCATGTCTGGCAACATGTTTGATGACTCTATGGGCAGCAACAGGATAATAATAATGATAGGATGCAAATTTTGATTTGTATATTGGATAGTTCCTCATGAGAAGTAGGACAAGTAGAAGAGGTTACTCTCAAGCACAGGAAGAAAGCTGATCTAACATGAAGACAAAATTACAAATGCTGCAGGAAAAACGTGCTGGAGACAAATGAGGAATGTGGAATTAAGCCTTGTAAGGACTAGGAAGGTAATTTAATAATGCACACAGGCCTATCTGAGGTGGCATAAAACATCTCATTGTACAACTCACGTGTGAGGAATCCTGTGGTGTGATGCAGTGACGTGTTACTGGCACTTGTAAAAGTTCCTCATGCACTTCTGTTTCTTACTATTCATTATTCATGTGTGTGTTAAACATTTACTCTCTTATTTCAGAAGGTTATCATATGCTATTAATGTAAAACGACACAGTGAAAGCAAAGACAACAATCCTGTTTTAAGTTAATATATGGATGTTCACAGCCAGTGAACAAATTCTTAATTTAAATTGGTTTATAAAAAGCAATTATAAACAGACAAGTCAAATTTATCTCTTAGCTATAAAAACCACACACAAGTGAGCCACATGTTCAATTGGAATCTTTCCTGCTGAAAAGCAAGCCTATTCATGTCTTATTCTGTTGGACATGGAGAAATTAATATTTACTCATGTTTTGCAGCAGTGTTTTACACACTGAAGATTTTTTTCTTATGATACTACTGAAGTAATATGGTTCAGTCATCTTTTAAATGAAATGGCTCCAATTTACTTTAGAGGTATGTCTTATCAGGGAACAAATTTAATAATGTTATCACAGTGAAATAAGCTAAATATGGCCATGCAATCTTGTCTCTATTTTTGTTAGAGTCACATTATTTAACTGGCTCAGTATTTTAGTGCAGCTTCTCTTACAGAAAGCTCAGCACACACAGCTTCACATGTGCTGGTGCTACTTTAACCAGTCCTTTCAGTCTTCTTACACTGACTTTGTTCAGTTCAAACCCAGCATTTCCCATGAGTTTTGTGCATGATTTGCTGTATGGAAGTCTTGTTTTCTTATAGATTTTACACTTGTTAATAGCTCTGTTCATTTGGAACTATTTCATGTAAATGCCACCATGCTGTTACTTTTCAGATGAGCTGCTCTTCAACAGAATAGTCTCAAACAGTGAAATTTATTGGGATTTCATTAGGGTAACTAGAAATTACAGTTGTTTTGTTTATTAGTTTCTCACTGAATTATGAGTGTGTATTGGAAGAAATGCTGGGCTGAGTAGCCAGGAGTAGCCAAGGAGCTGTAGGATAGGGCTGAGAATGATGTGTCAGTGTCACCTGATCACAGCACAGTATCACTAACTTATCACATTGGTCTTGTCCTGATGATTTGTTGTGAATTGCTGACTTTTGAAACCACGGGTGTGGTTTCAAAATGTGGAACCTGAATGTGCTGAGCAAAAGATACTTGTGTGACACCAGAGGGGATTCCTGCACATCCCATTTGGAAATCACACTGCAGAAGTTTATCATTGATTTCTTTAACTCTCCCTCATCTCTGTTTGGGAAGAATTTCAGAGAAGAAGCTTGAATCAGGGTCCTGGGTCCTTACTGTCCCCCCAGAAGCCATGTGGTGCTGTGTTTAGGTGTGAGGCAGGCACAGAGGCAACACCACCCCCTTTTTTGGCTACTGCTGAGCAGTGCAGGCACAGCAGCAAGGTTCCCTCCTTTTCCCACCTGCCTCCTGCAATGGGGATGGAACAGGCTGGGAGGGAACACGAGCTGGGCACGTCCAACCTGAGCTGATCAAAGGTGGATTTATGCTCATCAGTAAAAGTGGACTCAACCTGGAGTCACTTCCATAGCCTGGCCTTTTCCACCAAGGGAAATCCTGATCCCTGCTCCCCACTTTCACTGCTTCTTAGCCAGCAAATCGATTCTTCCACCCTTCTTGTAGTTATTTTCCTCTCAGATTTTGAGATTCTGCTGGGTGATTACTCTCATCTTTTCCAGCTTCTCGGAGTCATCCCCAGTGCTTTGAGTCCAATGTGATGATTCCATTCTTTTGGTGTTCATCCCCTTTTATTTTTTTGTCAGGATGCCAAACTACTCTCTGAGATACTCAGGTCACAAATGGGGAAAGATATTTCCAAATTGGTTACATCCTTGATGATTCTAAGTGAAATGTAATGTAATTTAAGGTTGGAATTAAAGAATGTAAACTTTGTGGATATTTTATTCATTTATTTTTTTAAATGTTTTGAAGCGCTCTTGCAAGCAACAGAAACTGCTCTTCCAAAATGCAAAGTGCCAAAAATGGGTGGTACTCACCCATGTGATTTAGGAAGTGCTGTGTAATAATGTATTGTTTCTTCCTTGTAGATTGCAACCTGTTAAAGAATAATGATTTTTATATTCAGTAATACATCTAGATCCACTTGTAGTTCTTAAGTTACTTGTAGTACTCCAGGAAAATAAATATTTCATTATCAAGTGTCAGACTTATGGGCTAATTAACATTTCAGGAATGAAAGAAGTAGCGTCATTAGCTCTACTCATAGAACTATGAAGGGTGCTGTTCCTCACTACTCCTGTGGAATTTCTGCAGTGGAACTGAATAGACAGAATTATTAACAGTTAAATGTTGGTGTTGAAGGAGAGGAATCCAATTTATGGTGAGACTGCAGAACACAGAGAAACTTCCAAAAAGCCAGTTCAGGGACCCACGTGGGGCAAGGAGTCAGCGAGTGAGTGTGTGGGAAGGCTCTGAATGCCAAGAGCATTTTTCAGTCCAATTAGCAAAATAATATCTGATCCCTTTTGGTGACAAGGAGGAGCCCTGGCAGTGTAGGAGACTGAGATGTCTGAGTGTCAGCTTATGGTAAATGCTTTATCTTTTGAGGAAAGGGCGTGCAACTAAAGCACCTGAGGTCTAACTCCAAAAGGGCAATACTCCCAAATTTAAATATTTAATGCTTGTTTTTCAGCATTCATCTGTTTGCTTGCAGGCAACTCGTGTTGCAGGAATTGTCTAGGAAGGATTGAGGGGAAGACACATGGGAGGAAAATTACACGAAACGTAGGGCTTGAATTAGGCTCTCCAGTAGAAAGTTGGCTTTCCAACTCCGTAACAAAGTTCAAGGCAGCAATATTTTTGTCCTGCTGTCTCCTATGAGACAGATGTCGAAGCCTTGTGACACTATAAAGCACAGTGCTGACTATTTAATGATTGATTTGGGCAGTTTAGTATCCAACATGGTTGTTAGGGCAAAATAAGCTACGGTAGTGAAATACCCAAAGTAAAAGACTCCAGACTCTTCCCAGTGAACCTGGATGTGTGATTTAGCCTGGAAAGGTTTAGAAAGGGGAATTCTCTCCTTTCTTTTGGAGATTTCTGTCACTTTTAGAATGTTGTGCAAATCTGTCAATGGCATTTGCTTTCAGTCTTCCCCACTGGAGTATATCACACACTGAAGACAGATTTTCAGAGAGAAAGTTACAGGAATCTTCCCTGGAGTGAAGGGAAGGCCTGAGGATGGATAGTTCTGTCCAGAGATCCACTGTGAACAATTTTAAATAGCAATTTCTGCAGTTTAATAATTGTACAATTAGACCACAGATGTGTCAGTATGTAAAGTCATTTATAAAAGGTAGAAAGCTGGCATTCTACATAATAACAGACATCAATGGAGGTTGGTTGTTTTGTTTGGTTTTTTTTTAACTTCGAGTGTTGTGGCTTCAGCTTTTACCACAGAGTACCATTTGGATTATTTCAAGCAAGCAAAATATTGGATAGCTCTTCTCAGTTTGTTACATAATAATTTGCTTTCCATTGACAAAAAAATATAGAAAGCTTTATTTCCATTGATGTAAGCGATCATTAGTATTAAGGACAAGTATTGGATTATTCTGGATACATGAGTTCTTCCAGGTGTACCTTACAACAGGCATATTTCAGAGAGAACTAGGTTTCAAATAGTATCTACAAGCTCAGAAATCCACTAGCTTTAAATATTTCAGACTGCAGGGAAAAGAATGATCAGGCTAAAAAAAAAGGAGCACGAAATGAAACTATCTGAGCATTAAGGTTTTGTATTTGGCTATAATAAAAAGTACCTGAAATGATTATCACTGATCATTCTAAAGGGTTAAAATATTTGCAGCCTAAACCTGCATTAGGCAAAGTAATTTATTATTTTACATGTATTTTTTATGTGATAACAGGTCAGTGAGGCATATTTCTCTGATCTACTGTGCATAATAAGTGTATGAAATATCTATTCCACAGTGCCTTTGGACTTCACAGTAACAGTCCCATTTTGAAATACTGCGGCTAATCTAAAACTACGCAGCTGAACAGAAAAACAAAACCAGTCCCAAATATGAATAAATGATTTGCTACTTAATATGTCAGTATTTTTTGTCAGGTTGATAACATTAGGCTCAGCTGCATTCAATTCCAAACCCTGCAATATTTGAAGCCTGATATTGTGCCTCACTAAATTTAATACATGGACCTCAGTAATAGAGGAAATCACTTTAGCACTTGGCAGTTTGTAATGCTGTATAAAATTGACTGCCCTGCAAACACAATAGTGATAATAAAAATTGTGGTCAGTAGGGGGGTGTAATGCATTTTCCAGCTTCAGCAAAGGTCCAGAGGAGATTTATTGAGATTTTGCTGTTTGGGTGAGGATCAATAGAGCTTCGTTAATAATTTGTTGTAAGGGCACCCTTCAGGGATATGACATTTTACTTTAAAACTTGGATAATTTCGAAAGCAAGCCTGGTGATAACAATGTCAAGTCCCTGTGTTTCGTGGGCATGGATTTTTGCATTCAGCTTGTGGGAGCATTTGCTTTCCCAGCAATTACATTTGAAATCATTCAATATATGAAGCAGGCCAGTATTGATAACGAGATTCCACATGTTCTAATGCAACTCCTAAGAAAGAATCCCAAGCACATCCTCAGGCCCTCCATTTTGTCTGTTGTTTTCTTCTGTAAGCAGAGAACATCTAAACCTCAGTCTGTGATCTCCTAGTGGTACATAATTTTCATGAATGATCTGGAACTACACTCTTATTTTCATGACTCTAATTTTCTTATTTTCATGTAGAATTAGAAGGTTTCGTGAGAACTTATCCCTTTTCCTCCCTAGTGCTGGCAGCACTGCACAATAACTATTGGGTTGGCTTAGATATCTGCACTTGTTTTATGTTTTCCTGAAAGAAACTTCACTTTCTGTGCTAAGCAAACCTTCCTTTTCTGCCAGCAACGTTTGATGGACACTGCTGTTTGTAAGGAAACAAAAAATTTGTCAGCACTTGCAGTTGGAGCACAGGGACAGGGTACAGCAGAAGGATTTATTTCCAATGAGCATGCACAAAGTAAGATTTATGACTTTTGCAGTTCTGATGACGTTCCTTACACAGTTGCTGAGCTACAGCAAATTAAAGGATCCAGGAGTACTGAGGGGTGTGTTTTTGTAATGAGGGAAAAGAGACAGAAGCAATAAGAAGATAATTAAGGTAACAACTTGTGAAAAATTAAAGTGTTTCTGTCTTTCATTTTTGAATCTCTGAGCATAAACTTTGTAGTTGTTAATTTAATTGCTGATGTTCTCTGTATCCCTGAAGAATATTAAGGATTAATCATCTGGTTCATTCCAACAAGAGATAAGGCCTAAGTGAATTGAAATTTTACCAATTTAACCCTCTCTCCCTCCTAATATGACATGATTAACATTCTTCAATTAACAACATATAATTATTCTAAAGGCCTCATTGCACTTACTCCATTTTTCAGTTTCAGGTTGCCCTTTGCAGGTATTTCAAAAGTGAATAAAAGGCAGGGTTTATTTTTGTTCTGTACTATCAGTCACTTAAGTTCAGCCAAATTACAAGAATTCAGATTTTTAGATTTTACTTCTTTCACTCAATTTTTTCCCTTAATGATCTCTATTTGCACATCCTGAAAATCAGTTCTCATTAGCTAAACATTTTCTTTATGGTCCCTCTTTAAGGACAGCCAAGTATTTCTTTTCCAACCTTTGCCAATCTGAATAGATTTCCTTAATATTTGTGGCAGAATACTGATTTAAGAACTAGCAATTTTATTGAGCCCTAGAATGCAGAGCTTTTAATTTAAATATTAGTGCATAATGTATAGTTTAATTTTTTAAAATAAAGGATAATGACATTATTTACATTCCAAGACTTTGGGTTCGAGCAGCACTCAGTAAAAATGCAGCACTTTTTTTGCAGCCTGGTATTTACTGAAGTGCTTTCCAGCATCTTTCTGGGCAAATAGTACAGAGTTGCTTTGTGTCTTGTGGATAATCAAATAGCTGTTAATAGGAAAACATCATTATTTTATGGTAAAATAATACAAAAAAAAACCCCACAACAAAACCTAGGTAGGAAGAAAATACATCTCTTTTCCTTCTGAAAGCAAGGAGGTAAAGGAAGTTTACTTTACAGTAGAGTTATAGGTCTAGATTTTTAGATTTATAGCATTAAACATAAAAACACTAATGTTTTCCTTTTAAAAGTTTAAAAAGAAAAATGGTTTTGTTTCCCTACCTACTACCTACATTCCATATTCTTTTTTCTTCTTTAAGGCCTGTGAACCTTTAAATACCAATTATTTTCCATTTAAATTTTAATGGAGGAGATTCATGATAACCATGAATATTCCTGCTGTATTTGTCAGTGTTCTGTCCTGTGAAAATCTGGGATATTTTGCCCATTATAAGAATGGACCTCTCCAGCTGTCAGTACATCCCCAGCTACCAGCCTGACAAAACAAAACTGCATTAGGGAAGAAATTAACCACATCCATGTTCTTTTGTGCATAAAATTCACAGGACTTTATTGAACACTACTAATATCAACTATGATAAATAAGACTACAGAAGGGGGAGAAATCTAACTTGCTAGAAAATACAGTCAAGGATGATTGAGATATATACATCAAGGAGACAGTTGTGTGTGTCTACACATATGTATGTGTTTATGTATAAATATAAGGTATATCGTGTTATATATATATATTCATATATAAATATATATGTGTGTGTATATATATTTATATGTAAATATATATATGGATGTATATATGTATGCATGTCCTAACTTAAAAGAGATACAGGTTTTTCTCTTTCAGAAAAACCCAAAACATCAGCTTCTCTACTTTTGCAAAAAGGAGACTGACATCCTTAGGGAACTGAAAGGTGCTATCTTTTCATGGGTCAGAAGAATTGCTTCCCAACAATTAAACATAGTGTTATCTCTAGAAGTTCATGTTCACTTGGTGATCATGACAGGCAGGGAAAGGATGCCCACAGACAGCGATGGTTCTCTCCACTGCTGCATTTTTAAAAATGTGTCAGGCCTGAATTGTTTGAAATTTTGCTCAAGAGGAAAAATACTACCAGTGGAATAATCAGCAAGTGAAATGATTTCCACCCCAGGCACTACCTGTCTTTGCAAATTCCTGCCCTGGGTCCATCCTTCCAGCAGGCAGGCAGGAGTCTTGGAATATTAATGTTAAATGTAAGGAGTGCCTTGGACACTGTGCTTGGTGCACCTGTGCATGCACTTGTGCTTGCTGAGGTCAGGGCTGAGCAGCACAGCCTTGAGCACTGGTTTTTTCCAGTTATTCCAGGGAATATCTTCAACCTGGATGGAATTAAAACCGGCACAGCCAGCACCTCCTTCCCATTCCTGCCCCCTCTGCAATAGAGGCAACAAAATAAGAAACAAACATTTTTTCCTATTTTTTTCAGCTATGTTCTGCATTGGTCACTCTTTGGGGATCACCAGCTGTTTACCCCTTGGTTAGAAGCACTGAGCAGCACCACTTCCTAAAATGAGCACAGGAGCTGTGCCAGTAAATCCCCTCCAGATGTTTCAAAACCTTTTTCAGAATCTTTCCTTCTGTTTAACCAAATCTACTTGCCTTTTTTTTGTTAGCAAACAAATTTATTTTCTCAGTGAAAGTGAAAACAATTCTTTTGTTTAATCAAAGAATGGCAGGCAGAGATGTTTCACTCGTTTTGACAGCTGTGGTACACTGAATGTGACCAAAGCAGTGGTAACTGTATCTAAAAATCAGCCAATATTACAGAAGTAACTGGGATGAAAGAGATATTCTTATTTAAAATAAATTAGTATGAAGAATGAAACATGAATTAGGAACTTCCATCGTTCTGCAGCAGAAGGCACATGGGCACTGGTGATGTGTATGGGGAGAAATAATTTCAGATTTATATATAAAATAACTGATAGAATTCTGTGTGAGGCCAGCATGTTATGAGCCTCACAAAGGTGTATCAAGTTCTCAGGGTTGACCAGCAACTTCTTAGAAATGGCTTAATAATAATTAGTAAGATGGCGTGATCTGAGGTGTTTTGAAAAAGCAAAAAGGTTTTAATAAAGGAGAAAATAACAAATGATACAAGACAAAGGAATGAAAGCCGTGCACAGTGCAGGGGAGTCCCTTACACCTGCTAAAACACCCTAAAAAAGCCCTGAGAATCTCTGTGCTCTCTTTTTTATACTCAAACAACGTAGGAGAGTTTTTTTAGCAAGCTGCATAATAGAAAATTGTTACATTCTTTGAAGAGCAGCTTAAAAAGTCCAACAGGTGCCTTTGTCTTGGCACTGAACAATTTACAGTGTGAAGAGCATAAAAGATTCCAGTTCTTCTTCCTTAAAAGTTCTAAAGGTGTAACTTAAACTTTTTTCCTAATACAGAAAACACCCAATCAAGTGCAGAAATGTAATGCAACAAAATTCTGATTTTTTATTGTGTGTGTGTATTGTTTATTTGTTCCATACTTGGGTCCAGTCTCAGATTTATCAAAGACAAGCTGTAGGAAGTGCACTACATCACAGACTTAATTGCAGTTTCCTCCTCTGTCAGCTTTTGGGGGAGCCAGGTGCTCTGTGGTGTGAGCAATGCTGAATGTACTCATTAGCAAGACAGCCGAGGGAGCATCCCAGGGGTTGCTTCTGGCTTGCAGCCCCCATCAGGACCTACAGCCTAAGCTCTGTGGCATCCTTAGATATTTTACACTTTTTTACCTCTTACAATGTGGAATTCTTTGGTATTTTACACTTTATTTTGCCTCTTGCAACAGGACCAAGCCTTTCCTCTTTACTGCCATGCTGTTCTACTCTAATGCATGAAGGCAACTGCTTTGCTCAGGGAGGATTGCTGAAAATTTTCATCATAGCAGCAGCCTCTGAGGTTTGGTTTAATTTATTCTGAGAAACTCTACAGAGAAATCTACTAGTTAGTGAAAGGAAAAAAAAAAAAGTCCAGTTATTGTATGCTCTGTAATGTACTGTGTGCTGGGGGAAAAGAGTGAAAAATCCTGTACTGTTTGACTGTGTGGCTATTTGAAAAAAAATACAGGGAAAGAGAAAATGAGGTAGACAACTGAATCTGTAATTCCTTGAGATAAAATACTCCCATATTGTTCTGTACTTTTATCAGCAAACATCCTCAGATTTAGTCACTTTATTTCTACTGAGACAATTTCTGCAGCACCAAAAAGTCATATTGGGCTCCTGGACGTTGGTGAGCTTATCTGTGGGGTAAAAATAAGCACAAGACTGGAATATTCAGGTTGTCAAACCCTTAACAATTCAGGGTTTCCTCAGCCACTGGAACATCCACGTGGCCGTGGAACAGGATGCAAGGAGCCACATCAGCCTCCAGATGTGAATCCTGCACAGTTCATCCCCTGCAGGGCTGTTTGTAACGGGGTTCCAGGATGGATGTAATGCACTTTCATGGCAAGTTTTGGTACCAGGACAATTTATTGCTGAAGTTTAGCATGTACTGAAAAAAAGGGAGCTGTGTTTGACTCAAATTGGTGTTTGATCAGGATGAGTAAGGCTTTTTGTGGAACTTGTGTGGGCATCTGCCAGAGGAACAGGAAATACCTGGACAGCTAAACCAGGTGATTACAGAGAATTTATCTGTGTCTTTCACTGTTTCCCTTTCTCTGGGTTTACCTTTGGTTATTGCCTTATTTGGTTATTTATCAGTACAATAATCTTGCTTTGGAACATCAGTGTTCTCCAGGTAATCCTGAAATCCTTATCTGCTACCCTTGATTACAATTAAGGATTAATTTAATTGAAGTTTTCAGGTGTGCAGTGGCTCTGATTTCCTCCATGCAGAGAGGACCTGAAATACTTCCTGCAGTGGGACTGAAAGGCAGTATAATTCAAAGTAAGATAAAGGCAATGTTAAGCTTCTGACATACAGAATTTAGGTAAATCCCAGGTTTACTTCCTTGTTTTGATACTTGTGAGCTGAGACCCATCTACCTGCTCCTAAATTTTGAGGGTTTGGTATTGATTCAGTGATAAATTATGAATTGTAGGTGTTTTTCCTTTCTTTTGTCACTGGTAAGACATGTTAAGTATGAAACCTTGCCGCTGCTAGATTTACAAACAAAAAGCAGCTGAATATAGCTACAAAACCTGACTGATTCCACAGGTGAAGTGGTAAAAACTCACTTAGATGCTGTGGCCTATCAGAAGCATGTGGTAAGCAGACTGGAAAATATGACATTCCTTCTCCAGCATCTCTCTCTAAGTTATTATTTCATATGCAACTTAGAAAGAAACCCCCCAAAAACAGGAAATAACTTTTTTTTTTTTTTGGTAAATTAAAATAGCTATTCAAATTTTATTAGAATGAACAAATAAACCAGAGTGAGTATGGCAATTAGGATGCAAGTGTCTTTTAAAAGTCTGAATTATAAAGGTTTGTTCTTACTTTCTGAAGTATCACTGGGAAATTTATCCATTAGTATTTCTCTCACTATTAAATGTCCAGGAGAAAGCAGGGTCAGTATTTTCAATAGTTGTTTCTAGGAGCCTTGTAGTTCTAGGATACTCAGTTTCAGAGGTGTGGCCATGTATTGAATATATTGCATTTAATTTTGAAGCATTATTCACCATTTTTAGCTTAGAGATAAGAGAGTAAATGTCTGTAACCGCTGCTTTGGTCTCAAACAATTTACTGAATGATATGCAAATTAATGAAATTTAATTAGCACATAAACAAGTGTGTTTTCATTAATTTGTGGGAAATACTGGTTAACAGGTGACAAGTGTGTCCTGCATTAAGCAAAGCTGCTGTTGTTTTTTTTCTTTTGAAATCATTCAGAAATTCAGCCTTGCACTGACAGAAGGACAGAGAGGTGAGACTCAGGTTTTCATCACACAAATTGTTTGCCCCAGCCCACAGCAAGGCATTTCAGCAACCACTTTAGCAAAAAATGGAGTTTAAAGTGTCAGTAAGGACTGCTGTTAAATCTGACCAAGCCAGGTCATTCACCCTAACACAGATTCCTTTTGGGTTAGGCTGTGGAGCAAGAAACCTTTGAGATAAGGATAATTTCTGTGTTGAATGCAGAGTTGCTAGCTAGATTTAATCACATCAGATAAAAGATCACTAAATTTCTCTCCAGTAATTAATACGCATTTCTAGAGAAGTTTGTATCTTGCACAAAGCAGCAGTGCCTACAGTACAAATACATAACAGTTGGTAGTTATTACCAGCAATGCAGGTAAATACAGAAAAATGGGAATGGAAGAAAGTATGAAAATAAAGAGCATTCTCTGAAGGAAAAACACAGCACAATATTCAATTCTACCCCTGCAGTGGGAATTACTTTTTCCCACTGACTATGGTAACTAATATAGTGAATAGAAATTGAGATCTGCAGTTCTAGGTTTTGAATCTAGTGTGTATAAAGGCTTTTTGGTTGTTTGTTTCCTTGTTTGTTGGTAGTTTTTGTGTTGTTTTTTGTTTTACAAACCCAGGTACAGAATTCTGTCTTAACTTTTTGCCAGGGCCTGTTATACTTTTGTAAGAATTTCAAAGTCATCAAAGCTAAGAAACAGCAATTTTGTACTGATGGCAGTTTCTAGATTTTTCACTTAAACAGATAACCAGCATGATGATGTCAGAGAAAATCAGTAAAATTTTTGTCACATGTAATTCAGTGACCAAATTAATTGTATCACTGCATGAATGTTACAGTATCACCAGGTCAATTAACAAGAGGGGAAATTAAATCCACACCAGAGGGATTAAATACTCTCTGGTGGGTTACTGTAAAGAAGTAGCAAAATCCATTTGAAATAGGAATGCTATAGGAACATTATCTTACTCTTGCTGCTGTCCTATCTATAAATATATGTCCAAGGGTGCTACATTACACACAGTGTGGATTAAAGTTGTACTCTGTGGCAGTATAACTGAAGCAATATAATTTAATTAAGTCTTTTGCCTCATGTTGTGCTGCATTTGGATTGAGTGACTTAGCATTGGATTGTTGATTGGAGTGATCACATCACTGCAGTGATAAAATAACTGCAAAATTATTCACTTGTCTTCATCTATTTTTTTTTTAATGTCTACATTTTTTTTGCTTTTATCTGCAAAATCCAGAATTAGGTACCTGCATGCATTGAACAATGCATAATCAGAACTCTGGTGCTCAGAACAGACAAAAATGGATGTCATGAACAGTGTCAGTTGTGTTTAATATCATTATAGATAAAAGTGTCCCAAGTCCTACCCCTATAGCTTAGACAGGAATTAGGAGCATTTGATGTCTTTGGTAAATCCAGAACTAAAAATCTGGGATAGAAGCCTGTATGTAATCTTTTAAAAGCGAGAGCAGTTCCTGTTGAACAGAGCCTGTTCTTTTTGAGGTACAGCCACTGGACTCCAAGCCAGTGATCCAGAGATGCCCCCTTTCTGCCCCCTTTCTGCCCCCTTTCTGCCCCCTTTCTGCCCCCTTTCTGCCCCCTTTCTGCCCCCTTTCTGCCCCCTTTCTGCCCCCTTTCTGCCCCCTTTCTGCCCCCTTTCTGCCCCCTTTCTGCCCCCTTTCTGCCCCCTTTCTGCCCCCTTTCTGCCCCCTTTCTGCCCCCTTTCTGCCCCCTTTCTGCCCCCTTTCTGCCCCCTTTTTGCCCCGAACTCTGGTTTTGAGATTTCTCCTCTTTACCAGCTCGTGCAGAGCAGCCCACAGGTTTTCTTTTGAGAGGTAGGGGACAAGGTTTACAGCCTAAAATAAGTTCACATCATTTGAAACAGGGTACAGTGCATACTTTTAACTACCTAATTCACAGTCATAGAATAATGTGGATGTCAAAAGTTTGCCTAGTTCAAAACCCCTTTGATAAACATGGAAAACAAGTTCATGATGCATTAGTTAAGTAGAAGTGATTGAAGCAGTTCAGTGCACGTAAAAGCATCACAGGGAAGTCCCATTATATTGTTGCCTTATTTCTTGTTCTCCAAACTTTCCAAGCTTGGGACAAATCTGCAGACAGAGTTTTGGGACTTTTGTTTGATGAAGCACAGCACAGTTGTTCATGAGTTATGTCCCTGTGTTTGCAGTGCATGACTGAAAGGGTGTTTATCACATTTTACTTGCAGACAGACCAGATAAAGAATCTTGAGCTGCCTGTTCCTGGCACACCTTGCTCTACAGGGAGAGTTCACATCAAAAAGAGAAACTCTGGGATGTCTTTTAGGGTCATCATTGTAATGCTCTGATGTTGGTCTGGAAAGGTTTATGCAAAGCAGAGGTGCAGCTTTATGTTTAACATTAAAAACACAGGCCATCAAACACAGATTCCACATCCTGCTGCATCACCCTCCTTAATCTGTTTGAACCAATCTGCCTTCCAGAAATATAAGGGCAAAGAGGGAGAGAACCTGATTTGGTCCCAAAGCAGGAGTCATTAACCTTGAGCACTGAGTCACTGAACTTGTGGTGAGCAATGCTGCTTCATCTCCTCTAATCTAGCAGATTCTGTCTTGGCAGACTCTGGGTGGTGATTACCCCAAACACCAATGAAACCATGGAGAACAGCATTGGGAAAAAAAAAAAAAAAAGAGAGAGACATAAAGTAAAAATAAAAATAAAGGAATCAACTCTTGTATTGCTGATACACACAGCTTTTACATCTCACACTAGGTCCCTTTAACACACACACCACAATATCTGAGTCACTAGTGATGAATTAGGAATAGATTCAAGGATCAGCTTCATGGCTCTGAAATGCATTAAGTGTTTATTCCAGCTGTGCTGGTGAGTGCTAATAAATATATAAAAGAGCCATTATTGTGGGAAGATAATTTGAACAGCAAGCAGTTCGTCTCACAAGAAAAACAAGCACACTGAAATATATATACATATATATATGTGTGTGTGGGTATATATGCACACACTAGGTGGTATGGATTTCTAAACATATGTGGAGTCTTTATTTCAGAAGGATTTCTGAGAATACTCAATGTGGTCTCTAGTTCCAGGCTGCACAGGAGGAAAAACAGCACAATAGCTTTCTAGTGAAAGCCACCAGTCTCCAAAAATAAAATGCATATTAAAATGTTTAATACCACAAGTATCTTTTGCTCAAAGTCAAAATATCTTGACCTTTTAGACAGCAGAGAAATCTCAGTGTTTCGTCATTTAGTTCACAGTTCAGAAATGCAAACTGTGCTTCTGCTTTAACTGCAGAAGGTGTCATTCTGGCAAACTGTGTGTGCATTAGGTCATGCAGTGATACAGCTTGTTTAGACCTGGCTGCAAGCAGAGGAATTCAGACCACGTCCTTGCAGTCAGAATTATTATAGTTGATTATTCACTAAATATTCAGAGGCTTCAGTGTCATTAAGAGCATATAACCAAAATGACATGGGCAGTATTATCCTCATCAGTGTAGGTTAATGAAAGGAAACTCATCTGATCATCTTTTCAGGAGTCTCACCCCTTGCAAAGCTTTTCCCCATACCTGTGTGCAGTGACAGGCAGCTCTGAGGAGCAGCTCCATGTCCTTAGTCATTAAATACATTCGTGGGACAAACTCAATCACTGGAAACACGTGTAGTACCAGACACCATTTCAATTTGGAATTTAATTCAAAGTAAATAGAAGGGTTTACCCCATGCACAGTGGGGTTATAACTTGGAATCCAAAGGAATTTTATGCCAAAACTGCTAGCTGGTGTATTCAGAGTACTTTCCCACTGTGTTTTTGTTGGGGGTGGTGAAGTTGTGCTGAATGAATGAGCTCAGAGCACAGGGAGCTGCAGCACCTGGGCCAGACTGAGATCAGGTGGCAGCTGATGACAATTGAATCAAAAGAATTCTGCATCTTGCCATCAATATACCTGATCTGGAGTAAGAACAAAATTTATACTTCTCCATGTGTATCTTTAGAAACATCTTCCTACTTGGAGGAAAACACTGTGGGGATAAACCCTTACCCTTTGCCCTATTCTGTAGTAAACTTTTAAACTCTTTTTGTTCTTTTAACACATGTATTTTAAGCACAGAGAACATGTTTATGTTCTCTGAAAGGCAGACTCATCTGGAAGTTCCCTCAACACTCATGTCTCAGGGAAGTACCACTGGAAGAAATTAAATTTAATCAGTATTTTAAGTGAAAATCATCACCATTTCAACATAATTAGCTATTTTCCCTGTTAAGATTCGACTTTTTTCTATCCCATTATTCAAGCCAGTACTGCTCACAGGGACTTTTTATTTTCAAAGCTTGCATGAAATGTAAGTAGGGAACAGCACCTTTCACTCTCTGTGGCTGAAAGTGATGTAACAGTGACTCATGTTGTATGTCATGTTTTCACTTAAACTTCGATATTAATGAATTATATAACTTAATAGAGGTGTCTGAATTATTTTATGAAAACCATTGCCAAAGCTGGATTTTTATTATCTGCATGTTGAATAATGCTGCTTGTTTAGTGTTTGCATCTAGTGATACACATTAATTTTTCTTTTAGTTAGTGCATGTAGTCTTAGGAATTCAAAGGGTGTTTTTTTTAAAAATGAAAACCTCAGTTTTCTAAGGGTTTGGCAGGCAAACAATGAGATAAAACAATGCCTTAAAATTACTCAAAAGTGTTTGTTTTTTGTTTTTGGGTTTTTTGGTTTGAGTGTGGTTTTTTTTTTGGGGGGGGGCTTTTTGGTGTTTCTTGTTGGAGGTTTTTTTTGGGTTTTTTTTGCTTTGGTTTCTACTCTGAAATTTCCTACAACTGTTTTTTCCTCTCCAAAGCAATTGCAAGGATTTGGTCAGCCTCAAGCATCTGGTTAAGTATTTCCTAGTGGCAAGGTGCAAACTCAGTGAGCTGTTTTGGCTGGTGATGGACAATGGGGTGATGCTTGGAAATGTCCCTTAGGTCCCTGTGAGAGCCTGTGATGGAAGGAGCTAACCCTGCCCTGCAGATCTGGGCTTCTCTTGCATACACAAATCCCTTTGTTATAGGACTGCATCTATTATACAATACTTCACAGCACTGTGCCCAAAAGGCACTGCAATTTTCTGCTTCTCCCAGAGCCAGTGTCCTACAACACCCAAGGACTTGAACACTCTGCTAAAATTTTAATGTCCTTTTTCCTCAAACAGATGCTGCCATTATTCCGTGTGATAAAACAGCTTTAAAAAGTAAAATGTAGAAACTGTTCTGCTTTGTTTTTTCTGCCTGGAATTATGTCTAAATTTTATTTTCTGAAGACTCAGAATATGCCATAAGCTTTCCACAGAGTTGTTCCTTGAGCAAAGCTGGAGGCAGCAGAGGAATAGGCCACGGTGATGTTTCACTGCTGCCACTGTCTTGGTTTTCCAATTGAAGCTGTTTTGTGATGTACCCATTGCCTGGGAAGGAAGGAGATGAGTTTTTAGTGAAGTAGGTTAATAGGTCCCGTGGTTTCCAGAGCTGAGTTTGTTTGGATTTGGGTGGTGAACTCATAAAAGCCTCCTTGTTCCAGCAGCACAGCAGGCAGACAGGTTCTCCCAGTGGCTCTGACATTTGCTGGAACTTGTGTGTGTGTGTCCTGCAGCTCCAGTGTTCTGCTCAGCAGAGCTCAGCACTGCCAAAAGAGCACTCGAGGTTTGATTGCAAGGCTTGGCTTATGATGGACATGCATTTGCTTGGCTGAAGGTAAAAAATCTAATGAGAAGCAGAGAGGGTTGTGTCTATGTGTGCATGTAGAAAAAAATTATATCTGAGAATTTTGCTGCTTTATCTGGGAAAACCCTGTTTGCCTTTAAGGCCACCTGAAAGCTGAGCTTATGTTTATATGCCCAGACTGTGTGATCTTATTCTTTAGCGATGAAGGATAGTAGGTTTTATTCCAAATTATATAAACTACACTCAAATTCTTAGTTAAACGCACACAAAATGTGTGCTAAACTGTTTTAAAAATAGGGGAAAATGCTCTGCACTTCATTTCTTCTTCATGTGCTGGGTAGGCAGGGAAAGTGTGTGTTTATACCTAGACAAGGTGTGTGAGCATCCAGATTTATCATTGCTTGCAGGTGTTTTTTAATGTTGCTCCTGTGTATCTTTATCTGATGCATTGGTATTGGATCATTTTAGTGACTATGAATCATTTATTTTATGTACAAAAAGCTCAGTCAAGTTATTAGTGTTGGATGTTTTTGAAATAATATTAATGTCTTCTGTGTGTGCTTGCAGAAATAGAATCTTGGGAATAACTTGCAAAAGTATTTGGGAGGGAAACCCAGTTTGTGTGTTCAAATTGCAAATTGCTTCTGATTAAAGTTTTGATACAGTGAGATTCGTTAATGTTTGGAGAAGATGAAATGTCAATATGAAGGTACAGAAAAGCTTTGTTATGAAAACTTGGAATTTCTAATGTTGCAGTAGTGATGTGGTGAGGGTTTTTTTACTCTTTGATACTCTGATTTTTTTAGAACCTTGGCTGTGTCTACATTAAATTCCTTTAAAATAGAAGTAAAATTTCAGTTTTTGCTTTTAGAATGTATTAGAGAAATTAGTTTAAAAGTTGCTAAAAACCAGTGACAAATTTGCTTGTGCTACATTCTTAATTTAAGACAATGCCCTTAATAAGATTTTTTAACTTTCAGTCATCCCTGAAGTAGTCAGGCAGTTGAACCTGATGATCATTGTAGGTTCCTTCCCACTGAACTATTCTGTTCTGTTCCCTGCCAGACATTCTGTTGTGCTTATTTTTACTGTTATTGCAGAGGAACAAGTGTGCTGTGCAAGCTGAGCAATAGACCAGTCAGCAGCAACTTGAACATTTGACTGTAGAAAAATATGTTTGCACCATTCTAATGGTTATGCTGCTGCTTGTTGCAGTTTATCCCATTAACAAACTGTGGATGCTCCTCTGGGCAGAGCTACTTCGAGTTTATAAAATAAAACCAGACACCTCTCCCTTGCTGGCAAAACAAAGAAAGCCAGAATAAATTAAGAGAATGAGGGGTTTATTTATCTAAAATAAAAAAAAAAATATTTTTATGAGGTTTTTATTTTCTGCAAACAAAGCAACTTTTTTTTTTTTTTCCAACTGTTCCATAAAGAAAAGTGTCATGATTGATTCCAAAATAAACGAAATCAATGAGCTGAGAACACAGAAGTCGTGTCCAAGGGTGTTTGAACCTTAAGGAAGTGTAAAACTTCCTCTGTCCATTTGCTAAGGATCTGTGACAACGACAGGACTGCCACATGTTTTCCACTCTCTCTCTGTTCCGTCCCTATCAGTATCATATTCACAAAGCTCTGAAGCTGGTTTAGATCTGAGGCTCCAGATTTCTTGTCAGGCTGTCTGGAAAGCAGCAAAGGTTGAGGGAGCATTTAAAATAATCCATCTCTGGCTGACAGGTGAATAAAGAAGAGATGGAATGAGCAGAGCAAGGTGTAGACTAAAGGAGAGCTGTAATATGGCACTTGGGAAGGGGAGGGGAAGGGATAGGCAAGGAGGGAATAAAGGCAAAATGAGAAAGGATATGTCAGATTTAAGAATAGAAAATACAGCAGGAGGACAGCAAATGTTACAGGGGGGATGTAGGGAAATGTGTGTTGAAGGAAAGAAGTAGGAAGGGGCACAGTTTGCCTTGAATCTCCCCGCTGAAGGAATGGAAATGACGCAGAATGTCTGCACACACAAAAAGCTGCAGCTGCTGCAAATCTGCATCCTGTCCCCAAACTCCCCTTTGGAGTGAGCACCGGGGAGTAAAGAGAACGGAGCCAGGAGAAGGGCATTACTCCTTTAATGAGGGAGAAAATGTTTTCTGGAAATCCTGACTTCTACCTCACCTTCATGTGTCAAACTTTGTGTTTCTGCTATTCTCCAAGGAGCTTCCACGGAGTTTTGCTTCTGTATAATACCTGTTCTCTTTATTAATTCTTGAAGTTGGATGGTAAAAATTGGAAAATGAGATGATGGGAGTAATATCTTAATTATTATATGTGTAATAACTCTGTTTGCTCTTGCTATTCTTTATTTCAGAAAATTAGGACATGAGTGATCCTTGTTAATATGGGTATCTTTGGCATATCTTGGAGTTAATATTGTGCTTCAAACAAGTCTGAGTTTGGAATCAGATCAGGGGTTATGTTCTCAGTTCTTCTCTAAGTCTTAGGTCTTATTCTTTAGATTTCTTCTCATTTTGAGTAGGGTGATTTCTTTGTAGTATAGTTCGCAGGTTTTGTAAAGTATTTTGAGGCTTTAAGATAAAAACATTTTACTGGGGAATTTTTATATTTCTCTAGCCTTTTATTTTTCCTATTTCTTTATTCTTTTCCCTTAGCAGGAACCCATCCCTTTGTAATTCCTTGGAAAGATAGCTTGAAAATACTCACTTCCAAATTCAACCTGCATGTTAAAGGAAACATCTCCTCTGTGACAGGGTTAGTGCTTACCAGTAAATAAAATAAGATTACTGGCAGCAAGGAAAGGCCTGTTCCAGTAGCTGCAGCACAAATGCAAAAGCACCAAAGATAATGACAGCTGTTCATCTGTCTGTGATGTTAATGCATGACATGTAACCAGGGCCAGATAAAGAGACCAGTGCCCTGCGCCAGCCCTTGACACAGCAATGAAAAAACCCAAACCTGAGAGCTCAGAGGGTGCCAGATCACCCCTGCAGGTCGTGTCAGCTCCGAGTGGTGCTGGCATCTCAGCACTCAGCACCTTTCCTCTGGCATCTCCATGTCAGAATACTCCTGAGTTGGGAGGCATTCAGGCATCTTGTGTGTTTGTGTGTCAGAATTCACTGCTTGAAAAACCCCCATGAAACAACAGTTTGTCTCTTTCTGCTGGCAGCTTTATGGTTCTGAGCTATGCTTGCTCACCTTCTTTTTCAGCATAGTTGCTCAGAAAGCTTAAAATCAAACATTCATGTTTTCAGCTTGGTTTTTCAGAGTTGTTTTGTTTTAACTGCATTAAAAATGTGCAGTTGTTTAAATCATCACAAGTTTCCTATGGCATACTTTGCATGTGCTTTTTAAAAAGAGCTTATATGACAATGCTTGCTTATGAAATGCTGTGTTGGGTTATATTTAGGTTTGAAAGTCTGTCCCAGCACAAATTTTGTTCTGCTAAAAGGCACTGGCAAGAAAAGGACAGTTTGAAATGAGAATATTAGCATCCAAGAACCAGTATTACATGATTTGATTTAGAGGGGATAAAGGATGTTTTCTTTTCTTCAATAGTTCAAAAATTAAAATCCCTTGGAATATTTTAGAGCATTAACTGTGGTTAAGGGATTAAATGAAGCAAAATGGTTTGGTGTATGTTGAATCAATCAGAATTAAAGTTCATTTATAAGTGACAGATTTTCTATGCACAGAAACTTTCTTTTAGTATCTCTGGTGTAAATGACTCTTCTTTTTGATATGTCATGTTACCTGTGTTTAATGAAGTGATTTAGGTGTGCTGGGTGAGTTATTTGTGAATTTCAATTCCAAACAGGACGAAAATTGCTTTTCAGGAGTTCAGTACAGCAGGCTGAGCTTTCCCAAGATGAGCTAGGTGGCAGAATTGACTAAGAAAGTGGTGCTTAGTTATTCCTCAAGCTCTGAATGCCTGTTTGCTCACTGAATCATGTAAAGTGCAGTCCATTTTAACTTTATACCTTACTAAAAGGAATTATCTGTTTATATCAAATGCGTTTTGTAATATTTTATGCAGAATACCTCGGAGCAGATGTATGCTAATTTCCAAAATGCTACAGGCTCTCAGTGAGCTGGGAAAATGCATCTTGTTTTGCAAATCCAATATGGTTATTTAACAGTTCTGTGATACAATTATTTTTCATGTATATTACACAATGCAAGGTCTACAGAAGGATTCTGCTGATAGCATATTTCCCTGAGGTTCTCCGCTCTGCCTTCCCGACTTTGCCTGCTTTCTACACTCAATTTCTACTGAGGACAAAGGTGAAGAGTGGATAGGAAAACAGGGATGACAGATGTTTGTCATTACTGTTTAATGCTCTGTTCTTGGATACTAAGATGGAGAATGTGGTGTGAAAACAGAGCAAGAACATGTTTTAACTTAGGTATTATTGACTCAGTGGCCTTAAATACAAGTATGTAGCTATTAACTGCAAAGTAGTGGGTCACTGGTAGTTTTGAATATCAGTGGAAGGAGGTATATATCCCATGAAGCTTTCCTGTTAATTGTTACACTCTGATCCAGGAAAAAACACCACATCATAATTCCCTTTAGTTTCATCTTTTTCACACAGCCTGAAGAGGATTCTGTTTTTATTATATCGGTAGAAGATGAATCAAATAACATATTCTGGCTTCCTTTCCCCACTTTTTTCCCCCTTCCTCCCTTTTTTCCCCTTTTCCCTTCCCCTTCCTTTTCCCTGTCTAACTCCCACCTTTCCCCCAGCCCCTCTGATGCAGTGATGCAGCTCTGGAGGCACAGAGAGGTAACGCTGTCTCAGGAGGACTGAGTGTGCATAGTTGGGAATCAGGAACTCCTGGGATTTGTACCTCTGCTGCTCAGTTGTTGCATTTTACTGCATTTGTTAAGTCACTCCGATTCTATCAGGTTTTTCTTTCCGTGAAGTGGCTGATAAGAGGTGGTGATGATGAGGGGTGGTGGCAATAGTCACTGTCACTGTCCTGGGTCATTAATCTCTGTGCTCTCTGAAGGTCCAGCACAGCCTGCCTGGTGTGCTCTGTGCACTGTGAGGGTTCAGATATCCCACTCGTGGTGAGATCATTCCAGAACAGCAGCTCCAGTCCATGACAGCCAACAGGGTAAAGAAGAAATAAATACGATAATTAAAAGAAAGTTATGCTCATAGGTGGTGGTAGACCAGAACATGTATTGTTCCTCAGCCAGAGTCTTTGCATTCATTTGCAAATATATATTCTGCTCCTGAAGTAATGCAGGGTGTTTAATGGAATTCACTCTCCAATAAAGGGGAAACAATATTGAATCTATTAATCTGAGAGTTATTCCAAGAAAGGATCTTGCCTTACACACTGGCCTGCTTGGAAACAATCGTTACCCAGCTTGCTTTGGGGATCATCTCCATTAGTCAATATGTGCTTTTGAGATGGAATCTGTACTTTTTGTGCTTTGTTCCTGCTTTAAAAGTAGTGCTGTGGTTGTTTTTCCTCTGTCTTTCTTGAACACAGAGCTTCTCTATGATCATGACCCAGTTATGTTGAGTTTGCTAGCACGGTTAATAAGAATATCAATAATAATTCATAGTCTTCTTTTGCAGTTATTAGTGGTGGCCTATTATAGTTTTCCTTGGCAGCACATAGGGGGGTGATAAATAACTAACAAAAGTGCCACACAGAGCATAGGTCCACTTTTGGTTTTTTACAACCTTTTCTTTCTTCTGACTCGTAATTAATGTGCAAGGTTCACAATAATTTTCTGTGGGATTTTGGCTTCTGTGGATGCTGGTTCTGAGCTGTAAATGTGTGACAACAAGGATTCCTTGACGTAATCAGCTTCATTACCTCAATCACCGCTGTACAAATGCAAATGAGGTTGTCCAAACCCTATTCACTCTTTGTTACTTGTTCTTTTGACTGAGATTAAAAGTAACTATGAATTCCACAGCAGGTCTTGTGGCCAAGACAATGCATTATCTTCTTCCTTTCCTTTGCCGGTCAGAACTTCAAGCTCCTTAGATGGCTTTTTAGTCCTGCCTTCACAAAGGATGGGATGGGATGTATCCTACAGCCTTCTGCTTGTAAACTGGCTTTTCCCAGTGTCTGCCTGCTTTAGGAGAGAAACTTCAACTCTTGGTTGGAGAACTTCAGTGCAACACCAGGTTGACCTCGGACAAAGGCGAGAAAAGGAACATCCATTTTGTTTGTCCCATTTATTCCCTCTCCTGTCATGGAAAGGAATCTTTGTAGTCATGTGAAGTTCACATTGAAGTGATATAACTTTTACGCCCAACCCTCATCGTGTAGATCTGATGCTTCATGATGCCTCAAGTGAAAAAAGTTGACAGAGTACACCCCGCATTGCATTTGTAGAGTTTCTGCCCTTCATCTTAATCAGAAGATAGCTGTATTATAATCAGCATGTCAGTGCCAGTTTTCTGAGACTGCTGCTCTATCAATTCTCTCTCCTTCCATAATCTAGTAAATCTCCATTTCTCGAATCAAGCTTCCTATGTATGAATGCCTTTACTGTGTACTTGGAAAATTCTGGGTGTACAGACAGCTGAATAGGTGTGCAGTATCCAAGAGAAATCTTCCTCTTCACTGTGAATACTCATTACATATTTGGTGCAGGGTAGGAAACTTAATGAACAAACTCTAAGCTACTACTCACTGTTGTCTTCTCAACCACACCTGGCTGGATGTAGATGAATCACTTGTGGCAGGACAAAATCAAGGATTTTTCAATGAAATTTCTTGTGAAGAAAATTCACTGAAAGTGCATTTCCAGGTTTTCAAGAAGAGGTTCTTGGAATTCGAGTATTTTCTCCTTTTCCTCCTGGTTTGTTTGTCCTTAGTTGTGCTGCTTGGGTGTAGGACCTTGTGCTTCCATCCAGCTGAATGGAGTTAGAATTCCAGCAAAGCTAAAAGGTACATGGTAAACATTCCCATTGGGTTAAAGGTTGAATTATTTTCCTTTTGTGATCATCCATAGCCCAGGTGACGCTTCCTTGAGGAAATCACATCTGATCTTTGGAAGAGAAGGGAAGTGGATGTTCAAGTCTTTCATTTTATCAGGGTTTTTAACCCGTTCTTCCCTATTATTCTTACAGCCACACTGGTGCAAATTTGAATGGATAAATGGATGATAAGTCAGTTTTAAATGGATGATAAATCTGCTGGGTTTACAGGGCTGGGATGGGTGGTTCAGAGGGATGGCTCCTTGGTGCCCATGTGCCTCAGGGTTTGACTCAGAGTCAATAACAGCAATGTGGAGAGGGAGTCAAGAAGCACCGCGAGCAGTGTAAGACAGGGCTGCCCTTCAGAGGGGCTTGGATAAGCAGGATGGAAAGGGAAATAGAATCATGAAATGGTTGTGGTTAGAAGGGACCCCTGGATGTGCTCTGGTCCCACACCACTGCTGGGCAGGGACACCCAGGGCTGGCTGCCCAGGACAGTGCCCCGGTGGCTTTGGGGCGTCTCCAGGGTGGAGACATCCCAGCTGGAGCATCCCCAGGTGACTGCCAGGGCTCAGCACCTCCCAGAGGAGCAGTTCCAGGTGTGCTGAGGGAACCTCCTGGCTGTCACTTTGTGCTCATGGCCTCTGCTCCTGCCCCAGCACTGCTGGGACACTCTGGCTCAGTCTCCTCACCCTCCCTCCTGGCATCTGTGTACACTGATGTCCCTGAATGTACACTGAACCTGCTCTTCTTGAGCTGAACCAGGTGTCTCAGCCTTTCCTCAGAGCAAAGATGTGCCAGTCCCTTAATCATCTGAATGGCCCTTTGTTAGACTCTCTTCAGTGTGCCAGTGCCTCTCATCTACTGGGGATGTTAATCAACATTGCTAAATATTCATGCTCTAATTTTTCCACCTCCTTTGATTTCTTCAGAGTACATTGGGCATTTTAGAATAGAAGATTCTTCAGTGAATACTTAAAAACTGTTTAGCTGTAGAATTGTGTGGTGTTTTTTTGTTGTTGTTGTTTTTGCTTTTTTTTTTTTTTTTTTTTTTTTTTTTTTTTTTTTCCTTTGTGTTCCCTTCTTTGACCCAGAGCCAGGATATTCACAGTTAATAATGCATTATATACGTATGTATGATTGCTCTGTCCTCTTTATTGAAATACGCCTTAGGAAAAGACCAAAGTTGTTGATGGAGATTGTTGATTGTGGGTTGGACCTGAGTGACCTGAGGTGTAGGACTGTGCTGCTAGCCATGCAAACTTGCAACCAGTAATCCTTAAATGGTAAAGCTTGCAGAGACAAAAGCTTTAAAGGGGAAAAAAAAAAAAAAAAAAAAAAAAAAAAAAAGTATTCAAATTGCAAATCTGTGAGTTTAGACATTTCTATACTTCATCAACAATAATGTTTCCCTCCCTGGGGAACAAAAAGAAATAAAAAAGAACCTGATGTGCGTTTTGGTTCTTCAAAGATCTTGAATTTTTTATTTTTTTTTTTTTTAAGTTTTACCATCTTAATAATGAAAGTCAACTTCACGGAATTATGACAAATTTAAAAATATATTTTGTTTCCTCTGGCAATGTAGTGCGTGGTTGATAAATTACTTGATTCTTTATGTTGCTCAAATGCTTTTGGACACAACGTTAACATAAGGAAAACTAAACTGAAAGCAATTTTATGCAGCTTTTTTTACTATACCCTTGAGCATTTTCTAAGTTTGCATTTAATCACAGAATCTTGGCCATGATATTTCTGACAGGTAATTTCCTTAATGCGGTTGACAGAGATGGATTACAGGGGAGCCTATTGGATCCAATGCTTTTGTGTGCAAGTGATAAGACTAGATTAGGGTTATCTTGCTCTGAGTGCCTGGAAAGATACAGCCACCTAATAATTCCCCTGGTAATATGGATGGGTTTGTGGGAGCACAAATTCATGGCCAGATACTGGCCTGCAAAACCATTACCAGATTCTGTTGCACCTTGAGAACATCTGGGGTGATGTGTGTTTTTCTGTCACATGATAGTAGCAAATTATGTGTCAGGGAAAGACAAATGTGTTAAATATTCGGCAGATTGGGAAAGTGATAAGGCAAGAGGCAGGCCTGTATCTTGGAAATAACAAAGGTATTTAACAAAAATAAAATTATTTTGGTCCAAAACATGAATATTATTCTTAATTTAGAGAGGAATAACAAAAGAAGTAACATTTATCCTTTTAGCTGTTTGTGTGACAAAATTGACGTTGTCTTGTTGCCTTACTGAAAAGCCCTAAGCCTGAATGTTCTTAATCAGGTTGGATTTTGAAATGGGATTTAATTATAAATAACAAAGTCTGCATAAATTGTAGGTGGTAAAAATATTCTCTTGCAGTCAAGACTTTTGAACAGTTGTATACAAAACCTCGGGGGCAGTGATGAAGAGCCACCAATGTACAGCATATTTTTATTTACCTGCAGCGAGCATTCACCTCAGTGCAAACAGAATTTTTCTAGCAATCCTTAAGATCTTGAGCGCTTTATAACTTCCTCAAACTTAAACTGGAGGAAGAAAATTAATTTGAAGGAGCTGTAGTTAACAGTGGTGCAGCCACAGCATGTGTTAGTGGTCTCTGTTTTGGGAGCAGAGTTGTTGGGAAGCAGAAGTTTGGAGACAAGAGAGGTGGTGTCCATCCCCAGCCTGCTGCCCCTCCCTGTGCTCAGCACAGACACAGATGTGTCTTCAGGGGGAAATTCAGAGTATGGGTCCAATTTGGATGGTCTCTGTCCCCTCCTGGGACACCTTCGTGTCTCTCCCCTGGTTACTGAGAGGGCTCAGGTGAGCAGTTTCCCTGAGCTGCAGTTGGTTTTGGGAGTGTTTTAGGGACCTGTGGAGGTTCCAGATATGGAATGGCTCTCAAGGTTTTGCAGCTTTTTCAGCGATGGAGTTTTCTGCACAGATAAAACATCCAGAGGGATTTGGTGGGGATTTGGGGGGATACAGCCACTGTGTTTCTTGGCACCATGGCTCTTGGCTCCTCTCTAAGCAGTGGCTGAAAATCTGTGGCCGTGTTATTTCTGGAGGACACAGGCAGGTGGGAAGGACCATGCCTCTAATCACTGTTAAAAAGAAAGAGGGGAAAAAAAAAAAAGCCAAACAAACCCACTGAGGATATTTGGGTTTTGTGTTGCAAACAAACAGGGAAGCTCTGTGTCCTTTGTGTCCTTCTTACACCTCGGTCCTATGAAATACATCACCTATCTTTTCCTTGCTTTATTTCCAAGGGGGGAGAAAAAAAAAAAAAAAACAAAACAACATTTAATACAGAGACTGTCTCATGAAAAAGGATCACGTAGGTGTTTAATATATGCTGTGATGAGTAATTTTGGTCATGGTACATCAGAAAACTACTTTCCCCCACCTTCTTTCTAATAAGAATTTTAATCCATTGATGACAAAACCTCTAAAGTATTTCCTTGCTGCATTGTAATACACTGTGACGAATTATGTCTCAGGAGTTGTAAAATTTTCTCATAGCTTGTAATACCTCATTTAATGAATTGATCACACTGAAATGTAAAGATGAAGCAGCATTTATTTTGTATGTTATATTGCATATAATTTTTAGACTTGACATTTATAGCCATGGAAGCTGTTATTTTACATATCATTTTCAAACCATATCAGCCTTAAACACATTTAAATTTAATAAGCAAGTAGATTAGATTTGCTTTTAAGCTAGGCATATCATTATAGTTTGTGTTCCCTTCAGTAGGGCACATGCTTACTATTAAATGCAGTATTTAGTTGTCTTTTAAAACCTAAAAATAATAAAAGGGGATGTATTTACAAAAGTAATTGAATATAGAGCTGCTTTTGGGGACAGCGCTTCAGTCATGATTTTTGTAGGATGTAGACATTAAAGTAGGTTTTGGGTTTTATTAAAAATTTCCCTGTTTTGAGGAAATATTAATGTAGGAGCTATATGGGTTTCAGTTATGAAATACCAAATCTGTCATAGTAACATATGGCCTGATCATCATCTCCTGCAGAAAAAATCCATGGGAGGGGAGAGCTTATTTGGAAACTCTGCATGATTTACCAGGCAGACTTTCTGATGCCTCATCTTTCTCATCAGAAAGAATTTGTAGCTGCCAAGGAGGTGGATTCTTACAGCTTTCTAACTATTTAAATGCCTTACCATCCATAAAAAAAAATGTTGTTAGCAGTGGGGAAAAAAGGCAGCCCTTGTTCCTTCAATCCTGGCTCTTTTCACCATGAAAGGAACTTTATGGAATGTCACAGAGAGAAACTCTGCTGTCTTTGTGCTTCCCACCTCAGAATCTTGGTGGATGCAAAAGCAGCTGAGAGAAACCTAATGAAAATCTGAGATTTATAAAATCTCAGGAGACTTTTCTCTGGAGATTATGTTGTTTTTCCTACTGTATCTGCTGAAAGATCATTCCAGCATTGCACTTGTTACTGTGGGACAAAATTAGGATGCAAATAAGAGATGTTTCACCTTAACTCAGAGGGAGGAATGATTTTTCTTTTTTCTTTTCTCTAGTTTCCATTGTTCTTTAAAAAATAAATTTGGAAATATGGTATTGAATTTTTTCAATACATATTTTGTCAAAATAAGGCTGATTACTTTTTATCAAAGTCCTTTCACCAAACTGAAAAGCATAAGTAGAAGACCTTGTCTTAGAAAGTCTTTGAAGAATGTAATTTTAAAATTACATTTTGAGGCGTTTCTCTGCTTAAATACATCATTTGATGTTGTGCTCATGTTCAGCTGGTTAATGAGAGAGAAATCAGATGGGTTGCACCAACACTGGTTAAAAAAAAAAAAAAAATAGTGAGTTGGCCCAAAGATTGGTGCAAGTTTCTTATTTCTTCTGTAAGGTGGCAAGTGTTTGGGCTGAGCCCAAGGGCAGTGCCTTGGAGTGCCCCTGGACATGGCAGAGACAGGAACAGAACCCTCCTCCTCCTCCTGATCCTGATCCTCCTCCTGAAGAGCTGATGCTCCCAAGGGAGATGGACTGCAGTGGCCTGGTGTTGGAACCCTGGGCACTGAGAATTTCAGCCTTTCTGTGCTGACAGGCACTGACCCCCAAGCAAACACTGAATTTCACCTGAGGCCATGGAAAAGGCTCCCAAAATTGAGTGACAGCCCTGGGATTGTGGGTGTGGAGTTTGAATAGAAGTGTGTAGTGTCACAGTGTGCAAAACTTAAGAGTTTAAGGGTTTAGAATATAGTGATATATATAAAACAAGATGGAGGTTTTAGGGCATTGGCCAGTCCTTCTTTTTCACCTTGTACTTCATGGGTCTGCGTGGTGTTTTGTAATTGGATAGAAAAATCCACATTTGCAGGCCGTGGGTGGTTGGTTATTGGGTTAAAAGTAAAAAAATAATTCAGGTGTCGTATCTTAATTTGACAGTTTATCCTTAAAAGGCCTTGTAGAGCAAGAGATACAGCTCCATTTTAGTTTGTTACTAGAAGTGCTGTAGCACTCATGGCTTGTGAGACTGTAATACAGATAAGAATTAATAAACATCTGAGTCCAAACAAGAAATACTGTCTTACCCATTTAATCCCTACTCTGGCAAAAGAAGATAAAACCACAACACCCTGGAACAGCTGCCTGTCCTGCCATGGAGCCCACATTTCATAGTGGGGTGGTGGCAAAGATGGCAGAATCCCTCTGACCAGGGAAGGATATCTGTTATCTCCCAGGACTTTAGGAAGCTGCCAAGCCTCTTGTTTTGGCTGTTCCTCTCATCTTTCTACACTTAAATCCATTGTATGCCCCATCCACACTGCCAGGAAAATGGTTAAAGGAATCATCACTGCACTGAGTTTGAGTGTGTAGTACAGAAGAGGCAAAAATGGGCTTCTTAAATGAAGCCACATCCCTCAGCTGACCACTCTGTACTATTTATTTAATGTAAATAAATTGCACATAAACACACCCGTGGCTGTCCAGGCTGTGATGGAAGCAGATTTCCCAGCCACACCAGGAGATGGTGAGAGCACTGCAAAAGGCCAAGGGTTGGTGAGCTGATAAGCTCCCACGCCAATGCAAGGTTTAGAAATCAACGGGGTAACACAGAAAAGGCATCAGGAGAATTAGCTGTTGGCTGGAGGGTTTGTAAGAGTGTTATTTAAAAATCAGGTGCATGGTTACCGTTCACACAAACTCCTATAAATCACCCCGAGTGCCATCCTGTGCATTTCCCTAGATGATGAGAACTCTCGACTTTTGTTGATCGTTTTTATTATTTTTTTAGTGTAGAAGATTGGCAATGTACAGTGTCAGCAAAATATGTCACGTAGCCATGAGGCGGAACTGCAGAACTGAATAATTTGTATCATGTCTTGCTCACAAGGATAATTAAATGGAATGGCATTTAAGTTGATGGAGCTACAGGGGTGACCACTGGCTGAAGAATTGTCTCCCGTTTTTTTTCCGGTGAAATGAACATCGGTATTTTGTTAATTTTCCCCCTCGCCAGTGTGTGTTTTAATATCCTTATTTGTCCTTGGACTTTGAGCAGGAATAACTTGATTGCAGGGAATAGAAAATAATTCCAAAATAAAATTATTTCAATAAGAAGTTGTATGTTTGGGGAAATGAACACATTGGAGCTTTCACTCAAATGCAACCTGTTCATTCTTTTATTCAAAGGGGATTTTCTGCACAGTGAAATTAAACACAACAGCATTAAAAAGTAGTTAAAAAACCCAGTCAACCAAACAAAACAACACCAAAATACTCATTTCTGGAGGTCTGTAGCAATGCATCTTTCAGTATAACTCAGCACTGAAGAGGCCATTTAAAAAGATAAGAGCTTAATCCAGACATCAGTGATGATGATTTCCTGCAACATGATAATAAATATACCAAAGTACCCTTTTATCTTTAATAATTCAGAATTCATTGAGCATTTACAAGTTTTCCTGTTCTGTCATTTGAGAAATCTGATAGCAATTTGGTAAAAAAAATAAGATATATCTTGAGACTAAGGAAAAAATTGGTGCAGTATGTAAGGGATCCTCTTTTAATATGACAGTTGTTGCTATATAAAGGGTTAAAGATTATATATAAAGGTGTATTATATAAAGGGTTAAAGATTTTCATTTTACTTGATTGCCTTCGTGAAAACTCTAATCGTCAGGATGAAGTCACATGAATTATTTGGAAAGCATCCTCTAAATCAGTTATTTTATAAGAATCTGCTCAACCCTCCCCTTGAAATGATATATTAGAGGTCTATAAAGTAAATTTATAAAAAAATAATGTACTGCTATGCTTTAGCAGAGAAAAAGTAGTCTGAATAACTCTTTCTGGAAAATAAGGTACTTCTCAACTGAGATTTATAATTTTATTCCCATGATTTTCCAAAAGGTATGCTTTTGGGTTTGTAATACAGTAAAGGGAATTGATAATGATTGTAACTCATTAAACCATTTACATGTTTTTATTCAGTGTCCCTTTGAATGAGAAGGACAAGGTATAATTCTCTATAATTGCGACTTTGTTTTGCTTTTTTTGCCCTGAAGGATACCATTCTTAGCTGAGCATTATTTGATTTTTTCATAGGCAGAACATTCTCAAGCAAGTTTCTCTCTTATTGTGTTGGTCTTGAGTAGATTCACTTGTGCTTAGAGACCACCACGAACCATGAGAGCCAAGATAGATCTGAACTGGGATTTCACACTTGGAAGCAAAAAAAGAACACATCTGAAACTGAATTAATTAAATGGGCATATTCAGGAATTACTCTGTGAATTAGATCTGGTTAGAGGCTAGGCAGTGGATTCCTGTGAGAGCTCCAAAATCCCAGCTCCAGTTTGGGTGAATGTTTGGGGTGTCCCTGCAAAGTCAGCGGCATTTGGAGCAGCAGGTCAGTGCAGAGCCATTTCTGAGACTTCTCAGGCATTACCTCCAGCTCGAGGGGCTTGCTTAGAAATATACCCAGGTTTCGAGGATTTCTGCTTGTGAAAAATATTTTTTTTGCAGTAGATGAGCAGAGAGCTAAGCATTGGATCCGAGTTATGCATTGCACTACCCTAAGTTGCTGCTGGTTGTCATGGTAACATTTTAACTGGTGGTGGCTGTGGCTTGACATCAGAACATTTTCTGTTAAGTGGAGATTCTTCTGAGATTGTAATGGAGTGTTTTAAGTCAGCGGACCTTTTGTACTCAATAAAATATTTAGTAGGTTGTAGTAAATATTAATTTGTCCTCCTTTCAAGATAACACACCATGCTGTGTATTTACAGTTCTGTGCTAATAGCATGGTGTTCCTGGAAAAGAGTTAATCCATTCTGAAAAGTCAAATTCACTAAATATGAATTCACTAATAACGCTCTAAATAATAATTGTAGAAGCTGTTTCCCTTTATCTTTTCAAAATACCATGTGGCAGATAAGTTACAGCGTGCTTCATCTCTTTTTATGCATTCAGTGGGGGAAGGATTTTAGTGCTCATTTGTATTTGAAGCTGAGCTTAAACATCTTTACACTGGGACTTTCTTGTTTTGAGTGAGGGGAAATAAATGCATTTACAAGAGCTTATACTGGAAGGGGAGGGCAGGGGTAGAGATGACTTCAGTAAATGCTGGTAATGGAACATCTCCCTGTCAATCACACGTCCCTGTACTTTGTGCCTGGCCGTGTTGTGTTGGAGATGAAGCCATGTGAATGCTGCCTTATCCCTCCCTGAGATAAGCTTTCAAAGGTGATCTCCAAATCATGTCTGCCACAGAGCAGGGATTTGCTGAGAGTGACAAACACATGCCCATGACATTTCCCGTATGCTTTTCAATAACTGCATTCCGAGGCTCCTGGCAGAAAGGAAAAGTCTTAGAAAGCCCTCAATAGTGAGCCTCAATCCAGCTGAATGCATTAAGTGAAAAGCAGAACAGTTTCTGCAAGTCAGGATTTATAAACTTTAATAATACACTTATCGGGCAGAGACGGAAATTCAGCGTGGAGTGTTTGGAGGAATCATCTTGATGGGGAATGCTAATTCATTCCCTCTTGCTGTTGCACTGCTCCATGGATTGCTCACACAGTCTGAAGGCCTCTTGCAGCCAATTTAGCCCTTTGTGGCACATCATAATCTCCTCCTTCACGCCTGTGGCTTCAGAGGCTTTATGGAAATACCAAGATGTGTATGTACTTTAGCAGGGCTGATAACAGTGTCTTATATGATCCCATCAATCTTAATGACATTTTCTGTTAATCAGCAAAAGGCTTGCAATGTATTCCTCTTTTTCATTTCCTTCATTACCTTCTCCTCTTACCTATCTGTCTATGAAAGAAAAGAATAATTGAAGAGTTCTCTGGCCTTGCCTCGCTAAGCTCAGTGCTCTGCATACCCACCAAATGTTGGGTAGCTGTGCACAGTTTGGCTTTTTCAGCCGGTATTCTCACAGTTACTCTTGGCTGATATAAATGTTTTGTCTCTATTCTTTCCCTGGACAAGATTAATCCATGAGGAGTTGCCCTGTGGCCACCTCATAGATCTAAAAGTTGTAAGACACTCAGAAATTAGAGACACCTGCTTTAAACTCCACCTTTCATTTCCTCATTTCTTGGAGTCAGATAGAGGATCACCAGGAAACAGGCAGATGAAAAAAGAAAAAGAGAATGACAGCACTTTTTATACATGCAGGGAAATGGAGTTTATCTTCAGCTGTGCTTGGTATCTAATAATTACTGGGTTGTTTTTTGTTTGCCATTAACTGTATGGATTTGGAGTTTTGCAGCAATGACAGGCTGCAATTTTCATTTTTCTCACACGAACTTTATTTCAGGAGGACACTTCAAGGCATACTTTTATTGAGCAATAGGAGATAATCTTTTCAATGCAGCATTAAGATTGGACGTATTTATTTCTGTTTCTGCATTTTTTTAAAAAAAATGTCATTTATGAAGAAGCACCCTCAGTTTTAGAAAGCAATTTTGATTGTATCAGTGAGCCATGGACTCACTCTGGATTGAAATTTTGCCAAAAGCAGAGAGAACATAGCATTTTTAACTCTATCATCAACTAGAGTGACCAAGAAATGTTATGTGGACTTAAAATGCTAGGAACAGAACAAAACCAGAGCATTGCCTTCCAATACATGATTTATGAAAATGAATCATCAAGGTATGTGCAACTGCTTTTTAGACATGTTACTTTTTATATGTCCTAAAGCCCCACAAGGAATACACCTCTTGATTTAGCACCGCATTTAACATTTCAAGATGTAAGTAAGATTCATTTTTATTTCTGTAACAATTAAGGACCTGTGTGGGGAAGAAAAAAAGAAAAGGTATCAGGAACATTAATCTGCAAACACTGTGTACAGAAACTATTCCTGAGAGCAAAAAATACCCTGAAATTTTGTTCTCGTCTGATGGAACTATTTTTAATCTTGCCTGATGATGAAATCCTTTGTGGGAGCTCAGCCTCACCCTGGGCAGCCAACCCTCCCCGTGTTCAGCTGGCTGTAAATGTTTTTTTTTTTGTTGTGTTGTGCTGTAACTTTTCTTTCCTCACTTTCCTCATCCTTTATGTTGCTCATCTCAGAGTTGCTGTGTTCTGGTGCAGCTCCCCATACCTCCTCTTTGAGTCCTTTGCAAGTTCCATCTTTCTTTATAAAACTAGTTTAAGTACTCAGGATACTTTACTCTTTTTTTTTTTTTTTCCTCCCCTCAGGTTACAGTACATTTTTTATTATTATTCATTTTTCATTAAACAACAGTTTACTTCAGTTCTTTGCAAGTGTAGATGCTGTTCTGTCAAATCACAGCCTTTATTTCACCTGGCTTGACAAGGGTAGGGCTTCCCTGTTCTGTTTTGACTTTGAGTATGAATTTCAGTGCATTTTTAAAAATTTTCTTTTAAACCTATAGCACAGTATGCATTTGGCAAGACAAACCGACTGTTGCTGGTTAAGGAGGGCTAATGCAGTTCCACATTTCTGTTTTCTTTGAGAAAAGCATTAAACAACCATTTTGGGCTAAAAATGGGATTATTGGGATAGCCAGAGCCACCTTCCCCTCCCCAAAATTAAGTTGGAATTCTACTGTGAAAAACATGTATACAGCTGGTTTTTTTCTCCCTGTTTTGGCAGAGCAGGGGTTTGTAGATCAGACACAGCTCTGTGCTAGTCTGCTTTCCAGCATGGATCTGATGAGGGTTTGGCACAGTGGGCTCAGACCTGGCTTTTCAGAGTCACTCCAGAGGTATTTCAGCAGCTAGGTTCTGTCTAATGAAGTCCAGTGAGCAAGGATGGTGTTCCTTCTTCTGAGAGACAGCTTGAAAAATAACTGGATGTAAAACAACTGCTTAAAATACCCCAGCACACCCCTCAAAAAAAGTCAAAAAACTCCTACTAACAACCCAAATAAAACAACACCAGAACAAACCCTCAACAAAATGCCACACTCCAAGAACAGATGTAAATGGCTTTCTGTCAAAGGAGATTAATGGTTTTGGAACAATTTTAGAAAGGGCTGCTTTAGGACTACAGCTAAGTGTTTTCATTGTTGACATGAATAGTAGAATACAAAACATATTTTAAAAATTACCTGAGAATGTCAATCTGAGAGAACCTGCAAACATACCTTTAGAATTAAAAATTCCCTTGGTGAGTGGGAGACTGAACAGAATGCAATTTAGAGCAAATTAAAAGGTCTCCACTTAAAAATACTTACCTTGGAAAACGTAAATGCATCATGACTGCATTGGTAATGTGCAGTACACTGATTTTGGTTTCCAGTAAATCAAAAATTGGGCATTTTAAAGATACCCTGCTACTGCAAAAAAGGCATACACATGCTGTATTTTTTATACAAAACCAGAGTAAACATCAGTGAGGCCTCTGAAACAGTACTCTTGAAAAAATTGGCACTTGTAAGGCTTCAGCTGCAAGGCAAAATTCTGGGAATGCTTCAAGAACAAAGTGGCTGAATCAGTGGAGGTGCTGGGGAGAGCAATATAAAGCATGAGGACTCTGGAAAATGTGACCTACAGGGAAAATCTGGGGAAGAGAAGCCTGAGCAAGAACTTGATAATAGTCCTCATGTACATAAAAAGAAGCTGTGAGAAAGTAATCAAGTTTTTCTCTCTATTCCCTGTGCAGTGGGCTCACTTTGCAGCAGGAAAAACTTTGTAATGGAAAAAGCATTTGAGAACTGGAAGAACTTCTTTAGAAAGACAGTGAAATCTTTAGTGCCAAAAGTGTTCAGAAACAGTTTAGGCAGAAGCTGTAGGTGCAGCCCATCTTGGCAGCTGGAGGAAGGCATGGGACAGGGAGAGGGGCAGCCAAGCTATCAGTCCAAATCTGTTTTATTTCTCTATTTCCTAACCTATCTCACACACACTGGGGACAGGGAGGATTTTTACGTGCTCTCGAGAAAGTGTTCTCTTCTGCTGGATTACCTTGTGTTATTTTGTCTACTGCTAACACGTTTTGGAATAAAGAAAAATAACTCAAAGTGATCAGCTTTCAAATATAGCAGCATTTATGTGCTTTGTTACGTGTGCTTCTTTTGCTTTAGAAACCAAAAGGTAAAAAGCTTCTTATTATGGGTCTGGTTATTTAATACAGTTTATTTATAATTATGGTAACTATTATTATATTTAGTTTGTATTTTAATATTAGATTATTAATTGTTATTTTAAAATCACTAATTAGAGTTACTTAATGCAATTAATTGATTAATAACGACTGAAGCAAGGAGATATATGAGTTTTGGCACCAGAACCAGAATCCCAACTCAGCGGCGTGTCAAAGGCATTCAGTGCTGAGTCCCCAGGGCACACTTGCAGACACTCTTTATTCATTTAGCACTTCCTGTTGGCTCCCTCCCAAAATCCAGAGGACTTTGCTCTCTTTCCCTCCAAGATGGAAGTAAAATTTTATGGTCACAGTTGAGGAGGGGATGTGGCAGAGTGCAGTTTAGTGCACATATGTGCAAAAGCAGGGTATTGCTCTGGGCTCTGAGACCTGTGGGGGCCCACCAGAGCGTGCCAGCTGCATCCCAGTTATGTGCACTGAAGGCATCATTTGGAAGGGAAACAGGCAGGGAGTAAGAAGAGAGGAAGAAGTGATCTGTGCAATTTAAAATGTGTAATGCTAGCCCAATATTTCAAACGTCCTAGAAGAAATGTTCTTTTCCTTGTGTTGGTGTGTATGTAGCACTCATCTTTCCCATATTATGAACAGAGTGTGTCTCACTTTTTAACCTTTTTTATATCTGTATGCTGGAAAATTGTTAAAATTAGGCATGTTGTGCATGAACCTGAATGGCTGCACGTTTATTACTGAGGCTTTGCCTTCACTGAGCCTTGGTGGATAACCAGTGAAGGTGTAGAAAAGGATGGATTCAATTTTTGTATGTTGGGGGTTAGTTTCAAGTGTTTGGCAGTAGGATTTACTTCCACGCTCTACAGATCAGAGGCAAAGCAGCTATTTGAATTCTTTCTCCAGTATCACCTTTCTGTCCCCCAGAAGTTCTCTGCAGCTCTGCTCTGGGTTTGATTCCAGTCTGCTGCTTTCTGACAGGATCAGAATGAACCAAGCCTGAGCTGAGTCCTGCCCAGTGCCACAGCTGGGACCACTGGCTCCATTCCTCACTGGGATGTGGGGTATCCGTGATCCAGTCACAAATTTAAGACAACAGACTGAAACTTGGAGGTAGAAAGAGCCCTTAAGGGGAAATATCAAAGTGAATGAGTCGCAAAAAACTGATCACTTGCCTGCAAGCAAGTAATTTGCAATTAACAATATTAAATGAAAACCATATATGTGGCAAAAATAATATAGAGGAGCTTTTACCATTTCCCTAGAGCCATGAATTGGGTCCAGAAAGGAGAATGCAGATTTTGGAGATTTAAGTCTCACCTAGAGTTGTTTTATTCAGATCTCTTGCCTTCTGTTGGGCTGTGTGTCCAGCCCTCAGACAATGAAAGCTCAGAAGTGTTTATAAACTGCAAAGGCAGAGAAACTCCACGTTCATGACCAGCAGCTTGGGAAATGCAGTGACCAGTGTAAAAATGCACAGGCTCCACAGGACTTAAGGAAAGCAACTAGACAGACTCGCCCAGAGCTGCTGAGTGGTAATTGCTCCCCAGTGATACTCATTTCCCAAGGGAGATGGCAGAGATTTCTTCAGTTAAAGCAGCAAAAATGTAACAGACACCAGCTCTGGACAAACTGACCTTGCAATATTTTGGTACTGAAAGAAATGAAGCATTGGTACAACTTTCTGCAGAGCTACTTCTGCATTCCTGAGAATTTTAGACTTTGGGATTTTTTTCCCAAAGCCTATGCTCTGTTTTGAACAATAGTTGATTCAGAAATACCTTATATATTTTTGTTATATGTGAAATCAAAGGAATTTTTTTTTGTCTTACAAGCTCTGGAGAATACAGTTGTGGATGTTCAGTGCCACTAAATTTGTCACTGAAAAAAGTCTGGTAGTGCTGATGGTATGTGGGAATAGGTAATCTCTACTGAATTACATTTTTTTATTTGGATGTTTTTGTGTGGTTTAAGTTGGGATGGAAGATAAGGAAGCAAAGCCTAACCCTGCAGAACTGAGAAGTGTAGAAATGCAGTAAGTGCATAAGACTACTTATGTGCCAGCTGCTGAACATAAAACATCGTCACTGAGGTATAAAATCTGACAGGGAAGTGGAGCTGCTGACAAAGAACATTTTATCTGTGTGACAGAGAAAAAATAATACATATGGAAGAGGAAAAAAAATCAATTAGCTATCTGTGGTATATAAGCTTTCAGTTTTGATGAAAACTGGCTAAGATGACCACAAATCTATTTTTTTAAGAGTTCACCTTTTCTTCACACATGCTTTCTATTAGGTATGCAATTCTTAAATTTCCATGTAATTTTTGGATCTTCTAATGAATATCAGTCATCCAAGGAATTGTAAATACATGTTTTTTAATTCAGTATTTTATACAGAAATAGCAAATAAGAACTGCAGCAAATAAGAACTTGAGGAAACTCAAGAGCAATAGTTAACACTGTATAATACACTCCTGATAGATCAGCTGATTCTAGGGAGAAATAAGAGGAAGTGCCTTGTTTTAGGACCTCTTTTCACAATTTGTTCCTAAAATGATATTAAGGCAATAGAAGAAATGCAGGTAGGGTGAACAATTCTCCAGAGTATTTCTTTTAGTCTTGTTTCAGTTACAGCATGGCTGTTCAATTGTGTTCTTACAGTCCAAGGTTAATTTTTTTGTGTGTCTTCACAAAACTACTTCCTGATGAAGGTAAGGAGTAATAATGTACAAAATATTTCATGGTATAACCTTGTCATAGCTTTTCCAAACTGTCTGGGAGCAAGGAGTTATTAGAGTAGAATAAACATAAAATTTCAGCAGAGGTTTTCTGGCAGGAAGAGCAAAAGAAACATGGTGTTTATAAATTACTTAGGAGCTCACAGAGGAGAGGAGCTGAACAAGCAGACAGGAAGGAAAGAAGAAATGCCTAGAGACAGGTTTGTTGGGAACAGGAGAGCACAGACCTGTCCAGCAGTGAAGCATCTGGAGCACTGAGCAGGATCCAAGTGAAAGGAGAAGGGGATCCTGAGAGGGTTGAACTGGAGGAGGAGAACTGAAGCCAGGAATGGGTTTAAGAGACTTTTTTGGGTATGAGAGAAGTCAGCTAAAGCTTGATGGAAGGGGAGTGAAAGATTAAGAGAAACGGAGTGAGAGGACAGTGACAGCAGGGAGTTTGTGACGTTCAGGGAGTGCTGCTGTGAGAAGGAAAGATGGAGAGGTCAAACGTGGAAAGGAGGAGAAAATGGAGAATAAGAAAGAAAAAATACATGAAAACCAAATCCATTAGTTCAGTGAGGCTCCACTATTTCATTCAGACGAGCAAGCAGTGGCTTTGCTTCATGTTTTACAGCATTTCTGAGGACATTTGAGTACAGAGGGAGGTACATACAGAAATGTCTGTGTTAACAGTACGGCTATAGTGTTGGTTTGGAGTGTCCTGTAGTGCTGGGCACAGGGAGATCCACAGGGAGATGCAGTCTGGGTACTGGCATACTTCTAACCTGAGAGAAATAACATGTTTTATATGGGAAAAAATATGGGATACTGGGAAAGTAGAAACAAACAACAAAAACACTGGCACCTGCAAGTCTTCTGCACCTGGCTGGTAGGTCTGCTGGCTGGAACTTGGCTGCTTCCATCAGGGGCAAAAGCCTCTGAGAGGACAAACCATGAGGTGCTTGCCTGGAGTGAGTCCCTCTCATCTCCCACCCTGGCTAAAATCACTTGAAGGACAAATGTTTTCAATGTACAGATACAATTCTTTATTTGTTGTTTTAAGGTTTAGGCTTACTGCAGGAAACTTTTTTTTTTTTCCAACGCTTTTTCCAATTCTTATTACTTGGATCTCACTGCAAAGAATTAGTTTAAAGCCATCACAGATAAATGGGGAGAGAAGTACAGACAGAAAGGGCTCAGATCATAGACTGGAATGTACATTCAGTGGTTTGTGAGGGGGTTGTGTCGTTTGGGGGGTTGTTTGGTTTTGTTAGGGTTTGTTTGGGATCTCTTTAATCCTTCAGGTAGAGGTATTAGCCGGTGACAAACGTGTTTTCTATCAGTCAGGGGATACCTGTGGGGAGAAGCAAGTACCTTTGTGGCATTTACAGCCTCAGTGGTGGCATGGAAGCTTCTCTAGGTGTGATTTCCAAGACTGTGAGCTGTGAATATAAGATGGTGACTTCTTAAGGTATTTCATTTATAGTTTGTCATGTGTTACATCTTCTACAACAGAGCACTGCTCTATTTTAATGCTTTGCATTTCAGAATTTCCAGAAAGAGCTGAAGAAGCTTATCATAGCACTTTATTTGTTGCTTTAGTCTCTGTCTCCAGGCAGTCTCTCCAATGTACTGAAATTCAGCATGCTCTATGTGAAGTCATGGAGAGCTGATTAATTTTATTTTTCTTTGTTTAATTTTATTTTTTTTTTTTAGGAGAAAAGAAAAAGTAATGAGAAAAGCTTGGTATTAGTCTTTTTCCAACACTTGCAGTTGGTAGACAGAAACAGGCTAAAGGCATCCGGAGGAATTCCACATGGTCAGTGCCTGGTTTTGCTGTGCTAGTGGTAGTTTTCTCTTTAGACAAAGCCCTGGTGTTTAGTGAGCTATCAAGCAGTGAGTGATTTCTGTACACTTGATGGGATGAGTTCAGTAAATTATCTGGAAATGGTTTTAGGAGCAAAACCATTTCAGCTGGGCTAAAGGTCCTTCTCTCGTTCTTTGTGCTCTGAGAAGTTACAGTGTCTCCAGATCCATTATCTGTGTGTTATATGGAGATTTATTTACTTTCAGCAGCGAAGTTGATCTTGTTTACTTCAGTAAGTGCTTGCTTTAGATGATTTCTGAAAGGGATAAAGAGGGGAAAAAGCTGCTTTTTGAAATAAATATTACATTCTGGCCACTGCTAGCCTTCATTACCCACTTTTTATAAACTGGAGTTTGCTGGCTTTTTGTCTGCCTCGTTGCAGAGCTTTGTTAATACACTGCCATGAAAATGAAAGTTTCATACACATTGACATAATTAATGAAGAGGCAGGCAGCATGCTCTACCAATTAACACCACAGGGAAAAGTAAAATTGGCTTCCTTTTTGCGTGTTGTGCCAAAGCGAAGAACTGTAACACACAGCAAATAAATAGAGATCCTTTTAATGAGCTGCAAGATCGAGCTGGATAACTCTGAAAGGATGTTGAGTAAACACTGCCAACTATTTAGAGTGTTAAGAGTAATTGATGAGCTTAGTTGAAAGTTTTGAGGGGTTTTTTTTGGGGCGGGGGGAGTTGAGGTGGAGAGCCTGTCAAAGGATGGAAATACAGCTTGTTAATAAATAAACTGTATTTTCAATGCAGCTATTAGGCACGTTAAAGAATGTATCAAGCACTTTAGAATAAATATAGGGGGGAAAAAAGCGGTTTACTGCTTGCTACTTGACCAAGTTCATCAGAACTCATTTTTTCAGCTGAGTATTTCTGCACTTCATATTTACTCTTAATGAAAACTTGACTAATTGTTCTCTGATGCTGATTCCAAGTAGCACAACTATCTGGCAAGGGGAGACATTGCTCAACCTTGATTCTTTCCAGTTATCTCAAAGTCCTAATAATAACAATAGCAGGGAAGTAAACAGGGGAAATTTTTCTGTGCTCTATGTGAAGCATTCTGTTTACCTCGAGACGTAGGTGTAGAAAATTCAGAGCGGTTCAGGTTTAACTTTATTTCAAAAGATTCTTCCATCAAACAGAATTATCCTAAAAGCCTTCTAAGACTGAGTTTTTGGAGAATACAGAACTCCAAGCCTGTGAAGGCAATTTATAGGTGAAAAGAATTAATGGGCATTGGAAATTAGAAGGCCAGCATCATTTAGATCAAAGTACATGTAATTACAGAAACGCAATTTTGACTGTTCAGTGGCACCAGCTAGTTTAGAATGTCTTCATATAAGAAAATAAGGCATCCTCTTCACTTTTTGTTCATTGTAAATGGTTTGAATTTTGACAATAATCAATTTTTAGTATTTATTTCAGCCCAAGTATTGCATTAGGTTAGATCCAGCATATCATTTCACATTGTATGCAAGCAAATCACTAAGATTTATCTATGAGCCTCTGCACCTCAGCATCTCAAATAAATCTTAAAATACGTCAGAATTGTAATTAAGGAAGCAAAATGTGGTAAAGCTAAGAGTAATAATTAGAAGTCAATAAAGACTGTGCTAAATCCACTGAACAATTGACCTTTGTAACAGTCATGCCTGCTCTGAGTTATCATCACAACAGAATTGTGTGTCCCTTCACTTGGAATGTTAAAGGTGAAAGCAGAAGTATCCAATAACTGTGCAACAAAGAATATTAATATGCAAAACCAGCTAGAGACAGTTTATTGTGACTGTGATGGAGTCCTACTATATGTTAAGAGATGTATATTACTGAGTAGTTATTTAATCAATATTTTCTCTTTTTTTTTTATCTTTTTACTACCTCCCCTCTGCATCTCTGCTTTTGGTTTTCTCTTCAGCCTCTCCCATACCTGCCTCTAGTCTTTCTTGTGTATTTTTCTTACACATCTTTATATTGCCTAACCTTGTTCTAACCTAGAGTTTGTCCTTCAAAATGCTTAATGGACTGTGTCCTGTCCCCACTGCTGGGCCAAGTCTCTGCTGTGGTGGTGTTCAGGACTGCCTGGCTGTTCCCAGCTAATCTGATGGCTGTCATCCTCTCCTCAGCCAGCTGGCTCTGCCTCTGCTCTGGCTCTTGCCACCACGAGCATAGCAGTGTCTCTTCTGTCCCAGCTTCCTCCCTTTTGACACCATGTGCTTTTTTCTGCCACCCTTTGTGGCCCAAGTGCCTTCTGCTGCAGCCCAGTAGAGCAGCTCCCAGAAGATCTGTGATCCAGAAGGACAACGACTGAGCTCCAGCAGGGAAGATGAGTGTGGATGCACTAGGAGAGAGAAAAAGGACAAAATCCTCCATAAGGATTTGTAAGAAGAAACGACATTACAATCTGTGAGGATTCTACATGTAATTGTATCTTCTCTAATTGTCTTGTGCTTCAGAAAAAAATATTTACTCTCTTCAGTGTTTCATATTCCTGCAAGACTGGAAAGAGGTGAAATATTACTGAAGGGTTGTGGTTTAACCCCTGCCAGGAACTGCCCTGGGAGGGAGGAGAATCAGTAAAAAACCCAAAGCTCATCCACTGAGATAAAAACATTTCAACATTTAAAGCAAAACAGGGAATTTATTTCCCTGCCATGGTCAGGCAGGAGTTGAGCCACCCCAGGACAGCCAGGCTCCAGCACGTGGAACAGTGGCTTGGGAAGGCAAAGGGCATCACTCCAAACATCCCCCTCTTCTTCCTCCAGCTTTAGATGCTGAGTGGGACATGAGAAATTCTGGACTGACCCTTGGGTCAGCTGTGTCCTCTCCTTGTGCACTCCCAGCCCTGGCTGGTGGAGTGAGGAGCAGAAGCAGCTTTGGCTCTGTGTCAGCTCTGTCCAGCAGCAGCAAAAACTTCCCTGTTTTATGAGAGATTCCTTGTGTTTGCAGCACAAATCCAAACCACAGCCCCATACTACCTGCTGTGGAGAAAATTAACTCTCTCCCAACCCAAACCAGCAAACTAAATTAAATAATTTGTCTTCAGGTTGTACAAAGTTCCTTTATTGGATCGCACCAAGGATAAAATATAATTAGTAAATTGTTAACTGTTATCAAGAAAATATAAAGTGCAATGAATGTGTTTCATTGATCATAATTCCTGTGATAGAAAACTGGAATGATGTGGAGATCTTCAATGCTGAAAGGCTTCTTGCATTCATATTTTGTACAGCAAGCATGCTTCTGACCATCCATACCTCCAATAGGGAGAAAGAGAGAAGGCGAGAAGTAAAAAATATCTTCTATTGGGTGAGATCTTAAATAGATTAGGGTTCTTGAGCTTGGAATGATGACAGATAAGTGAAAAGAGAGGCCTAGACAATCATCAATGCTTGAAAGAAAACAGACTGTTCTGCAGCATAAGAATCAGTACTCAGTGATATTGTCAGCCAGCAAGTTCAAGATTAGCACAACAAAGTACTTTTTTCACACGGAGCAGGATTGTGGCACTTAGAATTTATTTGGGATCAAGCAGGATGGATGCAGTGGCTGTGCAGAAGTTCTGCCTCAGGAAGTCAGGAATCACTGGGTTATATTTTGCACACAAGGACCATGCTCATGTGGCTTTTCTTGTGTTCCTCCCCTAAATGTTTGCCCCTGTGGTTCTGGGCTAGATCAGCCTTTTCTCCTGGCCAGAGTGTCAATTCTTATGTATTAAGAATATGTATGAGCTAGATGTTGTTGTAACAAAACTGTCATAATCAATAAGGGGTAATTAAACAAAATTTATGTTCGGAATCCAATGAAAGAACAGCTTTGTACGTTTTACATTTGTGTGCCTTGAATTAAGTTTATTCAACTAAATATGAGGTGCTTGAGGTGGACAGGTTAGAGCTTATTAATTACCTTGCTCTGTACATATAAGCAATATAGGTGCCAGCTCCAATCTGTGATAAATCCATCAGCTCTGGGGGTTTTCCTGTTCATCCCCACTGAACTGTGAGTGCATGTGACAGGCCGTGCTTCTGTCAGAACGAATCGTCCCCCTCGGAGAGCTGGCAGCACAGGGAAGTGACAACTTAATGGAAGCTAAAGCACTCTAATGGCAGTGCCTGCTGAAAGCCAGGGAAAGTCATCCCCAGCATTTGCCCCGGCTCTTGAAAATGTCTCTTTGCATTTCTGCTTGTGTGCAGGATCTGGGAGCTTGGCTGGAGTCACGTGTGCAGGTATTATTCAGTGAAATGCCATTCAGTCCAACACTTGTTTGTTGATGGACTTGATTCCAGCAGGGTCAGCCCCTGTGACACTCTGCCCTTTTCCCATGTGCTCTCAAGTCCTGAAGCATCACTCACCTTCAAACCCCTCATCCTGAGAGACACAGAAACCCATTTCCAGAGCATAACTGGAGATTCTGGTTACTGCCTAACCCATCCCCATTGCATGGATGGAAGTACAAATGTTTTATCCCATGGATCGCATGAGTACATAGATATTCTTATTTAGTTATGTGACGCTGTTTTACACCACAACAACGTGGACTCCAAGATCCAGAAGGCTGAAAATGACACTTTTATTTTTGGGATGTGTCTCCCTTTTATACTTTATTACACAGACTAATTTGATTGGTGAAACAAAGGCAAACCTCTTCAATCACATTGGTCAGATCAGAGGGACATCAAGATGATGTCCCTCCTAGGAAAAGGAATGCATAACAAAGTTACAGGTACAAAACATTTCTCCTGTTTACAGAAAATTCCCTGGGAACAGAATTTCAGAAAACCAAAACACCTCAGGCACAAACCAGGGGTACATCTTATGAATGGAATATGTGTTTAACCGAATGGATGGAAATATAATGCACTTTAGTTAAGTATATTTGTTTACAGGTGAAGAATATAGAGACTTTTTTTCCTGCCTTTTATTGGTGTTATGAACAAAAAGTTGTGTTGAGCCAATGGATGAAATTACTATACAGAGAGTATTTCATGTTGTTTTAATATCTTTTTAGATTACATTGGTGTATGTGAACATATTTATTTATAAATAAATAAAACCCCAGTAATTTGCATACATTTGTGAACTGTCTTATAAGTGCCCAGTGATAACGTTTAAATATTTTCATTTTAATTACATTTTAATATTTTAATAACTTTTATATATTAAACTGGGGATATTTAATCTAGATTATTGCCTTTTTATGAGGTTTACATGCAAATAATTACCTTGTTCCTGGTTTTCTTGGTGTGATGGTGCTTTTGGACAAAACCAGAATAGTAATGGCTTTCAGTAGAATATTATTTCTTCATCTTTTAATAAAAAGCATGAATGCTTTTCAGGTTGTATTTATCCAGATAGATTAAAAAATTTTAAAAAAATATTCCTAATAATATAATTTCTAAGATGTAGAGAACTTCATCAGTACTATACCATTCATCCAAGTTCACAGAAAGAGAGCAGGCGAGGGCAGAGCCAAGAGGACTTCAGAACTGAGGAAAAGAAAGCCAAATGACTGTTCTAAATTAAAAATAACCAACCAACCCAAATGAACCAAGCCAAGGCATTTCTGTGTGGCTATTTCTGTAATTATTTGCTTTACAGTTGAGACTTTGATGTTGTTCAGCACGTAACAATTATTTTTGTGAAGGAAAGGTGGATGCTTTACACAGACACTGTTGTTAATGTTGTGCTTAACATGGATCTGCTTCCTCCTGTCCCTCTCCAGCCATCCTGGGACACACAGGAGACTCCAAACTGCTCAATCCACCTTTCAAGGTTCTCTGTGATTTTCTCTGCCTTCCCCCTACCAAACCCACCCTGTGACAAAGCATTTCCAGCAGAGCCACCCTGCTCACCTTGGTTTGGGACAGTGACCACTGCCTGTGCTGCTCCCTTGCTTTGTGTCTGCTTCCATTTAGGAGCTTTGGGATTTTGAAGGATTTTCCTAAAGCTATAGCCTGTGGAAACTATAAAGGAGATAGTTCATAACAGTTGATATTAACACATTTTTGCTATAAAATGGTTTTCATAACGGCTCATTCTTGCATATTTTCTCATGGAGCAAGTCCCACTTCAATTTTTCAATTAAAACTTCAATTAAAACTCCTCTGTACACTCAGGGACTGTGGGGTTTCTGTTACATAAGACTTCTCTTTTCAGTTTCTTAACAGAATTGTTCTCTCTTCAAAATTGTTTCCTTAACACACAGAATCAATAAGCGCTCACACAGTGTTTGCTTCACTTAAATTGGGATTTTGCTCAGGTAAAAATCTGATTTCCCAGTGGGAGAGATGTCTCCCCTCTTTTTTGGGTGCACCAAGCTCCTTTAAGAGGCAGAGCAGAGCTTCCAAGTTGTTTTGTCGCTTTGATTTTGCAGTTGCTTGAAATATTCAGTTAACTGCATTTAATGTCTTCTTTTGAATGAGTTTGTGTTATTAGAGAAAATGATCACTTTCTTGTCCCCTAAACTTAACCAGACTTAATTGTGGAATTACAGAATTCTGTGTTTATATATGTTTTTGTATGGTTTTTTCCTTCTTAGGCTAATGAAAATTTCACTGTACTGATGAGCTTTATGTTGCCAGCTGAAGATTAATTCTTGATTTTTAACAATATTTTATTTTAATTCCTTTTAACTGACTGAAGGCAGTAAACAAGGATCTTCACTATTTCACTCTCCTGCAAGCCACTGATTGATGCAAGGGATTTTTCCTGCATGTGTGTGTGTTTATATGTGTGTATAAAAATACATGCATATGCAAATTATTCTCCAAGTTCTTTTCCAAATTGCTAATTTGACATTTTTAAATGGGCAAAATTGATGTTCTGTGAAGCAGTGGCAAGTTTACATGCACACAAAAATTGAAATATTTGTCTGTAAACGGTGATTCTAGTGAGAGTGGGATTTTTCTGCTCACACTGACAGCTCTTCCTCAGACCTCTGCCTTGCCCCACCTTTAGAAAGTAGCTTGCTTTCAATTTATGCAGAATAAATACTGTGCCTCATGCAGGGAGGACATTGGCACATGCAGGGGACATTTTTTAATTTGGGCAAAGTGTATAATATATCATATATGTTTGCTAAGTTGTACGAATTTAAGATCACTTTCTTCAAGAAAAATCTGGACTCTGGAATGCTATCAAGTTTTGTTGGAACTGAGACAAAAGTGAAGTGTGCACAATAATCACTTAGTTCATCTCTGGGCTACTTTTTAGGTGTTGTGAAGGAAAAAAAAAAGCAAGAGGAAGTATAGTTGCAGTCAGAGGTCAATGTAAAGAAGTCCAGGTAACTCAAAACTATTCTACACTGTAAATAATTTATTAATAATAATAACTCTTCTCCCTTTGCCTTGTCCTTTCCCATCCCACCCCCACTCTTTGGTGACCTTTCCATACCTTTTTTGCTCTTTGTAGCGTTGTTCATCCCAGGTAACCTGATGTAGTTTAACATATAGGAATGCTCCAGGTGGGAAAAGCTGGTGAAACTTCGCTGTGGTTTACAGGCTCCTTCTTGCCTCCCAGAACTGAGATAAAGGCGGATAAAGCACCTGAGAACTCAGCCTTGAGCAGGGTCTGTCCCAGTCCCAGGGGTTCCAGCTGAACTCACACACGTAGTCAGGGACCCAAGGATGTGCCTCCTTCTGTTTACCTGCAACAGATTTGGAATTTACACAGAAAACTAATGGAGTCTCTGGTGACTCGCAGATTGCCTTGGCTTTATCTGCTCTGTGTAATTAACGTAACCCAGCCAGTGGATGAGCACTTTCTGTAGGAGTCAATAAGGAAGGATGTCTGGAAAATGAACGAACTGCTGAGATTAATTGCAAGGCTGCCCGTCTGAACAGCCTGGTGAGAGATTCAGGAGGAAGTGCCAGTGCCTTTATATCCAAAAGATTTCTTTATTAAGAGTTGTTCAAAATCTCAGTAACATTACATATCAGGCTGGGCTGAAGATGTTTTATTGTTACTGTTCTAGCCTTAACAATTGCAAACTATTAATTGCTGTTAGAGAACAATTCGTATGAATATTGATCTCAATCAGCTCAGCTGGATTTTTAGTATTCTTCATAATGATGGCAAATTCTAATAATAATTAGAAAAATGCATTTTCTAAAATGTACAGTGGTAGACTAGTCAGCAGGAAGATTTAAATCAAAGTTTTGTGTGAACAACTTTATGAAAAAAAACCCCAAAAAACAAAGACCAGATGGTAACAGGACTCAGTTAAGGAATTCTGGGTTTGCTTTGCATTTCTTTAGTCATTTTAGAGATAATTTGTCTTTTGAGTCTAGTTCGTTGTTTTTGGGTTTTTTTCCTGTTCATTTTATGAAAGTGCTGCTTACCTATAGTTTACCAGTATTTTTAAATAGATTTCCTGAAGGGAAGACATTTGTGGTTTTTTTTTTTTTTTTTTTTTTTTTTTTTTTTTTTTTTTTTTTTTTTTTTTTTTTTTCCTACGTTTTAGGAATATTTTGAACCTATTGGTTAATTCTATCTGCAGACCCCTGTTGTTGTTTTGACTGCCACTCATGTAACACCTGAGAGTGTGGATCTAAAATGTGCAGCCAGGCTTGTGAATGGCAGATAGGAGCGTGGAAGTGCAAGGAGGAAAATCCTGAGTACTCAAAGGAAGGAACTTGTCAGCAGGTACTGTGTTCAAGTTCAGACAGAGGCTTTCTTTTTTCTCTACCATTTTAGCATGAAATCAATGGGGAATGCATAATTTTTTAGATGTGTCTGAGATTGCACAGCAAATGTTCACCAATGAGACTCTCAGCTGCCACACAATCTGGCACAGCTCCTTTCTGCTCCATAGCTCCCAGTTGCATTCAGCCCACTGTCGATGTGATGCCTCTTTTTGGCTCCTTGCCCATCTGTTTTAGTAATTACTGTCATATAAACTGATATTTCTAGACTAGCAACCATGTTGTTGTGAGATAAACTCGTTGGAGTTACCTTTTGTGACGTGTTCAAGCAGCTCACTGACTTTTTACTTTAAACTATTAAATTTGCATGAACATTTCCTACAATATATAGAGAAGAAGCCTATGATTTTTTTATTTTTTTTTTTTTTGAACACAAGGAGTTATAATGAAATAGGAATCAGATTTTGGTAATGCTTCCTTTTTGTCATGGCTATAGTACTTTCACAGTTTTAGCTCTTTTTTATTTTTTTTTAAGGATCATAATAAAAAAAGTGTCCTTGAATAAAGTATTTGTGTTAATAAGTTTTGGCAGACATAACTTCTTAAGGGTAAAATATACAAAAAAAGTGGTTTGCCCTATCCAAATCATCCATTAGCACAACAGGACCATCCAAAATGACATCATTACATATGCCAGCTAAAGCACAAATTTCAGTGAAGAGCAGCTTTATTCTGACAGAAATCGAGCAGAATGAAAGGTGAATTAAAAGAAAGGATCAGACAACATCCTATCACCAACTTAACCCATTAACAGCCCCGGGGGCCGCGGCAGAGGAGCCAACACAAATATCAGTGGAGTGTGCCAAGGAGCCAGATGCCATCACTGCAAAATCACTGCCTGAGGTTGGCATCTGTGCCTTGGCCTGCCAGCCACAGAGGGAGGGAAAGCTGGGCAGGCTTTTTTTGGGGCTGGAGAGAAAGGCTTTGTGCCTCTCCCCCTGGTCTCTCCTCATAGCAGGGCTCCTGGCTGCCACTGGGGAAATTGGCAATGAGAGCAGAGAGAGCTCAGGCATTTCCATGCACACAGAAATATTAAATATCTAGATATCTGTATCTCTCTGTCTATAGATATCTAGATATAGATATGTGGATGTATGCACGTTTGTAGGAAACTGCTTTTGTAAGTGCATTTGGGCAGATTGGACCAGAAAAAAGGAGAGATCGAGGAAGGAAGGAGGCAAAAGAAACCAGAGTGAAGTAAAACCTGAACAACACATGATAAGACTATGAAAATAAGTGTTTAGTTTCCATACATCCTCAAGTGCTTATTGTAGTATTTTTGTTTTTTTATTTTAATAGTGAGACTTCAATAATTTCTCTAACTTTTCCCAAGTCATATCTGCTCAGTAGCAAAATTCTTGATCTGTTCTCTTTGCAATGACATTCCACATAGGCAAGTTCTAAGCATGTGGCAAGTGTAATTTTTAGGATTAAAAAAAATATTTTATGTGATTTTTGATAGCATTCTGTTACACCTGACTAATATATCTATAGATACATCCTAATATTGATTGATTGCTTGATTGATTCTTTTTAAATGTAGTGTTCTTATTTAATAGGAATAATTTCTAGCCATGCAATCAGTACTCAGGCTTCTCACAGTGGGTGTATCCAATTAAAGCATTAAAAAGAGGGTCTGCAATAGTTTGAGAGGTCTCCAGTGCTGGTGGGGCCACTGGAAACTGCACACTGACATTAGGAACTGGGAACCTTTCTGGTTAACCAGTAATTAGCTCTACATACATTAAAGGTGTGTTACCAAATGCAAATAACTGCATGTGTGTGGATTGGGTAGGGGGATAAATGCTGTGACACCAGGTAACTTTCACTTCTGTTCTCAAGACTGAATGTTCAGTAATGTGGAAAAATCTCTGTGAAGCAGAAATCTTGTGAACAGGCAAAATCTTTTTTTTTTTTTTTTAAGTGAAAGTAGCACAGTAGTAAATATGAAATAAAAGTGCTAATTAATTCAAGGAAAACTCTCTAAATATATATTGATCAGAGAGAGACATTTGAGGCGAGCTGTAGATTTAAAACACGACTTTCCAAAGCTTAAAAAAAAAGGCTCAGAGAGTATTGTGTTCATGATTCAGCCGTCAAGCATGGCTGGAAAGGCCCAATTTGGGGCAGACAATAAAGGATTTTGATGAACACACGTTCCCTGTGCTCCCCCATGGACAGAGCAAGGCTTCTTTTCTGTGTGATGGCGCTGCATTCTGCAGAGAAACACAGTGGGTAGGAGGAGGTTGAAAAGACTTCAGAAGTGAGCATCTGTCTTGGAACCAAAGGATTTTTCCCCCTTAAAGTTTCAGTATCCTGTGTTTGTCATGCCTTCAGTACATGCTAAAGCTGTTAAAAAGATACCACTGTCACAGCATGAGGAATTACGAGTAAGAGCAAAGTTGTGTTTAGAGTTGGTCAGGACAAAAGAGGATTATTGCTCTCTGAGTTCTTATTAAAACCTTCAAGTGCATTTTTTTTAGGTTCAGTAATCATGGCTGAGAAAAAGGAAAAGTAATATTTAATAATAAGTCTCATTTACTTTTTAGCAGCAGTGGAATTTTACAATTTTTAATAAATTATAAATATTTTGACAGGAGGATAGAATTGGCATTGTGCGATTTAAGGGTTTTATGTCATAAGAGATCCATTTTTATAATTATTTCGGAGTTGAATCTTCACATGCCTTTTCCTAGAATAAAGTCTTTATCATTGGATTTTGAATTTCCATGTGTGCCATAACTAAAATATTTGAGCTTGACAGTATTACCTTTGAGTTAATTCTTTCCTCCTTCATTCTCCTCCTTATTGTAGATGGTCTAATTTTTTCCACTTCACCTTTATCCACTTCAGTGCTTCACAGGCTGCACTCCCTAAACCTTGCCACATAAACCCAAAACAATTTTTCCTTTTATTTTTTTCTTGATGCTTTCATCTATTTTTTTTATTTATTTGTAACATAGGCAGTCAAAGGTTCTGATTATCAGAGGGAGGAGCTGTAACTGAACTGTTAAAGGTTTAAAAGCAATATACTACAGAGGTTTGAATAACTTGATATTTGTTTGGTAGTGGGTGAAGGGTAAGTGGCTAATTATTCCAACAGTAGGTAAAAGATTTTGGTTTTGGTGTTATGGAATCACAGAATGACAGAGGCTGGAGGGGCCCTCTGGATATTGCTGAAGCCATCAGATTTGTGCTGAATCCTGCACCAAGCAGGATCATCTGTAGAAGAACATACACAGGGACTTGGTTTGGGGGATATCTCCATGAACTCACAACCAGTATGGAAACAGCTGTTCCACTGTTTGTCGATTCTCCTCTCAGGAAACAGGTTCTCTGATATTTAATGTTAGTCAGTCTGTGCCCATTGCCTCTTCTAATTTGCCTGCCCAGCACTGAGAAGTGTCTGGCTGCATCTTCTTTCCACCCTCAGGAGTTTATGTGCATTTGTGAGATCCCTTGAGCCTTTTCCTTCTCTGGCTGAAGAGCCCCAGCCTCTCACAGACTCACAGAATGTGGAGGTTGGAAGAGACCTCCAAGACCATTGAGTCCAACCCAGCCCCAACACCTCAACTAAACCCTGGCACCGAGTGCCACATCCAGGCTTTGTTTAAACACACCCAGGGATGGGGACTCCACCACCTCCCCAGACAGACCATTCCAGTACTTTGTTATTCTTTCCTTGAAAAACTTTTTCCTCATATCCAACCTGTGTTTCCCCTGGCACAGCTTGAGGCTGTGTCCTCTCGTTCTGTCAGTGCTGCCTGGAGAAAGAGCCCAACCCCACCTGAGCACAGGCACCTTTCAGGGAGCTGTAGAGAGTGATCAGGTCACCTCTGAGTCTCCTTTTCCCCAGGATAAACAGCCCCAGCTCCCTCAGTGGTTCCTCCTACAGATCCAATCCCCTATTCCCTGCCCTATCCTCTGCTCCTGGGCTGGGCTGGCTGCCCCCTGCCCATCTCCTCCTCCTGGGCAGCACAAACTCTGGTGCAGCCCCTTCACTGCTGGCCTGGAGGGGAAGGATCCCATCCCTCGGGATCTGCTCCCCAGGGCCCTCCTGGCACCCTGGGGATGCTGCAGCTGTGGTTTGCTGCAAGGGCACGTGGTTATCTCATGTTCACTCGTCCTCCTGCTCTTCCATGGCCTTTTCCCTAAAGCTCTTTTCCAGCCAGTTGTTCCCCAGCCTCTCCCCTGGATAACATTTCATCCTCTTCCTAACCAGACTGCATCACTTTTGCAATTTCAGTACTAGTATTTTTGGTTTGTATTGCTTTGAATAATGGTTAAAGTCTGATTTTAAGGTTCTTTGTTTTTTTCTTCTCCCAACCCCTTTGGGAATTTATCATTCCCAGAATGCTCCTGTATTCTGTGAGTAATAAATCTTCCTGGTGTTTTGTGATTTGCAGTTCATAGGACAAATTATTCAAACATCTTATTAGTGTTTCATTAAACCCCTTTTTATATGCTGTATCACAAAGATATTTTGAATTCTAATAGACATTGGTGCTTTATGCTATTCATGCTTTATAATATTCATGTTGTTTAAATGTTTTGCTTTTCATTTCTCTCTTATCTGAGAGATACAATATCCTACAATTTTTTTATCACTGATTATTTGGAAATCAACACATAATTCATATGGCTCAATTGCTGTCACTGATGTACTCAAATTACAGTTATGGCTATTAAAGAAAATTATTAAGAACTCAATGCCTTGAATTTCAGTGACAGTCTGCTGCCTTATCATCCTTTTGAAACCCCAGTACAAAAACTTTAGGTGATTATCTTTTAATTGTACATGTGAATGAGTTGGAGGAAGGATGAACCAAGCAGAGGCAAAGCTTCTGAGTAATAAAAGAAGTTTTAATGTACTTTAATCTGGTGAAAATGTTAGTGGTCTTTTTTTGGAATGTGCAGTGCTCTATTTCTGTGGCTGTAGGCTGGAAACAGATTGGATGTCAGACTGATTGTCAGCATTTGTGTTCACGGCTTTTACATGTGGGTGGTTTCTCCAGTAAAGAATTCTGCATTTATTGTAAAAACCAGTAAGGTAATTTTCCTATAGCTGGCTAGGTATGAAAATACATAAGGGGTAATTAATGTATAATAAAGATTGGAAAATTTACCTTCTGTTTCAAAGGGAAGAGACTCCTCAAACATAATTCACTATGAGAGTATTTGAACCAACAGAGTGAACATAAAATCTTTGATGTGTCCTGGAAGGATTTGATAGGCTAAGTTTAAAGTAGCTTCAGATTTTGTCTTTCCTCTCTGTTGCTTCTATCACAATAGAGATTAATTGCTGCATGCTTGAATAATCATCTATTGAATCAATGTATGTGCATTTTTACACCTATTATGAGATGATGCTGTATAATCTTTTGCTGGTTTTATTCTTTATCTTTTTGATCTACCCTATCATCACACTTTGGCATAGGAGTTAATTCAGTTCTGTGTTCTGGCTCACTGGAACATTTTGAGCACCTCATCTCCCACTTCTCAAAGAGAGGAATTCTCAAACTTCTTTTGGGTCAGAAGATTAAGAGCTCTGTTTGAGGAGTCCTGTGAAATCTGGCTCAAAGCAAACAGCCCAGTTTTCCTGGACAACACTGGGGTTGTGTTATTCCCTCTGTACTTAGTGCTCCATCCTTGGTCATCAAAACCCTTTTCAGATGATCAGAACAACAGCTTGTGAAATGCCTGAGCATCACTTGAAATCCCACCCAAGGTGTGTGACAGCCACCAGCAAACCCCTGATACACACAGGATTCAGCCGCAGCTGAATCATTTAACAACTTCTATGTGTTGAATCAATCTTGGTTATGCAAACCTTACAATATAATTTAGATTTGTTTACCTACAAATATGCTTTAAATCATATTGCTTTGCTGTTTAGTTGATGATGTTTAGTTGATGACAGGCTTTTGTTTGTTTGTTTTGCTTAAACAGAACATGAAATCCTATTTAACTGTAGGTTTAAGCTACATCAACAAATGTGGTTATATTATAAGGCAAAAGTTTGTTAAATTGGTACAGAGACCCTCATGAAAGGAGAACTATTTGAGCTGGAGCTGTTGATTCTCTGACATTTTGGTGGCTTGGTGTGTTTAGCTGCTCTGAAGCAAATTTTTAAAAAAAAGGTTACTATGCAAAAGGTTTGATGGCTGTAGACAGAATAGTTGGCAGAACAAGAGGGCAAAAGTTAGGGACAAGTGGAAAATTTCAGACTGAATAAGTTTCTGCCTTGGTAGATGCAGTAAAGCCCAACAGCAGCATTTTTGGGCTAAAAACGCTGTAAAAAATCCCAATCATAGGAAACCCAAAAAGAGCAGGTCTGCCCTGGTCAAGGAGAGAAGCTCAGTGAAACCTGTTTTAAAACTTAGATGAAAGAACAAATTGTGGTGATTAAAGAAAAAATTAATGATTTAAATTTTTGTGACCATTTAATTTACGATGCTCATTTCTAATTAAATATGTCCTTTTACACATTTTATTTTATGGTGAAGGTTTAAAAGTCTTTGTAAAGGAAGAATACTGAAAAAATCTTTCAAAAGCCAGTTTATGTCTTACTGTGTGAAATAACTTCCTCTACTGTTGACTACCCTATAACATGGTTAATTCAGATAAACATTAAAGGTGTGTAAAGATATTTTTGTGTGAATAGTACAAAACTGAGCGTTTTTCCCTACTATGTTTCTTTGGCTCCTGCTTTTGTTTATTTGGATGATCTAGAGAGGATAAGTTCTCTCAGCCATATCCAGCTCTGTGTGAATTCAGATTGTTTATCAGATAATAGATAATAAAAAAAAAGTACCGAACTACAAAAGTATAAAGCTAAAATGACCAAAAAAACAAAAAGATGCAGTCGAAATTGAGAGAAATATAGAGACAGGGCAAAATATGAACTAATAAATCCTGCATGAAAGCATCTAAATACTTAATATTACTTGTGTAAAGCTTTTGTTTTGCCATGAAAGACCTGAAATATAATAGCTCTTTGGTCTGTCTAGAGTATAAATAATATGATGACAGCATCATTCTGAAGTTCATGCATGTTCTTAAAATGATTTAATGTTCTCCTATAGTTCTCAATTTTATCCAGATGCCTTATTCAGTCACACCAAAAGCACATTACTGAACGTTTTATTTATCATTCTGTGAAGCTTAATTCACTTGCAAGTCAGAACTGCACTGTTTTCAGCTGAGCTGCATTTCACACCTGTTTGGAGAAAGAAAAAGACTGAGGTGGTTTTGTGTTTCGGTCTGAGATTTCTGAAGATGTTTTTTTCTTGAAATAGACTCAACAGAGTAGCAGACTTCTGCCACAAATCCTGCATGCCATGTGCAATTCGTGATTTATTTTCCCTTTATCAACTGGATTTTAATATACACACGTCTGTGATCTATATTTCTAGGGAATTTGCTCCTGAATTTTATTCATCTAAGCAATATCTGAAAATAGCCTCCAAATTTCTAATGCCTCTCTAATTTTATTTTTTTTTTTATGTTTAAGAGTCAGTTATCTTGCTTTGCAAAACCTGATTCTCTCTCCATTCATTGACATGAGGAATTCTTTCAGGAATCCAGTAGGTGGGACACTTAGATGACACAGTGAGTGTGTGGGTACTGGCTTGTGAAGAACTCTCCCACTTTCCAATCAGTTCTGGCTTAGAATGTCTTCTTAGAGGTAATTATCCCCAGTAAATCCAGGCAATGTCCTGCTTGAATAATTCAAATCTTTTCTTCACAATTATTTGTTTGAAATAGGATGGTTCTGGGTGCTTTTCATAATTTCAGAGAATTATGACTAATCACTGAGCTAATTTTTAGAAATGCAAACACACATTTCAATGGAGGGAGAAATGATCCTTTAGTATTTTCTAGTGTTTTAGAACTTTTTAGTGCTTGAAGATGAAAGCAAGGAGTAAAAGATTACATATTTAATGGAGGGATATCACATTTCTGGTCTCAAGATCATTCGTACCTGGAGATAAGTGCTATTTTTTTTCTAGTGATTTTCTTGCAGAATGATCAGAAACTGGAATTGACAAACAAATCTTTTTCTCTCTGAATGCAAGTATCAGTAACAAACAGCAGCTGGTCACCACAGAAGCTCTGATGATGAGATCAGCACTGAGGGAATTTTGGTGCTGCTGCCCCTGAGCTGTGCTCTGGTGACACTCTTGTGGCTGGCCTCACCTGCTGCTTTATCTCCTTTATCCCAGAAAGGATATTTCTGTAATTCCTATGTAAAGAGTCACTTTAAACCAAATTTTAAACAAGTCTGATGGATTTTGCCCTCTCTTCAGCTCCTTGTGTCCCTCCAGTTTCACAGTAAATTAGGCAGCCTAAAAAACATGACTTCCACATGCAATTAATGTGAGATTGTCTCACTGTTTTCCTTCTCATGATCATTACCAAGGGTTAGAAGGCCCAGCTTTTAGTAGCATGCTGCAAGAATTCCTATTTTGCAGCTTAATTTTGGAAAGAATTTTTTTTTTTTTTTCTTTTCAAACTTCACATTTCCGATGAAGATGGCAAGGCTTGCCTCACACAGGCAGCTGCCATTTGGAATGGTTTCCCTACTTCTTAAATATTAATATCAAATCAAACCTCAGTCCATGTGTCTTGCACTTGTATTATTTGACTGAATGTCATTTTATGCCCTCTTCAAGTTTTTTTTTTTTTTAACATTTTGATACTTTATCATTCACCAAATGAATCTATTAAGAATCTATTAATGGAAGATGACCATTTGGAATTTGCTGTAGAAAATCAACTCAAGTTGCAAACACTGACATGGAATTCAGCTTGAATTTTTGATTTTTCTTTTTTCTTCAGGCCCTTTGTATGTCAAGGGGAAAAAAAATTCTCTGGCTGGTTCTGAAATAGTGTGCCACATGCACATAAAAATACATCATAATTGGCATAACTGCAATTGAGTTGTAGGGATAGAATTCCTATCAGGAATCTACATATCATATTAGGAAAACAGTATCCATGCTGTAGTATATTATTTTGGTAACACGATAGCTGGATTTGAAATGGAATCCAAAGGTCAGAGTTGGCAGCAGAATGGGAATTAGGTAATCACATTTTCCTTCCTGTCACTGACCTCATCCCTCTCCAGTCCCCACTACAACTGTCTGTATTTAGCAAGGGTGGAAGCCCTGCTAAAATATGTTTGTGCTACTTCATTTTTTTAAACTTCCAGTGAAGAAAGTTTGCAGAGTCCATATCAGCTTTTTTTTTTGTGGGGATGGCACTAAACCAATCAAGCACTTGATTGCTTGGGATCAGTAAAATTGTGGTATTAAATATATCTGTAATTTTAGTTTTTCAGATGGTGTCTCTCAATTATTTAAATTATATTAGCAAATACTGCATTTACAATAACAACAGATAAAAACAATAATAAATTAAAATGTTAATCCCACAAAAGCCCATTATTCCCTGCACTGCATTTCCTCACTGCCACTGTGTTTGTAAACTTACTTTCAGACAGTCACACAGTCATTATTTAACAATAAAGCTACACAGAAATTACCTGTAAGCTTGAGGACCCGAGCACTTGAATTTTTCTTGTTCTGAAACCCAGAAATTCCTAAATTTAAACTCCTTTTTTTTTCTCCAGGCCTATGATGTGGGCAGTTACTGGCACATAAATTAAAATTCCAGGGGACATAAGTAAAGCTGAGTTTAGTTTGGCTCAGGAGATGCAGAAAGCAGCACTAATTCAGGGTAATGACAGCACACCAAAAATATTATGTGGGCACTGGCACACCTGATGAGATGATGGCTCCTGTGGCTCTCAAACCCAAGAGAATCCCACATTTGGGCAGAAGTGAGGTGTGATGAGCACTGGCAAGGGAGAGGCATCAGCCCCTGAGCCCCAGGGTGAGCTGGGGACATGGGGACAGAGTGGGGACAGCCAGCCTCTTTGTCACATCACTCCTAGAGACAGGGATTGGCAGCACTTGGTTAGTCCAGAGATGTGAGATACATCCTCAAGGTTAAATCAATGCATTTAAACTCTGGAATTTTGGAACTAAATGCTTGAGTTTTAGGCCATTTGCCTGTAGTTTCTTCTCAAAATGCATGAAAGGCATTATCCTCAAGAGATTCGAGCAGTCTTTGAGAGGTGGCCAGAGAAAATGGAACTTTTTTTGTGAACATGGCTTTGGCCCTTTCAAGTGATTCTGAATACCTGCTCAAATCTGACTGACAACTGTTAAATAACTCCCAAAGTGAATGGGTTGAAATCTCGTGATTTTGCCTCTTCTGAGCATCTCTCCCATGCCAGAGCAGATGGGGCTGTGTGTGCAGGTCCTGCAGGAGCAGCTGATTGTTCTGCCCCAGCTCACAATTCCAAGGTTTTGTTGGAGCAGGGATGAATGCTGGAGAACATAAAAGAATGAATGAAAGAAAGGAACCAAAGATTTCTTATTCTGTGATTCAGTCATTCCAGTGCTGTTTTGCCTGTGCATATTCTCAGCTGAGTGAGGGAGGGTCAAGCCCTGTAGGGGAAACATGTATGGAATAAAACAGTCAGGATGTTTAAATTCTAATTACACAGATAAACTGAGTTCTGGTGTTTTTCTAGGCTTTATTGTTTAGTTCAGAGTCTCGGTAATGTATGTAATTTACTTTTGTAATTATTGATATATAAAATCATTTGGGGGTGAGTAACGTGAAAAGAGTACAAAACTAAAAGTTTCTCCAGAAATTAGGACTCCTAATTACAACAGTAATTGTGTTGTACGACTCCTGTACAACTGCATTTTGCTGATCAAATTGTTGCTTTCCGCTTGCAAGTAACTGAGATCTGAACTGAGCAAACCCTGCTTTGTGTATAGTATTTTTCAGTGAAGGTAAATGCTGGGGGAGAACCTATTAACTGAGATTTCTGTGTAAAGCATTAGCATTTGCAGTTTGTCCATGACTTCAGGGGTACAAGTGTTCTTTATATGAATATCATTTGCCATTCCAGAGGCCATAGGGTGGGTTTTGCTGGATTGTTTTATCTGTTAGTAATACGTCTCATAATTCCCTAACTAACAATGATTTTTCTTAAGCGCTCTTTAAAAGCATTTCTGTAGAGAACCTGATACTCATCAACAGGATTAAAATGACTGATGAATTATGCAGCAAGGCTGTCTAGCTCCTTGACTAAGTATTTTATGGCAATTGAATTACTTTGGCAAGATTTAGGTAAATAAGATTGTTAAAGTTTGCTTGTTTCAAATGTATTTCTTTCCGTGTTATTTCAGTCTTGAAAATCATATTGACTTTTCAGCACTCAGTGCTGAAATATTTAAGTAAGAATGAGGAGTACGAGAAAGCACACCTTAAGTTTAGAGAAATTTTTTTGAGGATCAGTGGTGTGCATCATGTGTGATTATCCAACTGCCCTTCTTTTAGCATTATTTTATTGTAGAAACTGATAACATTAGATACAGTGATAAACTTACAACGTAGTTTAACTTGAAAGGCATCACTAAATCCTTGAGGGAAATGTTCCTGAAGGAACTAGCAGGATGGCCACCAAAACACGGGAGAGCTGATTAGTGCTGATGAAAGCAAACAGCTTTGAGAAATATTGTAGGTGAATTTTCAGATGCTAGTTAGTAGCTGAGGAAAAAAAAAAAGCTCAGTGGTGTGGAGTGTGACACCTTATCAATTGAAGTAGGAAAAAGATAAAAAAAAAGACCAATTAGAGTGTGAAGAGAGGAGGGAGCTGATGCTGGACTCATGCACAGAAAGAGGTTACACTAATGAAACAACTGGAAATGTAATATGGAAAGGACAGGATCCCTGGAGGATTGAGGGGAAAATGCAGTTAGGAAAAAAAAGCAACTGCTTCATCCAAAATTGGTGGATGAACCAGAAGAAAAAGCGAGGAGCCAATACTGACTCTGTTTATAAAATTGGACCTTCTCACACGGTGCTTCTGTCCCTATCTCAAACTAAACAACGTTTTACAGGCAGCTTTGTATCAATTTAATATGCAAAACTTTTTCCATGCCTATGTTTGTCATTCTGCAAGGGTTAGAGAGCCAAAATTCCTAAGCTGAAAACAAAACAAACCAACCTTTTTCCTCCTAGATTCTGGCACAGGAGTGAGACTGGGTCATGGCATCAACATCTTTCTTCTGGAATGGGCTTTTGGAGAGTGTGTAGGTGCCTGCCTTGGAAAGCCTTGGTACTGCTTCAGTATAAACTGAACCTTAAAGCTACAAACCCCTCAAACTTCGTTCTCCTGAGTCAGATCTTTATCCCTTTGGGTGAAGCTGGGTATTTAACTAGAACCTGTCAGGCATGGTCATAAGAATTTGAAGTTTTAATTAAAATTCATATTGAAAGCCAAAAGAAAGAATTAAAGATGAAGGAGTCATCGAGGTAAATTTAGTGACTTAGCCCATGGTATGGGGTAGGGGGAAAATGATGAGGAATATTTTGCATTTTGCTGATAGATGATGATAAACAAAGTCCTTGAGGGAGCTGCAGAGGAACCCTTCATTCCACTGGAGGGATCCCATACTCTGGAGTGGACAGCAAGCAAAGGACAGGGGAAGTGGGGCCAGGTAGGATTTCTTGGTTCAACATATGAGCGTTTTAATGTCTATCCCCTATACATTACAATGAGTCCAGCATTGAGGACTAAGTTTGGTGGACTTAGATTCAGAATATAGGAGGGGTTGTCCAGATGTGGACAGAATAATAAAATAAGTGGTTTCACTGTTCAAGGAGACTTTGTTGACGTCCAGTTAATTTAATTCCTACAGAAAAAAAAACCAGGGGGAAACCTTTACCTAATAGCATAATTAATCTATCACTTATTCTCCTTCTGAGATTTGAAACCCTTTTAATTTTTAAGAAATTAATAGTATCTCATAAAAAGCTTGTTGATCAAGATGTGTTTATGCTGCCCTATTACGTATTCCTACAATTACATTTGATGCTACTTTGGTTATTTTAACTTTTATTACAGTTACATGGAAACAAGCTCTAAAGTTGTGTGCTCCTGCAGGTTATCTTGTCCTCAAAGTTAAATTCTTTCCCTGTGAATTTATAACAGCAGAAAAGTAGTGGCACAAATTATGGAGAAAAAACCCCCAAAAACCAACCAAACAAAACCCCAGAACCAAAACAAATGTGCAAACCTCTGTAGATTAATGAATTTGTGTGAAAATTTTAGTGTAAAATAACTGTTGTATATGTGACTAAAATAGAAAGCGCAGTACTGCAAGTAACTTGCATCGATATAAAATAAGAAAACAAAACTTTGTATAAAAAACAAATTCGAGTGAAACATGCACAGTGTGACTTCACTCTTGAATATTCTCTCTTTCTCCTGTTTGGTACTTGACAAACTGCCACAAGTGGCAGCAGGGAAAAGCAAGCTTTGTCACCCCAGGTCCAGCTGTACACTTCTTTTCTGAGTAGTTTGTAGCCTTCCCATTCTATGGACTGGAGCATAACAACGTGTACACACTTTTCTGTGGTTAATATTCCTTAATTTTTTAGGTTACTTAAAAAAAAAAAAAATCTGAGTTTTTAAATTACATTGAGTTAATTTTCTAAGGGTAATATTGTCACGTCTTCTCATCTGGAATTGTGGAAACACCTTATAGGGCAGGACTATATGTGGCATGCTTGTTGTATTTCTGAGATTCTGATAAAAAGAATGAACTAAATGCTAATTATTAAGCTGGACACCTTGTGTTGAAGGGGTGTGGTGCAGGCTTGTACCAATGTGTCAGACATGAAGGATTGCTCTGAATGTTTGTAAGAGTTGATTTGATGTTGTGACAGTGATGTCTGTGGGGTGTGAGCACCCTGTGCTTCTCTACATGAAATGTCCTAGTGCCTGCATCACCTTTGTGCTAAGGGAGGTGAGACTGGGGTTGGCAGAGGATTTTTGCTGCGCCAATTTCCGTTTCTTCTTCTTGGGTCTGCCTGTGTCCCTGCTTCCCAAGGTTGGAGGTGACAGTTTAAAGCAAGCTGTTTGGGTGGGGTTTTTGTTGTTGTTGTTGGGTTTTTTTCCTGACCATCAAATAGCGCATCATCCTAAACTTTCCTAAACCCGTGCTGCTGCACTCCCTGCCCCTGCTCCGCCCAGCGCAGCCTTCCCTTGGCCCTGGCCGTGCTCCCTGTGCCACCGTCCGCATTCCTTCTGCTCCTCCAGGGACCGGCCCCGCCGCCTGTCCCGTGTCTGCACACCCACTCCCGGGGGCACACAGAGCGGACGGCAGGGCACACAGGAAAGCAGGGGCCGTGTCCCAGGGAATGCCGCCCGTGTCCGGGCGCTAGCATCGGCCGTGTGTCCCCGGGGCCGGAGCCACGTCCCCCGGGGGTCAGAGACCCGTTCTCACGGCACCAGCCGTGTTCCCCCCGGCCGGAGTCTCGTTCCCCGGCACGGTCCCCGTTCCCTGACATGAGCCCCGTTCCCTGGCATCAGCCGTGTCCCCTGGCAAAGCCCCGTTCCCCGGCATGATCCCCGTCCCCGGCAGAACCCCGTTCCCGGTGCGCTCCCCGTTCCCGGCATGAGCCGTGTCTCCGCTAGATGGAGCGCCCGGAACAGCGGAGCGGGAGCGCTCCCGGCCGCGCTCCGCACGGAGCGAACCCGCACGGCCCCGATCCGCCACCGGGGCTCACACCGGCCCTGTGTCCATCCCCCAGGGTGTCCATCCCCCAGGGCTCACACCGGCCCTGTGTCCATCCCCCCAGGGTGTCCATCCCCCCAGGGCTCACACCACATCAGCCCGGTGTCCATCCATCCCCCCAGGGCTCACACCGGCCCTGTGTCCATCCCCCCGGCTCCCCACGGAGTGTTCCCAAAGCAGGGACATCACCCCTGCGTCCTGCTAGGAACTGCCCAATACTCTCTAAAGGCTGAATATTTTTATTTATTTTGTTGCCTTCATCCCCCACCCCCGACCACGTTGGTGGAAATAAGGGCTCTTGGCTGCTTCTGTTGTGAAAAATGTAGAGTTAATGCTGAATGTTTGTGAAACGTGTGTTGAGTGGTGCTGAAGAGGTTAAAACTCTGTGCTACAGAGGCTTTGGAGAGATTGGATATGAAGTGCTGGAGAAGTCAATGGATGTAACACCGTGCTTAATAGAAACAGAAAATTAGTGATTCTTACTTGTCTGAGGTATGCATGAGCCTCTGTAATGTCCTGATCTTTGTGGAAAAACCTACTGCAGGAGCGCAATCTTAACAGAAACCTGATATGAGAAATAGGGATAGTCATAACAAGAAAATACCACTGGAAGAATGAGGTGTTGCCTTTTAGTTTACAAGAACAGAGTGAAGCCCTTTTATTTGATATATTTTGGCAATACGGAATATTAAAGAAAAAATCTGTTGTATTTCCCCACTTTATTTTAAAAAGATGCAGTATAGCTACAGATAATAGAATACCATGTGAAATACAGGCAAAGATATTGATAACTGATAGTACCTTATTGAAATATGTTACTGATACATTTCAGTTTTGTTATACACTGCTTTCCCTGGTTTCAAGTCCTGGGAGCTATTTTTTCATATGGTGTTAGATAAGGAGGTTTAGAGAAAGGACTGCTCTGCTATTAGATTCTATGCCACTTGACTGAATTATTTGTGTACCTCATCAACCACTTTATAAAGTTGAGAAGAAACTACCTTCTTCACATGGAACATTTAATATGCAGTCATGATTTGTTTTTTCTAACACTTGATGTCTGGAGGAACACAATGCTTGGAATACTGCCTGCCTCCTCTGTGTGTGAACTTCTTAATGTAGGCTACTACTGAGAGGAGTTTGAGGTGTAAAATGGTGTGTGGTGGTGCAGGTGAGGTGTTTCAGAGCCTTCCTTTACTTGATGGGAATGGCTTGAGTGTTAGACAGTCTGATGTGGCAATTCCAAAGGTAAACTTCTAGGTCAAAGGTCTGGAAGTGCAAGATTTGAAGTTGACTACCAGGTCACAACAAACTGAGTGGTTGATTTTAAATAGAACGTGTTGCATTAAATAAACAGATGCATTGCAAATATAAATGGGTTTGGATTTGTAAGTCAACTGCGTGAGAAGTGCTGTTGGTCCTTTTTGCTTTGTTTCAGAGCTTCTCTGTTTTTTATTTGCATATTAGACGTTGATTCAGGCTTTGCTGGTGACATTTTTCTAACAGTGTTCTCAATGAACATGACATGGCCAACCCAAAGAGGCTGGAGGACGAGGGAGTGCTGCCTCTCATGGTGGTGTAGCAGGCATTGCATCTCAGATGGATCCACTGGTAGCGTGGAAGAAAGTTTTATTTCCTAGAATGTTTCTTAGGAGCTCTCACAGAGGCTGATGTGGGCAGTGTAGATGATTAGCCTCTTTGCCTCTTGTTTAAATGTTATTTGTTGTTTATTGATAGATGTTTGATACTATTAGCAGCTGAGTGTGGGGTGAGTTCAGTTCCTGACCCAAGAGGGCAGAAGTATGGTGGGAAGGGCCATGTGCTGAAGGAGAAGTGGCCTTTGCAGCTGCACCCTCTGGTTGTGGCAGAATGGAGGGAAAATGGAGTTAGTAATTTGCAGATGAGATGTCTCTGGGGTCTGTGCTGTTCTGTGGGAGTGCCTGGTGCTGTTACAGGGACACTGTCCCCGTGCTGGGGCAGGGAAGGTCAGGCTGTGCACAGACATTCATGTCCCTTTGGCACAGCTGTGGTGGCACTTAGGGTATATATAGCCATAACTGGGACTGTGGGGGTGATTAATGGGCTGGGTTAGGGACAAAAGTGTGTGTAAACAAGGAAATGGCTTTAAAGAAGAGACATTGATTTTATATTTATAAAAATAAAACACACTTTGTTACCTTTTTTCGTTTTGGACATAATGACAAGTTATCCTTGGAAGGGATGAAAATTGGTAATGACTTTCCCCTGCATCTCTTGAAGGAGCATAGATCAGGCTAAAGAATTGTGTTTCTTTTTTAGGTCTCTCACACTGCTGAATTATGTATGTTTATTGTTTCTCTGTGTATAGATGATTTGGATAGTTAAGATATCGCTGTTCTTGTTTTAATAACATGATTATGTAAATGTCAGGAATCCATAGTATTTGTGGGTCATGTTTTTCTGACTTTGAATTGGGTGAAAATTAAGGATAAAAGGCCAATGAGAAATTCACTTTTTACAATGACTGTTAGCTACATTGACAGTGCTAAATTCTCTTGAAGTAATTGTTCAACACGCTGCTTTTAAGAATTTAATCTGTTTTATGGATGTCCTTTTAGCTGTAAAATAGTGCAATAGACAGAAGAAGCTTTGCTTGACTATCACCATGTTCCAGAACCTCACTTTGGGAAATTAGATAGACTTATATAGTTCCAAACTGTTTGGCTAGGAAGCGTGCTGCCTTTGATTTTGACAGAATGTAGAAGCAGTTGGTTACCTTACATAACGTATTTGTTTTTCATTAAACATGCTGATAAGGTCTCATTAAAGTGCTATGTATTATTTATGGTATTTCATATGAAACTGAACTGAGAGGAAACTTCTCTCAGCTTAGGGCATTTGCAGAATAACAGCCTTTCTGGGCTAGAAAAAAAATAAAAAGAATGAAGAAAGGCATGACATACTCCTGTCAGAACAGGAGACTGCTTAAAGCACAGAGATAGAATGAAAAAAGGAGAAAGGGCAGAGAGAGGGTTCATTTCTCCTCCTCCTCACTCGCTCTTGCTCTGTGACATGAGAGGTTTTTTGGTTGGTGGTTTGGGATTTTTGTTTGGGGTTTTTTTGGTGGGTTTTTTGGGTGTGTGGGTTTTCTTGTTGGTGATTAAATAATCTGGGCTAGTTCTAGTAGATGAATCCATGAAAAAACTGCAACAGCATGGGTACTTCCTAAGCCAAACCCAATTTCTTTATTGTAAGTTTGTGCATGATTGTTTTGCTGTTGATTACTGAGTTATGAGTACATTGGTTTTGTTGCATTGACTGCTTTTGAGAAAGAAAATTACATAATAACTGATTCTGCTGGAAAATGTTCAGTTTTGCATCAAGAAGACTTTGTGGATCTAAATCAGTCTCTGAGGCTTGTGTGGGTGCAGGTATGTGTGCACATGCAGGATGAAAAAGAATTTTTTTTTTTTTTAGTGTGGCACCTGAGTTGCAGTGACGTGTTTTGATTCTGTTTCCAGTTAAGCGGGGACCATTATTTGTTTTTAAGGGTAGATCTTATATCAAACCAGTTATGCTGCTGATGAAATAGACTTTTCTTGTATGTGAGTTATTTGCTTATTGTTGTTAGCATTCAACTCTTGGTCTCGGATATGTTTTTGTGGGAATTATGTATCTTATAAAATAGGTGATTTTCAAATCTTCTTCAGAGTCCTTTTAAATGAAGGAACTCCTTCAAAAACCTCAGTTCTTTGAGGTTTGACCTTCTTTCCTGAAGAATTAATATTTAATACATTTGTCAAATTCTAATTAAAAATAGTAATATCTTCTGTTATACTTGAGTTGTATCTCAGGGAGAAAAAACCCTGTGATATAGGACCTCAAGGACAAGCTGTAGTATAAATTATTTGATTTGCAGGTCACATCCTACTTTATTACATAAAGACTAACTAGATCTACTAATGAATAATTATTACTCCATAAAATAAAGGTGGGGGGGTGAATAAAAAGCTGGCCAGAGTGGAATACTAATTTTGAGGTATCGTTCTCAAAGTAGAAAGTAAACATTAAATTCTGAAAATTGCAAATGTAATTTTTCCATGTAACCTGATAGGGCAGTCCTTGATAATAGATTGACTAGCTGTCAAATAAATTTGTAATTTTAGATGAGATGGGCTTTAGACCAATTTTAAGATCCAATCTTTATCCAAGTGTGCTCCCCCTCCCCCAGTGAAGTAGACACAGTATGCCATAGAATTCTGTTTCATTCCCAGTGTTTCTGCTGCAGTGGTTACACAGCTCCTGCACAGTTTCACTGAAATGCTTTTATAGGCTTCTCTGGGAAGCTGGATAGCGAATGAAATGTAGATGTAAAATTAATTTTTGGTTTTTTTTTTTAAAAAAGCTCACTTGCTTTTTAAGCGCTGTGTATTTGCTGGAATCCTCTTGACTAGCCAAGATTCTTTCCCTTTCCTACTTTGTGCTTCAATACTTGTGTTCTTAGAAGGGGAAAGCCCTTTTGCAGTCAGGTGTCCTGGGAGGGGGGAAGTGTGTGAGTGTGTCTGTGTGCGTGCAGAATCATAACAGGCGTTCAGTCCCAGCTGGGCAATGACACTAATTGCCCAGATCTCATGGATGCCTGCGATGGAGCACGCTCACTTTCTCTCCTTTCCTATCCTCTCCAGGGATTTTTAAAATGCAGTATTTGAATTTTGGTGAGTGGTAAAGACCCTGCCCTAGGACCCATTTGACAAATGAGAAGCTGTGCAGCATCAGCACCAGCCGACTGAGCCTCACTGAGTCTCTCTCTCTCTCTCTCTCCTAGTCAGCAGCTACTGTTGTGAGACAAGCTTCAGCTCTCTGTCATTGAGGAAGTTCCATTTGCTCATCAATAGGCTGCAGGCTGTGTCTTCTTTTTTTTTTTCCTCTCTGTAAAAAATCCCTAGTTTAAACCTACCAAGTTGCCTTAGCTGACAAACGAATGTAGGGGCTTTAGCGCCGGGGAGAGGAGAGGCATCCGAGCAACACCGTTTCTTATTTAAATAATCAAAAAGGGAGGGGAAAAAAAAAAAAAAAAGAAAAAAAGGAAAAAAAGAAACAACCAACCCGTAGTGACAAGATAGGGCAAACGTGCTTGCATGCAAGCCCCCTCACTTGTTCTACGTAGACTTCAGAGCAACACCATGCAGCATCCCCTTACGGGTGCAACCTGCGTGGCACTGCCGAATGTGGGCATGTGTCCCCAGCTCTCCTGTGCCTTGACTTTTATGTACTTACAGCAGGTAAGTTTGCTTAACTTTCCCTTTTCCTCGCAGTGCTTGCTTTGTCAGCGTCGTTTGGGGGATTTGCAGTCGAGGAGGTATTTTTTGTGTGTGTGTGTGTGTGTGTGAATAGACTGTATAAATGTCTCCCACCGTGTGGAGCGAGTGTTGTGCCTGCACTTGAGAATGTGAGAGTGAGTAGAAAATATGTTTTAACAGAGCATCGAGCCTTCGCAGATCTTTTGGTATTTCGGTGTTGGTTTATTTTATTTCATTTTTTGCAGTGTCTCTGTTGGTGATGATTACAGATATTTAACACAGTGCTGTGCCTGCGTTTCTCGTGGATGCTGTAACAGAGTTTCAGCCATAAAGGACTGCTCTTTATTCACTTGCAGGCATAAATTATACTTCTAATGTAAATGTGCCCAATGGCAATTTTGTTTAAGCCTTCTTTGAAGACAGGAATTTTAAGTCCGTGCTAAAACGTGCTGCTGGTTAAAGCCAAGCTGATTTTTAGTTCACAGGCAAAACGATGATTTATAAAGATATATCTGTGCAGAATATTTCTATCGCTGAAGTATATTGGGCTGGGTTTCAAAAAAAATGTTTGGGTATCAGCTAAACAATACCAATTTCTACTCAGTTTTAAATTATTTTCTTAAAAAAATTAATTTAATTTTTGCTTAGAGGATTTTTAAAGTATTTCCTCCCACTCTCTCTTCCTAATTTATTTAATGGTTAGTACTCCCCCCTCTGCTATAATGTGAAATAACTGTATAATAGCACATTTTTTTTTAAACTAGTACTTTGGAATCATGTTTGTATCCTACTCTATTTTATAACTGAATCCACCATTACAGAGCCATCTAGTAAGTATGCAGAGCCAAGACAGAAATATGTTCTCATGCAAAAATGATTAATCCTGTTTATTCTGTTACTTCAGTTGAAACTTCTGGAGGAAAAAATATGCTTGTGCTTACTGTAAGAAATAGGGGCATTTCTTCCAACTTCCACTACAACAGTTTCTGTGCATATTGACTTCCCTGAAAGTCTCTAACTTTATTTCTGCATTCGCAAATGCCTGAAACATGTTGTGTGGTATCTCTTTTTTGTTCCTGAAGAATAGATAAAATAGATTTAAAGCTTATTTTTATTCGAGGATATTTGTTTTTCTGTTACTGCTGAAAGAAGAGAGCTCCAGTACTTTCAGGATATAAATCCTTCTGTAGTTTTTTATTTTGGTTTTCTTTTTTTTTTATTCTCTTGTAGTGTAGTATAAACCATTTCTGACTTCCAGCTTAGGAGTGCAGAATAACAGATTCTTGCATGCGCCCTAGATTATCCATGTATGTGGGAGGGTTTCATATGTCTGCAATTAAAATTTGCATCAGATAAATATGATGTATTTAAATTTCGGTAATTTGCATGCCGTAACTAAAATGTACGTTCTTGGTAGTTCTGTATCCTGGGTCTGTTCTGGGAATGGCATTTACAGATCAGCTTAAATGATCCACTGTGACTTGTGCACTTAGTGGTTACATACAAAACCTACTCCTGTGTTTTGTTCTGCGTTTGCTGTTTTGAGTTTGTCAGAGAACAGTTTGAATGTTCAAGATAGGGCTTTTGAAAGGAAAAATGGGAATTCAGGTGAGAGGTCAACATGGCCACACAAGGAGCTGATAAAGGACAACATAAAGATGGGGCTGGGTGCTCTGATAACCTTCCTCAGTGAGATATTGCAGTATCATTATGCAAACACATCTATAGCATGGCACTGCTTTAAGGTTTAAGAAACTGTGCAACTCTAATGAATACTTTAAAACAGGGAATTCAATTGCATCTCTTCCATCTGAGAGAGAGATGAGAAGTGATTGCTAATGCACTTTACAAAGTGCTATATCTAGCGGATAATTTTTAACTCTTTAAGTGGATTAACTGCCACACTGAAAGTATTTTTTTAAAGTGTTTGCTTTCTCATCTCCTTAATCCTATTGTCAGTTTAGAATCATCCTGCCTATACTAATCACAATTATATAATAGGTTGAAAAGTCTTCTAAATTTGTGATGAAAATTGTGTCAGGTTCCAAATTCTGTGCTTGTTGCTTCTTTTGGTTGCTGGTAGGCATTTTAGTTATTCTGAATTCCTAGAGAGTCAGATAATCATATTCTTAATTCAGATATCATCTCTTATTTCATGCATTTGGTTAAATATTTCTTTAGACACAATGCTACTTTATCTCAAAATTATCCATGCAGAAGGACTGAGTTGGCATCACCTGCAAAGCCAATATAACATGATTCTGGTTTAAAACAGTGAAGGAATAAGAAGTTGTTTGTTTTTGAAAAACATTAATAAACTTTTACTGTGATAATCTACTAGGGTTTGTTTTCTATTTTTCCTCTATCTGATAGTTTAGAGCAAACCAACAAAAATACTTGGTTTGTATGTTTATCACTATTTCAGTGAAACTGTAAATGTTTTCCTCTCTCTATCAAGTTGCCTGTCGACCTTAAATACAGGTAAATGAAAAGCTTTATGTGGCAACTTAATAACTAGTGGATCCCCCCTGCCTCAGCAACCTGTGACCAGCTACAAATAGACATTATGTGAAGCTATGAAGTTTTTGGGGGTTTTTTCTCTCTAAAAATTGCATTTGAGATGTATCTGCACACTTGCACCACAATTAAAATGAACTCGGACATCTGTATTACAACTGAGCTCTCAGTTGTTAAACTTTGCTGTCTATGTAGAACTTAAGAAGATAATTATTCTTATTTTTGTGTATCTACACTGGTATTCTGTCACGTGTAAGTTTTACAATGAGAGATATGTCTTTCTTTAAAGACTGTGAAAGGTATTACATTCTTCTCAAGATGGGCAAGCCAGTCTTTGTCACAAAATATTCGTTCATCCTCATAGCCACGAGGATGCTGAATTTTCAGTGGAGCTGAATTAATAATTTGGGAAAATCTGTGTTTTGGTAGTCATTTAAAATTGGCCATTATCTATTTGTGCAAGTGACATCGCTTGGCCAATTTGTTAAGGATAAATGGATAAACTGCTTTCCGCAGTGTACAACAGAAGAGCTCCACTACTTTTTCCAGGGGTGAGAACTTGAGTATTTGCTCTGGTATCTTTCACTTTACACACATGTGTGATGTTTTAAGAGCCAAGCGAGGAACTGATTTTTTTTTTAATACTTTTTAAGCAGTTTATGCATGGAGGATGCTTTACCTTAAGATATTTTGAGTTTAACTCTTGAAAATAAAGTTGAAAATAAATGAAGGACGGAGGCCTAGGTCATGTTATAGATTAACTCTCAATAAGATATTTACTTGAAAAAGCCAACAGAAACTGAGCCATCCTTCTGAGTTGGTTGTTTGAAATGGTCTGAAATTATGTGGACATTTTCTTAATAAAATGGTTCTAACGCTGGGAATCCAGAAGGACTTTTCAAAGAAGATCAAAACCAGAGTGGCTGTGTCAGTGGCAGCACAGAACAGAGGGAGAACGTGGGGCTTTGCCTTGGAAGTTTTCACTGCGTCACTGTAAGGACAGGGTCAGCTGGGAAAGTCTGGATGCACTTGGGTGAGAATTTTCCTCCGTGTCAATATTTAAAGCTACAGGAGAAGGGAAGTTGCATTTGCAGTGCACCCTATCTTTTGGTCATGTTTCATGGGGTTAGAAACAGCTGCATGCATCTGTTTTCTTCTTAATATGACACAGCAATGCAAAACTCAGTTTCTGACCACAAGTTTGCACCAAATGCTGGCCTGAAGTAATTTTTGCAGCAAAATCTTGACTGCTGGTAAATTTGGATTTGGGGTATGTTAATGGAGGCTTAGCTCTGTTAACTGATGTGTTCCTGTGGTCTGTTTTTCTTGTTATTCTGTTGAGGTTTTCCAAGTAAAGTGACAAAACAAACTGTTGTTTTGAAACATCATGGAATATTCCATGTCATGGTGTTACAATGCTGCTGTCACTATTTTAAAATTGTTTGTTTTTTGGGTTTTTTTGTTGGTGTGTTTTGGTTTTTTTTTTTCTGTTTAATGATGATAGATGTGCTTTGTTTTAAATAGTGAAGTGGTTTGTACAAAGGGTAATTCCTCTTAAATGGAGCAATTGCTCATAGTGGACATTCACAGATCGAAAACAATTGAACTGAAACTTCAATATCAACCTTTTCTGTCTTTAACAAAGTAGTTCATGGTACAGCTCTCATATCAATGATGAAAAGAATCCACCATGAAAACAAAGCAGAAACCAACAAAACCTCCATCTCTACCCCAGCTATTCCATTACTGCTTACATGGTAAATTAGTGTAATTTCATTTGGGCCTTAAGCATTATGACTATGGAGAAAAGCTGAATTCCCCTCTCGGTTACTTATGTCATGCTTCTGGATCTGATGATTTATAGGAGCCTGAAAGACTTTTTATCACGTTCTTTCTTCATGGCTTAATTCAACGTTGATTTATTTGGTAGCATTTTCAATTGATGTAGTCAATAGTGTCAATAATGGAATAAGGATTAGAGCAGATTATCTTTGTGCTAAAATAGTGTAAAGAATTGAATGGATGAACAATTCAAACAATTCCCGGATACAGTTTAACTTTTTTTTTTTTTTTTTTTTTTTTTTTTTTTTTTTTTTTTTTTTTCATAGAGCAAAAGCACATCAATTGCTGAATTCCACCATTGCAGTTACAGTTCTAAGTATCTAGTTTTTGCATTTAATACTTCAGTGACTCTTCAAAGGTTCAGGTCTGTCAGTTGAATTCAATAACTGATGTTTTATGGTGACACTGTTTAAACCAATCATGAGAACACTGCCTTTCTTTGCCTGGTCCATTTATAGTACTCACCCTGTGGCTCTCCTGTAAAATCAGTTAATCTGACTTTACTTCTTGAAAATTTTAAGCATCTGTTATCTTATAAATTGGAGTCTTTGCACGATTTTGTTCCTCTCTCTGCTATTTCATGGCAATTTTCGTGTGAGTATGTACAACCTCTGCTTATGGCTGCATGAGTGCAAAGAAGTCCACGGTACTAATGCTCACTCACCATCTGTTTTTCTTACAGCTGGGCCTTGAATAATTGTCCAGTAGCTGATGGACTGAGGGTAGGCAATATTCTCAGGGTTTTCTGATTCATTTAACCGGCCTCGCTGCCCCAAGAGAAACACAGCGCTTGTTTATTCATATGTGTAGGGTAAAAGGCTGTGCTATGTCAGACAAATTATAGCACTCTGTTCAAACAAAAAACGAACTGCCATGCTACAGAGCGCATCCTGTGGATGCTTTTGTACCTAAGGGGGCACTGTGGCACTCCGAGGGAATTTCAGGGTATGAATGAAGCAGGCTTCAAAAGGTGGGAGTGCAGCTGTTGCATCCAGGAGTGCTGGTAGTGCGGATTTCAGGAAGGATGTCTCGCTGTTTATCCTCATCGGGGTAAATGGGATCGTGTGGCATTCACCAATAAACTCGAGAGCTGGTGTTTGGGACTCCACCTGTGATTGAAGCCCAATTTCCATGTTGACATATCTTTTGTCTCCCAAGAGCTGCTCTGTTGTTTTCCAGAGGCTAATGAGAAGTGGCTCAGAGATCAAGTGCTGTAGCAGCTCTCATTCTGAATAAGAGCTGGTTTGGGGCATTTAACTCCAGCCTTGTCAAACAAGGTCAGTCTCTTACAAAAGCCAGAGGAGGTGCTTTAGTGAAGTACTCTCCTCTTTAAATACTAGAAGGAGGGGGAAAAACAACCTCAACTAAAAAAATAAAACCAACTCCTGACACAAAACCCCCTCAACAAACCAGAAGACTCTGTTAAGAAGGTTACCTGCTGCTGTGGACTATAAGAGCAAGAGCAGTTGCAGAGGAGCCTCCGTGTGACAGGAGCAGGTGAATATTTTTGGCTTAGAACCATTGTTGTTTTTTTTGTTTTTTGGGTTTTTTTTCCCAAGTGACCTCTTTGAACATTGTAAAACGCTTTATCTGAAAAGGGATGCCTGGATATTCTGTTGTGTGCTGTTTGTAAGTTATCCCCATTCATTATATTTTCTAGATATGTATATGGTTGGATATTTTCTAAAAAAAAAGTGGTGTGGTATTTTATGCCAAGGGAAGTGTGTGGTGGTTATGTAAGCAGGGGTTTTTCTCAGGGCAGCCAATAGATATTTCAGTTTGTTTAGATTTTTTTTGACCATAGCCATTCAAAATTTGACTGACCTTTTTTTTTTTTTTTTTTTCTTTTGGTTTTCAGTGTGTGTAATTCTGAGTTGGCACTATGATCATGTTAATATTAGTCCTGCTAAAAATACTTTTTGAAGCATTTAATAGGCGGTATAAATGAAAGTGATAAAAATTGTGACACTGGAATTTATCACCTTGTTTTATGGAGTTAGAATAATGTTGGTGGAAAGGAGAAGTCAACACCCTCTAAGAATCCTTCAAGCTTTCCTGCCTTTTAAAGGTGCATGTGCGATTGATTTATCAGTTTTAAAGTGTGATGTGCAGCGCAAGGGCTCTCCTGAGAACCTGCTGTCATTTCCTTGCTGGCATTGCTCATTTCCCTCCGAGTTGCCTAGTGCAGCACCATTGACTTCTTTTACATTTTGCTTCCCCTCCCACTCTGTCAGTGCAGCAGCCCAGTGAATTTAATTAGGGAAAATAGCATATCTAATGTCTGTGCTCTCCTGACTAGTTGTAGTTGGGCCTTTGGTCTTTTGCACTAGAGCGGGCTCCAGCTGTGGGGAGATCTCGCAGTGTTTTGATCCTGCTCTTTCTCGTTGTGTTGAGCACAGGCAGAATCAAAATTAGATACTGTAGTAAGAACTGAAGCGTTCAGTGAATTATTTTTTGTTCACAGTGAGTCACTGTGATTTTTTTTACTTTTTCCTCCAGATACGGAAAGGAATTCTGTGGTACTTCAAAATTGAAATACTTAAGGTGTTCAGATACTCATGAATAAGAATGCAAGTGCTTTCATCTTGGAGCATCTTTAAATTTACCTTTTAACCCTTTATTTCAAAATGCACCAGAAATTGTTGCTCTTCCTAACTATAGCATCTTGAATATGACTTGTTTTTGTAAGTGTACATCCTTTTCATTCTGTCATCTCATATTTGTGGTTTGTCTAAATACTTCTAGTTCTAATGTGCCTTGCCTCAGTTCCTTACTGACTTGCACTAATATTTATTATAATTATGATGTAGTTTTGAAGTTGACTTCTTTGGTTTTGCTTCTCACAGCCCTTTGTTTTATAGCAATCATCATTATCTCTGTTGTGGACAGTAAGTCTTGTATACATGAAATAGTTAATTACAGATACTGATCATGGGCATGAAGCTCAGTTTACAGAGAAGGAAAGATGAGAAGTTTTAAAATACAAGCTTATGATGAGCACAATCTTTCATGAAGCAGTGTGAAATTGAAGTATTTCTTTGCAATAAGTTAAATTAAACATTGTAAAGGGAGGCAAAAGCAAGGTTAAAAATCCTCCCTGAGGATTTTTCCAAAACAGAGCTAGTGTGAAAATTTGAGGGTGAAAAGAACTTAAGCAGCCCATGTATTCCATAAGTAGTCCCCTTCCTAAGCTTTTTTCCTTGTCATGTATTAGTCCTGTCTTTGGGATGTTACATGGCTGCATGGCTCAATTAATGCTCAGTGGCAGGAGGAGGAAAAAAATGTCTCTGTCTTGTCAGAAGTGAAGTTATTTACTTTCAAAAGCTGACAGAATAGCACTGCAGGGGCTTCATTTATTTCCGTTCAGAATGTCATTATTGTGTAATGCAGAGGGACTCCTGCATGCATTGCAGACTTATTCTGATCATCTCCAGCCTGCTGGATGGCTGCACAAGTGTACAATGGCCCACTGCGATGTTTCCCTATTCTGACTTCAGCTAGTTCACTTTTGCAAAGCAGCATTCCAAATGTCTGGAATATTTACAGCTTAGACTGCCATCAGTGTGTTTGTGGGTGCTGCTGATGCTGGATACCTTTGGGATTGTGCTCTGGCCTGGCTGGAACACTGACTGGATCCTCAGCTACCTCTGTAATGTGTGTCATTTGCCCTGATGGTTTGCATATGGTTTGAGACTGCTTTTTCAGCATTCCTTTGTCATGCTCTTAAGTTTTCCCAAGTCTACCCCCAAAGGAATGTTTTAGCTCGGAATGTTTGATAAAGATTTCTTGCTATTCCGTCTCAAAGTTTGGGAAAACATTCAACTTTGCTGCTGTTGTGTTGCATGTCCTTCAGAGGCAGGATAAGTAGTTTTGATATTCCCTACCCAAGCTCAGCATGTCCTGCTGCAAATATACAGGAGCATTCAGAAACTGCAATTCCACAGTTCTTGGTTTATTTTTCCCTTTCCCTTTGATACCATCTCTTCCAGCTTCACTTGGAATACCAGGTTTGGCATGTGCCTGTTGAAGTTGCCTGTTGCTCTTCAGAAAGCTTTTTGATGCACCAGAAGTAGAAACACTGAAGCAGCAGAGTTCAGGAGTTCCTGTTCTTAAATAAATAAGTGCTCCAATATGAAATCACTTAATTTCAAGAGGAGTCACATTTTTTGTGATAGTTGATTTTTTTTTTTTTTTTTTTGCCTTTTTAGGGATAAACCCTCTTTGATTGGACTTTTTGCTTTTTCAATTTAGAGTTTCTGTTTAGAGTGGTAAACTAAAAATTACTAAAATGCCAAATTAATTTTGTCAGCACTGGATTTTATTTGCACACACCTTGTCTTTAAATGAAAGGAAAAGGATTCTGCTTCTAAATGGGCTTGCTTGCTCCTCTCCTGCTTTCTCTCTTCCTTTTATTTGCAGACATAAAATCCAATAAATTTCTATTGCAGTTGCTGGGCTTGGGGGAGAGAAAGGAGAGGAAAAGTACAAAGCTATTGGGAAGCGTCAAACACGGCGGATGATGAAGTACATTTCATAGCAGCCAATTCCAAGCCCCAAATCCCTGTTGTGCAGGAAGGCTTCCCAGCTCACACAGGAAATTCAGCCATTGCACGGCGGAGTATTAATGATTTATACACCCTGCACCGCTGCTTTTGTTCACTGCCAGAGCCGGGCTGTGTTAATAAAGGAATTTCAGGGAAAAGGGTCCTGCCATGCTGAGTTGTTTTGCTCAGTGCGGTGGACGCTGCCTCATAAATCAAAGGAATTTAGTGCTTTACAACCTTTCAGAGCTGCTGAGGGTGGTTGTGTTTCTTGGTTTGTTGTTTTTTTTGGTTTTTTTTTTCTCTCTCTCTCTCTTTTTTTTTTTTTTTTTTTTTTTTTTTTTAATCTGATCCACCTAGGAATATTTTCATTTCTTTTCTATAAAGAATGAATGAACTGCTGGATGAGATCTATCTTGGCTGTTTTAGGGTTGATTGGTTTGCTTCACAGTGGCATTATACATCCATTTGTTTTCCATTTGGATTTATGCTTTATGGTGTTGTCTATGGAAGGAGACTAGCATGGTTTTATTACCATAAAGAGATGCAGATCACATTATATTCTGTCTTGTTTCTTAGAAATAACTAAATGAAATATAAAGGCAAAATACATTTGCAGTAAGCAAAGCAGTTTTATATTCCTTACACAAGAAATCCCCAATAATAACACTTATTTAATATTATAATTTTAAAATATTTTTTCTTTTTATTGGCAAAAATAAGCTTTAATGTTCCTCTACAATATACATGAGTGATAATTTTTGAGGTTACTTTTTGGCCTGGAAACTTTGCTTCTTAATAGCAACTGCAGGATTAGGTACTTAATTTTGTATTGATTTGCATAATTATCATTTTCAAATAGTGGAACAGTAATGATATTATGAAAGAAAATATATATTTAGATTTAATTATAGAAATGAAGAGAAAGAAGGATGTTCTTTTAAAAATCTCTGAAATTTTGATGTGAAGTAGAGTATTCAATAATGGTTTGGGACATTGTCCTAGCAGAAAACCAGTTGGTTGGATAGTTGTGGAACCTAACCTTTGCTTTCCATTGCCTTCTTAAAAGCAGGCTGGGAGAGGGGATAGAAAATAATCACAGGGAATAATAAAATGTGTTTTGCAATCAAAAATTCTGGTTTTTTACAGGCATCTTAAGTCTGTGTTAGACAGCAGGCACAATGTGTTTTAGCCTGTTTGGATCGCTCAGAGTCATAAATCCAGATCCCTTTTTGTACAGAAAATACAACTGTCCTGTCCTGGCTTGGTCACACACAGAAAGGTGATTCCCTCTGAGTTTTGTGGAAGTCAACAACATGGGGATGAGTATTGCAGAACTTCCAGCTCCTTAATACTGAGAGGAATTCTTTGTTTGTCGTTTCTGTGGTCTGCGGGCAAATAAATCCCTTCTTCTCTGTTTTCCTCCCTGGTTTAAATATCACAGATTAATATAAGGCAGGTGCCCAGTAAATGAGGTTTATGTTTATAGAGCAGCATTGCTGTATTTGTTTGTCCTCCATTATTTGGGTGCGTGAGTGTTTCATTGTATTTAATTATGTCTGTGAGGCACAAGACAACAGTCAACATCTGCTCCATTGTTGCCGTGGTTTACAGATAGCTTTGATGGGTTATTAAACAATCTATTTTTCAAACAGCAAGCAGGGAAATAAGCTGCACCCATATTATGTAATTTTGTAAAGGTACATTATGTAATTAGTTGTCGACTATTTGCACACTAATCCTTTATTTTGGGTGAATATATGCTATTCCATTTAAAAAAAAAAGTGATGATTCTTGGCAGTTTTTATTTAATGGTGAATTTCTAGTTTCTCTATGGCTTGAGTTGATTTTCTTACTACTAATTTGATTTCACCATACGTTTTATATTGAAATAAGGCATCTGAGTTGTGAATGCTAATACAGAAATTAGAAGTGTGCATTAACTTTCATTTATTACTGAAACAGCTACTGACAAACTCTTACTACAGAGACATCATTAGGCATCTTGAACTATTTTTGAGTGAAGGTTTATGCTGTTACCAAAGCATCAGTTGGGGAGGAAAAGGTTCAAACTGCTTTGACTCTCTTAGGTCTTACTCAGGGCAGAGCATCCCTCAGTGCTCCCTGGGCGAGGGAAGTTGTACCAGCAGGGAGATGTGTCTGTAGAGCTTGACTCTTGTACAGATGGATTCCCTGATGGAAATGCCTCTGTGCTAATCTGCTTTTTCATTTTGTTTTGGTTTAATGTACCTGTCAACTGTCTGAAGTTCCTTTATGTAACACTGCTCTCTCCACGATACTGTATCTGGATGCATTAAGGCAAATCACTGAAAGATTGCAACTACCCAGCATGTGATTTGTTTTTTGCCTCAAAATAAAATGTAGAAGAAAATGTTCCAGACACAAATGATGAACAGATCCTAAAATTAGACTTTCTGTAGCTTTTATCATTGCAGAAAGTCACCTATTAAAAATGTTTGAACATGAGTCTGTAATATTTTCTCGGCTCCTGAGCTGCTACTGCCCACAGTTCTAGAGCTGCAGCTTGTTGGGGCTGCTTCTGACAGCAGGACTTCTGAGGCTTTGGAAATGTTGTTAATCCAAGGAGCTTGACTTAGGAATGCAGGTTTTCCATTGGAATAAGGTGGTTCAAAATCCTTTGAGCAAGGGCTCTGCTCTGGTGAGACCCCACCTGGAGCTCTGCATCCAGCCCTGGATCAGAGTGCCCTGAGAGGCTGCAGAGGCTCCCTCCCTCAGTGGGGATGTTCCGGAACCATCTGGACACTCTGCTGAGCCCCATGCTCAGGGGTGGCCCTGCTGGAGCAGGGAGGTGGCACCACTGTGCTCCATTCCAGCCTCACCCATCCTGTGACCTGTTGGAGCAAATCCAGAGGTGGCACCGAGATGATCAGAGGGATGAAGCACCTCTGTGAGGAAAGGCTGAGAGGACTGGGATTGTTCAGCCTGGAGAAAAGAAGGGGTTGGGATATCCTAGTTGTGGATTTCCAGTGCCTGAAGGGAACCTACAGGAAAGATGGACAGAGAATTTTTTTTTAATGAGAGCATGGAGTAATAGGACAAGGGGGATGATTTTAAACTGAGAGAGAACAGGTTTACAGGAGATGTTTGGAAGAAACTTTTTACTGTGAGGGTTGTGAGACACTGGCACATGTTTGCCAGAGATGCTGTGGATGCCCCATCCTGGAAGCTTTCAAGGTCAGGCTGATGGAGCTCTGGCAAACCTCTTTTATTAGTGGAAGATGTCCCTATCCAGGGCAGGAGCATTGAAACTGGATGATCTTTAAGGTCTCTTCCAAGCCAAATCATTCTATCCTTCTATGAACTAAGCTATCCCTTTTATTTACATAAATAACTTACATCAAAGGGATAAAATGTATTAAAGGCATGGTTATTTAGAAAATTATGCATCCTAACAAATAAGACTGATGTTCCAAGTGTTGTTGAAATGTCGTTTTGCAAAATGGCCATAATTTTTAACATAGAATGAAGATTTATTTTTTTTAATGCAAGGGCTTGCTGGAAATACTTTGAAATTTCCCTCTTACCCACCTGGAGTCGAAACAGGGATTTCAGATCTGTCCCTTCAAATGTCAGTAGATGCTCCTCAGTGGATGTGGTGAATTACTCTTGCAGTTTTGACAAGTGGAGACTCCAACAGGAACTTGTAATTGCAGTTTTGTAAGAAGTGAATGAATTCTGAGGTGCTGCTTGCTCTTTGTAGAGAACTTTATTTTCAAGGCGTTTCCAGAAACCCACTGGGGCTGGGGGCGGAACTGTGCGTTTGTTTATTCTGTGTTTTATTTTCTATAGTATCTATTACTAAGTTTGGTGGGTGTGTCTCTTGGGAAGTGCTCATTATAAATAAGCATTTGTGTTTGTGACCAAAGAGCCCAGGCAGGTGTCTCCAGGGGCCTGTGTGGGAATGGAGCATTCCTGGGCTTTGTTTTTTTCTGACATGCAAGGCAGACATGACTTTTCCTGGGTGGGAAAAGCAGGATTAGAATTTCTGCTGGGGTAGATCAGTTTATTGCCTTCTGCTGAGAGTGTTAGCCTTGGCTCTGCTGTGAAATTGATGTATCATACAGTGAATGTGCATCTTCTGTCAGTGCATTCTTGTATGTTTTGCTCAAGAATAGTTCTTTCTAAGTGTTTATTCGCGTTAAAATTGTACAAGTGTTGTGTGCCCATTTCCAGAAGAAAATGAACTTTGCAACAGCTTCATAAAAACTCCAAGGGAAAGCTATTTTCAGCTTTATTAAGGAAGCTGAGTTACAGCAGGCAGCATCTGATCTGTGAGAGTGATGGCCACTGGTTACTCGCAGAGCTTCCCGAGGAGTTAGGGCTGTGGAGCACAAAATATTTCAGTGTTTTCTTTGTGTGATCCTAAAGGGCTAATTAGAGCCGAAGAGTTGAGGATAAATCAGGAAATTTAGCTCTTTGACCACGAACAGCCAAATAAATCAGTGGAAAAACACAAATATTGTTAGGCAGTAGTACCAGATCACACAAGCATCTGAGAAAGGAGGCTGTGAAGATCTATCAGTAAGAAAATAAAAAGAGGTAATTATAAAAACCTTTGAAAATAATGTCTGTAAGAATCCACTGCTCCCAGTTGACTCATTAATTATCCTGAAATCTGACAGTTCTGTAGAAGCAGCTGTGTAGTGCTTTTCTGTCGGTGCAATGCAAGAGAGACGTTCCAATAACAGCATTTATAATCCAGATGTGCAAAAGTCAGGTCTGTCTTATGAGCCTCCTGTACAGTTCATGTTTGTTGAGCAGCTCAAATTCAAAACTGTAGAGGAATATTACATTTCTTCTTGTTTGTTCCTGGTATTCAGTCACATGCATTTTGTTGGTTTAGCTCTTTACTAAATAGTGTCAGATGTTTCATTTCTTCTGGTTAGGAACAAATCACTATTAAAAAACTTTTAAGAGAAGGTAAGATGCTGTCAGTCAAAGAGTTTGAGTTCAGTTTTTGGTGCCTGATCTCCTGCTCTTGCACTGCAGGAGAATTGATAACTTCTGAGGTCTTAAAGGAGACTACTTATTCTTTATCTCATTTCTTGCAGCAAGAAAAATCTTTACTAATGTCCACCTAATAACCTGAGTATTCACTAAAGCACTGATTTCAATAAAAATAGAAATAATCCTCTTCTGTTGTCCTTCTCTGCACAAATTTATCCCAGTCCTTTGCCGGTCCCTTCCAAGGGCACTAGCACAGGTTGATTAAAACCTAAATGAAGGTGAGATTAAAAAGGCCTTTCTTTCTCTATTCACTCCTAATAGCAAATGGAGTTGACAAAAAGTAAAAAAAGTGGGTGGCAGGAAAGGCTTTTGCCATCTGGCACTGATACAGCAGTGCCCTGGTTTTCTCATCTTGGGTGCTTTCTCTTCTCTTCTGTTATTCTGATCAGAGCATGAGCCCCTAGCTTTACATTGTCCTGAGAAAGTTGTGAGAGACATCATTAGAAATCAAGTATTCCCATGAATTCAGTACCCACTGAGATTGCTGAAGAATGCATAGGACTGGAATGTCTAATGAATAAGTAGAATATTTTTAATAGGTCTTAGGGGAGGGGGGAAAAGTAAACACAGAAGATGTGATTCTTTCAGGTGAGAGCTATTTACTGTCTTACCAGGAAGATTTCTTGAGGCTTAATCCAGGGAATTTGGTTCTTCCAAATTAATTCTCCTGTGTAGCAGCTCTTTACACAGAGGTGCCTGCAGAGTACCAGAGCAATCCCACTGATACTGGTCTGGCTTCAGTCCCAGCCCCTCAGATTGGGGCAGAAGAGATGTGACCCACCTCAGGTTTTAGCTTGGCCTGGATAGGCCGAGGGTAAGAGCCTACACTGAGCTGAGGAGTGGTGTTGAGTTCCTGGACATGGGATTAGGTGCGTGTCCAAATGTGCATTAGCAAGTATCTATGAGACTGAATTGAATTCAGACATTAAATACTAATGGAGTTGAAAAAGCTTTCTTAACTTTCTGCCATTCAGATTTGGAGGCAAACTTCCTATCAGCTGAGCTTCCTAATGCTTTCAGCCAAATCCTGCCTGCCTTAGATGCTCCTTGCTTGTAGCTCTTGGCTAAACTTTAGTATTTAAACCATTGCCTGTGTCTTGAGTGGAGCTGAGTTATGGCTTACATTACATCTAATGCCTTCAAGTCTTGGTGTTTTATCTCTTGAAAATATGAAACTTGTCAGTAGTGAACAGAAATTCTCTCTGATCCCTTTAAAGACCTATAGGGTCTTTATTGTTTTGGGGTTTGAATTGGTTGTTTCTCCAAGGCACCCTGCTTACTTGGGATATCTACCCTCTGCTGGTTTCTGCAATCAAACCATAGCACTTGGCGTGGCAGGGTGCTTGAATGATGTATTTATACAGGCAGGAGGCAGGGTTTAATACCATCTCATGATTCACTGTGCAGTCCTATTAATATGAACTTGACTCGGGGGAATAAGTAGCTGTTACTTGTCAGCAAATCCTGAGTGTATTAAGGGGGTGAAGTTGTATTGAAAGATCCTCACAGTGATACTCTGCTGTTCCCAAGGGAAGCAAATGAAAACTGTACTTTGATGAATAATGAATGTGCTAATTGGGGTCAAGAAAAAGTCATGGCTTCCTGTGATACAGGAGTTAGAGTAGCCTGACTACAGCAATAAAGAAAAGTCTGTTTGACCAGATTTGGCAATAAAAATATGTGACTGTCTGTCATCTCCACACAGCTAAAGCCTGGGATGTGATGGTGACAGGCAGCTGCTTTATCTCTTTTACAACACAGGGCTGTATTCCTGAGATCCTCTTTGAGGTGCTTGTTGGTACCCATAAGAATATGGCCATGAACTGATACTGAGACTGGCTGAGTGCTCAGATATTGCCCAAAATCCTGTGTGGGATGGATGAAGATCTCTCATGGCATGGTTTGGGTATATCACGAGGATTTCTTTAGAGCGACTATTGGTTAGAGTCAGTCTGTTCCTTGTTTGCAAGGAAAAATGTGTTTGTTGCTGCTGGGCTGTATTTGCAAATGAATTTACCCTAAGGGGAAGATTACAGCCTCTTCTTACCTGCTGACAAAATGCATGCAAAAATACAGATTTCTTGGTCATCCTGTATTCAGCGCACAAAAGGGAAGAATAAATGGAAGAGATTAAGGAAGATATATGCAAGTATGATTCTAATATGTATTTTTGTGGAATACATCTACATAGAACCTGAGACTTTATTAAAGATGTATATGATACTGCTTATCATTTGTGGAAGATGTGCATAATTTTCAGTAGTTAGTCTGTGTAACTGCACGATGTCAAACAAGCGTGAGATCTTGAAAGTGTTCTGTGTTTCATACAAAATTTTTCTAAGCTGCTTAACTTCTCAGGGATTGGAGGCTAATCTCAGCTGGTTTAGGAAATACAGATAATCTCAAGAGCAGAGTAGTGAAAGATATCTGAAGTAGCCTGGAGATGGGAGAGAGTGTGTTCTCAGAGAGGCCAACAGGGAAAATTCAAGTGCTTTGGTACAGCTATCCAGCTGATAAGAGTTATGTAATAAAAGCCAGCATGGAACTCGGTGAGAGAAGGGAAACAGTGCCCTGCTCACTAGGGTGGAACAAACAAAGTGCAGAACTTTGTAACACATCTGCAGTGCTGTGAATAAATTGTGATGTCTGCATGTCAAAATCAAGTCTTGGTACTTAAAGCAACAGTATTTTCCGGCAGTTTTACAGCTAACTTTTCTGAGTGATCCGGATGACTGGAGGCACGCAGAGAAGCTTTCTTCACAAACAGAGTTGTGCAGGTCCATGGAGATGTGTTCTGCCACTTTTTATAGCTTTAGGAGACTTTTCTTTTGTGAGGCACCTTGCAGTTCAATGTCATCCTTCTTCCTAGAACAGAGCACAGCACATGAAATAACTGAAGTTTTCAGATTTATCCTGCTTTAATTTTGGTACAAATGCTGGGATAATAATGTGGTTGTGATCCAGAATCTTTCTAATTGTTGTGATGGTGCAGCTAAGTTAAAAGACACCTATAGCTATTTGATTTGGGCTTTTTTTTTTTTTTTTTCAGAGTAGCTGTTCACAGATTATTCTTGGCTTTTGTGCCTTGATATGTAGAGCTGATGACAGGTCCTTACGTTTCTGTGGTAGCCCAGGGGAAGTCCAGGCTCAGAGGGATCCCTTAACTCCAGTTTTAACCTGCTCCTTCTCCCTAGCATACATTTATCACCGATGTGAGTGAATGTGTCTTGCGACTCACTGAAGGGTAAATCACTCTCCTGCTGTCAGGGAACAAATGCTTATCTTTTAGCAATCCAGTCTGAGCACGGAGTGAGGGTTTCCAAGACATGGAGGAGGGCAAGCCTTGCCTTTAGGAGTTCTGGAGAAAGTGAAGCTAAGTAGATGTGTATCATTTAAGTGTGTGTGTTCTTTTCTATTGCTGTCCCTGTGGTGATCTCCTTGTACCAGATGCAGTTCTCTTCAAAGGAATTTACAGTCAGAGATGGATACAAATCAGAGCTGACCTGCAGAGGAACAGGGGTACTGGCCATCATACCACTGGTCAGTCAGTTCATCCCCCAGTCAATGCTTTTGGGTGACATTCTGGCAAGAGGTTTTATGGGCTGAAGGAAATGTTCAGAGATGTTTAGAGAGAGTCTTAGCTGGTAGCAAGCAATTTCAGGAGACACCATCAATGCCATTTGGAGTTTGGCTGGGAGGGGAAGGAGCACCATATTCCAGGCAAGACAAAGAGGATATTAATGTGTGGGTTGTTGACAGTAGTAGCTGGAGTAGGAGTGAGCCTTTGAAAGGGATGACAAGTACTGGATAAAGGTAATAAAAGGATGTGTTTTGGGGCAGTGCAGGTAAAGTGATCTTTATGGGAGTATTCCAAAAGCAATGCCAAATAGACACTCCATTCTTTAGCCAGTGAGATACTCCAGCAGCCCATGGCTCAGTGCACATCACTGAGAGTAGGAAAGGAAGTTGAAACCAGTCAGAAAGGATTGAGTGTACTCAGAAACCACCATTTACTGAAATACTGCACTTCAAGTGTTGCAAGGCCAATTGGCCTACAGGGCAACAGCCTTAATTTCCCTAGGGCTACAAATAGTTTCCCAAACATGTTTCCCAAGTTTTTGCTTCTGTCTGAAGCTCTCATATTTGGCAGGACTGTAGTTATTTATCTTTATTTTTCTTTGAAATTTCTAAACTTATCCTCGTTGTATATTTAGAAGAAAAAGGCTAAAATTTGAACTTCAGTGGAACTGAAGCATTGTTATTTTCTGTCTGAAGAATCAGCTGGGTTCATCTTCACCTGCTGCTAGTTTTTAATGTGCTCCTTTTTAAGAGCTAGTGTAATTGTTAGATGCCAGTATAATTTTTAAATGGAAACTTTAAGTTCAGAAGACAGATGTGTTAATTCCAAATATGCTGTATCCCACATGCTTGAAAAAGGTGATTTCTCCCAGTTTTAAATAGTCTCTATACCCTTGCCCTATTATCTAGTGTGAACTGAGATGCTTAATAGACTCAAACAACTCTGCTGTGCTGGTTATCAGTATGAGAGCAGCAGATACCTTTGATTTGTCCAGGTGGCATTTTCTGCTTTGGGAGTTAGTAAAATATCCCTGCTGTGTTTTGGCTCTGCTGCTCCATGTGAGAGGAGCTGGCTGGGGTGCTGGTGCCTGGCATGAGCAGCTCCTACACGTTCTTCCTGGGGAGGAGAGCAGAACAGTGAGCAGCTGAGGACAGGAGCCAGGCCATGGTGCTCCTGGTGCACTTGGAGAGCCTTTGGCCCTAAATGGCTTTTGCAGAAAGATGGGGATAGTCTTTGGAAGACAAGTGCAGCAGTTATGACACTGTCAGCAGCTGTGCTGGGGAGGGTGAGGGAAGATGTGCAGGACAGCTTTTTCTGCCTATCAATATTTCCTTTAACGCCAGATCACCTCAGGCAATGCTGATCAGCAGCAGCTCACCTTCTCTTTCAAAGCATGTGTGGTGCTGGTGTCTGGCAATCCTTTTGTAGAGACAGTAATCTAAAGTTGCTGTGGATCAGGGGAATTATCAGGAGACTCAGAAACCGATTTGTCCTTTCAAGTTTTGGGGTTTCACGTACCAGAAAACCACTGAGAAACCTTAAAGAAAAAATGGAGAGCATTTGGACAGTAGGAAAAGGTGGTCAGAAATGGGAGACTTGAATTTCAAAGATTTAAATATGACATAGCATAAACACTGAATAGGGTGCCGAAGTGGTACCTGAATTATTTATGATCTGAGAGACAGGAAAGTTAGGCCAGGGTAGGAAGGAAGTAAAAATTATTTGAAGTTCAATGGTGCTGTGCAGCATTTGGAAGAACTATTGTTTGTGGTGTTTTGAACTAGATACAGGCATTAAGAAGAATTAATTATTTGGCAGAAAGATGGTCTAAATAGATTACTTCTGTCAGAATCTGATTAGAGCATACAGCATTGATTGGCTGATGACTGCATTGCAGGGATCTGCCTTTTCCAGGCATTGTGGCCCCAGGGAAGTTGCTTAAGTCTTCTTTTTTTTTGTACCATAGCAAAACTTAGGCATCTGCTTTGGCCTGGGGAAGTACTTTGGTCTTTGTCTAATACGCCATTTACATCTCATATGCAGGTGGGATCAAAATTCTGATCTTTCTTGCACCATTTTAATTTTTCTTGTTCTGCCTGAAAGTGTAGCCCAGTTTTCAGGCACGTTTCTAGTCTTATTTCTGTATCTGTGCATCTGTACTGTACAGCAGTCTCCATTTCCTTCCTATTTAAACGACTTTTTAGCAAGCCTTCAATCAAACTGCTATTAGAGCACTCCTGTCAGTAGCTTTAGTTCTGCTAAAACATGAGATTGTGATATTTGACTACTGGGCCTGAAATACTTATGAATTTTGTGACCTTCTCCTCCTATCCTACCTTCCTTGACCTATGCTCTTCACCTCTAAAAGCAGCTTTTCAGTAATAAAACCTGCCTTTTTGCGAAATTCCACATAGTTGAAACAAATAAGATTGTGCATTTTATTTGTGCATATATGTTTTATGTAGAAAGCTAGCGTTCATGTGTTTTCCTTGTTCTTTCTTTCTCTCCATTGCTGCAATTAATTTTTAGTTTCAGAAAATCAATGAAATTTTTTAATGAAAGAAACCAAAGCCAGCTAGGGTTTGGGAACATCTGAAAGTAACATACCCTCTATGATCACACTGAAAATGGCTTAACATGTCCTTTTTCCTTTTTTTTTTTTTTTCCTAAAAGCATTAGAATTTTCTAGAAGGTAATGGAAATGAAAGCTGTATAGTTGTTTAAAATAGATGATCTCCCCTTTTCCACCCACACAGAGAGTTAATTTTTTGCAGGGAGGAGGAGCCCTGCAGCAGGGAAGAAGTGGGTGCTGTCACCACCAGGGACATCACAGATGTCCCTGTGCATGTCCAGACCATTCTGGCTTTGTCCTCCCACAAGTGTTGAGGTCCATGCTTGACCTTAATCATGGCAAAGATGAGCAGAACTCTCAGCTTTATCAATACTCTTCTGGCTCATTCTCTCAATCCTCAGCACTCTTTGTGGTCAAATATCCTTTACTCAACACATTCCAGCGGAACAGGAGCAACCATTGACACTAACTAACAGCGAACTGTAAAACTCAAGTGGAATTTCCTTTTTGTGTGTCTGGGAGGGAGAAGAAAAGGGTTGGTTTAAGGTGGTGGAGCTGGTGTAGAGGCATTGGGCATGAGTTCTGAGCTTGGCATGGGATGGAGACACGAGTAAAGTTCGGCTGTGTTTGTGTGGCTTTGACTGGGAGAGGTTTGTGTGAGCTTAGGGAGCTGGTGCACACATGGGACACCCCTTGAGAGCCCAGCCACCAAGTCAGAGCTGGCATCTGGCCTGCCCCACTCCTAGACACTTAGAGCCATGTTATAGTGAGGCAAACAAAGTGTCCTTGTTAAAACAGGTAGCTACGGTTTATTTTCAATTTGTTTTTTTTTTTAATGTATTACTATCTGCAGTGTAGAAAATAGCAATGCTTCTTAGGCATTTGATGTTTTCATTATTCTGGAGTGTTTATACTGCTTGCGAAAGGCTGGAAGTGTCCTCCTGGAAGTTGCTGTGTTCACACTACCACTACTATTTGTATCATGTTCTGTGAAAAGCCACCCTGTTTTTGTTACTGTGGGTTTGGGTGGCTGTTCTAGACCCTCACTAGACAAGACCAAAATACTTCAAAAAAAACCCCCTCGAACTTGAAAAAATATGTTCAGCCTAAATTTATTCATAACTCGGTTTTTCTTGATTTTTGGAGTGTCAGGATTGTCCTTAGCTTGAACGGTCTCTTCCTCCTACTGTTTTCTTCCCTATTCACAGATTGCTTTGCTGGGATAAACAAATCAAATTTAGGTTTCTGTTGCAACGTAGTTGTTCCATTCCCCTGAATGTAAAAAGGAATTTCTCTAAAATGGTTGTATTTGAACTCTACCTTTTTTTTTCCCCATTTAAGATGAAAAGAGGTACTTTCAACTGTATTCTGTTGGAAGTACCTCTAAGAAATCAAGAAATAATTGAGAATAAAAATTGGGAAATGCTGCTAATTTTCCTTTTCCTGTTTGCATCTCACTAGCATCTCAAATTCTTTAAACAGATGCAATGAGATCCTGCTTTTCTTCCTCCTGAGTTTAGCTCTGAAGTTTCTGTTATTAGGAGGAGCATGATCTTGCATTTTGTGTTGTTGAATTCCTTCCCATTTCTGTTAATGCAGCCCATAAGATTTAGCAGTTCTTTCTATGTAATATCCTTATCCTTTCCAGTCTTGACAGTACCTTCCAACTTTGTGTCATCAGGAAATTTCATCAGCAGATTGCCTCGTGCCAAAATAATTAAAGAAAATGTTCAAAAAAATCTGTCCCAAAATAGATCACAGAAAAGCTTCCCTTGAGCCTGCGCTTTCCTGTGCAAATCTTCCTCCTCAGGTTTTCTAACATCTTATCAAATATATACATGCTGAAACAAAAAAACCTGCCAGGTATTTTACAGAGCAATTTAACAGTCTGTATTTTATGTCAGTTGTCCCACTGGAGTCATTTGAGTAAAGCTTGCAAAATCCATTTTATAATCTCCATTCCTGGGTGAAAGAAATCTGCTTTCTTTTCAAATGCAGCTCTCTCTGCTGGATGAAACAAATAAGGAATAGTTAAAATGAACTTTTGGGGTTTTTTGGAAATCAAGTATTTTTAAGTGAGTTGTGACTGCAACTTACTTTCTCATATATACCTTTTGTTTATGTATTTCTCTGTGAAAGTTAGTGACTGGTTCTGTATTGGAATTAATGACAATCTTTTGAAAAAATCCATTATGTGTCAGCCTGCTTGATAATTAAACTGCGGGGTTTCTCTTCCTTGGTAAGAAAAGACCAAGAAATAGGTTTTCTAGCTAAGCATGGTCAGATAACCAGTGAGAACAGCATCATTCCCAACAGAAAAGTGAAGCAGTTCTGAAACAGGAGATGCAGTGGGGTAGACATCACTTCATCATGTGACAACTGCTGGCCTCGTTGGCAGCTTCTGCAGAGAGCATCCCTGAGGGTCACAATTCCACATCTAAAGTTAGCAGTGGGGTAAGGCTGGCAGTGGGGAGGGCCAGCAGGCAGCTGCTCAGGGAGGTTTCTAAATCCTGCAGCACGGCCGCCGTGATACACGAGAATCAATTACTGAAAACCTTCCATGATGGTCAAAATGTGACATTAAATAATTGAGTATCACATCAAATCTTGTCTGCAATTAGTTATCTGGAAAAAGTAATTATGCAACAAAATCAAGTAGCTGAAATTAGTGGTGTGAAGCACCCTGATTATTCGAAGACTGTAGGAGATTATTTTTTTCTTTTTATTTCACTTGTAACGTGAAGTTATAAGTACCTAACTAATTCTTTATTGAAATAAAAAAGTCTTGCTCAATTGTAATTCCTGTCGTTAGTTACATCTGCAGTAGAAGATACATAGCACATAAAACAGGTGTTAATGACTAAGTTGGTTTTGTCTAAAGTAAAAATGAGCTGCGGAAGAGAATGTCGTGTAAGTTTTACATTTAAAATCAAATCTGATTTGATTTAGGGAGGAAACCAGCCTAAATTTCAGCCCTTTGTCTCTTCCACCAGTAGTGTAAGTTGATTGGGAGAACAGAGTTGAAATACTCTAATGGGAAAATGTGTTCTTTTAAAATAGTTATGATGAATTTAACAACATAGATGTTGTGAAAGGTTAGAAAAGCCATTAAAATATAATTTACACTAATAGAAGTCATTAGCTTGCGTTAGTTAACTCACATATTCAAAACAAACAAGTAAAATATAATGAATCGAAACAGAATGTACTCAGTATACCAGAGTGAAGTGTAAATGCTCACATGAACATTGTTTAACAGCTTATAAATACAGGGAAATGTCTAATTATGCAATCATGATAAACCTGAATATTTTTAAAATGGCTTCTGATAGTAATTGTTGTCATGTGTATGCCAGAACTGATAGGAAAATTATTTCTGATCAGTAGAGCTGTACAGAATTTGATCTCTATGTGTTTAGTACTTAAAAATCTGAACTGATAAAGAGTAGTTGGCTAGTCATGTTACTTAAGCTGCTCCCAAAATAGCACCTTCCTTTTTGGGTAGAGTTAGGTTTGCAGCTGTTGTCTCTATCTGTTGTCTCTGAAGAAAATTTTAACATTAAGTGTTGCTGACGTCAATTTTTTTCTTTTTTTTACAGCTGATGTGGGCTTTGCCCCTGACAGAAGTTATTTGGTTCTAGCTCTGAGTTTGGAAGAAGTTGGTATATAGATTTTCCCCTAACTTTCAATTGATGTGTTTAGCTTTAGTGGGAGTAATACTATCACTTAAACCATGTTGTCGTCTCAAGGAGTTTTGCTACATCCCTATGGAGTGCCAATGATTCTGCCGGCAGCACCATACTTCGCTGGACTTGTTCAGGTAATGCAAGGCCGCTTCCAACAAGCAACTTAACTCTAGTGCACTTAGAGCAATAATTGGAATTTTTATGGTTGAGAAAGCAAACACTTTTAATACAGGCAAAAGCTCTCGCGTAGTCACTGAGAAGACAGTAGGAAATCAAAAAGATGGATCACCCTAATCTGTGTATTGACATCTCTCATGGCTGAATAAATGGTGTAGTTGAGCTATATTTGCTTGTATTGATTTGTCTGCTGTTTAACATTCATGCCTTTGCTTCGCGAGGTTGACCACAGGGCAGAGGATTTGCTATCCATTCTAGGTTTCTGAGGGAGTCAGCATTCCCACGGCAGGTCAGAAGACAAAGTAACTCACCATGATGTGTTTAGGTTAAGTGTTTTAGCGCAGCAAAGAGGAATAGTGTTAAATATGCATTAATTCATATGTTACGCGTCACGCGGAATGAAAAAGGGGTTGTGGTTTTGTGTGTGTAGAAATATCACCTGCAAAGAATATTTATGCACGTCCTATTAACTCCTTTGAGCCCTCAGAGTGTAAGATCTTGCTGCAGGGCAAGAGTTCTGTATATTTAGGAGTCAGCTGGCAGCTACCAGATTGTTGCTGTTGTGTTTGCTTTCGCTATTATTTTATTTTTATCAAGTGGTGATAAACTGGAGTTTCTCCTCTTAGGGTTCAGATTCTGAATAGATGGTGTAGATGCTAATTAAGCGATAAGTATCCTGTTGTTTACAGTATTAGAAGACATTAGGAAAAGTCAGCATTTCTAAACTGTGATAGAATTGTGCCATCTGAGTGTCAGTTGTTAGATGTTGTGCTTTGTCAGGGTCAAGGCACACACGTGTGTTGGGGCATTTGTGTGCTGTGCTAGGGATGAGTCGAATTCACAGCCAGGGAGAGGGATACCTTCGCTGTGTGTACTCCAGCACCTTGCTGGTGTAGAGGGGCAATCACAGCGTGAAACGGGTGGTTTTCCATATTCCCTTCAGTAATAGAAGACTGTGGGTTGTGCTCTTCACTTCGGGCTTAATATCAGACACATATGTCTAAAATAGAAATATAGCACTGCACAGTGGCTGTTACCAGGTGTTGGGAATCTGTGTGTTGTGGGACATGCAAGCTGAGGCTGCTTTTTATGCAGTGAGACTCATCCAGCAGGCCTTCCTATCCATGAGAATTTGGGGGTGAAGGTCGGACGCTGGAGCTCAGGCAGACCCTCTGCCATCCTGTCCAATAAATAATTACAAGCAAATCGTGCCTTTCACTCTATGCTGATTGATGTTGAAATTGCTTTTGAAAGTTCTCATAAGTTCCTGTTATAGATTAAGTGCCGGTGTAGGAAAAATAACTGCACCCAACTGAAATGGGTGAATGTAATCAGGTTTAATGGACTCGAGAGCTTGTTGGGAATTAAATAACTATTGATTTGTTGGAAAGTTGCTGTCATTACAAAATGCCACTCTGGACGCATTATCCAAGCAGATAGATTAGAAGAAAGGGCCCTTTGAAAATTTGGGATGCCTTATTTCAGTCTTTTTCCTCTTCATTCTTTCCTTAGAAAGATCTATCCAGGCCTGTGTTAGTCCTTTAGCATAGATCTAAAATAGTCGAGCAATAAGAACTGCTGAAATAAAAAATAGGTATTAGAGATGCAGTTGAACAGTGTTGTTTGTAGGAATACTTCTCTAGTCTCTTGTCTTCTCTCTCCCTGATGTCCAACCTGAAAATGGCATTTTGGAAATCAAGCACACATTTGAGTTATTGTCCTAATGAGTGAATTATAGCATTCAATGGTTTGAGCAATTTGTCCCCCAAGATTTTACCTGCACTTTCAGTTCCTCTGGTCAGCTTATGACACCAGAATGCCTTTTGTTTTTCTCTTAAAGTATATGGAAGCATCTAAAATAAATAATGCAGAGGACATTTAATAGGAATATTTATGTCATCCTCTTCTAAGCAGTAATTACATAACATTCTGGTCTTTAATGGAAATTATCTGCAAAAATATGCCTTGATAAACTGATTATGTAAATGTTTTTTTTCTGGGTTGCAGGTTGAGAACCACAACCCTAAGTGGATTTTTTGGGGGGTTATTTTGGGCTTTTTTTAATGTGAGGCAGATTTAATATGTTATAGGCTTATAAGAGGCCAGTTTATTTATTTGCATGGATTTCTACAGCAAGTAGGTGTACCTCTGATCAGGGATTTCCCATGATTTCCAAGTGGCTTTATTCCAAGGTTGTGTATGAAAGCAGTGTAGAGCATTGCCTGGAGATTTGAGGATTATTTTGGGAGGGTTTTTTTGTGTTTCATGTTGCTCAGTTGAGCAAGAAACATCTCTATGGACCAAGGTTTGTCTTCAGAGGTCCTGCACCTTCAAGTGCTGTTTATTATTTCACTTGATGCTGTGGATGAGCAGCTGCTCCAGCCCCTCCTAAATTCACCAGTAAACCCTGCCTTGCATCCTCTGCTTGCTTCTGTCACTCCCTCTTGTTACTGATAAGTACAATGTGCAAAAAACAAAAAAAAAAGGGGTGGATGCTGTGGGTACATCTCTGGACACACCTTAAACGAGCAGCCACATGCATTTTCCTCATTGCTCCTGTTAAGGAGATTTGTATTCCTTTTACTGAGATGATGTGTTTGAGTGAGATGATGGAAAGTGAAATGGTTTTGTTCTTAGAGAGACACAAGGTCCAGGGCTACAGAGACGTTGATGTGTATCAAATTACATTAAATAGACATGCAAAGTTATTTTCCAGTAAATAGATATACCTTAAACTTATTAGAGAGATGGCCTATGACTTAGTAACGCATTTTTAAATGAAAAAAAAAAAAATCTTTGCCTCTTCCTTCCTTCTCCTGGGTGAAACTTTTTTGGGGAAAAAAAAAAATCAGATGCAAGTACAAATAATGCATAAACAGCTTTACGCCTCCTGTGAGTGGGGAGATATTTTCTGCCTTGGCACAAAAGGCCCACTGGTGGCTTCAGGGGCTGTCACAGCTCTGACACAGGCAGGGACTGCAGTGAGCCACTGTGTGTGCTGAGGGCAGCAAGGCCCACGTCGTGTCCAAACTGTCCTGCTGCTCCTCCTGGCAGGGGAAATGAACAAAATGCCATCTAGGATTAAGTGTCAAACCAGTCAGAGGTTTCTTCTCCTGCCCTTGGTCCTCATCCCAGTTTAGTGCCTGGATTCCCAGGGGGGAGCCCATATGTCTGTATGGGAACACAGTCAGGAGGGGATTGGAGGGCAAAGGTGCCTGGTCAGGGTGTGCTCCTCTACCATCCTACCAGTTCTTGGAATAAACGGGAAACCAAGCCCCAGTTATCATTCCATTCCAACGTTTGTTTTCAGGATCACTGTCTCACAGTGCAGAGAATACTGTTATTTTGTTCAATAATATCTGAGAGGTCGTATCAGCTCCATCTTTTGTGGTGTCAAACCTAAAAGTGTTTGCAGTTGCTCTGGTTGCTTGAAATGTTTTATTTATGATAAAGTATTTTGGAAAGACACATGCAATATATGACCTTTTAATACTGGATGCTAATTTGTTTATTTAATGGCTGGCCCATGTAGCTCCATTTCCATTTATCAGAGAAAAAGGAGTTCCTGGGCATTATTATAAAAGTTATTAAAGTTGAAATCATTTAGACTTTTCAGTAAACTACTGCAAAGCTCTAGAAAGAGAGACAGTCCTACTTAATAGAAAATGTGGAACTTTTATATATAAGATTAAAAAAATGAGATTATCATTAATATAGTCAATATTTTTTTTAAATATACTTTTATTTTAACAAAGTGACCAGAAAAGTTCTAAGAGTTGTGAGGGTTTAAGCTTGTGTTCATTATTAAAAACTAAGTAAAAACCTTCCTTTTTGTCTGCTTTTCTTTGCTTATTTATTTATATAATGATAAAGGGGAGATTTGGAGAAGAAAAATAGAAAATAGGCTGGTGATTAAATATTTCAATATATTGGGAAGTACTGGACTTTTAAGTACATCATTCTTAAGCTTAGATTATTCTGAAGATACTTGGATTTTTTTCTCCCTGTGTATCTGATTTTCCATAACCAGTTAACCAGTGTGTTTGACTGACAACTGAAAAAGTGGTAATCTGGAGACTGTTCCACTTTATTTTAGGGCTGAGAGAATTGCCTAGAATATGCTGTGAAAAGTAGTGGTGCAGACTTCATCACGGTGCCATCACTTCACCCATCTGGAAAATCCTTGTTTTAGTGCTGTGTTGGGAAGTGCTGGCAGTGGGTACATTCTGAATACTTGTAGGTGTTAGTGTGTTGGGCTACCTGCAAAATCCCACTTGAATTCCAGCAATCCAGTCTTGGGGAATGCTGTGGATTTGTTATGTCACCTTACATGAAAAAGGTTTTTTGTAATTTGGTAGGTTTTATTTGAATAATACATTTGAAATAGCAATGAGGGGAGGTTTGAGCTCTTCCAGTGTTGCCTGCAGTGGTGTATGGTTGTTTCTGTTGGTTTTAGATTATGATCTAGTGGAAGGCAGAGCTTAATTTCTGTTTACATTGGCTGAATTGCCTCTTTGAAATGCAGTAAGTAGATGATTTAGCTTAGATGCAGATTTATTCTGGCTTGATTGTGTTGTTCTGTCTCTCCTGTTACTAGTACTGTACTTCCAGTGCTTTGTGAGTGCAGGATGAATCTGTTTTACTATTGCAATCACTTTTCATCTGGGTGTGCATCTTGTCTTGCTTTTGAGAGATCACATTTAACGTTTCTTCTCTCAGTCTGAGTTGCAAAGGTTTTCTCCCTTTTCTATCAAAAGTGCTTCTAGTACATGTGAAGTGGTGGTGTTAGTGATGGATATAGTCTGTATTGTTTTGATAGCTGAAAATTTTTGTAAACAATGTTTAAATGAATCATAGAATTGTTTCTTGGAAAAGGCCTTTAGGATTTTCAAGTCTGGCTGTTAACTCAGCACTGCCAAGCCCAACATTAATCCATGTCCTTAAGTGCCACATCCACGCTTAATTTTTCATTTACCCTTTTAAAATACCTCTAGGGATGATGATTCAACCATTTCCCTGGGCAGCCTGTTCCAGTGCTTGACAACCCCTCTCTAACATCCAATTTAAATCTCCCCTGGTACAACCTGAAGCCATTTCCTCTTGTTCTGTTGCTTGGGAGCAGAGCCCGACCCCCACCTGGCTAGAAATTTGTGCCAAGAATTATAGAGAATGAGAAGGTTCCCCCTGAGCCTCCTGTTCTCCAGGCTGAGCCGCTGCTGCTCTGAGTGCTCCAGCCCCTTCTTCAGATCTGTTCCCTGCCCTGGACATGCTCCAGCCCCTCAATGTCCTTCTTGTTGTGAGTGGCCCAAAAAGTGACCCCAGCATTGGAGGTGTGGCCTCAGCAGTGCCCAGCACAGGGGTCAGTCACTGCCCCTGGTCCTGCTGGCCACACTGTGGTGTCATGGCTAAATCATTCTAAATCATGTTCAGCACCCCCAGGGCATGTCCTGCTGCAGGGGCTTCTGGTGGTCAAAGGGCAGCACCCAACCTTGGTGGCCAAGGAGTACATGGGCTCCTCTGGCCACTGCTCCTGGCTCACCCAGCCATGCCAGGGCCCTCTGCAGAGCCTTCCCACCCTCCAGCAGGTCCTTTGTGTCATCCCCAACTTCCTGAGGGATGTTCAGCCCCCTTCTCCAGGGACTGGATAAAGATATTGGTCAGAGCTCATCCTGGTCCTGAGCCCTGGGGGAGTCCTGCTGGTGACCTGCCCCAGCTGGAGGCACTGTCTCTGCCCACTCTCTGGGCCTGGCCATCACCCAGTTTTTCACACAGAGAACTTTGGACCCACGACCAGCCAGTTTCCAGGACAGTTCTGTGGGAAATGGTGTGAGGCAGACACACCCACAGCCATTCCCCTCATCCATTGATCAGGTCACCTAAGGAGGAGATCAGGTTCAGACAAGCAGGACCTGCCTTTTTAAACCCATGGTGGCTGGGCCTGATGGTTGTCCTGTTGGTGCCTTTGGATGGCACTCGAGATGATCTCCTCCATACAACAGATAAATTGTTTTTCCTTTGGATCCATGGATCAAGCAGTGTAGCCAAGAAGCCTTGTCCCTGAAACCTGTCAGCTGCTCAAGAGGCTGCAGGCAGCTTGGAAGTATTTGGTTATTGCTATTGCGAGAATTTATGTTCTTTTAACTTGCCTTTATTTCTTGCTAATAAGTGCAGATATCATCAAATACCTGGTGAGTGAGCCCACAGGGGCAAGAGGGAGGGTAATGACATGTAATGTCGTTCCCATTGACCAAAAAGACAATTGTAATAAGATGAATAGCTTATCTAAATACTTTTACTTCAGCTAAGAAACAAGTGGTTATTCTGCCCTGCCACTTGCATAATGTTTTCTCACGGGCCTTTATTTTGGAAACCAATGTGACACAATTCCAGTGGCTAAGGCAAGGCTGGGTTAACCTCTTTCACCTCTTATTCTGTCAGCTCAGTCAATGCTGTGTTATAGTCAGGGCTTTTTCAATCTGCCAGAATTCATCTGACACTCAACAGGCACTTTTTTTTTCCCTTTTCCACTTTTCATGTGCTATCAGTATTAGTGAATTTTAGACATGATGATGTATAATTATGGTCACTAACTTGTGTGTTGGACACTCCGATTGAGTGTTTTAGTATGGCAAAAACTGGGTAAATCTGGGCCTTTCTGACTGCAGGGATTTTAAGGGGAATAAATACAACAATATTTGAGTCTGTAAGGAAAAAAAAAAATTGTAGACATGAAATATCTTTCATTAGTGTAAGTTCTATTTATTTTCTCATCCTCTAAGTAAGACAAAGCTCTTAAAATTTGGATTCTCTGTAAAAGCCAATTGTTTGACTTGGCTCCCCCAGCTAGAAGCCAGCAAACTGATACTGCTGTTTCCATGGATCTGGAATTTCAGCTGATTTTTTTTTTTTCTTTTTTCTGACTCACGCATAATCATCAGTAATAAAACTTCTGATGGCCAGATTATGACAGGAGATACAACTTTGAAGTTCTTTTGCTTTCATTAGAATGATTCACAACTGATATAAAAATATGCTTGTACATCTAAATATAGAACAGTCATTTTAATGGAGTTTGCTTGAATATTTCACCTATTTACCCTCTGATAAGTTATCTTGTGTTCCATGAGCTAATGTTAGAATCCCAGTTCAAATACATCTTTTGGCTTGTCTGCTTACTTGCTTTTTTTAACTGAGGTGTGCAGGTAACTGTTTCCTCAGACCTGGTTTCAAAGAGGGTGTTGTAAAAACATATGAAATGTCTATTTCAGTACACCAGGTTGTGCAAAAAATATGGTAGGAGTGTAATTATTTCAAGTATAAGTGCTTTCACCTGAACTAATTGGAAATCATGTTTAACTGCTCTATTACTACCTAAGAGTGGTGGAACCACACCTGTCAAGTATTTGACAGTCAGGTATCACAGATAATTTGAAAAATGTTGGGTTTTTTTTTTAGTGCAGTGACAGGTCATGAACACTGTAAATATATAATTGAAAATGGACTCAGGTAAATTTTCCCCGTTGAACTTTCTACCTGTGTTTCACAAGACTCAGGTTATCATGGATTAGGGTCAAATCTGATATCCTGGTTCCTTTTCTTTCTCTAGGGGACAGCTGTATGACCTAGAGGGCTTGGAGAATGAGACTTATTCTTCCAATCCTGATGGGCTTAATACATCAGTAAAGAATGTAATTTCATTTTTCAATCTACATATTGTTCTGTTACTGACCAAGCTGAGGAAGTAAAAGTCTCTTTTCTCTATATTCAGGAGTCAGAATGGTTCACATTCTCATTTTGTTCGAGGCCTTGAACTAAATAAAGCATGGTGCATTTCAAGGAATGTTAGTCATCAAGAAAAAGTCATTCAGACTTTGCTAAGTATCCTTCTGTCAAAGCAACTTCTTGAGATAAAGCTAAAAGTCCTTGAAAGCAGTGAACTGATCTGAACTATGTTGCTATTTTATTGTGTTTTGGTGGTGTGGTTGGTTTATTTGGTTTTTCTTTGTTTGTTTGTTTTAATTCTGAGGGAGTAAAATTATGACTTAATGCTTATTATCCCAAGGCTTTTTCATCTCATAGAGCTGGAAGTACACTTTTGTTATGTCTCTGTCCTCACTTTGCCATATTATTGCAAAGCATGTTATGCCCTCCTGTTTGCTAATTAGTAGCACTTAAAAGTCGTGGAGGAGCAAATGGCAGGTTGTTCATGTATTGGTTTGTTACGATAAATGTCTGTGACACTTTGCTTTCTCTGTTTTTAATGCCGAGCAAATTCAGTAAGATGCATCTCCAGACATCTTTAGACATGTAAGCTTCAAAACACCCAAGCCAGGCAAAAGAGTTCTGCCAAAATGCAAATCCAAGGCTTTCTCTGTGAATTACCAGCAGCTGTGCAGGTACACATCAGCTGCCTTTATTTTCATGACAGTTGTGCCGAATATGAGCATGTTTCAAACACTTTGAGAACAAATCATATTGACACTTGAAACCAAGAAAGAGGAAAAAAGGGAATTTCCAAACATTTTACTTCCATTCTAGAGAAAACCTTACGATTATGTTAAAACAGAACCTAAACATGGGTGAGTATTCCAAGGAGAATGATAAGGACAGGTTTAGAAAACAAGCAGTCAGAGCTTTTAAAAAGCTCGAGCCCTGTAGTTGGTTAAAAGCAGGATGGCATTTAGTTGAGAAATAAAAGGTGACTGGGGGTGAGGGAAAGCACATCTTCGTGCATTTGTGAATGATCCTGGAGATAATAACACGGAATGAATCATGCTTTCTCCCCTGCTAGCCTCAGTGTGGTGCTGACTGAAGTGAGTTAGCAAACCTGAGGAGCCCTTTGCTGCTCCCTGGAGAGAACTTTGCTCTGTCAGGGCAGCTCAGGGGATTCAGCTCTGCTCAGCTGGATGCTGAACACAATCTGCAGCAATGGGACCTGCTTCAGATAAGTGAGAGCAAGTGTGAAGGTGTTTACCCTCTGTGCAAAATGGCTCCTTATTCTCTCAGTGCTGGTTATTGTATTTTATATATACAGGATTTGTGGTGGTGTTATTTTTGGGAGATTTGGTTTAGTGCTTGGCCACATTTTTCATTTTCGTTTGTTTCGCTGATGTATTAGGTGTTGTTTATGCAGAAAGATTTTAGAGATACATTTTTAATATTTTGAGAAATACAGAACAGCTTTTTATAATGAAATAAGCTCGCTTTTGCTAGGTTTTCTTTCTCTTTGATTTGGACTTGTACTGAAAAATGTTTTAGGGTTTTTTTACATTAATTTATGTCTTGCCAACAGTTGAGGTACAGAGAGAAAGTAAACCTCTACAACTGTATTTCAATGCTCAGTGAAAATGAAAATATTTTTACTTCAGTTACTAAAAATGCAAAACAACTCCCCCCCCCCACCCCAAAACATGAAAACTGTTTAAAGCCATCAGAAACCACCAGGATGAAAGAGAATTCTGACTCTTTGTATACAAAAACCGGAAAAGGCAAATTCTTAAGAAAGCTGTGAGGATTGTTAACAGAATCTCAGCAAAATTTGATTCTAGAGAGGCTGAGCCATACTTGGAAAGGTCTGATCCCCTCAGTATCTTGAATAATTTATATTTTGTTATGCATTTGTGGCCACTAATTACTACAGAGTAGTTTTTTTAGTTTGTGGTGCTTGGAAAGTGTCTCGATAAGAGCCTTGGGGTCACTGTTTGCTCTTCATTCCAAGGAAGGTTCCCTTCAGAGGTGCAGAAACCTCTTCCACCTCGTCCTGAGACAGAGGCAGGAGAATGAGCAATGGAACGTGTTCTGTTGTGACAGGTCACGCAAGAGTCTGCTCTGAGGTGAACATGGGGAACACTGCACCAGCTTTCCTCTCACTGAGGGAAATGAAATGTCATTGGAGGAGCCTCTCCTCCTGGAACACAGCAATAAATTTATTAAATGCTTTTGATTATTATTTTTTAAAAAAATCTTATATCTAGACACTGATCTGTTTAGGGGGAGGGAGGCGTTTATCTTTTCTTTTCTTTTTTTTTTTTTTTTTTTTTTTTTTTTTGGCCTGACATTTAAAACCAGAAAAGCAAACTTGAAATCCTGGAATTATCTTAAACTATCTGTGACCAACTCTTTTAAAAAAAAAGTCTGTCTTCCATGTTCTCTTTGTCTTCTCTTTTAAATTAAAACATAAATATCTGTCTCACTTTTGCTACTCAAATGCAGGAGGATTTGAGGCCCACTGAAACACAGCAGCTGGGGTTAGCCCAGATCTTAAAAGACCAGCCAGGCTTTGGCAAATTGTTCTTCTTCCTCAGTGTTCCCCTATCAACTCAGTTCTGGCGTTTCCCCTTCATTTTAAAGCAGCGTGTGCAGAAATGACTCAGTGTAGTTCCAAGTTTGGTTACTCATTCAGAATCTTAAATATAAAATATGAAGGCAAGCGTTGTGTGTAAGGATTTCTTTCTGAATACTTCTAAAGGTTACCTGAAATTGTTGATATCCAAAGAAATTTTTCAAAACTGATCCTTGTGTAAGAAAAGAAATGGATGGATCAGTTTTAGTCTAGCAGTGGACAGTGTGTCTGGGTGAGTGTCCTCCCTGGCTCCTGGGGTGACTGATTTTGTAGATAGAAGTTGCTGAAGGCCACTCAAACCTTCTGACTGCTGCTGTTACAGGGAATGAAATCCACCCATTGCAGGATTCTCTGAGTACCATTTTTAAGTGCCATCCTGTGCTGGATTGACTGCGGTGACTACATGGGCTTTTTTACTGCAGAGAGGAATGTTTTTATTTTTGCGCCTTCCTCCGTGAAGGAACAGTTCAAATCAGGCACAGGGAAATGTAACAGATGTTCGTGCACATTTCCCATCTGAAAATGCCTTCCACTGGCCAAGACAATTGTTAGGCACAATTAAGCCCAGTATATCCATCCTGTACTGGAAGCCAAGGCTGCTGAGGGTGTTCCCAACAGGGGAGCACAGGTTTGGAAGGAAGGAAGTTCGTGTGAACTTTGATCTGTGGCAGGTTTTTGAGTGTGAAAATCAAAGGAGACCTGACTGGCAGCTCAGAGTCTGTGCCCCCACGTGTCCTGAAGATACAGCTCTACTATATACAGCTATAGATTTAGGAGACACTTTCAATCCATGAGCAAATTTATTTTGCATTTCAAGGAGGCTAGCACTTGAAATCTGATTTTTGAGAGGCATTTGGTGTAATGTTGCCAACTGACTTTAAAAGCTTGTGATATTGTGCCTTGTAATGTTCCACATTCAGTGTAATTGTCGCTGTAATCAGCTTTATGATGGCAAATCTTCATGATGACTGCAGGGATATATTTTTTTGCATATTATGTCTGAAATGTGAGTTACTTTTTGATTTCAGAGGTATAGTGGAAGTGAAGGAAGGAAGGCACTGCAGACTTTTGAACTCGTGTATGAAATGTTTATGCAGAGAGTGGAATTTGCCATTTCCAGCGATGTGATAGCATCCACTGTTGAAAAAGACACTGAGAACCAAATGCTCTTGTATTTTGTGATTTCTATTGTGATTGAACCCATTAGAGTTGGCCATTCTGGAAAAGCATGCTTTGCTGGCAGAAAATTACTGTGATTGACTATTTTTGTTGTATCAGAATATTATACAGACGTTGTGAACGTGTGTTGACCTAAAAATGTCAGTGGGTATTTCATATCAGTCTCTTTTTTGGTTTCTTTTTTGTTTTTTTTTTTCCTTTTCTTTTCTAGGGTGGGGAGGGATGACACAAAAATGCAAGACATTGCTTTTTTGTTGTGTAATGCCTGGCTTTTAATAATGTAAAAAGCTCTGTGCCAGGTCTGTAAACAGAGTCTGTAAGTTCTGGGCAGCCAGTGAGTCTTTTCACTGAAATATGCAAGAGAATTCTAAACCAAACCTCTTTGTAATTCCACTCTTATTTTCCTGTAATAAGAAACAAATCTATAAAGGATGTTTCCCTGTCCCTCTGGCTTTAGTTCTCTATATAATGCTTTAAACTTTGTCTTTAGATGGATATAAGCTGGATTTAATATCTCACATCATTTTTGCCCACGGCAGCAATGGGACAATGCTTGTCCTAAGTCTCACGTGCAGGCGATGAGACACAGTTAGCTGCATTTCACAGGGAAAGAAAGAAAAAGTGGGACTCCACTCATTTTTTGGAAAGCATGATTTGTTCCTGTGCGAGAGTATTTCTCTAATGCCTCTTTGTTAGTCCACTGGAACTGATGGAGTTCTGAGGAGTGCCTGGAACCTTGCTTGACACAGCATATGGTTCTATATATGTGCCTCAAAATTATTCAGTGCGTGGTAGCTGGTGGTGGCAAGGTGTTTATCTCTGGGGCTCGTTCTCAAGGAGCATTGTCTTGTTTAAGTGGCTGTGAAATGTACTTTTTATGTGCTGCTCTTCGGTCATCTTGAGGTCGGCATAATCCTGGCTTAAGGTGTCTGGCGGCAGATTTGTCATTTGCATTATTATTGGTTGGTTTTTACAGAACCAAGCTAATTTTGTGGGGGTTTTTTTATATCTTTTTCTTTTTAACTTTATAAAGTGCTTTGTCTAGAAGAATAATAGCAAAATGCTGAGTAAGGTGTTTTTGTTCTCTGGGTTCCAGTAAGAAATGGGAGCTCAAGGAGAGCAGAGGTGATGCTTTAAGTCTTATTTAACATGGGAGAGATTATTTCAAAATATTAATAAATATGTAGCATTGTGCTTCTGGATAGGAGAGATGAGAATTTCTAGTTTACATTTTCATTTTGTGAGTTGAGTGCTTTGTAGAGATTTTCCTCCCCTGAGTTCTATATGTCAGATACCTGAAATACTTAAAAGTAGTTCTGGATGAGAGCCAGACTACATAATTATTTAAACCCATATTTCATAGCTTTGTTTATTTTTTTTCTGAGCACTTATTTTCTGACACAGCAGAATTATCTGTCTAATGCTTCATTTCCTTGATACTGTTCTGAAGACTTTTGTAATGTATTTTTTTCTCAGTGTGTGGCACTTTTGGTATTCTACGTACCTCCGCTGTTTCTCACCATGTCTTTTAGAAATGTTTTCTTCTAAAAATGTAATTTAAAACACTTCTTTGTTGCTAAATGGCATAACCTTTTCTAATCTTATTAATTAAAATTATCTTCTGGTCACCATTCTTCCATTCCTTTGGGGAAAAATAAAAAAATCTGGCATCCCACAAAAATAGATGGTGAGTCGGGAATCAGACACCTTCAGAAACAGATCCCAGATGTATTTTTAAGGAGCACTGTGTGCTAGAAAGCATTTCAAGTCTTCCTGGAATTATTTCTTGAGAATGATGGCTATTAGCTGCTGAGGTAGGTTCCAATGTACTGCCCAAGTGGTGTCTGTGTTACTCCCTGACCTAATGACTGAAGCTAAAGAACTAATTTCTTAGTTAATCTGTGAATATATCGATACTCTTGTTCTCTCAATATTTATTAAGGTTTCTTCTTTGTTCTTCTGTGTGCTTACAGAATTCTGCTTCAGCACCTCCACCTGCAGGGGAGGATGCAAGTTTTAAATTAGGAAAGATTTTTATTTGTTTGGTTTCATTTGCTAAATAACAGTTGTGATTCAAGAATAAGATAAAGTAGTTAATGTTAATTACCCTTCACCCCCTTTTGGGAAAATCTGTGTACATACTTTGTGACTTTGTTTAATAGTTAGTTTTTGTACTCTAACAGGACAGGAGACTTTGATTATGTATTACCAACTGCAGAAACAGAAAAATCAAATTGAACCTGATATGGTTCTTTTTCTCTCTCTATGTCAGGGCAGAACACTTCGTTAAAAATTGATTCCATACCCTTTGGTGAAAGCCATTTCTCTAATGCTACAAAACCTGAGAGGCTTTTGTTGCCTTTTTTTTTATTATGTTTTCACTTTCAGAATTAGAATGTGAATGGATAGTATACATTTATACAAGAAAATTTTCTTGTTGTGAAGAGGGATTTCTAGTTCATGGATTCAAAGATGTTCAGGCCAGGAAGGCTCATTATGCTAATTCAGCCTGTCCTCTTCAATGTACAGGCTACACAACTTGGAGGCTGACTTAAAACAGACCTTTTGGAAGAGATTTAATCTTCCTTTAAACATCCAAGTAATTTTGGTTTCACTGCTGCCCTACTGAACTGTTTGCATGTTTAATTACCCTTGCAGTTTGGACATTGCAGGGCTTTATTTCTCTTTATTTTTGCTCCTGGCCACTGTTTCCTGCTGGGTTTTCTGTCTGCGAGATTAAAAGTGCAAAATATCCTCAAACAAATGAGGAAGCTCTCCAAGTGTGCTACCTCCTAGAAGAGATATATATCAAAATCACAGAGGAAACAGAGGAGGAAGAAACCTTGTGCAATCACATAATCTGCTTTTTTGACAGAGAGCAAGATCAACTTTGCTTGCATCATTCCTGAGAGAGGTTTGCTGAGCCCATTCTGGAACCACAGGGACTCACCCTCTAACCTCTGCAGGCATTTTGCACTTGCACTGGGAGGGTTTTACTTTTCCCCAATGCCTGAGTTAAGAATCATTTTTTGTGTAATTTAACCTCCCACTTTTTTATGGAGAGTGGGCATACAAAATGGATTATTTCCACCCTTTGCCTAGTGGGCCATCATCTACCTAAGGATAGCAACATCATCCTCAGCATTCTCTCCTTGTAGTAGTGCAATCCTCGTTCCTTCAGTTTTCCCTTCTGGAGTTTGTCTTGGCCTCTTACTGTTGTGAGCCATCATGGGTAAGATTTTTTAGATCTGCAGAGTTATTTAGGTATCTAATTTCTTTTCTGGAGAACATGTATGAAGCATAACTCTGCTTCAGATAGCTGAAATTGGAGTAGGAGGTAATAAAATTTTGCTAGTAGATACAGATGTATGATGGGAGGAGAGGTGAGAGTTAACAGTAAGTCATGAGACACAGAGCACTGTGAAGGATGAGTTTATTTTGCTGTTATTAAAAATTTCATTTCAGGATAATCCCTCTGAGACTTAACACGTTATTTTAAGAAAAGCTTCCTTAGAGCAGCAGTAAACAAGACACAGTACAGTAGGTTCAAACGATTCATAAATGTTTGGATTTTTTTTTTTTTAAACATCCCATTTATTGAGTCTGTTTCTAATACAGTGCTGAAAGAAACAGCAATCATGTTGCCTATGTGTTTGCAAAGAGTGACATTTGTAAAGTAATCTATTTAAATAATCAGCACTCTGAAGCCTTGTCTGCCATTTTTGGCTGTCAAATTTTGTGAAGTAGGAGGAAAAAACGCTTAAAGCACAGGCTGGCTCTTTGGTGATTTTTGCATATCCCTTCTTCAGCACCTCAGCTGAGGCTTAATTTAGAGGTGCTGCTGGATGTGTGACAGTGTTTGTGGCTTTGGGAAAGCATCCCGTGCCTCTGGATGTCCCAGCAGCAGGAGCATCCATCCCGTGCTTCCATCTGGCTTGGCTTGTTACCATCAGCCTCACGATGCAGAAATGCAAAAGCAAACCACATTCTGCTGCATGAACTTCCCAATAACGTAGGGAGGGTTCAGTCCTGGGGGCACTGGAGGGTGTTCAGTCACACCCACAGTCTGAGGGGACACTGGTACTGAAATCCCAGCAGAAAGGCACAGGTTGGAGTACAGGACAAACTTGTGGGTTCCTCTCTAACCTCTACACTGTGGGGAATAAATGATCCTGGTGTTATTGGTAGGGATAACTGATTGCATTAAAGGCAAAACAGCAAACAAAATGCACATGAGCAACCCCTACATTACCTGGCCTTAATTTTTCCCTGATAATCATTACTGAACTTACACAGTTATTGTCTTAAATATGCAATTTCTCAATTTTTTTTCATTTTTAATTTGTGAACATAGGTGACAAAACATGAACTATGAATACACCAATTCTCCAGTTCTTTTAAAGCCACAGTGCTGTAAAGTTTCATGCTACAAATTGTAATTAATTGTATTTCATTTGACAGCTTCCAGTAAAGAAGCATTTTGACATGTGTTTAGCAATATTCCTGTTCCAGGAGGCACAGAAATTACAGTAAAGCACATGGTGAAGTGCTTTCCTGAATTTGGATCCTGGCACTCAGTAGATACAATCACATTTCCTCAAGTTTTCCCCTGGTGTTAATATTGATGATAGGATCTGAAATGCTGAAGCATGGATCAAATATAGCCTGTGATCAGGAAAAGGCAGATAATAGGTCATGGAAAAGAGAGATGAAGAAATACAGGGTAAAGTGAAATAAATGAGCCTTAACAAAGTGGGATTTAGTTGGCAGTTTTTTGTTTGTATTGCCTTGTGTAAAGTGACTCAAAACCCCCCATATGTGTGACATTTCTGCTTCGAGAAACCTTCCTGCCCTGAAAAAGAACCTTGCTTCTTTTTCTGTATTTATTCACAGGAGTGTTAATGTGTTGAGGTGTGTGCAGCTGAAATAACCCTGTGAGCAAGTCAGGGTTAGGGGGCGATGGGGAAATGGAACCTCACAGAGCTTCCTGAGGGAAGCTCCAGGTGACCACTGCCAAGTCCTGTTCTGGTGGAATCCAATGTGTAATTTCAGAGAAGAATCAGGATTTTCTCCCCTCTTGACCATCTCAGTGGGGAGGGCTGGGAAAGGGTCCAATGTGCTGACAAATGTATGAAGATGAGAGTGTCTTCTGACAAAATACAGATACTGGAGCATCTTTTAAAGAAAAAAATGTGGAGTTACTTTATAATTCCCCATTTCTATAGTGAAACAGAGGGGTCTATGACAATAAGGCTGTGATTTCCTCTGCTTTGGAGTCATAATGATAAACAAGAACTTAGTAAATTAAAACTATCATATTAGTGACCTTAATCTGAAGAAGGATGGATTGACGTGAGATATTAGGAAGGAATTGTTCCCTGTGAGGGTGGGCAGGCCCTGGCACAGGGTGCCCTGAGCAGCTGTGGCTGCCCCTGGATGCCTGGAAATGTCCAAGAGCAGGTTGGACAGGACTTGGAGCAACCTGGAATAGTGGAAGGTGTCCCTGCCCATGGCAGGGGGTGGGATGAGATGAGCTTTAAAGTCCCTTCCAACTTTAGAATCCATTCTGGCATTCTATTTATATCATCTTTCTGCAGTTTCTTTTTCTCCCTGTGATTTACCATCCTATGCTGTGGTTTATGCATCAATGCCTGTATAAATAGCAAGTGATCCTTGTAATGTGGACAAAATCATGAGTGGAAGGCTGGAAACTCCCTTCAGTTTGCTTAATATGTTTTATATTTTGTCTCATGCATGTATGGAAGGATATCTGTGTGTTTAATTATATGAGAGAGATTTCTGTCTAGAGCATATGAGCAGAGTCCTGTTTCATCTTGGAGCCTAATGTAGATCATGTATTTTCATTTCATGCAAGTTATCACAGCTGATTTCATCCTTTCAGGGACAGATTTTGAGCTGTTTGCACAGAGTAGAAAATTAAAATGCTACAGTGATGTTTTGTGGGAGACATGATAAGGACTTGTGTGTAGCTTCAAATTCTGTGGATAGTGGGAAAGCAGGAGTGGTTTTTTTATCGTTTCCATCGAGGTTATATTGTGAAATACAAAATCTGCTTGTAAAGAGAATAGAATACTTGATGATTGAAGATTATAGTAAAATATCTCAGTAAGGTAGGATTTACAAGGATTTTAAAACTAGCAAAGGTTTGATAGGTGCTTAAAAATTACCGAAGTGCTTTTTATTTCAGGTGGTGTAGGAATGCTCTTTTTTTATTTGCCATGTTTATAATCACTGGGATGTGCTTGAATCACGTTCTGTAGTCACTGAAGCTTTGCTGAAGAATGTCAGTCAATAGTTACAAAACTGTCAGAGTTTTCCCTAAGTTGAATTTCCACAGGGACCTCAAGGAGAAATTAATGAAGTCTTGTTTCACTGCATGTGTGTAGCCATTTTTAATAAACTTTTTGGGATTTAAGTACTTTCTGTGCAGTTGCTGGATTTGTTTCTGGATTCCAACATGTATAAAAGCTTCACCAGCCTTGGCAGAATGAGGGAAATGGCAGTTTACACTGTTTTGTGGCAAACATTCACTTTAGGTCGGTGATATGTGAATTTACTCGCTTATTTATAATAGCAGTGATAGATTATTCTCACTTCTGCTTAAATTTGACAAGCTGCGCTGTGCTAAACCCTGCTAAAATGGTGCAAAGACCCAATTACATAAACTACAAAGGCATGCAAGAGTAAGCAAAGAAAAAACATATAAAAGGATTAAAGATCAAAAATAGAATGATTCCAGTGAAACTGCATTAGGAGACATCAGGCAGGAAAACATGAAAGAATTAGAGTATGAAGAACAAAGCTTTATAAAGCTTCTGAAAACTGGCAAACATATTTTTAAAATTACTTCTGTTAACTCTTTATATTAGAAGGAAAATTATTTCTTTGGAAAGGACATGTTTTGTAATTGTGTTCTTCATGAGGTTTGTTTATGGAGTTTGGGTTTCACCTGCACAGTAGTCTGGATTTAACCAAGGACTTTAAAATAAGTTGTGTTTTTAATTTTAAATTATATGCTATGGAGGATTTAAGAACTGCAGGGTGAATCTACCCTTTTATTCCTTCTGTGGCTTTAAGCACCACCTTTCCAGCTAATCCTTATTTTCTTACACAGTCGAGGTGGTGTTGCACTGTCTTGAGAGGGTTGAAAAATGGTGGCACAGTCAGCAATGACCAAGGCATTTGCCCTTACTTTTTCTCTTACAAATGACTATTGTGTAGAATTCATTTTCTTTGCTCAGGGAACTCAGAGAATGGATAAATGAAAAATAGCCCTTGCAGGAGTAAGACTTAATTCATTGCAATTCCCACACGTTCCCTGGAAGAACTAGACAAAGTGCAGACTCTCACAGTACTGCCAAAAGGCTTTCTGTATTTCCCACAAACAGGGTTTCTGCTGCAGTTGGGAACCAGTTCAGTTCCTAACTCAGGTCACAGTCACAGTAGGTCCTGAATGTCTTTTAACATCTAAGTGACACTAGGAAGAGGCCTTGCTTTAGACAAGGCTTCAAAATGCTGCACAGCTTTTGTATAAATCAACACTTGCCATATGTTTTTGGTCAGCACCAAACCCCATTCCTGTAGCAATTCATCTGAACTTATTCTGGTTTCCCTTTCTACCTCCTGGCCCAGTCTGGTGGTGAGAAGAGTTGAGATTTTTTTTTTCCTACTTTTTTTTTCTATTTTATTAATATTATTATTATTTTCGTGTCAGCATTGCCTCGTGGTTGAGGTGCTGTGTAGACAGTCCCTGTCTGTGCTCTGGGGTTGTTCTCCATGTAGCTCTTGCAGGCTGGTTGAAGCCTGGGAGGGATACAAAGCAAGACAGATGGTTTCCCACAGACTTCCCCTCTAGCTCTTTCATCTTTCATCTAACTATTAATTCATCTGTTTGGATGGATACATTCACGCATGGAACCAAGATGAATAATAATGAGATTTTTAATAACTCCCTACATTTGCATTCCTTGTAACTCTTTACATGGTTCTAGCTGATTAAAATGAATCATTTACATAATTAACATATGGTTATAGTGTTGGCTTTAATATGCTGATTATCTCAGTACTTTTGTCTAGAGTCAATTGGATTCAAACTGTAACAATTGTTTGAAGTGAGAATAGTTTATTCCTGTGAGGGTTGGCGAATATTTGCCATGGGGCCTGATTAGAAATAGCACAACTGTCCAAGAAATTCTTTAATGTAAAGCACGTATTAAAAAATAAAAATAAAAGAGAAAAATGTCATCTACATCACCTGTGTTTAGGTCAGGCTTTACAAATATCTTTCTATGCTTAAAGAGACTTCTGCCATTAGTTTCTTGGTGAGATACTAACTCAATACCAGACATAGTCCTGAGGATGAAGCAAAACAAACAATACAGGTCTAATTGTTTCTGATTTGTAAAGACCTTTTTTTCCTTTTATTTAAATCAGCTTTAAAAATAATATATTTTTAATTACATTGAAGTAGAATTAGGAATTAGTATTTTTATTAGGCAAAATATGTTTTCATGTCTTTATATTCACTGGATTACTCTGCTCTTAAGATGAAAAGAGGAAGAGTTTTGATATTTGTTATTTTGCTTGTTTTCTCCCAGTACCTATTTATAGCAAGTCACGCTGAAGCAATTGTATTTTAAGCATTGGTGGAATATTTTCCAATCTTCCTCTCACCCTTGGTGATGTGCTCAGCTTCCTAGTCCAGAGACTGCTTGAAAAGAGAAAAGAATTTTCAGTTTTTGTGGTTAGGTAACTAACACTTGTGTCAATGAATGCTTTTTGAATGTTCATGAATATTTGAAGCAAATTTGTGTTAATTGCACTACTGTTGTCCACAATTAGTCTGTGGTAGACATGATTAATTGTAAAGAGCCCTGACATTTATGCATAAAAGGCTTGAGGTCAAACAGAAATGGAGAAAAATGGTTGCTGCAGCATTGGCAGATGGAATGCTAATGTATTTTGACTCATACTGAGAATAATGATATTTCTGCATCAATAGCAAATAATTGTTTTAGCGCTGTGGAGTATTCTTCTCCTTTGCTTTGCTTTTCTTCCCATGTTTAACTTTGTTCCATGCCATCCCAGGATGCCACAGGCACTGGTTATTTTTACAGTGTGGCATTTATTTGGCTTGGATGTTGTGTTGGGAGCTGCTCTACAGGAAGCCCACACCTCCCAGCCAGCTGGGAAAGGCCCCTGTGGATTTCCTGCTTTGAGGAAAAGTGTAATGCAGTCATGAGAAGTTTCTGATTCTCAATCATGCATGCCTCGTGAAGGAAGTCTCTTGAATCCCTGCTGGAATATGGAGCCCATCAAAAGTGGACTTTCCTGTGCTCACAGGACAGGAGCACCATTTCAGCCTGTTTGTTGTGATTGAGTAGGGAATAATTCAGCAGGTGCCATCTCAGCAGGTTTAATCTCTACCCAAACAGCGAACTGACCACGGTTGTAGTGTCATGACCACTCTGTGAGGGTGACCCGTAATGGTTTGAGTCCTTTTCCACCACAAGAAGCATTGTATGGTGATGCCCTAAATTTTATCTTTCATGGTTTTCAGATTCTGTGCTGCCTAGGGATGCAGTTCTGAGCCTCATATTAAGTGTTAGTCAGATCTCTTCACAGAAGAGAGAACTTTGTTTTTGTAGGTAGACGAAACAAATCCTTTTCCTGCTGAAGACCAAGAACAACTTTCAGGCCCAAAAGCACAAACAAGGGTGGACTGAGGAGAGAAAACAAGAAGGGACTCCATAATTTGAAACTGTAATTGGACAATTAAACCCCTATATGCAAATGGACCAAAACTTACGGAAGTGTGAGACTGTGACCAGTTGCCCATTTTGTGACCATTTTGGGTCCATTTTGTGACCATTTTGGGTCCACCTTGGGTGTAGCCCTGGCCAAGCTCTTGTTCATCCCAAGGTGTACCCTAAAGGCCTTTTAATAAATATCTACTTTATTCTCCAGCTCTGCCCATTCTCTGTTCCAGGTCAGCCTCCCACTGGCTCTCAGACCAGTACCCTGCAGTGCTCCCAGTGGGTGCAACTGGAGGGCCACAGTGTCCTTGAGGGGCTGCTGGTGCTGGGCCCTGGAGACTGTTAAAAATCAGGAGCTCCTGATGGATGTTCCTGTTTGAAGAGTGTGGTTGGTGCAGTGTCTGTGGCACCACATCCTCCTCAGGCTGTGTCCTCGTGGAGTGCAGCAGTCAATCAATGTCTGTACCTGCAGCACAGGGAGGCTCCTTCCAGCTCTTCAGGGGTTGGCACTTGACTGATAAGTTTCCTTTGTTAAAATTGACATTAGTCTGTCTAATTCTTTATAAGCTATTGATGGACTCATTAGCCCAGTGAAATTCTGCTGGTTTAGATCCTGAGTGAATGGAGCCCTTCATATAAAAGGGCTGAACAGATAAAACATTCCAACAAGTTACTGATATTGAAAATACTCTCTTGAGCAAACAGAAATCTCTGCCTTCATTTTCAGTATTATAATAAGTTTCTGATTGTCCTGCATTTACTCATATGGCATACAGTAAAGATAACCTAAACTATTCCAATATTCTTTTAAAGTTTTTATTTATGTAAAACTTTACTGAAAGATATGGAATATTCTGCTACTTAATAATTCCTGTTTGAAGCGTTAGGAACTTACATTTTCTATTTGTCCTCAAACAAAATTTTCTTTTACATGAAACCACCATAACCCATTACAAATATTTATTTTTCTCTTTTTAATTCTTTGCTATGGAACAAGTTGTTATTTATTTACAGTTTGCACTAGATGACCATTTGCATTTGTTCTTTAGCATGTCTTCAAAAGTTAGAGGAAGCAAAATGAAAGTAAAGTGGTAGCCTGGAAATGTGTGATGATATTCAGTGAATAATTTTGGATGTCAGTTGAGAAATAACTGAGAGTACTCATAAAAACACTGATCTTAAAAAAACCAGATTTCAAACTGAGGTTGTGACTACAGTGCTAAAAGTTCCATAGAATCACGTGAACTTTGTGACTTTTTTGGGTAAAAATTGTGTGGTGATTGTGATGTCCCTTAAAAAATGTTGATGGTTCACAATAGTCTTTGCTAAATATTCTGGGACACGATGCTGCATGGAAATCCCCTGAACCGTGGTGTTTTGTGCAGTAGCTCAGCCTGCTGAATTTTCCTGTAACATGTTTGCATCAGACCAAAACCAGGTAACAAGTGCAGGCAATGGAGCCTTACATAACTCTTGCATGATTGTGCTCATAATTTTTTTAACAAAGGAAAAAAAAATCTGCTTTTCATCACAAAAAGGCAGCCTATTTGTACGAGTCAATTTTTTAGAATCTAAAAACCAAAAACCACCTAAATGAGGGTAAATCACTTGGATATGGAACCCAGTGGTTATTTAGAGCAGCTAAATAAAGTGAAATAATTGTGTTTCTCCACGCAGTGTTTTTGGAATGGCCTGGTGACGTTTGGTTGTGCAGTCTCATCTCAGGCAGGGTGTTCTCTCCAGGCAGGATGTGTGGTGCTCATCTCCAGCTCCCCTGCAATAAATGCTGGGCTGCAGACAGGAGATGGCCAAAAGAGAATGCCTGGGCAAACCTTAATCTTTAATAAGGTGCAGAGCTAGTCCATAACTGTCAGGGAATGACAGAAGAGCAATGTTTTCAGCTTGCCTGCTCAGAATAGAAAATGGGGTCCTCTGACAGGCAAGAAAGGCTACTTTATTCTTTATTGGGTTTGGGGCTATTATTGTGGCTGTGTTATTTACTTATTTGACATTTGTGAGTTGGTGGGGCAGAAGGAAGTTCAGTTATTAATGGGAAAACAAAATTTTAAATGGATTTTTTTTAATGATGAATTCACATTGAAACCTCTTACTCCAGCACTTGGAAATTAAGCCATACCTGATGCTAAATGAGTGCTGTTTGTAATTAGGAAAGATAAGGAATATATAGGAATACTACAATATTTAGGAATCTTACAATGCAGTCATCAAGATGCTTATAGACAAATATGTGACATTTAAATTGAGGAATATCAGTGACTTCATAAGATATATATTTTTGGAAAGATCTGGGTTTGCTTTTAAAGTAATGAAAATAGGATTTCTTAGAATTTTTTTGTCTGCAGACTCAGAAATTTTGAGTTTATAAAGTTCATCATGGACTTGCATATTAGTAAATTTAGATAAAATACTGCTCTAGAGACATGAGAGTATATATTGTTGGAGTATAGGACATCATGCAATGGTGTGCTAGACAAAATATATTGCTGAATTACAGTTTCAGACTTCTAAAACTTTATGCAACAAAGACATTTCCTCCTTTATTAATTTGCTTTGAGTTCTTAGGTCTGTGTGGAAGATAATTGTGTAAGAGTGCTAAGTTCTTTATCTTTACAATAGTGTTGCATTAAATGTTTTCATTTTGTCTCTCTTAAAGATATCATTAGATAAAATATAGCTGCTGGTGGTGGTGGTTGGTGAGGTCGATGTGATGTGACCTTTGATTTGAGGTTGGAACAGCACTTTTAAACCCCTAAAAAGACCTGATAAAATGTGAGGTTTGCTCATTGCGAACTAATGGAAAATCATCACCTTTCTGTAGGCTGATCATTTGTGCGTTGGGTTGTGGTTTTTTTTTTCAGTCAAATATACATTTTTTCTGGGGTTTTTTTTTTGGGTTTTTCTTTTTTTTTTTTTTTTCCCCTTAAACTCTTTATATAGTTACAATATGCATAGTCATAAGTATGCTGAGCAAAATGCTGTCCAAAATAAACCTTCTCCAAAACTGCAAACTTGAGAACATTTCTTCTAAAGCAGTCACACAGAATGTGTAGGGTTTTTTTTTTTTTAAAGCAGTTCCTAGCAGGAAAAATGTTTGCTGTTTTCTAGTCTTTGTCTTCATGCTCAGACTTGCAGATTGTCAGCCTACACAACCTTCCAGGAAAGCCCATCCAGAAAAGGACAGCATCTCACAAGTGACAGGGATCCAGAGCCTGAGCATCTGTGCTCTGCCTCTGCTGATGGAAAATGACACGAATTCACAATCCTTCTTGTTCTGCAGCAAGGCTCTATGAAATGGGACAAACTTTGCAGTAATTCTGCTGAAAAGTAAATGATGGGTACTGTTAAGAAAAGGGTTTTTATGTCTCCTAGGCAGAAACCCACCACTGAGTCAAAAGTAGCAGATAGTCAGTTGTGGTTTCCTGGGAAATACTGCCCAGTGAGGAAAAGGAGGAACGTACTTCATCATCCCTTCTGAATCATCTTGAGCTTTATCTGCACTTCTAGACTGAAATCACCAATTATTAATAGTTCCAGGAATTGAAAAGAAAGATAATTAAAAAAAAAAAAAAAAAACCAAAAAACAACCTTTTCAAACAAGGGGTATTTTATTTCTGTTTTTTTTTTGTTTGTTTTGGTTTGGGTTTTTTTGGTTTTGGTTGGTTTTGGATTTTGGGTTTTTTTGGATTGGTTTTGTTGTTTTTTATGGGGTTTTTTTTGTTTGTTTTTGTTTTTGCAGGGTTTTTCGTTTGGTTTTTTGTTTTCTTGGGTTTTTTGGTGGGGGGATTGAGTTTGGTTTGGTTTTTTTTTTTTTCATTTTTTTTTTTGTTTCATGTTTGTTTGTTTTGTTGTGCTTTTTTTTTTTTTTCCTTAGTAAACTGCCAGATAACTTTGCCAACTGATTTTTGTGCATTTTTGTGGATGTAGCCATCCACATAGCTTGCCTTTTTTTTTTTTTTTTTTTTTTTTTTTTTATCTCCTTCCTTGGAACTTGAAACTTCTTTCTGTGACAAAATCAAGATAAGTTCATTCTCCAAAGAGTGATTCAGGATATATTGTTACCTGTGTAGTTGTCAGTGGACTTTCCATCTCCTCTCAGCATGGCATCACTCAGAGAGGGTGGCAGCAGTTTGTGGCTGACCCTGTGCCACCCCAGGCAGGTGACAGGGGCAGAGAAGGAGATTTCCAGCAACCTGGTGTGCCAGAGAAGCCCTGGAGAAGCCTTCATAGCTCAGAAATCAGTGGGCTAATCCTCTTTCTTTATTTGCCCCAAGTGAGTTCAGTCAATTTACACAAGGAAGTTATTTAAGTCAGGATAAATACAATTCCTTTAAAAAGCCAAGTTTTTCTCAAAGTTGATTAAACCCCAAATATAGCCCTTGAACCTTTTTTCTTTGCCTTTTTTTTTAATGTGGAAATTGTAATGCTGCTATTTTTGTTTTCATTTCTCCTGGGACTGAAATTCAGTGTATTGGCTACTGATTTCTTGACTGAATGGGCATTAATAGTTCTTAACCGAGTCTTAATTAAAGTTTATTTTCCTTACTCTTGTTTAATTGCTGGAGCAAGTTTATTTGAGGAAAACGTTTTAAGCCTGTGTAACGTGGAATCATTTAATGGTGTGTCAGAGGTGTGTGTTTGTGCTTTAAACAAATTCCTGGTGTGCTGAGTTAGAGCAGCCAGGGGTGGTTGCAGTTGAGACATGTCACTAGTACTCACAGACACTAAAGGTTTGGTAACAACTGCTTTAAGAATTTGGTCATTCTGAGGATTATTGCTTCATGTGAAAATCAGTAATTGGCGCTATGCTACATTTCAAAAGTAGTTTGAAATAATATGTGAAGGTGGGGCTCCATTACCCATGGCTAAAACCGTGCAATTGCCCCAGCAAGTGCTGACAGGGCTTTGAGGTGTCTGACTGTAAATGTTAGCAAAAAAACCCACCAAAACAGCAAAACTCTGTTTAAAATCTTAGTGTATGAGCTGACAGTTTTCTTTATGAAGAGGCACATACATAAAAGTTGATTTTTTTTCCCCCCTCATATATGGGAGTCTGCTCCATCCTTGGACGCTTGACTTGAAAACTGTGGGCAAACACGAGAGTGGAGCCTTGTGATTGATGGCTGTTCAGTGGAAAGCATGGAGTGTGCCTGAAGAAAAGCTTTTAAAGTAATTGTATTGCTGCCCCTTTTACATGCAAGTTGCATTAGCAAGAGAAAGGTTTGTTTTCTCCAGCCATCCCTCTATCACCTGGTATCTCTTCTCGGCTTTAGTGTATCTTGAGGCAGGAAAATTTAGGAAGGGAAAGGAAAATATTATTTTAGCATTGTGGTTATTTATTTAGGAGGTTTGGTGATACTGTGGCACATCTTACATTGCACTGAATCTCATTGTACAGTTTGTTCACAGAAAATTGGATTCTTTGAGCCATTCTGCTCTAGCAGTTATTAAAAGAGCTGAATCAGTTTCTTTCATAATCTTAAAAGAAAGGGTATGAATACAGAATAAACTCCAGATAAAAGATGTGATTTTAGTGGAGCTCAACTGGTTTTTCCCATAAAACACATAGGCTAGAAAGGGCTCCTGTAATCTTTGTCTGACCTTAAACCTCTAATACCTCTATGGAGTCCATGTGTTTTGTTCCAGCAGCTGCACTGGATTGTATATAAACATTTTCTTTTTTATCAGAGTGCTGGAAATGATGTAATAAACATATGCTTAGGAGATGGTTCTTGGTGTCTGCATTGTGTGTTGACTTATGGACAAAAATGCACACTTGAATGAGGCTTGGTTTGATCATATTATTATATTTTTAACAATAAAATAGATATAAATATATGTAACTGGGGAAAAAACCACAAGGATGTATTTTCTTCATATAGGATTTCTGTTAAGAGTTTGACTAAATTGAAGAAATTACTGTTTTGTTAGTGTTGTGTCAGTATCTACTGTGATATATGTTCATATAATCAGACATCTTGTGGTCTGCTGTGTATCAAATTGGTTTTTTTTCAAGCCATAAAGTGCATTATTGTCACTGAGGGAGGTGCTATAACCTCGTGTAACATTGGAATTACCATCACACTGTATTGAATAGAGTCTGGGCAGGAACATCAGATGTTTTTTATCAACCAAGGTGGTGTTTTACCTGTGATTTACTGCCAGGATATGTACCGGGAGACACATCCTTTCTTCTTCCACCAGAGAGAAAAACAAAAGAAAAGCTGAAGCCAAACATAATTTATTTAGGTACAGCTGAGAACCAGTCTTTGATGGCATGAGCAAGCTGCCCCAGTTGGGTTGTGCCATCATCATGTACCTTCTTGTTCTAAAATGGCATTACATGGGGTAATGCTGGATTGTTTTGCAAGTCAAAAGGCTGTTGGTAGTGCAGAAGCCTTTAGGGTATCCATAACTCAGTGATACACTCAACCAGATCCCCCAAGGTGATCCCATTCTCTTTGTGCCTGAGTCCTAAACTTGGGGTTGATTTCCTGAGGGTTAAATGTTGTTCTTTTTAACACGGAAAATGTGTTTGTGTTGACAAGCTTCCTAATATAGACTGTGTAGGTGATCTGTTTTAAGAAACAGGATGTATTATTCCTGGGAGAGAGAAACCCACTTGTTCTCCAACACGTGGGTGCAGGTGCAGGTAGAGCTGCTAAGCTGATAAGAATTCTTCCTCCCCAAAAATTTAATTCTTTTTCTTTGCCTTAAAAAAAAAAAGTGTTGAAAGGGATTTAGTAAGTGTCATGTCAGCCGAACATTTTAAAGAGCTGAGCATTTATTTTTCGCCAAGATTCGCTGCATTGTGTCTTTCTCACTTTCTTTTTTCTTTAGTAACTCTTGCCACGGAAGGAATTTTAGCCTTCCCTTCTGGCACAACATGGAAGTTCAGCTGATTGTGGCGTTGTGAAGTGTACAAACCCAGGGCAGGCTTGAGGACAGAGATGTGGGGATGTCTCCTCAAGGGAATGGTGCAGCTGTGCCCTGGCTGCTGGTCAGCCCTGGCAGGAGGGAGAGGAGCAGCAAACACCTCTGGGGCTGTGTTTGCAGTGACTCCTGGCCCAGCTGATTGTTCACCCCTTTGGCAGACAGAAATGGAGCCTCTCACCAGGTCACTTTTCCTGGCTGCCTCTCTGCTGTTATTTTCAGAGCATTGGTCATTCTGAAACTCCGTCCTTATCCCCTGTGCAGCTCCCTGAGGAAGAGCAGACAGTTTTCCCTTCCCTTTTTCCTCTCTGGCCCTCTGTCCCAGAGATAGTGTGTACAGCTTTGCTGGGTCAGTGCTCCTGGGTGACAGCACCAGGGATTAGTGTTATCTCTGGAATTGTTGTGTGGGGGCCAATATTGTATCACAGCCTCTCCAGGGCTGTGCCTGGCAGGGGAATTCCATCATCCTGTGTGCTTCCTAGAGAATTCAGCATTTTTACTCTCAATATCCAAAGCCCACTCTGTTTTTCCTTGGGAGGACTGAGATGAGGAGAGTATAGGAATAGGGAAGTATGTCTGGAAAACCAGATACACCTCTTTAGTCTTCAGTCTGGTCACTAGTTTCATACAAAACATGTTGTAAATGGTCAGTTACAATAACTTAGAAAAGAGGCAAAAAAGCTTTTTGTGTTCTCACTGTTCATGTGTAAGGTCTCCTGGCCTCATAGCCAGTTCTCAGAATAGCTTGCTACTTAGTTAATATATTTGACCTAATGACCAAATGTGGCAACTTTATGAATTATGTATCAGTCTCTTGGGTACCAAACTGTGTGCTTTAGTTTTATTAAATCATTTCTGATTTGATTATCTTCATTAGATCATGCAGCAAGTTAATTTCTTTTGAATTTATTGTTCAGACTTTACAATTAAAAGATGCAAATCAAATTGTGCAGTTCTCCTCCTGTCTTCATTATGGAATCAGTGAGTTTTACAATTCCGAATACTGTTTTAATGCAGCTTTTTTATAATCTAAGAATAGAAGATCAATGTAATGCATGGATTATCAATTTCTGTTCAGAAGCAGCATATTTCCAGACTGAGGAACATCAGCAGCAGCAGTGCATGATGGACTTTTCTGTATTTCAACTTGCCAATTAGTAACAGAGTGATGGTTTTCTCGGATGCATAAATCACCCTTTCTTAACAGCAAATATGACAACTCACCTCAAGTAAGGATATCAGGATCTTTTAAACCAGCTGAAGTTGGGCACTTCTGAAGTACAGGGTTTATTTTCAGAATCACCTGGGAGGAGGTGTCTGAGGGCAGTGAGATACAAGTAGGAAATATCGACAAGTACGTGGAGAGTGAAGGCTTTGTGTGACTCTGGTCTTCCCTGTGCCCTGCAGAGCTCAGGTGTCCATGTCATTGTTCAGCCCAAACAATCAGCCTAAACACTGCAGCTGAACCCAAGGACAAGGTGCATTTCTTATCTTCTCATAATTGTGGTGAACTTCTGGCTGAGGTGCTATGTCTAGGTCTGTATGGCTGGAAGATGTACAAGAAGGGAGAGCAATTTTTTTTTTCTGTGGTTGATTTGCTGTATTTCGATTTCGGAGCTCTTTTAGACTTGTGTATGGAATCAGCCAAACTTTCCAAGGCAGGATTCTAAATAGCTCCTGCATAAGCAACACTTCTGCTCCAAAAAAAAGCCCCCAAAATTAACTGATAGATGGCCTGTGTTACATACCAATGCCTGAGGCTTTTCAGTATGATCAGAGGTTTGCAGAGGTTTGCCCTTTCCTGAGTGTTTATTTCAAGTAAAACTAATTTGGTCCATTGATAATTTCTTTATTTTATTAACTGAAAAATACATAAATTGTTTTGCAAGTCTTTCATTTCTCTGTACTCCTCATGCTCCCATCTGCGTGTTACCACAGGGGGTTTCTTTTGTTGGATTTTTTGTTTTGGTTTGGGTTTGTTTTTTGGGTTTTTTTGAGCATGTGTTCAGTTGTTAGAGGGTTAATTTCTTAGGCCTTTAGATTGTAGTTTAAATACATTCATGTTGCTTGATTGCAATAAAGCCCCATTCATAGAGGAGAACATTCAGATTTTCTTGGAGAAGATGGATACGTCATTTTCGTTGTATTCCTTGTTTAAATATGTATCCTACAGTTGTCCTCAGAAATGTTCATCTACCACTAAGTAATTTTCTGGTGGTGACATTATGTTTAGTCTATAAAAGGATACCTGGTGTTGTTTTTTTCCTGTTTTTACAGAGATAAAATTTGATTCTGACCTTTCAATGGACATGTTTATGACTCAATAGTAAATATTACTGAGGAAGGCATTCCTCCTGGTCATTTTGAGTCAGCCTGATAAAAAGCTTGATTTAGGACAAGAGTACAGGATTTTCTGGGTGATAAAGTAGTTTCTGAATAGAGAGACAAAATTTGTCACAAACCCTTAAATTAGGCAGGGATAAATGAAGATGGGACTTGTGCAGTTTGAGAGTTGTCATTTCATATAAATCTGTGGAGCTGCACCAGTGTAAGTGAAATCTGTTCAAGATTCCTTCCTTGAATGCTGAAGTTTTTCCTGTTTTCTTCTGATTTATCATAGATGTGCTCTTGGATGAAGATGATAAGTTTTATGCTCCATGCATTATTTTCCACTGTGCAGGCTAAAATATTACAATTCCTTCTTCAAAGAAAACAATATATTTGAATGAGAACTAATTACCTCTTTTTTTATTCCAAGTGACAAAAGCTAATATATCACACTTAGCCACTATAAGAACTCCATTTCAGTAAACTAATTAAACTAATCCTATCTCTACTCATTATTCTCAGTTCTGCTAAATATTTTAACAGCATAGATTTATTTCATTACATAAATTATATCATACTTAAAGAAAACAGTTTGCATAATGGTGTATTTGCATTCCCAGGAGTTTATTTTGGGTTTTTGAATTCAGACTTCACATTTCAGCTAAAATAATATTATTTGCCTTATTTACCATGGTAATTCTTCTTAATTATTACTAATTATCTAGAATGATGTATAGCTTTAATTAAAAGTAAGTGCTTGGCATTCTTGTTAACTTAGATTAAACAGTGACAGTTCTCCTGCATATAGACAATATAATGTTAGAAAATTTTGATGTTTCCTACTGTTCAAACCCAGTAATTTCATAACATTGTGTGTGGTCCTTTCAATGAACCAATCACAGGATAAAAAAAAAAAATGCTTTTTGAGTGTTAGTGATTTGATTGTACTAAATAAAAAGATCATGTGCTTACTGGGCAGGTACCACTTACTACCAAGTACCAAGCAGGCATCAACCCTGCTTTCCACCACACTTCACCCTGCTTTGCACCTTAGCTGCTTCTTGAAGCAGCATCAGCTTTCGTATTTTGCTCATCAGTAATCCAAACCTGTCATTCATTGACTAAGTTTATATGTGCACACTGTTGTTTTGGTCAGTTTTCAAGTATTTGCCCCTAATTCGTTACAAAAGACCATGATAGTTTTGTTTCCATCATCCCTTCTGTTCTTTTTCTGATATAGAAGAGGAAACTAAAACTGTGGGTCTTTAAACTTGAGTTTTTTTTCATTCATCTAATCTTCAAAGATGTTACTTACAAACAAGCTTCGCTTGTGGTTTATAGAGATTAGCAGAATGATGTAATCTAGTCACCTTTATGTGTAAAATGTTAAATATATTGCAAACAGATTTTTGAATGCCAAGATCTCTTAGAAGGAAAAAGGGGGATTAAGCCCGTGGTATAACCTATTTTATCCTTCTCTGATACATCTTTCTGCTTAACAGTTTGGAGAATATTGAGTAAAATTTTGAAGGCAGATAACTGCTTTGAATAACAGTTCCTAAATTGATTCTAAGTGCTGTATGAACCATTCAGTCTCAGAAACTGGGAGAAATGACTGCTCTTTTGAAGAATATTTAGATTCTAATACTTAATAGAAAAACTTAAATAGTATTTGTGACATTTTTATTTATTTTCTTAGAGTCAGGATTGTGATGAAGCTGTGCAGTGAGGGGAAAGTTGTAATTTACAGAGCTTTTCACCTTCCAGAGGCTTCTTTGACTGAGCTCCATCACTAGAGATGGAATGCTGGCAGTGCTGGTGCACACTGAGCTCTGTGCACTAACCCTGCTCCTCATGCAGAGTTCCTGGGCATTGGCCTGGAGCTGTCAGAGCATGCAAGGCACTGCAGAGATTGAATGTGTCTGGAAAGCAAACCAAGGACCAAAGCACACCTCTCTGTGCCATTCTGGTGTGGTCAGACTTAGGAGCTTACTCATGTGCATGAAAAACCTGGGATTCTACCCAAGGCTTGGCAAGGACACAGGTGACAAGACAGGGAAATGCCTTGAGACTTCCAGAGGGCAGGGCTAGGTTAGATTTTAGGGAAAAATCTTGCAAGGGCTGTCCCTGGGTCCCTGGAAGTGTCCAAGGGCAGGTTGGACGGGGCTTGGAACAACTGGGAATACTGGAAGATGTCCCTGCCCTTGGCAGGGGGTGGAATGGGATGAGCTTTAAGGTCCCTCCCAACACAAACCAATCTCAGGTGATTCTCTGAAGCTGCAGGTGTTTAGAAAATGCCTGTGACATTGTCCCCTGGCTTTCAGAGTTCATCAGGTGTCCTGTGACTCTGTCTTGCTCATGCAAACTGCTGAGCCAGGCTGTCAGAGGCAGAATTGAAGCTCCTTCTGCTGAAATCAGACTGGAAGGGCCACAACTGGCTAAAAAGGAGACTGTAGAGGTGGGTGGAGATGAAAAATGCATCAGTAGGCTTGGAGCTGGTAAGGGCTCAGAGGATCAGTAAAAAATGAAGTTTTCCTGAAGGTCAGAAGTCTCTGGTTTGGTGGATTTGAGTGGACTTTGCTCAGCTAAAGTGACTGGCAAGTAAGAGGGGATGGTGGGGAAGGCAACCTGCCTTATCAACACTGGAGGCAGGCAGAGAGAAAGGGACTTTGTACCATGGAATATTTGATATCTGTCTTCCCAGTGTATCTTTATTTACTGTTTATATATTTTTCTCAGTGCATCTTGCATTATGGAACCACATTGCTTAGCATTAGTTATCACTATCAGTGAAATAAAATTTCAGTTGCTAGATATGGTAATACCTAATAAAATTGGTCGTACTCTTTAAAGTGTGTTGTGACTGATTAAAATATGAGCTGTGTATGCAGCTTCAGTTTGCTTGCCTAGCTTGACATCAGGGTTGTGTTTCACTTGACAGATGTCTGTGATCACTAATATTTTTCATAGTTTTGTGTATTTCATAAGTCATCTATAAAATCATGTAGTAAACTTAGAGGGCAGATTTATCTGGTAGTCTTTAAATTTCAGTGTTAACATTTCTTGAAGTACCTTGTACATACATATATGTATTTATGTCTATTTATACAGAACTTACCTGTATAATTTTTACATTGGAAACTAACTGTGTGTATGTGTACGTTCAGTGTAAAATATTCATATATTTTATAGAATTCTTTACACTAAGCTTTCTCAATGATATTCTTTATTTTTCTGTTAATTATTGTGTCAACATTTAAATCACACTTATAACCAACTTATTTTGAAATACAGTGAGATTTTTCCTTTTTTCTTTCAGGCAAATCTTATTTAACAATGACTTCACATTATGCATTAGCTTGCAATATTTACATTAACTGGGATGTGAGAAACACCAGTTAAACAGACTCATACATATCCTTCCTGAATAATGCAGTGAGCTAAATGTGTCTGGAAATTTATGTGGTTTCATACTGGTAAATGAGATGTACTTGTGGATCATGTTGCTCATATATAAGCTATGTTTAATTATAAATTTATAATAAATACATCGCTGCTCAAAAGATGTGCAGGTAATGTAAATATTTTATGGAACTGCCAAAAGCATACAATTGTTGAGGTGATAAGTCACTCTGAATTTTTTTTTAAAAGAGTTGTTAGACCACAAACTCCATGTCAGTTTGGTCTTCAGCTCTAGTAGTGTAATATTTTGACAAGGGACAACATTTTATACAGTCCAAAGACCAGATCTTTCACTTTTGTGCTTACAGCTCAGTTGAAGTTATTCCCCTTGAGAAGCTGACCTCAAGTGCTAAATGTACCAATTCTGTCTTTTGCTAGGCAAAGAAGATGATGACAATCTAACCCCATGCACTCACAGCAGCAGTTTCACATATTTGATGAGCTCACACTCACGAGACATCTCCATATCCTGTAGTGTTCAGCCAGGTGGACCAGGCATTACATAGTCCATAGTGAGTAAAGAGTCCTACATTATATTAAGCTCTCTCTCCATTACTTTCCAGAACTGTGATGAGTGGCTGGTGGTGTTTGGGTGGGGGTACACTCTTAGCAAATCTTCCTTGTTGATTAATCCAACAAAATGTTTTTCTCTTTTTGTCGTGTTCTTCTCCTCTCCTCCTGTATTTTCTGACAGTTTTGTCCTAAAGTGGCCACCTAACAAAGACACCTTTAGTCTAATATGCCTTGTAGCCTGATGTAAAATGGCAAAAAAAACCCAAAAAACCCCCAAAAACCAAAAAAAACCCCAAAACCAAACCTAAAGAAACTCCAACGTATTCATTAAAAAATAATTTGTTTTTAAATACTGCTGGCCATGATAATAGAGAGGCATTTAGAAGGAAAATTAGCCAAAGTGAACAAATAGCTCTCCAGACATAACATATAGGTATGAAAAAAAGCTTAAAACAATATTCTCCAGTTATTTAAGCAGTCTTTGCATAGTATAATCACAGACCCTGATGGTAAAATGATAGATATTTATTGTGTTTATTTCTTGTTACTAGCAAAATTCTTATATTATAGTACTTAAAATGTTAAAAACAAAGGCTGATTGGACTGAAACAACCTACTCTGTAACAAATTAGAACATGCAAGGGCTGCTGGTTTAGTGTGAATGGGTCATACAACCTAATTTCAGATCTGGGGAATTGTTCTGGTTGTTTTGTGCTTGTCACCCCTCATCACTTTGTGCCCAGGGGATTATTAAACACTCGAACAGCTCCAAAGCAGCAAAGCCAATGTTATGGATTCTCTATCCCAAACTCTAGCACACAGCTCATGGGATAGCCAAGGTCCATGTGGGGTCTCCCATGAACCAGATGGTGCTGCTGGGTGGTGACAGATGGACACAAACTGGAAGAGGTGCAGGGAGAAGCTGGGTGGGGGGAAGAATGGAGAGCTGATCATGTTGGGAAAGAGCTGAGCCTGGTTAGTGGAGCCAAGGAAAATGCTGGGAATTGGATATTGTTCCTATCTGAAGCTACCTGGGAGTAGAGGACAGCACGTGGATGGTGATTTTAGCTCAAGAGGTACGTGCTGGCCATAATAATTTACTGAGACATGTAAAAGAACCTTTAAATAGTCACATCAGGGAGTTTCTGAAACAGGATTCCAGTTTGACCACGGGCCACGGGAGGTCAAACACTTATCAAATTTTGAGAAGGGATTTCTGCCCTTAAGAAAAATTACATCATGTGGCTTCCTAGCAGGTGACTCAACTCCCTGACTCAGGAGTTATCTTCCAGCTCTGCTTTCTTTCCAAGAAAAGTCAGTCACAGATGCTCTGGCATTCTCAACTGCCAAAATCCCTGCGGTTGATAGGATTAACCAGCTAAATTTGTCCATGAAAAATAAGGAATCTGTGTTTTTTCAGCAACATTCAGTAATTCACATGTTACTACTATATTTGGTGGTAGTGCTGCTTTTCCTAAACCTTGTGTTTTCTGGAGTTCTGTGTAAATTTATACGATAAAGGAATTATAATTTGTATACTATTAAAAAAAAAAAAAGTGCCTACTGCTCAAAGGTACCTTATTTCAGGGGAAGGTTTATTGGAAATGCAGCTCACACAATGTATGATGAGGTGGAAAAAAATAACAGAAGTGACCTCAGTGCATGCAGCCCATGAGCTTGCCATTTTTCCATTTTCTTAAGCATTTATGGACAATTGAACTTACACAGTGTGCAGCAAATAGGTAGTTTCCCCATCTTTCTGTTCATGCTGTCAAATTTGTATATTTTTAAAATTATTAATAGTAAGTGCAGAAGAAGAAAAAAATTATATGTTTTGAAATGATACTAAGTGTCAGAAGTAGTGACAGCTACACTCTGGCTCAAGACAATTCTGGTGCTTGCTGAATCAACTCCTTAATTACATTTTTCACGATAAAATCTGACTCATAATTTACTTTTCAAGAACTTGTATTTTGTGCAAAATTTAATTTCAGAGGTAAAATCTCAGTGAAGGGAAACTCCAGCGCTGCTCTTTTCAGTGGAATTAGATTTTGTGCAGCTGTGTGTTTACCCTTTAATGCATGCACCAGTAAAATAATACAGATTGCAAAGACCAACAGTAGCGCAGTACCTGCACTAAACATTAAACAACTTTAAGCCAAATAGGTCTTTAATGGTTCTGTGCATGGAGACATTGTCATTACTGCCATGGGAAATAAATTAGGATAAGATCCAGCTTCATTCTGCTCCAGCTTCAAGATGGAGTGGCACCACATCTGCTGATATTCCTTCACTAGAAAGTTTCTAGTGAGAAAGAGCTCTGGGGCTTCACATTGTGTAAATATGTGTTTATAAACTTATGAGTTTGATATTGAGAGAGCCTCAAGTTTCTCTTTCATGCCAGATCCTCTCCCAATTTCATTTTCTATATAGCTGTCTATAACTGTTGCTGTTCAGGCTGCATTAACTTATTCCTTCTTCTATATTGTCTTTATATTTTTATTGAGGAGTGTCAGTAAACCAAAAGAAAATGGCCTTTTCTAGGTTAGATAGCAGTACTTTTATTCCACCTATTTAATTGGATTTAAACCTTCCATGGCACTCTTAATCATTGTGTTTTCCTGCCTTGCCTTTTTGAGCATTTATTTGTGTAAAGCAATCAGCTAAATAAGCATTTTGAACTTTCACCTGAGTTGCTTAGTTGCTTAGTACCTTGGTGATTGATACGAGCATAAAGAATTCTATCCCTGTTTTCATTATTATATCTGGATATATGGGTATTTTAGAAATGAGGTGAGGAGCCATTTTGCAGTGTGCATGTGTCAATATTTATGTAGGCACACAAACAAAAGGTTGGAATACAGGTAGGACAATATAAAAGGATTAATTTTTGTTTTCTTTCTGGCCTTTTTAAATGAAGGAAACATGCTGATGTTTGAGTGGTTCTGTAATATCAGTTCATTTCCACCCCTTTAGTGACTCAATTTAAAAAGGATGGAAGGATGAGTGGTAAGGCAAGATTAAAAAAAGCAACAACAAAAAAATAGAATTAGTAGCAAGCAGCTTGGTCTGTGGTTATCTCGGCTCAGTGTTGCATGCTGATAGAATACAACACTGTGGACAAGAAATAATCTTGAATCTATTTGCTGCCTTCCTGCAGCTGGTTCTTTCTGGAGGAAATATTCTGCCAGCCTCATTCTTACAGTGTCACCTTTTGAACCACTGTGCCTGGGTGCTCTTTTTGCAGCTCAGGACAGTTATAGTCTAGTCATACGTAGAATAATTCCCATTTCTGGATTTTAGCCGCATTTAATTGAGAACTATTTGGTTTCTGCATAAATACGTGTGAAATGATTGTTCCTTTCTGATCCCAACCTTTTGATTAATCAACTTTCCCTTGGGCAGTCATGCAGAATTTGCCATGTTGTGCAGCAGCCAAGCAAGCATTTAAGATCTTCATTGTTAAGCTCAGTTAAAATACAAATTCAGATTTTAGTAAATGGCTTTTTGACTAAATAGGCATGCAGCATTATCCTCTGTGATATCACTTTTTTCTCTCTTTGAGAAATACATCCCTCAATAGGAAGAGCTGCTCAGGCCATTCAGGTTTTTCCATAACAACTGAAGACACGAAGCAGAATGAAGTAATCCCTCTTAGCAGGGACAGAGTGACCTTCTGGCCATATAAAGTTTGCTAAGATGCCTGGATTAACACCTGAACAGAAATAATGCTGGGTTGTGTTGGCATCTCTGGAGAGCTGGTAGGGAACACGCCCAGTGGTCAGTAAAATGCTGCAGGAAGACTTGGGTACCACAACCCATGACTGATGTTGGACACCTCTACAGTGCTAGTGTAAGTGCCATGTGTATTGTAAGTTAATTTTTACAGGGATTCATAACATTTAGTTGTGATTGAGAAATAAGAATGTGAGATAGGATTACAAAGAATCTCAGAAAAGAAGATGCAATTAATTTAAAATCCACTGGAACTGCACTAAGACACAGTTCTTGGTGAAGGATCAGATAGCAGCTTGCAGCATGACAGTGCCTCTTTCTTAGCAACTCAATTTAGCATTATTGCATGAGAAAATAATATGTTGGTAATTTTTATCCAATGCCCTTTCATCTCAAACTGCATCTCCTTTTTACCAGTGCCATCTGCAATCCATAATTAGTTTTATTATTTTCTGATAAAACTGATGCTGAATTTAAAAACTATTAGCTATAAATTCTCATGCTCCCATTAATTGTGTTCTCTAACTGAGGAACCAAATATTGGAGAACACAAGAATGGCACAACAGTTGTAATCACTTCTGTAACACTTTTAAACTCAGTGCAAACTAAATGATTACTCACAGAAAATATTAGTACAGAGAAATACAACGTGGGCAAATGTTATGCTGCTTTCCCTGAAGAATTCAGGTGACCTTATTATCTACCAACATGAAAAAACTGCTGTTGGCAAAGGAAGGTCATTCAGACATCAAGAAAAAAATCAGTCCTTGTCCTTTGCCATAGAGACTTCTGAGTTTATATCAGCTGCTCCAGCGAGGAATCCCACAACTGATTTGCTGTGTGTGATATGTAGATAAAATCCTCATAGATTTTCATTCCTGGGGATAGAAATAATTAGGTAGTTACACAGTAAGGTGATAATCAAAGCCATTTTTGCAAAGCACAGGCCATAAAGCCTGATTTGTCAACCAAACCCGTTCAGTTATTAATTGGGAATTTCACATCTACATAAACTTGCTGGGATGTTCTGTGGAGTTGCAGATAGAAAATGAAGCAGTTCATTGATCAGAACTGATTTTTTTTCCCTGCAGTCCGTGCCCTAACTGTAAAGCACGAGTGCTGACTGCCACACTCTGCTGATTGCAGATTTTTTTTGACAGCCAAGACCTGACTCTCCCCTAATCCTTGTAGCTGCATTGTAGGAATTACAAAGCTGCTGTGACAGAGCTGTTCTGTATTCCAAGAACTGCAACACACCTGTCATCAGATAGAAGCAAGAATGCCCAAGTCATCACTTTACTTGGGAAGCAGAACAGATGATTGAAATTATTTCTTACTACTAACTAATTCCCCTTTTAGCAGAGATAAGCTGCTTTGTTCAGCTGTAAATGAAACATTAGGGTATTAGCTGTCAAGGCAGAAGTATTGGAGGAGCTAAGATTTTATCAGCAGTAGTAACATTCTGGGCAATAAATTGTTTTGTTGGGCAGAATACTATTCTCCAGAGGTACAGAGAAACAAAGCTCATTAAGGTAAATGCTTAAAGCACCACAAAAAAAAAGCAAAGACAAAGGCTTATTACCTTTGTTTTGGGGATAGATAAAACATTTGCACTTTTTCATCTCTGCGTAGCAGTGAAGAATTATGTGATGCTGTTATTAAAAAGGTGCATTTGTAGGCTTGTAGAATGCTTTCTGAATATATCCAAGGGACAAATACATTCCTGAAATATCAACAGAGAGCTGTAGTAAGTGATGGCTTTTTGGAAATTGTTTTGTTTCCCTCTGGGTGAAATTAGGTATCTGCACATTGTCCTGTACTTAGCATTCATCAGATTAATAGACTTGCATTATTAAATGAATGTTTGAAATGGAGAAGCAGAAATGTTGGAGTTACACTAAATATTTTTTTACCAATATATGTACCTAAATTAAATTTATGGCATGAAGCATTAGGATGATGGGAGGAGAGGAACTCTTGATGGTAGGGGCTGCAGCTAAAGAAAAATATTTGAAATGTTAGGAAGGAATTAGAGCTCTGTAAACCAAGGATGGACATAAACTTGCCATCAGAAACAGTGAAATAGGAGAGAAGTGGAAGGAATCTCTGTGAGCTAAAAAGCCTGCAAGTAGCCAGAGGCAGGTACTGTTTTCCATCATTACTTGTTTGAAGTAGTGTTTTAGAAAACTGTAAAATAGAAGTTTCATACATAACACAAAGAACAAAGACGTGTAGCTGCAAAATTGCATGGAAGATTCTGTTAATAGCTGACATAAATGTCTTCAGAATTTTCTCTGTGCAGCACTGAGGATTTGGTAGCACTGAAGAGAGCTTTGCAGTCCATCCTGTCACCTACAAAGGAGTTCAAGAAAAGATGCTTTATTAGAATTAGAAAAATTAGAAGACAGCTGGCAAAGCATGGGTTATTTATGAATGGCTTTCTGTAGACAGGAAATCCTACACAGATAAATACCAAAATTCTGAATTCTGCTAGTTGGTTTTTTTTTACTATAAAAATATATCATCTAGCTTTCATATCTGTATATTATTATAGCATATATATCTAACTGAATTATATATATATATATATAAAATTCACATTATCTATTGTATACAGACACTGTATTGTTTAAATATGGTTGTCACTGGGTCATTGTCCCGTGAAGGACAAATCCTCAGAATCAGTTTTCCATCTCTGTGAAACAGATATGTGGGCCCACCAAAATAATCTGCTTGATTTTGAGGGGATAAGTACAAGAGGCTAAGGCTAAGACTGAAATTAATGAAGTTTTTGTTTCTTCATTTGGGGTAATTGAGCTCATCTGACAAAGTGTTAAGGTTTGGTGAGGGAGGATTCTGTAATGTTTAAATTTACTGGCTTATATTGTTAGTTATAAAGAATATTCATACTTTATGGAAGTGCTTTCTGTGCACCCACCAGCTGTAAAAGAAGATAAACTTGATTTTTAAAATTCAGATTTAAGCTGAGGAGTTTCCATTTGAAGAACATGACTCTCCTGTATGCTGGCCTATCCCTTGTTCAGGGAGCAGCAGGAACCTTCAGGCTCTGGTTTTTCTCCAAGTCCTGCACCAGATCACACCCAGGCTGCCTGGATTGCAGCCCCTGCTGAAGGGCTGCTCCTAATCTGAAAATGCTGCCAAGGCAGAGCTCCTGTACACTTGCTGGAGCTGAATGGGAACAGAGAAATTCCAAATATAAACTCAGAGCACCAAAATACCAAGGCTTCTTGCTTCTAGTAAAAGCTTCACTCTGCTTTCTTTCTCTTTGGGGAAATCTGTTTTCTTAGATGTCTCAGGAGGTGTACACTAGGTTTTACACACCAGAGTTTTATTTTAGGTGATGCATCCTTCTGAACAACCAATCATTCTGCAGCAACTTAAGCAATCTTTGCAAATGCTGATTTCACCCCATACTTTCCTCCTTTACTTGGAAAATAGGAGAATGTGCTGTGTAAGTGTAGTAGGTTGTGGCTGGTTTTATTAAAATAAGCCTGGGATTTTTTGCATTATGGACTCATCCCCAGGGTACTGTCTCATAGTTATCCATAAGCTAAAAAAAACCCCAGATTTTTAACTACCATGATCAGCAAATAAATGAGAACTGGACTTAGATCTGCTAAAATGCTTGGCTTGAGGTGCTACACATCATTCCCACCCCACTGTGAATTCATCCCTGTTGAGCTGTGGTAAACCTCCAAAGTGTTCATGGGAGAGCACCTTGGGGAATCCATAGGGATCTGATCCAGTCATCTGCACTGGTTGAGCAGGGGGATATTTTTGTGGTTTATAACCCATTTTCCTGAGCAGCTGGTTTGCAGAGTTCTGTACCAGTATGGAAAAGGGCAGGTGGGAACACGAGTTCATCAAGCTCTTGTGAAGAGGCCAATCATGAGCTGATTCCTTGAAGTGCTTTTTAGTAATTTGGGCATGGAGGATATCAGTTATGGTTACATTTTGTTGTTCTATATTAACAAAAAGGTCAACTTAGACAAAAACCATGGTCCTGAGTGCAGAAGGTAAAGTGGAAAGGTCCACTCTAATTTTTAATTTGTATTCTAAAGTGATTTTAATCATGCTTTCATCTTGTTTCAAAGCATAAATGTAGTTTTAAATACACACTTATTTGGGAGTAATGATGGACAATTACTGAAATATTCAGAGACCTGGAATAATTTGCATATTTACACGTGGCTTGTTTTTTATCTAACATCTAGTTAAGCTTTGGGTATGTTACTGCCATGAATCACCAGGAGAAAAAATATTTAAAAATAACCCCGACAACAGTAAAAACATCCAAAAGCAAACAAAAAACCAAATGAACCAAAAAACACACAAAACCAAAGAAAACTAAAAAAAAACCACAGAAAAAACCAAAAAGTTGAAAGTTTTCTTTGTTCTTGTCTACTTTAGAAGCTCATGGAGAAGCTTGAAAGTGGATAGAGCTCTGAAAAAACACCCAATTTTTTTTGTTGTTGTGCAAGTGGAAGAGAAAAGTTTTCTGCAGTGCATCAGAACTGTCAGGCTAACAGGGTACAAGGTGCTGATCTGAGAGAAACTTCACCAGGCTCACTTTGTACTGACAGGTCTAACCCAAATCCAGCCTTCCCTCACTGTGTACTCTGACTTTATGCAAGATCAGGGATTTCTGTCTTTTCCCAGCTTTGTTGAAGCCAGCACAAACCCCTCTGATCTGTGGGTTTATTGGCTAGAACACTGACTTATGGCTAATTTGCACAGATTTGCTCATCCAACCACTCAGTGCAGCTCTAATGCACGTGGTTAAAGAAAAATGTGTACTTTGGATGTGTGTGAAACAAGAACCAGAAACATAAGAAGCCAGACATATCTCATCTATAGATCTATCCTGGCCACATAGCAGTATCTTGAATTTACAATTTCTGTAGCTGTGCTGATTTTTGACATTGCTCAGAATCAGTTAAGATTGATGTGAGTGCAGTGCAGAGTTTTGGCACTTGACTGTGGTACAAGACTAGAATTTTCTGTGTAGGACATCAGTGCAGTTGTCTTTTGTTTCAGCAGCAAGAAACGGAGAGATAAAGTTAGGAAAATTATGCACTTGTCAGAAAACTTGAAGTGGCAGAGACTTTCATGGTCTCTACAGCAGCCAGTGAACAGTTTATGCTGTGCTTTGTAAAATTGTTCCTGCAGTATTTACTGGTGAAGTGTTGAGTGTTTTTTACCCCCTGATCCCCATGTTTTCGTGGGTGTAATGTTACTTTTTCACGTTGATCCTTTGCTTCAACTGCCTGGGTGTGTATCTCAGCAGCAGTGGTTACTGAAGAAAGCAGGGGTAGTACTCAGCTGAGAAATCCTACTTTGGCCCAGGAATTGCAGATTGTTCCTGGATCTTGCAGGTTTGATCCTCTGGAGTGTAACCCACTGAGTGACTTTCCATGCCTTGAAAAGGTTTTTTCAAGTCCTCTCTAGTCCTCTCTGTTCTTTATTCATTTGGATTCTTTGCATGATTTTCGTTTCAATGAAAAACTCATCGTTTTTCCTGTGTCAGTGGTTTATTTTTTCATTTGTGCTGTGGTTTAGAGTTCCTCACTTGGCTAGCCAGGAGAGAGAATAATGGAGGGGTAGGACTGAAAAAACTGTGATGTTGTTCTGTTCATTTATATGGCTTCTGGATAAATCCCTGAATTACTGTATTGAAGTTGCTTGAAATTTTACAGTCTTTGCTGACAGGAAAACTAGGAGAATCTATCAGCAGTGCACAGTGGATGGGCCACATTCCTCAAATAATCCAGTCAATTAAAAATTGATTTTTGTTCTAGGCAGCATGGTGGTAATGTAGTGGGGAGACAGTGTATGCATTACCAACAGAGCTCACATCAGTTAAGTGATATTTAGGTGATCTTCTGTCATGGGAGAAAGCAGTGCAGTTGATGATCTTTGCTACTGAAGAAGCTAAATTGAAGTGTCAGATACCAGAATTGCATTTTATTTCTAATATGTTGGCCTGCCAGCCTGGGAGAAGCTATGTGAAGTCTGAGAATACAAAGGGACAAAAGTGCTAAATCTAGCAGAAACTGAATGGTTTGGGGAAGATACTATAACAGGGCGTTTAGAGCCTTTAAATGCATTTGAAGGAATTGAATCTTGTAGTTCACTTGCTGGACCTTTTGTCTACTACCTTTCTCCCTTTTCCTGTCAGCAGCTCTAAAGTAAATGAAAGATATGCATGACCTAAATTGCTACAGTCTTGTTTGGTTTTTTTTTTATATACCCCTTAAAGTAATTGAAGTGAGGACAAAAGAAAGGTCCAAATCTATTAATTGAGAAATGTATTTCCCTCAGATGTGCACAATTCTGAGCTGCATGATTTAAAGAGGAACCTTTCTGCTATCAGAAATGTGGAAAGGTGCAGTCATGGAGGTTGGGCTCAGTCCTCAGCACACACTGTGAGTCTGCAGTATGAGACACAGAGCTGAAATCAGTCTGCTCTTGTCTGGAGTCATTAAAGCATCTATTGCTAAAGACAGATTTTCCAACAGAATAGAAAACGTGCAGGAAGTTTTCCTTCGGGTTCTTAGTGACCACAGGATGCTGCAATCACATCTGCTCTTGGTTATGAAACATCACAACTTCACACTGAAAGTGTTACCTAGATTTTTGGTTGGTTGGTTTGTTTTTGACATAATACAGGCTTTTCCCTTCCTTCTCTTTGAGAAGCAGTTGTAGGATGTCCTGGTGCATTTGTGCTTCACCCAAAAGGTGGCTGCATTTCAGTGGCAGGTGAAGGGATCCTTAAACCCTTCTCCAGACCTCTTGGAAGTTCAGGTCCTTAATTAATTACTGCCAAGTGCTTTATAGTGCTCAGGTGAAAGGCATTGGAGAAACAAAGCAGGCTTTTTCTTTCAAGTTTAGGTCCTAGCTTAAAGTTTTGATCCTGCTTTTTAAATGGAAAGTGTTATTCTAAGCTTAATTCCTTTACATCTAAGCTCTTTGTCATAGCGATATTTTATTAACATTTTGACATGCATCTCATCTTGGCTTAGCTTTCAACCTGCAGCATTATATCTGTTTGTAAAATGAGTGCATCAGAGACAGCCTGGGAAGATGCGCAGTGATCTGGGAGGTGTTTCACATCTGTAAAGTTATCTCACACTCTATTTCTGAACGTTGCTTGACAAAAATGTTTAGCATCTCCCAGCCAATTTTCCAAGGAGATAGTACATTTTCAAATCTAAGAATCTAAAACTGCTTTTTGTAGAAGAGATTGATACAAAAACAAAACAAACCTCAAAAAGTTGGCCACCAGTACAGTTCTTTCTGAGAATCATGTTGACTTTCAACCTAGGTTTTAATAAGTTGAAAGTCTTCCATAAAAGATAATTTCACCTGTGCTAGTAGATTTTGTAATTAATTTATTACTAGGCTGTATAAAGAGAAAATAAATCACAAATTCTCTTTGAGTGTTATTCTTGGGGTAAAATGCTGCCGGGTTTTAGTGCTTTGATAGGGGAACAAAGATAAAGAAAAACAAGAAATATGTTTCTGGGCCTCAAAATTCTTCAGCATGATTTGAATACAAGTGGCTGACTGTGATAAGTATGCTGGGCTCCCTTCTGTTAATTACAGTATTTATAATGAGGCTAATTTGACAGCCCCTGTGTCATATTATGCTGAATATTTCCTGTACTATCACTTGGAGGAAAAGGCTCCTCCCCACCACGTGAACAGTTTTTGATGGATTATAATTTCAGAAAGTCTGTGCCACAAGCAGACACACGTTCTCTGTTCAGCTGCCATGACTTCTGTCTGTTCTCTAAATGGACAAACTTTTCCCAGGCATTGACAGAGAAAGTAGAAAATGGGGTCAGATACATTCGATTAAAATGTCTTTTTAAGCCCTGTGCCTTATTGTATTTTTTTTCTGTAGAGATGACAGTTGCTTCAATTTGTTGCTGTGAATGACAGCTTATTGTAAACACAAAATCTTTTATTTTCTCTATGTTACATTAAGTAGAAAGCATTTTTAAATGGTATTTGTTGTTCTTTTTTCCCCATAATAGTGTAAAAAAAGCTGACTAATCTCAAGATCAAAGCTTAGATATTGTAATTATCCTAATATGGAATTTGATATTATCAAAATACCCACTACTGTTTTGTGGAACCCAAGAAACTGTTTCCTCTCAACTGAGGTTTGCATTTTATGAACAGTTTTAAGTAACTCCTTCCGAAGCATTTCAACAAAAAGTCCAAGAGTTACTGTAACTTTTCTTTTACAATATTATTGTAGTTTTATCCAAACTCCACCAGGTGTTGCCAAAGAACATACAGCCAAGGCAAAGTTTACAGCTGAAGTGGAAGTTGCTCAGAACAAGGGTGCACATTTTTATGAACACAGCCATTAAAACCTTTTTCCCGACAAATTTAAGAGCATTCCTCTTTTCTTTGTCACTAAACATCAGGAATCAAACTATTCAGTACAGAGTTGCATTGTTTATGTGGGTATCACATCCTTAAAATTCTTTTTTTCTTATGAAAGGATGGTACTCACAGGCAATAGGTGAATAATGTGCTGGGTTTACCATTAGTTACAGACTACTGTAAATATTCCACTGTGTTGCTGTCTGAATTTTGGGTGGTGGGGTGTCCTTTTAGTGAGTTGTTCAAATTACTAACATTTTGTGTATTTTGGTGGCTTTGGGATTTTTTCATTCCTAAAAGCAAAGTTGCTATAGACATTTTATTCCTCCAACCTCTGCTAAAGATGTTCCTTTCCTTTGTTTGCTTTTTGCCTTGCTGAGTCAGGAGTTTTGCGGATCACAAATCAGTTCTGTTTCAGGGTTTTTTGTCTCATTCTGGGAAGAAAATGCGCTTCCAAAAGCCAAGGCTTGCTTGAGGTAATAAGAGCCCCAAAGTTGTGGCTGATCACAACAGAGCAGTGCAAAATGCTCGGGCAGACAGCGCTCGGTGGCAGCAGGAATCAATCCCCAGCCCTGGCGCAGAGCAGTTTCCATCCTGCCTCCCTGGTGAGTCCAGCCATCGTGCTAATGGCATAAAAAGCAATGTGCATTTTAATTGCTGCTCTTGTTTTTGTACTGTTGCTCGACTATTGCTATGGTTTGAGTGAAAAAAGGCTGGATCATGGACAGAAAAGGTGTGAGCAGGGACTGCTCGTGATGGTGATGCAGAAAATGTGTGTTAGGTGCTGCACTGAGCCGGGAACTTTGAGGGAATCACCTCCAGCAGGTAACTGGGAGTCTCTGGAATGGCAGCTTTACATTCTATAAATGCTGTGATGTTTTCTTTGGTGCTTTAATTAAAGCTCTCACTTTTTACTGTTGTGCACAAATGTTTTCTGTTTGAATGTTTATTGAATGTTCAACAGCAACAAGGAAAGCAGGGTTCTTTGGGGTAGTCTGGCATGATCAGTGTGGGTTGCGAAGATAAAGTGGTTAAGGGAGAAGGAAAGGAAAAAACCTGAAATGCTGCAGTTAGTTGAAGCAGAAACACGTTCAGAAATGTGACTGTAGCTAAGACTGCACAAAGGAACTCGTTGCTCATAGGAAATCCAGGGCAGTGACTTCACCTGGTGGTATTTAATTAATTATATACTGAGCATTATCTTTGCTTTCCCTCGGGATGCCATCTCCCTCCTTCCACCCAGAAGTGTCAACTAATGATTTGAACACAGAATATTTTAATTACTTTAGATCTCAGTAGATGTTAGTGTGGAGGCAATTTGCTCCCTTTCATGACTATATGAGTACAGCAGATAACTCAATATTGCTGTAGCTTTCCTGGGATCCCATTTTATCCCCATCCCAATGCACTTGACAAAGAGGGTGGAAAGGAAAGAAGAGGAAATAGAAATTATCCTACGGAGGTGAGATTGGATCGGTGTTTCAGCTGCCAGGTGTAACACAGGTGCTGTGATCAGGTGCTGAGAGCCAAAATGCTCACAGCCCTCGTGCCACTCTGAGCCCAGGTACTGAAGATTGAGCAGTTCTCTGATGTGGTCTTATCAGTTTGAGTATAATGTAAATCCTGTTACAGCAGCTTTGTCCGATCTGCCTGTAGCTTTGTTCTGAACCTTTCAGTAACAGTTCACTGAAGCAGAAAGAACCCTGTGAATTGATATTATAAACCTGCATGGTTGCTTTATTCATTGTTGAAGCAACAGAATATAACAGAAGTATTTATTTTAGTGGATTGAGGATACTTTTTTTTTCCTTCCTATCAACATGAGCAGAGGAAAAATGTTCTAAATGCAAAAGAGGAAAAGCTAATGCTATAATCATATCCATACCCACTCGGAGCACAATCCCATTGAAAGATAATGCAGAACACCATATGTTTAAATTATTTTACACATTCAAAGAGATTTTTAAAATCCCAAAGTGTTGTTATTTCCTGCTGGTGTAGAAAAAATATCAGGTGACGCTATTATAATCAGGAAATAATAGTTCTGTGAAAGAAAAGCTTCTCATAATGCACTTAGTCTTTCCAGACAACTGTATTTTTCTAAGCACCACCTACCTGCTCTCTTTGGGACTGAGATGAGCCTTGGCAATTCAAGATTGCATTGTACTCACTTTCTTGCTGGTGGGCATTTCTTACTGAAGTTCAAGAGCGTGAAATTTCTCTTTAGTCTCACTGCTTTGATATGGTATTTGCCTAATAATCAAACAAATTAAAGTGTGGAAAAAATTGATAAAACTGCAATATCTTAAAATGAAGAGGCTGAAACAGTAAATTGAGTTCCTTGTAATAATGCTGCGGTGCCATGTTGACCCTTATTCTTGAAAATCAGTTTTTTATGTTGTGCATCAGTAAGATGTGCGCTATTTGAACTTTTCAAGTGTCATGTAATCTAAAAATTCAGGCCTTATACTTGAAGATCTTCTGCAGAGTTTTAATTATGTTTGCGAATTACGCAGATATGGAAGCCCAACTCTATTGGTAGATGTTTGTACATGCCATTAATGACTTTCTGCTACTTAAGACACATCTTCTCTTGTGTGGAACACTTACAAAGTGAGTTCCATTACAACTAAAGAGGTTTTTTAAATGGAAAGCGCTCTAATATGTGAATTATTTAAGATAGAAATATTTTTGTGTACTGCTCTTAAAATTTCACTGCTTCTTTAGGTGTAGCGTAAGGAGTTTCACACTGACACAGAAATCAGAATAAGTTTTAGGTGGGTACAAAGCCAAGTCTGACAAATTTTATTATGTGATGTAATGGGTGCTGTGGGTACCTTATGGGATGAAAAGTCTGAGGGTGTTTTGATTTTCTTTCTGTTTTGATTTTCCCTCCCGTGGAGAGTAGCAAGGACATTTTCTTTGTGTTAATTTCACACATTTCAACAATTTTCGAATGGCAGCAATGCTCCTGGTTTTCCATATGCATGTGTGTTTTTCTCTTTACCTAAGAAATATTTGCATGACCTTTCACGGGATGAGTGGTGCTGTTCACCCTCAGTAAAGGGCTTGGGGCTTTCAGAGTGTCCTGAAGCAGTTGGCAGTGCACTTTTAAAGTGCATAACACACATTCAAGTGTGAATCCTGGGTGGACATTATTTGCTTCATTCTCATGTCAGATTCCAGCTACGTAAATCTGACAGCTGGAAATGCAGTAAAATGTAAAGAGGAATAAATGGAGTTCTTTTTGCAGATTGTTGTTTTGTATGTCCCCACGCCTCTCATCAATCCAAGTGTCTTGTCCATTGAGCACGAGACGCTTGCATCTCTAGGTTATGAAAACAAACCTGATTGTATTAGCAAGATGAATGTTTAACTGATTTGGTAGCCAGGTTGTCTCTCTCTGATCACAGTAAATATTCACATTGATTAGAAGGAAAAACAAGGCCTGTTTGTCAGGCCAGGAAGTTGTATTGCCTCAAGGTGCTGCTTTCTCTTTTTTTTTTTTTTTTTTTCTTTTCTTTTTTCTTTATTTTGGAAGAAAAAAGTATAATAATAATAATACACCAAAAACAAACAAAAAGCCCCCTACAAAAAACCCAAACCACCAACCACTTTAAACATTTCTGAATGGTTTATGGAAAAGTAAGGTGTATGTGAGGTGTTATATTTTCACATTTATGTATCTCTGTCTTCTGAAGTTTGTGGAATTCCTTGCAGATCTGTTTTTGTATTAAATTTTCAGTCTGAAATGATTCCTCCCATTTTGTACTCTATAGCACTGTAATATTTGTCCAATGATGAGCTGCATCCAACATTTTGTTAACTGAAATGGGAAGTGACAGACTGACTAAAAGAAAATGTCCGTGTCAAAGAAACAGATATTACTTCTTTCTCACAGATTACTGAATGCCTGGACACTGAAGACTCTGAGATTGCAGATGCACTAAGGTTTCATATTGATCCGTGTTAGCCTAATTTGATCAGAAGAGTGACTTCTGAATCGTGTTATTTGCTTCTGTAGTATTTGATTGAGATGGTCAAACACTGAGAATATTGTGCAGGAAAAGGAGGGATTGGACAGGGGAGACATTTGAAAAAATAATAGATTTGTTAGATAAATTCCATTTGCATTGATTTTCACTAGGGATATATATCTTTTGATGGCAGCTGTCTTCAAAATAATAGCATAATAGATAATACTTTGCTACATAATTTTGTGGTTTTATTACTTCTTTTCACTGATATTTGTAGAATAATTTAATCATCGAAGTTGGTCAGTACCTGCCCACTCAGCAAAGGTATTTTTCTTTATTGTATTGTCAGTGGATTTTTGGCAGAATAGAAGGAAGCCGTAGCTGTTATGCAAGAGTTGGAAAATGTTTGAAGAACTACAAAATGAGTGTGAAAAAGTATCAGTTATTTCCTAGTCTTGCAGAAGTAGGTCTGGAGTACAGGGAATGAGTGCTCCATCCTGGAGAACAAGGGCTGTGTCTGCTCTGCAGCTGAGCTTTGGCACAAGGTGAATTGCCACATCAGAGTCCTGGTGCTGGTTTGAGGAGCCCCTGCCATGGAAGCTTTGTTTCCTTGCTTCAGGGAAGGATGGAGCAGGGAATTGTGAAGCACTGTAAGATGATTACAGTTTCAGAGGTTCCCTCGTCTCATTCTTGTGCAAGAGCTGGGAGCCTCGAGCAGGCAGCATGGGATGGTAGCTCAGAGGCTCCTGATCAGGGAGCAGGGCTGGCAGGGTGCTTTTGACTGCTCTGCTCTACTCCAGGTCCTCCACCACCTTCCTGGAGACACCAAATCACAGAATCATTGAAGACATCTCCAAGACCATTGAGTCCAACCCAACCCCAACACCTCAACTAAACCATGGCACTGAGTGCCACATCCAATCTTCCTGTAAACACACCCAGGGATGGTGACTTCACCACCTCCCCAGGCAGACTATTCCAGTACTTTATTATTCTTTCCATGAAAAACTTTTTCCTGATATCCAACCTGTATTTCCCCTGGCACAGCTTGAGACTGTGTCCTCTCGTTCTGTCAGTGCTGCCTGGAGAAAGAGCCCAACCCCACCTGAGCACAGGCACCTTTCAGGGAGCTGTAGAGAGTGATCAGGTCACCCCTGAGTCTCCTTTTCTCCAGGATAAACAGCCCCAGCTCCCTCAGCTGTTCCTCACAGGGTTTGTGTTCCCAGCCCCTCACCAGCCTCGTGGCCTCCTCTGGATGTGCTCAAGGGTCTCAGTGTCCATCCTAAACTGAGACACCCAGAGCTGGACACAGCACTCAGTGTACCTCCTAAACTGAGGGCCCCAGACATGGAGCTAATCAGCTCACTGGAATCCCTCTCCCAGTTCTCCCAGGTTTCTCTGAGGAGGTGAGTCCTGCTCTCCCTTCCCACAGTCCCAGCAGGGAGCTTACCTTTTACACAGAGTCACCCCTTTAGGGACATGCAGCTTGCTTAAGGTGAAAAAAGTCCAGTGGGATTTTTCTTCCCCATGTAAAGGAAACACATGATCTGAAAATTACATTGCCTGAAAGTTTAATATTAAGATATGAGAAACCATTAGTTTGCTGTCATTCTCTGGCAAGGATCTTAATTTTGGTACCAAACTTTGTATTGGATGCCTTCTGTCCAGTCACATAAAAGTGGCACCAAAAGCATCCATTTTGTACAAACTGGAAAAAGTCTAGCTGTACAGTAGCATGGTAAAAGCCTTAGTGAGAAAGGGCAGTTATCACATGGTGTCATCACATCATTTGCAGAGCAGTTATTAGTTTTATTTTTCCTCGCAGTTATGGCTCAGGACAAGGAAAATGTGGTATATTGCTTTCTCTTTTTCTTTTTTTTACTCAGCAGATTGCATGCTTTGTCAAGAGTGCATTTGTTAGTCTCAGTGTCATATTTATATTAAAGACATAACAGAATCCTACTGCACTATCAATTGCTTTTCATTACCCTTGTCTTTACTTGCAAAGGTCATCACCTCACATGTGAATCAAATTTGGAAAAGAGTATTTTCTTTAGAAGCAGAATTGCAGTCTGAATTTCAAGGCAGTGCGGTTTGAGAAAGTTGATGTAACCTCTTCCAGAGCTTCCTTTTAACAGATAAAGTTAACTCAGCACCTTTGTGTGGGGAGATTGCATTCTCCCCTGTCAGAGTTGCCGTTGCTTTTGTTTTGTTTCTCATTTGAATAATACATTTGATTACCATGGCAAATGTTGCAGCGTATGCACGCCTGACTGTAGTGCCTAATTAACTGATGATAACAAGGCAGGATTGCCCTCTTCTCTTTCATAAGCAATCATATACATGACAGTTCTTTTATCTTTCTTCAAAATTGACTTGCTCTCCTGACCCTTAAGCAGCTCCTGTTTTGTGTGTTTACCTCTGATGTCTTTGCAAGACTGTTAATTTTCTGTGGCATATCCTATCTAGTTGTAATTAACACATCGAACAGCAAAGAAATAGTTCTGCTTGCAGATGCCTAATGGAGGAATGCTTTCTTTCAGTAATTATACAGCTTCATTTTACTGTTTTCCATTGACCTACCAGCATTTTTGGGTTGGGTTTTCATTGTTTGGTTGGGTGGTTTGTTTTGGCAATTTTTTTTTTTTTTTGAGAACAACTACAGTTGTATAGTCCTATTTAGGTAGAGAAAACAAATTGAAACATCAGTTTGTGTACGAAAAATAGTTTACCTCCACGTATAAACTTAGGGGCAGTCACTGGTGGGTTTGGTAAAGGTCTGAATTTAGTAAAGTTAAATTGGAGATAAACAGGGCTGTCATCTTGCATGTATTTAATCCTGAAGTCGATGGCCTGTTCTTATAATTAGAAACTTCAAGAAGCACTTGACCTATTTTAAGGAAGCATTGAAGTCGCATGAGCATAAAGCAAATATTTCCCACCATTGTGTCTTTAACTGAACTTGGATTTCAAACAGATGAAACCAGGATTTCTATTTACTGTTTTATCACTAGACTGAGAATAAAGCCATAATGAATCCAAGTTCAAAGAGAGGAAGGTAGAAGAGGAAAGGTTGGTAGTTACAGCAATAAAAACAGGGGCAAAAAGAACAGCTTTTCTGAAGGACTCAGGCTGGAATAATAATGATAGAATTGTCTAAATCGATATATCTCTTGTCAGCCTCACGTCTGATGTTTGAATCAGTCAGGCCTTTTCTGCAAGAGCTTTCCTCAGGAATATTGAATTATTTATTATTTGTATCTTTTTTCCTTCCCTTTCTGATGATTTTTTTTTCCCCTAACTTAGTAAAATTTGTTTTTTATGCTGCCAGGTTCAATGTTGTCTGCTGTTTGATAAATAGCAGTAATTGGGTGTATAGCAGAAGTCATGTAAAAATGTATGACTTCAATTACATCTGGAACATTTTTTTTTTCTTTATATTGATCTTTTTTTTTCCTGTATAAGATCTGCTCTTCATAGCCTCCAGTGCTGACTTTTTAAAGAATTACTCTATGTCCATATGTTGGCATGCACTTTTGAACCCATGCATATTTTTAAAAAAAAATGGAGTGCTGTCTCGAATCAGTTCTGCCTGAGCAGTAAATGAAAAATTAGAGTCATTCAAATAGTGAAATATTCATATTGTACTCTAGTCAGATGAAGGATTGCATTACTCTAAAATTACAATGCCTACTTACAGTCCCTGTTTCTCTTGTCTGAGATAATGAAATGAGGGTTCTGGCCAATTAATGAAAACATCTTTTATTAGCAATTATAATCCAGATAAAATTAAAATGTGTGTTTTGAAAGTCATGTGGTAAAGTGCTCTCATTGAAATCTGTGGTTGTACACCAGTGTTTATCTTTGTAAATATTATCGAAGGTGCCAATGTAATAGAAATGTACCAGCTGTAATTCTAAATATCAAGTCAGAATCCTCATTGCGCTCCAGCCGTGATCATTTTAAATTGTTTTTCTTCTTTATGTCAGGCAATGAGGTGATAAATAACTTGGTCCAAATGCTTGATGCTGATTTATGATAAAATGGGTGAGTTTATTTGCTCTGAAATGTCTTCATAGGTCAGAATGAAACATGGGCTGAATTCCCCCTTTGGACTGGCCTTGTGGTTTGCCCTGGCGTGGGGTGATGGACTGAGTAGAAATTGAGGTCTGAATTGAGGCTGGAACAGAGTTCAAGGCTGTCAGCGCTGGGATTTTGCATAGGATGCTGCTGTATTCTTTTATCCATGGTGGTTGTCATTGTGTGCACTTTTGAGGGAAATGCAGTGGAGTATTGCCTTGTCCTTATTAAATGCATTTTCTGTTCATTATGTAAGTCTTTGCTTTGCGTGCTTTCATTGCTTCAAACTCTTCTAAAGTGAGATTCAAAGTAAAGGGTTATATAAACAGTCATATTTATGCCATCCAGCGGTGGATCAAAGGGAATATTTCTCACAATTGTGGTTAATTTATGTCATTTGAAAATGTAATTACCTCATGATTACTGCCTGCTTTATGCAGCCCCAGTCTGTGTTGTTCAGAGCAGTCATGGTCTGTGCTGGTAGTGGACACGAGTGCTAAACAGGCTGCAACCCAAACCCTGCAGCTCTTACTCTGCTCCTGCTGTCTGTACAGGCAGAGGAGGACTGAGAGCAGAAATTGCAGATTTTGCTTCAGTAGCTGAGATAATTCAGTGAATTGGTAGAGATCCCCCTGCTTCGAGTGGAGCTAATTCTCAGGCTGTTAATACGTGGCTCCTTCAGAACGTGCATATTGGCAGAGAAATATCTCCTGTGACTCTAAAATAGTTTGTTTAGGAAATCCTAACTTTAAAATAACCTTTGAGGAGCAGCTGTGTAATGCAATTTATTTAAAGAGTGCCAATAAACGCTTGGATCATTATGTAGATGATCAGATGAAGCTGAGGTTAAATAGATAAAAAGAAGTTGGGTGGTGTTTTTACCCAAAGTCTTGTTTAAGCCTCACTAGTCTCTTTTTTTCCTGTAGCAGTTTGACAAAATTGCCTTTCCTACCAGCAGCCTGTTAGGTGCTGTGCACAGAAACAAAACCCTATTGTTTTAGAATTTCTTTCATATCATGTAGGTGTCTATGCCATACCACCCACACAGGAAAGCAAGTGAGCTGTGAAATATATTCATTGTTAGAGTACAGGGGAAATGGAGGCAAGCAATCGGCAGTAATAATGTACGACAGCAAGGGGAGGCTGCCAACATTACCTGCATTATTTCGGTTGCCTTTTTCATTATAGGTTCGGGAAATAGGCAGCAATTCGATTATGGCATGATTTGGGATGGAATTGCTTGCCGTTCACTGACCCTGTCACAAGGGGATCAAATGAGAAGTCAGCTCAAATAAAGTTTATAGTGTATTAACTGGACCAAGCATTGCCTAGCCTGGGAGCATGATTTTTCATCTTCCAGGGTTTTGTAACTGCTTCTCAGATATATTTGTACCTTAAGGCGAGGGGGGAGGAGGAGAGGGGAGGGAAAAAAAAAAAAGGAAAAAAAAGAAGGATTGGCTGAGATGTATAGGAATGAGCTCGTTGGCCAATAGTGAACATTCCCCTCCCCTCCCATGTGCAAATCTCAGCTCCTCTCTGGCTTGTGAGAAGCAGCATGATTAATAACACTGAGGGAACCTGCCTGTTGGATTATTAATTTTCCATCCTTTTTCCCTTCCCTTACGCATACCCCTGACGCTTTGCCTTTTTTTAAAGAAAGCTTTTATTTTTCTCCCCCCCCTTTTTTTTTCTTTTTTTTTTTTTTTTTTTTTTTTTTTTTTTTTTTTTCCTTTTTTCTCTTTTTTTCCTATTTTTTTTTTCCTTCCCATGGAGCTAACCACTAGCCACTAATATTCTCGTGGCTACTCAACCCTGCAGGGGCTTACTTCACAGTGGGGTGAGTTTGTATATTAAAATAGGGGATTCTGCAACGAAGCAGCAACAACTGAAAGAAAAAAAAAAAAAAAAAAAAGGAAAACCATCCCTGAGATGCTTGATTACAGTACAGTTGCCTTTAGCTACTTCTGCTGAAACTGGAGTTAATGCTGACCTAGAAGGCAAGAAATGTGTTGCAGTGTCTGCCTGTTAGTTTGGAGAGCGCTGCACCGCATGGGCAGACAAACATTGCCTCTCCTTATTCCAGCTCATTAAAACTGGCCCTTTAGAAACCTTGATTGCGTAAAGAGAGGGTGCAAATGGAGAGAGGGAAAACGGGGGTTAATGCCAGGGAACTGGACAAACTGCGGGGTTTCGTTGGTGATGCTCGTGGGGGGGATTTTTTTTTTTTTCCTTTTTAATTTTTTTTAAATTTTTTTTTTTATTATTTTTTTTTTTTTAAAGAGGGCTTTTCCAAGGCTGGTTGTAAAGGAGGAGAAGTGTCGGTCAGCAGCCCCGAGCAGGCGGTGGTTCGCTGGGTGGATCCCGCGGAGCGCTCCCGCAGCATCCCCGCGCCGCCGTGCGGGGCTCCCGGGGACACCGCGGGGACACCGCGGGGACACCGCGCGCCTCCCGCTCGCCATTCGCTGCCCAGGTCATGTGTCCAGGCCGTGCACAGGGGATGGGGGATGGAGCAGCTCCCTTCCGAGCTCTGCTGGCTGGGTTGGATGAGTTTTACCAAGTTGCTGTGCTGTAATACCGTGCCATGTGTCTTGTGCTTTCAAATTTTCAAGTGGCAGAGTGAAGACATTTTCTTTTGTTAATTCCCAGTGAAAATACCACGAATGTCTTTAATAGAAACACATTACAGAATATCCAAAACTTCGCCATTTAAGCGTTGGTAAACTAGCACCAAAGAATTTTATAAAGCTGTGTGTGCACATACAGCTGGTAGTTCTGTTTGGGAAAGGAGCAGACGAGACAATGCATCAAGAAAACACTCTTCGTGTGGTTTTTGCAGAAGGTAGGATGGGGTGCTGTACTTTTTAACCTATTCAATACTTCTCAAGTGATAGGGAAAGAAGAATAATATAGCTATATAACTATTTTGGAGTTATATAACATGCATTGCAACTGGCTTTAATTTAAACGTCTATTTAAAAGGAAAAAGTGAAATGCGTATTCATAATTTCTCTCGTGTTTTAAAAGCACTGATGCGAGAAAGACAAAAGATTTCTTAATGTAATGCCAACCTAGACAGCCTGCATACAGGCATTAGGCACATCCTGTGATAGAATATCTCCAGTTGGAAGGGTACCATAGGAATCAGTGAGTCCAAATCCTAGGTAGATATTGAAAATCCGTATATGTCATGTCTGCTAGCATTTAGTTGAAAGGAATTATTTTATAAACTCAAGGTATTCTTTTCCTTGGCAGTCTTCACAAGTGTGTGCTGTAAGGGAGGTGGTATGGCAGTCTCAGTATTCAGTGTATATTGGTGGTGTTTTAATAATATTGCTCATAATTCTGCATAGTGCACGTGTTGTCATTGTTAATTTTTAGTTACTCTTTATTGGGAATTCTTGCCTTTCTGTGGAAGGGCCTGTTTTGTCCCTGGAAGGTACTTTATAAGGTTATTATTCTGTTTCCAGTTCAAGTTCGAGACGCGTGGAAGACCTGGGGGCAGAGCTTTTTCGCTTGGCTTATTTATTTATTTTCATTGCCTCTGAGATTATCAGTGCATTAGTAGAAGGAATTGTCATTGATTGATTGCTGAGCCCTAATTGTGTTTCATCCCTTTTTTCTGTATTAATGTTAGTGGCAGCAAGTCTTGATGTGCATGAACACTTTGGCTTACAGTGCAACAGAGGCACTGCCTCTGCTGAGGCTTGTTCTTAGCAGAGAGTCAATGATAATACATTTTATTTCTCAGGAACTGTTTTGATTTTGCTGTACCTGCTCCTTTCTATCACTAAAACATATTTTAGCCTGAAAACAATAACTGTGTTTTGTGAATCAGGTCTCATTCTGACATTTGCATCTGCTCTCGGTGAGCAATAGCCTGATGTGCCTGGATCAAGTAATGCCTTACTTAGAACAACGTCTCATGTTGTACTTCTTTTGCAGCATGGTTAAATATTCATTTATTTTGTTCTTTTTGATGCTAAGGGATTAGGTCATGTAAAACAATAGCAGGAAAAGTAACTTTTGATTGAGCAGTCGAGCCCATCACTTTGCAACTCAGACTACAAAGGCAGAAAAAACTTTGCAGTCCCTAGAATGGTAGCATTTGTTGGGCATGTTGATTTTTAGACCCCTACAATTATGGATCTGTCAGGTGTTACAAAGCTCGTGCTTGTGGTTTTTATTGAATTTTATAATCTAATGGAGGGTTATGATACATTAAAAAAAATTGAAGTCAATATCAATATGATTGTCTCCAGATTAAATAGCAGGCGTTTGTGGTTTTCATTTTATTTGTGGTTTTTTACTAGAAGTAAAAATAGCTGGGAATAAAAAAATCGACAGGGAATAGTAGCAACTGCTTGAAAATATGTTCTGGGTAGAATGTCCTCCACTGTTCATAGGTGGAACAGTATTGCAATAGTACGGCATTTTCTTCTCATTGTTGCTGACAGATTTGTTCTAATGCTGCCTCCAAACCATACAAGCCTCAGCTTATCTCAGCTTGCAGTCACAATGTTGACACACATATATCATAATCTCAGTCATCTGGAGCTGTACAGTGTTGGTGAAGGCAAATTCGGCATTTTCGCAGCCGTCATTTATTTTATTATCTCTGTCCTTAACTCTTCTATCTGTGGTAATCATACGTTTTCGTGGTCAAAAGCGATTCCTTATCTCTGTAGGTCGGTGCTTATGATGTGTCCAGGCTTCTAAAGACTACTGTTAGTAATTCCTAAAGCTCTTAGAGAAGTGATTAGGGAGTCATGATTGCTCACAAATTGAGTCTTTTTTCTGCTTGACACTGATCCTGTGATAGTCTCCCCACTTAATCCTCAGCAGCAATTTGCCTATAGTTGCAGCTAACAGGAGGTGATTAGAGGGGAGTTGCCCAGTGCCTTTTTACTTCTGTTGTAGTGGCACGTCAGACAGAGGCTACTGAATCAAAGCTGTTTTCCTATTAACTCAACACCTCCTAATGCATTAGAGCCACTTTTATCTAATCACAGAGTGCAGCTCCCAGCGCTGTTTTAATGCGGCTTGGGATTCCTTTTAAAGCATCACAATGAGCATTTTGTAAAATTAGAGAACAAAAAGCGGAAAAGCAGAATACCTAAAGATGAAAGGAGAACAGTGACACTAACGGGTCTCGTCTTTTCTCAGCACAGGCATGTAACCCCGATTAAAATTGCAGACGATTGTCGCCCTGCATCAATAGACAAGCAGACTCCACTTCTCTAAACAGGGCTTTAATTGCAAGCCTGGTGACAGGTAACTGATGTCATACTTTTGAAGTGATAATGGATGCATTTCCGAGTGAGAACAGCACCACTGAAAGGGTGACAATGGAGAGTTAACTTTTCCAAGTAGTATTTACAGGAAGGAGAATATGAAAGGCCTCTCTGAAAATTTCTAAATATTTGCAACTTATTATTTTGGCCTACTACTAAAACATCAAGGATTTGATCTGGGTTAATTATTTTATTGGTGTGATACAAAATCTTCACCCTGAAGCCTGAATTCTCTGCTAAGTTTTGTTTTAAAAGAAGCACTGTTTTATACTTTGCTACTTTATTCACAGAGCTGTTAATTATTTTAAATTGTTCTAAAGAAACTATAGGAATGAATTTTAAAAAGAATTCTGCAGTGGCATACAATGTGAAAAATATCTAACTGCTCTAATTTAGAGTTCCTTATCTGCTTTCTATCCTTGAGGTTTACTTTGCTGATGACAAAGGGGGGCTTCAGGAATACCTTAGTGAATATATTTTATTTACATGCTTTAGAGCATATAAGGTGAGCGGGTTGTTGTAGCATGCGTTACCAATTTGAAGTGGGCTGCTAAAATATAGGAGAACACACACACTGATTGTGTGTGGGCTCGGGCTCAGCCAGCTCATCCCATTGAGAGCCACAGACACCTCAGAAATGTCACTTGTAATGACTATTAACGATCCAGTTTGATCCTGCAGGACAAGAACAAACAAAACTGGACAAAGTTTTTTGCTTTTTGGCTGTTCAGAGATAATTTTCTATGTGGTGCACACGTATAGATAAATAATTGCATCAATCCTGGAATTGTAAAATGTGTCCATTTCTGAATGTGCCCCAGATCTGTCGTGTATGTTGGTACGTCTGTCTTCTGCAAAAACAATAAACGTTCCTTTGCTCTGTGGGTTTGGTTTTTTGTTTGGTGCTGTTTGTTTGTTTGGGTTTTTTTAATAGAAGTACAAAGTATGGGCAAATCCTGGTGCCAGTGTTACGTGCCCATTTTCATTTGACTGGCCAAAGCAGACAGGGCAAGAGCAAACCAGGTCACTCCAGAATTCCTACTCCTCCTTTTTCCTTTCACAAATTGCTGCTCTCCTGCTGGAGCTGTCACCTATATAGAAAAAACTTCCCCATTATGAGGTGCCCTAGTCCAAAAATTCCCACCTTGTGTTAAATCCTTTGGGATGGGGTTGGCTCTGTGAGGGAATCCAACACGTAACTGAATTCGGCTATGGAACCCATTTTGCAGGAAACTTTTCATGGAGGAACTCCGTTATTCTTTGGTTGTTAACATTTTGTCTTCAATTGTACATTGTGTTTCTCGTATTTAATATGGCTGCAAAAATGTATCCCATAAATTTTTATAAGGGAGCCAAGTAATGGCACCTATCATTTGTCTTCTCTTGGAAATGGAAGACATGAATAGACTGTTTTCTCTTGTGTACTCATTTGTGATTTTTCTTTATGTGGCAAATACTACCTATTAAAAATATCACAGATTCTATTATGTAGGAGCTGATGAGCTTTTGGTAGGATAAAACTATAAGCAAAACAATGATAATAGTAATAACAAAGGCCTCTCAGAACTATTTCTGGATTGGTTTTCATGCTTTTTGAAGGTCCTGGATGCAGGACCATGGAAAATAGATGCAGCCTCTTTGCAAGACGCATCACTGAGAACTGGCAGGGCACCTGTCTGTAGGATGCTGAATGTCCAGGCCTCTAAAGTCTATTCTGTTTATTTAAGTTGTTAGCGTGCTTTAGTTGTAGGGTGAGATACTGCCAATTCATTATTTTTAGGGACACTGAAAAATAACCTTTGTCTCCTGTTGTTCTGTGCAATTTTTGTAGAAAATGGAGTCTCTATGATTTTTCTGAAGTGCTGTGGAAATAGCTGGAATTTTAGTTGCTCAGTTATGCAGGCAAAAACTATTTTCGGTCATTAGCTAGTAATTGTGATAGGGGAAAGCATTTTTTTTTTTTGTCTTTTAAAACTTTTAAGATTTATCTAAAAGGTAGATTTCTATGTCATATCAACTGAATTTTTAACTTTGTTCTACTTCTTTTCTTTCCATCTTTTCCTTTTTTAGAAGACTTGAGGTAATGGACAGTTGTGGCAGAGAAGTAGAACAGTGTTTAATTGGTGATTGCAGGCTAGAGATGTGTTAAGTCTGCATATATATGGAAGGGTACAGAATTGCTGCCCTGACTGAGCAGGACTGTTAATGATGGGTAAAGGTGGAAAAAAAAATAAAAATAGTGTGAGATGGATGAAATCTGAATGGATCCAGATTTCATTATATTAACAGCTTCCAGTTTTCCCAAAGATTAATTATAAAATTGGCCATTGCAGGATTTTGTTCTTTCCTCCTCAAAGTCCTACCTTGAGTCCTACTCCGTCTAATGCAACACAGGTTTCCTGCTGGCAGTGCTGTGGGTATTCCCACGTCCTGGCTGGGGCCAGAAGTGATTTTTAGTTCCAGAGAAAAGCTCAGGACACCTTGTGGGGCTGCCAGCATGAAAACTGTGTGCACAGCCTCCTCTGCCCTGGCTCTGGGAGGAAAACCCAGGGGTGTCACACTGAAAGGGACGAGGAGTGCAGGACTCAGGACTCTCAGGCCTTCCTTCTCCTCCTTCTCCTCCTCTTCCTTCTCCTTCTTCTCCTCCTCTTCCTTCTCCTTCTTCTCCTCCTCTTCTTTCTCCTCCTTCTCCTCCTTCTCCAAGGACTCCTGTTGGCACACTGATGTTCTGCTTCCTTGCCAGTGCAGCTCCTCCCTTCACAACACCTGTTTAAATGCCCTGGGGATGTCCTGCTTTCACAGTCTGTGATTTTAGAATAAAAAAGAGAAAACTGGTAAATGGGGGAGGGGATTGGGGGAAGTCTGCTTTGCCAATTTCCACAGCAAAAAAAAATCGGTTTGGTCTCTAAGATTAAAATTGAATTGTGCTGTAGTGATGTATGGCGTGTAATACAGACATGGAACATCAAACAGTGACCTTTGGTGTTAATTGTGTTCCTTTCTCCTTTGGAGGTCAGGCTTTAGTATACCTGAGGAGACCTGCTTGGCAGGTAGTTGCAGAGTTTTGTTTCTGAGAAAAGACTTTTAAAAATTGCAGTGCAATGATCAGTGCTGTTATTGAGGGCCAGCCTGGCCTTCAGTGAAGTCACACCTGTAATGTTCATGCTACCGCAGCTTTAGGGGTAGGGAGGCAGGGCAGGCTCCTGTGACTCCACAAGTGATATGACTGAGCAACCAAGGCTGGTATTTGGACTGCTCATGTGGTACTTTTATAAGAAAAGTCCTGGAGAACGTCCACTTTTTTTTGAGCATGTATTAAAAATTCTAAACCCAAAGCATCTCTAGCACTTTTGCTGTCTGCGCTCTCCAGAGGACAATCAGTAAAAGGCTGATGGAACCTTCTTCTTTTGTACCTCCCGTTACTCCCTTGGCTGCTTCTGCTGGAGGGTGGAAAAACGTGGCTCCATCCTCACCCAGGTCCTGGAGGAAATAAGATAACTCTGCAAGGAATAGGGGAGTCCTGCCCTCCCTTGGACCTGTGCAGGTGTTTGTGCAGCTCTTTGAACCAAATCAGAAGACTCATCTGGGTGCAGCTGCAGATTTACTCGGGATTGATTTAGCCAGAGTCAAATCCCCAGCCTTGTTCAATGTTATGGGGTGAGTGGGGGTGACTTATGGGGTGTAGAGGTGACTTATGGGGTGTGGGGTCACTTCACCCCTGTTCCTGTGCAGGAGAGGGCCCTGGAGCAGCTGCAGGACTGGCACCACTTTTGGGAGCAGCCCCTGCTGCAAGCTCATCACTGAGTCATGGCAGTGTTAGAGAAAGGAAAGAAGGAAAAGAAGTTAAAAAAAAAAGTAACTGAGTATATTCAATAATGTTTTTATGTTCTCTCTGACCATACAGAATATTTAAAAATGTTCGTTTATTTATAATCCAATCAGGAGAGCTCAGAACTGAATTTGGAACTTGGCATGTCCTGTATAGGACATTGTGAGTCCTTTCCTAATTAAACAGCAAATGCGATGTGTTTGGAGAGTGGCTGATGCTATAGAAATGGAGTCTCAACCTTGAAGATTTCTTATCCAGCTGTTAGCATAAGAATTGTTTATAGGAGAATGCATTACAGCTTTGCTTTAAAATGTCTGAAGGTGTGGTTCCTTGTTGTGTTTTCTTTTTCCTAAATAATATTAAAGTTTACCTTTTTTTTTTTTTTTTTTTTTTTTTTTTTTTTTTTTTTTTTAATGTGATCATGTCAGGATGCAGAATTTGGTACATTTTTTAATTCTTTCTTTTTGTTCCTGAACTTACCTATGGGTAGCTAACAGAAGTTGATATATACAAAACCAAAAATCCTATGAAAGCAAGCAATATTGACAGTCTAGGGCAAAAGTTATTTTGCTGATTGATTGACTTCAAAACATTATTCAGGTTCATGAAAAACTTCTTTAGAGTATCAAGGGTATTTTTCTTATTTGAAATTTATGATATAGCTTAAAAATTACATAGAATTTATGGTGCTTTTCTTGGGATTTTTTTGTGGGAAATAGTTCTTTGGTGTAAAATTCCAGCACCCCATTGCTGATATTTGAGAGCATTTATTTTATTCTTTAGTCAATGATTCTTCCTGAGGAGCAAAGGCCAAGTAATAAGTAGATGAGAGATAATGTGCCTTTTGCTAAGATTTTGTCTCAATCCTCTGCAGAGAGATGTTGATGTAAACTATAAAATGGAATATCTGTACTACATCTGAAGTTTTTATTTTCTTTTAAAATGTGCAACTGTTTATCGACTTCAGCCCCTCTGCTCCTTGCAAAGTTATTACTGTAAGGCATCTGAATGTTTTTTTTAGGACTTTTTCCATATGTGTAAGACTCAGAGTTCACTAATAACAAACTTGTCGTGTCTGACAATCCAGTTTTGCCTTCTCCCTGACAGGCAGGCACATGACATGTTGGCTCTTGAGTGTTTTAGAGAGAGGGGGAAACATATTTACTAAAATAAAAAGTCCCAAACACACTGTATTGTTAAGGAGGGATCACCTTACAAAGAACTGGTTTAAAACCCCAAAAAAGTTTGTACCGTCAGCATGTGGCTTTGCTAATAACTCTGTTCTCAGACACATCAAGACCTCAATTTCCTCACAGCAGTGAGCCTATTTCCTCACAGCGATAGAAAACACCAGATTGTACTGGGATGTCCAAGTGGAAGATAATCGCCCCTGAAAATGCTTGTCTTGTCTTTAATACCTTGGGAAAGTGACTTGCTTTCACTGATTCCAATATTAGTATTATAATGCTTCTTTCTGTAGAGCAGTAAAAGGTTTTGATTTGCTCCCATTTGCGTCAGTTTTGGTCCTTTCCTGAGATTTTTTTTATGGTCATTGTTTTGGTTGTGGTAATTTTAGAGATTGGAGTGTGAAAGCTACAGGCAGAGGTTATTCTGCCTCATCTTTGGAGGGTTAATTAAAGATGGCAGGGCTTTGGGGCTGTAATTTGGACAACTGTAGGACTGATAGAGTTTTTGCATCTTTGATGGGTTTGTTAGCACTGCCTTGAATAGTCAGCCCCATGAGAGATGTGTTGCTCTAAACCAAAATAGATTTGATTTGCAAACAGACCCAGTACAGTCTTTGCAGAACTGCTGTAACACGGGCAATGGACTCTATTCCAAGTAAAGGAGAAGAGTCATGTTTAGAATTTTCTGTTCCTCTGTGTTTCCACTCTGGACCCACAGGATTATCAATGTAATACACTGTATAAGTGTTAAAACGGGCAATGAAGTGAGGATGTGCAGTTCAGAAAAAAGATAAAAACCAACAACAAGCCCTTTTATTGGATCTGTAGAGTGCGTTAGGAAGAGACTCTTGGCTGTCTGCCATGCCCAGCGTTCCTGCTACCTGGCTGGCACTCAGTCTGGAAAGGAGAGACTCTGGGGGCTGTGGGGGAACACCCACAGGAGGTTGTGTGGCTCAGGAGTGAGTGCACCTGGAACACAAATAACTCATTCCATTGCTGTGCTTGTTCTAAATCACAACCCCCAAATCCACTGTGGAGACACAATAACGGAGCCCTCTGCTCCCGGCTGCTTCGCTCTGGGCTTTTCATCTTTTCTTCCAGCATTCCAAAACTTCAGATAAAACCAAGAAGGCTTACTGAGTGTACAGAATACTTGCTCATCTTGGGACATCTGCAAGCTGAGCAGAGTAGGAGGCTGGAAAGTTCTTTTTTGAGGATTATCTGATAGTTTTGCTTTCTTTCCAGGTTCTTCGCCAATTTTACAAAGTCTCGTTATGGATGAAAAAGATGAGGAACTGGCACATAGAGCCAAGAATTTATTATTAATGTAATTGAGATCTGAAGGCTTGTCAAGGAGTTATTAATAGTACAGTTTTAATTTTTACAAAAAGGATAACAAGCTATTATGGAACGAGTCTCCAGAATAATAAAGCAGTCAAAATTGATGCCTGAGTAATTGCTGCCCTCCATTCTAGCAAATGGGGGCATATAAATGCTTTTTGTTGACACCTCACAGGATTGTGTCAGCAAGTCTGGGTTTTTCAGAGAAATGAAAGGAACTTGGAGACATTGTTGTCACAGCACTGTGCAAGATTCTGTGATAGTGCTACCTGTTATTTCATAGAGAGGTCATGCTGTAAATGCCTGCTGGAACTCAGCTCTGACTGGTGTTCTCTTTTATCCTACAGCAGTTTAATTTGACCACTCCCAGTATTGAAAGTGATATGTGCATCTTTTTAAGCATATATCTCTCCAATGTGGAAACTTCAGAGTTGCCTTTTCCTTCAGTTACGACTCGTATGGCATCTTTTCTGTACCTAATAAAATCATACCAGCTTTTAGGCCTGTAATCACCTTTTTGTTTTTCTCATCATATCACAATATTATTGTTGATTCTTTCCGCACAGAGATAGGAAGCTTACAGTGTTCTAAGTTGTCTGTTGCATAAAGTCATAGCAGAAATAATCTGTATTATCACATGCCTTATTTATATTTCATTGTACTTGCTTTTTCTGGGCTCAGCCTTGACAGTAAATCAAAAGGCCTTTCCTCTTCTAGGGGAGCATTACTTAATAATGTATAGAATTTGGAATGGACTTATTCTACATGTTCTGTGACTCCTCCACCTTGATTTCTGTCGTTCCCAGCATTTGTGTTGCTGTTAATTTCCATTAAACAGCCAGAAGTGTCTGTGAGTTGATGCAAAGCAAAACTGCATTATCTCAGCTGTCTGTTCATTATGGGGAACAATAGGAAGGCAAAGAAATTCTAAAAGTAATAGGTAGCCATGGGGTCTGATTTGTCAAAGGAGATGTATCATTTGCTTTGTGTGTGTTTGAATTTTTCAAGTTCATGGGTTTGGAAAGCACCTCAACACAGACTATCCAGAAGTTTAATTATCTTACTCCGTTAGGTTAAATTACTAAACGGCTTCTTCAAAGATGCTGTTCTGTGTTTGAATAAATATAATATGCAAAAATGTGAAAATTGCTCCTGGTATGGTACCCAAGTGGGATACGGTGGCTTTGTGGTGTCATATTTTGAGAAGTTATTTAAAGACACACAAAAGGACACTGTCACTCTGTTATTAATGTTAAAAATTGTTGATGCTGTGTGAAGTGTGTTTTTTCTAATTAGAGGAAAGCTGTAGAGTGCCATTTCCATAATCAACATGGGAACAGAAACTCAGCAAAATTTCATGTATTTGCAGTGAAACTGCTCTTCAGCAACATAAAAATGGCTTTTATAACATAAAGGCTGTAATTAGAAAAAGTCAAATCAGTTGGAAACGATTAAAGCCAGAACAGGCTAAGCTGCCTTCTAAATATTTGTCTGGAGATTAGCCCCACTCTTACAGCCCCTGAGAAGCATCTTTGATTTACTTATAATGCTTGACATGGCAAAGATAATCCTGCAGAAGGCAAACGAACACAAATTTAGATGTGCTGTTTGGCTCTCTTTGTTGATTTGACAGGAGGCAGCATATTGGGAGTGATGCTGGAGAAATGAGTACAGGGTCACATTAGACAAATTGCTTAACACCCTCCCATCTCCCCCCTCCCTGAGCATCATTTTAAATTCTTTAAAAAAACCTCCTCATTCTTTGAAGCTTTTAGGATGCACTTTAGAAGTCCACGTGGAATAATTTTCCGTGTGTCTATGAGACAGTTGATGTGAGTCTCATTGTATTTAAAATTATAGTCCTGAGATGGAACTTTCTGCTTGTTGCTTGTCTGACATCAGCTATTAAAATGCAAGTAAAGCTTGGCAGGTATAAATTTGAAGAAGAAAAGAAATTATGTAGGAATATGAGGATTGTTAATATTAAGCAGCGAGTTGTGGAGGGATGGTGGTTTGCCCTGTAGAAGAGTTCTGCTGGAAAAGCAAACAAACCCCCCAGGCTTTGGGTGGCCAGCTCCTTACTGACACCCCTGAGTGCACTTCTGATAACCAGAGAGGAAAAGGGAGAGAGAACTGTTGGGGTTGGCAAACTGGAAACATTAACTGGCCATTGTATTGGCTTGCAGATTTAATAGTGTGATTAACTATTATAAAAGCCAGTCTGTATTTTGGGATGCCAGTGAACCTCCACGTTATTGCTGACCCTTAGTTGCACCAGGTGTAACACCACAGAATGGTGAAAACTGTCAGGCATGTAAAGCTGAAGGATTTGGTGTGAGTTTGGAATGTTAGTCAGCTTCTTGGCGTAGACCAAGTTTATACTTTGCGTAGTTTTCCTTTCATTTATAACCCCCACAGCATCCCAAACTTTTTTGTTTAGCGGGTGGCAAAACATAATCAGTGTAATATATTCTCTTGCTGAATTTTAAAGAAGACCATTAAAACTCCTTTAACGTGCTAAAGCCAGCTTCAGAGAGGGTTTCCATTTCATCTTTGCTGAGCCGAGGCTGCAGCACTCCTTCCCTTTGCGCCACAGCGAGAGGCTGTCAATAATTCAATAGCCACGGCCTTGATGGGCCAAGGCCTAACTTAGACTTTAAACAGAGCCAAGCAGCTTGTCAAAGTGTGATGTGCTGTCAATGCCTGACTGATCTATACTGCATGAATTCTCCCTCAGCTCTTGATGTATCCCTGGGAATAAAAAGAAAGCAATTTTAAAAGTAGACCTGGTGTGAAAACACCTGTTTGTTTGGAATTTTTAAGGAGGGGAAGTTGTGTTAGTAATGAGGCTCAATGAAGTCATTGCATTTTTTTTTGCTTAGAGAACCCACACTAAGTTCCTCTCTAATGGCATTGGTGTGTTTTCACTTCTGCCAGGAAAAGAAGTCACGGTATTTGTAAATATGTTGGTGCCTTAGAGCAAGTTCATTTGGAGCAACACTTAATAACTAATGACAAGTAATCCGAATGCTTAATCCAAATTACCTATTTGCATCTTTCAGTTTTATTGATATTGTGCTATTAACACTCAGCATTGCAGTAATGAAACCTTTTCAGAGCTATTTGTTTTGGGATTTTCCCCCACACAGTAAGTGACATATATGATGCATTCACATCCTTTCTAAGTGCTCTACGTTGAAGTTGCTTCTATTTTACAGTTTACTTGGAAGCTGAGAAATCACTTGTTTTTCTACGAAAATACCTTTGAAAACAAGTAAAGCTAATGTGGTAATAAGTTGTATTCCACTCCTCTCACACTTCATAGTTAAATTTAAAAGCAGAATTATATCTAAGGTGGCTTTGAAAAGCTGTTAGAAAGATTAAATAAAGTTTTACAGTATTTGTCTAAGAATCAAAAAGCTAGTGTTATTAAATGTTTTTTTATTTATATTTCAAAGCATTTGGATTTCAGTTGTGTTGCTAAGCTGCTTTTTTGATAAATTTTATTGGTTTGTAAAGGACCAAAGTAACATTGTTATTCTGACTCCAAATGCATTTGTATTGCCATTGTCTTCTTTACAAATTCATGTCTTATGAAGTTTCCATATCTGCAGTAGGTTTTATGAGGCATTTAGGTTCTCAGCCTTCAGGTACTTTTTAAATGGAGACACAAGAGAAAAATAAGCATAGCTCTTTTAATGTTTTCAAAACGCTGAAAACTTGTGCAGTGGACTAGATAAAGTGGGGTGGGTTTTTTTTTTTGGTAAAGCTTGTTATATGTTTTAATTTTAAATAGCTTACTCCCTAAGTTCTCATTTTTCAGAAAAGTTGATTTCATTACTTGGTTTTCACTAATGATATTGCAGCTTTCATCCTTTGCACAGTGAAACAGAGGAAACTGTAGAAAATGTGGTTAATGATGATTAAAACTGAGACTTTATTTTAATGTGTGGGTGCCTCTTACTCAAGCATGTCAATGAATTGAAGCCCTCACTGCAGACCTGAATGGAGAGACAGCCACCTTTTCCCTAAAAAAAACAATCAAAAAGGGGGACTGAGCTTTCCTGTTTTCTAAGCTGCTCCTTAAACTCCCTTGTGGTGGTCCTACTCCGTTTTGGTGCCAAGTGAGGCTGATTTGCTGAACTCAGAGCTGAGTGTTGTGTGCAGGGCTGTTGATGTGTGTTGGTGCTGGGTAAGTGCTGCTGTGTATTGAGCAGCCTTTGCCTGAAACAAACTTCACAGCCCATCGATTCACCTGCGTGTCTTGAGGTGCTGTGTGCTCCTGGCACTTGACAACCTGCAGGGTAATTATATCTGTGCGACAGTTTTCATGGGAATAATTCTTTTGTTAGGAAAAATTGTATATGTCAGACTTTATAGCCTTTGACAGTTTTGGCCTGTGATCTTCCAAATAATTAATTCTTCCAGATTAAATAAATACTTTTGGCTGTGTAGTTGGATGGAACTAAGGAAAGCAAAATAATCAATTTTTTTTTATTATTTTGGCTTTGAGAAATGCTGTAGGCCTTGGTGATGTGTTGCCTTGGGTGATGGGCTGAAGACTGTCAATGGGATTGTTACACACATCATAAGCTGAGCACAGAATGTTCTTGACAAGAGTAAGCAAGTATCCTGTTTGTAGTGGTGTGTATAAAGTGCAGGCAAGGTGAAAATACATTATTGAATATTAACACGTTTGCAAAAATGTAAATTAAAACCATTCATCTGGGATTTTGGGGGAATGAGGGAATGAGGGGCTTTTTCTCTTGGTTGGTTACATTCTTGGGTTTTTGCACAACTGGGAAAGTAGGATTTGGTTGGTTTTCAGAGCTGATCTCTAGAATTGTTGCCATGCAGGCAGTTACTTGCTCCCTCAAATTTAGTCAGACACTCCTCAGAACATAATGCATTATCTGGGCGTGTATCTGTGTCTGAAAACAGTTGTACCATGACCATGGCAGCAACTTCTGCTAGAATTAAGCTCTTCTAAGACCATTATTAGCAAGTGGCATTCAAAGCTGTATCTCTATGGTTTTTCCTTCTCCTGGTGCAGGAATTGGCCTGTGCAGGACTCAGCAGCTTTTGTCATCACTGTTTTTGAGGGGTGCAGATCCACTCCTGGAAGACCTTTGCAGTTCTCTTGGTATGTGACAGAAGGAAGGAAGCTCTTGCAATCATCTCAGGACCAAGATCTTCAGAACTGTGGATAACCATGATTTTAGAATCCTGCTGTATTTGAAACTGGGCTACTTATTACCATACCTAAATTTAGACATCTAAATCAGAAGATATTAGAGAGGTTTCCCAGCTGGTGCTCATGGCAAAAGTAACTTTTGCAAATGACAGGAAAGCTAAACAGCCTCCAATCCCCTGACTTTATCTAAACAATATTTATTACTGAGGAGAAAGGAAATATTTTCTGGGTTTTTTCTTTTTTTTTTTACCTCCCCCTTTTTTCCACTTAAAAAAATATTTTTGCCTATTTTAGGTACTAAAAGGTGCTAAAACCACCGAATGAAATACCAAATGCGCTCTCATGTGACTGAATCCTAGGGCATGTGTATCAGTTACTGTTAGTTCTGCACATCTTGATTTCTCTTTGGATTTTAGTGTGTGTTTGATAGTTACTCACAGTTTCTTTTGCCAGTGTACTCAGAAGAGAATCCTCTGGGTTTCCTGATGCTGCCTTTCCATACAGAACCATCTAAGCCCTACAAATGAACAGATATCTCTTAGCTTTGGAGTACAGAAGGAGCTGCATTTGGTGTAGCATGAGTTTGGAAACAGCCTTGCTTATTGTACCAAATCATTAGAAGCTCTCTATCTGGGAAGCACAAGGAGCTGGAATGGCTAGGTGAAAGTGAATAAAAATGAGGAGACTTGCAAACTGCTTTTGCTCCAGGGCTGGTTTTAATGAGCTTGTCCCTAATGAGTTGTCCCTGCAACTAGCTTCAGGCCTAAACAGATGAGGCAGGGGTTCTGCTAAATTTTTGATGGGATTTGCACTGGTTTTATGAGAAAGCAAGCAGCAGAGAGTGCAAAGTTGTGTCATGAATCTTTTACGAGAGTGGATTGTTGTCCGTCTTGTCAATAGGGATTGTAAGAGTTGATTGCTAATAGAGGACCTGCCACATGCTGCTTGTACTGACAAACCTGGGCAAATGGGGAGGAGTTCATGGCAAGGGAGGGTTTGTCAGGAGCAGGGACTTCTGAGCAGTAGATGGTGCTTTCTCAAAGTTCCTCTCAGCTGATGATCAGTGAAGGGTGGTGGTGGCAGGTCACTCCCAGAGCCTGGTGGGCACAGGGACCACGTTGGGTTTGTCCTAATGCAGATATCTTAATGTCCTGATTAAGGAATTCATTCAGCATTTGGTGTTTCTGTGTCCTAAGTCTTGTCTTTGTAGTCAAAGCGTGGGTTTCTCATTGTGTTCTTTTCTTGTTGGTTATGGAAGTAAAATAGAACTTTTTTTTTTTTTTTTTTTTTTTTTTTTTTTTTATGTTGTCTCCAATTTGAGAGATTCTTTTTGATGTTTCCATTATGTCTATTATTACTCCTTAAGAATTACGCAAACAAGTATTTCTTAGGTTTGACTTATCCAATGCAATTGTCCCAGCAGTTTAGGTGGTTACAAAAATGGGATTTAACGTCCTTTACTGAATTTCACATCGGCTTTTGACACTCAGGCTACAGTGTGAAAGTTTAACTGCCTGAAAATTTTGTTTCCACTGTATAAATGTTATTTGGCAAGTGTAGGAAAAACATAACTTCTTTGAAAAGTGATATTTCTAAAATCAGTCAACTTCTTACATTGTTCCTCATGTGCAATTTGACTTCTTACTTTTTGTATCATTTTCTTTAAAATTATGTGGTGGAAGGAAGATAAATACATGTTGTTGAGGTTTTGCAAAGGTAAACTAAAGAAAACTTGTGGAAATAAAAATTAAAATAATTAATTAAGATATAATTCTTTTTAAATTATGTCACTCCATAAAGTTGAGCGACTGTTTAACAAGTGCATTACAATCTTCTCGTTTTTTATAAGTATGAATAACAGAAATGCATTCATCAGGTAATTCAAAGATGATCCTCTTCAATATATATTCATGTCTCCATGGTATTTAATTGAAATGCAAAGTCATGGTAAATGAGGCCAAGACTTAATATGTCATGTACAACATTTTCTTTTCCTGTGTTTTAATTTCATCTTCTCTTTTTTTGCCTGCTGCTGCTTCTTATTTCTCATATGCATACATTTTTATTTCTTTTTTGTCCTAATCTAATTCTCCGTTGTTTCTTTTTCTAATACTTAGTCTTTAAAAGGTAAATAGGATGAGGAAACAGTAAGTTCACATGAGCAAAAACTGCAGAAAATGGCTAAAATGGCTTGTAGTGGGGAGGATCTCATTGTGGTAACACAAATGTGTGTGGTGTTACAGGAGAGAAAATGAGTCAAGGTACTTGCAAAAGCCGTTCTGAACCAAACTAGACTTTAATAGATGTACAAACTGTGTAGATGCTGTGTCAATGTAGGTCAAGTGACCTCCTTACAAGACATCTGGTGTGGCATCAAGTAGAAATGACAGATCTGTGAATCACATGAGATGATGAGCATCTGAATCCAAATTTCAGATGGTTTCATTCCAGTTTTAACAATGATTTGCGTTTTTCTTTGTGTAATACCAGAGCACTCTGGAATTTTTCATATTGAGGTTCTAATGAACTTCGTTTCATGAACTATTTATAAAGAGTAGCAATATTTCACTGTGGGGTTTTAGCAAATGCTGCATAACTTCTCCTCTCACCATTGCATTTTAGAGCTAAGTCAAATAGCAAACTTCCAAACCTATTTTTTCCACTATTATAGTGGGTCACATCATACTGTCTAACTGTTTTTCCTCAGATATCCCGAGTACTTTGCAAGTCTTCAACCTATTTTATCAGAGCCCTTCCTTCCTTGCCTCCTGCTGTGTCTGCATTTGTTTTTCTTACAGCTAGAAATTAAACCAAGCAATTTCTGCTGAATTTGTCATAGACATGCAGTTCTATAAACAGGAACAGAATTTAGGAGACATGCAAAAAATGCTATTCTATCGATTCAGGTGGATAATGTAACTACTTTGACTGAAGAGAAAATCTGCCCTTCATTTTGAAATTTAGAATCTCAGCCCTGTCTACAAATCAGTGTTTGAAAAGCTTCATGGGAACAAACTTCTCTTAAATTTTTCTCTGGCTCGAAAGCAAAACAGCAGGGGGAGAGAGGTGTCATCACAGAAGCATTTAACACTCTTCAAAGACACGAGGAAATTCTTCCAGATAAAAGAAAAAAACACGAAGCCAGGTTTTTCTGCTGGTCAGGTCATTTCTGAAGAAGACTAAAACAATCAGCTTCTGTTGCTAATTTTGATTAATGTGATTTTTCTCGGTGATTTCAAATGCTGCTCTCAGCCAGCCCAAAGAGTAGGATCAGAAGCCAGAGAAGCATTCCCACATTCTCTGGAGAGCACAATGTCAGCTGCTCTGAAGGACAGGGACTGGAGCCACACTTCAAGGGAAAATAATCCTTCATTCCCTTTGGACCTGCTTTTGGAGGGGTTGATTAAAGAGGAGAAGCAGCTTTGATTGTCTGAGCGTTCCAGTTCCGTCATTGCTCAATTTCACGTTCTTGGATTCCTAATCAGAGCGTGAGAGGTTCCCCTGCCTCCAGCAGTGCCTCTGAGTGCTTGGCAGGCAAGTTTCCATCCCTGACTGGGGCAGGAGCTTCCTGAGGGTTTGTGTGTTTCCTGGGGGATCTGTGGGGATCACTTTGGGGCAGATGAGAGCTGGTTTCTCCTTTCGGGATCTGGGTTTTGGCCAGGAAGGATGTGCGTGAAGGTTTGGTCACTGCTGAGATGATCACACCTGATCATCCTCAACAGCAAAATCAAATCCTCTTGTCTCACTCCGCAGCTTTTATAAAGCCAAGTTCTCAGAAGAGCTGATGGTTGGCTTTTAAAAAGAAGTTTACTGTTTGCAAGGTCTGAACAAAAGCAAGAAACTAAGCTGTGTTTTTAAATTTGGCTTTATTTTGAGGCTACATGAATTTGCTCATTCCCAGCTAAAACACAAATGAGGTTTATAAACTGAAGATGGTTGTTTTCAATCACTTGAGTTTTTCATGTTTTGTTTTCCTGCCTGTGCCTTGTGAGAAATGACCAGTCTTTGTCTTTTCCTGTTCTCTCCTGAGATGTGGTTGCCATCAGGACAGCAGCAAAAATTAGTGCTTCACATGTGTTTCTGATCATTTTAGCATAGTCCTAAATTAATTTTAGCAATAAAAAAGTCTTTCACTTAGTTACTGCATGTGTTTCGTTTAGAGGTGCAACCTGAGGCATCATTTTGCGCCCTTAAACACTGGGTGAATTTAGGTTTGTTTTTTTTTCATGAAGTTTCTTTTCAATCAGCCGGAAAAACTTACCATTGCCATGTCAATTTAGGGGCTGGAAAAATTAAAGTACATTCCTTCTTTTTGTCCCTTACTGCAGTACTTTTGTAACTGTTGGCTTTTTAACTACACGAGAAGGCTTCCTCTGTTCTTCTCATAGAGACAGGGTTTACAAATAGGTAGAGCAGATGTTTTCTTAGAAACACGTTAAATAGGGTTTTTTTTGATAGCTTATGCAAGTGCCCATAGCTTTACAGTAATTTTTACTATATGGATTATCGTTTTTCATATATATTTCCTCTAAATTTTAGTGTCTTTTAAATACTGAATACCTAGAGGATTTTCTTTAAAATTAATTTAACATCTGTATGCTAGGTTGTGTTCTAGCCTGTGTTAAATGTAAAGCAGTATAACTTTATGAAGTCGTGGAAGATTCCTTCACAGATAAAGATTTTCAAGCTGTAGATTTCCGTTTGTATGTTTAAAATGGCTCCTGACAAACTCTTGGACTGACAACACAGAGACATTTTTTTGTCTGTGCAGCAGACTGGCCCAGAGTGAGTTGTTCTCCAGAGCAGCCTGGCTCAGTGTTCCCTCAATCCCATCACACCAGGCTTGCAACACTCCTCCTGGGATATGCACAAAGGAACTGGAAATTCAGATGTGTCTTTTAACATCTGGGGGTGTGGGTAGGGGTGATCAGCCTTTCTCAGAAGGATCCTTGCACTGAGTGATCTGAGCAAAGCAAGAACAGAGGTAAACTGGAGCAGTCTGGCTGTCCCCTGGTTCATTCCAGCTTTATTCCTTGGAAAGTGAGGTATCAGGGCTAACGAATAACTCAGTTATTTGAATAAAAGCAAAAATAGATGCTGTGGTGCCAATGATGAAATTAGGTTTATTAACTTGGTCAGCTAATATTGCTTTTTTCCCTAGGAGCAGGCTCAGAGAGTGTGAGAGTGCACTGTGCTCCATCACAGCCACACACAGCCTGTACCAAACCCTGCTCTCTTTCAGCCCAGCCCACTGGCCAGCCCTGCTCCTCACCTCCCAATTCCCTAATCTCATCCAGCTCTCTGGGCTTTATGGGGGTTCATTTAGGCAGCAGAAGCTGTGCTGGAATTGTTACACGTGCCAGCAGCGATTTGCACCATCTGGGTATGGGAAAGAGAGGTTAGTGCTACCACGGAGAAAGATCTTTATTCTATTACTAAGCCAATATGATGGGAGAGTGTCTGCAGAGCAATTGGAAACTGAGAAATGGGCAGCTCTGCAGTTCTAGTGACATGTCAAAATACAATGGAACAAGGGGAACGTGCTGCTTCGTGGTGTGAGCCAAGTTACAAGCAGGTGGCAGCAGTAAATATGTATATAAATAACAATATGGATGAAGTGTCAAGGTTTCCAGCTGGCTTTGTAAAGACGTCTCAGGAATATTACACTTAGAGCAACAGCACAGTATGACCACTCAATACAAATATGTATAATTTCAAAATACATATATTTACAGTAAAGGCTTAGGTACCCTCAGGTTTTATCATGCTTAAAATACAGATTCTGACCAAAAACAGCCAAAGAGTTTGGGAACCCCCAAACCATGCTGTTTTATGGGAGACTTGCTTCCATCTGACACCTTGTTACTTCATATCACAAAACCTGCAGTGTTTTTACCTGTACCTTTTCTAAATGAAAGTAGACTGAGACAACGTGTGTATAATGTTACCAAGCCCCTAAATTTACATGGGATGAAAACTGCACTCAGGACCTTTGCTGGCTGGGATAGAAGCTCACACATACAGGCCTTTCAAACTGGAGAGCAAAAATCCTGTCAGTGCCTTCTTTAGGGTGCTAGAGTTCCACCTTCTGCTCTCAGTTCAATGATTTTATTTGAGGAAAGACCTTCTCTATGATCAACATTATAAAAGTTTCACAATAGAGAGCATCAAAGAAAAAAAAATCCAAAATAGATTCTTTCTGTGGCTGTTCATACCACCTTCTCTGAAAGAGCTCTGACATGTTTCAGAAACTTTCAACTCCAGTACTCCTAGTTAAGTTACAAGCAAGTCAGATATTGATTGGAAAAGTAGATAATGATAGTGACCTCTTAAGAAAGCCTCTAAAGCCAAATACATTAACAGTTGTTAAACAACACCTGCATTTTATTTGCTGTGTTGGTCCTTTAGAGAGCAGCATTAGCATTGCTTTGGGCTCCAGCCCGTGTCCTGCAGATCAAGGAACTTTGTTTACATTCCATCCTGTTATAAAACTGAGATGAACACAAATTAAACTGCTTTCAACATAATGATATTATAGGAATAATTTAGACTTATTTCAAGGATCAGGATATTATTGTCCAACACTGTTGCCTTTATTAGTTTCAATATTTTTAAAAGACAGTTAATGAGATGATGAAGTCCTTGGAACTAGAGACTACCAATCCACTAACAGGAGTTAGCCCAGGAGGTGCTGATAGACTGGGACAGACTGGGATTCTCAAAATCATCTTAAACTGGTTATTGAGTTTTTGTAACTAAAGCAGACTTCCTTATAATGCAGAGTCACTTAAGCACATCTGTTACATTGATGTATCACTAGTTTTATGGACCTGGATTAATTCCAGAGTAAACAGTGAGCACTCTGCTGAAAGGCTGTAAACATAGACACAAGTCATTCATCTAGAAATCCCCAAGCATCATTTGCCAACGGGCTGAGTGCCTCAAGTATTTCACCCTTTTTGATGTTGCAGGATGCTGCTGTTCTGTGTTCTGTCGTGCTGAGGGTGGCAGGGGAGGGGTGGCAAGGTTTTCTCCTCTCATTACTTATGGGGAAATTTGCCTCCCTCTTGTACTGAAGTGCTCTCAGTCCTGAAGTTGTTCCAGGAGTTTATGAAGTGTTATGAATTTGCTAACAGTGAAATCTGCAGTTTTCCAAAATCAAAGTCAGCCAAATGAGGTACAGATCTTCTAAAACTGAGTACCAGACTTCTAAATTCCTCTTCCAAATCAAATGTTGGTCCCTAGATTGGGAAGACCACGAGGCCTAAAGCCATTAATTGCATATGAACTGTGTTTAACCTGATTTTAGAGTCTTTTTGGCCATCTTGAAATCTTAGAACATTTTGGGAGTTGAATTAAACATTTCATGTTCCTTCCATTTATTCCATCTTGTGGCTTTTGCTTTGACATACCTTCCCCTTTTGGCCATGGTATTTATTAATATGAATAAATCTAAATTTAATAATATGAATCTCTTTATTTGAAGAGATTAAACTTTTCTTCAGAAATTCACCCTGGGAACAGGTTCAAAATTGCAAAATAACTTATCCTTGTTCTTGTTGTTGTTATTTAATTCATGCTAATACTGAAAACATGTCCTGAGATATGGAAATGGCTGCATAGTAATGTTATGCACTCTTTATTGAATTGTGGTAAGTAAGACCTTTTGTTTTGTTACTTTTTCAGTGTTCAGAGATTTCAAAAAATGGAGTTTAAACAGTACAAATGAGCTGTTTCATTTGTTGCTGCTACCAATCAAATACAGGAGTAGGGAAGTCTGTCTTTTCTTTATTCAGGCCCCAAAATGATAGCAAAAAGTGGAGGTTTCAGCAGGTCAGGGAATGTGACTTACATTACAGAGCTGAGTTTTAAATTGTCTGATGTTAAAGAGACATAAGAATCTTGCTTGTTTAGAAGTGTTAGAATATGAGATATGAGATATGAATATCTGATATGAGAGCTTGAACAACAGGTAATTACTACTGAAAAAAAAAAAAAACTAAGTCCAAATGAATTTGTGGAGGAATTTATTTCGAGTAGCGCTGAATTTTAAAGGACTAACAAATTTAAAAGACTAATCTTTTGCATATTGAAATAAATCCCTGGATCATTTGTCTAAGTGGAAAAGAGAATTACTCTTAGTAGCTCTAATGTGAGGAAGGGCTTGGAAATGGTATAAATCAGGGATTCTAAGATTTAATTTCCTGGAGGCAACCTTACGATGACAATGAGTTGGTGCAAGAGAAAGTAAAGTCTGGTTTGTGGAGTGTCATTTGAGATACTGCTCTGTCTTGAGTAGATGCAGACTAAAAATTGTGAATTCAGCCTAGTGAAAAAAGGACTAACTTATAATTTAAGTGTAACTTTAGTGGCATTTTCATCTGTTCTTAGAATAAATAATAAGGATAAATTTAAGGGCATCTTGCCAGCACTTAGAATCATGGAATCACTTGTATCTAGGACTTAGATCTAAATGTAACTGTGCTGGGTCCGTGCCTAAAAAAAAGAAAAGCATGATGTCTTCTGTAGAGATCACTTGGGCATTTTAGGCTGGGGTGAATGCAGAGGACAGCCTTCACCCAACAAGGGAAAATTTCAGAAGTATTTCTAGTTTACAGTCTGAATTTAGAATCTGCGTCTTCTTAATGGTAGCTGGAATAAGCCTCAGAGGTCAAAAGATGGTGAATTTTAGGAAAATCTGAATCATTATCTAAAATCCAGATGTCTGTCCCACTATTTGTAATAGTGGTAGCTCATGAAATATTGAAGAATTTTTAAGGATGAATTTATTTTTAGGATTATGTATCTTTAATATCAGTGATCATTATTTTTAATTGTCCCAAATCTTGTCCAGGGGGATGTCTTTTGTCTTGCACTGTGAGGAGGAAGACTTAATTTATTTTTAAAGGAATTTTACCTGAGCTCTGCAAAAACCTAAAATTTTTCTTATCAACAGGGAATTAGTTAAATTGAAATAAATAGGCAGTTTTTACTCCAGTTCTTTATATATATATATATGTAAAATCAGTTGTGAGTGTCGTTATCTTCCATAACTTAGAAAAGATTTGCTGTGGATGATTTTGATAGAGCCTCTGCTTTTAGGCTGTCAGAAATAGCTGTATATCCTACCTATCTATCATTATCATGGATATTTAATGTCCTGGGACAAAGGCAGAAATGACAATTGAGCACTTGTGCCTTTGCCGTGGCAAAATGTGCTATTTAGAGTGTAAATAACAGATAAATAATTTGGTTATTTTCAGCTGATCTATACAGTATTTGCTACTTCCTGCTGCAGATTTTGTGGTACATGAGAACCTACCTCGGGCGTCTTTCAAAACTGAGCACAGCCACAATGTAAAGTGACTGGAGTGGGATTTGTGAGTGTCCTGAATTTTTAGCTGTTTATGTGATATTTTTATAACTAAGTATTAAATGAGACACTAACACCTGGAACTCAGTTTAAATGAGCGCAACGTTCAGATCAGAGGAGGAAACGCTCTCCTTAAAGGACAGGTCACTGCTTTTCCCTCAGAAGTGATCAAAGCTGGCTTCATTGAAGCTGTAGTTAAACACTGCTGCAGCATCACGGTGCTTGGGTTTCTTTTCTTTTCCACATCGTTTTCTGTACCCCCTACAAGGACACTGAAGGACCTCCTAGAAGAAAGGACAGCATGTGTGGCAGAATTCCCCACGAGGTTCCGTCGCATTTGGTTTAAACATTTCGTATTCATATTGAGTCCCTTTTATGCTGGTTTTATGCTGATTATACCTAGAGGCCATTAAATGTTAGCAGATACTTTCTATTTGCAATTTTGAATGCAATACATGGCATGAAATTCTTTCAAAGGGGGATGTTTGACATGGAGCATGAACATATTAAAGTGGATGTACTTGCAGAAACTCATAAAGGTTGAGGGCATCTTGTTTTGCTCTTTTAACTCTCAACTGCTGGCTGTAGCTTGTGGCTCTGAGGTGGGGAACATGAGGTAAAATTTAAGCATCCATTCCTGTGACTTTGCTTCTTTGAAACACTAACCCACAGAAGTTCATACACATGATCACATTTGTTTATTCAGGCAGTCCAGATTATGGTTTTAAGGACTATGCTGAGGGATCTAAACCTGGTTCTATTTTATTATATTCCTTAGAACTCTTTAAGTGGACATACTGGAGATATGAAATAGAATGGAAAGGAGTACTGAGCAGAGTGTGATGTGAATAAATTGGTATTTCTGAGCTTTGGCTGAGGAAAGTTCATAACCTGGTTGTGTGTCAGATAAAATTCTCTTTGTGGAGAGAGAGAGCAGCATGTTTGGAGTATATTTAAAAACAGAAAGAAAAGTTCAATTTGCAGAATTTTAATTTTCAGAATATCCCAGGAGCTGTAACCTGACAACAGACGTGTTGTAGATAACCAATAAAATCTGTTTTTCCAAGGAGAATAGACAGAGATGTGCTCTAGGCAGGGTTGTGGATCAGTTCTTAAAACAGTCTGAAAGTTCTAGAATTTTTCACTTGTTCCATGCCTCAAGAGCAGCCCTTCTTTAAAGTGAAGGAAATAATACAGATATATTCAAATAATCTGTTATTTCCACATTTTTCTACAGCAGAAATGTAAAATAAAAATGGCCTGAATGTTATTTCTGTCATGTGGGTGGCACACACCTTTAGACAACGTGGTCATTGAGATGAGAATTAAAATATTATAAGTCTTGTTTGGGATTTCAGAACTACCAGAGCAAGTCCCATAGGGATAAAAAGTGAAGCTGAAAGTAGCATTCCACAAATTAGCCTGTTTTAAAATGTTTTTAATAACTTTTAAAATCCCATTCTTTGATATTTAGAATACTTAGGTTTGAACTTTTTAGAGTGCTAATGTTGCTTGTATGCACTGTCAGATGTCAAAAAAGAGAATTTCAGCTTCTGTCTATAAATGAGCATTCTTGGATCTTACTTTCCCCTGAGGAGCTGAGGGGCCTTACACAAACCATGGAACCTCTCCATGCTTTGTTCCCCATATTTGAAATGGATAAAATATGATTTATTTTTTGAAAATTGATGCTTCTCAGCAAAATTGGTGCATACTCAAGGGCAGTGACCCTTTTCAGTTTGGTTGAGGAGAGGACACAGCAGCTATTTCTATTTTTCTAAGCTGTATTTGGTGTTCCCCTTGAAGCAGGGGAGTGGGACAAGCTGCTGGGAGCTGCAGGCTCCTAAAGCCCCCAGGATGCAGCCCAGGGAGGGGAGAGGCAGGGCAGGGAAGGCAAATGCACTCCCCTGGCTCTGACAGAGCTCACATCACTGCCACAGCTGCCTCTGAACAATTCCATCGTTTCAGCTCTGGTGAAAGTGGAGTAAAAAGTGGATTTTTTTTTTTTGGTTTACTGTAAAATGGAGTAAATGTAGCACACTTCAATTGTCACTGAAGAGATTTTCTTGTGCTCTTCCTGTCAATGGCAGAATAGGCTCGATGGGCATTCAGAGCCCAGGAAAGACAAACATGCAGAACAAAGACCTACAGGAGGGAAATCTGAACCAGAAATGCTGCACTTGTCATCTTCTTATAAAGGAGCTGCTCTTTAGAACTTTTGCAGATGATAAAAGACATCTTTTAAAGGCAGCAGGAACCACTTAAAACATGTGCATAATTATTTCAATAAAATATTAAGCTAGTGATGCAGCAGTGTTCTCTGTTCGTGTTCTCTTACACAGCACAGATCTGGCTGTTCCCAGGTAGAAATTCCAGTGCAGCCTGGCTCTGAGTGTTTCCCATTCTTCTATCATAGAACTGAGACCAGTAAATGCCCCGTTCCAGTGCTGCTCTGGATGAAGCTCTCTTCTGCCATGTGCAATTTATTATTTCCTCAGGCATGCACTCACCAAAATTTCTGTGATCTAATAATGGTATTACTGATAAATGATTAATTACATTAAAATTTTTCAGTTGTTGAATCTGTTCACTGTTAGGGTTGGTAGACTGGTGTGACTGCAGGACTTCCAAACTCTCATCTGGTGACTGTATTCCCAAGATGAAAGGATAGGGCCAGCTAAAATACATAGAAAATGCATATCTGAAAATAAGAAATCATTTAAATGAAAGGCTATTAGCATAGAAACAGGTTTTAAAAAAAATAATTTGGTAAATACAGATATCTTGTTAATTATGATTTACTCATTAGGTTCCCAGAAGCCTTTGGTGACCCAGGTCAGTGTAGCTTTCTTTGCTTACTTTGTATAAAGAGGTAACTTGAATTCTTTGGGTGAATCCTAAGTGACACCTAAAGTATTCAAAGAAGTGGTTTTTTTCCAGTGCAAGCTACCATTTCTAAAGAGTTTTTCTCAGTACATTCTTAACCAGAAAATGATTCTGAAAAATATCAAGGCAAGGCAAGACCCTCCTTGCTGGGGGATATGGTAAAATTCAGCTTATTGCCTGAAAAACAGGGGAAAGCTGAAAAATGAGCTGATTTAACAATTCAGTTTAAAGCTTAATCACATTAATCCTATAGTAAATTGATTGATTCTCATTCTCCTCCCCATCCCTCTCCTGTCTGATACAGTCCATGGTGCCAGCAAACTGTGTTGCCTTTTCCTACATGCACAGTCCTTTGCTCTCAGGGTGGTTCCATGGCAAGGACTGCAAGTGTTTATCTAGAAAAATAGCATTAAAACCGGCATTATGTCTTTTTTTTTTTTTTTTTTTTTTTTTTTTTTTTTTGCCTCTTTTCAGCTCTGTCTTTATAGGGAATAAACAGAGGGGAACAAGGAGAGGAGCCAGCTCCAGGTGACTGGCCAGCTGCCTGTGGATGAGCACCAGAAAGTGCTCCACAGATTGCAATCTGAAACCCATTAATATAATGGATAAAGTCTATGAAGCATTTTAAAACCTCCCTTGCCTATAGTGCTGCGTTTTATAAGCTAGGTGACATCAAAAGAATTGGTTCTGGCTCAGACCAACTAATAAAAATGGATAAGGCTTATTTTTATGCTGAATATCAGTAAAAGCATGTGCAGAAGATTACATTTAACATTCTGGCTTTTACCCAGAGCACAACAAAGTCTATCTTATCCCCATCCATCAGAACAGAATTTGATAGGTTTGGAGACCCCAGATTTTCATCTCCTATCGAAGCATGAAGCAGCAGCTTGGGCTTGCATGGAGATTGTGTGAACATGACATTGCTCACTGTGTTGTGGTTCCTTGAACACTTATAAAGAAGGGTTTCTTATTAGGCACAGTGTTTAAATAGGATATTTTAAATTATTGATGCTTTTTGCTGATGTAAAGCATTAAATGTTGTCGTGATACTTTTCTATGTTAGGAATAATGGAAAGAAGTGGAAAGTCTGGTTATTTCCAGTAGGCAAAGGGAAAAGAGCATCTTTCAGAGCCCAGTAAAGATCCCACGTAGTTGTTTTTGCTCCTATACAGCTTTAATTATTGTTAATTTTTCTAGGTACCACATGTTTATTTAAAACTGATATTTTTGGTTCAGTAGTCCAGCCTGTACCAGCATTAGCCTCCAGATCTCAACAGCATCCTGTTTATTCTGATCTAGCTTGCCTGACTGATTCCCCAAAGATAAAATTCACTAAGTGAACTTGACAGATTCCAGGCTGTCTCCATATGGCAGGGACTGGGCTGCGCCTTCTGAAGCTGCCTGGGATTTAAAAGCTGCTCTCACCTTATTAAGATGGCAGCAGTTACATGCAAGGCAAGTTCGCAGGGGCTTGTTTTAATTCTTTTGGTTTCTGCTTGAGACCAATCCACGCCACTTTTTGTGCATGTGGATTAGAGCAGGATCAGGATGACTTTCCTTTCCTAAACGGTGCTCACACCAGCAAGGGATCAGAACTGAAAATGAATCCATACCTCAGTTGTTGACAGTTTTTAAGAGGAGTTTAGGCTTAGCAGGTGCTAAATGGACCAGACCACAAGAGATTTCAGAAAAAAAAGTGGTGAAACAGTGTGAATTTATTTGTTGCTGGGTCTTTTTTCCCTTTTGCCTTTGTGTGCTATCAGTTATCTGTTTGGGTTTGGGCTGTTAACAAAATAGTATAATTGTCCTATATTAAAAATGTTAAACTTATATTCTGGCAATATCAAAATATTGTGCTGAATTCAAGGAACATTTTTGAGAATGCAGACCAGCTGAGGATCTTTCTGTACACATTTAAATCCGTGTGTGGCAGGCAGCCATAATCTGTCACACGAAAGGGGTTCTCTTAAATTGACTCAGTACTAGTGAAAGAATGAAGTGCTGGAAACACATAAAATATTAGTACTTGTCATTTAAAGAAGATCTTAAATCTATTCTCTAATGGTAATTTTTTGAGTGGGTTCACAGGGCTAAAATAATTTACTCTGGTAACTTTAAGCAGACCAACCTTAAAATCACAGCGTTAGGGAAAAAAAGAATTTAGAAAACACAGACAAAGTATCGGAGCACAAAGGTCATTTGTGCTTGTCTATGAAATACAGGCACTGCAAAAACCAATTCATTAAGGAGTAAGTTTAAATTCGTTGTTGTACTGAGATTGATGCAGTTATATTTTTCTAAGAAAATGAATGCAGAAGTTGAGGTTTCCTTGATGATTCCTGTTCCTGCCTGGCTTGGTTTTTCAGGAGCCTGCACATACCTGAAAGAGAGATCAAGAATGAGTAACCTTTCTACATTTTCTTTGTCTTGTCATCTCTTCTTTACATATTCCTAGATCTGGTGTGAGGCTTAAAAAAAATTGAAAAAGAAATTAAAAAGTTAGAACCCCCCCCAAACTTTTAGGAGTTTAGTTTTGTATTTCAATTTAAAGTAACTGTGTTGACTAAGACAAACAATGGTGTGTCATAGTATCTGCCTGTGGATTTTGTTTTTTTTCTTTAAGAACCAGTGTGTGGTTTTGTTGTTTGGTTTTGGGGTTTTATTCACAGATCCCAATTTTAGATTTGGTGGATTCGGTTATGTAGAAGCACTGAGGTTTTCTGGTTATCTGTGCTTCTTACCCTTGCATCTCTTTCATAGCAGAAAGTGAGGATCTTCACTTGGGACTCTTTAATCATGTGCTACGTTCCTCCCTTTTCCAGAAAGAGAGGCTCTTGTGGAGCCCCTGTTCAGCATCTTCACAATTCCCATATTATCTGGAGTTTATGAAAACTGATTTTTCTCTCAGACGTGTTGCATGTTTAGAATCATCCCCGTCATTTGTCATGTTTTTTAACTTCAGTTAATTTGTATTTAGCTGTAGATTACTTTGCAGCAATAAGTCCCTCTTTATTTGCTTTCTGAGGCATTGTTTCCTTCTGTATTATATGATGTAGATTCGTGCCAAATAAGCCCAGAAGTATTTGAGCTGGGAACAACAGGCTTTACCTCATTACTGTTTCTCACAACATTTGTAATGCTCCTGTGGGCACATGTGTAAGAAATGTCAACTGAGTCATTATTGGGGTGGATGTTCTTACAGCAGGTGTTTTAAAGGCAAAATTTCAAGTCTGTGAACGAAAAGAGACCAAATTCCCAGTCAAGAATTTATAATAAGCAAATAGGTGAAGCCTTTGTCTTAGATGTGGTAGAGTTCTCTGTGCTGACAGCCCTGTGTCCTGCTGCAGGCCCAGGAAGGCAGCACCAGGGCAGGGTTAGTGTGTAGGGGCTGCCTTTGAGATGGAGCCTTTCTTGTTCCTTCTGCATAAAAAGGCAGGTGAGTTTGATTTTTAACAATGCACCACAGTCGTGTTGTTAAACCTGCTACAAAATTCAGACATCTGCCTTTCTGAGCAGCTGTAGCAGGTACATGCAGTGCCTCTTCCAGATTCAGGTTTTATTTTGCCCAAACCTCTTTTAGATTTAAACTCCATGGAGGTGCCTCTTGCTTGTGTTTTTCACGTGTTTTTTAATATGTCATTGATATGAATCACTTGATACTGCATTTGTGCATCTCTTATGTTTGTGAAGTGAGCATTTTTTAATTTTTGTTTTCTGTTGTATGGAATTCCTAATGCCACTGACGTAACAGTAAATTGAAATCCATTATTTGACTGAACAATTAAACGCCTCCTCTGCTAAACCTGGATGTTAATGACCATGGAATGGCATAAAATGAAATGATCAGAGCAGGCAGCTCAAGCTCACTCTGTAAACATCTAGGCTGGCTGAAGTGCAGCAGTGTGCGTTTACAGCAGGGCTGGCAGAGGGAGAGGTGTGGGTGCTCACTGCCCAAAGGCTGAGTCTAAGCTGTTCATGGGGAAATTGGAAGCATTCTTGATTTTTTTTTCCTTTTTTTTTTTTTTTTTTTCCCCACCAAATCTTATGAGTTATCTTGGCACTTAAAAGATGCCAGGGTTATACTGGGCTTGGACTGGTGCAGGCATTGCTCAGCGGAGAGGAAAAAAAAAACACCTAAGAGGTCATCAGTACCTCCAGGTTAATGTGGAAAATGCCATCTGAACACAGCTTTGAGAGGTTTATTTAATCTTTCTAGAAAAGTGGTTTGAGTTTGAGGTGGGTTGGTTGGTTGGTTTGTTTTACCTGGCTGTGAACTTTTTGTGAGATAGTAATAATAAGAAATAGAATAGGTTGGTCACTTTGAATAGTCCAGATCACCAGTTTATAACATATTTCATTCCCCTGCTTTTTCCCATTCTGTGTTATTTGTAGAATGTGGTAACTTTAAATAACAATCTATTTACATTCATTTATTTAAGGTTGCATTGAAGGCATGCTTTTTTTATTCAATAATGACATTCCAAATATGTATGAAAATGTAAGGAACTGTCTAGTAACACACTTGTTTAGGTTATAGTTTACTTATTGCCACTGTTTGTGAATGAACTTACCCATAAACGTTACTTTGGCACATAATAATAAGGAGTAATAATAAGGAGACAGAAGCATTTCTGTATTTTAAGATGGCCTAACCTTTGTCTGAATTACAAAATATAGAATAGATTTTGTTTAGGATTATTTGAAAGCTGAGTTTTCAGGAAAGGAGCTTCAGAAGTTATGTTAACATGTTCATTTTAGTGAAATTATTTCAGAATTGTGCAAGTCTCTATTGTCTGAGTTAGGACAACAACACAAAGAAAATACAAGAAATACACAAACCCCCATTGTTAGTTAAAAAATTGCTTTGGTAGGAGGAAAGATACACTAAATTTAGGATTCAGGGACCCAAGGATGCTGGTTCAGAGTGTTGGTTTCCCAGAGGAGCCAAAGCCCAGGTGGTTTGTGCTGTCCCAGCGTGTAAAGGGTGCCGGGGATGTGGAGCAGCACTGGCAGCTGCTGGTGCTGCTCTGCTGGCCCTGTGTGCCCAGGGTGCCCTGGCAGGGCTGGCACAGCCCCAGTCCTGTCCCTGGCCAGCACATCCTCACCAAATACGCCCCAGCAGAGTCTTTCATGATTTCCCAGTCTTCTAAAAAGACAGAACTCATGAAAGCTGCAAGAGCCTCCCCAGCATCAGTGCAACTCTTGGGTGATTACATCAGGCACAGGAGCCTGGGAACAGTCCTGACCATTTTTTCAGGAGCAGTGACAGTGTCTCATTTCCCAGCCAGAAGTGTGAGTCAGGATGCTCAGCTCTCTTTTCAAGGGAGAGGGCAGCTCCACACACTGCTTCAAAATGCCTCAGGTTTGAACAAACCAGGCTTTTCATGTTGGCTTCTGCGGAGGAAATTTTTTGCAGGCTAGTAATCTCAGTTTGGTTCAAACTGTACATTTACTCTCTACCAGGCTGGTAAGGAGCTGGATTTACACATTTCTAGAGAGCAGTGCATTGGAGACACGTTCTGTGCACAAGAAACTGGCCCAGGTTGCCTTCTGTTCTACATTTTTACTTCAGTTTTCTGAGGAGGTATTAACAAAGCAGCTCACTATATTTAGAATGCTAATGGTAGTCAAGTTACGTCAAAAGAGGGATCTATTATTACATTGACAGAATGTCAGTGGCAGAAATCAGCTATAACTTGTTCTGCATGTCATTAGCTGGGAAAAAAAAAATCACATGCAGATTTTTAACATTGATCAAAATTCCATTTCTCACTGATTTTTTTGCTGTGTTAGACCTAGGACAGAATAAGAAATTTTCCTTGGGTGTATTTTAGTACACAACAAAAATTGCAGCGCTCGGAGCCCATTTCTGCCTCATGATAGTTTATGCATTCATTCCTCCCTTGGAAATTATGTTTACTTAAGTTAGTGAAAGCTGGGCGAGGTCTTTTTACATTTAAAAGAGATTTCCCACATATCTCTCTTTGATTGTCAGGTCCTTCAGTGCTCTTGTCCAAATCCTACCCACATGCCGCTATGCAGATGAGGCACTCCCACATAGGGAATGTTCTGCTCAGAAATCATGGAACGCCTAAGCTGCCTTTTTTTTTTTTTTTTTTTCTTTCCCCATCTTTTTAAGAAATAGACTCCTTAAAAACTATTCTAAAGACAGCACAATTCTGCCCACCAGCTGAGGATAATGTAGGGGTACCTTTAAAATATATTGTTATATAAGCTGATAGAAGAAGAAAAGAAAAAATGAAGCAAAAAAGGCGAAGTTTTGCTGCAGCTTTAGAAAAGTTGCCAGCTGCTTGAGATGGCAGAATAAACTAGTTTAATTCACTTAAGCTATATTATATTTAAATCAAAAAAACCTGACACAGATTTAGCTGGCAAACCTCTGCATCCTTTCCTGAAGAAAACTGCAATGATAAGACCTGGGTAAGATCCATTTGTTCTTCATACTTTTCAGAAGCATCAGCCATCATTCCATTGCTGGTGAGGATGTTTTTCACAGGAGCAGCAGAGCTGGTGTGCTGATTGTCGCTTGATTTGCAGTTTAATGCAGCTTTAATTTGCTTTCCAGATTAGCCAAGGCAGCTCTGCTCTCCTGGCCAGTCCCCACCTTCACTGCTCCCTGCGCTGGGGATTCCTTTGCTGCCTTCTCATCGAGTCAATTGTTCTCTTTGCAGATGGTTTTTGTGTCCTGTTTGGGGAGCAGCTTTGGTTCAGAGGGAGCTCCAGGAGCTCCTCAATAACTGCTCACGGTGAGAGAACTCTTTACCAAGGAGTTTACAATTGTAGGGGCTTTAAGGAGGTAGATGAGTGTAAAAATGTACGTGCATCACAAATCACTATTTTCTAAAAAGAAAAATGTTGGTTTTTTAATTTTTTCTACTTTTTTAACAACCTAAACCAGAACCTAACACTGTCACTCAATTTTTTTTGAAATCTTCCTTGTTCTGTTGTAATTTAAACTAAACCAGACATTAGTTCAGAAGCTAGATTCTTTTATGTGTGTTTTTTTTCTTATATTTTTTTTCTTATTAGTCAGAATTAATAATGATAGAGTTTGCTGTTTGATGCTTCATAGTTCAGTGGTTGGTTTCCATATGTTGAAATAAGTAACTATTTAAAGCCATCTGTTTCCCTTGGAAGTAAGAGTATTTTCATTAGTGTTTCGTATGATAGTTGAAAAATGAAATTCAGGCTAGCTTTAAGTTGATCTTTCTGTGCATTATTCAAACAACAATGTATGGGATATTCAAAAAGCTGTAGGTTTTTTTGATTGATAATTATTTGAGGTGTAAGTTGCATTTAGAAATCACCTAACTCAGACATTCAAAACAAGTGTGATACACAAAACTAAACAAGAAAGCTTCCCCCTAATCAGCTGAGTGGGATGTAAGCCCTGTATAGGCCTTCTTCAGGTAAATTTATTTAATTTATCTAATTTAAATCTAAAATTTACCTTTTCCTTAAAGGTAAATTTATCTAATTTTACTGGCCAAACGCAATTTTCTATTTCCATGTTACCGTCACTAAAAATTAGGAAAACATTTCATTTATCACTCAAATCAGAAGTTCTGTCTCCTTCTCACTCTTGCTCATGATAATGTGATTTCTTTGCTAAGTTTTGGATGCTGCTGATATTCTCAGCTTGTTCCTGGGGAAAAACCATAAAATCCTGAGTCAGGTCACTTGGCAGTCAAGTGGAAGAGAAAACTGCTTTTCCACTATATTGTATTGCTTTAAATTGCAAATGTCTTTGTATTTGCTTCAGGTTTTTGTTTCATTTTGTTTTGTTTTTAATCCTGCTGTTGCACTCTCCGTGTTAGAATCTAAGATTTATATTTCTTTGACTGTTTAATGTTTCCTTTCATCGCCTTCATAAATAGTAATGACTAGCTTATGTATATCCAGGGAAGTAAGGCAAAAAGCCCTTGAGTGTGCCAACTCTGAAAAAATTTAAATTAGTGTATCAAATGTTAGAAGAAGAGGAATTAAGGCTCTTATCAGCTAACCATAAGCCAAGAATCTTTTAAATTCTAACAATGGTCTGGTGGATATAGCTAAATCTGGCTTTAGTTAAGACAATAGCAGGCGTGTGGTTCAAAGTAAAAGATTTCACCTTAATAAAAGCTATTTACCGTATTATTCTAAATCCACAGAAAGGCAAGTTTTTGTTCCGAAGTGTACACCATTCCTGGTAGGGGAATCCCACACTTTTTAATGAACATGTTTCTCTTTTTCCTTTCTAATTCACTCCAGCCCTTAGATTGCAGCCTGCCAGCCATCAACGCTGAGATTTCTGCTGGTAATAAAGCACTCGAGGTGGTATTTAATTAAAGCAGAGTGGTGCTAGGAAAGACCTGAGCAGGGCTGAAACACTAATCCTTCCACATTGCCCAGTGTCCCCTTGTGATTGTGATTGATGAGTTGATTTCTCTTTACAACTTCATTTGCATCGTGTGGCAATACCCGCAGGCAGAGGTGCTGAGCCTCTCTGGATCAGAGCTCCCCATCAGGACAGGCTAATGCGCTAAATGGGCTCAGGCTGGACTGGAGAGCTCTCCTAGCTCTTCAGCAACCTATTAAATCACGGGTTTGTGGTGGGTGATGTGACTCCCCATGTAAATGCTGGTGTTTGTAATACCTTTATCTCTTTTTACCTTGAAAATGCATATCCTGCCACCCACTATCTGTCTTACCCTTTCCATCTCCTATTTATCTCAGTTGTTGTGTTAAAATGATCGTTTCAGGTAGTGGCTGCTGTGAGGATGGCTGTAGAGGTTTTTTTTTTTTTTTTTTTTTTTTTTTTTTTTTTTTTTTTTTTTTTTTTTTTTTGATTGATAGAGGTAAAATAAATTGATCATGATTTTTTAAAAAAAATGAGACATATTTTCCTCCTTATTATTCTTAGTTTCTGACATTCTGGCTCCAGTGAATTTCCACTGGATGAGTGTGTTTACTTCTAGAGGAAGCCAACAGTGTCCTGGGCTGGATAAGCAGCGGAGTCACCAGTCAGTTGGCAGAGGTGATTTTCTCCCTTTACCTGGCACTGGTTAAATTGCATCCAAGGTCTTTGACCCAGTTTGTGGCTCTCCAATACCAAAAAGAAGGTTCAGCACGGGATGTGCTGGTGGTAAGAGGAGAAGGGAAGGCTCCAGTATGACCTAAGAGCTGCCTTTAAATGCTCACAAAGGATATCAACAAGGAACAAGCCTCTTCCCAGAGGTCTATGGTGGGAGGATAAGAGACAACACAGACTGCAAAACTGGAATAAGTGGTTATGAAGAGAAGCTTTCCCCATGAGGACAGTTTTACATTGGAGCAGGTTGTCTGGAGAGTTCGCACAGCCTTTGTCTTTAGTGCTTTGATAAAAATGAGTGTAGCACAGGCATGAAAAGCTTTAAAATGCTGTCTGTACCTGCAGGCTCTCCTGCCACTGCCTTGCTGCCACTTCAGGGCTGGGGCTGGTCCAGCTGCCACTTTCTCTCCTGTCTCTTTAGTGAATGGGATCCTCTGTCAGCCTTTTGTTTTTAGGTCAAAGTGTCAGCGAACCCAAACAGAAGGGAAGAAATATTTTAAATCTGTGAAGAATAGCAGCCTTAGGTGTGCACTTGTATAACCTAAAGGGTTACTGTCACTTCTGTTGAGACTTTAGGCAGATGTTTATTTTCCAGTCACTGTTAATCTCTCAGGTCAAGTATTTATTCCTTTTGCAGCCTTTCTTCTCATGTGAGTGAATGTGTGTGTTTTAAGCTAGCAAGGATATTTGTTTTTCTGAGTTCACAAGTGCAGACTTTTTTCAAATCCAAGTGTCCCTGCTCACATTTGAACAAAAATTGTCAAAATGAATGGTGCTTGCAAATAGAGTAGTTATTGCATATTTTCTTTTTTAGGTCAAGGGGTATTCCTGCATATTGTCCTTTCCTTGCTTGTTTTCCATCAGCCTGCTGTTAAATGTAGGGGGTGCCCACCCACATCATTGCAGCAGTGACTGTGGTACTTCAAGAAGCTCCAGCTGGGTGCTCACAGTCTCCTGGTTGAGGCAGAACAAATACATTATGTTACCAGAATTTGTCTGTTTCAGTGGAGAACTGGGTTGCACACACTGGACCATTTTTAGGGTCCAAAAAGCCAAAGCAGCTGAATTGTGCAGATACATGTAAGGAGCTTCCAAATTTCCTCTGACCTTGCAGAGGGTGACATGCTGGGCATTGTCATTTCCTGGATGATCATCTGACTGCAAAGTGCAGTTTATTCATAAAAAACTGTCCACATCCCAAAATCTGGTCTAAGAGTGTCTCAGGAAATAGATTAGTCTTGCTGCAGCACAACTGTGCTTCTGCTGCACTGTTCTTGCTCAGTTCTGGGGCTTAGAGTTAAAAAGATGGAACAGTTTCTGCAAAGCAAACCCACTGATAACGTGAAATGAAGAATACATTCAGCAGAGTCTGCATGGGACATGCTTACCTCTGAAGAGTGAGGTGCACCTTGGGCTGAGTCTGTGCAAATCTCCCTGTCGCTGCCGAGCAGCTTCAGTGCTTTGCCTTTTACAGCAGCGTGCAAAAATTTAGGGTTTTATTTGAATGTAAAAGTTTGGATTCTGCTGGATTTCTAGTCCTGGTGAGCTCGTTCAAGGGAAGGGACTCCCTTGTTTGAAATCCAGTTCTCTGTGTCTGCATAGTCTGGCTACTTTCTTGAACACATCTAAAATTCCTCTTTTCTTCCACAATCACTGAGGAAATTGTACTTTCTGTAGAGAGGCAGTTTGATTGTCAGAGGTGATCCTGCACAATAAAGTTTTCTGGGAAGTAGAAGCTTCATACATGAAAAAAGAGATTAGTTCTAGATAATTATTTATGAATATTGGTCTCTTTTATTACTGGTTTTCACAGACTTGTTTTGAATTGAGTTAACCATGTTAGCTGGGTTGAGTGGACTGGAAATGCAAAATGGTAATACACACATTTCTAAATATCTTCACTTGTTTCTGATTATTTTTATATTTATGTCAGCATTTTTTCTATTTTCCTCCTGAAAGCATATATAAAAGCTAGGTTTGATCTAAATTCCATGAGGGGTTTTTTGAGGTTGCAGGTAACATAGAGCTGACTAATAACACGTACCTGGCAAATACAGTTGTAGAGGGTTTTGTTAGGGTGGGTTAATTATTCCTGTCTAATACTTAAGTATTATATTTGTATTTCAGAACCCAGCACTATATGGGAATGAACCATGGGTAATTTTTCAATAAAATGTGCCTGAAATTATTCCAAGAAAACATCAAACATAACCACAACAACCAGAGATTATTTTAAAAACTTGCAGACAAACCAAAATTTACATTGATGAAGGGAGAACTTATTCCTTCTGCACAGATTCTTGGGTGCTCTGCTTTCTTAAATCATTTACCTTTTTGTTTCGTGTAATTCTATTAAAACTTCTCACCTAAGGCAATGGGGACCCCCATTCAGGTGGGCTCTGCAGCTCAGGGTGTGCAGTAGCTTGCTAATTTGTTATTTTATTTTTAACTGCTTTATTAATTACGAAGGTGCCATGATGTTGTTCTTTCAGATTCACAAGATGTGTAAGATGTTAACTGGCAAGTTCTAGAAGCAAACTGTGCTCTTAGATTTCTGGTTTATGTTTGTAAGAAGTGGAAACAAAAATAAATAGTTTACATTGTCAAAAACCAAGGGGAAAGTAGGGTTAAGGGTGGCTTCACCCTTGCTCTCACTTTTCTGCATAGAGCAATAGAGGCTTTTGCAGTATGCACTGCTTGAATTGTTGGAATTAATGTCATATTCTCTGTTTAATTGGAAATATTTTATATCATAATTTGTTTGTTTCTGAAGCGTGTGAGAGGCCTTGAGTTCAGGTTGTTTAACTGGTGTTCAATCTGTGTTACTAAAATGAAGTTAAAACAATAATTTGAAAATTTTATTTCATAATCCCTATTAGCAAACAACATATTCAGATCAATTTACTATGCTTCATAAGTCTCCACTGAATTTGGTTCTTAGTATGAACACATAGATGTGTGTGTTGCACTAAAATTGAATTTAGTGTGCATTGCTTTTCTTAATTGATACTGTTAGTCACTGCAGACCTCTTTATTGGAGGTTTTAAATTTCCATTTTGACCTTTTATTAACTGAAATTAGCTGATTTGATTTTTTATTTTTCTTTTTTTTCCCCCCTACTATTCTTTAGAACTGTTGACAGGGGACATATTAATAGCTGTAGAATTTAGGAATCTACTTAAAACACAGAAGGTTTTTGTTAACACATGAAGTCAGCCAAGGAGCAGTGAAGCCTTTGTGGTGATTTACACAATACATATGTGTATATATATATAGATATAAATTTATAATTATAAATTTCTAATTTACATCTGGTAAACACATATATGTATATATAGTTATACTATGTAAGTATAAATTAATATACTTAGCCTTTCATCAAGACCAACAAATGGATATTTCCAAGGTTGTGTCAAGTTCCAAAATATATTTTCACCCTCCCAGTCCTGGATCAATTGGCTACAGCAGTGTCTGGAATAAATGAGAGCAGATGAAAAAGTCTTTTATATTATACCAACCATGTAGCCTGTTTCTGCTCAGAATAGCTCCCAGTTACATGAGGTATTTTGCATCCAAGTTAAAATCCAAGTGGAGGTCATGCCTTGCTTTTCATTCAGCAGCTTCAGCAGAATTATTGTGTTCCCATGTCACTCAGACAACATTCTGTATCTACTGTACTCTCAATTGCTGCAATAAATATTAAAGGGGAGAATCAGGTTGGTGTGGGTAGGTGTAGAAAGATGAAGTAGTAAAGGAGGACAGCATGGAGAAGAGGGAGGGAGATTTGAAATATTGGGAAAAGTGAGTCAGGACAGAATGAGAAGTGATGAGAATTCATTAAAGGCTTGGCAAAATAGACTCAGTGCATTTGTAGAGGTGGGTTGTGCCTTTTAGGTGCCTCTTTTGGATCCAGAGTTTTATCCATCCAGTCTTCGCACACTCTGAGGTGGACTGGGTCTGCCTAAGTGCATGCCTGATATATGTGTCACTGAAGAGTTTTGATTACTTTCCCAGAATTCAGTTCAAGTTTCAAGGCTTTTGTTGTATTTAGCAGCTGAAAACTGGTTTATTTCTGACGGATTGTATAGTGATCATTTTTTGTTGTTTTTCAGATAAGCCATTAAACATATGTAGAACAAATGCATTTCAGTAAAAACCCATCCAGTCTGTGTATTGCATTGCTCAGACACCTTTTCCAGAGCATAATCTTTCCCTTTCCCTGATTCTAAATCTGACGAAAATCAGCGAGCATTAGTGAGCACATTGGTTATTGTTTCTTTTTAAATGTGTCCTTAACACATTTAAAAGCAGATGATGATATTGCTAAATTAGCAGCACTCCTTATGCCTTTTGCTGTTCCAAGGAAAATGCCTTTGCTGTTCCACGGGAGATCATCAGTAACTGGCAGGACACACGATGCTGTCACCAGGAGTTCAGGCATATTTGCTGTGCATTAAACTGACGATGGAATAGATTAGTCTGAGGGTATAATACATACCAAAATTGTTCCATACAGATACCAGAATATTAAATAAAAGGAAAAGGCTTCATAAAGTCTCATATAATCCTTCTTGGCATGGGTATATGAGCAGGTATTCATTTTTTTCCTTTAAGTACATTGATATGATTAAATTTAACTTGACACAAGTGATGTACTATACCATGTGATTGTAATATTTAAAAGAAAACCACTTTTCTGATTGAATACCTACTCGCTATCAATTCCTGTGTAGCAGCATCTAATCTGAATTTCCTCTGCAGCTGAAATGCAAAGGCATTTGCTGTATTCTCCATCTCACCGGGTGCGCACTCAGCAAATGCAGAGCTGCTTCAATATTTTTGGTATCTTATTTAATCTAATGTTCTACTATAAAAGCCAGCCAGTTCACATTGATTATAAACAGTTTCCAGGCTATAACTTTTCTCTCCCAGAAGTGGTGTGTGTATTCTCACTAATTCTGGAGCGTGGATGCTGTGGCTGCTGTCCAGGCCCCTGCACTGTGCAAACACAAACGCTGTTGGATGTGGTTGCTGTAGATTAGCCATATGGTTCTCCTCGACATGCCAGAGCTTTTCTCAGGGCTCTTTCAGTTTTGGAAATACCTCTCCTTCTGCCACCCCTTCCTTACAAAATAGAACTGTGAACGGGGAAAGGTAATTTTCATCCAGTCCCACAATATATGCTATTTTAAAATAATACATTGTTCTGAGCAGTGTTTTTTTAAGCCTACCAGGGTTAAGCACCTGTAGCACAGGCAGAGACCAGCAGTGCAGCAAGATTTACTGTTATATGAATATGTTCAGACTTGTGAAGAAGGTCCAGTAGTAAAATAAATCTCCAGAGGAAATGTGCAGGGAGAGGCCATATAGATTGCAGATTTGAGACCAGTTTTAGCCCTTATTCTGGGGGACTGTGGAAATGCAGGTACAAAGTGACTGCTGCTTTCATAGTAACAGAAACTCTTTAGAGATTTAACATAGAACTTGCCAGTCAGTACAGTCAGTGAAAATCTTTCCTTTGCCATAGGAACCATTAAAGGATTTTCTTCATAGCTGGAGAAACTTTCATTTTCTTCATAACTGGAGATTCCTTGTAACACACTATTCATAGATTTTTGTTTTAGGCAGTTGTGGCATTCAGCATTGTTTAGAAACCTATTTAGCTTTGCATAAACCCATCTTAGTGCCTTTTTTGTCTCCTCAGTTGAGAAGGTCTACCTTCCTTCAGTACTGTGCCTTAGGTTGCTGATGACAAACATTGTTGGATAAACAGTTCCTTGGTAGTGCTACAACAGCATCTTAACATAAACATCCACTGAGGTATGCAAATGATCTCGGTGATAAACAAGCATAGCAAAGTGTGGCTGAGGCAGGGAGCCAATCTGTCTGTTCCTTGTGCCCAATGATATTTTGATTGTCATTTTAATCTTAGGAGTAAATAACATCAGCGATCATGTTCCATCATTTAATTTCAGTGCCAAGAAAACGAGTGCTGCTTTAACTGGCGTTAAAAAAAGATGGCATTGCTCTGGTGGCTGGTCATTGCAGCTCAGGTCATCTGTGTTCCATTGTAAATAACAAAATGGTGGAAATCTTAAAGTTAAACAGAGACTGGAAACAGACATTCTCTGAAATAATGTTGAATAGTTAATGTCGAGATTTTTTTTTTTCCTGGAAAAAACCTTTCTTGCCACCCTTAATGTCTTTTGACTAACAATGTCTTACTTCTAGCTAGGCTGGACTAAAAAACCTTCCCATTTTTGTCCTCAAGTACCTGAGCAATACTTCTGTGCTTCTCTTTTGTTGCCATCACTTGTAAGCTCACGTTTTGTATCTGTCTTCATTAACCTTCTTCATAGCCATGGAAGCCTCCTAAGTATGTTCTTTCCTAATGAAGGTTTGTTCCTGCATGCTGAAGTTCTCTTTCATCGACATCTCAATCAGGCAGCTACCTTGGACTGTTTCCTCTCCTGGGTAAACCTTGGGGATTCATGACCTTTCCCTGGATATCCTGAAGTCTCCTTTTTTGAACTCTACTGTTTTGTAACTCTACTGCTGACTTTCCTGGTCGTCCTCCAAATTCCCAAAGTCACTCCTGTCATTGTCTTTATGGAGCTTACCATATAAACGAAACTCTTAAATTCACCTGGTTTTAGCAAAGTGAAACAAACCAAACCAGCTTGTGTTTGATCATTTGGCACAGCTTTGCAGGAATTGTTGTCACTTAACCCGGCTCATTCTGGCTTTCAAAGCAGCCCTGTGTCCAAATAGCTGAGCAGGGATGATCTGTCAGCTTTGCTGCTTAAGGCAGCTTCTGGCATTGCATCCTCATTTCCCTCACTAGCCGACTGTGTTCCTTGTTTTATTTCAGGTGAGTCACATAATGATGTCCTGTTTGTGGTACTGGGGCTCGGATCTGTGTCACACCTGATGGATGAACTGTGGCTGTCGTGGTGCTGCCCTAGGAAATGATTCGCTGGGAGGGTTCATGAAGAGAAATATCCCTTTTCTTTTCTGAGGCTCTATCAGAGCTCAGCAGTGAAAGATTGTGTCCCTGGTTGAAAGGGTTACTTAAAGTGTCCAGTTTAAAGAGGTGACATTGGCAGCTCAGACTCCACCAGGGCTGCTGCCCTTAGGTTTGGGAGGTGGCTCTGCTCATTCTGATGCATCCACTCCACTGGTGCCTTTGTGAAGCACCTAAAGGTCTGCAGAGACCTCCAGCCCTGTGTTCTTGTTCTCTGTGTGTGATTCTTATGGCACTCTTCACTCATCCTGCCCAGTGTTTGGTTTATCTACCACCATCTAATCACTAATTAGGTACCCTGGAACTCTGATTCTGTTTCTCTCTGGCACAAAATGGCTCTCAAGAACGTTTTTGTAGGTTCAGCCCCTTTCTGGGGCTGACAGGTAAATACTTGGCTCTATTCTTTGCTGTGTCCATTGCAAAGCCAGCTGAAACTCTGGATGAGGTGGGAATAACTTGGTGGCAACTATTAATATCCATGAGGTTAAATTGCTCCATTTAGACACCTTGAAGAAGCAGCTGTATCCAGTCCCAGTCTCCTGAAAAATTTAGTCAGGTGTTTTTGGAGTAAACTGGAATTGAGGTGTTGCATTCTACTTACAAAAAATTTTGAATGAATAATTTTAACTATGTCGTAAGAACTTATCAGATTTCTAGAAATGGTCTGTCGAACACTATATACCTCCAACTGCTTTTGGATTTGAATGTGCTTAGTTTTCTCTGCAGACTCCAAACCTTTGCAGAGAAAACTACTCCTTTTTGTGGAGATGTAAGGCATTGTTCCTCTACAGATGCTGAGAATGGTAACGTTTGGCAGAAAATGAAAACGTGTCATGGTTCACAGCATTAAATTAAATAATTTGTGAAATTCCTCTTGCCTGCACTGTAAGAATTGCTCTTTCCATACTGCTCTGGCTGTGGATTAATCAAATGAAAACGTATTTTTCTAAGGAAAGATCGCAAATACATCTCAAAGAACTGAGACATTGTTTCTTGCGGATAGAAACAGGCTGGAAGTTGTAACTAGTCTCTTCCTTCTCAGTAAATCCTTTATGAAGGAAGTCATCAAATAGGATAAAAGTTTAAAATCCATTTTGAAGCTATTCTGCTATTGTTGAAATCACATGGAATCCCAGAATTATTCAGATTGAAAGGGAACTTCAGATGCCACCTAATCCCAATATCCCTTTTAAATCAAGGGTAACTACACAGATTAGGTTGCTCAGGGGCTTTTAGAGTTCAGGTTTGAAAGTCTCCAGGATGCCATAACCTCTCTGAGCAGCATTTTCCTGTGCTTAACTTCCCTCATATTCATTATCTTACTCTTTAGAGCGAAGCAGAATTTACCTTTGGGCAACTTTTAGCTGTTGCTCCTTGTTGTGTCACTCTGTACCTGCGGGTTCTGTCCCTGTAACCTTTGGTTAAGTGGAAGAAGATGCAATTAGGTTGTCTGAGCCCTCCCTTCTGCAGGCCATGCTGACCCAGCTGCCTCAGCCTCTGTCATGTGCTCCAGCCCTGCAGCTGCCCTGGCAACCCACCACTGAACTCCCAGGCACATCTCCTGTCCTGAGGCACTCCAGACTGGTGTCCCAGATGCTCTCCCAAGTGCTGTGCAGGGAGGAATGAGCCCTTTCCTCACCTCACTGACCAGCCTTTGCTAATGCAGCCTGCAGAGCAGTTCACACTGGCTGCCTGGAAGGCAGAGCACTGCTTTGTACCCAGCTCTGCTCACCAGGACTCATCTTCTCCTGCAGAGCTGCTCTCTGGCCAGGCAGCCAGGCCATGGGCCAGTGTGAGGGATTATCCTGTCCCAAGAGCAGGACTTGGCCAGGCTCTCATCAGCCCACTCCTGTAGCTTCTGCAGAGCCCCAGAACTGCTCCCTGATCGCTGTGCTGGGTGAGTTTGCATTCTGACACTTCACATATGTCTTTTGTGATGATGTTCAACAGTTTTGGGACCTGGTCTTGGTGCCCAAGGGCTGGAACTCATAGCTGAGTTAAACTTCTAAATGTTGACTGCTACTCACTTTAAAAGCCAGTATTCCAGATGGCTTTTCATGCATCTTTTATGTTAACAATCCAGCCCTTTATTTTTGCTATTTGGGTACAGGGATGCTGCATCCTCCTCAGTATGCTCTAGAAAAGGTGTTACACAAATGAGGTGGAGTTTCCTATACTGACTTGTGGATAATAGCAAGATTCTTTTATATTTTATACCTTTTTTTAGGAGGTTTTAAGAATCAATCCTCATTGTAAATACACCTGAGTTCTTCAGAGTGTCTTGCTATATGGCTCTTAAGGCCATTTTGGAGAGTTGTTCTTCAAATGTGACATAAAAATTTTTCCAAGGGAAATACTGGTTGATGGAATACAAGGTTGAGCTGCAGTTGGAAAGACCTTAAGAGTCAGAGCTGGAGATAGTGAGGGAGAGGCAGAAAACTTAAAAAGAAAGATTTGGATGTTAATGTGGAAGCAAAACAAAGCAGTGTGGCAGAGTCATGTCCAAATGGGCCATTGGAAATAGCAGGAAAAGGATTAGCCATGTAGGATAAGGAAAGCTCTGATAATCAAAGACAGCATCATAAAGGCAGTTGGAAGCTGCAACGAGTTGGAACGAGTGAAGGTGTGGGAGGGAAGGCTCTGTCTGTGTGTATTGGTGTGTCCATAGTGTTATTGCTCTTGAATTCAGGCAGGAATTCAGACTGAGTTTGGGCAGGTTGTTTGCTGCTTTCAGTGAAATGTAAGTAAATGTCCTTTGCAGGCTGTTGGGAAGTTTCAGTTGCTTGCCTGTTCCATACCTCAGGCACTGACACAAAGTGAACATGTCGTTATCAAACACATATGCAGCACAGCCTTTTATTGGAATACAGTATGTCACATGTAAATAAGACCAAAAGTAGATGTTCCTCTGCAATGGGAGGCATGAAATGGTACTTTCCTGCTAAGGTAGTAAAGAAATTCTCTGTTGCTTGTTTATTGTTATCTTTCCCCCGCTATTCTACCTGAAAAAAGTTATTCTGCGTTATGTTACTTTTGAAATCTGAATTTGGCTTTGTCCTGAACCGTCCAAAAAAGAGAGGTGGCTGGAGCATTCATTTTGTGTGATTGCAGAAGCAAATGATGCGAGTCAAGTGGCCTGGTCAGATAATTAAGCTACAACAGAGAAAGCTCGCAGAGTCAGTCAGTTGTGATTATCAGTCCAGTGTGGTTGGATGTCTGATTCCTTCTGAAAAATCCAAAGTGGCTGCTTTTATTATCATTAATTGGGGAGTGCCAGCAACAAATCTGGAAGAATTACGCTGCCACTTCAAAGAATTCTAATATGTTTCAGTTGGAATATAAGTTTAATGATGAATTGATGACCATTTGTTGCTCTGCCCACCCCGTTAGAATTGGAAGGTTTGTTAGAATAATTCCAGTGTTACGTGTCTGCCCTCCTTCTGAACTCTGATGTCTGTAGGCAGTCTGCAACAGTGGCAATAAATGTGTATTATTTGGGGCTGTTTGAATCTTTTTAGGGTGTTTTTTTTATTATTATTTTCTTTATTTCTTTAGATAGAAGTTCAATCATTTTGAAGCCATCACTGGAGCATCTAGGAAAGTTTCTTTAAGAGTGAAGCATTAGGTTGTTTAAAGTGCCTCACAGAACTGAACCTTGGAAGCACTTCTGAAATATTTCCCCTGCTAAGTGAGAGGGATGTCATGAAATGAAAGAAGAAAGGAAACTATATTTCATTTGAATGGAAGGATAAAGTACATTTAATCCAAACCAGGCTAGTTCCATATCCACAGTTTAGTTGTGGCGTTTAGCAGTTTTAAGATCAGAACTTTATTGGTATTAACTCTGCCACATGGAGGAGGAATTAATCCCACAGAAATGCACGTGTGTAACTGGACATTGTAGCTATCACAGAGCCAGAGCCCTGGAAGTTTAGTATTTTTTAGTTTTGGGAGTTTTTTAGTTTTGGAACTCTGAACACAGCCGCGTTAATTTTAAAAGAAAAACCTTCAGCTTCCGGCGACTTCCATAGTAGCATTCCCAATGTTTTTTAAACAGCTATTAACGTAGTCAAGCTGGTTTTTTTCCCTCCTTGCCTGTGTAATCATCTGCTCAGTGGTGCACTCCAGGAGCAGTGGCAGGAGCCAGAGGAGTGGCCTGCTGTGATTGATGGGGCGCGGCCGGTGCTGGGGGAGCCCCATCTGGACTGGAGATTTTGGGAGCAGTTAGATGCTGCCAGGGAGGTCAGAGAACCCAGCCTGGGCTCTCCCCCTCCCTCTGCACTCCCATCTCCCACAGCCCTGCACCATTCACACAGCCCCAGCCAGCACTGATGCTCCTCTGGGGCAGATGCTGCATGGCCTGGGACCAGAGCAGCTGCCAAGTTTATGGAGGATAGAGGCAGCACCATGGTACAGCAGGTATTTGCACTTTTCTTTTCACTTGGAGCTCTTGATTTTTAGTCAAGCCAGGGTAGTTCTTGTAAACAGCTGCACCACTGCATGCAAGATTTCTAAGCCATATCTTGATGCTTAAGTCTGGAGGAGGGCAAAGTTACGGGGCTTGGTAGATGTAACTGAGCCCTTAGAAGCAGCAGGTTTGTACACAAAATGTTGCATTTTTCCTCTCTGTTTCCGTGCCCTAAGGATACGGTGCAGTTTGGCTCATTTAACTACAGTACAGGAGGCTTTCTCTAAATGTGAGGTAGCTCTTGCCAAAGAAACAAAACGCACCAAACGGAAAACGGAGCAAAACAAACAATAAACTGTGAGTTTGACTTCAAAATGCAGGCAAGCAGAAAGGTTCCCATTGAATACGTTTTTATGCTGCAAATGTGTTTTTTAAAAAAAGGAACACTGCATAATAATGTTTTCTGTGCTCTCTCCTTTGTGTACAAACATAACAAGCTCGCTTTATTATGTTTTGACACTTTTTATACATTTCTTAATTATGAAATCCTTTCAGAGCAGGCAATGCTGAAAAGGCATTTGAGATCTGAGATAGTAGGAGCAGTTTAAATTCTGAGCTTTTCTTCAAATGGGGTAACATGGATGAAATAATAGGAGAGCCTTCACTTACCTACATCGTCGGAATCCTTTTCGATTCTTTAGAGTTCAACATTTGACCAGAAAGCAATAAATTTGGTTTTATACACTGCCACGTAAAGCATATTTTTCAGTTGAAATGTGGTTTTCATTAAGACTCAGGCCAGAACATTTAGCAGAGCCTGACTGTCTGCCATCCTTTGTTCTCCTTGCTCTTGCCAACAACCACTTTTTTAAAAACCCATGCACAAAGTGAGCATTAAGGGGTCATTTAATCTTAAAGATACTTAGAACTGAGTCTGAAGGGACAACTTCTGTTTAGCCTCTGCTGCCTAGGTGGTATTAAGGTATGCCTGTGTACTGTCATACACAGCTTGGAAATTACTTTAGTACCTGAGTTCATAGGCTAATGTAGGATCAATATTTCCTCTTGCTTTTAGGGCCATTTCGTATTTTCAACTTAATGCATGAGAATTTATTATTTCTTTTATTCATTTCAGTTCACTGCATTTTAAAGAGCACAATAAAGGAACGTTTTAGGTGATTCTATTTAAAGAATTTTTGCTTCCTGAAAATCTATTCAAGTGTATCTTTTGTGTAGTCTGGGGTTTCCATCAACCCCATGTACATACAAATGTGTGATAACTGACACTTCATTGTTCTTAATAGAAATTAGTGTTTTGAACAATTGGCTTTGGCTATTATTAGCCAAGTAAATACTAAAGAACTTGTTTAAACATACATGCTTTTATATTACATTGTAATACTGTGTCTATTGAATTAATTATGAATAATAAATTCACACCAATTTTAAAGGTTAGTAGTCAGTAGTCACTTCTTTTAAGGGATGAACATCTCAGATTTATTGCCACGATCATTTTAATCTTAGGGCCTGCAGTAACATGTGCAAGTTTAATTTCCTTAATGTCCCCTGCCTTCCAACAATTAAATGAGCCTGCAGAGGCTGCACTGATAATCTTGTGTCAGTTTTCTGCTCTAAGCATAGTGAGGTTGGCTTCTTCAATTGCAAGGCTGTAAATCTCTGAATATGTAAAAGTTAGTTAAAAAAAAAAAAAAAAAAAAAAAAAGGGGAGCCAAATCCCTGACCCTTTCTTGTTTATTTATTAATGGGGTCTCACTTATAAATAAATGAGCCAGACCTCAGATGAACAAGTGTAATGGAAGAGGTAGAAGAGTCTCAGCATTGTGGAGGTTCTGAAATTGCCAGTGCAATTTGCCATTTGGTGATAAATCTACAAAATTTGGAGTTGCTGGTAAAAAATAATAGAAAAGTTCAGCCCTCTTAATTAAATATGAGCTGTAATTAGCACTAGGTGTGGATGCTTTGAATATTAATTAGGGTCCTCATGGAACTGCTGTCAAGGTTAATGAGAAACGGTGGGGGTCTCAGCAACATCTGGTTTAGGACTGGAGGTGGTACAAAACCCTTAAGATGAAATGCACCTGGACATCACCCCTTGCTCCCTCTGTTGCCATTGCTGCTCTTTTTTAACAGCTGCTGACTCTGAGGCCGTGTTCAGCATCTGACAGGAAGGAATAGCTTAAGGACCAGTGCTAACCAGCTCCTGTGTTTCAAAACCAGCACAGTGAAAATGCTTATAGAGGCAGAATCTGGATTTGCTTTTGTTCACTCTTACCCCTTGCTCAAGTCCCTCCTGAAACAGCTGATTAAAAAATTTAAGGTTGGCTGCCTCCCACACAAGTTTTAAAAGTACTTCTTTAACATTTAATGAATGTCTCTGGTGTAATCCAGTCGTTCCTGGGTTTTGCTTCATCTGGATTTTTTTAATATTTTTTTACTAGTGAAAATACTAGGTAAAAGAAATAAGAAAGAAACGTTGTCATTTTAATAGTAGAGGGTAAAAGTACACATTTACCAGAGTTTTTAACCTCCACAGAAATTTAACAGGGCCATTTTCAGTGCAGCATTAGCCTTGCTAAGACTGTAGATATGCAAACAAATCTTAGTGACTAAACCCTGGTTTCCTGCTAAAGACGGTTGAATGAAGCAATGGAAACCACTTGCTCAAGGCCATACATTAAACCAGCAGCAAAGATGGGATTGTAAATTAGAGAGGGTTTGATTGCTAATATAAATTTCTAATTTTTTAGGACATGCTGAGTGCCTTTTACAAAGGAAAATTCAGTTTTTTCTTTTAAGCCTGTCAAGTACCGAGACTTAACTCCTGTGCGAATTCTTAAAAGCTCTTGAGTTCAGGACGAGTTCAGGTCCAGAGAGCTGATGTCTGAATTAGTTGAAATTGGCTGGAAATGCCCTTAAGTATGAAGTGCAGAAGAAAGTCTTTTATTCACCCAGACTATTTTAAATTAGAAAATCATGGACGGATGAGTACAAATAAAATCCCTGAAATAGTCTTTGACAGGTGCCCGTACCATGTACATTGGTAGGAGAATGATGGAGTAGTTGGAAAGGTAATTAAATTTTAACTTAACTGTGCATTTTCACATTCCTTGCTACTTAGTGGGTTAATTTTATTTTTTAAATTGGTTTATCTGAGGTTGGGATAGTCCCTGCCCTAGTGGCCTCTAGTGCTGTCTCAGGCAAAATACTGTTTTGGACATTTTTTATATAGATTCAGAAAGATTGCAGTGTACATTTCTTCCTCTAGAATTATTGCTTTTTGGTGTGAGCAAAACATTTAGTCAGAAATTTTCTAATTGATCAATTAAGAGGCTTGGCTATTCTTTATTATATCAAATGGAAACATGAATCTCTTTATAAAGGTATGAGGATAGTGTTATTAATGCTATAGGCTAATTGTGATCTGGACATGAAATACTATTGTCCTCAAATGTAAAACCTTTAAAGTTCTTAAATCTATTTCTCTTTACATAGAATTTTTCTTTTATGTTATTTAAAGTTTTGAACTGGTGCACTTTTAGATCCAAATATTTAATTTTTTTGGCTGGATCTCATTATTATTTTGCATTTGTGGCATGCAATTGCTCAATGCAGACTACCTCAAAGTATTCTGGATATCTCAGGGCATTATTTCACATCAGTATTTTTTAGTGTTTGTTAACAGTATGCATCCAAGTCCTGCCATGTGTGTAAGTTGCCTATATTGTGTTCTGCAAATGGTCAGTCAGAGTGCTCACAGACTGGGGGCTGAGCTTGCCCAAGCTCTGTGCTGGCAGCTGTGCTCAGGAGCCTTTGGAATAAACTGGCTTTGTCCCTGTTCCTTGTCTGAGTTGAGGCATCATTAGTGCAGGCAGATTTCACTGACCTTTCCCGCTTAGAGACTAGTCTACAATTATCCAGCGAGCAGTAGATTTGTTTGTCTAATTATGATAATACTTAATAGGGTTAGCAAAATGCATTTAATGCAGATAAGGAATATTCTCCTCAAGAAACAGCCACTGCTGTGCCCTTTTGGGGCCAGGATGCTCTCATCGCTCTCCGCGTTACAGGCGCGGGACCTTCGCCGATTTTTATCTCGCGCCACGTTTCTTCCCTTTTTTTTTTTTTTTTTTTTTTAATTATCATTCTTTATTTATTTTTTTCTTTCTTTCTTTTTCCCCTTCGCTTTCCACAGGGTAATCAGGAAGCTACAGCACCTCCTGACACAATGGCACAGCCTTATGCCTCAGCGCAGTTCGCTCCACCTCAGAACGGCATCCCTGCAGAATACACAGCCCCACATCCGCACCCAGCGCCCGACTACACAGGCCAGAGCACTGTTCCAGAGCACACGTTAAACATGTACCCTCCTGCTCAGACACACTCCGAACAGAGTGCACCTGACACAAATGCACAAACTGTCTCCGGCACAGCCACAGTAAGTCAAGGTTACTGCTCTTTCTAAAGCTCTGGATGTATTTATCAATGACTTTTTTTTTTTTTCCCCCCTTGACACACTTCATTTGCGTTAGGCTTAGTCACCGTGTTACGGTTTAGAGTCTGTCAGAGTTTGCTGTTGAACCTGGAGAATGTGTTTTCACTGGGTTTGGAGCTTCTTAGCAAGTGTTGGAGCTCTGTGGAACCTGGAGTTTCATTTTCAACGATGTTAGACAAAATGATTAATAGCCAGCCTGTGAATCACAGCATAAATTTTAATTAAGTCCAATATGGAAAAACATTGCAAATGAGTGTTTGTAGGCATTCATTTGCTGGGCCAAAGAAAGCAACCAAAAAACCCAAAACAGACTCATTTGATTATTTTTAATGACCTCTGTGTTTTTGACACAAGTAGTTTTAATAAAAGTATTACTTGAATCATCCTGTACAAAATTTACTGTGTGAATTAGTATTGTGAAGAGCATGTCTGCAATATTGTATTTTCTAGAGAGCTTGTTTGTGCAGCCATTATCCAAGTTGTGTGTGGATCTGTGCTAAACAGAGCAGAAATGATAGACTTTCCATCTATTTGATTTATATGTGAAGTTCTGAAGTGTCATGAATTATGCAAGAGACTCCTTGGATAGCTCTACCTTGTAATTTAAGTCGCAAATTTCACACACTGATAGTTTGGTGTTTCTGTCTTAATTCTAGACTGGGACCCAATATATCCAGTGCCAAGGGCTGGCAGATTTCTGAGCCATCAACCAGCCCCCCGTGTTACATGTGCAGGATGGAGCACAGAACAGCCAGTGCTTGAAACTTCTCTCCTGGCTGTCCTCATCTTTGCCTCAGCTTACCTCCCCTTCCTTTCTGGCTCAGATCCAGCCTAAAAAGGGTTTCGTGCATTAGGGCAAGAAGAAAAGGAAAGCGCATTCTCTTAAATGAGCTCTGCAAATTTGTGTTTGTTGCCATGCCACTAATTTCTTTATATGGGTTGAGCAAGAAAGGAAAGCAATAGCAAAGGCACTGAAGAATATTCCTTGCTATTATGACAGAGAAATCCTTGTGAATTAATTACACACTTTTTTGTGGTTTATGCTGTAAAATGTTTTGGTCTTTTTCTTTTTTAACTCGGTAACTTTTTATTGCCCTGAGTTACTCTTTTCTCCAGTACTGGGAGAAAGTTTAAATTGAAGAGCATCCTATTTGCTGATATCTCATAGTATTCTTTGCAGGTCTACTGTGTCTCCTCTTATCCATCTCTTTGCTAAGTTAAATTCCTGGTTCTTTCCAGCTTTTAAAACTTGCTTCCATAATCATTTTTGATTGTTGCCCAACTCCTGTCAAATACCACTGTCATTGGTTTAGAGCAAGAATCCTAAGCTGAATAGACACTCCAGAAGAGATTGGATATTGACTAAAAAGATAGCCTTTCCTACTGTACCTTTTTTGTTCTTTTATGTTCTCTGATTTTGCTTGGTTTTTGTGACCACTGCTGCAAGTTGAACAATCCACTGTGATGGCCAGCTCAGCCTTTTCATGTTTTGAAGCTGCTTCAGTTCAGTCCCGAAGTAAAATACTGACAGTGCTAAAATCAATGGTAAAAGACCCATCGATGGGAGTGGGACAGGAGCTCATCCCTCATCATTTATTGCTTTCAATTGATTGTGTTTCCTCACCCCGTTTTGATTTTTCAGTTTGAAGAAATGTCAGTCACTTTATCAGAGAAGTCAGGGATGTGTTTTCCCAACATTTTCCATAGCAAGGGCTCGTGAAATGACATAGTTTGGATTGTCTGCAATGCCCTTATCTTCTTCAAGTGCTCTATTCAATCCCAGCTCTAGCAGACCCAATGATTCTCTGCAAAGTTTCATGCTTCTGATATGCAAATAGACTTTATTGTTATTTGGTTTTGTGTCCTTTGCTATCTGCACTTACTTGCTTTTTGCCTTCCTAATATCCAACTTGTATTTTACCTGTCAGACACCTTTTTTCTTCTGTTTCCCCTTGGAGTGAATTTCCATTCTCTGCAGGATAACACTTCAATTCCACTAACCTGTTATATTCAGGGAATATGGTATAGTTATTTGCTCTTTTTCATTGGGGATCCTTTCCTTGCATTCTGGTTTCCTTTCTTACAGAGGAATGGACGGAAAATTTTGAAGTAGCTCTCATGCTGTTGATAAAGAATTAGATTTCCTTCCTTTTGACTTTAGGGTCTATTTGAGAAAGTTTTAGTGTGCTTCAGTTTGTAAAAAAGATATTTTTTTTCTAAATTGCCATGTTATATTGAAAGCTGTGGATGCTCTCTCTCAAGAATAGTGCAATGAAAAGGCAGGTTTCCAAGAAGTGTGTTTATCTATGGATCTGCACTGACATTTAACACATTGTTCACCAGTCAGGTTTACAAACGTTCTGACAAATACTCCTTGCACAATTTAATTACAGGGACCCAGGTTTAAAATCTGTTATGCTGGATGTCATTAGCCACATTTGCTCTTGGCACACTGTGGAGACTCCATAAATAGATATATGCAGGTGGATCCCAGGCAGATTTAACGTGGCCTTTGTAATATTATGAGGGTCCAGCTGTGAACATCTCTCTGTAGGTTTGATAATATAACTTTTTATTATGAAAGAGAGCTTCAAATAGCACTGTGTCAACATTGTACCTCGATGTGATCTTTGTTAGTGAAGGGGAAAAATTCTGGTTTTTGTTCTAATTCCTGCTAGCTTTGAGAATAGTTGATTTCCAGTCGAAGAGTTTTGAGTGGAATTGGTGAGGGGACATAGTGGCATTTTTTTGGTAGGTCCCAATGGTTTTAGTTAATTTCCTTTCAGTAAGCTGTTTGTGACATGCATCTGGAAGAAAGATAATCAATTGGCCAGTCATTCACAAAAGAAAGCTGTTGTGATTAGGGTAGGCTGCTAGAGGCAAGATCAGGTTTTGAATTTTTTTTACTTACAGATTTATGTATGTGTGGAGGTGGATACACCATTGAAAATGGATCTTAAAATTTTGCAATGTGAACCTAAAAAACTGCAGGGCAGTTGTCTAAACTGTAGAATTACTACCAGAAGTGCTCCACGAAGGACTGAATCCATGCTGAGGGGAGATACATCCCAGGTTCACTCTGAGTGCCCCAGGTTCTTTCATCTTATCTGAAAGGATGTCTAGTGCCATCTAAACCCCAATAAGACAGAAATAATAAAGATAAACTCATTCTGTACAATTTCCCTTGAATCCTTAACTGCAGCCCAGGGTGTGATCCCAGCCCAGCTGGAGCCACTGCCAGGATCCCCATTTGCCACAAACTGAACAAAATCTCAATCAGTGGTTTTATTACAGGTTTGTAGCTTTGGGCAGAGTGCACTTGTGATTCATGTTCAAAAGGACTTCACATACTCCTGCACACGCTCTTGTACTTGTAGCAAGTGTCTTTCCCAGGGACCAGTTTTAATCTGTTTAGATAAAATAGTGTAAGAGTAAGTGCTGGAACAAGAGGTGCTCAGATTGTATGTGCAGGGATTGTTAACTCTGATTGTGGTGCTGTGAAACAGGAGAAGAGGGAGAGGATGAAAGGGGAGTAAATTATTAAAGACAGGATGACTTAGCTGAAATAATATAAAATCACCAGTGGGTAGCAAAATCCTGTCAAAAGTTACTTGGAGCCTTCTCTGAGCATCTCTGGTTTTCGTCTCTTTGGATCCATATGTTTGTTAACTTTGAGGAAGGAGGAAGTTCGTCTGAGTACATCCAAAATGAATAATCACCCAGCAGTGGGTTATTTAAGTGCTGGTAGACTTTTGGAGTTGCAAAACATCAAGCATGCTTTAAGTCATTAACAAAAATAGTAAATGGCTTCTTCCTGGAAGGTTGGATCTACGAAAAGTATGTCACAAAGTTATGCTAAGAGTAGCATCAGATGATTTTGTAGAGTGGTTTGGAGTGCTACATTAAGTAGTTGTAAGTATTAAAGTATTTTTGAGTGAGACATTTAATCATGTTATGAGATCAGCTGTTACCTGTGTACATGTACAGGTGCAATTGTATTGTACATAAATAATTCCGAGGAAAACTTGTTCAGTTTTTGCCTGTGGCTTTCCTGCACCACTCCTGTTGATGACAGCAGGAGATGTGTGTGTAAATTAAAAAGGCATTAGCTGGGCAAAAGGGAGCAGGTAATAGTAAAGTAAATGTTTCTCTAGAGTTTCCTGGTCCAAGTGTATTATACTAATAATGGAAGTAACTATCATGGTGTGGTAAGAGCTGAGGTTGCAGTAATATTCTGTGCTTTGTGTGTGTATATAAAAACTGCTGCTTTAAACTTAATTCTACTTTTGCATAAAACCTGAGATCATTGTGCAGTCCTTCTGGTTTGGACTGACCCTCCACCAGGCTTCAGGAGCAGAGATGCTGTGGGATAAGTTGTGTGTTTGAATGGGAGATCTGGAAGGAACAGGCAGTTAACTTGGAGGAGTGATCCAGCAGTGTGGAGCACCAGCAGCCAGCGTGGCATTAGGGGGTGCAGTGAGCTGTTTCAAGCCCTGTGAAGATGTGCAGTGCAGAGGTGTGGGTTGGCTCTGGCCTGGGAAGATGATGAGGTATTTTCCCTCTAGCTTCACTGTTAAAACTGGGTTTCAGTTTAGTTACTGCCTAAATTCCTCTGGTGGCATCTACTGAACCTGATACTTCTGTGTGAAAATAATTGATATATTAGATGTTATATCTGTTGTTCCATCTGCTCTGTTTATCTTGAGATGTCTTATATTCTTTGGGATGTAGTGGCCTGTAAGTTTGATGTTTTCTTGGTATAATTTGTCCAACTTTGTGCCTTTTTTAGTCATGTTGCAGAAGCCTTCCCTCTGTCTGAGGATTTGTGAAGGCTTAGTGATGCTCTTGACTGCAAAATTATTTACCATGTTGAACTTTGTTGTTTTGGCAAAGTGGGATATGTACAGCCTTTGCTGATAGTTTGGGGGATTTAGTGTACCAATTACTGAACTGTGCTTATTAATTTGGGTAAGAGATCTGAGAGTAGGAAGCATTTAAAGTGTTTTTGTGTGTTGTCTAAGCCTGCAGGTGAGTAGATTATTACTACAGTTTTCTGCAGCGTATTTCCGTTTTTTACTAGGTCTTTTTCCTGCTCTGTCCTTTGAGTTATTAGAATAAGTCTTTTTTTCCTGCTTCAGTTTCTTGCTTTTCTGCCTTGGTTCATCTCCTCTTTCTCTCCTACTATTTCATTCATGACCTTTCCATCTCCTAGGCTGCATTGGCTGCTTCATGCAGTTCTGTTCCACACTGAACAGGGAGCTGTATCCTCCTTGGTGTCCAGGTGTCCCTCAGCTGCTCTTGCAGCAGCGTGTCAGGGAGGCAGAAATGTTCAAACCCAAGTTCTCTGTGCTGTGCTGGCTCATCCTTCTGCTCAGGAGCCTCGAGCTGAACTTGGCTGGGAGTCCAACCAAGTGTCTGCAGAGTGGGTGGGACATTCTCAGTGCTGCTGAGCTCAGGGTGTCATCCCTGGCTCTGGATGTTCTGCTCCTGCCTGGGAGGTTTCCGTGGGGTACCTGGAACTGTGTCCCATGGCTTGGGAAGGAGTGGCTCACTTAATTCTCTCTTTAATTGTGGCTGGCAAGGAGCAGAGCAGAGTTCCAGGGCAGAAAACCACACCAGTTCCTTCTCTAGAGGATGACATTGTGCTCCCCCTGTGAAGGAAGTGGAATTTTCACCATAAAGTGGCTGTCTTGAAAGTCAGATTCCCCCGCGGACACTTTTTATTGCCAACTGATATCAGTGACCCAGTTTTTTTTTCTATTTCCGTGCCATATTTTTCTCTCTAGATGCTTGCCACCAGTATGCTACATAGCTGATAATGCTTTGACAACTCTTACAGCAGTGTTTATTCATCTAAATCATACCCTGCTGGTGCAGGCTATTCTATCAGCATGGTGTGCTATTTCATTTATACTACCTATTATATCTGGTCCCAACTGCTCCTTGAAGGAAATATTTCAAGGAGCTTATTTCAAGACCCTGAGTGCCTCAGAGCTGCAGAAGCAAGGAACCTGGTCCAGCTCCTGCTCCACAGTGAGGAGATCAAAACTGACATCCCAAATAGATAACATAATGCTGTGCTGGGGCGGTGAGGCGCAGTAATGACTTGTGATCATAGGCATTATTGCTTCTAAGAGGCTTCCTTGCTGGGAGCCCTGGCTGCCAGCTTTGCAACTGCGCCCCACGTGTGCTCCCTTGCTTATGCTAAGGAGTGGCAGGAGCACAGTGCTCACTGCAGCCCCTCTGTGTGGCAGTGCCAGCTCTAAAATAGATTCTCCTGGAGGATACACAGAACCTGACACTGCCTGTTCCCTACGATGCTGTTTATGGAGGGCCTGTTTGTATTCCGTTGTTTTGGCTGGGAAGAGGATAAATAACCACCCTCTTTTTCCTGTGCTGCTGAGTGAACTTGGGCTTTGTGATGCTGTGAGTGGGTATATGGTGTGAGGACAGCAGCCTCACCCTGCCAGCTGACTGCACAGGAGTGCGTCTGGGGCTCTTCTGAGATCTCATGATCATTATCATTTAGGTACCAACTCATTTTCTTTTACCTTTGGATTCTCACAGCAAGAAAAGCTTGCAAGTATGATGTTGAAATAAGAGACAGAAAACATATTATTCTGTTTTTGTGGGGTTTTATAAATGCTGTGATTTTAACTTCCCTCATTTTTTTTTTGTGTTTGAACTTGGTGAAATGTTAAAGCTGAAGCTCCTTCACAAAACAAACAAACCAAAAAAACTTTCACCAACAAGGATACAGAGAGCAATTACGCTCTGTCATCTTTAGTCATATTTACTCAAATAAATTAGCTGAATGCCATTGATTACCCTTCTGAATGTTCTTCATAGGGCACCCTAACAGCTCTTAGATCACTTCAGCAGCTAATTCCAGCCAGCTCTAAGGCAGATTTGAAGCACACAACATTGCAGAGGTCTTTCAACCACATTGTCAACCAGAGATGGTCATAATACTGTGACTTGAAAAGTTTCTTCTACAAAACATTGCCAATTAATTTCTAATCTGTCAAGTTTAATTGACCAATTAAACAATTTAGGATTTTCTTCCTGCTTGTCTCTGAAAGAGCTGAGCTAATATTGGTTTTTTAAGTTTTCTTGTACTTTGTATTGTCTCTTGGGCTCTTTACTTCTCCATACCAATTATTTTACGTGTTGCATTATTGACTTTTTCTTCTCTCTGTGCAGTCTAAGTAGCCATAGCATACAAATGCTTTGGTTGTGCTTTGGGTTCATACATATTGAGAAAAAAACACTATTGCACATTTTGCTGAATACACTGAGCATAAATTTCAAAGGGGACCTCAGTGTGATGAAATAGCCAATTTCAACTCCATTTATATTTGACCTTCTGCATCTTTGCTTCATGTTATAACATGGGAATTAAAATTGATCCTTCTGAGGGGATTTTTTTGGTGAAAATTAGCTCATTTTCACTACACGCATGAGTGGCTGTGTTAGGTTAGCTAAGACCAATGATGTTTTCCATTCTCTTGTAATTGACATAATTGATTTTTAATGGCTTGCAACTTTATCAGAAGTTGTTGATTCCTCCATTCACCAACTCTTTGTCATTGCAGTATAAACTTGTGTATTGCTTGGAGATGAGAATAGATTTGTAACTTACTGTTTGTCCAGCAAAATCCTTACTCTTGCTTTCAGGAAAGTACCTCTCCATTAGAGAGCTCAGGGTGGTCAGGTGGCACAGGCAGGACAGACCAAGCTTGCAGTTAAAAGCTGGGAATATCATGCAGAGAGGCTTCCTCTCTTCTCCCTTTAATCGTGAGGCTGAATTTCTATTCCTGTGCCAGTCTGTGCCTAGAGCTAAACTTACTCTCCTGCATGACTACACGTGGGTCTCAGCTAAGGCTTAGTGGGTTATTACCCCCCAACCCTGAAAAGACTTTTTTTTTAATGCTGTTTATACTCTCAAGTTTCCATCCCTCTCCCACACATCTCTCTTTTCAGCTTTCCCACACACCCAGCCACCCACAGAACTACTTTAATTAAACGTTACTCATGTGTGGGCTTGCTTACCACTTCTCCCTGCTTAATTTGTTCCTTTCTAGGGTCAGTGGGAGAGAGTGGTTTGATTCCAACATTTACCTTTGCTATCCATCAGTGTTAGAAGGACAGTAACGAGGCACATCCCTCTGTCTGCCGTGACCCACAAGGAGGTGAATCCATCTGTGAGTCTGAAGCTGCTTTATGCTCCACCAGTGGCTTGACAGGCTCAGATAGACATTGCAGGCAGAAGCAGACAGAGGAAAATGTTCTTATTCACCAGATGTGCATTTAGGGCAGGGTTAGAAGTTCTTCTTTTCAGGCTTTGCTGGGAAAAGAATTGGACTGAGCTAATACTCTACCATGCACATCACTCCCCATTTGGTCTTTCTGTGCTATGCAAGAAAGAATTGGTTGGTCATTTTGAATTGCACAAATCTAGACCTTAAATGGCCAATAATGTATTAATTAATTGTAGATATTCCAGAAGAAGGGATAAAGGAGTAGCCTGGTTTTTTCTGTCTTTAATTAATCTTACATGTGTCTGGCAATTTCTCTGCAAAACTGTGGGTTTTGCATGTCGTGGGTTGACCATGACTGACCTCCCTAATATATTTTTATATAGAAATATAAAATGATTGCTAATTCTAAAAAAATAATTACAAAATCTTCCTCCTTTTTTGCTTGCTTCTTGCCTGCATTTAATCTTTGTGTGCATTTTCATTGTCTTATCTTCCTTTTCATCTCTACACTATTTTTTTATAGTCTTTCTTTTGTTTTCCATTTATGTTGTTTTATGTATACTTGGTCTCTAGTTTCTGTCTTCCTAGGTTTTGCTCATTCCAATATTATCTACTCACTTGCTTTCATTTCCTCCTCCCCTACAGGAGGGTTTTTGTTTTTTTTTTTCATCATGCCACTGATTTTAACATGGCATGAAGAGACTGTGGAACCTCTGAAGGAAATATATAGTGGATGTGAAAAACATACATGAATTCTCTGGTATTTTTGTATCTAAATTGCACCAGCTTGCTGATTCTAGATGCTTTTTCAGCTGATATCCCACACAGTTGTGTTGAAGCATCAGCATACTGTGCTGCCTTTTTTGATTTAGAAAAAACTTCTCAACAGCTTTTTAAGAGACATCCCTTAGGTCTTCTGCTGCTCTTGCTTAAAGGGGCTTCTTGCATTTGCTTTTCCAGCAGAGACCTCTTTAAATCTCAGCCAGGGAAGCAGCTGCCACTGCCTCTGGTCTCTTCCCTGCCTGGGAAGTTGCCACTGCCTGTGAAATATAAGGAGTTTACCCCAGCACAGAGACAGAGCTGCCCGTTTAACACCCACCTGCCGATGGCAGCAGGATGTGTCAGGGCTCCTTCCCTGCCATGGCAACCAGCTCTGCAGAAATGCCTGTGAAAGGAGAGGGTCAAAAAGCCCCTCTGCCCCCAGGTGTGAGCACAGCCCCAGATGGGGGAGATGGAAAACATGGAACTCTTTTTTTTTTCATTGAGGACATCTCAATCTTAATAAACTGACTGGCTGCAGCCTCTGGGATGAGACTGGTGCTGCCTCCCAGCTCCCTTTTCCCTTCCAAAGTAAGAGTGGAGGGCTTCTCTTCCTGTGCCTTTTTTTTTTTTTTTTTTTTTTTTTTTTGCTTTGGGTTGTACTTTAGATACTTTTCCTTTATTCTCTGATTTATAAAAGATAAAAACAGCAGACTGCCTTCTGATTCAATCAAGAGAGGGGAGCGTGCTTACAATCAAGTCTTTTCTGTGTTCTGTGGGTTTTTTTTTTTTTTTTGTTGCTGTTATAAAAAGTGCGTCAGAAGATGTCAACTATTTAATTTCATAAGGATTCACATAAGTTCCAGCTGTTCCAGAGTAGTATCTAAATATTTGATTTGTGAACAAGATGTGTACCAAGGCTGCAACATATTGCAGGCATGTTCACCCAGCTAGCCAGGAAGATCTGAGGCTGCCTGTGCTAATTAGTGTTTGCAGATGAAGCTCCTCCAGTGGAAGCTGAAGTTAAAAAAAGATCTAAATGTCTTATAACATAATGTGTGAGAAAAAAGAGGTCTAAAAATCTCAAAGTGTGTAAATCCACTATTTTCTCCATATTATAACAATGCTGGGACACCTAGGTTTGCTTTTCATGAGGATGTGATTTATTTTTTAATATGTTCATGTTACCAGAGATATTATTGCCGCTATTGTTTAAAGAGATTTATTGCCAAAAATGTGGTTATAAAATGTCAATTTGTTTAAAATATTTGCGAGCATTCATCTTAAAGCTAGAAGATACTCAAAAAGAAATCTTGTGGATTTTACTTAGAAGAAAAATTCATAGTTTTGGCCAGACAAATTTGCTTTAAACTTATGCATTTACTTGAAATTGTAGCAATTCTATTGCCTATGTACTTAGAGTCCTTACTCTTTTGGTTTTAGGGGTATGGAAATCTTGATTATGCTGAGAAATACAGTTTCTTGTGGACATATCCTACCCTATTTCCTTTCCTACATAATTTACAATTACAGTGTTGCCAAATTTAGTGAAGCAGATGCCAAGCTTCACCTCTGAATATTTGTATTTCCTTGTTCTCATAGAGAAGCTTCCTTTTTTTTTTCTTTAAAGAAAATCTGACAGGGACAGGTGGCAAACCTATCCCAAGCTGGAGCAGCAGAAATAATGGAGCTTGGTTGTTTATACATGAATGTCACTTTTGACCTCTTTTTAAATACAGAACGTATTCTCCTTTTGACAGAATGTTTGGGAAGAAATATTAGCTTGTATTGAAAAATAAAGGGTGTAAAAGATAAATTAAAATGAGATAAAAAAATGTAGAATTTGAGCAAATTGAAAAACTCACATTTTATAATAGTCCCTAAAAGTGTTGATCTTTAAATGCATGGCAATTAGTGTAATTGGAGGAGTCAACATATTTGCAGTGTAGACATTGAATAATTTTTTATAGATGACCATTGTTTGATCCTGCTGAGTGAACGATGTTATATCCCAGTAAACCTGTACTGTGGTACACAGGAATTCAGCAACAAAATCCTGTTTTGGACTGAAGGGATAAGCCTTGCAAGCCCTTCCAGCTGAAAGGGCTGGAAGTGCACAGGAATTGGCCAGAGCTGCTTCTGAAGGGACTGGCTTTAGGAACAGGTCTGGGATTGGCTTTAGGAACAGGTTTGGGATTTGCTTTAGGAACAGATTCAGGACTGGCTTTAGGAACAGCTCCTGCCCCATGGGGTGCAGAGCTCCTGGGAGCTGCTGGCTGGTGTTGGAGTGCAGGTGTTGGGAGGCTCTGGAGCCCTGCAGACTCCTGCACCCTGCAGTTGTTGGAGTTCACATGAAGGCTGGCAGGAGCTGTACTTGTGAAACGGCTCACACATGCAATAAAAGTACTTTCACACCAGCCCAAAATGCTGCTATTGGCTTCTTCCCATCTCCAGCAAGCGTTTCCAATTTTAGAACTTGCTCTCATTTCTGAGCTGGGCTCCCTCTTCTCTTTTTTCCCCACTGAGTTGAAAGCATTGCACATCATCCCTTTTATCTCTGTTCTCTCTTGAAAGGATCTTGCAGCCATTTCCCGTGTTACTTCTCTTTTTGCATGTACAGCAAAGTCAACTTTCCAAAGATTTTAATGCATTTTAGAGACAAAAACATGTTCAATCAAAGGCACCAGTGGCTGAATCACTGATTCTATTCTGTGCTTTCTAATGGAGGGAGCCCCCTGTTTTATCATTTTACTATTATTGTGCATTAAGAGATGCTTCCATTTTCAATACAACTGTAGGGGGTTTGTTTTAATTTCTGGTGTGGGTTTTTTTTTTATTATTATTTTGTTTCTCTTTTCTTTTTCAAATACATACATATAGGACAACAAATTTGCTATATCCCAGGCTCCCATGTGTCCCCCTTAGAACAATGCATCCAATTTTTCTGCCTGGAAATTTCCCCCGGTTGTAATTTGAGGCTATGGGATATTTCTCTGGGGTTATTCAAAGTTAAGTTTCCTAAACAGACTATTACATGCCTAGAAATATAACATCTACTCACTCTGTGCCAGATAATAACAGGTGATGTTAATCCTAACTAGGCAAATGTAGCGAAAATCAGTCATTTTTTGTGCCACATTTCTGACTGAGAAATGTGTCACCTTCCCAGCCATGTGTGCCCTGGCCACCCACTATCAAAAATTGCTTTCCACTATCATCAGCTGTTTAATTTCTCCACAGACAATCTACTCAGGTAGCAGGCAGAAGCTGCTCTCAGTATCTCCACTTTCCTTAACCTAAACAGTCATGATGTATTGCCCCACATTTGAGTGGCTTTCTAATTAATTGAATTATTGATTTGACATATTTCAGACACTGATCATTTAGAGCTGCTAAGTTTAGAACCAGCTAGCTAGGAGCTATAATTTAGGAACCCGATACTTTTTATTTTGATTGAACTTACCGTGCCCTGTGTTTTAAAGCCTTTTGCCTTCAGTGGGAAGAAAGGAGTGCTCATATTGCCTATATTCAAGTTTTGGGTTATCCATCCATCTAACTATCTATCATCATCTGTCCTTTTTCTTCCATGAAGAATGGTGCTTTGCCTTTATTGTAAGAGAAAGGAGACTTTTTGCTTCTCCATAGGGTTATTTGAGACATTCACAGGAAGGTCCCTTATGTCACACACAGGTGTCAGAGCAATGACTCCATGCTCTTCTGGAAATCTCTGTCTCCTCATGTGTGTGTTGCTGCTGGGATAAAAAAAGAACAAAAGAAAACCTGGTTGGTGATTAGTTTGTTGCCCCTCTAACAAACTGTGGATTTATTACAATAGATTGCTCTTGAGCGTACTTTTTTGGCTGAAGAAATGGGTTTTAACCAGAAAATCTTTAAGACGCAACTGAAAGAACTAATTATTTGGGGATGCTTTGTGACACCTTGCCCTACTGATGAAATGCAGAAGCAGGTGTGGCACTTGCTCAGCAGTTTTCAACAAAAGCAGATATTTCGTGCCAAAAGCTATTCACATTTTTTGCAGCTGGGCCCTTTGGTGATTTGAATAGAGCCCAGGTGATAAATTTGTTGCTCTCACTTTGATGAAATACCTTTGCACCATGCCCTTCTTTTGGTGAAAACAATATCCTAGTGCACGTGGAGGCCAATTCTGTCACGCAGAGAAAGAGCTTGGGGTGCTGTGAGGGCTTGAAGGTTTTCCTGAAGTTTTTCTTCAGTGTTTTGTCTGTAGTCACTGCACAAGTGCCCTGCCCACTCTCTGGTGTATTGAAGGTGGGAAATGCACAAAATCCCCGAGGCTGAGGCTGATGCTGCAGGAACAGAACACGAGCTCTGGGCTCCTTGGGGCTGGTAATTGCCTTGACACAGAGATGGAAGCCATGCTATGAAATCCTGCAGGAGTTTTGCCCTCACACGGGTGTCACAGGAGGGGTGCAGGAGGATGTGTGACAGGCTCAGGGGTTGAGGGGGTTTTATTACCAGCAGCTCTAGGGCTGCTCTCCTCTGGGTGTGAATGCAAAGTAACTCTTCAGTGTTTTCTCCAGAATTCCTGATGTGTTTCCAGGTGGTCATTCCTTCAGTGGGGGAGTTCATTGCATTTCCTACCACTCTCCTGGGGTAGCACAAAACAATTCGAGAGAGAGGCTTTACAAGTCTTTATCCTCAAATGATGAAGGTATTTCTTTACATTCTGGAGTTCTTTAGGTTTGTGAGTTGGGGTGTAAGGCTGAGATATTTATTAGACCAGCTGCTGCTGATCTAATCTAGTGTGATTCTTTCTTGTTGAGTTTAGAGGAGGATCCTTTCTAAGAAAAGATTTATTTAATCCTTACCACCATTTTGTGAGATTTTGCTGAATTACAATTATTGTTTCTCCTGCTTTTGTTGAGAAGGAACTAGGGTACAAGTAGTTTAAATAACCTGCCAGAGGCAAATCTGTGACAAAATTGATTGCAGAAGCTGGCTATCCTGAGCTCAAGTGTCTAGACTGAGAAATAGTCTGTTTTCTCCATAACAACAGATTACTATTGCAGAATTTCATTTTGAACTGATGCTTTTGGAGCACTGAGCTTTGAATAGATCACAGCCTCAGCTTGATTTGTGTGAATGCTATGTTTCAGGTGTATGAATAAAAAAGAATGTTGGTGAGATACTCTGTTACTTAGGAAATTTATATATATATAAATATATTTTTTCCTTTTTTAAAGGCAAAACTGTGCAGCCCAGTGCAACTTTGAGACATAGCAGACAGTGTGAAGTTACCAACTCCTCATTCACCCCCACCCTGGGGTATGTGATGAGCTGATACACACACAACGACAAGATGCATCTGCTCCTTTGCTTTGACATAGTTTTCATGTTTTCCACGGAGGAATGGGATTGAGGAGTCAGGGATGGGGCATGAAATGATGTGTCTGCTGCCAGAATCATGGCAAGGGTCTGAAACTCCCTGAGTTGTATGGGTATGAAATGTGCAAGTGCTCAGGTGTGTGTGTGGCTGTACAAACCCAGGGCCCTGGGGCTGTGGGGACAGAGGGGGACTGCAGCTGGCCCTGGGTTAGTGGGGAGCTGAGTTTGGAGGCTGCTCTGCAGCCTGAGGAAGCTGCAGGAAGGGTGGCAGGACATGCCAGAGTGGACTGGCAGCTTCTTTTTGGAAAGGGGCACTTCAGCACCTCCTTAATCTGTTCCATCTGTAGCAAAGTCTTTTTTTTTTTTTTTTTTTTTCCTCCTTTTCTCTCCCACAATAACTGCAGCAGGCAAGGCCAATAGTGGTCTGTGTGTAGCACAATTAGCAGCAGGCAGAAACTCCTCAGCACCTGGGACTGACTTCTTGTTCCTTCAACCATCCCTGCCATAAGTGCAGAAAATTGTAACTGAGCAGCTTCTTCCCTTTCCATGGCATTTTTCCTCATGGTTTTCCTTTCACATCTTTTTTTCTTTTTTTTTTTTTTTTTTTTTTTTTGCCATTGCTCAGGTGCCTGTGGGCAGGAAGGTGCTGCTCACCCTGTCACACACACACCTGAGAGAGAACAAAGACAAGGCAGGTCTGGCCAGACCTCCTTTTTCTCAGAGATATAAAAATTCACGATGCTTGTTAGCCCCACATTTTATAGGAATGTGTGTGAAGTTACAATTTGGCCTTGCTCACAGTAGGTTTCAATACCTCAGATTTCATAGTGAATTGCTGGGAAGAATATTTGCACCCAAGAGTAGATTTGTGCAGTATTTATTCAATGCATTAGTCTGCTGTAGGGCGGTGGTTTGTTGGTGTTTTTTTTTTTTTGGTGGTGTTTTTTTTTTTTTTTTTTTTTTTCAAATGGGGCCGTGCATGTGCCTGAATTACTATATTTCCTGTATCTGTTTTTGCCTTTTTTTTTTGTTAAATACAGAGCATATGTAAGTGAGGCACACCTATTACTTAATTAATTTGTAATTACTTAAGTAATTGTCACAGTTCTCATGGAAGTACTTCTGGTTGTTTGGCTCTGATACACTATTTTAAATATGCTAGGGAGCAAAGCAGCTGTTTTTGCTTTTTCTAACCATTTCTTATTTTATTTTAGAGTAAAATATGCATGGGAAGTTGTTTTGTTTTGTTTTACATTGATATGAGACTCTACTTAAGGCATTTCACAGCTTTGTGTCGTTTCCACGGATAGTGGAAAAACCAGTTTTACTTTGCATTAATATCTTTGCTGAAAACACTTTGGACTGTAAACCAAAGTGATTCTAAATGCAGGCAAAGAGAAATTATAAATGTCCCTAAAAAACTGAGAGCTAAAATACAGTGCTGTATATGAGCTTTCAGTTTGATAAATACTTACTTATGAGGTCATAAATACTTGAGGTACAAAAGGTTAATGTAGTGTGAAAGGCTGTAAAACACAGCCAGCAACCTGCTAGATCATAATGATGCATTAGCACCTTTCAGCATGAGTGTTGGTGGTTATAAAAATCTTCAGCTTGGATTTATTCTCTAATACAAGAATGTAAAGGCAAAGTATCTTCCCTGTGTACTTTTACTTATCTTCTCATATTTATTTCTCTTTGCAAAAAAAGAAAAAAAAAAAAAAAGAGAAGAAGAAAGAAAGAGGCTCTCATCTGTTCATAAACGTTCACTGACTGAAACTGATAAAAACCTATTTTTGACTAATATAATTTCTCAAAAGCGTGTCAGGTGTTGTCTGGGTGCTCATAGAAAGTAATAAAATAAAATAATACTCAGTGATTTTTTTTGTCTTCTCTGTATTAATAAGTTTCCATGAGATAAAGTAAGCAATATACTGCATAAAGGCAACAAAAGTGATATAAATTTTGGAAAGCAGTAACGCAAGTTACCTTTGAGGGGAAAGAAATTCAGTACTAAAATCACAAACTGAGCATTTACTGTGTGGTAAAATTGACTTTATCATAATAAATATAGCATTTCTCAGTCTCAGAAATCCTCTGCAGTTTATAATTGTCTCCAATGTGCTGATGCAGCTAATATTTCTCATTTAATATCTACCTCTGTGGAGTGTTAATTTTCATGCTTTGGTGCTCATTGCTTTTTACTAAAGCAAATTACTTCCTCTTACTGTTATATCAGAGCTTATGACAGATTAGGATAATTTTACTGTCATTAATCTTTGGAGTCCGTTCCACTCTTTTCAATGAAGTGCCATGTTTTGGCCAGGCTAAATTGAAACACTTAATAAAATTTGGAATAAAATATATATATAAAAAAAAATACAGGCTGTTGATACCTGCTTTCATCCTTCTCCACTCTCTGGTTACAAAAGAAGTATTTTATTTTTCAATTTATTCTCTTCATAAAGTACATCTGCATCTGGAGAATAGCCAATAGTTTTGGAGGACTAGACAAGAAAAATGTTGAAGTGAAAATATTTGATTTACACACATCCATCTTTTTTTATTATTATTTTGTGGTGTTGAAAATCTACCCATTCTGTTCTTATTAAGATACAGTTTAAATTGATGGTATTTGGATTGTGCAACTACATCTTCAGGAATCTCTGAAGATTATTATTTTTAGTTGAAGACCTGATTTAAATTTGCAGGGAACACTGCGAGCACTTGCTGTGCTGACAGAATTAGCACAAAAAAAACCTGTGAGAGACCAGACAGTGAGGCATTTTGTAAAAACCCTTATAATTTCTCTGAACAGAATATATTTCTTCAAAAATGCTGAGATGGTTTGCTTTATTTTGGAGCAATTGGTCAAGCTAGAAATCCAAATCACAAAGCCCTGGTAGGCCAGTATATCAGATACATGACTTGCCTTGTCGAGTGCTGCTTCATAGTACAAAATACAAGATTTTGATGATAAAAGAGAAAAAAATATTATATGTCACCAATTTATAGCTGCATATTAGGTTATGAGCCTCTCTGTGTCATACTTTTGGGCAGGAACTTTGTTTTATTTGTTCAGACTTTTTGCTGTAGCAGCCTCAGAGCCTGCAGTGCCTGAAAGCAGCTCAGTCATTGTGATGGACCAGCTCAGTGTTTCACCAGGGCCTCTTCCCCTTTCTTTCTTCCTTTCTTTTTGGAATTAAATGTCCTCCTCATGCTACAGTAATCATGGATGTTGTTAATAGAATTGCGTGGTAGAACTTAATTAACCTTTTCTTCTTGCTTTTTATTTAAAGGAAATTTGAGAGAGCTCAATGGCGTGGTTCCTAATTTAATGCATCCCCCCAGTGTCTATTAGAGGCTCTTCGCTTGAGTGAGTCAGGTGAGGCAGAGCTGCCCATCCTTAGCTCACAATTCATTTTCCCCTCAGCTGAAATGTTCACCTGACACTCTAATCAGGGGAGAGTAAAAGTGCTGAGTTATATGTGTTAATAAATATATATTCTTCATGAATTTAGATAATCTCATAACTGCGGCCATTAAAACATATTGGATGGTTATGCAAATAACCAAAGGAATTTCAAATTGCACCGACCATTTTGAGTCTCACTTCTTGAACTGCTTTTCTTTCATTTTGTAAATAATAAAGAAAGCTGCTTGTGGTAGTTTTTCTGTAGCTATTGAGTGGTCAGTGGATGAGATCTTTACTGAGATGGAAGTGAGTGGACAATAATTTACAATTTTAGTTTTAAATCCACTTCCAGAAGTGCAGCAAAGAGCATTTTTTACTTTATTTCTTTTAGGAGCAGAGGAAGGGGAAGGTGTTACAAATTTGATGATGTAAATGGAAATGCAATTCAGGCCATTTTTCTGTAAGCTACTCTTTTATCTTTCCCTGAATGAACTCTGTTTAAGTGTTCTCAGTTCATTATATTTCTAAATGAGTTTTACTTCAAATAGCTGTTAATTATTGCCGTAAATTCCTCTCATATTAGTGTCTCAGTCCTGCTCACACAAAGATTTTTAGCTCATCCAGAATAAAGCCTGGTTTTATGGACTGAAAAACCCCTGTGATTTCCTCACATTCTCGGAGTCCAGGTTATGAAGTGCAGGCTTGGTTTTCAAACTGATTGACCAAACTCTTTTTGCTTTAAAAAGCAGTAAAGGCAGTCAGTGGAGAAAGTAAAATGAAAGTTCCACACCTAGAAAAGAGCAAAGAAGAACCATGAAATGGTTTCTTTTGAGTATGTGTTAGATTACCAAATATTTTCTGAGGCAGCATTGAAGCTAAATATAATTGCATGTCCTGATATCACTAAAGAAACTGAAAATCTGTTTGGCTGACCTCTTACACAAGTTAGGGAGACAAGCTTAGGTTTAGAAGCAGTTTCATAAAAATAACTGAAACATATTTTCTTCTTTTTTTCACCCTATTCCAGTTTAAGTCCACTAACCTACAGAGATGGTTGGCTGGGATTGGTGAGGAGTTCTTTTGCAGTAGAAGTTCGTAATACAATAAAAAACAAGTAAATTGTTCATGAAGTTTGATGAAAGACTGGCTTTGGGGTGTCAGACACTGGTAAGATTCTCACAGAGGTTGGTGGCTGATGAGCTAACTCTGTCATAGGCATCTGGAAAAATTCTGGAAAAAATCTGTTTTCAGTTTTCCTTTCAGTTGCCTGGAAATAATGGATCCCACTTCAGTTAGAGTTTAAGGTGATCATTACAGCTTTCAGTTACTAATATGGGAAACAAAGCGTGTGCACAGACAGATTTCAGTTATGTTGTGCAGGTGGAAAGGAAAGTGGAATACAGAAAGGAATGAAAATCCTGGGAACTAACAAGTGTTGCAGTGATCACGACTGCCCAAAATAATAAATGTATTTATTTACTTACGTGGTTATACTATTTTACAGTACACTCAATTTATATGTCAAGAGAATTTACAAGAGGAATGTTGGGATTTTAGCTATCCAAGTGAGCTTTAAAGGTGAAATAGTGTAACCAAGTAAATCAATGCACAGTGAGGAGAGTGGTGGTGCTGGAGTGCCCTCCTGTAACATTAATCCTTCCTCCCTGAAGGGTGCCTTGTTTATTTGGGTCGTGGCCATCACACGATGGAGAACAGTGATGGCAAGAGGTGACCTACAGTTGTCATTTGCTGGTATAATAATATTGCATTATTGCGTGATAATTTGCTTTTTATGTGCTGTTTATTCTGCTGCAATGCCATGCTGAGGTGTGGAGGGCTCCATTTCTGGGGGAGTCTCTCTCCAGCCAGGTCACAGAGAACAAGGATCTCTGTGTGGGAGTGTGTTTTGTGTACCACAGAAAGTGGAAAATTTTGCCCATCCAAATGAACATTTTTCCCACTCCCTTCTTCAACGTTCTTCCTTTGCATGTTGTTTTCTCATGATATTTTGGCAGCAGCCTTTGTGAATGGTCCTTGTCGCCCTGCCCACCTCCACTGGGCTCTGCATCACAGCACTGCCTGCCATGGCACCCACTGAACGGCTCTTTGACCCTCTGGACAGGACCCTGACCCCCTGATTGCTGTCCTGTCCCCTTGCTCCTGGCTGGTTCTTGTCCTGGCCTCGAGCTGCTGACAAATCAAGCAGGATAAACTAGAGCAGGTTATTCAGGACTGTGTCCAGTGGGTGTTGGACTCGTCCAGGGAGGGAGCTCCACAAGCTCTGGGAAATCTGTTCTGATGTTAGAGCACCCACAGGAAAGGATTTTTCCCCAGCTCATGCACAGAATGTCCTCTACTGCAGGTTTTGCTCATTGCATGTTGCTCCCTCACTGGGCACCACTGGCTCCTTCATCTTTCCCCTCTCCCATGGGGCATTTGTGCCTCCTCTTCAGCAGCCTGAACAGTCCTGGCTCTCCCATTCTCTCCTTGTTTGCCAGATGCTCCAATCCCTCACGTATTGCTGACTCCTGTTCCATTTGGGCTCTTTTCTTGCAGCACTGCTCTTCTGCCAGTCACTCCCCTGCACGTGGGGCTGTTCCTCTCCAAGTTTGCTGATCTTCACGAGGTTCCTCGTGCCTGTTTCTCCAGCCTGGCAGGGTCCTTCTGCCTGGCAGCACAACCCTCTGGGGTATCAGTCACCCCACCCTGCCTGCTTTCATCTCTCAGCAGCATCAACTGGCCAAGTCCCTTTCCTGAGGATTGAAGAGAAGGGATGATGGAGATGAATCTGTGCCACAGGGGCTGCGGGAGCGTGGCTGTACCATTCCTGAAGGGAAGTGCAGACAGCAGAACTGCCTGAGACTCTTATGGCTAATGGCTTCTCTGTACAGATGTTAGATGAAAATAGAAATATCTTGGCTGAGAAATGCCTGGTTGCTGTGCTTGAGGATGAATAAGGGAAGAGGTCTGTTGGCAGGGTTGCTGTGAGCAAGAGGGAAGGATGGGAATGAGGTTTGAACTCACAGTGCCAATCCTCCTGATTCCAGGTCTGCTGGTAGAGAATGTCTCCTTTGCTCTCTTTCCTGAGAACTTTTTTCCAGGAAAGAAAACTTGATTTTAGAGGGATCCGAGTCCTGTTTTCAGTTCTTGAGGAAAAGATGTTTCCTTAAACTTGAGTATCAGTATTGATAGCAATTCTGCAGTGGGGAGCTGCACTGTGTAGTGACCAGCTGCATTATGTGATCAAGCAGAATTCATCACGACATCAGCATTCACAGCTGGATTTGAAATGATGGTTTAAACCCTTTAAAAATTCTTTGAACCATCCACTACTCTTTAGATTCGTTTCTTTTTTGAAGTGGGAAAAGAGAAGGACAAATTGATGTTTCCTTAAACTTTAAGTTGTCTTTATCAAAACCAAGTCATTAATGAAGGAAAGGTGTTGGGTGAACTTGAAGAGAAAGGTAAAAAAAGAATGATTTGCACAAAACATAATGTTCCTTGATGTGGACTTCTCTGTGTCTGGTTGTGGCACTGGGAAACTCCAGGCAGGATGCTTCTGGAGCAGAGCAAGTGCAGACCTGCTTTTCCATTCAAAATGTCACAGATATTTGGAACTGCTGCTTGCCTTTGGCTGCAGCCTGCTAAGATATGAGACCACCAAACACACCCAATAGGAAAAAAACAAATTCAGCTTTTTTTCATGAAATGAGTAGTCTAATTTTGAGAAATTACTCTCCTGCAAGGAGCTGAACTGCTTGCTGCTTGTTGAGTTGGTGAGTACCTTAGTATAAAAAGAGCAATGGGACTTAGAAAGTGTCTTTTTGTGACATGGAGAACCCTCAAATTCCTCTATATTTCAGAGGGTTCAACAGCTGACTCCTTGGGCAAAGATATGCAAGTGAGCAAATGGAAAGTCGCAGCAGGGATCCAGCAATAGGTGAGGGGTCAAAGAGAGAAAAACCTTTTATCACGCTGTCACATTTTCTTTCTTTTCCTGAGCTGGAGCAATCAGCTGTTCTCTCTCAGCATGAAACTCTGCTCTCACAAGTTCACTCAGCAGTTGGTTGTGTCAACACAGCTCTCACAAAAAGGGACTTTACATGCACGACATAAATCTAGTTCAGAGGGGAATTCCAGAAACTCGTGTGCATTAATTCAAGCTGAGGGTAAACAACTCCTAGCCAAACCTGCAAATGTTCCATCTAAAGACACTTTCCTTTTTTTTATTTATTTATATTTTTTTACAGGAATTAGTATCCTCTGAAGCTGTGTAGCACAGTATTCAATTAGTGATTTTTTATTTGGCCAAATATTGTTAAATGTCACAGCACTGTACAAGTTAGTTGAAGATGGTGAAAGTTTTGTCCAGAAAGAGCCTGCTGCCAGAACAAAAGTTTAATAAGCTTTATTGCAGCACTGCTGCCTTTTATAATGTTAACTTATGAGGGATAACACTTGAAAGAATTTTCAGCTAATTAGCATCATTTAAAACAGAATCTCATTCTATATTAGAGCAGAAATGCTTGTGCATGAATGAATGGCCACAGGTAAAAGTACAGTTGCCTTGCTGTGTATTGATTTATGTTCTTTTCTGAGTAATTTCTTCATAAATCAAGGTAATAAATGAGTTAGACAGGAGAATTTGGGAAGAATCAGTGGATTTCCAGAAACCAAGTATGCCAAGTTTTGCATCAGTCAGAAAGTCTTCTTCTCAAGGGCATTGTGTCCTGATTTATTGCCTATCAAAGTGTAACTTTAAGTGTTTTAAGGACTATCATAACCATTAGGTATATTTACCTGGAAGCTTTACAAAGCCTTTCAACATTTCTTCATCTATTTTACCCCTCTTCCCTTAAACTTTGTTACTTAGATGGCAGGTCTATATTTCTGCATATTTAGAACGTACCACAGCTATTCCCTGTTGATACTTTCAGATGCTGTCCAGGTCTTATTTTATATAATTTTATACATCTTATTTCATATGAAGCAGTTTATTTGGAGTGTTGGGGGAAGAAGCCTGAGCCTCGAGGTGTCAGGAGAGGCAGGTGTGGTGTTGAGGCTTTAGGTGCTCATGAAACCACAGCAGGAGTGTTGGGTGTCCTTTTAAACACACAGGGGAAAACGAGCTCCAGTAAGAGAAAGAAGAGATGAATCTGCAGTGTAAATGTGCTGAGCAATTTGGGGGGGGAAAATGTCATGAGCAAATGTCATGAGCACGGCGTTTTTCATTGCTGAGGATCCTGGTGGCTGCTTCTTCTGGTAATACTTTGTAAGGCAGCCTGTGCAGTGTGAATCTACAGCTCCTACTCCAACGAGAAAAATCCCTCTAACCAAGATTTCTATATTTACTGTCGTGGGGGGTTTTTTTAATATGTTTTCATTGGTTGCTGTCTGGATTTTACATTAAGCTTTCAAGCATTGAAACAAAGTTATTTTTGAAGGCTTTCTTCCTGCAAGAATTACATCAGAAAAAACCACCCCAGATTTCTGATTTAACAGATGAAAGAGGAATAACAAAATCAATTGAGTATTTCTTTGTGTCTCCATATCACTAGTTAAGATTTTTCATTTGGATTAAATTCATGCTTTTGTCCTTTGACAGTATAATATTTCCTAATCTGTCTGCTAATTTTTTAAAGGATAAATCCAAGGAATTTATTTTAATATTATCTTGTGAAAATATCACAATAATTGAGTTTTATTATGTGCAATGTGAACCTACAAAGATGTGCATAGTGTGTATGCATTTCCTTCTTGGCTAATGGAGCCAGGATGCAGCTAATTAGGGAAAAGTTTTGTTAATTGCTGTTGTGATGTTGTGGATGGGATCAGTAGGTGGTCAGAAATATTTATTGAATCGATGCAAGCAATAAATAATTAATTGAGGCAACCTTTTATCATTCGTTTTCCCATTTCACGTTACTGATATGCTGATGTCAGCTGGATGTCCTTAACTGAACTTGGCAACTGCTTTGTTACACACAACTCTGTTAAAATACTTCACAAATATTCTTTTAAAAGTAATACCTGCTCTTTATGCCAGCAAACTTGGCCCAAGTTTTGAGACAGGTTCACAAGTCAAAAAATGTATGCCTTTTGGTGATTCTCCTCCAGACATGATTGATATGTTATTCCCTGAGCCCCTGCTGAATATTTTAGAAGTAAAATGATGAACCAGCAAAGGCAATGTAAAGCACTATATAAGGGCTACATTCCATATTGTTAAGGAAGATTAATTAGGGAAATAATTAACGTGGCCAAGTTATTAATTACTTTTTGGCTGTCCTGCAGTACCAGAGGCTTAAGAAACCTATCTTATTGCTCCTATCTGTCCTCAGAATTAATGACCTCTTATTTAGGCTGCTAGCTCTCCATGCATAAGCTATCACAATAATAGCTGTGCTTTCTTGTAGCCTGTGGTATCAGCATCCAGAATGCATCCATCTAGAAATGAGAGAAATAATCACTGCTGCTTGCAAGTCTTCAGCCCTGAACAATACCCAGGCTGCTGAAACCCCAGAGCATGTTCAATAGTGGAACGTCAGGAACTGCTGAAGCAAAGCACAAAATTATTCAGGTTCTTTTTCATTTGTCAGTAAATTGGATTAAGGGATTCTAGCGGGGTGTGCTTGTGTGTGGCAGTATATCTAAAACAAATGCCCCAGTCACAGTCAGCCACCTTCCACTGTCTTCCTGGGAGTAAATTGTATTCATGTGGCTGCTCAGGGACCTCTGGCAGGAAATATTCCAGCAGGGAGGTGGTTGTGTGTTCTCCCTGTACCAGAGGGGCACTGACATCCTGCCTGCATCGCTCACAACCCAAATGTCTCTCACATTTCACCTCAGCTCCCAGATTTGGCTTTTATTAACAGGAATAATAGGCACAATTGAACACCTAACACACTTTTGCCACTGGTGGAATGGGAGGGAGAATGGCTCTTAGGCACTAATAGACTGGCCAGTGGCCAGGGGGAGAGCTCAGCACTTTGGAGAGGAGACAGCATTTCAGGACAGGCACTTGGCTCCTCTGCCTGCTCCTTTCAGAGCCATCCCAGGGATTGCTTTGGTCACTTTGCATTTGGTGCTTTGGGTAGTAAACTGTTTTTTGTGAAGGAAATGGAACCAGGGTCATTATACCTTTTGTAATCTGGGAAATAGAGCAAAGTTAATGGTAATGCTGAAATTTGTCAGGAGGGTATGACACCAGGGTGAAGTTGTGACCCAGCTGAAACAAAATGGAATTTTACCATTAAAAACAAGTTGGTCAGGGCTTGCCCTGCAGGGTTTCAGTTGCAGTGTCTCTGAAACCAAGCAGCTCTGGAGTGTGAGATACGCAGCTAGATCAGAAATTAAGCAACATAATCACGGAAGGGTTAGTGTTGAAGTGACCTTAAGGATCATCTAGTTCCAAATTATCAAATGCAGGCATGATTATATTATTATATTTCTTTCTTTCTTTCTGCATAGCAGCAAGTCCCTCATCTGTGTGCTTTTTGCATTACATCAGAACAAGGAACAGTTCACATTCTCTTTAGGAATGGATTCTCAAGGGGTTAAAAGGATGTGGCATGAGCTGCATGCTGTGCAGTAGGAGCTACTGGAAATACTTTTATCTTTATAGCTCATTTGAAGAATTAATCTCAACTTTTAATATCCTGAAAGCAATGAGATCTCACTATTGATCTTACTCATCAGAGAAGGATAACAGAGATGCAGTACACAAGAAAAGTCACTGATACTTCTGGTAATGTTTATCAATGTTGTGAAATAATAGAATTTTTTTTTCCTGTGTACCTCTTTATGTGAACATTTAAGCCCAAACAGATGGATCTGTGTATATAAGTCCATTTTTTCTGTGTTGTTATGCTTCTGGGAAGCACGTTACAGAGCTGGGACATTTCAGAATATAAATTTATCAACACGAGTATGATTAATTAATCAGTCAATCTACTTAAGAAAGCAGGAAAGCCACAAGCCCATCACTTTGTCAGTTCTCTGTTAGGGGTGTATCTGGGAAACAGCATTTTCAGAGAGTCCCAAACTCGGTTTTGAATTATTCTCTTTGCTCACTTTTTAATGGAAAGGTAACTTCCCAGAATCTAGATCCTTTTAAAATGGAAAATGTGCAATATTATCTGAGGGAAGTATGAAGATGATTTACTATGCATGATTTTTTCAGTTTGTACACATTGGGCATGGTTATATTTTTTTGCTCAGGACATATATATATATTTTCTGCTGAACTTTTCTCGATTGCTTTTTTTATCGGGTTTACAAATCAAATCAAACAGGTATATTGCAGAGCTCTGATATTATTTTCTGCGCTTATAGCACAATGTATTGAATTATGCTTGCTCATGTACTGCTGCTGCTATTCTCTCCAGATTGAGAGAGAATGACTGTGGGGGCTGTAAATTCACTTGGCTTCCAGCACCACCAGTTAAATCAAGAGCCCTGTTCAGGCTGGAGAAGAGACAGAGCAAGTGTTCATTACACAAATAAATTTGGTCAAAAGTACAGCACAGTGGGTACCCAACCATTGCTCACATAATATTGTCAACTTAATCAAATAATGCCTAGAAGACATTCACAAGCTCTTTCTCTCTGAGAAATAACTTGATTGGTGCAGCAGGAAAAAACAGGTGCTGTTTTGAGCATTTATTAAAAAATTCAGTGGGTGCTTTCTTTTTGTGCTAAATTTAAAATTCTGAAGAGCTTTACCTTATGCTGACATTTATACTTGAGATACTCAGCACTTAATTTCCTATTGAGCATATTTTTTAAAATTAATCAGTTCCTTTTTTCTTTTCCTTCTTTTTTTTTCTCATTATAAAAAATTTAGAGGTTATTCCTGTTAGAATTAGGCTGTTTTTCCTCTAGACTTGGTGTAGGTTTAAAAGATATGCAACAGATTTGTGTTTTGTTTGTAGATTATAGCAGAATGATCAGGACCTGGTAAAGCTTTCTCATGTTCCAGAACTACTTATTTTTACTTAGTCCAGAAAGAGATGAAAGGTTTAGTTCCATTTCAGGTGTTCCTACAGCCTGTGTTCCATTCAGTCTTTAAAAGCTGAGATTGGGAACAGTGTTCTTGTGGTGGTGAGCAAACAGTTCCCATGTGACTGCATTTCACTGTGCTGGAAACAGGATTTGAGGGTGAGAGGCTTTGTGCACACCATCCTTGCTTCATAGGAAATGAAGGATATTCGTCAGTGGGAAAGAATGGAGGGGAAGTGAAACACTCACAATTCCATGTGAGAACCATTCCAGGGCTGGCTGTCTGCAGTGATGGATGGACAGGGACACAGAACATTTCCATTTGCCAGGAAGGAGGATGGAATGGGATTTTTCTACCCAAGCAATGTGCACTCTCTGATTTCAGGATCACTGACCACTGTTTTATTGTGTGCTGCCTTTTCCACCAGTGCTGAAGGTGGGAGATGAGGCTCCAGTGTCCTGCATTAGAGGCTGCATGAAGGCTTTGGAATGTATTTTTGAGTGAAAATTGCTGCAAATTTGGCATAAAACAGCCTTAAAGGGAGAGGTGTGTGTGTGGAGGAGTTAATTTTTTTTCCCAAATAAAAAATTGTCAAATTTATTTTATCCTAAAACAAAATTCGGTTTGGTGGTTTTCTTCACTTGTATAATTTTTGTTTCTTAAATTCTCAGGGAAAAGCTAGGAATGGAAACCAGAAAAATTTGTCAACAATTTTACTTAAGTGTGAAGTCTTTAAGAACTTGAGTGAAGTCTTTTAAATAATAAAAGTTTTCTGTTTCTAGAACTGAGTTAAGGAAACAAAAAGAAAGATATTTTGCTAAAGGTAAAGAATTTCTTTAGAAAACAATAGATATTGACTCTCCTGATGATGAATTTGGTTTAAAAGGATACCACATATTTATAATGAAATTATTTTATATAAAAAAAAGAAATCCTTTTCTGAAATGCCCTCTTTGATATGTGTTTTTTCTTACCTACAAGAATGTTTCAATTCTAATTTATTTCAACACTTAAGCAGCTCACTGAAGGAAGGGGAGCTCAGCTCAGTTTGCTTTGCTGAGACTGAGAATTTGATCTTCTATTTCTGCAGTCTGTACTTACAACTTTCATAATAAGTTTTAAGACTATAATATATTAAGAACCTTTAATATTTTATAATTGGAACTATGTGGTGGAATAGGGGCCAGAAAGCAGCCTGATTGCATGTAAGGCTGCAGGGGTGGAGGAAGTATAATGCTGCATCCTAACACCAATTCATTTTTAAAGGACTATCAAGCATCTCTCTCCAGGTCCTCTAGCAGTGAAGGTATTCTGGAATATATTATGTAGATCTGAGATAAATTGCATTCTGGTTCTGTGAGTCCACAGAGCTCTGAAAGTTGCCTGGCTGGGATTTTCCAAAATCCAGTCTGTCCTCTGCCCCCTGTGTGTTTCACCTCCTTGGAAACTTTTGCATAGTCCTCACATTCCAATTTCAGTTTGTGGTTATCCTTGTCCACATCTCCCAGGCACACCCGTGGATATCTGGATGATAATGTGCTTTGTAAAGAGCCTGTGACATTGCCAAGCCTTTTCATATGTTCTAAATGGTTTAGCTCTGTTAATTCTGCCCCAGGGATCTTGGGGGTCATGGACAGTTATGAATTGTTGATGACAGTGTCTTGCTGAAGTTTCTGGTTTTCAATGCTCATTGCCCAGACTCTGAGACATTCTGTGCCCAGAGTGTAAATTCGAGACTTCTTAGAATAAAAAATGATTTTAAAATGTGGTAAAACCAACCAAAGGCCCAGAAAATAACAGTACCTGAATTTATCCTCTTCACCCACCATTTGTAGCTCCATTTTAATGCCGCCTTCAGAAACCTGACTGGATTTTGTTGACCATAATCTGTTCAGCTGCTTAGCAGGGCAGTTGTTCCCAGTGTTTTGGGGTGTTTGGGGTGCACAGTTCTGCCCTTTCACTCCTCTTTTCTGGGAATAAAATGAACAGAGATTACTCTCTTGGGTTTGCATTTATACAGGATGCTGATTGTTCCTGGGGCACCCTCTGTTCCTGAGGCATAGGAACACCTTCAGAATTCTTTAGTTCTCTTCAGATTAATCTGATTGACTTCAAGTTCTCCTGGAGTGTTGTATTTCAAGAGTTTCCAGTCTGTCATCCCCCACCTGCTCTCACCTACCAAATTTCTTTCATATTTCTCTCCTTTTCTGCCTGAAGGTAGAAAATAATCCCTGTGGTGTCTCTGGGTGAAACAATTACCTCAAAAATCTAAATTTTGAATTTCCGAGTTGATTTTAGATAACAATAGATAAGCATGGAACATTTTTGTCTCTTGACAGCTATATACCATATCTTCTATTTAAATCACTAAATATTCATAAAGATAAATTATTTACTTTGTGGACCTGTGAGTTCAGGGAGTAGCAGATGAAGAGATATGGTGGCACTGACTCAGTTTTAGGTTTACACTTGATCTGATCCCATTATTTGTTTGGATCCCTTGTAAATCTTCCTTCAGTGCACACAAAAGTTTTTATTTGTGCGAGTCTTATCGTATCTTGTGAAATATCAGAGATGCTACTAATGCTTCTGCAGAAATGAGGACCTTTATTTATGTAGTGTTCTTAGCACAGAAGTATAGGCAATATAGATGTTAGTACTTTTAATTTGAGGACATTTGTATTCCCTAGGGACAATATTGTTGAATTTCACTTGCTAGAATTCTATTTATATGTAGTTATTGCTGATGTAAATGATGTATTCTGTTTGAGTTCTTTTGCTTCCTCTTCAACAGGCTTGTTGGTACTAAAACTGTGTGGTAAGGTTTATTTTATTTAACCATTTTTATGTTGCTTTAACTGTTGTCTCCTAAAAGAAATTTCATACTAGCACGGAATGAGCAATTTCTTCTTTTTGTTCTTTAAATGAAAAAAGTCAGAAAGACAATCTGAATGTAACATTAGCACACAAGAGAAAGATGAATATTAGAGAAACGATGTGGTCAGACGTAAGAGGAAGGATAGAGCAGAGAGAGTGATGCTGTCAGATCATCCTTGTAGTTCTTCATTCAACTATTTTCTTTCCCCTTCTATTCTTCCAAACCCCTCTGCCCCTGCAAACGAGTATTTCTGTGCTCTTTTTACATACCCATTGCAGAACCTTCTCTAATGACTGTGTGCTGTACAAGCAGTAATTAATTAGGCACTGTAGGATATAATTAAAGTACAGAAAAGAGTAATTTCTATAACCTACTGATAGACCAGCATTGGTTAATTTTACCTTTTTAATGAGGGGCATTTTATGATTTTTTTTTTCCTCATCTCACTGAGGATTTGTTTGTTAAATCATAACACATGGCAATGTCCTTCCATTTTAAACCAGAATTTTAAAACCAAGGAGCCGTGTCCCTGTAAGAAGTACCAGGACATAACCTCATTTTGGTGAGGAAGCAAATCTATAAAACTTTGTTTCTGGGTCTCACACTTCTGTCGGGCAACCTTCACCACTGATTAAACTTCTGTTCCCTCTCCCAAGTCAAGGCCTTTTCCATAATGACCACCATTTATCTGGAGAGAATGACCCTCCAGTGCCCATCAGCACTGCTGATGGAGCAGCAAGGAGGATGAGATGTGTTACCTGCCTGCTGGCGAGAGTCCCCGTGGCTCTCAATGAAATCACTAATCTGATTTAGAAGTGCCTGGCTTGCTCTGTGAGCAGGCAGCATTTGGACTGCACAGTAAGTTCCTTACCTTGGCAAACACAGAAGAGGTTAAAGGAGTTCCTACAATCTTATAGGGAGATATATTCATTCATTATTTAAGAATAACTAAGCAAATCTGCAAATAATAATCTACTTATTCTCCAGTTTATTCCAAATACTGAAAATGTATGCTGTTGACACAGAAATGGATTTGATTTTCATGTATTTAAACTTGTGGTATTCCTCACGACTTTGGAGCAGACTTAACTGCTGTTTTGTTTGTTTTTCGGGGTTTTTTTTTTGGTTTTTTTTTGAGAATTTAAGCCCATCCCCTTGTATTAAAAGTGGCAGAAATACTTACAGTGTGCTTTATTTTGCTTTACCCTTTTAGCAGACAGATGATGCAGCACAGACCGATGGCCAGCAACAGACACAATCTTCTGAAAACACAGAAAACAAATCACAGCCAAAACGGCTCCACGTCTCAAATATACCATTCAGATTCCGGGATCCAGATCTTAGACAAATGTTTGGTGTAAGTGCTCATCATTTATTTCTGTTTTTCTATACATTTGCAATAGGTATTTTGTATTATAGTATTTTGTATTATGGCAGCTATGAGAGCTGTATCTCTGATTGATGCTGTTCAACCATTTTTCAGGAAAGATTCCCCTTGAATCTATATACAATCAAACATCTGATTTGGCAGTCACAACTGAGAAAAGAAATGACATTGATTCTGCTGGATGTGATGCACTTGGGTGCTTTGTACTACATTCCCAAGAAGCTATCTGTGGTGGTTTAAATGCATACATATTGCTGCTGCTGTGCACATCTAGATTTCTCTGCCTGCATTTATTGATTTTGGAGAGTGTGATGTTGAGCAGTCAGTGCCTGACCTCCTGAGTAAGGCACCAAAAAGCAAAGCACAGCCTAAATTTCAGCACGAAGTTCAGACACAAGAATCCTCACCCATCTCCACAGGTTTTGTAGGTCTGTAGGCTTTGAAGGTTTTTTGTTAGTATTTTTCTGTAAACCTCTCAGTTTGTGCTTTCCCCCCGGCCACAAATGCCTTCAAGCACATCCCCTGTTTCTCACCAAGGCCCTGGACATGCCATCAGCAGTAGGATTATAAACAAGAGACCTTACACTGGGCTTCTGTTCACTAATCCAAAAACTGTCAGGTTTAGCTTGAAATGCCACAAAACTTAGAAAATAGTACCTGATCTTCTATTAGAACCCAACTCAGGACTCTGAAGTGTTTGTGTTACTCTCACTGTCTTTATTCTGCCTCACTAAACCCCAGTTTTCTCCTGCATTACAGCACTGAGTGCCTCATGGCTCTGTATTTCTTTCCATTTTTCATGGTCAGCTCAGATTGTTAAGTTCTAATAATGTGCTTGTATGTGACTCAAAAGATGGTGTTTCTCAGTATTTATTCCTCTGAAGGAAAAACTGGAAAAAGAATCCTGGTGTGGTACTGGGAAATGAGTGACAATTCTGCTGGATCTGACTTGGTACGTGTTACCTCCCCTGAATGCAGCTTCCAGCTCATCAGCAGAATAGCAGAAGGCATAATAATTAACCCTCCAGAGAAAAATATGCTAATTTATTTAAACTAAACAAACCACTTAAAATAGGTTTTATTTGAAAAAAAAAAACACCATTAAATGAAAGGATTTTTCTATAGGTATTGTAGTAATTTATAAATGAATAAACACAGTTCCTTTTAATATTTCTTAGTTAGGTCTCAAAAGACTGACACTGGAGAATGGCTGGAGTTTCCAGCTGACTTCCAGAATGACTTGGTAACAGAAAACTTTTAGCTTCTGAAATGATAGAAAAATGAAATTTCTGCATGTGCGAGTTGAAATATGGCAGGTCTGCATCATGCCCACGTTATACACACAGCAGATGATCTTTTTACATGGGCACAAATATAGCAGAGGAGAATTCTTTAAACATCAAGTCCATGTCTGAATCAAGGCTGAAGTTGCAGTTGAAACATTAATTAAATGGTGAATGCAAGAACATGAAATAAGCCAGACTATACCAAGTGATGGTTGATTTTTCATGGTCAAGTTGAAGCTCTTTAATAAGCTAGAGAAAGAATATTTTCCTTTCTGGCCCGTAATTCTTTATTGTATCTTAAAAGACTGGAGTCCAGGCTCATTTCTGCAGTTCCTGGGACTCTTGCTGGATTATCCTCCATTTGCCTGCCTCTAATTTCTGCCTTTTTGTTTAAGATATTGGCTCACTTACCAATGCCAACACTGATCCATACTGTGTGTTAATGACATATGAAATAACAGAAATGACCCCCTGATGCATTACGCTGTCACCTCACAAAATGTGTCCCAACAGAAAGTGTTCTAACATTTATTCCTGTCCTAAGCCAGGTCCAACAGAGCAGGCAGCTGGGTTCAGCTTTTGGGTGGGCAAACACTGTCTAGGGAATTGAGTGCTGTGTAACAGGTGTAACAGTCACTTCTAATATTATAATAAAAATACAATTTTGAGCAGAGAAAAAATCCCCCCAACGTGAGTATCCATTCTAGTTTTCCAAATGATGCTCCAGTAAGTAAAAACTTCGTAGGAAACAATGATTACCCGTTTCAGCAAGGGTGGGAAGAAATCCTCAGTCCTTGAAGCCGACAACAAAATTCCCACTTGGTTTAATCTCATTCCTGTAATGCAGAAGTAACCAAACTCCTTCACCTGAAAATGGAGAAATTTGGGACTTTTACTTCACCATGCTCACAGTTTAATGCTCTTTTCTCTCTGTCAGGGGCTTCACTGAGCTTCAGGTTCCTCTGTGGAATTTTTGTAATGAGGATAATGATGCACACAATTTAGAAATAATATTGATCTGGCTCTTTTTAGTTTTGTCTTTTTTTGTGTTTAACAGTATTTGCTTTTATATTCTTTAACATTTTTAAAGCATTTCACCACTTCCTGAAACAAACATTTGTACTGTATATGATAGAAAGGTTGAAGTTATCTTATTTTCATGCAACTTCTTCTGTTTCTTTGCAGCAATTTGGTAAAATCTTAGATGTTGAAATTATTTTTAATGAGCGAGGCTCAAAGGTAAGCAGTTTAATTCACCTGTGGAATTTTTTATTCTGTTTAAAATATCTGAGTAAAAGGAAACAACTGCACTGCTGTGACAAAATAATGTCTGAAATTTTATGTTAGTGAAAACATCTTCTGAGCTGTCAGTCAGCTTTCTAAGCAGTATGAAAATCATTGGACTCATATCTCTTAAAGGGGGTAATTTTAACTACTCCAAACTGTCATCTGTTATATGGGAATGTTGATTTTTGCTGTCCTTATTCTTCAAGGGTAATTATTTCATTTATTTTATAAGATGAGTCCATAGTTAAAGATATTTGTAGGCAGGTTTGTATTAGTACAGATATTTTTTTTTTCTTTACTTGAAATGAAAGATGATAATGATACCTAATAACTACCCTCTTAAGTAATTAGCGGAGAAAATATGTGATTGTTCCAGTTTAAGTGCAGATGTTTTCCTATTTAGTTAAAGCCTTAGTACACCAACCCTTTGAAAACAATCTATTTTAGCATTTATTTTATTAAAAGTGTTCTTGTCGTATTGCAAACATTGAATATTTTTTCTTTTTCAAAATTACTTTGCCTTCAATACATACTTCAATTTATTCAGTATTTAAGAGATAAAGCAAGATAGAATGGCCAGGGCTCCATCAGCATCAGCTGGTGCAGAACTGAAGCCCAGTGTGTTCACCTGATACCACCTGCAGTACAGGGGTTTATGTCTGTCATATGCATCTTTTTTCCTTTTCTTGCCATGTCAGACACACTAAAAAGTTTATTCACTAATGTTTCAATCTTCCTGTAACTCATATATCATTTATTATTAGTGATGGGATGTTATCCCTGTTCTAGACATACTGTAACCTGTCATAGAATTTTGATGTGCATGATTCTTAAAATATCTTAAATCAGATATATTTTAATTCTGTTAGTATTTATGTTCTGAAATTACAGCACTTTTTTTTTTTTTTTTAAACTAAATGGAACAGCTGAAATCTCCTGGTTTATTATTCAGACATTAATTAGACCCCTTGCCTGCCAGCCCAAACTCAGTGGGAGCATTCATCACTTTTTCAGTAAACAACTAAAATGGATGGAATTTGGTGGCTTAGAATCTCCTGCTCTGGCCAGAATTTATTATTGTTAAATTATAGTTGTTCAAAAATGTTTACAAAATACATGGATTGTCCAGACCTGCTGCTGCTGCATAATCCCATCCATTTCCAGAGCCATCCCCCACTGGCCACCTTGGCTGGTCGTGCTGCAGGGTGGAGCTGAGCATGTTGAGAGGAGTTTAAACTCTTATTTAGTCACTAAATCTTACCTAGGTGAGCATTTTCGCCACCACACCTGCCCTGGGCTGCATAAGTGTAAGGTTTTGTTAAAGGTTTGGGGGATGGCAGAAGGAGGTGTGTCCAAATGGAGCTTTTTTTTAATGTTGGCTTTGCAGTGGGAAAACATGCCAGTGCCTTGTGCTAAAGGCAAGGTCCTAGAAAGGATTTCAGAAGGCAAAGGTTTTCCTGGCTGGGTTTGTATCATCCCTGCCTCAGTTACACACTTGGGCAGGTCAGACTGTTGTTAATAAATGTTCCTGCAGCCCAGGTGTCTCCAGGGGAGCTGCTCACAGCTCAGGGCTGCTGCTTCTCACCTGGCTCAGAGTTAGTTCAGCTACACAATATTTTGGTTTGCAGAACTACCTTTAGATTCTCTCTGTTAAATGGGAAGTTAAAGAAAAAGAAATATTAGGAATGAGAGGGACATCTTTTTTCTGTTCTTTCTTTTTCTTTTTTCTTTTTTCTTTTTTTTTTTTTTTAATCTGATCATTTCGTGTCCATTCTGTAGGAATTAAGATGCACCAGATTAAAGTCCCATTCCTGGCAGTGCTTATCTATGTTTTCATAAAATCCCACTGAAACTGAAAGGACTACTAAGTGGTTTCAGACTGAGTACAGGTAACAAAGTTTGCAGGATCAGAATTCAAATTTGTTTCTAGCTGCAGTTTGGCGTAAGAATTGCTAGAATATGTTTTTGTTTCTGTTTCTTTTTTTTTTTCTTTTTATTCTAATAGTTAATGTTTTAAACGATTGTTTCAAAAACAACAGAAGTTATCTCATTCTCACACCGTAATAATTAAGAAGCATGGAATTGAATATTCAAAAAACACAGCATTAGAACACCACCATAAATTATAAAATCATTTTGCAGAAGGAAGCCCTTCCATAAAAGAAAACCCTAAATCAATGAAAGTTTCATACTACAAATTTCTGCTTTTTTGAGTATGTAGTAATAATGAAGAAAGTTTTGACCATTTTCTATCAGTCATAAATCAATGCTCCAGACAGCTCTATATATACATTCAGAAATCTGTTTATGTGCATATGTATTAATGTGTATCTGGTGTATATTACATTAACACCTATTTCTTCAAATAAGGAGAACTCCAAACTGCCTCCCAAATTAAATCAGGAGCTTCTCACATAGTAACTTGGCTATCATTAAATCACTTGACAGATTTAAAAAGAAAGTGCATATATTGGCATTACCAATAGAATGCAGCTGTTAACTCAGCTGCATATTAAATCGATGTTCAAGTGTTTGTGTAGGTATTTGAATGTGTGAATCTGTGTTTTGTTCTTGAGTTTCTCTGTCAGCCAGGTAAAGTTAAAGATTTGCATAAATAGTAAGAGCTTAAGTTAAGTAGTGTTGATTATGAGAATAAGTACAATGTAAGAAATTAAAAAATTACAATGAGTATTATTTTCAGAATCTTTGAAGTTCGTGTCTTATCTTGGCTTGTGGCTCCATTTTGTATGTTTTTCTAATTGTTTAGTATAATTGGGTTTTTATCTTTCTCTTTAGCTGTTTGAACAAAAATTAACTGGTAGCACTGTGAGCTAGAGTGACAGAAAATTTTGACTGAACTCCCACCCAACTTTTTGCAATTCTGAGAAGGGACAACTGCTCAGGCAAGAGAATAGGAAAAAAGAAAACAAAAAAAAACAGAATTGGGGGAATTTCAGCTATCGAATGGAGTCACTCTGCTTAGATCCATGGATCCAGTGATGGTTTCTGCTGTGAAATTTTCTTAATGGCATCCTAAATTAGGAGGGTTTTTTTTACAGATCTTTAACAAGATGGGAAGAAGCAGTTGTGGAAGAAATAACAGTTTGAAGTTGAGGATGGGTTTAGGTGTAAGAAAAGCCTGTACAGGGATCTAAACCATGGAGATTAGTGCTGAGGAGGGGGATTTACTTTCTCTCACCACTCCCGCTGTTTTGGAAAAAAGAGTGTTACATCCTCAGTGCCTCGTGGCAAGTGAGGTCGTGGCCTTGTGCTGAAATTCTGGAGAGTGGTGTGGAGAAAATGTGTGAGATCAGGTGTTGTGAGAATGGCTTCAGCCGGAGCTGCAGCTGCTGACAGAGCACTTCGGAGCTCAGGCTTCAGGCTGGGTTTATTCGGGGAAAAAAGGAGTAGCTGTGACTGAGGTGCTGTGGAGAGCACAAAAAAGAGACCACTGCTGCACCTAAATGTCACTTTTTTTGCCTTACAAATGGGAATAAAAAACTGAGATCTTTGAGTCGGTGAAATCACCCAAATAACCCAGGGAATCATCCTGAGAGCTACTTCACGTTTTTGGCTGATAGTTGATTAATTAGTTCTGTAGTTCATACCCATTCTTTTCCTCACTGCTTGGTGTCCATTTTGCCTTAGTTTGATATTTGGTCTCCCCCTTTGTGCAAATGAATGTAGAAATGTCCTCCTTTTATTTTATTAGTATTATTATTTTCTCCCCACACCCCTTTTTTTTACAAACCAGTCACTTTGTGTAATAGGTAGCACTGCAGAGAGGAAATGGGTGAACACTGACAAAACTCAGCAAAGGGAGGTGAGGAGCTGTGGTGAGTGGCTGATTGCTCAGGAGCAGAACAGGGTTCAGGCTAAAATAGAAATAATAATAAAAAAAAAAAAACAGTTTAATAACATTTAAATGATGTGAGCATTGCAAAGCACCACACACAACCTGCAAGTGAAAGCTCGAGGATGTAGAGGAGAGGTTGTTTGGATAACTTTGGGAGGCATGCAAAGGCATTGTAGTGCTCATGCAAGAATTACTTCAAAGGGTTGGTGTATGTTGCTAAAATGTTCCTCACTGTCAGCTTTTTCCAAAATATTTGCCGTTTTAAACAGTGTTTAATTTAACTTAGGGCATAAGAGGCATTTTAATAGGATTTGAAATGTTTGTGTTAGCCCAGTATTATAAAGGAGGGCGTTTGTCATCAGCAGAATTTCAGATTTGTCCCACTAATGTGGGATTCTGGAGTTTTACCAGTTGCATGTTCTATATGTGGAAAATAATATACAGAACAAGTAAAAGAAGCAGTTAAATTTATTCAAAACGTTTGCATTTTTCTTCTTTTATCAGAGTTTCTTTTTCTATTCACATCATGTGATTTTCTTTGATCTGTTAATACAAGAAAGTTTATACTTTGTTCTGAAAGTACTTTTGTTTTGTTGGTGGTTTTCTTTTTTTTTTTCTTTTTTCCTTTTATAAAAAAATAAGTAAAGGCTGTACAGTTTGACAAAAGTTTAAGTTACCCTAGTGTTGCATGGGAACAGTGTTTCTTATGATCACAACAGCATGACTAAGTAGGCAATGTTTAGAGTATATTGACATTCAGTGTTGAATTTTGTGCACATGTTTTTTATTTTGTTGAGATATCTGCATGTCATTAAAATGTGGTTCATTTTCTTTTCTCATTAGTTCATTTTTTTCTATGTGAAGACACTGTAATTTATTTTAATTTCATTTTCTTATTGTTAGATTTATTTTCCTCTGTAGTGACATGTAGAAAAGGTATTTTTGGTATCATTCTTTGACTTTCTCAGCGGGTATTATCTAACTGATGACAGGGAAGAAAAAAAAGAAATTTGTTCACATTTGTTGCTTATTTATTGCACATCTCAATACAATTATAATTTTTCTAATTTGCATGTTACAGAAATGAAGCGAGGACAAGAGAATATTAAATTAAAGAGAGAGAACATAAGCAAACAAGTGGTCATTGACTGAAATAATAATGTGCATGTTGTTTTCCCCCCTTCTCCCTCCTGCATGCAGGGATTTGGTTTCGTAACTTTCGAAAATAGTGCTGATGCGGACAGGGCGAGGGAGAAATTACACGGCACCGTGGTAGAGGGCCGTAAAATCGAGGTGCATGTTCAAAATATTTTCCTTTTCATCTTTTTTATAAATGTCTGCTTCACTCTCATTTGTTGTTTCAGATGCATCATTGGTGTCTTCTGTGTGCTCCCCTTTCCCCCTTCCCGTTGTTTATATATATATTTATATATAAAGAGAGAGAATCTGGCCTTACTTGGGTTTTTTATTATTATTTCTTTTGTAGTTATTATTATTATTATTATTATCATTACTGCTGAAAGGTGGATGAGAGATTTGAAAAAAAAAAAAGAAAAAAAGAAAGCTTTAATATTTTGATGTTATTATTTTGGATGTTTTGTAAATCAATGGGTGCAGTAGATTCCAAAAACCAGCCAACAAATAAAAAAATTAGAAAAATTGAGAACAACAACAACAAAAAAAGTGTGACAGACAAAACGAAAACAAACAAAAGGTTGTTTTTTCTTTTTTTTTTTGTTTTCTTTTATTTTCCTTTTTTTTTCTTTCTTTATTTTATTTTTCTTTTTCTTTTTTTTTTTTTTTTTTTTTTTTTTTTTTTTTTTTTTTTTTTCTGCAGGGTTGATGTGGGATCCACAGTGGCTTTCGAAACAAGTTCAGATTGGGAAAGAAGCATCCAAAAGATGCCCAAGGAACAAAGCCAGACTAGACACTGCTCAATTTTGACATTTAATTTTAAGGAAACCATGATGCTCTTTTGGCTGGGTGGCCTGAGCCATGCGCATATCAAAAAAAAAAACCCCTCAAAAAACCGCCACTGGATCCCCTTCAACACTGCCTCAAGTCGTATTTGTTAGAATTAAAAAAAAAAAAAAAAAAAAAAAAAAAAAAAAAAAAAAAAAATAAAAAAAAAAAAAAAAAAAGAATTACCAATTGAAAATGCTGTCGTCTTTTGAGTAAGATGTTGCATATTTTGCCTTTTCATTTTCCCCCCTCGACGGTAGCGCTTAGGGCCCTCACCAAACTCTCAGTAACCATGGTAACTGTATACATACCCATGCTGGCGATGGTGCTGAATGGTAAGTGGAGAAGTCCATCTGCCGTTTCACGTATTTAGCGCTGATATTACCACGTGGATTTTTTTGACTTGTTGTATTAAGTTTTCTTGATGCTACATTTTTTTCTATATATTGGTACGCCTGTAATTGAGTGTACGTTTTAAGCAAGCCTGGGAGGCACTGATTGGATTGAGGATATGACTTCGTGCACATCTTACTCAGATTGTTAACTCCATATTGTGTTAAATAATGCACCCTCTTTTTATCCTTTTGTTAGCTGTGATTTTAAAGCTTGAATGATTTTGTTAATTCTTGCAATGAAAAAGGCTCTTGTTCCAAGTGTTGAATGCTAGATGTTGCTTTTCCAATGGTACTTCTCTTCTAAAGGGTTATGTTGCACACTGCTAAAATTCGTTTGTCCCTTTTTTGACATTTTCTTTGTTTCCTTGTACCTTGTCTCTTTCCTTTCTACTCCACTGCATGTTCCTTCATATAATCTTTTTTTTATTTTTTTCTGTTTTGAGTATTTATTGTATCAGTGTTATCATGGAATACAAGCATGCTCTTAAGTCTTAAATTATGCAGTACCTTTTAATTTGCTTTTAATGTCTTTTTATTAAAGTTTAAATGATATGATGTTGCTTTATTGAAATGATTTGTAAGTTAAAATGGTTATGAAAGTAAATGTAATTATAAATAGTATGATTTTGTTATGCACCTGTTGCCTTCTATAAATTAAATTGCATTTTATTTTCACATGACTAATAGCAGTAATAATGCATGCATTTAATAGTGACACGGGCCCTCCTTATAACCCTTTCTAACGCCCTGTTCTATGTGCTTAGGTAAATAATGCCACAGCACGTGTAATGACAAATAAAAAGACCGTCAACCCTTACACGAATGGTAAGTGCATGAGCCCCCCTGCTCTGGGTGACTGTCCCTGCATGTCCCTGCTCCTGGGGTGTCCCACTCTGCCCCTTCCTGGGGCTCACAATGGGGTTGGGCACGAATTCTGCCTCTGCAGAGCTTGGCAGAGCACAGATCCTGCTGATGGAATCCCAGTGTTTGAACTCTGGTGGATTCTGTGTGGGACAGGGGAATGATGTTCTCTGCTGCCCCTGTGCAGTGTTAATCCAGTGATGGCAGGGTTCAGCTTGGTTTGGGGGATGGAGGGAAGGAGACCAGCAAGAATGTCTTTCCTGTAGAACCTTTTAGTACCAGGATGCACATCTGGTCAAAGATCATTTACCATGTCTTCCTTCCACAATTTGTTAGAAGAAAGGCAGACTGGTATTGGGGGCTGTTTCCAGCTTTTTTCTTTTCCCATGGAGAAATCAGAATTCCAAGCTATCTAAAAATGAAATTCATTCTAATACTGTCCTAAGTTGGTGCAATGTTGTACGTAAACGATAGAAAAAGAATCCATAGCTATTTGAGGGGTTTGGAAACTATATTTTTTAAATGTTTCCTTTGGAAGTGTTTGATCATGTGCTTGAGTGTACCCTTACTTGTTCAGAAAGTTCAAATTTAAACAAGTTCCTAACTTAGCCAAAGAGTCAAGAATAGCACGTGAACTGAAGTTATTGCAATTACTCTTTCAGTTTTGCTAGACTGTGTAGTTGGTGGTATTTGCTTTTCAATTTCATTGTTTTTCCCATCCAGTAGAAAGCAGATGAAATGTGCACATAAAGGTTTCCTGAGGTAGATTAGACTCTTTTCCATTTTGAAATATAATGGATCATATTTTCTGTGTTTGAGGTCTCATTAGTGAGGGTTTACTAAAATCCACGGCACACAGTGGCTTTATTTTTTAATGAAAAGCTCATCATTTTCTCATAACACAGTAAAAGTAAAACACAGGGATGGTTTTCATGTGACATAACCAAACTAGTTAAAATGATCTGGAGAAGAAAGGACTGAAATTCCTCATGCTTTCTTTAGAAACCCTTTTCTTCCTCCTTTTGTATGTACATGTGGAGCTGGGCAAATTCTGCAGATGGGAAAATCTTGGTTTTTACTGGTTTTAAAGCATCCTAGTGAATCTAGAGTGAGGCCTGACTGGATCACATAAATAGGTTTTGTTGCAATACAGAGCTAAATTAACCATGTGCATATGAGACTATGAACTCTGCCTGTAATGATAAAAGTAGTTTTTCTATAAATGGTGATGCATATTTTGTATTCATATTATCCTGAGGCTATGAAAGTGTTCGTGAGCAAATAACATGTTACATATCAGCACAGGCAGTGCTGAAGGAGGGGAAGGCTGGCAAGGAGAGATGGGAGATTTTCAGCCACGTGGTTTTAAAGGAGGTTCATATCTGTGCCCTGCACTGAAAGATTACTTAGGTCATACATTCTTATTTATTAATATCCAAGACCAGGATGAGCAAAGTCTGCTGTTAAGTGTTTTCCACTTGAAGTGTTTTGTTTGTTGTTTTCCATCCTGCTCCATCCAATCTAGATCTCACCAAAAGTATCAAATATCCTGTTCAGTTCATAAACAATTAGCATTTTTTAACTGTGAACCCAGACATCCAAGGTGCTGCTTCCAGAATATTCTTAGGCACACCTTTTGCCAGGTATTCACCAAGCAAACTCTTGATTGCAATTCATAGCTTTTCATTGTTTTCATAGTTTTTTACCTTTTTTTTTTTTTTTTTTTTTCTTAATGTCTGAAGTCCCCTAAAGTAAACACACAAGGGCAATCACATTCCTCTTGCATAATCACCACAAGCCACACGGAATGAAGTGCAGACATGTTATGGGGCTTCATTTAGTTTCATCAGTGCTTATACTATCAGTCATCCTGGCATGGTACCAGTCTAGTTCTTTATCATTTTGTCAGGAATTAACCACTGCTAGAGCTGATTATTTATTGAAGATTATTGTTGTCTAAAGTAAAGGTCTCATCTCTTAAGTAAACAATACAGCCAAGTTTTTCCACCAGCACGTTAAAATTTGCAAGACACTTCTGATGCAGGTAGCCAGGAACATTTTGTTCGCACATGCCTTTTTGTTTGCTTCAGAACCACTCACTTTTTTATGCCTCTCTTTATCTTTCAAAGTGTGTCTTGTGACTGGCATGTTGTTGGCAGGTATTCAAAAGGTAGTTGGGGCACATGTTGTATTCTATCAAAATGTCAGGAACTGATATTTATTTTAATTTAAAAACAAGATCCACTCTGTTTTGTGTTTCATTCCTGAATACAGCTGCTTGTTTGATAACAGGGCTCGTGTTGTTAATAGGATTGCAGAAGTCAGTAGATTTCAAGGCACAAAAACTTGATTTTTTAAAAAACATATACAGCTCTTTTCAAATAAGTGGTGCACTTTTGTGTCCTAAATTGTCTTTGAAATAAGTATGTTTTCCAGTGACTTTTGACTCCCCAAATGAGCACTTGCTGGGAGAGCTTTTTTTTTTGTGGGTTTGTTATCAGTCAGGATGATTTTGATGGCTCACCTCATGCTTTGGAGATACAACTGCTTTCTCCTTGCAAAGAAATTCAGTGTCAGGAGCGCTACATGTTGGCAAAAATATTTGAGACATTTTTAGATGTTCCAGCCTATCCTGTTCACAGTTGTACTTTCTTCTGATGCCCACATTGCAATTCAGGATGCTCATTCAGGGGTTGTAGGGTACTGAGAATTATGGGCAAGTACATCCAGAGAACTGCCGCAATAAAGGAGGAACATGAAACAGAGATCTGTAAAAAGATAAATGTATTTTAAAGTTTATACTAGTGGTGCTTTGGATTTGAGCCTTCTGTTGATTTAAATTTAGATTCAAAGTCATATCTGGTGCCTATTAGCACAGTTAAATCCTCTCCCACTCCCTTCCTGGGTTACAAACAGGAGGGAAGGAAATGGAGTCATCGGGTTGTTTCCTACCCAAGCCTTTCTCTGGCCGTGGTTGCCTCTCTGGTCTAGGAAGCAAAAAATAATCCTCTCTGTGTTGCTGTGCCCCATTTTCCACCACAGCTTGTTACCCCAGGATCATTTCCTTCCCTTCAGCACACTGGATATGTGCTGCTCTAAATGGCTGGGGAGCTGGGTCAGGCAGAGGGTTTTTTTCTTTCCTTGGCTGGTTTTTAAGTTTCAAGCTTTTACAGTTTCAACTCAAGAAGGAGATTAATATTGTGACAGTAAGAAAAACGCACAAAATTACACCCACAGCCGAGAATTTGCCTCCTCCAGCTGCTGCAGAAGGGTTACTTGGCAGCTGCTGGCTCGGATACATCAACTCCCATCACACTTGATTAACCCACACAGCTATGGGCCAGCACATTGTTGGCTGACAAGATAAAGTTAAGTTTAATTACTGTTATTTTCACGATGAAGTATTTCCTCCACAGGCTTCAAAAAGTTAGATGAGACAGCCGTCACTGGGAGAGTGGTAAGGAGCTGAAATATGAGCCTGCCTTTCAGCTGTGAAGAACAATCTGTGTCTTCCAAGATTATTTTTTTTTCTTTCTCTCAGACAAATTGTGGCACTGTTAGTGTAACTTAGAAGCTGAGAGATGTCTGTCAGCTGCTTTGACAGCAAAAGCTGACAGATCTAAAATTCTGTCCAATCTTTCATTTTGGATGGTGTTGATCAGTGGTCTTCTGAGGAAGTACTGAATTTGAAATATTGGATATTCCCTACCTTATATAAAGTTAGACTTTTACCCAAAGTCTCAAAATTTGAATGATTTTTCATCAGTCAAAATTTATGAGATCAAGAGATAATGCTATACTCTGGTGTTCCTAAATATATTCCTGTGGAATGGAAAATTGAAGGATCAGCTAAAACTCCTGTGGTATTTTCAGGAGGAAAAACCTTTTAGCCCTTCTTGGCTGGGCATTTTCCAGCTCCCCCAACTGTCTTTTGGATACACTGAACAACTGCAGGGACTTCTACAGAAAAGGTGTTGTGCAAAGATGCTTACATTGAACTTACTAATAAGTTGCCTTTCAAAACCACCTCTGCCCTCTCTTACTGAGCAGTTAATTATTGGGAAATAGCTGCTGTGCATGAGATAGAAGTAGCTTGAAAGGGTGGGAATAGTTTGTTTGTTATTGAGACTTTGCATTGCACTTTTTCAGTCTTATAATGCCTTGATGCTTTATGATTTCCCACTGTGCTTTTGCATTACGTGATATGGCCAAGGCAGAAATAAACCTAGTGTGCATTTAAATTCTAATCATGGCTTTTGCGATTTTGAAAAGCCTTGTTGTCAGTGTCTGGGATTGCATTTTGATTCCAGAAGCAGTTAAAAGTTCTATTTTAAGTGCCATAGCTCTGGAGTTTACAACACGCTTTTGCTCAGGTTTTTGTTTTATTTTTTTTTTCCTTTATTCCCATTTACAATAAGTGCTTCCCACTCCTCTGATTTGAGGGCGCTTTAGGAAAACCCCCTAATTTTTCAGTTTCAGGAGTTCAAAATAATTGCTCACTTAAGGAAAAAAAGAGAGTGTGGGTGGGGGGATGTTCTGTGGAGTTTGCAGTTGACTGGGAGCTCCCTGTGGCTGAGCAAACCGCAGTGACTGGTGCTGCAGCACAGCTGAGAACACTGATGGGTTTGCAGCTCTTGCTCTTCTCTTGCCCCTCCAGTCCCTCCAGCCTGGTTTTCTTTGACATCCCCCCTGCTTTGCAGACCCTTTGCACTGTCTGCAGCCAGCCTGGGAATGCTGCATCAGGTGTTAAGTGCAAGCAGTCCTTTGGAGTTTGGCCAGGGCACAGGTACAGAAGATGTGTGAGTTCTGTGCTGTGCTTCTGTGGCAGTGTTTATTAGGGGCTTTTAGTGATCGTTTAGGAGCAAGGCAGTGGCTGATCTGTACCCCTTGAGACCTGGCATTTCACTGGACCCCACAGAGCCTCTCCTTCCTGTCATAACACACATCTCTATGTTGTGGCTGTGCTTTCATTTTGCAGGGTAGAATCAAAATGCTCCAATTATTTGGTTGCCCCATAACCCTTGCTAGCAGAGGCTCCTCAGCAGTGTTTGTGTCCAGAGAATGAACTGTTCTGGCTCCTCTGGGTCATAACCAGAGTGCCAAAACCATGGCTAAGAGCTCCTCTGCCCTGTACTAGAGGCTATGGGGGTACCTGAGCTAGTGCTGACTTTGTTCCAGAGTTTAAGGGAGTAAATCCATATGCATTTCAGCCAGGGTAATTCACCTGGCCATTTACTGCAGTGCCACAGGTCCGGAGAATGCCTTGTTTCATTATTTATTTCCCTACTCAGACTCTGATATTACAGATCAGTAATCAAAGATGCCTGTGAAACTTGAATTACAGTGACCTTTCTTGCAGAAATTTTGTCTGTGTTTTCTATACAATAGTAGTTATAGTAATAATAATAATAGTTGCTATTATGATCACTAATTGCAATATTAACTGTTATGTTTTTGTTTGCTGCAGGCTGGAAATTAAATCCAGTTGTTGGTGCAGTTTATAGTCCAGAGTTCTATGCAGGTAAGGATTGCTCTGTGATTGTCCCACTGGCCATATTTCATTTTAGTATTCTTTAAAACATGCAAAAGTACAGAATCCGTGTTTGATGTGAGGTTTGCTTTCTTTGTGTGATTCACACATTATTTAAAAGTCATTTATACATTTGTGATTCAAGATTTTACCTTACCTGGGCATAATAAACTTTATATAGAACATATATAAATGCCTTTTTGTTGGAAAATAGATAGTATAGCATGGAATGTACTGCAATATCCTAGCCTTACATGAGATTTCATTTTATTTCATATTTTAGTGCAGTTGCTTTCTTCCAGGGATTCTTTAGTAAGGAATAACAGTAAGGAACAGGAAAAAATCTTATCTATCTATCTGTCTATTAGATACATGTATGTAGACATATGTAGGTACAGAGTAAATGCAATCATAATTTTTTTCCTGAGCATTTTTCTTTACATTTTATAGTTAGTTTCTCGGTTTGATGTTTTTAATCTATATTTTAAATCTATAAATGTTTTAAATCTATATTTTCACCTGACTGAGACCAGATTCTGATTCTGGTTGCATCTTGAAATGAGAGATTCAGTTTTTGTCTGCTGGAAGTCAGTCATGACTAGCAGTAGTTTCTAAATATGCTTTAGGAACAGAATTTAAAATGAATTTATTTGTAGTCCGAAACCCAGTCGATTCCAGAGGAATTTCAATGCTGCCCACAAGCAGCAGGAACACATTTTTGGTGGATGGTAGTTAAGCATGAGAAGAGGTTGTCTGCAGAAGCTGGGGAATCTCCACTCATGGAGATATTCAAGTTCCCAGTTGACAAGGCTGAAAAACTTTTGTTAATTTGAGGGACTTAAAGAGATGAAAATTGTTGAAAAGGACACTGTTACAAACACGTTTGTGGTTAAAAAACAGCTTCTCCTGAGATAGATAAAAATCTTCCAATTAGGTTAATAGTGGCACAGTATAGTAAAAATACTAACCTGACATTCATTGAATTGCAGTATTTGATGCAGGCAGAATTTATTTCCTTGATGATGTATGTCTATGTTGAAAACAGGAATTTAACATTGATCTCGTTTGAGTAGTTAGTGAACCAACCCTGAACCTGCATAAATTAGAAAGTCAGAGTTATTAGTCATTTTATATAAATGACTTTGTGTTAATGACAAATATAATAATATTCCCATAGTACAGTAATCAATTTTCTAATACGTACGCAGAATTAACAATCTGACTTATAATTGTCTCATGAAGTAGGGCATGAAGAGTTCACATAGTTTGTAAATTAAAATCAATATTTTCAATCTCTCCTGAAGGTAATTTTCCTAATTTACTGGACTTTTCCCTAACATTTATTTTGTCTTTTAATTATAAAATGGCAGGTTATTGATTTTTTGGTATAACCTCCTAAAGTCCCAAGTGCATTTTTATTGCCAACACTAGGGAGGTGTTTGCCCTTCTTAATGAGAATCTTTAATTACCATTAGAAGAGTATTAATTTAATTTTATGAATTATGACACGAACTCCACCACACCTTTTCAGAAAGTTCCATCAAGATACTTCATTTATTTGAGATTTTTTTTTCAGTTTATACGTTCAGGCAGGTTTATGTTTGGGGTTTTTTTGGTTTTTCAATGCATCTCAAATGCATTTTATTTATATTGACTAAAATACGATCTCTCACAATTAAATGTACAAACTTTCTTTTAAACAATTTAGTTAAAATTGTGCAGATCTCTTAAAGTTGTTAGGAAATGAAATAGTAAAAAAACACTGCAATTCTTGCATGTCACAATAGAACAGTGCGACTTACTTTTACTTTTGGGCTCCCTTTACCACTTTAGAGAAGAAGGAATTGAATTTTTGAAGATTCTAAAATTAGCGATGTGCTTTTAAAGACAGTCAGAGTTCCACTTGTTTAGTTTACTTGCTGTCTCAACAACCATCATGATAAAACTGTACCAACTTTTTCACAGTCGGTGTGAGAAGTTCCTTGAGCTCCTAATAAATGATGAAAAATTTGGCCACTCCTGAAATAAAGATGATACATTTACAGAGAAACTGTTGATTTAAAGTACCTTTAATCTTCATAAATAAGTGAAAAACAGAAGGTTATACAAAGCTGTCAGGATGGCACTGATGGATGGCAAATTCCCCCGTCTCTCAATTGCCGGCGGCGCCCGCAGCCACGAGGCTTCCCCGTATTGTACATCAAATCTGCCAACTCATTTCTGTGATTAAATATTCCATCAGTGCGGGCTGGGAGGCGGTAAAGCTTAACAAGATTCATAAGATGCACCACTTGAATACACATAACTCACTTCCTTGGATGGAGAGCACCCCGCGTGCACGGGGAAAATTAGAATTGAGTTAAATTACTCCGTAAGACAAGATCAATAGAGAAAGGAGAAGATCCCCCTAATGCAATGCAAATCTAAGATATAGTTATGTCCTGACAACTTGAAGCAGACAATTAAAGTCAAATAGGGAGGAACGCAATGTAAATCAACCCTAAAACCTTGAAGATAATGGTAAACAGTAAGACCAGTGACATGATTGTTATAGCTCGAGGTTTTTTTTTGGAGTGTACACTTGTGTGAAGAAAAACCTTTATTGGAGAAGCGTGTGACAGCTAAAAATGGAGACTGAGATGCACAGCAGACACTGTGGTAGGAAAGTATTACCCGGGGGCTGCAAAATACTATGTATTTACTATGGATTTTTTCTTCCTGGGTAGCCCTTCTAAGGCTGTTTTTTGTGCCTGTGAAATGCTCGTGCTGCCATAAATTCCACCTCTTTGGCAACGCAGCTCTTTAGCTGTGGCAGCATTGCTGTGGATTTCCAGGGACACCTCTGGGAAGGGCCCTCTGGAGACTCTAGCTGCACTTCCAGGGCCTAGCAAGGCTCCCTGATGGCCACCAGTTCCTGCCCTTCCCACCCTTCTGCTGGGAAGCCCTAAAATGCTATTTTAGAGAAAACTAAAGGATTTTTTTTTTTAATGTATCATTCCAGCTTTTCACAGAATTGCATTTTTCCGTATATGATCATGGACAGGAAATTTTGGGGAAGATTACTTATGTCCACACAGTCTCCCTCTAGTAAATAAAAGCATTCTGCTTAAGGGGGTTTTCCTTTTATGTGAAAGGAATGCTTAATGAAGTTGTGTTATCCATTTGGTATCTTTTCCAGTAAAATATTTATTAAATTCTTAGGCAGGTCCTAATAAGGAAATTGGTAAGAGGCACTCCGTGATTTGTCTCACAAAGTCTTCATGGAAACTGGGATAATTTTTTCATCTATTTGTGTTTCCATCTTGTTTTAAATACATCCCATAGTTTTCCTGTATTTCAGCTAGGGTCTGTTCTTTTCCCCATTCACTCATTTATGGCTGGGAAAATACAGATTTGCAGCTGAGTTTCTTTACTAGCTATGCTCTGGTACTTTCTTTGTTTCTGCAGTTTGTTATAATATCATTTTCACCTGCTTATTTTTATATAGTGTATATTTTATCTGTAATACCAAGCTTTTCTTTCTGCCTCAGGCAGTCTGACAGCCAAGTTCCATGTTGTTCCTTTCAGTTATTGCAGATCTTTTTGGTTTTTCTCTTTTGGGTTTTGGAACAATGAATTTTTGAGAGATCTCTCGCACTCTCCTTATTGAAATATAGGATATTGTTGCACCTGTGTTACTACAACAGATCAGTCCTGTACAGCGGGTAGCTTCAGTCACAGTAAGGCCATTTTAAAAGACTTTTTTGTTCCTGGCAGAGAGCAGTTCTGTTCTGCCTGTTGGAGAGGCTCATTTTTGGCAGTTCCCAAATGCAAGGTAGGGGGAAAGATGTTACAGAAATTGCCTGGAAATCTAGTGAATACTCTTTCAGAGAACAGTGGAATTCACAGCAACTCACATGAGAAAATGTTTTTGTCTGGTCGTAACCAATAAACAGTATTTCAGAAATTCCAAAATTTAAGTTGACATTGAAGGAAGAAAAGGCTGAAGATTGGAGGTGAATAGCCATTAGAGCAAGTCACTGAGTGCAGCTCACTGGAAGGCAGAAGATGCCATCCTCCTTTTACTTAAGGAACTATTATTTTTCCCGAGCTTTATTAAGTTCTTGGAGTTTCAGGAGATAGTTCCAAGTCATCCCACACAGCTGAGTAGCTATATTCACTCCATAAATAGCCTTAACCCAGTCAAGACTATTGTAACCACCCAGTTTCTTGGGCAGTTATTCCACGATCACTGGCAAAATTTCCTCCATCACTCAAAATGAAAGAGAGGGAAGAGTCTGTGCTATATTTTAACTATTTTATGAGCCCTCAGAAGACAGAGAAGTTTTAGATGCTCAGGGCTTTGTTTGGCATTTGGAAGCCAACAGTATCCACCAGCCAGCAACAATCAGATTTTGTAACAAATTTCCTTTCAAAAATTTGTTCAAAAGTTTGGAATAGAATGTTATATATAATTAAAAGTAAAGGACTACCATAGCAATATATAAAAAACCATGCCCTTAAGTAAGATGAATCCAAGGGAAGAGAGGATTCCTGTACAGTTGCTAATACTGATTCTCTTTGTTCATGTGTTAAAGCATCTATTTCTGGAGTGTAAGAGCACCTGGGATTCATTTCATCTTTCTAGTGTTTCTCTTTGAATTTAAATGAGTCTTGCATAAGCTCAGCAAATACCCTAGAAACACTTCTCAGTGAAGATGTTTGGAGTTTGGGAAGCTGAATTATATGCTTGCACAGCATTCTAATCCTGGGGTAAAAGTTCACTCTATCGTATCTCTAAAGCAGTATTTTTCTAAAAGCTGTCTGCCACTCCATAGATTAACTCATTTTACCATTTGATTACGTACACTTGGATTCAAACTTTGCTATTGACTAAGCAGATTTTCCTAAATAGATACATTTGCAGTGGCATTAAAGCAGCTTAAATAGTTTTCTAACTACAGTCAAATAATTATTGTTTAATATTCCACCTGTGTTATATAGATGCTTCTTTTCAAAGCATAACACACAGCTGTAAATTTTGTTTCAAAAATCATAATGTCTGTTAAAAGTACCATCATACAAATGAAGAGTTCCTAGGTAGATTAACACCACTGAAGACAGCTAATGCATTTCTAAAACTTTGTGGAGCTTTTACAAGCCATTATATAGGAAATCCTGGTTTATGAAAGATGAATAAAGCCAGTAAAAAAATGGAATTCAGTATCTGCACTAGCTATTTACTAAAAAAAAAAATAATTAAAAATTATAATAATAATCCAAAATTAATTATGCTTTAAGCTACATTATAATGAGTTCTTCATTAGAATGTGTACCCTCATGGAAACTAAACAAGGCTTATTCAAAGCTAATGCCAATGACTTTTTTTTTAAACATTAATTCAGCCAATTGGTTATATATTTAAATCTGGAGCAGGATTAATCTACCTATATTTGCCATTGTTTTGAAGTCTGCGCATTTTAAATGTGACGACCACAGATACTTGTCAGTGTTTCCCTTTTGAAGGTGTTTCTCTTGGATTTACATCACACAGGATGTACTTGGAGTTTGATACTCTTCTATGTGATCTCTAGAAGAATTTCCACAGATTTGATTATTTAATTGTAAATCTTCAGCAGTACATAAAGCTTAATGCCAGAAGGTAGGGAACTGTTCAGAAGGGAGTTTTTGCTTCTTCAGTGTTAAAGTTTGTGAATTTTGACCCCAGTTCAGTATGGGGAACCATTTGATACTGGGTTGTGATGGATTTGTTCACAAACAGAATTGGTAAAAACAGGAAATGTATTTGCTGAAAGGTGGAATTCTTTCACAATAGAGGAAAGGATGTGTTTGAGGGGTGGGTGGTTGGAGCTCTTTGCTTGCTGGTAAAATCTTGCTGAGATGTAGGTCTTGATCTGGTGGCCATGTTTCCATGTTTCCCCTCAGTTCACATAGTCGGTTTCCTTGTTTTTCAGATATTACTTAAATAACCCCAAAGGAAACCTTCTGAGCAAGCAGGAGCTGTGCTGTCCTCTCTTTGTCATTGAGTTGTTGCCGAGTTCTTGTTTTTGTTCAGGTGTTTTCATTGTGGATATAATTGACCAAATTTTAAAGGGCTAAAAATAGTTAAGTACTGTTCCTTACTCACAAAGAAAATCTTCAAAGAAAAATTATCCTTGGGCTTCTCTTAAATCATTCTGCTGCTCAGTGAAAATGTTTTCTGTGGTTAGTGAGAGACCAAAAATTAGTTAAATAATTAAGGTGACAGCGTCTCCAGACTGTGTATGGTGTAGATTTTGAGGCTGGATATAAATCCAGCTGTTTCAGAGCTACTGCTCCTGTCTCACCAGCTGCTTGAGCAACAGAGGTAAGCCTGGATGGGCACTGCCTGGGCCTGAGCTAAGGCTGCAAGGTGCATTTTTAGAATAAAACAGGGGCTGTAATCCAAGTACCAGCCAGGGATAGATGTAAAAAAACCACTGGCTTAAGGATCTCCCAGAGGAAAATTTAAGACAAACTACAAGGTCATCACTAAAACATTTGTTTGTTCAGAACTGGGTGGGATATTTGCAATGCTTGATAAGTTAGTAGCAGTTATGTGGAGGAATAAATTCCTCTGATTAGAAGAATAACCAAGTTAGGAAGATCCATCTGTTAGGATGGACAGTCAGGCAGACAAACCATTCTGAAATGTAAAGTAATAAAGTAATATATGAAATGTAAAGTTAATACACTTAAGTGGAAATGAAAACAACTCTGCTCTGTGTTAAACCTTGATTACATCTGTAAATTAATGCTAAAGCCATTTAAGATTATGGCTAATTGTAATCCAAACATATTGCTAATGTTTTCTCTTCCTTCTTATGCATTTTTTTTCCCATTTTGGGCACTGGATGACAGGATCCCCAATATGCATTGTTATGAAATTGTATTTCATAATACTTATGGAGAGTAACTTTCAAAATGCAGCATTCATTTATTTATTCGTTATGGAGAGAGCTGAGAGGGGGCTGTCCTTTACAAGCTTTACAAGCTCTGTTGGTTTGGTGCTCTCAGATTTTCTTTAGAAATCTCCAAGCATAGAATTGCTTCCTAGTAAGAATGAGTGCTTTGGAAACTTTGGAAACATTGCATTACCATTTTTGTAATGGTTTTTCATGCTCCTGAAATTCTGGAACTTGTCTGGGCTAAGGAAAGAAATAGACTAGCTAAAGCCAGGATTATGCATGATGATTCAATTTTTGGTCTTTTATATCCTCAGCTTGTCATTCAGAATAGAATTTTATTTATAAGTCAGAACCAGCATTTGCTGGTGTAAGCAAAGAGAACTGAGGGATTAGCAATTTGCATCTCTGCATCTAATTGCATTAGATTTGCATCTCTGTCTTACAGATTTACTGAAATAGGTAATTTACACAGAAAATAGTGTCTTGACACAATATGAGAGGATAAAGCATAAACACATCCACTTGTAATCCCTGCAGGGGCATGTTGAAACCGCAGTGTTTGTGTTTGGGCAGAAAGGCTCCAGTTTCATCTATTCTGTGATTCTTTTCCTATTGCAATCTTTATTCAACAGGCAGACATATGAATGCAATTCATTTTAGTTATCAGCAGAACATGAGTGCACTTTGTGTACTCTCAAGTATCTTCTTTCAAGAAGAGTATTAATTCCAGCTCAGAGTTTACTTCAGAAGTTTATACTTCAGAATTTCTCTTTTTTTTTTTTTTTTTTTTTTTTTTTTTTTTTTCACCTAAGTTACAAGTGAACTAAGAATAGCCATCATTTACCTGCTTACCTCAAAGACCTGGAAAGATTAGGAATGAAGATTTGATCTTTGAAAGATTCTGAACAGTTTCAGTGGGATGCATGTCCCAGTATAAAATAATGGCACTGACTGTCACGGAGTTTATGTGCACCTGAGTCTCGGGTTTGGTTTTTTCTTTCAACCAAGACTCAGGTGGTGGTTTAGAGTCTTTTTGCCTCTGAGGGCCCTGAGCCAGACATGAGAATGAAAAAGAGTCTTCAAGGTCTTGTTTTTCAGTGTTTCTCACATTGTTCATTAATTCTAATCTCACAATGTTCTCTGTGCCCAGCCGAGGTCTGTCCTGCTGCTGGGACACAGGACGGCTCCCCCTCGATGGGAGGTCACTGCCCTTTATACAGATAATTGTGTCTCTGTTATTTACAGGGATGTGCCAATACCCATCACCTGTACTGACAGGGTCATCTCTGCTCTGACCCAGTCCCCTTAAACCACTTTGTGCCACCATCACAGCAGGAGATGGAGGTTGGGGGAGAAGAAGAAGAACCCATGGCGCCGCCCTAATTCCTCCATCTTGTCCCCCCATGCACCTTTATTCTAAAGACCCAAATCCACAAAATTTTCCACCCCGTGATAAGCTAAACTACTGTCTTCACACCTTTGTGACTTGTAATTCTTCTCTCAATGTTGGAAGTTTTTTCCAGAAACTGAGATCAAAGGCTGTGTCCTCCTGGGCTCTGTGCCAGACAACCCCCTGGACAGACCCCAGACCCCCCTGGCCAGGATTCAAACTCTCTTAACAGGGTCCCAGTCCTCTCTGCAGAGCTCTGTGACCTTCCAGGGCATCCAGAGGAATGCCCTGGACTCCCAACACCTCAGGTTGTGGAGAGGCATCTTATAATCAACATATTTTGCAGGAAATTCTGATAGTACCACTCCTCTTTTTTAATGACTATATAATGCATGTCCAGTTTTTACACGTTTCTGGTGGCAGTGTGAGGATAAGGATTTGCACATGGATGCCAATGATGAAGTTCACTGAGGAGCACAGATAAACTCTCTAAGCACAGTGCAGATTTTGGTACAAGCAACAGTTGAGCTTGTGCAATTTAGTTTCAGTTCAGTTACCTGACAAGGAGTGCCTGTGGCTGATTAATCATTTTTAAATAATTTTGGAAAGGCAGTTTGCTGCAATTGCTTTACTTTGTGAATGGAAGCACTACATGAATTGTTCCTGCAGTGCAGCCAGTTCATGGGAAGGCTGAGCTGTTAATTAAATTTGAAACAGGTCAGTCACACTGTGTTTTTAAGCAGGCAGGAGAAGGAGAGATCCCTGTTACTGTGGGGTGAGTTCTATATCCTGCAGAGGGAAGAAGTGGAGACAAGGGGAATTAGGCGAGGATTATGTCATACCAGAGCTGCAAACTTTGCTGCTTCTCTGATTTTTGCTTGAATGATATTGACCCTTCCCAATCCTAATCTGTGACAGCATCCTGGATAGTGCCCAGGAATAACTGGGGTAGAAAGGTCTGTTTTCAAAGGCTGGGAAATAGATTATGTGGCCAGCAAAAAATAATTGGAAGGGTGTCTTAGAGAAGATGTTTGCTGTAACATTCAGTGCTGTTCCCTCAATCAGTGCTTCAGTTCATTGGGTGTTTTGGAGGAGTGGTAATAAGGAAACGTCCCCTAAGCTTAGAAAAGAAATGGAAAGGAAAATTAACATTTTAAATAGAATTTTTGGGTAGAGAGGTCCCAGGAAATGTCTTAGACACTATATACCTTCACTGCCTGATTTTTTGGTGTGGGTATTTTTTTTTCCCCTTCCTCTATTTTAAACAATGCAGATCAGGTTATATGTGAGTCAGGGACTTACTACATAAATGTATGTATAGAGCACAGATTCTCATTACCAGCAGCAAGCACATCCAGGCTGTTCAATAATTGAATGCATTTCAGGTTTGCTGTCAGAAGGCAATATAAAAAGGGGTTTGGACTTAGGAAAAATCAACTTTAGACATCAACTATTTTAATTCTCCTCCCGACCCCCTTGTTTAAGTGAAGTTACATATAAGCTTTAGTGGGATTAAACATGAGTTTTGTTTGTATTTTTAACATATTGGAAGAAAGGAGGCGTGTGGTTTGGGGTTCTGCTGCTTTATTCCTTGTTAATAATGGATGAAACAATCCAGTGTATCAAGCCAACCATCCATGAGTGGTTGTGTTAAAATCTGAAGGCTATTATTCAGTTTATAGAGATCCCAGATAATTGAAGGCCCTCACAGAGCACTTCTTTTTGAATTAACAGCATATTTAAAAGCATGCTAAGACTGTGTGGTTTGACTATTGATATTGAAGGGCTAAGAGAGCACTTAACTACTATTATGTATTCAAGAGAGAGGCTGTAGAGGCTCTCTTTAAATTCCCTAGTCAGAGGGGACAATAGAAGCTAACATACACTATTACTGCACAACAGGAGCCTTTTATTAGGTGTTTCTGATCCATTTCTGTGAGGCATTTTGAAATAATCCATCACAGAACAATATATCAGACCAGAACAAAAATAGTGCTATTTTTATCTGAAAATGCCAATATTAAATTACACTTTTAGAGCAGCAAACCAAGAGTGAACATGGATTGCTTATGAGGATCCTTGATACACTTGCAAATCTCCTGATTTGTTCGTGAGAGATGCAGCTTTACGGTGTTCTTCATGCATTGAACACCAAAGTCTTTAGGAATAATAGCTGTTGCAAAAGGCACAAAGGAAGAGTGATCAGAATGACCAGAGCTAACCCAGGGAGAACTTACTGTCATCCAGCTGGACTAGGAGAAAAAGAAAATGAAAAAAGCAATCACTGAATTCAGTAAAGAATGTTTTTTTTTTTAGATTTAGATTAGGCTCTTAAAACGATAGTTTATAATAATGTAGGCAAAATGAGACTCAAATAGCTTAATTTTTTAAATCACTTTTTCCTATGGCTTTGTTTGGATTTCTTTGTTTGTAAATAGTATTAAAGAACGGATGAACTGGTACTTAGTTGTGAGAGGCAGTAAGAAGCTCCTTTTGGTAATACAATAGAAAAAAAATGTGTAAAGAGCAGCTGATTTACCTGGAAAGCTGAGAGTACAACGGATTAGAATGATAGAATCATCACTAAATCTCCTTGTGTGTAGGAAGTAACTTAGCTCCTGTATTACAAACACTCATTTCAGCCACCTGGGCACTAAAACCCAGCCCAGCCCAGCCCTGGACATTGAGTTGGTTAATTCCTGCCACTGAAAAAGCCTCTGTGCTTGCCCTGTTGTGAAGGCAGCAGTTGGATGCTGTAGAGAGCTCAGCACCACTGCCACTTCCCCGTTCTCCAAAGAGCCTTCTGGGAAGCTGTGCTTCCTTAGAATTCTTGGAGTGATGAGAACATTTGTTCCCTGTGCTCAGTTTGTTGTGTTCCAGGGAAAAGACCCAATAAGCAGACTCTGTCCTCTTCTTCGTAATTCCCCCCAAAATTCTTGGTGAATAAATAAAATTTCCACTGTAAATTGGAAGCTTTTGGCTCATGGGCCAAGGTGCTCACGCCATGTGTCCAGTGAGGTGGTGCATTGTGGGCTCAGCTTCTCTCTCCTGGTAAAGAAACTTTAAACCATTGCCAGGAAAGATTTCTAGAAGTTTCATCTGCTTCCTGTGACAGGAAGCCCATCGAGGCCTTGCCCCATTGTTAATTTACACCAACAGCATCATTTTAAATGTTAAAGGTAAAGTTGTTAATTTTACACCAACAGTGTGATTTTAGCTAATGATATCCATTCATTTCTGCAGAAGGTGTTATTTCAATTCATACTTCCTCAAACAATGCCACAAGAGATTCCAGCTAACTGTGTAAATTCTTTTCAACTAATTGTAGGTCTTTAATTCCAAGCTGCCTGTAGTACTGGCTACACAGTGGTTCCAGTCCAAAGCTATTTTTTACAGAATGGGTTTAAAAATCCTCTATAATTTAGTGAGTGAATCCACGTGTTGATCATTGGTGTTACTTCTTTGAGTCTTTAAGAAATGCAGTGATTTTTTTAGCTGTGTTTTACATGAGGCAGTGAGTACTCTGTGCAGCACCATGAGTACATTGGTATTTTGGTTTATCTGCATCGTGTAAATAACTGTACACAAAAAACCTTATTTTTGAAAGTACAAAAAATGAAGGGAAGTGCATTTAGTCAGAGCTCTTGAAACCACTGGGAACTGAATTTTAAGTATTCTAAAAATATTAATGACTGCACATCACTTTTTCTTTCTTTTTTTTTCTTTTTTTTCACAGTCCTGAATATTTTTAGAGTAATTATTTCTCAAAATAACCGTGGTGCTTCAGCAAAAGACCTCATCAAACAGTACGTTCCTAATCATGGGCTGCAGGAGAAAACAGTGGAGGAAGAGAAGGATGAGGGGGAATTGTCTTTGATGTTGGGAAGTCTGGTTTTGTCCATGCTGCCAGGCAGCATTCCAGGGGTGAGATTGAGTCTCTGCAGTGCCTCTGCCCCCAGGCTGGTCACCTCAGTGTCCCCTCTGGCACTGCTCCCTCAAAACTTTAGATTAAAATAATCTTTCTTTAAAAAAAGCACCCAAGTCCTTAATTCTATCTCACTAGAATTTAGTGTTCTGGAGGAAAAATAATGCGCTGCTTTTTTTTTTTTTCCCATTGGGAAATTTATAGATTGTTCTTGTGTTCTGAGGTTTATCCAAGATCTTACTGTAAATAATTCAGTCTTCCCTCAGTTGTATGAATTGCAATTTAAATATTTTTAATACAAAAATTAGATGCAGAAGAAGTAATCTTTGCTTATTAAGTAGATTAAAAAAGTTCCATTTTTTTCCTAACACAATCTAATAATAATGTTTTAGTTATCAGTATTAATATTATGTACAAATTCAAAGGCAGATTGTCAAAATATAATTAGAAGGCTCTGTTCAAGAAATTAAATACACTCTAGTAGCAGAGATGTAAAAAGCATCTGTTTTGAAGTACTTTAATTAGAAATTAGATGACTAGAATAGGGCAAAATAGATTTCTATGAGATGAAATCAGAAAAAATATAAGAATCTTCACTACACAGGGTAAGAAAACACCTATGGAGCATGGAGGAAGCCAAATGCATCTAGGATTTATGGTGAATAATGTAAATAAACTGTAACCTTTGACTTCTAAAAATCTATTGCTCTGTTTTCTAGACGTGCTTGAAGTCATTAGAGTTCTATTATTCTTAAAGCCTAATGAAAATGACTGATTTTCCTAATGTGTTTCTCTCAGCTGGATAAATGCCTGTGGGTCTTCAGCTCACTTTCATTTGCAGCCTTCTGCAGTAGCTCAGGTTTTGAATCATCCGTGGTGTTAAATTCATCCATATTCCAACACACATTCCTGGGGTCAAAAGGAGTGTGTGGATAGGGCTTATTTATTCATTTATTTTATATTTAACCTGAAAATCCTGTTTGTAATTAGGATCTCAGTAGCTGCATGTTCATTTGCCAGCTTCCACACAAGGGCTGAAGGCTGAGAGAGATGTCAATACAGTCAATGATGTGTTGTCTTAAAGGAGATTGTTTTATGTTTTATCTTTTATATTAGTTGTGGACGGCTGGAAAAAAGCAGGCATCTCTAAATCCTGTTAGTTAAGGCTGTGCTATTGTCTGGGAAGGTTAGAAGCATAGTAATTAATAAGATTTCCAGTGGTCATGGTCTCAGTTAAATTGCATAAATTAAAAGAATTATTTTATTGCTCTTCAGCATTTCCAGTATTTCTCCTTCAAGTGACAGCTGCAAGCAACAATCAAAGCACTGGTTAATGGCAGAAGTTTTTTTAAAATCTATTTTGACAGAACTCTGGCCCAGTGAATGGAAGTTGAGAATTGCTCCTGTAATACTGTGGAAAATGTGCCTACCATTTGTAATAATCCTGTCCTTCCAAACACACTGGGCTCAGCTCAGTGCCGTTCCATTGCATGTCAATGCACAACATTTAAAATTTCACAAATTCCATATAAATTTGATGGGTTTGAATTGTGTGATTCACAAATCCTGACAGCTTGAGGCATGTCAGTGTATGATGTATAACATCCTGTGTGTGTATATACAGATATATGCACATATATCTGCAAAACCAGATGTCTCATATCCCACTTTTCCTGGTGGACTGTATTCCAGCAGTGAAGAAGTTTCTTTCCTAGTTTGAAAGTACAGTTATTTCAACCTCTGATCAATGTTTAATCTGTATTCAGCTAAGACTGCTAGAGTACAATTTTAAGAAAACCTGACATGTTTTCTTGAAGTTCATTCAAAAGAAAAAAACAGGAAATAACCTTAAACTTGTGTCACTTGTTCAAAATAAGCATTGCAAAAGCGTTGGTTTAAATGGATTTGGTTATTGATTTTACTTTTATTCCTTTGGGGAGAAAAGAAAAAAAAAAAAAAGGGGGGGGGGAAAGGTTTTGTTTTATCTGGTTTTGTTTTTAATCCTGAACTGAGATGTGCCAGTGCTCACTTGGTGGCACTGGGAGCTATGTGCAGGTGTGATGTCTGTGCTGGGAGTGCCGCACATGGTGTTCTGCTGTGCTGTGCTGGCTCCAGGAGCCTCATCCCAGCCAGGGCCAGGGGGCTGAGGAGGCAGCAGGAGGGTGGGGAGGGTGGGTGGGTGCTCGCAGATTTGGGAGTGGGGCAGCAGTTTTGGGAGAATCAGGGTGGCAGGGACAGAGAGCAGCTGGGCGGGCGCCGGGGCTGGCGGTTCCCGCTGGTGTCGTGTCTGTGTTCTGCTTTCTCCAATGTCAAACTCCTCATTTGGGCTCTCCCTGCTTTCAAGCCAAAGGACAAAAAAAAAAGAAAAAAAAGCACCCCTGGTTTTTGGTCGGTTGTGACTTGATTTCTGTTGTTGAGATGCAAACTGAGGTTTAGTTGAAGTGTTCCAAAACCAGATACCACTCTCTCTCTCTTTCTTGTAGGCAGGGTGCTGCTGTGCCAGGCAAACCAGGAGGGATCTCCCGTGTACAGTGCCCCCAGTTCACTAGTATACACATCCACAAGTAAGCTAGTGTTATGGCTCGTTTCTTGTTCTGTTTTTGTGACAAAAGCACAATAATTGTGAATTAAGCCCCCTGAAAATGTCAACTTTCCCAACGGCTCTCGTTAAGGTAAATGTGGTGTTTATAAGCATATGTAAGTAATGTCAACAGATAATTGACTGTTTTCTTCTTTATTCTCAAAGTGTATTAAAAAAAAAAACAAAAAAAAAAAAGAGGAAAAAACGGAAAAAAAATGCCTATATTGCGATGTGGTAAAGAAATGATCAAAAGTTCTCCAGTAACAGTTTTTGGAATCCAGTACTGTTGTGTGCTCTGCATTTTGTGTAGAAGATGTGTTTCTTCTGTCCTGGTCACAACTGCGATTTAAAACACAAAATGGTCTGCTACCATGACACTGTTTGATTGGGTCAGGGAGCAATTAGATATGAAGTCTTTTTTTACCTCTTGAAAGGGGGCATTTTGAGCCATAAGAAGCTGCCATGATAAAAGGAGCAGAGACAAGCTGATGTGATGGATGCTGCCATCAGCCATTTTTCTGTACAAAACTGTGGAGTAGAGATGCGTCCTCTGAAATTCTGAGCAGAAACCTCTTCTGAGAGGGTTTTAGATTGGATTGGGTGTTCCACTGATGCTCATTCTGGCATCTAGTGGGATGAAAAGCCTGGAGCTGAATGCAGGAGCAGGAACTGTTGCTCACAGCAGCCCTGGCTCTGTGTTCATTGTCGTCCTCTGTAAAGAAAATACATGATCTGATTTAACAGCATTATCAGATATGCTCTTTATGGAGATTGTATTCAATCCAGAATGCAATTCTACTCTCTTATCTAGACTACTAAAATAATTATTTTTTAAATTGAAACCAGGAATTAGGACAAAAGAGTTCCATAGTGGATCATCTCTACAGTCATGTAATTCTCTTATGTCAAGTGTTATCAATGGCATCCCTGGAGCTGCTGCTTTTCCAGGATTCATATGGGATCCCCTTTAAATGAGGAGTCTGGAGTCTACAAATGCAGAGTGAGCTAACCAAATGCATCAAGTGTTTTAAATTGCAAATTAAATTGTCAGTTAAGCCTGCATTTGCTTCCAGGTGCTCCAAGAATATTTTCTAATATGTCACCTTTCCCTAGCAGTGTGAGGTGTTTTTTTTTGTTTGGTTGTTGTTGTTGATTTTTTTTTTCTTTTTTCCTTGTAGTAGTACAGAGATATGAAGTACTTTCAGTTAAAATAATGCTCCCTTTTGGACATTTTTTGTGCACTCCTCCTCTTTGACTGACAACTGTTTTCCTAGAACATGATCCAAACATCTCACTCATCTCACTATTAGGGAGCTTCTTTTAGAGAAGAGGGGGCAGCGTTTGTTACAATTTTCTGAAAATTGCTCTTCTTTGAAAGCTTTTCATAAGTTCACCCTGTTGCTCCTCGTGTCTCACTGAGTTGTACCCCAGGAATTTTACTGGTGGGATTGCTGTTTGCATCGGATGATATTTCCACTAATATTGATTCCCCAAAGAGACACTGTGAGCAAGCTGAGCTCTGGAGTTCACTGTTTCCATGGTGTCTCTTGAGTCAGTCCTGCTGAAAAATCTTATTTTGCAGTGGTGCTCCTTGAATAATGATATCCTAACAAACACCTGTTTGTTTTCAATTATGCCAAATACATAAATAAACAAGCTTTTCCTATCTGTCTCCCACTGGGCAATGTGTAATACACAGTTTCATAACAGTCATTGCTGGTAGCCTTTGCAGTAGAAGTTATTACACTTTTGTTGAATCTATGTGTTGGCAAGTCATGATTTTTTCTTCATTATAGAATTTTCTCTTGCCAAAATGCAGTTTCCCCTACAGGGTCACAACTCCTAATAACACAAAATTGCTACAATTACTAAATATTGTAATTAGTTTTTTTTATTTCTCCTTAATAAAAAACTTTCAATAAAGATGTAAAATAGCTTCATTTCTATAAGAAATTCCACTAGAAGTGAATAGAAATGAAGCTTGACTTTTGTCTCATTTCTTTTATTAGTTTAAAGATCTCCTATATTCCATTTGTGTGCACATTTTGTAATATTGAAATTATAACTGATAAGTCAACAATGCCTAGGAGATGAATATTGTACTATTATCATTCCATGTAGACAACAATATTGCAGCCTTCCTTTTTGAACAATTTGTTAATTGTTTATTCTGTTACTGCTGATGTTGTAACTGTGTGATACTTTACAACTGCTTACAATGTAAGAATTAAGGGGTTTTCAATTAGTAATTGTTTTAACAGAAGGGAAAGAGTCTGCTGAGATTTTTCTAGAGCCATTGTGAAGTTCATGGAGTGCTAATGGCATTTAGGAGTTTTCAGAAATTTGGAAGAGGATAGTCCCCGTTTTTCAAAATGTTGTCTAACTTGAGTTTTCATCTTTTGCTCATGAGTTATAAGGCATGAAGGACTGGGACATGGTTTTAAGATGTATTTTTCTTAATTTGGCTGGCTTGGGTTCTCATTGAACTTCTTGGTTTGTAATGGTTCTGGCCTCTGATGACTCCGAGCACTTTCACCCACTGGCTTTCCAGAAAGCAGACTGCGATTCTTGGAGCTGCTCTTTCCCTTCTGATATTTGATTTCTCCAGGATATATTTTATGTATCGCACTATACATTTCCCAGCACAATGATTAGTTACACCTCTGAATATGTCAGGAGTTGGAAACATGGCTCTGCTTCCTTCCATCACTTCTGGCCCTTGGCATAATACAGAAAGAAATGAGCTGTTTCTTCTGCAAGCAGTGGAACAAATCAGCAGCAATAGTCTCTCATGCCTCATCTGTTCTCTTATGCTGAAGGAGAAGATGGGACCTGGATCAGTTTTTCATTTGTACATCTATTGTTGGAATAGATAATCTTTTATGTAGAAAGCAGAGTTTCAGCATGCCAATGTGTTCCCAGTCCCAGGGTGGGACAGGTCCTGTGACAACCACGGCCAGAAAATCCAGGCAGGAAACCTTGGCTGCTCCAGATTCCCACAGGACTGGCCCCTCCAGGGCAGAACTGATACAACAGATTTCACTTAAATCCTTCATCATTGCCATAATGCAGGATGCAGACAAGTATTGAAAGGAGTTATATCCAGCCCAGAATGACTAGAGTTCACCAAATCCCAGTGAGTCAGCACTCACTGGAATCTTCCTACAGGCCCAGGATATCTCACTGAAAGTAAATGAAGCACAGTTTGACTTCACAGTCTTTTTTTACCCTCACTTCTTTAGAATAGTTGTTTCCACAGGAAATTTTAAAATCCTGAAGAAATTTGTATCTACTGATAAATAAGAAATGTGTCAAGAATAATTTTGGGACTTTTCCAAATTGAAGCCACACATGGGTAGGATCCTTGAGAATATTAAGACCCTGCTGGACAAAAGGAAGATTCAAAAAAAGAAGAAAAAAAAATTCTGTTCCTGAATGTCTGTATCGCTGTTCTGCCAAGGACAGTAACGCAGCTGGGTAGGTATGGTCAAAAGGGCAAAAATACAAATCTGAATTTATGCAAGAACTTTTAAAAACTGTTTTGTGCCTATTTCCCCCCATTTTTTTATTATGTAGAAGTGCCTGAAAATATGAATGAAGTGGAAGCTCATGAGACCCAAAGCATGGGGAAGAAGAAAGATGTGAAGTTGTAGAATTGTCAAGTAATTCACGTTGGAAGGACCAGGTTGCACCAGAGCAGGTCTGAGGATGGAGATTGCAGAGTTTCATCTGTGCCAATGACTGAATGTGCTGGCAGTGGAAACCTCTCTTCTTGCAAGTGATGTTTGTTGTCCCTTGTCTTCCCAGCCTGTCCCTGTCTTTTGTGGCAGGGTGTGGAAGAGGAGATGCATTTCCAGCAGCAATCCTTGTGCTCCCAGCACTCCTGGCCTCAAGCTGTGCATCCCATCCCTCAGGAATGTCCAGCTGTACCTACCCAGGCCACATAGAGGACAATGGGAGACAGATGGGATTGAAAATTTAAAGGGAAATTCAAAGACAGCTAAATTTTCTTTTTTACTCTTTAAATCAGCACTTTGATCTCTGAAACTTTTAGGCTTTATTTTAGCTCTAAGTAAGCATTAAGTTACTTGAGTTATTGAGTGTGTAGCTACTAGAGGATTTTTCTGCACACACACTGAAGGGATGGTTCACTGTTAGCATGGGTAGCTCACATGTATAGTAAAATATTTTAAGTTTCTCCATGCCTTTGTTCAGAATAATGTGCAGATGAACACCTCTATTTCCCAAATGTTTAGCATGCCCATAAAAGAGAATTTTGCCTTGAGTTCAATGACTACATTTTAAACTGAAATCAGTTTTGGCTTCGATTTCTTAAACGTTAGAGTTGTTTCATCTTCAGTAAGCCTGCTTATCAGCTCTGAAATAAATCTTTCATACTGCAATCAAGTGGTAGAATTAAAAGAAGAAAAATATGAAAATGCAAAATCCGATATTAATTCATTTTATTTTATCATACTCAAGGGCAAATGAAGTCGCTGGCCCATTTTTTAATTGATATATCGATTACAGTTTTGGAAGAAGTGGTGCTGGAATTCAGCAAGAATGATTGAGGTGGTACAAATGCTTATAAATCTGTCCCACATTGTTCGTGTTCCTTAATTGTAATTGTCTGATAAAACTTCCATCGGTTTCTGTAATTAACCTAATGGTCTAAATGAATTTCCAGATCACTGGTTATTCATTTCAATATAGAAAATGCCATTACATTGAGTTTAATTAATACTAAGTAAGTTCACAGTCCATTGTACCATTAGAATAGAATTTTATTGCTTTAACTGTTTAAATTATGAATATTATTTCCTCTCATTCTGTTTGTCCCATTTATGGACTTGAGTAGTCATTTTCTATTCATACTAAAATAGCATAACCCCCTTATAATTAAAATATTTAAAACCCAATGCTCTTCAAGCTCACATCCTCAAAATATCAGTTAAGATGGGTTTTTTTATTTATTGTTTCAACTATTTTTAAACAGAATTCAGTCAGTGCCAAGCTCATAATCCCATGATATGCCCTAGAACATCTTATTTATCTTGATATTCCTTTCACAGAAGTACATATGACAGAAAAGCACTCGCCAGAGAATACTTCTGCTTTGCGTCAGACAGATATTAAAACAATAAACTATGTTGCCCTGGGATTTTAGCTTATGAGCGACCAGGAAACAACAAGGCAAAGATGAGATGTTTTTGAAAGGTGGGAAGGCAGTTCTTTTGGAAAATTCCCTGGAAACCTTTGGTCCTGTAATATTTTTGACAAGAAATATTTTTAAGGCTAAAGTTTTGTGTTTTTTTTTTTTTTGTTTTGTTTTTTTTTTTTTTAAGCAGATCAGGAAAACATGCTTAATTCCTTCAGAGTATACATTAGAAGTGTCCCAAAATTATCCCAATATTCCTGATATTCCATGCATTATGTGCTAGGAAAGAAGGAAAATCTGTGGCACAAGCATAAGGTATTAATTACATGATGTGGGAATTTTATTCTCTATTGAAAATATTAGCACTTACATACACCAGACATATGTCCTAGTTTTTAAAAGATTTTTTTTTTAATTCATAGATGGAGGATGGTTCAGGATCTTGCTTATAGAACAAATGAAGAAATTCATAAATATACATTCTATATTTAAAAAGAGCACATCCAGCAGGGTTTAATGTATTTGAGGACTCATTGTGCTACAGAAATGAAAATTAAGTCAAGCCTGTCTATGCAGTATGTCCTTGCCTTAGAAATAGGTTACTTGGCTTAAGAATATTAGTAAACCACCTAAAAACTGCTGTATGAAACTATTTTCATGTTGCTTGTTTCAGTGAAGACATTCCAGGTTTTATTTTCCTGTGGCGTTACTAATGGATTGAAGGAAGACCTTTGACATTTCTATTATGTTCTGGGATATTTTCAATACCAAGAAAATTACACAGGGAAAATAGGAATTTTCAAAAGGTGATTCAAAGCGCTCTTCTGAGCCAAAATCATTAGTGGAAGCATTCGGGTTGGAAACCTTGATTCCGTTGATTTTGTCAGGTTTAATCTGTTGCACACATCTAATTACCTGAAAATTATACTGTAATGATGGCAGCTTGCTGCCACTCCAAGCAGCTGAGGGGTGGATGCTGTGGTGTATCCTTCTCTGGGTTTTGTGTGTCAATCATGACTGACCTCCTTCAATCCAAGTGGATATATTTTGCAATGATAGCAACGATTAATTTGTTCTGATTTTATTGCTGTAGTTTTTTCTTCATTTAACTGTTTGGCCGCCTTGTCATTTTGAATTAGAATATGGGTCAGGAACAGTTTAAGAAATGAGTATTCGTGTGGTATAAATAATTTGCCAGCACAAATTATTTATTTCTGGATTGAATATAGAAAGGTTCTGCAAACTAAAATTTTAATTGGTCTGTTTTCTCTTAAACTGAATTGGAATGGGAGGTCACTTCATCATAGATAAAATACATATTGTATTTACACCTTGTTGGTTTTGTCTGCTTCTTGTTGCTTTGGAGGAAACAGAGCACCTCTGCAAAGGAGGCTGTGATTGGGCCATTAATTAACCAAATTAACAATTGTAGGGTTGCACTTCCTGACTGAGGGTGCAAAAAGCCTGCCAAAATGGAAATGTCCATACATCTGAGAAGAGCAATTCCATGCATGATTTCCAGGCTACAAAAAGTATATTACTGAACATTTAGGGGTCAAGCTATCTTTTGTTGTGCTTCCTGAATGAATTGCTTTTATTTATGAGGAGAATCACCCGATAGTAATCAGGAAAAAAAATGTGCCAATTGCCCTTCCTGCTTGTATATTAAATGCAGAGGGTTTAAGTGAAAGCTTAAACAAAGGAGCTACCAGGAGTAAATAGGAAGGAAATGGCTTTCCATAATTCCCTCCCCAATGTGTAGAGAAATGTTGATGTCATCTCATGTTGAAATGTCTTTAGAAGGTTTTTAAACTCTGCTCTGTCCCGTTGTGTTGGGCCTTGCTTTGGTGTGGGATACCACTGGTTTTCAAGTAAGATAAAAATAGTACAACATTTTAAAAATTAAGTTAAAACTGTATTCATATGCATTACATTATATTCTTGATTGAAGTATCATCCTGATTTTAACTGTGAAGTCAACCTCGTTGGGTTTTTTTTATTCATTTGGGGTTTTTTTGTTCATTTGGGGTTTTTTGGGGGGGTTGTTTGCTTGTTTGTTTTGGTTTTTCTGGGGGGTGCTTTTTTGTTTGTTTTTTAGTGTTGCCTGAAATTCCTCCTATAGCATTTATGATGTTCTTTGTCAGTATACATTGCTTTTTCTGCAACTCTTTTCAGGATAAATCACATTTTACCTCCTGCCTATCCATATTTTAAATGGTCACTTATAATTAATCACTAAAATACATTGTGTGTGTCCAAAATCTGTAAACGTGGCTTTCATTTCACTCCCACAAATGTGGTTAAGGGCCTTGCTGTTTGCCCTCATTCCTCTGTTGATCTGTTTATCGCTGGAGCAGTGTGTCTGAACTAGCAGGTTTAGGCATTTTGGAAAGAGAGACATGTCCTGATTTGTGACTCTGATGGGTTTTTTTGCTTATACAAAACCTTACATGTGGGTAGTGGGAGATAGCTGGAAAGACAGTAAATTGTGCAGAGTATCTCTGTCCTTTAGTTCAAATAATAAAAACCTGTGTGTGGCCAAGAACAGCTGGGAGCTCAGGTGCCTTCCCTTGGTGTTCTGCTGTTGGTGGACACACAGCACTTGGCCACTGGCAGCACTGGTGACTAACCTGTGATTTAGGGCAATAGGACTGTTTGGACTTACTCCTCTCAGAATGCAGCTAAATAGTCAGAATTACATTTAGTAACTCCATTTACTATGTACATCCTATTTACATAGCGAGAATTACATTTAATAACTCCATTTACTATGTACATTACATTTACCTAGTGGGAATTGCATTCAGTATTGTCTTGCATCATGTTCTGTGATGCAATTGCATATCAGACAATTTGTGCACAGTCCTGGGTGCCACCTTTCCCAACTCTGTCTCCTGTAACCTCTCTGCTGTGTCACCCATTTTTAGTGCCAGAGCCACAGTGCTGACATCTCAAATCATCCTGTCTGGCAGATAGCAAACTACTAAATTTACAGCTTAGCCTGTAAGATTTGGTTTCAAATAAAGGCACACCTTAGTGTCATTCTGTTTTGTGGTGGTTACTATTGAATCTTGGCTTTTGGAACTGTTCTGTGTACAGCAAAATTCAGCCTGAATTTCACAGATAATAAGTGCTTTTTAGGAATTAACATTTTTAGTATCAGTATGACTTTGCAGGTGCAATTCTTTGTTTTGACAATTTTTCCTTTATGGTTTGGATTAGGTTAACAGCTGGGTTGTTCCTCCATTTCTTCCTGCCTAAATTGTTCCCAGTGGATTCTGACAGTGCTCTTTTTACAGTTTAATAATTCTGTTGAGCTTTAGGAATCCTTGTGTCATCTAAACAGTATTTCTTGTCACTATATCATTGACTCTCATGAACATTCAAATTACTGAATTTTGTCATCTCTTTATAGCAGTGCTACTCTTCATCCAGCTTTCCACAGCCATGGCCTTTTTCCTTTGTCTTGGAAATGGAGCTTTGTTAGACACAGGGGATTTCTTCCATTTGCTTGAAACTTACGGCTGTCCAATAACTGGGAACACCAGACAAGATATTGATCACTTTGATCATCTATATTTGAAGATTGTTCTTTAATTTAAGATCAAACGTGTCTTCTCTGATCTCTGCTGGTTTTTTTTCTTTATGGCCTGGGTGCTTTTTTACCTCCTGAGCCTTTCCTTCTTTTTCAATTGCTTTCTTTGTGAAAAGCCAACTGTTCTTTGTACCTCAACTATTTGTAATTTCAGCTATGCAGTACTCTCATTGTGATTTTAAGTGCATCATAAGTAATTTCACCACCAGTTATAGCTTTTTTTCCTTAAATTCAAAGCTGTAGGTTGGTGTCATTACATAAATTTACAAGAAGTTCTCAATCTTTTCCTTTGTATTCTTTCACATCCTCCATTTTTTTCTGCTTGTTCTTGGACACCCCTTGATGTCTTAGGGTGATGTCAGCTGGCTGTATATGCAATCCAGTTAAAGAAAGATGGGGAATAAAGGAATTTCTGACAACCACAGAATCACTAAATGGCCAAATCTGAGTGGCTGAGGCTGGAAGGAGCACTGGAGAACATAACTGTCCATGCCTAGTTCCAGCAGAAAACCTGGAGCTGGCTCTCAAACAGCTCATGAACATCTCCAAGGATAGAGATCCTACAGCCCCCCTGGGCAGCTGTGCCAATGGCCAGTCACCTTCACATGGAAAAAGCTTGGGCAGGGAGATGAGACAGTTTCCAGGCTTGGGCATCAAGGTTTTGCTCAGAAGGTTATAAATTAATGTCATATCTGGTAGCAATATACAGAGAAACCAGTAATGGATTGGTTTTTGGTACATGAGAGGGGATGAAACAAAAAGAATAGCTCCATCTAAACTTAAAACAATTGCAAAGAAGTCAGTATGTAGAAGTCGTAGAAATAATAGATCAGTTAGATCTGGAAGCAACTTTAAGATTGCCAAATGAAAAGTCGTGTTTGAACAATTAAGTGTCTTCCTATAATTTAACATAGGAATAAATAGTAGGTTGCTTTTTACTGAGATATTTAGTTTATGGGGAGGTTTTATTGTGTGCATTTGATAATAGTTTGTTACGGAATAATCCATAAATCTGATTCTTCCCATGTCTGAGGCTGAAATATTTGAAAGCAGTGTTTTAAAGCAGTCGTCTGTCCCCTTTCTAGAAATATCTACATGTATGTCAGTATAAAAAGTTTCACATTTACGTGAAATTTGGCGCTAATTTGGATTTGACAGGAAACTTAATGCAGTAGTGTTGTGTAAAGGGATTCAATTACAGTGTGCAGTGTTTTGTAAGTAACTGTCTTGCATAAAAAAAGTTAATTAATCAGAGCTGTGTCAATTTCCTTGTGCCATGTCAATTTGCAGCAAGGTAATTAATCACTAATCGCCCGGCGTGCAGCAAACTAAGGGACGATCCATGAGTCATTTGTTGTTATTTTTTTTCCAAATAAATGGCACACAGAGCCATGAAGAAACACATCTTGCCTTTCATAATATTTTTATCGACAGTTTTGCATGTTGTAATAGACTGCAGCAACAAGCAGCTGTAGTTCAATGGAATATGAATATTAAAGAAACAAATGAGAGCAGATTTATAGGCCATTGCTTTTCTGTTATGTCAGTTTTGAGATTACACTGAGCAAATGAACAGTGAAAAATTACTCTTCCATGTGGAGAATGGTGATTAGACTTGTACATTAATTAGAGATTTTTGTTTTCCTTTTTAATGCATTTCAAATGAGAATGTCCTATAAGTAGGGGTTTCTCCAAAATACAGATTTATTCATTCCTAAACAACAGTGTATAATACTGGCATGTATTTTTTTTACAATAGTTAGGAAATAATTGGTCTATAATTTTAAGTATGATTCAAAAAATAAATAGCTTGTGAAAGAAAGAAAGAAATAGAAGTGACCAGTTGTGACTCTGCTTGATGTATACAGGAAATTTCCTTTGAATGCAGTTAATTCACAACTAGATCCCAGGCAAAATCATCTCACAACAGTGACAGGTGAAGAAATGTATTTTCAGCCTGTAATTTTAAACACTATGAACTTTCTAAAGATTTTTTTTTTACCCTGAATTTGAAGTACGTGTATATACATATATTTATATATAATTTAAATGCCATTTCATGTTAAAATCTGTATTAACAGAGCTTACATTTTGCTTGCAGTGTGCTTTGGTCTGTGTATTTAAATGCACAAATCCTCTTTAGCTCACTGTTTATAATTCTTTCAAAGAATGCCACTTAATAATACTTATTACTATTACAGTGAAGGGAAAACACAGCACACATTGGGATAAACTGCTGATTCTGTTCCTGAAATCTCAGATAATATCATATAGATTATTCTGCTTAGCCTTTCTCAGCATGCTGCCCATTATATCTCTTTGTTTTTAATTTATTGTGTTTCCTCAACGGGGCTCCTCCTGAACTCTGGGAATAATGTAAATGTGTCTGCCTGTCTTTCCAGCAGTTAAACTGTGCCGCAGTAAATTAGCGATAAACCAATTCAAACACGACGTAGCATTAAAATTCTTCACCATAAAACATTTGCAAACTCTTGGTGGCAGGTGACCTGCTACTCTGTGCGGAGGAGGAGAGATTAGGAGTGATGAGAGGTAGATCTGCTCATCCATTTTGATGGCACACCTTTCTTGGGGCATATGGCACCCTCATACAAATTCAAACCGCAGCACAAATGTGAAGAATAATTGCCCATTAAAGTGGCTGTATATTTTTATGGCTTTGATACAAAATCTGCCCCCTGTTGTCTTTTGCATCTGCTGCTCTTTCATCTATCCCAAAGCTTTAAAACTTTAATACGCAGTGTATAACCCTTAAGTATTTTTTTTTTCCAGGTTATATTCCTCTTTTTGGGAACTCGAGCTTTTCATTGTTCCTTCAGCCTTTGTTTTTCCCAGGCCTGTGTTGAGATATGGTGCCTACAATATGTACCTCCCTGTCATGTTCATTTAATAAAAAATTCGTAAAACAAATGCTTATATTACGTCCTTTGGGAAAAATTATAATTTGATTAAATTTCATCTGTGAACTCAAAAATTAAGTTTTTCTTCCTTATGCTCATATTTGCTTTTTCTATAAGATCATTCATTATCTAAATTTTGCTGATATACTACCATTAATCCTGTTAATTCCAAAGGCCTTTTTATTTGATTAAATGTGGCAATTTTCTGGCCATATTTCATGTTTGAGGTCTTAACTGAAGGTCACTGAAATGACAGTGATTCCACCTTTACAAAGCTGAAGAAGAGAAAACTTTGTAGGCAATATTCATTGTAATAATACATTTTAAAATTGTATCCCCTAAGTATAAAAATAGAACACACAAGTTCAAAGACGAAATCTTACCAGCAAGAAATCTTAAAACAATTTCATTTAGGCTGTAGTAGATGATTTGTATGATTTTTGGATAATTATATTAAGCAAAGCCAAGGATTTCTACAGCATATTATTTATAATCTAATTTTTTTAACTTGAAAAAATTAAAATTGCTTTGTGACTGTAGGAACTGAGTTTTGTGGTTGTAGTCTCATTCATATTTGAATAGCTGAATGAATATCTATAGAATGGATGGGGCCATTAGATGAAAATGTAAATTGTTTTCTATGGCTTGATGTTTGATTATATATTGTCCTTAGAGAAGTCTTTCCTTTTATAACCTCGTGTTATCACCTCCTATCATCAACATGCATTTGGAGAAATCTGCCTTTTCTCAGTCACAGATCAGAAGAATTCCAGCCATCAAATTACTTTGATGAATTTAAGCTACTTTTGCCTAAAAGTGAGCTCAGATTCTTCCCTGCTGAGAGTCAAACACATTCTCAACCCCATTATAATAGCATTTTCACTGACTGAGTTTCAGTAGCCTGGCACTGAGGCACTAAGGAAGGTTGACCTACAAACTGTAAGTCATTAAAACCTCTGCCCCTCCTGGCTACTATCTTCATTACTTTTGGGACTGGTTAATAGCATTTAATGCTTCCTGATGGGACAGCTCTTTTCATAAAATTCTTTTTATGAAGTCCATTCCTCAGTTGTGTTCTAATGCTGCCACTTCTGCTGGTTATTTTGGGGTGAGGATATTAAAAAGTTGGTCGCAAAATAAATTCTGTGGTTATTACATATTCCTATCTATCTGATTTCTTAGCTGGGCTGAAGGAGCATTATGGGGTTTATTCTGAACTCAAATCCAGGGCAACAAAACCTGTTGATTATTTTACCTCTCATCTCAACCTCTAATATTACTACCTGACAATAAAAAGTGTGTTTTCAGATACTCTGATTTTCAGACGGACCCAAATCACTTTTTGGGATCGATATCATTCTGTTGTGAATAAATTCAACTGTTAGACCTCACTTGATTGTAAGGCCTTGCAAGGCCACTCTTAGTTCCATGTTTAGTTTCCATCATGTCTGATCTTCTTCCTGTCAGAGAACTGCACCTCACTACTCTGCCTTCCACTAATTGCATCCTAAGTTTTTTAGTGCTTTGCTTTGCTTCAGACATTTTATGCTCTGTGACTTTATTAAGAGAGTAATGCAAGGCAAGCATAGCAAAACAATTACATTACTTCAGGCTTCTCATTCAAACTCATCCTTTGTGTTGCAGATCCTTTGAAAATGATAAAAAAATCACTATCTTATCATGTCCCATGACTGCTGAGCCTCACTTACAGGTTTTGGATTCTGTAAACTCTTATGGACTAAGTGACTCTCCCTGCTATGTGTGTTTTCTTCCCTTTTCTCCTCTTTTGTTAAGGGAAAGTCTTTTTTCTCATAAAAATGTGATTAAAAAATATTTTTGACTCATTCATTGGTGGGGCACTCTGATTTTCCTGTGACTTTTTTTGAGGAAAGCATTCACTGTCAAAGATTTGAGGTCAGTGACTCTCCTTGTAATTCTTTCCAAGGTGTGACTACCATGAAGAATAAAGAGAATTTAGGAATGCTCAGTTGTCGCAAAATATGTATCTTAATATGTCTGTGTAAAATCTGGGTTGAATGGTACAATTCAAAGGAAAAAATGTTCACAAACCACACTGGGGGTTCGTTCTTTCACAGAGGCATTTCCTCAGTGTCTCCTCTCAATTCCAGTTGGTTTTAATTTATTCCTTAGGACTCAGAAAGAACAACTGCTGTAAATATTGCCAAACCTAGATGTTCATTACAAAGAATTAATTACTGGAAATGATCTCTGGGCAGGACTTTCCAGACCATGACTTGCATAGCCACAAAGGTGTTAGATATCTTACATTGATGGAGCTTGGGCTGTTTTAGAGTTAGCTGGATTTTCTCTGTCACTTCTGTTCTTCTTGGGAAAGTGTTTTCTATCAATATTTAGTGTTTTCCATCAATATTTAGAAAATTACAGATGCAAGTGAAAAACTTTTAAGGTTGCCTGATTTTTTTTTTTTTTGGCCTTTTTTTGCTTTTTTCTTTTCTCTCTCTTTTTTTTTTTTTTATTTTTTATTGACATTTAGGTCGGTGAAATTTCTCTTAATTTTGACAGTTTAAGAGTGTCCCTAGAGGCTACAGTTTGTCATTTAATATGTCCACCATTTCAGATATCAGTTTTTCCTGGCCATTCTCTCAAATCCATTTCCACCTATTTGCTTAAGCCATCTCTTCTGAGCACTGGTTTGTTGGATTTGTTTCTGTTTATTTAGTTAATTGCATTTTGTTTTTTAAGACACAAATTAACAATCAATTTATTGAGGAAACTCACTTCTAGAAATGCCTATTAGTTGGAAAGGAGTGATTTTTTCTGCGGCAGGCAGAGTGCAGATGAGCATCACTCTTACACAAAGATAGCTGAACTGGATTAGATCAGTTCTCCATCCAGTCCAATACCTGTGACTGCAAAGGAGCAAAAGCCAGATGAAGAAGGAAAAGAAAACTGTAAGACTGGAGGGAGTGTGTAGGTCTGTAGTTCTTTGAACATTATGTAAAGTTTTTATCTTTTGCATTTTCCTCTGCATATTGCCTTAGTTTTATTAATTTTTATACAAGGCTGTGTACTTGGAAAAGAAAAGGACAGAAGTTATACATGGTTCCAGCAGTAGGTCATAATTCTGTCACTACTCTATTTACACTGATCAATTCTCAATCTTGTTGAATATGCAAAAGTACTTACAGCATCCATATTTCACACAGATGATGTATATGTTGTTTTTCCTTAAAAGAACTGTTTTCTAGGGCGATTCCTTTAAGACTTGAATGCAGTTGCTTGCAAAGTTATCAACAGAATATCGAGTTCTGCATGTTCGTCTTTCTGATTTTGACATGTTCCTTTTATATTTTTTATAAAATATAGTATTTTCACTTTCTAAGACTGTTGTAATTTATTTGAATTGCCATAAGGTTGGTTTGTACTGTATCACAGACATGTAAATCTTTGCAGAATTACTGTGTGACCTTTTTGTCAGAGAGAAGGACCTAGAAAAGCCCCAAAGCCACAGTAATACAGAAATCACCATAATTACAGTATTTGCCTTTACAAATTACAGCCAGCAAGGCCTAAAATTTGTGATTTTTAAAAAAAATTTTCTTTTTTTCAAATTCAAGGCTTGTTTTAAAATTTGGCACTAAATGAGGATTGATATCAATTCATATTTGAGATTTAAAGTTTTTTATACATCAGTATTTCCATTTGCTTGTTTTTATTAGGGCTTTGCTAAGCAATATTTGGCTTATTTCTTTATTTACATACTGAAAAAGAAATTCAACACAATGAAGCACATCTGATGTAACATGACTGCCAACAGAGCTGGATTTGATTTTGTCTGTCTCACTGATGAATTCATTCATGAAATACCTCTTCTAACATTGACACGCAATATATGTACAAAGGAGACATGAAGTAATGAAATACTGCTTAAAAATTGGCAGAGGAAACAAAGTGGGAAATCTTGTTTGTTGTTTTGGGGTTTAATTATTATTTTTTCAATTAAAAAGTTATCAAGAGAGAAGTTTAACAGAACGAAAGCCTCCAATACTGTATTACTATTCAATTTCTGATTAAAATATTTTAAGTCTTACATAGAATGGTAATTAATTTTCTCAATTCCAATGACAATAATATAAAAATGTCCTAGTTAATTTCTTTGTTATATGATTAAGTTATTTCTGTTTGGTCTGGATATTATGTGGATTCAGATGTATTTCTAAGGTGTACAACTCTTGCCTTTGAAAGACTGAAAGGTACTTTTATGTACATGGTGCAACTCCGAAAAGCGAGAAAAGAGAGGAAAATCTCTCTCCATTATTATACGCTCAAGAGCTGGTTAATAATCCAAATCTTGAACAAAAGCAGAGCTCTTTTCAATTGGCAAAATCACTGGATAATTTAGATGACTTGAGGTCACCTAAGTCTCTAATGCCTCACCCCCACTCAAAACAGGGCTGACTTTAGAAGACAGATCCAATAATGTGATGCAAATATCTCTGACATTATAAATCTGAGCCTGAACTTGGACCTCGGGAGTCTCCTGGTAGCAGTGTTGGCTGAACCAGTCAACGCTCTCTTTAATAGTGTCTTCTGAGAAGCCCAGAGCCGTATGCGCCACCGCCATCCAAATTCCCAGTTTGCCGCCTTCTCTTGGCGCGCGGATATTCCTGTGAAAATTTGAGTTAAAACTCTTTGGCGACTCCCTCATCCAGCTACAGGCAGGCTTTTTTTAAGGCCCACTGCTTGCTCCAGAACGTGGACACCCCACACTAATCCATGTTTTTTCTTTCCCTCTGCAGTGCCAGGATTTCCCTACCCTGCTGCGACCGCAGCTGCCGCGTACAGAGGTGCCCACCTACGAGGCCGAGGCCGCACGGTGTACAACACGTTCCGAGCAGCAGCTCCCCCTCCTCCCATCCCAGCCTACGGCGGGTAAGGAGCTCTGCTTCCCTCACCTCTGGCTCAGCAGGGATCCCAGGAGCCTGGGCAGCATTCCCAGCCCTGCCGCACGCGGGTCGTGCCTGCCCAACGCCGGCGCCTCGCACAGCGGGCTTGAAAAATGACTGTAATTTGTACTGCCATGCTTTGGTGGCCTTAAGCATTTCAGATGTCACATATTGTTATGTAAATGCTCCCGCAAACGGAGCGCTCCGGAACGGGGGAGATTGTTTCGGCTAAAGGTATATTTTTGATGATTGCAAACATCTGGTTATTAAGGAGGTTGGATCGTGTTAAGTTCTTTTTTCTTCAAATCGCCTGCTGAAAGTTGTCTCTGCACCTGAAGGCTCAGTGCTGTATTTTTTTTTTAATACATATATTTTTTTAAAATTGCAGTTTTCTTAGTTTTTTTCTAGTTGCCATCTTTGCCATGATAGAAATCTGGGGTGCTCCTCTCAGGACCATGGGGTTTGTGTATGTTTTTGCTTAAAAAATGCCTTAAGATTTCACTGTTAGTGACCTGCATTTATTAAAGTCAAGTAGTAAACTAAGGAACCAAGAAGAGGAATTCATAGTGTTAATTTCTAGAAACTCTCTAATCTTCTTTATTTCAGAAGATTGTTTGGGTTTTATGTATATTTTTGTGGGAAAGAAAGAAGAAACAATTTCTCCTGTAGCTCTGCAAAGGCTGACACAGAAAGGCTTTGTTTGCTGCATGTAATACTTAAAAGCCCTAATAACATTAGCAAAAGATTTTCAGCTGTTAAGAAACTGGGAATCTGGAAAATCAGAAAACTTGGCAGATCCTAGGCCAGAGCAGTATTTTGTCATAAAAACTTGATTTGCCTCTCTGTAGAGCCGCTGAGTCTTTCAGAGAAGGGGTCAGGAGAGGTTAGCATAGGCAGTGAGAGAGGATGGTATCTCTTTCTCTCTCTTTCTCTCGTTTTCTCTCTCTTTCCCTCTCTCTCTTTCTCTCTCCCTGTCCCCTTGCTCCATTCCAGTAGGTGATGAGTGCCCTGCTCCAGTTCCCACAGTTTCTCAGTAAGCCTTGCTTGCACTAAGGCAAAAGGAGCATCTATTTCCAGACGAATTTGCTAATCTCATCAGTCATTCTTTGGGCTGATTTTTCAGGGATATATTTATACAAGCAGTCTGACCATTCCATCACACTGGGCAGTTATCGTCTCAAAGAAATAATATATTCTAAACACTAATGTAAAAATGATGCCACAGAATCAGGTTATTTTGTAAAAGTGTATTCTGATGGTTTATTTGACTGTTTTGTGTAGTTTATTAAGCAAAACAGTATTGCAGCTACTGGAGAAAGGCACTTTTCTGAAGTTTGCCTGAATTACCTTTGGACAAAGGAATTACTTTTGTCCCACCGAAGTTCTCCTTCTGTTGCCATACTCTCATTTAGTCAGTCCAGGCATTTGTACATGGCAAAGAGTTGAGAATACCCTGCATTTAGATTTTAATCAGAATTCCTCAGCTACCGAATGGACACTACATCTAAAGAAAGTGGACTCTCCATCTCTACTTTGTTTAAAAACAAATTCTTAAATTCAAACATAGAGCGAACATGGAACATGCAGTGTGATAACAAGGTGGGCCACTCAGTTTCATGTCATTAACATCACACCTTAGTTAAATACAAAGTCATATACAAAATAATCACCAGCTATGTGAGGCAGGACAATACTTTTTCATTAGTATTTCTGAAATGATTTAATACTTTCTGACTAGTATGTAACTTAATTAATTTGCCTTTATTTGAGGCCACACGTGGGTCCTTTGTGTGTATACATGTGTGGTACACACATTATTATGCTTAGTTCAGTGACTCAGCAGCAAGAATTCCATTTCCATGGGGCACATGGATATCCTCATGGGACTGTACTGAAGCTTGCCAGCACCTTTAGCAGTACATTGGATGTGCAAGCGCAGAGAGCTCCTGTTGTCAGTCAGTGCAGAGATTTTGCAGTCAGGTCCAGCAGTGCTGGTTTCCAGGAGGTCAGCTCAGCACTCGCACTCCTCTGCAGGGTGGTTTGACAGGCTGAGGCTCATTCCCTTCGTGTTTGTGCCAAATCTAGCTTCAGAGGGAGCCATGCATTGCTCTGGTCATGGGTCTCGTCATCTCCTTGCTCTGATGGCTTCCAGCTGTCTGAGAGGATCCCCTGCTCATCTAGGGCTCACCTTGCCAGGAAACACAATTTGACACTGAAAAGTTTTCAATTACTGAGCCCTGTCTTAAATCATGTAGGTCTTAGTTCAGATATTTAATTTTTCAGATAATTAATTTAATTTAATCCACCTGTGCTTTCCAATAAGGCCCTGCTTTCTGAATTGCCCATTTTGTAACTCAGGGGTCGGTACAGAAGTTATACATCTCTCTGTTGCACTGATCCACAGCTGGGGTAATAAAGCTTTATTTTCCCATAATTTCTTTGGCCTGGGGTATTAGATCTTGGTCTTCACTGATACAAGGGTGTAACATGAAATTTCTCTGTGGTTCTCTGTTCTCTGCTCACCTTTTCTATTTTTTGACCCATCAAAGAAGCAGAAAGAAATTTTCATCAGAAAAAAATCTTTAATGAATGGAAATAAATTATGAGAATGTTTTTGGTCACAATGTGAATAGAAGTCAAGGAAAATTACTGAGATAATAAAGAGATCACAGAGAATGAATCAGCTTAGAGAAGGAAGCAAACAACTTGGAATATCATTAGTTGATAAGAAAAATGGAGTAAGTTTTGAATGCTGTTTTGCAATTAATTTAGTGGCAATTTCTTATTTTTAACTCAAGGAAGGAGTCCGGCCTTACAGCCAAGCAAACCAATGTTAATAATAAATTTACATTCAAATCCATCAGTGTTTACTTAAAAAATATTTCCTTTCAAGAAAGAACTTATATGTAGTTGCACAATATAAAGCTAAAAATTGCAATTACCTTCTTTTCTTTTATTTTATTTCATTAACCTTAGACCTTGATCTACCTCTGGATCTTGTGGTCATAAGGCAGGATGAGTTATGGTGGTTCTTGTTGGAAGTTGTCTTCTGCTGTGCCTCCCACTTACTGGGGGCAGCATCCAGGCTCAGCAAGGTCCCAGGAAATTGCTGGGTATAACCATATTTAAGGCCATTGTTTTCTTAAAAATCAGAGAACAGCACGTGTGCTTTAAAATGTGTCATTTAAAAATGGAATTACTGTTCATGAGATACATGGCACTGCCCCAGTAATTAATGGATCCTTCACTTCTGAGTGAGACATTTCACAATTCCTTGAGACAGCATCTTGTTTTTTAGCTCATAGAAAGTGCTTCACTTTTAGCACCTGTGGCATCATCTCTAAAGCCTTGAAATATGAGAATGTGCAGCTTACTTAAAACTACATATAATTAATGTATCATACACCCCCGACACTGAAATGGGGAGTCGAGCTTGGTTTGTGTGAGAATACTGAAATTCAGAGTTTGGAAGTCTACACTGCATGGAGAGCTTAACCTCAAAATGGTGCAGGAGGAGAGGGAAACAAGAGACTTTTAATCTGTTGTCAAGAAAACCCAGAGTGTTGGTACATCTGGTAGTAGAGCAGTAGTAGATAGCAGGAGTGGTGAAACTAATGAGAAGGCTTTCTGTTTCAGCATCCTTTGCTTTAAATTCTTCACAAGTTTAAGTGTGTGATGACTTTTGTCTTCACATTTCCTCTCTGCTGCTTTCAGTTCTGATGAAGCTGACAGAGAATTAGCTTTCAGTCTGTATCTCCTCCTCTGCTGTCTTTCCTGGGAAAGCAGAGGAGAGCAATATGCTTTTTTCTTTTTGAAAAGAACAGTCAAAAAAACCCCAACACAAACCCAACCCTAAATAGAATTGTGAATTTGTGGGGAGTGTGGAGGAGAAATAACAGAGACTATTCAGAAACTGTTCCACTTGTTAAAATAAACATTCTCAAGTGCTACTTGCTAACTGATTCAAAATGAAAATACAGCTTTATTTTCCAACCCTTATTCTGAATTCTAAATATAAGAAGATTAGTATGAGCTACTACATCTCCTCTGATTGTTATGGGGTTTTCCCACTATATTCCCTTGGGCTCACATAAACTTCCTCTTACTTTGGACATTGTGCATACGTGCAATTGTTGGAACAAGAAGTAGATTTTGCCAGCATATATTGACTCATGTCTGCCAGCTTTGTTCTCTGCAGCAATGCCCTCAGTCAATATCATAAAGCAGATAATGTAACTTGTCCATGGCAGAAACTGTTGAAGCTGGAAAGGCTGGAATTAGAGAACATTCTAAAAAAGTTGAAACTGCCTCTTACAAGAACTTCGGTTCTATGTCTACAGCGCTTAAAACTCTGTTATTAGAGTATGGAAAAGTGTTGCTTTAACTCTGTCCTTGGTTTAAATAAGGCTGGAGCTTTATTTATATCTCTTCTATCATTTGTCTCACGAAGGCCTTAGAAAAGGGGTTCACATTAAAGGTGATTTCCAGTGCAGGAGCTGGAGAGTGTAGGACAGTGAGAGGAACCCTCCCAGCAATCAGAAAGCACAACTGTTGTTCCTCAGCTGCTTTTCTGTAATTGTGCTGGGGAGGTGATGGTGAGCTGTGTCCACTGCTGTGCCAAGGGAGGGAATTGATGCTGAGAATGGCTACCTACAACAGAGGCTAGTCAGAGTTCAAAGAGTAAAGTGGATATTTATTAAAGGTCTTTAATAGATACACCTTGGGCAGTTCAAGAGCCTGGCAGAGGCTACACCCAAGATGGACTAGGGTCATGAGTTTTTCAGACAGAAATAAGTTTGGTCTGTTTGCATATCAGAAGTTAATCCTCCAGTTGCAGCTTCAGGTAGTGAAGTCACATTGCCCCGGTTTGTGTCTTCTCCCCTGATTCCCTTTTGTTTGTATTTCTTGGAGCCTGAGGCAGAGTGTCCTTGGTTCTCAGGGCTGGAAGGATTGTTTTGTCTGACCAAAGCCTGAAGAGAGCTTGCTAACCCTTTATATGGAGTTCAGAGTTACACACTAATGCCGTGCAGGATCTGAAAAATAGAAAAGCTAAAACGTAAAGCATCAGAACCAGGGGTGTGATGTCCATTTGTTCCCTTGAATGCACCACTCAGGGTGAGCCTCAGGTTGGGTATGCTGCCCTGGCAGGACGTTGTGGCTGAAGGCTGTGGATGCTCACCTGCTGGGAAGTTACTCAGCTAAGGCTTGTGCAATCGGGGACTGTCTTTTTATGTCATTGATAGATTATTCAACTCAATCCTTTTGAAAGATGAGGACAGAAGAATGATAATGAAGACAGATGTAGTTCTCCCAGGATATTATAAAGGTGGAATCTAAACTAGTAAAGAGTTTGTGTTAATATAGTTACAAAAAGTGATGGTAAGACACAGAGACTTATATAAAGGAGCTAAACGCATGGAAGTCATAATATATACCTGATGAGGAAAGAGTTTCCTATTTAGATAAAAATAATTTCAGGAAATGATTGCCACATATGATGTTATTTAAAGGCACATTTTCATATTAAATCAAGATTTCTCACTTCTCTGAGCTTTCCTTAGAAGAATGAAATAATAAAATGCAACTGAATAAACTCCCTAAATTTGTTCTTTTTAATGCCTCCAGGAAGCGCATTAACCTATCCATTCCTTGGGTGAGGTAATTCAGATTTCAGTAACGTGGCTATTTGGAAGTCCTGTGTTGTTTTACAGGAGCACAAGACCAACCTCTCTACCAAGATTTTTTTTTTAATATAAAGCATGAAAGGAGCTGTTGTAAGATGGGTATCTGTGTGATGCCTTCAGTCTCTTCCCATGCTCAGGGCATACTCTTTGTTTTCTGCCTAGAGCCTCAGAGAGAGAAAAAGGGGTGATAAACCAAGCAAATAAAACCAAATAAAAACCCAACCAAAGAAACAAACCAAAAAACAACCTTGGAAATTTATATACTAAAGCAAGGAAAAGCAAAGCTTAGTTCTTGGTGGTTTACACTTTGTACTTCTGGTGAAGGGTACAGTTAGAAAATACATTTGACTTCATTGCTAAGATTTGGTCAGGAATCAACAAATGAAAAGAACACTGAATAGAGGAACTATTCTCTGAAAAACCATGGAAGTGTGAAGAATGACTTCTCCTCAAACTTCAGGAGAAGCAGAAGGGTTTTTATTTAATATCACTGTCATAATACAAGATCATAGGAAGGAAATAAGATGAAATCAGCTGATTTTTTTTGTAGTGCAAGTCATGCTTTGGAGTGTTATACTCATTTGCCTGATTCTGTCACTTCATCTTAATACTGGCCATGTCTAATGATGGAGTTTTGCATATATGTCTCACTTTAGTGATGGGTACATTTTTCAGTGTAGTGTTTATGAAGTGGTTTCGTTTAGAACTCAAAATAAGTTTCTGTCTGTACGTGACTGGAAGGAAGACTGGGGTGGATGAATGAACCTGTCCAAGAGCTGCACTTAGGAATGAAAAATTTCTCCGCCCCTATTCATCTTTGCTGTATATCCACAGATCACCAAGAGGAGGAAGGAAAAAAGTTTCCCTTTCTGACACATGCTTTCTCCAAAGCATTATCTTCTGAGTGGCAATATTTAATGGTAATTGAGGGTAGGATGTTTGGATGTACAGTGATGGGTTGGCCTCGGCTGGCTGCCAGACTCTCACCCAGCTGTGCTCTCCTTCCCCCTCTCAGGAGTACAGGGGGACAAAGGAGGATGGAAAAGCTCCTGGGCTGAGATAAAGACAGGGACATTTCATGCAGATTGCCATCATGGACAAAACAGATTCGCCTTGAAAAATGAATTTAATTTCCCATTGAAGTGCAGTTAGAGGGTTATAAACAGAGGTAGGACCTAAACCACCTTCCCCCAACTCTCCCCATCTCCAGCAGGAGTGGCACAGAGATATGAGGACCCTGGGGTTGGGGCTGTGGGGCCCTCATCTCCAGTAAACTTGGTATTCTTTGTGTGTCATCTCATCCAAGTCCTCCCATGCTGTCCATGATTGTGTGCTCCTACCTCACAGTCGTGTGGAACGCTTTATTTCTTATGTGCAAACAGGTAGAGAAAAACATGGTGTGTTTTAAAATCATCAGAGCATCCCAACCAAAACCAAGATGAAGGTACTGCAGTGTAGGCAACAAGCTCCCTGAAAGCTGCCAGTGCAGACCAGGTTTTGCATATTATATCTGCAGACATAATAAATAGAAAAATATATGAGTAAGGGTCTGACCCTACTGAAACAAATGGCAGACACTCTGATTTAAGTGGAGTTTTCACCTGTTGTTATTCCATGGCAAACTTTTATCATCAATGTGGTTTTATCCATGTCACTATGTGTGTATTTATGATTTTCTCACGTGATTCTGACTTAGACACATACCAGCTCAGCCCTGTGGGACCTCAATAGATCAGTTATATTTCTGACATGAAAATTCTTGTTGGAATTGCAAAATGGTTTAGGTTAGCAACTTGGTAATAGCTGTTATTCCTAGATAATAGTATTCCTCAATTGAAAATATTGTTGCAAAAAACCCCTATTGTTCTGTTAGCTCTCATATTTAGCTCTTGAAACAGCTTGGGTTCATGCTGATATTGGAAATACACCTTTCAAGTAGCAGAACTGCAAAATGGATGTAAAATTGCAGGAATGACCTAATGGGTGGAATTGTTAGGCCACTGTTGTGCAGTTCCAGTTTTCTTTAATGTAGTCATTTAAGCTGTCTTTGTCATAGTGTGTCATTTATCCTGAAGGGTTTAGAATCTTTCACTGTTTACGCTGATGATTGATCTTAGCTGAAATGAGACCATCTCTGGGTGGACTAGTAACAGCAATGTTACCATTTTTTTTTTTGAGAGAAGAAGTAGTAATGTATCATCCAACCCAAACAGAGGAGCTCAGAACCAATGGCGTGTTTGCCAAAGCTGTAAAATGCTCAAGTAGGCAAAGTTAATATTTTTTAAATAGGAATAGAACTTTGAAATTCTCAATAGACCAGTTGTCACTATTGGTAATGTGCATCGAGCCAGCAAGGCAGTACCTATGGGTTCTCTCACCTCTGTATAGACCGAATATTGTGACTTCACCCAGTGAGTAGAACACCACCAGTGTAATTATTTCACCTCCTCCTCTCACCATTTCAACTTAGGCTGTGTTTTGTTTGCTGTCTAAGCAGTGAGAAGTAACCCTTCATTTCAAAGGGTCAGCATAACTGCAGGACAAGAAAGCAGTACTTCAAGAGTTAGCTTTTTGCAAAGATGTTGAAACTGGAGGTAGGATTGGCCCACTGAAAATTTTCATAGGAAAGAAAAAATGCTGTCAATATGTGGTTTCTTAAAACTAAAACCAGAGGAAAAAAAACCAAAACAAAAACAAGTTTTATCAAAAGTCTTTTCCAATCCTGCCATGCTTTGCCTTCCTTTGGCTGAGCATTTGGCGTACTTGATGAGATGATGTATTTGGTACAAGTTCACTTCTGATAATAATTACCAACCTCCTTAACCAATGTGAAGAGTGCCTTCCTCCCCCCTCCCCTCTGTTTTTGTGAGAGACTAACCTCAGCTGTGCAGGGGTTGGTGGCATTTGCATGTGGAAATGCACTAATATGGATGTTTTTCTTTGTGTGTGCATCCTTGCAGTGTTGTATACCAGGATGGATTTTATGGTGCAGACATTTATGTAAGTATTCATTGATGTGCATGCTGTCCTTGTACATTACCAGAGTCATTCTTTTTACAAGTTTGCTGCCTAGCTTGACTCTGTTTTGTCTATTTACCATCCCTTGCCTGTCAGAAAGAATTGAGAGGAATATCTCTCACATTGGAAGACCTTTCTGTTCATTACATCTATCATTGTTCAGTGGAGCTGAATTAACTCTTCAATCAAATGCAGAATGAATGCAAAAAGATGTGAAAAATGTGTGTGTGTGTGGAGGGGCGTCTCCCTCCATAATTGAAGTTCAAAGAAAAAGTAAAACAAAGCAGAAACATTCTTTTACAAACCCCCCCAAGCTCTTGAAAAAAAAAATAATCAGGGCAAGCTGAACATTGTTAATACTTGAAGTATAAAAATTCTCATGGAGAGATACAGGTCTCCCAAATCCAGCCAACACTGGGGATATGTAGGTGCCATGGTGATAGTAGAGCTTAATGCCATTGCGAGTTAAAGGTATGGCAATGTATTGTCTGTGAGCTGAGTAAAATTCCGAAAATTGCACTTCTAAAATCCACTAATTTCAGTTTAAAGGAAATATGTAGAGACTGCTCACAATACAAGGAGATAATTTGTTAGGAAAGATTCACAGTCCTGGATCCATCATTATCTATGCACCCAATTGCTCACCCATTTAATCTTAAATAATATTTTTAACTTCATTTTTTTGCTATTTTTTTTCAAATTTTCATACATTGTTTTTTCTTGCCATCTTTTTTTTTTTTTTTTTCATTTTAAACATGTGCAAGAGGCTCCATATGTCTAAATGTGCAAGAGATTTCAGGGGGTGAGGCTAAATTACACTCTTCTAAAATTCTTATATCTAGTGTGTAGATGTAAAATATTTCACTGGTAGTAAGCAATATTTATTTTTGTTATTCTTTCAATAAGGAATCTGGTTCTAAGTTACAGGTCTTTTTTTCACCAGACAACTTTCTGTAAAATACTTGTACTGTTTCAGTTGAGATAAAATGAGACAGATGAGTTGAAATTTGTAGGAATATTAAAAATTAAATAGGCAGTGCTAGGAAACATCCCTTGTGTTCATTATCAGCAATCTGCTAGAATATTCCCAAGGGAACAGATTTTTGTTAGTAAGTTTTATATAAAGAAGGAAAACAATTTGAATTTAGGGATGAAGTAGGTTTTGTCTTTCTGATGGAGGTGGAAAGGCTGATCCTTCTCTGAAAATTCATTTGTGCAGCTTAAAAGCATACTTAAAATAAATTAGCGAGGGTTACAGTCCTCTCCCTGTGTACTTAAGTGCTCAGTGATGTTATCAGTAAGAAATTGTTTACAACACAGGAATCACCCACTGGCTGAAGCTGTGCTCAAGCCAAACAAGTGGCTCTGATCTCACCCAGTCACACCCAGTTTTTGAGCTGTATAGGACACAGTGTGGAATTTCTTCACGTGTGGTCTCCCATTTTCACATTCTTTCGAACTCTCAAAAGAGTTTGACATCGTTTTACTCAGTTTACCAACCCAGAAATCTGCAGGGCAGCAGGACACCTTTCTGAGGAGGGCTTGGGGTGAGAGGATAAGTGGGAACTGGATGTCACTGGAGCAGTTTGTGGGTTTGGAACCTACTACTGCTGAAAGCCAGGAATAGCTTGTTGGTGATCGACAATAATTTTTTTAAGTGGCCTCACACCCTCTCACAGACCTAATATTTTGTTTCCAAATGGAGGGTGGCTTCAATGAGAAAGGTATTGAATAAATTCCTCATTTCTAGTATAGCCTCAGTTTTGTTTGCAATATTTGTGTGCATTAGGAAATGGAATAAGTGCACTTGTTTTCCCTCAGTTGCAGCCTCGTGTTTCTGATTGCATATCTTAGTTCTCTTAATGCAACAGAATGTTTATCTTTATAGCAGGTGACAGAATTAAAACACTCTTCTGGAAATTTAGTTTCTTTATAATATACAAATCTTTTTATTTTATAAATAATTTTTCTTCACATTCATGCCTTCTTGCATATAAAGCATTTGCAGAGGAGGGAGAAGAGAGAGAGAAAGAACTGGCATAAATCAAATGAAACCTTAAAATTCACAGTGTATTAGTTCTTAGTGCAGCAGTTTGCAGCAGACCAAGTTATTTATTAAATCCCAATTGTTTATGACATAGTTCCACTCAGCTTTTCATTTTAAGTGCAGAGCTGAAGCTTTGCGAAATGACAAATGCTCTGTGGAAAAAAGAAAAAAAAAAAAAAGGAGAAAAAACATTTAAGCAGTGTAGGATTTAATGGTAGATTGAAGGGAAAGGAGCTGTGGAAATACCACAGAAAGCAAAACAGGAGGCACACAATAGTGAAAAGTCAGATAAAAAATGTGCATTGATGGGTACATCAGAAGAGGTTTCATCCTGCCCTGATAATACTGTGAAACAATAGATGGACTCGGCTATTCTCTGTCTAACTCAGGATCAGCAGAGCCTTTAGTGAGAGAGACCACAGATGTAGGGGAAGGGAGGGAGGGCAGACACAAAAAGGTCCTGGCTGAGTAAAAACTGCAGGGTGAACGAAGAACAGCAAAAATCCAGAGCTGCTCAATACTAACCAGTGGAATAGAAGAGATTAGGAATATAAAAATAGGTGAAAAGTACAGTCTAAAGTGAAAAATCAACAGCCATGATTCTAGATGTAATATAATATATTCTGTATTTCATATAATTCTGTATGGAATGTAATAATCCTTCTGAAATAGCTGAGCTATTGAATTCCCTTTTAAATGTGCCTTTGAGTAGGAAAAATAAAGGAGATTATTAGGAAGTAAGGAAGACCTTTTAAAATTAAGTATTGATTCACTAAGAGAAAAAGTCATTAAAAGAGAATTAAAGTTGCCTGCCAGCAAATATAGAAGTTCTTAGATGAAGATTGACACCTGTGAAAATAAGAAAATACACTTCACAAAATGAAGCAAAAAATAGTAACAGTCTCAGAAATATGCAGTTAGAATAATAGCTCTGCTTTATCTTAAATCTGTTCCTTTTTTTTTTTATTACCATTGTCATAAAGAATGTTTTCAGAACATGTCAGTCATCAATCCACACCTAAAATGTGGGAAGGCTCAGAAAAAGGGAACTTTCCCCACCAGCTCCAGAACCCTGTCACCAGCAGCTCCAGAAGCCCCTGGGTAATGGTTTAACCATGGCCATTAGTCAATTAATTTATTGCTCACAGCAAGGTTTTCCAAAATTCCCAGGATTCTGGACCTGGGATACTGCAGCTGGAGAGAATCCATGCTAAAATGTACTGGTGTAGGCTTTAATTTACTTTTCTGAGCTGCTGGGCAAGAGTAAGGCAGATTTTTATGGTCAGGGGAATGGAATGAGACCGTTTTCTAACAGCTATTGCCATCACCTTTAGCTCAAAGCCAGGGTGGAGCTGAGGATGGAGGATTAATTTGTTTCCCCAGGGAAAAGCAGAGGTAATTATCTAAGCAGCATTCCCCTGAGCCCGGGTGAAGTCCCTGGAAGCCATCAGAGCCCCTGAAAGGCACTGTTCTGATGTGAAAAACAAGGATTTGCAGGTAGCACTGAAGGTTTTCTTCGGAGAACCAAGGATTTTTTGTGTTTTGCCAGTGGAAGGGTGTGCCATTTCCTGTGACTCACAGAAACAGAGTGAGAGGAGGAGAAATGACTTTGCCAAGGGCAAAAGGGTCCCCAAGGAGCAGTGGGTTGTTCTTTCCACTGCTCTGTGTGCTGGAACACTTCCTGATACCCTTTTAAAAGTTGGGGTAGGTAGGGATGAAACCTCTTTTGATCTCCTCTTTATTTGTGATGTTAACAGTACATTCAGAAAGGCACCAGGCCAATCCTAGTGGTTGTGTTGGGCTGGAATTCGTGCAGGTGGTGCCTGGATATTTCACCAGAGTATTTCTGAGGCATCAGCTACCTCTGGGAACATGACAGAGAAATACCCCAAACCCTGCACACACAGGCCAGGTCCACAATTTGAGCCAGCACAAATTGGAGATGGATTTTTTTTTTCCTACTATTAATTTTCCCAGTCAAAGTTTTACTCAGCGGACAGAACAAACAGTGTTTAAATCTCACTAGCACGTGAGTGCAGGAAAATGAACTGACACTTTCTGTATTCTGCAGCTCTGGGTGTAATTCATGTAACTTTTAATACTATTCTTCTATTTGTGGTTAATAAGGCAGGTCTAATTCTCAACACTAGAGAAGGTTTGGAAACTTGATTAATTTATGTTCACAAAATACTCCGAGATCCTCGAGTGCAAGGAAGTATAGGAAGTATAAATTGAGGAAAATTAACTCTCACCATTCATATGAAATATTAAATATGTAGCTAATAGAAAGAAAAAAACCACCAAAAATACTCATCATTTAGAGTCACTTTGTGTTTCATTACATCTGAGATCATGAGAAAAAAAGTGATTTGGCTATTTTATGAGGAGGTGCACACATGGTTTTGTAATCTCTAGATTCTGTCTGGGTAAGTTTTTTTTGTGGAAATTAGCCTTAATGCAGATATACACACTTTATTTAAAATTCAGTTGTATTTTTCTGTTCATTTCCATTTTGTCATATCTTATTCAAACTGTGATTTCTTTCTAAAATTGATTAAGATTTGTCTGTAAAAATCACCAACTGATCTCTGACAGATCCCACTGCTCTATTTCTGTTTGCCTGAGCCAGAGATGTATAAAACATTGCGAGGAAAACTCTAATGAGCTGCTCTGGGGAATTTGCCTAAATTCCTTCATTACATCTTTCTTTCCATCCTTCCTCCTTCATTCAAATCATTCCATTTCTGTTTCTTTATAGAGCAGTGCTGCAGGAGCCTGTGTGTGGCAATAAGTTACCACGGGTGCTGCAGGGAAAACCTCCCCATGCTGGGTGTAGACTCATGTCAAATCATGCGGACACTCAAATAAATATGTGAGAAAATGGATTTTATCTGTACAAATGGCAAAAGTAGTCCACCAGCAGCATTTTATTTTTCAGATTCAGTCACAAAGTTACAGACAGTGGTATTATTGTTAATTTTTCAAACAATTTAAGCTGCTCTAAGACTGTTTTTTCATTGGTCTGGAAGTAGCAAATATGGGAATGCAGATGAGGCAGTAAACGTTTTTTTCATTATGATATCTGAAGTTTTTATTTTCAAGTATTTTCAGTATTATTATTTTCAAAATAATAATCCAAATCATAAAAATCAGATACTTTCTGCCTGAATTTAAATATAAGGGAAAAAAAAAAAGAATTCCTAGAACATCTCTATCACATAGGAACTGAAAATTGGGGGTTTTAATGTAATTATTGCATAATTTTGTTCTAAGTATTTTATTTTGCAGTGTAGTCTAAGGCATGAGGATGATTATTTGATATTACTGAAGAGATGTAGTGAAGATTACTGGTGTATTCTTCACCTAAGATATCAGCCAAGTTCAAAACTAGAGAAAAATTATCAAGTAGAACTTGTTACAGATGTTGAGTTCAGGGGTTCAAACTGGAATCCCACCCCAGTTTCCAGCATAAAGTGTACCTCCAAGTATTTTCTTCCTGCAGTAATCAAAAATAACCTGAAAAAATTGAAGTAAAACAATGAGAAAACTTGGTACAACACCAAGTGCAGAATGCAAACCCCATAAAAAGAATTTGCTTAAGCATATTTTAATGTGTAATTTATGATAGGTTAGTTTAAATTATGAACTTATGACGTGGGAAGGTAGGGAATTAGGTTTTCCCTGGTACCCAAATACATCCTGTTTTTTTCAGTTCTCCAGAGAATTCAGGCAAATTCAGTGCCTTCAGTCTCTTTTTATTTGTATTGCTTTACACTCATTCTTGCCAGGCCTCTCATAAATGTCAGACTGATTGCTGAATCCAAAACATCTTAATAAACTCAGAGTGGAGCTTCATTGTGCAGCAGAAATTCTTTGAAAGCAAATCAAAATCTAAGCATAAAAGGAATGTATCTCTTGTGTTTAGGGAGCAAGAAAGGGTCTCTCATCACACACTGGCCAATTTTTGGTGATACTTAAAAGAAAGAAAGAAAACCAGTCCTCACAGAGCCCATCAGGTCTCAGATCAGCTGCTGTGGGAACAGCCTGTCTCATTTTTCTCCCACCCAGAACTGCTCAGGGTGGTCTGTTCTCAGTTCCATACTGTGGTAGGAGCTGTTAAGTGTGGAGCTGGATTGCCTTGGAGTGGCTCTCACTTTTAAATCAGGGCTTTGAGGAGTGGGGAGCAGGACAAGCAAAGGAGTTGGACACCCTGGAGAACAGAGCCGTGTCAGACTTCAGATCTGCCACACACTGCCAGGGCTGGATCATGAGAACAAATTCAGTGTCTTCCTCATGTCAGCACTCAGGGGGAAAAACAAGGAAAAAATGAGGGGAAAGGTCATATTTCACAGAATCACCAGGTTGGAAGAGACCTCCAAGATCACTGAGTCCAACCCAGCCCCAACCCCTCAACTAAACCCTGTCACCGAGTGCCACATCCAGGCTTTGTTTAAACACACCCAGGGATGGGGACTCCACCACCTCCCCAGACAGACCATTCCAATATTTAGCCCTCAAACACTAGGAGGGGAGAGCAGATAAATTTGTATCATCTCTCACCTCTCTCACTTTGACAGAGGCCAGCCCAGGTGTGCAGTTTGAATTTCTCTCCTCTCAGCCCTGGCTCAGTTTGTACCTGGTGACATTGTTCGACCTCCAAAGGCCTGCACATACACACCTGCAGCAGCATGTGCCTGTTCTACGTTTTTTGATAGTGATAGCCTTCTGCTGGTTCATAAAAATGAGATTATCTGAGATGAGAAGGTGTTTTGTCTCCCAGCCTCTGTGTGTGGGCAGAGGAGCACAGGAAGGGCACCTGGGGGTTTAGGAGATGCTCATTCCTGCCTGATCCCAGGGCTTGTGTGACAATTCCTGCTGGCAGGGAGCTGGCCAGGAATAGGGAGGGACATGTCCTGTTCTCTGTGTGAGCACTTGAAAAAAAAAAATCAGAAAGAATATTCTTCAAATAAGCTGAGAACTAAAAGCCTGGAGTTTTTAATGAGCTGTCAGTGCATGTTAAACTTGTGTTTATTCTTGAGGTGATGTGGCATTGTCAGCTGAACAATTGATTTCCAAACCCAACCTGCTTCAAGTCTTCAGACCTACCAAGGTTTCCATGTGTTAGGGATGAAGGCCATCCTGCCAAGCAAAGTGGTAGAAGGGGAAATGGTAGTTCAGGTTGCTTTTTTGAAAAGAGTGAAGTTTTATTTGCAAAATCAAAATAGAAAACCCACAGAAGTTGCTGCAGTAAAAATGTTCTACTGTTATACTAAGGGCTGGCACATCGTGGCCTGTTCTTTCAGCACAATATCTGGGGTGAATGTAACCTTCCAAAAACCCCCCAAAAAACCCCCCCAAAAAAACAAAACAAAAACAAAAAAAAAACAAAAAAGAAAAGAACAAACCCATTAAAGTGAACACTTCAGCAAAAGAGTGAATTTTATTCAAAGCTGAGTGAGCTGACACTGTCTTATTCAGCTCTTTGTCAGGGAGGGAGTAGGTGGGGAAGGCACCAGCCCCTGTCCCAGAGGGTGCTGAGGGGGAGAATTCTAATTGGGACGTAAATCGTGTTTGTGTTATCAGCAGGCCTGGGCTGGGGCTGTTAATTGGCATGCTGAGATCATTTGGAAATGGTTGATATAACACCGTGGTCCATTGAACAGGAAGCTCTGCTGTTTTCACAGTTTGATAATCAATGCATCACTGCACTCAATTCCTTTCCAATGTGTGTTTGTTTGTCCTGTTTGCTTAATTGAACAGCTGGAATTAGTGTTACATACAACTGAATGTTAATTCATGGAAGAAGAGAATTTTGCTTCTTCATTATAATTTTATGTATAAATTGGAAACCTATGTAACATTAAGTGGTAATTGAGTGCACAAATTCATAGGTTTAATCAACCAGGCATGATAAATCATATTTTGTTAAAAAAAAAAAAAAAAAGAATTGATTATTAGCTGAGTTTGTCTTTTAAGTTTAGCTCTGCTTTGTGAATATACATACACTTTGTTCATACGAACAACTGCTGCTTGAAAACATGGAGAAGAATCCAGTATTGCCTTGTAAAAAAAGCTTACACTGATCAATATAGTTCCCTGCTATTTCCTGATCTCTGGGACAAACCTTAAAAACTTTGTGGTGCTCGATTTTGCTTAACAATTCACCGAAATATTTCCCTTTGCATTTCACTGCAGTATTCCCTATGCATTTAAAGTGAACTGCAGCATGACTGTACTCTCTCAGTTGTTGTCAAATGTTGCAAAATGTGCTTGAAGGTGCCACGGCAATGCAGTTAGAGCGTGAGTTTGTGTTTCAGGGTGGTTATGCTGCCTACCGGTATGCCCAACCTGCCACTGCCACTGCAGCTGCCTACAGTGACAGGTAAGAACTCCTCTCCTGCTCACAAATATTTGACCAGTGGAAGTTGAAGATGGTTCTATCAATTTGCCTTGTTGAGGTCTCATAACTGTCTTGTTGCTCTGCAGATAATTGTGATATCTAAAGCAGGCTGTTTTATTATAATCCATGAATAGCCGTAAATTGAGAGACTTTAGGTCTTTGATTGAGAATCAGGCATGAGATGTGCACATTCCCGAGCTGTAGATCATCCAGTTAACATCTGTGACCCTTGTACAATGTAGATAAATAAATGTACAAATTCATGATGGTCTGCTACTAAGGATCATTATTTGTCTTAGGAGTATTATTTCAGTTGATTTAGAACCTTGAACCTATTGAGTGCCCTCAATTCTCATTGACATTGTTTTAGTCTGTGGAAATTGAGAATGAACTGTGTCTAAGCTTGAACTATCCAATGCAAAACAGTATTTTTTTTCCATTTGCTTTCTTCCCAGGTGTTTGATTTTTTTGCAATACCTGGAAGAAAAAAAAAAAAAAAAGTTATTTTTCTTTTGCTCTGTATTTTTATCCTCAAAATATAAACCACATTTGGCGGAAACAATATCAGGAATGAAAGATTATTAACATCTGCACATTCAAAGACTTTTATCAACTAAGAGTAATGTCACATTTATTACTGTGTCTTCTTGAAAGATGGATGTTGGAATCCCTTAGAAGTCAATGCTTAAATTGCTGCTGACTTCAGTAGGAACAGGATTTTATCAAATTACATAAAATTAAGTCTATGCAGTGTGTGGACATGATTTTGTAGTGAGAAGGAGGATTACCCTGTGTTTTCTTCATAAACTGTACCCTTAAAGTCTATTTTTAATGTTTTCAAGTCCTTGAGGAGTGTTCCCTTGTAAAGGGAGGCTGTATATGATGACAGAGACACACACATATAAATATATATTTTTGCTTTAGGATGGCACTGAGAAGTAAAGTCACACTTCTCATTACCTGATACAAAAAAATTTTCTCTTGGAATCATAGAAATAATTTCCTAAGCCTTACATATATATTGAAAATTTTCTTTAAATGCTAAATTAGACAGTGTTACAAATACTTCTGTTTCTTAAATGAAGAGATTCAGAAATTCTAGTGCACAATTTCTTAGATTGAAGTGCTGTTCATGGATTCTGTATTTTTAGAACCAAGTCCCATGGTATGAATGTTACAATGCTATGCATGCATATTTTTGCCTTTCAAGTGCTTATTCTGGGTAATGAAGATATATTTTTTAAAGTTATGTGAATAAAGTAATTTGCATGTATGGCTGAGGCATGCTGTGTCAGACAGGTAAGCAAGCTACTTTTTATTGATTTTGGGTCAGTAATATCAAGTAGATCTGTGCTGTGTGCACTTTGGTGGCAATGTGCTGTTTCTACTTAGGGGAACCTGCACAGGTGAAGTGCTACTCAGTAGTTTCATTTCATTTCCACAAAGGTTTGTTAGCATGTTGCAGCTCTAGGGTTTTAATGTGAGCTTTTTCTGTAATGCAAAGCAACTCCTGCTTCTAAAAGCCTGCTAAACCAAAAGGACCAAATTATAAATAACCTCCTGTGGTCAGCCAGGTTTTGCCAGCTATCGCTCAGGTGTCCCTGGATCAATTTATAGGCTGTTTATTTCAATTAATTAGACCTATACCTTACACAGAGAAACTGAACGATATCAAGCTGATTTTTAAATGCTTTAATTTATGAATTGATGCACCTTCTCATAAACCAGATCAAAGGCTGTAAGATAAAATATCAGTTGGTCACATGTTCTGCTGTGGGCAGAGAGTCAACATCACAGAGTTATGCTGCCAAAAAGGTAAAGGATTTGTTTAGGAAGATAATGCTCTTAAATACTGTAAAGAAAGCTGGAGATGGCCTCAGTAGTAATGCAGTTGTTAAAATCCTAACTTATTTAAAAAAAAAAAAAAAAAACTGTCTAATTTTCAGATACACTTTGTGTGTAATTAGAATTGCAATAACCTGTCTTTGCTTGCATAATTTTAGATATCTTAAATGAATTTTATATCTTTTGGATTTTTTTTTAATTTATCTTCTCTTTTTAAATGTGGTTAACCATCTTCAATCTGCTTCCCCCAAATGAATATGGTTTCTTGTCTTAATTACAAATCTCATAACTGAATTTCTTTACAAGAGAGTCCCAAAACTAGCATTGAGAACAAAACAAATAACAATCTGCTCAAACATTTCTTTGCATGTGGGAAACTGTGTGCAAACATGGATACCTCTGATTACTCACAACTACAGTTTGTTTAATTAGATTAATTTTTGTTCATTTTGAAATTAATTTAGCTACTTTCGTGAAATTATTAATATTGAAAGTGCTGAAGTATAGTTCAGTACAACTGCTTGTATCTGCTCTTCTCAATGTGATTATCATCTACTCTCCTCTCACAACACTGAAGATTCTATATCTCTTTATACACTTATTTAGTGTTCATATGAGCCCTTATTTAATTTAATTACACATGAGCTACATTTACTGTTTGTATAAAAAATGGTGCCCAAAGAAATTGACTACCAAGTGACATATCATGGAAATACTACTTCGTACTAATTTAAAAAATATGAAAAGCTTTAATTTTTTGGTCACCACTCATATCCATTATGAAGGGCAATGTTCCATATTTGAAAGGCTTCTTAAGTCAGGAGGTGGAAAGAGGAAATCTTTAGATTGGAGACATGTTTTGGTAAATTAAAAATAAAGGTTAACAGAAAGATTTGGGACTCTGGAATCAATAGACCAAGTCGATTGATAATGATGACTGTGAGAGGGCTCCATTTGAAGGAATGCAATGGTATCCTTGTTTGTCACAGTTGGAAATATTGCGGGAAATAGGCGAGGAACAGATATACAGGGGAGAATCAGGTGGCAAGGAAATGCCATTAAACCAATCCATGCAAAGCCCAAAGTATTTGTCAAGACAGATCATGTACTCCTAAACCAAATTTCGCAGCAGGGGTAAGCCTGGTAGATCTCTCCAGTCATTTCTTAGGATCATAAAACAAAACCAACAAAGAAACAGGTACATTTTGTTTTATTTATGAAGCAATACAATCACTGGATAGAAATTCTGAATTCAATTTTTATTTTATGTGATCTATCATATATTAAATTGCACATACATATTTGAAGGTCTTTGCAGAACTGGATCAAAAATAAAATTATGTTTAACTTGCCAAGATTTAAAATATTTCTGATAAGGTTTCCAATTAGTAGGAGTCCTAAAAGGGGACCTATAGGTCTACATATATTCTTCATCAGTCTGGAACTTGCCTGGCAAACTCTCTAAACTGAGCATATTTGGAAAAAGTAATTGTAAGGGCACGCAAGAGACACTAAATCAGATGTCAATAAAATGTCTGTACAGCTCTTATTCATCTTTTATGCAATATTTAAAAAAAAAACAAAAGACAAATAAAAAAAATAATTGTTAGATTTCTCCAAGTCTGAAGTAAGAGAAACTAGCAAGGTCATCCAGTTTTGTATTCCTGAGGTAGAAGGAGTCGGAGCATGGCAGTGGGGCGTATTGTCATTTTGTCATTGCATGTTCACTCGGTGTTGCTGGTATGTCTGTAATGCTGTACTGGATTTGACAGATCCATCACATAGCTCAGTGAATGGCTTGCTTGACTTAAGCCTATGGGCAGACGTTTTCACATTGATTGGCTATTGGTTTTGTGTTTCATGATTTGATTATTGCATCTTCGATCGGAGTAAGAAAAAGCGTTCCTTCCGCGCACATTAACGTTGTCAGCAATATTTATGCAAGTGTGTCTGGGAGTGCAGTGAGCAGAGCCCTGACAGGAGGAAGGAGCCCTGTCTGAGAGGCAGAGTCACCCCCCTGTGCTGCTTGCTGTCCCCGAGCAGGGCCCAGGTGTGTTTATACATGGATGGTGCTGTATCCATATATACACACACATTCCCATCCATCTCACACACACACACACACACACACACACACACACGGACAGAGGGGTGCTGCCCTGAGCACCAGCCCCTTCTAGGACACAGTGCCAAATTCAAACCTTACTCCAAACTATGGGGACATTCCCACTGTCCTCTTGGTTGTCTGGATTAAATCCCTCATCACTGGAAGCTGACTTTTTTTTTCCTTTTTCATTTTTTTTCTTTTTTTTTTTTTTTTTTAATAAAATAAGGCCTATTCAAAAATATTTTGCACATAACACTTTGTAGTAAAAAGTATGTTTTGTTTTTTTTTTTCCTCCCGCTATCAATTTGTGTTACATGTTCTGTGCTTATACTCAGGGTTTTATGAAATTTAAGAGAGAAGGTTTTGTCATATAGAAGTTATGTATCATCCAGATCTGAAATCTTACTCCTGATAAACTCCTGATATTCTAATAGTTTACATTTTTAACATGTCTTTGTGGAACATTCAGTTTTTGTAAAGCAGTAGTGTGTACAGAAATAGTTTAATATACTTTGCAATTCTCTTTGGACAAGTAGTTGAGAGTAATACTTGATATTTGTGCTCAGGTGATCCTAAAATAGAATAGGTACAGATTTGATTTAATAGTAAACATGCTCATTAAAGAATGAAAATTTAGAATGAAGAGTAAAAAACCACAAAATATAAAATGTGAGCTTCTATAGCTGAGGATGGTTTTTATTATATTGTGGACTATATTATCTTACATTTTATGATTAAACAATGAAAACCACTATATTTTTATTCAAATTATTTTCTCTTATTGAAGGTTACTAGAGATATATACTAAAAATTAAGGTTTTGATTGCATATAAAATATAATATCATCTTGAGCCAGAATTTAATTTTCCATTAAATAATTTTATAGAAGCATAAATATTTTAAAATATATTGCCTCATTCATTTCGTGATTGCAGCTTCTTATGTTAAGGAGAAAGAGCTTCTCTACATGGTTTTAGTTTGTAAAGGAATCAGGTTGGAAGAAAGAAAAAGAAAATTAGAATATAGTGGTAACTTTTCAATTTCCAGCTGGAACATTCAAACATCTATGTGTTTTGCCATCCCAGTGGAATGTTAAGTGGAAAGGTTTGGGGGATGATCCATAAGGAGGAATTGTAAAGCCCAGATTGTAGGCTACTCAGATTTTTACAATGAAAAGTTCAGTCAGCACCTTGACCAGGGACAGATGTTGTGTTTAGCATTTCTAACAACGACAGAGAATATATTTAATACTTCTTCTGCAAATGCTTAGTTTTGATGCGGTGATGCTTTATTGGTCTAGTTTGGTATTCTTTCCTGGACAATCCTGTATGGTAGCTAAAGCTTCTTTATTCCCTGTTATTGCAAATAAAAATCAAATTATTGGCTTGGCTGTTACAGAGTGGTAGTGGGTTTGGCCATCTACCTGTTAGAACCTTATGCCTGTGTGACCTCGGGCAAACTAGAGCACCACTGGCATCTTGTTAATATTTCATAATCCATTTTCATCCCAGTTCATTCAGACGTTTGGGGATGACTGGAGTATATGACTCACAGTATAACCATAACAGCACTTTTTAGTGAAGAGTTAGAAAGTAAAAGTGGGTGAATATGAATAAAGAAAATGTTGTAGGGGAAAAAATAAAAAATCAAAGCATTTGAAATTCCATGAGCAGGGACTTTAATGTAGTGCATTTTGACAGGAATTCCCTGAAATGAAAATACATTGCATAGAGTACTTTCCAATATTTGAAGCATGTTTTGTTCTAAAATATTGCAGATATGACATTTTTGGGGGAGACTCAGTGAATCACATTAATGTAGGAAAACATTGCAAACAACTACATTTCTTAGAAACATAATCTTCTACCAGTTCTAGGAAACTGCTTTGATGTTTTAATACCTTTCTCTGCTGGCTGGAATCAGCCTGTTTACTGGTACTTTGAGGACTTGATTCACCTGGGTGTAGTTTGACTATTCATGTAACATCCAGGGAACTGCTAAAACTCCTCCACCATTCAAAACTGAGGGGACAGAGTAGTGAAAAACCTTAGTGCTACTGCCCAGAATTGTGGTAAACACCAATTATTAAACTTTTGTCGTGCCAGAGCTGGTTTCATTCATACCCTGCTTCTACTTCTTGTACCTTAAATCTCCATTCTCATTCTTTGCAGTATCAAGGGATATTTTAGGAATCCCCATAGACAAGGAGAGGCTTGGCTATTACTGTATAATCTGTTTGGCACCCATATTGGAAATCATGGGAAAAAAATTGGGAGAGAAGGTAGAGGTAGACTAAAGCCTAGATTTCCATACCTGGCTTCTGCTATCAGGTTCTTCTTGAACGTAGGGAGAGCTTCTAAATGCTCATCACGTTCCAAAAAAATAAATCAGTGCACCTATTTTTATATTTACATCTCAGCTTCAGAATCCTCTCTTGGTTTTGTATAATTCATCCAGCCTACATCTGGTTATGTAGCGTGACTTGGGAGTTCTTTGTTCTAACGTAAAAGCTCATAGTAAGGAACTGTCATTATGAATATATTGATTTGATGCATTTTCATACCTTTTATTTAAAAGGAGTGGGGGGAAAGGACTGGTTAACATTTTCAAAGTAGGAGTTTTCTCATTACTAGCTCATAAAAACTTCTTTGCTCTTAGAGGATATTGAAAGAAAGTGCGACTTCAAAATCTCCCAGTGTTGTATTCAGCAGACTGGGTAAATGCGAAGTTGGGGAGTTACTGAGACATTGATTCCTGATCCAGCAGACCAAAACTGTTCCAGGGCATTGGGTCACTGCCTGTGACATGATAGACCATAACAGTTCCTTTGGACATGTCAGTGGCTAATTACACACTCCTCAGTTCCCAGATCATTGGCTTGATAGCCCACAAAGAGGCAGATTAGAACGTGCTCTAATGCTGTCAACCAGAGTGCTTTAAAACCAAGGAGGAATGAAGAGCATTGTGCAGGGCAGACAGAAGATAAAGGAAGGAAGTGATATTAATAAAACCAGGGTGATGTGGATAGAGTCTGTGTGGATTAGCTGTGTAATTTGCAGTGTGCTCTGGCGAGGTGACGAAGTATTAGAAGAACAAACTTTAAATAACAATGTTGCTGAAATTAATCAAGGAAGAGGCAATTTACACCCTTGCATGTTTTTACTGTAGTGTTTTGCACCTCCGAGGAGTCTAAAGCATTTGATTAGGTATTTAAGTAGATTATTTTCGTATTCCTTTGGGCTTGTCAAGCTTCTGATACTCTAGGAACCCACCTGAGGCAAACATCAGATTGTAAGAATATGGCAGGAGTGGGAATAGAATGTTTATCCATATATCCTAAAGAAAATTTTTTGTGAAAATTGCTGTAGGGTGTTTAATATACATGCATTATTAAAAAAAAAAAAAAAAAAGGACTTTGTTTAAATCAAACGTGTACCAGCTCCTATAGTTTGTTTTGTATTTCTTGAATGATTTCTTAAATAATCCTGGCAAAGTTTTCATGTATATGGTATTTTAGTTAAAGTATGAAAAAAAAAAAAAATGATGCTGTCGACTAATTTGTGAAGTCATTCCAAAATTAATATAATGCAAAGGGAAAGAATTGTTGTGATTCGTAATTTCTGAAGTTTATAATTATACCTCTGTATGTTGGGAAACTTTGTAGTGGATAAAATGGTGGTTACCAGTAAACCGTAATAATTGCTATGAAATCAGAAACAAATATAAAGTACGTTTTTGAGGCATTATTTTTAGGATGCCATGATATACATCAAGAACAAATCCCTCAATTAAATTAATGGACATTTTAAAATGCATTTTAGTGAATAAAGTACTGATTCTTTACACAAGGCTGACTTCAAAATGCTCTTTTCCCTAAAGAGAATGAACAACATTTCCAAAATAAAGTCATAAACAAAATTTTCAAATATAAATATTAAGACTTCAAATATAGCCTTAGTTTAGCAGTCCTGGATCGTAATGACATTGATTTATGTTGCTGACATGGAGCACTTCTGAAATAAAATTCCTGCACTACTTCCTCAAGTATTTAATTTAAGTGCATAGACTGTGTTAATCACACTAAAAGGCCAATAATTTTAGAGTAGTTCTGCCACTGAGATCAGTATTAATTTTGCTACAGATTTGTGTGGTATTCAGAATTTCACCTACTAAGTTTAAGTTTTACTTAAAATGTCCAGATCTTCTTAAAAATCACGTGTTCCTCTTGCAGATAAATATTCATCTTCAGACTCTGTAAATTGCATTATTAATAGCAAATAATTTCATACTAGCTATAATATATTGAATGATCATACATCAGAAAAATTCCAGTGATGCAGTGGGTAATATGAGCTAGATCCAAGTCTATTTTTATAACTCTGTTAAAAAAATTATTAAATCAGGAAATAAAATTTGTAGATCTAAAATATGAAAGGTGTAAGACCTACAGATCTTCTCAGTGGTTGTGATTATTGTCCACATTCAGGCAATATATTAAAAATAAGTGTGTTTTTTTTTGTTTTGTTTTGTTTTGGGTTTTTTTTGGTTTTTTTTTCCCAACAGTACTAAGTTGGAAGGTTGCATCCATTTGCTAGAAATTGTCTTTATACCAACTTTGAGGGTTAATGGAAGGAGAGAGAGGGGGAGTTTGTATCCAAGACACTGCCATGGCAGAATTACTGTATCCACCCTGTGGACATTCCTCCAATCTGCTTTACAGCATCAGTGTTGGACTGTGCTAAAAGGAGTCTCTCTCTTCTGGAATCTGAGTGGGTTGTTTAGCTAGTTCAGTATCAGGGCTAAAAAAATGCCTGCCCATCTGCTGGGGAAAGCCTGAGATAAGAATACTAATTATGAGACAGCACCTTCTGTTGACCATTTTCTCCCTTTAGGTTTTTTTAATCCCTTTAGCTTTTTGGGTTGGTCGGTTGGTTGGTTTTCTTGAGCAAATGAAATAATGCAGGATTATCACTGGGCTTGGGGATGCACATTTCCATTGGTGTCCAGAAGAGCTGGGGCTTTTATTTTTTTCTTTTCTTGAAGGAGTGTTTTTTTGCAATTACAAAAGTACTTTTTGGTATTAAAACAAATTATTTCTGATCAGGAAATTGTGTGGCTGGTAGCAGGACAAAACTGAATGAGAGATTTTGTTTCTTTTCTCTCTCCTGCTGTCTTTGGCACTCTGAATTTGGGTAGAGACATCCTGTCATTGGCTAAAGCCCACAGAAATGTCCTGCACTGAGCATTAAGGGGATGCAGATGAGAACAATGCCGAAGTGATGAACGTGGCAGGGGAATGAAGGGCTGGCTTGGGCTGTCTGGAAACAGGGCTGTGGTGCCATTTCAGTCACCCTGGGGCACAGGAGGGACCCAGGGAGGCAAGGGGGGACCCAGAACCTTCTGCAGCAGCAGCTGAGCCCAGGCAGATGGACGAGCTGCCTCTGCCTGGGCAATGCAGATGGGCTTTGGTGTTTTCTCTGCAGCAGTAATTCCAGAAATAGCTGTGTTTGTTTGCTTTGAGTCAGGGTTTTCCTCTATCTGCTTCCAAGGCCTGCCTCAAAATTTCAGGAAAGAAATGGCCAGGAATGATGGGTGTAGGAGAGCATTATCTTGTGATGAGGAAAGCAGAGGATCTCAGTGAAAGCCAGATATCCACATCCTCCTCTCTGTCTTGGCATCATCGTTGGTTAGGTTGGGCAAGAAATTCTCCAGAGAAGAAGAACCTGACACTGAAGAAATTATTCTAATTACCTTCTTAATGCACATTAGGTCAAACAAGTTACTGTTAGTGTTGTTGAAGCTTGATGCTGCATGAATTATTTATAATTTTATTCTTATTTCATTTAATATATCATATAGGTGTGGCTGTGAAGTTGTTTAGTTGTCTTTGTGTTGTGATTCAAATGCTATGGGTATGGTAATGTACTTTGATCTTACAGTAATGGGAATATAAAGCATGATAATAGCAAAATCAGCCTTCTAATTATAGTTATTATGCTTATATTAAAAAGTTTAAATTCTTTGATGGCCTTGATATTTAAATTTAGGACACCAGCAGGAGAGAGTTGAGAAGGACTTAATATAAAATGATTATAAGGGAAACTTTGTCCATCCTTGAATATTGCAGGAACCATTCAAGGAGCCAGCAGTCAGCTATATTAAAATTCATAGTGAAAACCCCTCAGCATCAGAGCCCTCACAAAAGCAGCGAAGTCTTAATGTTTCGAGCACAAAAGAAATATATAATAGCTTTAATAATATAATGGAGAAATATACTGAGCTACCACGTATAACTCTGCTGGGAAAAATCCTTGCTGCACGTGGTAGTTAGCACCAGATCCTTGGGGAATCCAGCTTGGAGCAGCTCCAGGAAGGGAAGGCAGTGCTTTTGGTTAAGCTGCATCAATTTTACCAGCTGAGATTCTGATCCCTGAGTTCTAAATACTGGTTTTGTTTGTCAATCCCACAGTGGTCCTACCAGAAAAGGTCAACAGATTAAATATAGTTTAAATATAGTTTAAATCTTCCCATTGTAACTTCTGTTCAATGTTGTGTTTGCCTTCATCCTAATTTTTGATGTTCTGGGGCTCTGCACTGTTTTCAGCAGTTGCTGGATTTTTGGGTGGGGGTCTGAACCTCTGTGTTGAGAAAAATTATTTCTGTCTAGTTTTGTGAAGTTTGTCAGCAAAGCCCAGGATTTCAGGTCTATGAGGCATAATCACTGTATGTTAGTGGAGTATCATTTCTTTTACATTTTAAATTTCCTAGAGCCAGTGCGATTAATATCTTAAAATCCCCTTTGACCTCTAGTATGGCTTCCATTTTAAGGAATCTGCTGAGGAGGAGGGATTGGAAACTTCCGGGACTGATGGGTGAAGTTAGGTGTGTGCCAAAATCTTGTTCTCAGCCATGAGCTGTGTGGAACAGTGGTGAGCAGTCGCAGTGCCACCCAGCATTTTGGGGAGAGGAGAGGACACACAGAACACTCACTGGTCCCTAATCTCTACATGAGCTTTCCACCCAAAATTCCCTGAGTTGATAAATTCCCAGACACCTGGAAGCTCTGAGGAGCAGCAGGGCCAGTGACTGCAGGAGAGAAAGGAGGTGGGAGGCTGATGCTTTTGGAGGAGTGGGGACTAGTGCAGACACAGAGGAGCCCGTCCTTCCCCAGGGTGGGATGACTCCATGGAAACTTTGGAGTGAGCGCTCAGGGTAGCAGATTATTCTGCTTAGGGTGGAATTGTGTTTCATGATGCTTACATCCCTCAAGTCCTAAAGAAAGTGTCTGAGACCCATTCACTGAATCTCCTCCTATCTTCTGCTTCCAGGTTCTGAATTCTCCAGTAGTAAAGTGGGCAGATCACTTATGGGTCAGTTAGTACTTATATAGAATACTTGTGTGTTTATACAGAAATACTTGTGTATATTAGACATCCATAGCAAGGCCAAGGCTCAGGCTCCAGTGATTAAAGAACTTTATATCAGTATGTATAAAATTTCTATTGTATAGTACGGCATATTTTCACCAAACAGTTTGAAGAAAAGAGAAAGAAAGCATGTAAAGCATTGGATATGCAAAGGGTCTGCTGGATAGAAAGAGCAGGTGCCAAAAGAGAGAGGTTTCTGTCAGATGTGAGGCCTTAGAGGCACACATTTGTTACTGCCAAAGGGACTACGGGGAATGGAGCAGAGGAAATTACACCATATTCAAACCTTTGAAGATAGTGTGATGCAGGTTCAATAACTACCCCAAAGGAAGAAAGCTCATCTAAATCATTTAATAGTACTTCTGTTGTCCTCCCCTTCTGTTCTTGTTTGAATTCAGGAATATATCAAATGTTTAAACATTTTTTTTTTCATAATTTAAAACCATCTTTATTACCATACTGGTAAAAAAAGAGTTAGTTTTCAATTTGCTAGAAGAGATAAAAATTGATATACAGGCTTGAGAGAAGCAGTAGTATGCAGAGTGTTTGCCCTTGGGAAGTATCTGCTCAGATGGAACCCAGCCATTTGGAGTCCCAGCAGCACATTTTCCTGACCCACACTGTCTGGGAGACATCAGAGAGCTCAGACTGCCAAAGGGTGCTGCTCCTGCACTTAAAAGGATTGCACTTAGCCCAGGGTGTGAGGATCTGGCAGGTTGAATATATCCAACTGTACATTCAGATCAATGTATTTGTCATGTTATCCTTTCAGGTTTTATTTATTTTTTTCCATCTCACAGCTAGTAACAATTTTTAAACTTTTGTTTTTAAAGAGTTTAAAAATGTTTAAATCTTGTTCTTTTACATCTGAAGTATTAACCAGTGAACAGTAAAAATTTGGTCCCATACTTTCACTGTTAATACACAAATTAAATTATGGAAGTGATTCTGTGTCTTAATTGAGCAGGGCTTATTGTGTAATAAAGTTGGGTCCGCTTACAGTTCCTGTACTTTTTTTGAATCATTAAAAATGTAGCAGTGATGAGGAACACTAAACCAACCTAAAATGCACCATGAATTTTCATCACAGCTTCCTTGTGAGATTCTCAAGCCTCGTATGCTCGACAGGGCTGGTGCAGAGAGCTGGTTCCCTTTAAAGGGAACACACACAAGTGAGAGGACTGGGCAAGGTGAGATGTCCTTTGCCACCTCTGCTCTCCACCTGCTTTGGGCAGAAGGGCTCTGGTGCCCCACAGAGCCAGCTACACCCCAAAGGGCAGCCCTGGGGCTGTCCTCACGGAGGGCTGAACCTTGCTTTGGCCATCAGCTGTGATGTCTGTGACACCTCTGATGAGCAGTTTCCCCTCTAGGTGTGTGCAAACATCAGCATGGCATTTAGCTAAATAAACCCTGCCACTGTAAGAACATTAAAGCCATCAAAGTGCTAAAGGATTTCTAGTAATTGCTACAAATAGCACCTAATTAGTTATAAAATATTGAGCTGTGTTATTGGACTCCAGCCTCTAGTCTTTTCCTACTGACAGTTACTGTGCTGACCAATATCTAACTTCGTACTTTTAAAAGTTATGTATGGAGTTGTGAAATAGGTTTTTACAAAACCAAAAGGGTATCTTCCTATGAAGCAGTATAACAAGAGATGTCTATAGTAGTTCTTTGGGGTTTTTTTTAATAGATATCACTTTGGGTTTATTGTTTTATTAGTTAGGTTTTTTTCCCAGTAATTAGTAGACTTGGTTAAAAAAAAGAGTAAGATTTCAGAACAGTTTCAATAATATTTGTCATTCCAAAGGACAAATTGCAGTTAGAGTTCTGAGGTCTTTCTGGAAGTACTAACCCAGCATATTACCCTTGCAGATAATTCTGTATTTTAACATCTGTAGATAGAGAATCTGTGGCTAAATGTTCCACTGTTCTGAGCAGAGATGAACAAAAGGAGTTTCTCAGTAACCACTTCAGAGGCAGGTTTAAGGAGAAGTGATCTTTTAATTTAGACGAGTGGGCAGTTTAACATCTTCATAGGAATGAATCAGAAGGATTTTCTGTAAAACAGTAGCTGATAAGTCTGCATTGCTACTGGCTCAGTCACTTTTAGGCAAGCATCTTACTTTTCCTGTCTGTAATTTTCCCAGAGGTGGTAGCAGTAAATACAGTGACAAATTATGCTACCTATGAAATACAGAGTAGCTCTGCATTTATAATATATAATTTATAATATAAAACATATCCCACTTTGTTTTCTTTAAATTCATGTCTTTATAGCATTATTAGTTAGGTAAATGTTATTAACTCCTGAAACTGTTGTAGATGACAAAATAAAGAGCAAAGCTACCAATTGAACTTAGTGAAAAGCTGAAAAGGCAAGAACGTACAATTTGATCACTAAGTTCACACCAACAGACAGTGTCAGTATTTCTGCTAGGACAGAGGCCATGATCTGCCTTTGGACCTATGCAATCCTGTCCCTACAGTACAGACTGCAGAGTCCTTGTTTTGTTATGGATTTATTTTTCTTTTTCCTCCCCCTAGAACGTGAACCTCTAAGTAACAGGGTTCACAGATTTCTAAACGAGAATTTCAAATCTCTTGATACATTGGAGGTGAAGTAATAGAAATAGATTTTGTTCCCTTAGGGCATAACTCCTGGAGGTTTTGTTGCCCCTGAGGGAGGTTTGCTCCTGCACGGTTTTCAGGAGGATCCTCAGCACTTAATGCTTGCAGAGCTGTTTTTCCAGGCAGTCCCTAGCCTGCATCCTTTGGCTGCTGGTTTTTAGGCTTGCATTAAGGCTGTGCAAAGCTCGGTGTCAGGTTTTTGCTGTGCCTGGCAGTGCAGGGGCTGTGAGCAGCTGGGAGGAAACCACAGCCAAGGGTTAACCCTGCGCCCTGGTTCATTAGCCCTGCACAACACAAAAATACCCCGAGGAAGCTGGGTGTGTGCAAATAAAGGAATTATTTGATGGTTTCCACTAATCCTGATTGCCTAGATTTCAGAAAGGACAAATCGGGGTTTGTGCCATAATGAAGTTCTCTGCATTTTGAAATATTAGTGTATGTAGCGTTTCTCTTTTTATGTTACCTGGTTTAAAAAAGAATTTTGCAAGAGAAGGTTTATGTTAAATTACTCATATCTCTAGCTTATTCTCCTAAGATTCTGCAAAAGACTTCTATGTATTTGGATGACAGTATATGAGAATATACTATGTCATTTTTAAAAAATAAATAGCAGAAAATTAATTTTCTGATTGCAGTCATATTAGACATAGAAAAAGCAAAATATTTTAATTTCAATATCCTCCTTTCAGATGCACAAAGTAAATTGCAATTTAATTTTTTTCCAAAGCGCTTTTTACATATTTTGCAGTAGTGCCCTTTAATAGCTATATCAATATATTGTTTTATTTTTATTAGACTTCATAAGTATATCGACATATCTGTAACACTAAACATGAAGCTTCCAATGCAAGAGTTTGTACATAGTCCATATCCAAATGTCACCATTATTTCATTTAAAAGATCCCAGCATGTCTACCTCATGATCCTTATGAACTCTATAATACTCAACACTTTTTCTTGCTACATTCATTAAAATTAAGCACCCTTCCCCTACCCCATCTGTAAACATCAAGTCAATTGGCAGCTAGCACATTTCCCAGTCAGCAAGCAGTATTGTGAATTTTATCTTCTCTTGCAGAAATCAATTCGTCTTCGTTGCAGCAGATGAAATTTCTTGTAACACCTCTGCAGGTAACAATCATTGATACTTCTTGATGCATCCATCCAGGTCTCAATATCCTTTTTCACATGCTGCATTTAATCGTAAGACAAAGCACAGGAAAGTCCGTAGTATAAATCCTGGGGATAGTTTAATGAATTTATAGCTTCAGCCTCCAGGTTCTGCCATATAAAAAGCCATTAGGTTATTTTGCTGACTTTGGTGTTTTGTTTCCAGTTTAAGTATGGTATGGCCTAGTGTGTGTAAGGATATGTTAAACCTTCTGATAAAAGCTTCAGGATTGTGACTTTCAAAAGTCAAACCAAACAGAACCGATGAGAAAGAGCCCAGGCTTAGATGTGTGTAGGACATTTTGTAAGTGCTGTGGATGTAACAGTTTTCTTTTCAAACTCGTTGGGGGCAAATGATGCCCACAAGGGTGTCGCAGACCCTAAAGCACTCACAAAGTCTATCCTATGGATGAGATAGTGGGAGAGAGGGTCTGTGCCTTCAGAGGATCGCTCTCTAGTAAGTAAAAAGTCTCGATGCACTATCATGTTGTAAGCCGTGGGTTACAGAAGAATGAACAATGTTTTTAAAAGGTTTATTTCTATTTTATAAGTATATTGAATATGTCAAGAGGTTTTCTCTCTTTTAAGCAATAGAGTTGGCACAAGCTTAGTCTTAATTCAGGTAAGGATGGTGTTATGTTACTACATAAGGAATCAAAAGGCAAAAATAAATAGTAACCGTGCGGGGACTTACTCTGCCAATAATGTTGTGCAAAAATCAAGTTCATAGAAGCTTCTCATATTGAAGGATGAAAGGGTATATAGTCTGAAATCAAATGTTGGTATTAAGAAGTGTTTGCTGATAGAGTTTTATATTAGCAGAAATAAAAGAATGGTGACGAGATTTCTGTTTATGCCATGATGACCTGCATAGAAACAAATAGAGAACATTTATTAATGGAAAAGGTGATCATAGCTAAACCCAAAATATGCTAAAAGTGTGGTAATCTCTATTCTAGCTGTAGCATTTTTGGTGGTAATCTGAAAAGTTCCATGGTAGTAAAACCTGATTCAACATAGATTTTTCCAAGTCCTATAAATTATGAAGTAAATACATTTTGAAAAGCCAACATTTGCCACATTCTTCATATCACTCAACTTAGATTTTGGCTTTGGTTATTTCACTTAAGCTTCCTGCTCGGCTCTTCACTGAAGTGAGCTGTAGTAGGGAGGCTGCTAATTTGTAAATCTAAGCTTTGCTGAGTAAGAATAAATGTATTTATTTTAGCAATTTTTAAACTTGGAATTATTGAGTTAGATGTGGGGTCTGTGGGTCCAGTTTTGCAAAGTAAACCCTTCTAAGCAATAATTCTTGTTCTAGTGAAGAATTTTTTCTCTCTCAATTCAGTCACAATTTAAGTGCCCAAGACTTTATTACCGATATTCCATATATCACTTCTTTAGAATTCCAACCAAAAAAATGTTATTTCTCTAAAATATAAATGTCACTTTTCAGTGATTTCAGTGAACTTTGCACAAAAGGAAATGGATCTCTGTGTGTATTTATTAAAACTTTTCAGTTTACCAGTCGATTACCTCTGTTGGAATGATTCAACAATAAGGTATTTTTACTAGGCATGGTTTTGAGCATATGATAAACACATCCATCACAGGTGACTGCAGGTGCCTTTTTTTGCACTAAATATGAAGGAGAAAGCTGATGAAAACCTGTACCTGCTATTTCTTATATACCTAAGTTTCAGTAATAGAATTTAAATGACTTTTGGCTTCATAAAAACATAATTCTCTGGCCTGTATTCCTGTGAGTCAAATTCCTAAAGTTGGATTTGGTCTTTTGGATTTGTAAGTTGACTTCCAACTATTTTATTATCTCATGTTTTATGTTTTAATACATGGAGCAAACATAGAGATACTTTGAGAACCAAAACTAACCTTCCTGTGGTTTTTCAGATGCATGCAAAACACCTGCAGTATGATTTTATAGTGCTCTTTTAGTGCTCCTAAGCTCAATGACAGTAATTCTACTGTGTTTGTAAAGTTGCTATCAAGTGAAGATACTTATAAACATGCTCAATGTTTGAAATGTGAGTATACGTACGTTTGTATTGCTTCCCTGTAAAGGATGTGTGTGTTTGTGGATTACAAATAGTAGTATTTAAGAAGTAAAGCTTTAGTTGGAACTCAATCATCAACTGGAAATGGGAGGTCTTGGGTGGTTCTGCTGGTAATTTTCACTCTTTTCTTCTCAATCCTTCATCGTTCCTGCCAGAGGATGCTTATCCTTCAGCCACATGGTATCTCTTTTTTATTTGGGAATAAAGTAGTCTTGAGTAGATAAATGTGTTAATGAGCGATTTGTGTCCATAAACACATTTTTATTTGTGTATTTCTGTCTGTTCTTGAATGCACACTGTAATGGGAAACCTCCTCAGATACCTGACAGAGGGATCCTTCCACGGGAAATTTAAAAGCATTTCACTCTTGATTGCATCCAGTGCATTCTGAGGCTAAAAATAATTACTGTTCAGAAGAGAAGTTCTGCACTTCTGGGATAGATCTTCTCTGGCAGACATGATTAAAGGGTTTGTAGCAGATCTGAACTAGAGCAGAGACAGGGAAACTATCCAAAACCTCCCCTTGGTTTGATGATGGAATTTTAATAAGGATCTCTGAGGACTTCCTCTAGCAAATTCCTGACGATAGTTGCACTAGGGGAGAATTAATCCTGAGGATCTTGTCTGATGGGGGCAATGGGCATCTGGCCTGTCACTCTCTGGATAAACCACAATGAGACCCAGAATAAACCTGTGGTTTATTTGTGTGTTGGTTGCAGAACATTGTTCATTTTGCAGCTTTATCATTCTTAGTGAATTTTTCAAGTCAGCACTCCATTTTTTTTTTCTCTTTTTGATTTTGTAACATCAAAATTCATAGTTTGTAAAGAAAAAGCATTTTTAGTGTCTTTTGCAAGTGCATTCTCAGATGTACCTGCAAATGACATTTTATATTTTTTGTGTAAAAATGGGGACAGGTTTATTATTTGATATTTATATTATCTCTCTCTCTTCTTCCAGTTTTTAACTGTTATTCAGCCTTTATGTAGAAGCAAAAAAATCCAGTGCTGATGCATGCTTGGTATTATTTTTCTCCCAAGTGTATTTGCAGTTTATGATTTTGAAATAACAGAGAGAAAGGCAAGGGTATATATAAAGCTGAATTTGGAATGAAGTATGCTGGAAGTGGATATAACATCTGTCCAATTGTGACTGTATTTATTTGCATTTTTGAGCAGAATCAGTCCCAGGAGGAAGGATTCTGTGTGTGTGTGTGCGTGTGTGTCTGCATGCAAGCAAAAGAAATGCTTTATAAAGCTTTAGAAGTTGACAGTCTTAAATTAAGTTATTGACCTCCATTTGGAGAAAGATACAGTCTCCAAAATAGATTAAACATTTTGAAAGGTTTAACTTCATAACTCCAGGAGAGGTGTTGAATAAAAGCAAGCAGCTTCAATAAGCAAACCGTGGGGTTTGTGCCATTGAAATATTTGAAGAGAATATTGGCCATTTTTAACAAATGCAATTGCTCCAGTCACTGCAATTTTCCTGTATACTATCATTAGCCTGTCAGCACGAACACTGCCACAAATTTAATTCATTGAACAATAGCAAATATGAAGATACTTATTTAAAACAAATTAATATTTGATGAAGTGCTTAGAATGGCTGCAGTGCCTGTTGTGGCAAACCTACCTCTGCCAGGGTAGGTACATAAATAAATTGCAGCTGGTCATGTGAGCTTGCATACATTGACCTGTTCATGTGTCTGGTGGGAGATATTGATTAGATCATACTCTTACAAAGGAATTTGAGAGTCCAGTAGGAACTCTTTGGAAGAATGCAGCTTCAGAGGTGATTCCTTCAGCCTGTTAGAATTGCTGTGTGATGACATATGCTCAGTTGAGAGAGGTTCTTCCCTTTTACTGTTGCTGCCAATGGTTTTGACTTCATTTCATGAAGCAGTTTGGGAAAATAACCCTTTTCTATGAGATGCTTTTATTATTATGCTGTGCTCTTCTGCTAATCAAATAAAAAATGAAGATGAAGGAGCAGCTGTATGGTCTTTGTGCTAGTATTTATTTAAGGCTGTGCTGCTGTTCCCTGTGAAAAATAGCAGATACTGAAATTTTTGCTCTGGAAAGACTAGGAAATGTTGCACTAATGCACAAAATTAAACTTCTTCTATAAATTCAAGTGTCTTTTATGTTGGCAGTTTAAACTTGCATTTACTGCTGCTATAAATAGTTGCTTGTACGGAATTCCATTTGCTCCAGCTTTTACTGCTCTGGGTAGTTGCGTGCTGAAGGTGTTCAGCTACTGGACCAGTTGATAAAAATCAGTAAACACTTTGATTATGCTCTGTCCTCCTTTGGTGAGGTTTGATTAATCCCTTTGTGTCAGGCAGTGGCTGTCACTGTCAGTGTCAGTGTGACAGCTCGCCCGCCCGGCGCTCGCGGTTCTGGGTCAGTCCGCATGGCTGCTCAGACGTGGCAACACGACAAGATTAGGGGGAGCTGAGGTCCTGTGATTTGTAAATGGAGGATTTGCAATGTGAAGCTCCTCTGATAGCAGGAATAGTGAATAATCTGTGTTTGTCCTCAACAAGTGCCGATAGGCATGTGTGCATCTCCTGTGCTGGTTTGTTTTTGTTATTTTTTTCTTTTTTTAATGAAGCAATTAGGTTGGTTTTTCTCTGGTAGGCTAAAAATAGAGCACATGAAAGATGGTTTGAGTGTTTGTGTGTATGGATGCGTGTATACAAGTCCATTAAATGAGCAAGGATTCAGTTTTAATAGCTTGAGATTGCCATATTTCAAATAAACATAAAACAACGCTACAGTTGCAGAACTTTATACATGATCATGAAAGACTGCTTTAAAATTTAATAAATAAAGTACCCAGTATGTTTATTATTGAACTAAGTAAGAATTCTCCAAGCTTTATTGCCCCTAAATATAACAGCAATAGTAATAACAAAATGCTTTACAGACCTAAGAAATGTTTTCTTTTCATTGGAATAGAGCTGGGTTCAGGTGTCTCCTGATGGCAAGCCTCAGATTCCCCAGCGGCTTTTTTTAAGGAAGTCTGTGTAAAATCTTAGTTTCTTGGGTAGAAGCTACAAAGAAAGGTGCTGCATCGAATTCTTTTGGACTTTTGACTAGGCATCAGCTTCAATTCCCACCCTGTTGTGAATCCAGACAGCAAGACAGAAACTGAATGAGAGCTTTTGAGCTGAGATCTGTGCCTAGGATTGCTCCAGTTCGCAGTTATCCAGCATCAGCTCAGGGGAAAGTCACCTGTACTGCTGTTTGTTACCCTTCTATGTTTCTGCAAATTAAACAGTATCAATCACATTTATTTAAATGTTTTAGAAGGTGGCAGCTCAGCTTTGGCTGGCTGCAAACATCTCACAAATTTTAAAAAAAGATACACGCCAGCAAACAGAAGCAAAATTAAAACCACATCTGAGCATCAGTGAAACTCCTGCAAAACATGCCTGTCAATTAGCAAGGAAATTAACTGGCCAAACTGAGATGTGACATACATAAATAAACAGCTAAGAATCAAAAATTCATCTCTACAGAAAAGTCTGCATAGGCTTCTCTACTGTCTCCTTTCTCCAGCTTGCAGGAAAAAGTAAACAGTGGTTTTAATATTTCATCAACGACATATTTATGAACATCCTTTCACGGAAACCTTTCATTATTGCCCTCTACCCATGGTAGACCCTGGTCAAGTTTCTTATCTCTGAGAAAACCGAGGAATGTGTTAGTGCTGTAGTGATAGGAAATCCCTTATGGCTCTGCAGGCACACAGGAGTTCAGCCCTGCAGTGCACCTTGAAGTTTCACTCTTTATTGTGCTGCCTGTCACTTCCCAATTCTTTCTCTGCTCCACATCACAAATCTGTAGCACGTTATAGGTCATGGAAGAGGAAGATGCTATGAATAAAGTATGTGATGGTCCTCCCTTGTAGAGTGACCTCAGGGTTTGATAGCGTGCATTCAAAACTTGCCAAGGAGAGTTTTAGCATTCTTAACCTCTCCAATCAAGGAAAATGCCTGGAAATTGTTTTCATCAGCAGATTTCAATTTCCTTGATCTTAAGTAAAACTTCAGAGACGTCTTTGTCCATTGTCTTCTGAGGTAGAGAGAGACCTGTTTGGTGATTGAGGTGATGAAAACACCTGAAGTCTCTTAGTGTTGATATCTAAAATGAAGTTAATTATTTGGTTGCACACTCTTGGAACACCACAAGCAGACACCATCCAACCACAGTGGAATGAATTTCAGGTTAAAGGGCTACTCCTGCTGCACAGGTTTGTCCCTCTGAGCCTAAAATTCTGCTCAGCTGTGTGGTGTGTGACTGGTGTGCACAGGGAGCAGCTGTGTCATCTCTCTTGGGATCGTCATAGTTCTGTGACCAAGAGGAAGAGCACCAAGTTAGTTATTGGAATAATTTGTATTTCTGTGGTATTAAGGCCAGGCAACCCTTGCTTGCCTTGTATTCCTTCCAGAAGCAATTTTATCACTTGATTGTTCACTTGCAAGGTGAGGAGTGGATGAGACTTGGGAAAAGTTAGAAAAATGAGCTTCCCAGTGGTACACGGGCTTTGCTTGTAAAATGGCTGGGGTCAGAGTTGGATTGATCTGAAACAGTGACCAGGTTTTAACTTCTCTCTTTATACTTCTCCAAGCAGGCTTATGATTTTCTGTAGTTCCTCCAGTGATATGTAGACTTAAAAAAATGGGGGCAGGTGATAATGATAAGTAAAATTTGTGTATGAAGTTCTTTAAAATTCTCCTTCTATACTTATCAAATCACTTGAGGAAAATGTGTTAACTTGGTTCGTATTTTATGTGGTGAGATTTCCTTATTAATTCTGTCTGTTATTAAGCCCTATAGTGTGTATGTTATTTAGGAGCTTCTAAATGTCTCCCCTGTTGGAGCTCCACTGTCTGTCCCAGATGTGTGTGGAAATACAGCCATACTACTAAAGGATTTAAAATCCTGGAATGGAAATTACGATTAGAGAGGCACAGCATTCCCCAATTTTTAGAGACTTCAACAACACCTACTACTGATAGCTTAGAAAGATACTCCCTTTCAAAGGCCCTGATAAAACAAATCCCACCATTTTAATTTTATAATTTTTTTTAACTTGATCAGTGAACAACAAATTTTTTGTCCTTCAGTGTAGTATTTGAGCATTTCTACACCCTTAGTTGAAAATGCTTGAAGAGATTGAGGCATAACATAAGTAAAGAACTTACCATGCATTGGTGGTTGCTTGTGGCTACATTTACAGAAGTTAGCACAGCTACACTGGGATTTAACACTCACTTGTTTCCCAGGAAGTTGTTAGTCCAGCTGTTTAAGAACCCAACATCAGTATGATAACAAAATGCTAGCAAACATTTTTGTTTTCCACCCATGATATCCTGAATGCTTGTCCCAGATACAGTGGAAAATAGAGGAAAACACCTTGTTCTAGTTAGTGATGCATCAAAATTGTTCATCAGCTGTGTTCTGAGACAAGAATTTGTTCATGTTGCTTTGGATACATTGTTTTATCATCCTGTAAAATACACAGAGAATCGCATTGACTATGAATTTATCAAAACCTTACTATTGGCACATCCTACATTTTAGTAAGTTGTTTACCTGGAAGGGTAATCTGCAGTGTAAATGATCCCAAAGCATTTTTAAATGCCTCTAATTGTAACGGGAAGTAAGCACGCTGGCATAACAGTGAGTAAATGAAGCAGTGTGTGTGGGACTGAAGCAGCTTACTGATTTGCAGTGTGACAATACAGTTTAAATCCTTCTTCCTATTTTCAGCCTGGAAATCAGAATCTATTCTGCTAACCTTCTGAGCTTTTAAATTTGGTGTCATGCAAGGGCGTGTTTAAAAATTAGCATTTAAAAAGAAACCCACTTGCTTTAAGTTTAAGCTGACACTGTTCCTTTCCTCTGTGGAAATGAAATTTATTAATCATAATAAAACCATCATATTCTGAAGGTAGAGGTCACCCTGAGGAGAAGAAAAAAAAAAAAAAAAGTCTATTCATCACAGAGGAATTTCAATGCTTTTTTTTTTTTTTTTTTTTTTTTTTCCCAGATAATATCTGAGCATGTGTTCTTTCCCCTTTGGAAATATTTTCATCCATGTTTGTGCTTACATATGTCAAGTATATTCAGGAGCATGCGAAAATGAAAATTGTGCAGTTGAATTTTATATATTTTCTTTTACAGAAGATTTGGAAGAATCCCTTTTACATTTTATTTTGCGTTTACATTGCACACATTTGTTTAAGTGGAATTTCAATATCCTGTAAAAGAAAAACAAGTGTTTGTTCTTTTAACAAGAATATAAGCATCACTAATTCTGCAATAAAATTTCTATGTTAATACCACAGTAAAAGCTTTAGCATTATCATAATATAAATATAAACCATTCTTTCTAAGGAGCAAGGATTAACTTGGGTCACAATTCTAACATTAGGACTTCTTCAAAACTCTTTTGTTTTAAGAAAGAGACAGAGTTTACATAGAAGGATGAAAAAAAAAAAGGCAATATAAAACACTGACAATAAGTGATTACTGCTTTGGAAAAAGGGTAATAAAAATGCACTCGGAAGTCAATACTGGGTTGAAACAGTCATATTTTCATCCTTTGAAATTGCTTAATGTGTGTGTTTATCCATATTTTCCCCTCAGTTGTCAAGATTTCTGTTGAATATTGATAGAATAATATTATTAGCTACATGGTGTATCGCATCAGTGTTGTAAACTTGCCAGTTACTTCAGTAGTTGGCCTTAAATATAATAATAATTTAATACAGGCTGAGTCCTGGGGATTCAGGCTTGAGCCTTCCTTATAAGAGGCCCTTGCATTTGGGCCACTTAAAGCCATCCTAGGTGACCTGTTGGGCTTTCTTTTGTGAGGCAGTGGGACACAGCCAAGGATCCAGCAGGAATGGGATGTAGGATGGAGGCAAAATGCAGCCCTACCACTGGACCAAAATTAATGTGTTTTTTTACAGCTGTAGATTTACAGCCTTTGCTCAGTATTGCAGGGATACCAGATAAGCAGGAAAAAAAGGAAAAAGAAAAGGAAATATATCTATTCCCATTGCTTTAAAAGTAATAATCATGGCATTAAAGCATGTAAAATAATAGTACATGCAATTCCTCTTGCATAAAAGATATGAGGGAAACATGTCTGCCTTTAAACTAATTGCTTTCCATTCCTAGCAGTTTTCCTACTGTTGGAATGAAATTTGGCTGGAAAGAATTAAAATTATAATGATATTCAAAATGGATTCTCACACTTTAAAAAGTGGCATAGACCATTAATGTCTTCTTCCCTTCAGTGTAGGTGAACAAGACACAAGGGACTCTCTTGTGGTTCCATCAAAGCTGAGTATTTCAAATCCCCAAATCATGTTTGCATCCTGATGTGGAGGGTTGCCAAGGCTGAGGTTTGTGGAAGTTCTGCACAGGGAAGAGGCTGCAGAGTGTGGCATCTGTGTCAAACCTGCTCAGAGAACTCTCAAACTCCCTTTCCAGCTCCGAGAACCACCAAGTCCTTCACCCAGCATAGACTGATCTGAGCTACTTCCCTTCCCTTGCTTTTCCAATGGGAATTGTCCATTCCATTTGCTGGTAATTTCTAAAGATAGGTGCTCTTGGATACCAACTATTTAAGTAGGATTGATACATGGATTTAATCCCTTTCTCATCAATACTTGGGAAGCAAAAGAGGAACTAATGTGTTTTATACAAGCCTTTTTACACATATTTCCCTGAGCTTCAGACCAGGTCTTTGGGAAAGCAATCACCTAACACCCTGCTACCCTAGAATTTCATGTTTAACCTGTGATAGCAATGAAGACTTCTCTACCCAAATCTAAAGCAAACACAGCTGTGGGGTGAGATACAGAGCCCACACTCATGAACTTGGGGTGCTAAAATAAATGAATTCATTTTTAATGTATTATCTCTTCAGAGGAATTTGGATTTACTAAGCAAACAGGACACTACAACTGAAGGCATTCAGCTATGATGGTTACACTTTGAAGTGAAACACCAAGGCTTTAGAATGCTTTATAAGAACTTAGATACACTTATATTTGCTCAAAATGCTGCACTCCTGCTGGGGGAAAAAATGTCTGGTT